>NC_090989.1:110637500-112027083 GCF_041146395.1 Eulemur rufifrons
TTTTCTTTTCCAAATTTTATAAGATCCCAAGACTTATCTAAACTCTACTTTCCACCTCATGCCACTTTGCTGATCAACGATTTGCAGTACTATCTTATTGCCTTTAGCATGTTCCCAATGTGGAACACAAATTCCAAAGATTCTCCGAAACACAAAGTTACTATAGAAGAAACTCAAAAATTTTGGATATGCTGCCTGAAAAACAGTGTCAGTGCTTTTTAGCATATTAGTGTTTCTAGTAACAATGTTTGACTCAGATTTTTCTCAAGATTTTCTGCCCAAGGAACTCTTTTTATTTGAATAAAACTTGTTTAATATCTAAAAATTAGTATTGTGTAAAATACAATTTGAAAAATGCTGGCCTATTGGATAGTATCTAAACTCCATGCATGCAACAAAAATAATGAAAGATAGTTAACATTTTAAAGTCACTGAAAACCACTCTAAGTACTTTTCAAGTTAATCTTCATGATAATTTTATGAAATTGATGTTTCTATTATCTTCACTTTCCTGAGGCTCAGGGAGGTTGAGATCCTTCTCCCAGCAATACAGGGGTGAGTGGCATTAGAAACTCTGGTCTATGAGACCACAGAGTCAAAACTCTTAACTTCTGTACTATGTAGCTTCCAATAAAGAACAAGTGTCTTCCCACTGTCTCCACCCTCAGTTTCTAACCTAGCCTTCCTTCTTGTGGGCCTTCTATGCTAATTGGGCTGGTCTATTTTAATCCTCCTCCTCACTTTCAAATATCTCATCACCTTTCTCTCTAATCAAATTTTCTTCCCACTTCCACCTGTCCACGACAATTTCTCCATTAAATCTCCCTCAAGAATGGTAGCTGGCTGCAACATTCTGATCCAAATTTGTCTTCTCTGTTCCTCTGCCTGGTCAGGCCATCTTTGCACACTCCTGCTCCCTGCGTGCTCCTCTGACTCGACTTGCTAGATCCTGGAAGAATGGGCTGCTTCCTGCTCTTACTGCTTTTCTCTTCAGAATCAGACTATTGCACTTTCAATTTGCCTAGATCTGTAAATTTATTAGTATAAAGCCTTTCACTGCATTCTATTATAAATTTTAAGCCAACTTCTGTTGGTCTCACTTTCCTGTACCTACTGATTTATGTCTTTTTTTTACTTGTCCATATTAGCAAATTTTTTATTTTATAGGTCTTGAAAATACTCAACTCTTGGTTTTAGTGATCAATTTTACTGGGTTTTGGGTCAATTTGTTTTTCTATTCATTGATTTCTCTTTTAACCCTTATTAGTACCTTCTACTCACCCTGCCCCCCGCCCCTGCCTTAGCTTGTTTTTTTTTTTTTCTCCTTCCTAATATAAGTATTTTGGACCTAAAAATCATTTCTGAATCCCAGTATGGCCCCATAAAATTCTACATACTTGACAGGCATATTGTCATTGCCATTCATTCATAATTTATCTATAATTTTAGTTTTTATTTCCTCTTTAACAAAATGAAGGGTATTATATGGTTTGTATAAATTTTCTCTTTTTGAATTTTGCCACGTTTCTTTGTGGAAATAACACATTATTCATTTTTTGAACATTCAATTTATATTGCAAAATAATTTTCTCTATTAAAAGAAATATCTTAGATAATTAAAAACAAGAAAATTACATTGATTAAATATGTCAAAATTTTTTATGGACACATTTTTCAGAAGAACACATTTGCCATATAGCTGATTTTTATTCAGTCTAAAATAGATGTATTTTGGATGTGGATAAATGTGTAATTTTAGCTATTTAAAATGTAAGTTAAATAAAACATTGGGAAAAAAATCTGAGTGACAGTGATTAAACAAATTGGAAATTCCCAATATAGGACCTATGGATTCCTGGGGTGGGTCTACACATTTTGAAAGTTTTTTGTATGGATATATTTTTTTTATGATTTGTTATTTATGGAAAGGAATATAAGGTTTTAATAAAATTCTCAAATGTCTCTGGAACTTCCAAAATGTAAAATTTTAGAGGTATATATTCCACATGTCTCCATTCCAACATATAGAAAAACTATTGCAGCATCTTGATAAGTAATGAAATTTTTGTCTCATTCTTATTCATAATGTAATTCTGGAACCAAAAGGAGAAGAGGTGACTCCAAGCCACTATCTTGTCCATTCCTCTGCTTCTAAAACAGATAATTTCTAAATCTAACTTAAAGATGCTATCCTCATTAACTCTTCTAAAACTTTAAACATCTCATTGTTTTTATCTTTCTAATATTTATCTTAAACCACTTATAATGCATTTAAAACTAACCTGTTTAGAACTCAGCTTTAACCATGAATTGAATTGGTTTTGTGTTTGTGGAACCTCAAATTGAATGGAGACATCTTGGAGTCAGCATCTGTTGATTGTCTTTTCCTTTTTTCTCCTTTTTTTCTTTTTAATTTTTATGGATATATAATAATTGTACATAGTTTCTCTTAGGCTGAAAATCAGCATGTATAGAAAAGTAAACCACACCATCAGCTACACTGTCAACTAGATCTTATTTATATTTACAGAACAATTCATTCAACTATATTAGAATATGCATTCTTTTTAAAAGCACATGGATACTCACTAAAATAGACCATATTCCAGGTTATAAAGCAAACTGTAACTTAAAAAAAATGTAATGAAACCTAGTATGTCCTTTGACCATATGGAATTAGATTAGAAGTCAATAACAGAAAGATAGCAGAAAAATGTTCAAATACTTGGATAGTCAACAATATATAGCTACATAATTAAAGAGGAAGTGAGAGAGAAGACACAAATTATCAATATTGAGAATGAAAAGGAATATATTACTATAGACCCAGTAGATATTAAAAGGGAAATAAAAGAATACTATAGACAACTGTGCACACATAAATTTGACAACTCAGATGAAATGGACCAAATCGTCAATCTGCAAACTATCAAAGCTCACCCAAGGTGAAATATATAGTGTACATAGTTCTATGACAATGAAAGAAATTGTGTACTTAGTTTAAAATCTTCCAATAAAGAAATCTCTAGCCCCAGATGGTTTTTACTAGCAAATTCTACCAAATATTTAAAGATGAGATAACACCAGTTTTACACAGTCTCTCCCATAATACAGAAGAGGAAGACATACTTCAATCTCATTTTAGGAAGCCAGCCTCACCTGATATCAAAATCAGAAGACAAGAAAAAAACTACAGACCAATATCCCTCATGAACACAGACATAAATATACTTAATCCAGAAATATATACATACACACATATGTATATATAATGTCCTATATATATATGTATAAAGTGTATCTCTAAATAGGATTTATTTCAAGAATGCAAGACCAGTTCAGTATTCAAAAATAAATCAATTTGTCACCAAATTAACAGTCTAAAGAAGTAAAATTACCTGATCATCTCAACTAATTAAAAGAAAAAGCATTTTAGAAAATCCATTCATAAAAAAATGTTCCAGCAAATTAGGAATAGAAGGGAACCACCTCAATGTGCTTAAAGGCATGTGTAACAAGTCTAAATCTAGCATAACTAATGGTGAAAGACTGAATGATTTTCCCATTAGATTCGTAACAAGGCAAGGATGTCCGTTCTAACTTATCCTATTGAACGTTGTACTTAAAGTCCTAACTTGTGCAATAAGGAAAGAAAACGAAAGATAATTTATGAAAATTAGGAAGAAAAAAACCCTGTCCCTATTTGCAGGCACTTTGTTTGCCTAAGTAAAAAATTCTAAGGAATCCATAAAAAACACTCCTAGAATTAATCATTATACTTTTTTGAGACAGTGTTTTGCTCTGTTGCCTGAACTAGGGTGCAGTGGTGTCATCACAGCTCACTGCAACCTCAAACTCTTCCCAATATTCTAGGATTACAGTTGTAAACCATTGCACCCAGCCTTAATAAGTGTATTTATCTAGGTTACTGGGTACACATTCGACACACAAAAATCAATTATTTTTATAGACATGTAATGAACTATTGGAAACAGAGAAAATGCCATGTATAATATTCTCTCTCTCCCACAAATTACTTAGAAATAAATGTTCTAAAGAATGTACTCAGCCTATGTGCTAAAACTTAGAAGAGGCTGATGGGAAAAACAAAACTTAAATGAATGGAGATACATACTGTGTTCATGAGTTGGAAAACTCAACCTGGAAATGATGTCACTTCTCCCCAGATTGACCTATAGATTTAATGCAATTAAAATCTTATCAGGATTTTATTACAGATATAAACAAACTGGTTCTAAAATTTATGTGGAAAACCAAAGGAACCAAAGTAGCCAAAACAATTTTGAAAGACAAAAAGAAAATTGGACAAATCACATTGTCCAATTTTAAGATTTATTGTAAAGCTGTAGTAATCAAAGCAGTGTGGTATTCAGGAAGGAATAGATATATACACTAGTGGAAGAGAGTAGAGGGTCTGGAAATAGGCCCAACCAAACATGGCCCGTGAATGACAAAGCAACACAGGCAAATCAAGTATTTTCAACAAATGATGTTGAGACAACTGGACATCCCTATGCAATAAAACCTTGACTTAAAACTCACATCTTATGTAAAAATTAAAATCAAAATTGATCACAGATCTAATTGTAAAATATAGGAGAAAATCTTCATGAACTGTAGTTAAAGAATGCTTACCCATGGCACTAACAGTCTGCTCTATAAAAGAAAAAATTGAAGGCCGGGCGCGGTGGCTCACGCCTGTATTCCTAGCACTCTGGGAGGCCGAGGCGGGTGGATTGCTCAAGGTCAGGAGTTCGAGACCAGCCTGAGCGAGACCCCGTCTCTACTAAAAATAGAAAGACATTATATGGACACCTAAAAATCTATATAGAAAAAATTAGCCGGGCATAGTGGCGCATGCCTGTAGTCCCAGCTACTCGGGAGGCTGAGGCAGTAGGATCGCTTAAGCCCAGGAGTTTGAGGTTGCTGTGAGCTAAGCTGACGCCACGGCACTCACTCTAGCCTGGGCAACAAAGTGAGACTCTGTCTCAACAAAAAAAAAAAAAAAAAAAAGAAAAAATTGATAAATTCAACTTAAAAATTAAAAACATTTTTTCTGCCAAAGACACAATCAAGAGACTGAAAAGACAAGGTACAGATAGGGAGAAGATGTTTTCAAATCACACACATGACAAAAGACATATCCAGAATATATAAAGCACTCTTAAAACTCATCAGTATGAAATCAACCCAGTTAAAAAATGGGCAAGTTACCTGAACAAACTTTTCACCAAAGAGGACGTATGGCAGGCTACTAAACACATGACAAATGTTCAACATTGTTAGGAAAAATACAAACTAAAACTATAATGAGATACTACTACACATGTATTATAACGACTAAAAATAAAAAAAAAAAAATTTAAAAAGCCCAAACCTGACAACACCAAGGACTGGCAAGGATGTAGAGTAACTAAAACTCTTACACATTACTAATGAGAATGCCAAATAATGCAGTCACTCTGGCAAATAGTTTAACAGTGTTTTATAATGTTAAACTCATATAACCCAGCAATTCCATTCTTAGACATTTATCCTAGAGTAATGGAAACTCATGCTCACACAAAAACCCATGCACAGATGTATATGGCAACTGCGTTCATAGTTGCCAAAGCTGGAAACATTTCTTCAATGGGTGAATGAATAAGGAAACCACACTATGTGACAGTCTCAAAAAGACAAAACTATACTGACAAAGAACAAATAGGTGGTTGCCAGGGATTAAGAGCGAGGAGAGAGTGTGACTACAAATGGTAGCACAAGGGAGTTTGGGAGTGATGGGATGTTCTGTGTCCTGATCGTAGTAGTAGTTATAGAAGTTTAAGCATGTGGAAAAATTCATACTGCTGTACACAAAACAGTCATTTTTACTCTATATTTGAAAAATAAAATTAAAAGTACATTTAACAGGAAGGGTTTTGCACATAATTTCTGCTCTTTTGGGTAGTGTATCTTTAATTCACATAACATAGGCTTGGTACATATTTTAATAAAAATCAATACAGTATCAATTCTACTCTTGGAAAACTTGGAAATTATCATTCAGTATAGTAATTATATATTTATTTTTATCTACATAAAATTTATTATAATTGTTATTTATGTTTTGATTTCAAAGTATTATGGGGTACAAATAGTTTTCATATTTTGCTTACATGAATTGCTTCTACAATGCTTGAGTCATGGTTATAAGAGTACCCATCACCCAGATATTGTGCATTGTACCCATTAGGTAGGTTTTCGCCCATCCTCTCCTCCTCCCTCACCCCAGGTTGATTTCTGTTGAGTTTCACTTCCCTCTATGTAAATGTGTGCTCATTGGGTCATTCTGATTTAGTAGTGAGTACATGTGGTGTTTGTTTTTCCATTCTTTAGATACTTCACTTAGGATAATGGTCTCTAGTTCCATGCAAATTCCCGCAAAAGGCATTAATTCATCCTTTTTATGGCTGAATAGTACTCCATAGTATACATATATCACATTTGTTAATACACTCATGAATTGATGGGCTTAGGTAGATTCCACATCTTTGTGGTTGTGAATTGTGCTGCAATAAACATTTGTGTGCAGGTATCTTTTTGATAAAACGTCTTCATTAGGGTAACTACCATTGCTGGATCATATGGTAGGCTGACTTTTAGGACTTTGAGGAATCTCCATACTGTTTTCCATAGATACTGTACTAATTTGCAGTCCCATCAACAGTGTATAAGTGTTCCTTTCTATCTACATCCACACCAGCATATATTGCTTTTGGACTTTTTAATAAAAGCCCTTTTGACTGGAATAAGGTGATATCTCATTGTGATTTTAATTTGCATTTCCCTGATGATTAGTGATGTTGAGTGTTTTTTAAATATATTTATTGGCTATTTGTCTATCTTCTTTGGAAAAGCTTCTGTTCATGTCTTTTGCACACTTTTTAATGTTTTTTTTTTTTAATTTTTTCTTACTGATTTGCTTGAGTTCCTTGTAGATTCTACTTTTTAGTCCTTTATCAGATGTATAGCTTTTGAATATTTTCTCCCATTCTGTAGATTCTCTATTTGTTTTCTTAATTATTTCCTTGGCTGTGTAGAAGACTTTTAATTTTGTCAAGTCCCATTTATTTATTTATTTTTTGTTGTAGATGTTATTGCTGTGGTTGACTTTGGGGTCTTCTTCATAAATTCTTTGCCTTGGCTGATGTCTAGAAGGGTTCTTCCCACGTCTTCTTCTAGAATTCTTATGATTTCATGCCTTGCATTTAAGTTATTTATCCATCTTGAATTAATTTTAGTAAGTGGTGAGAGATATGGGTCCTGTTTCATTCTTCTGTATGTGGCTGTCCAATTTTCCCAGCGCCATTTATTTAATAAGAATTCATTTCCCCAGTGTAATTTGTCAACAGCTTTGTCAAAGATCATTTGGCTGTATGTGGATGGTTATATATATAGGTTTTCTGTTCTGTTCTATTTGTCTATGTTCATTTTTGTGCCAATACCATCCTGATTTAGTCAGTATATCCTTGTAGATAGCTTGAAGTCTGGTAATGTGATGTCTCCTGATTTGTTCCTTTTGCTTATGACTGCTTTGGCTATTTAAACTCTTTTCTGGTTCCACCTGAAGTGTAGCATTATTTTTTTCTAGATATATGAAATATGATGTTGATATTTTGATGGGAATTGCATTGAATCTGTAAATCACTTTAGGTAGTATGGACTTTTTAATAATGTTGATTCTAGTGATCCATGAGCATGATATGTTTTTCTACTTGTTTGTATCATCTGCAATTTCTTTCCTGAGTGCTTTGTAGTTCTCTTTGTAGAGATCTTTCACCTCCTTGGTTAAGTATATCCCTAGGTATTTTATTTTCTTTGTAGCTATTGTGAATGGTATTGAGTCTTTGATTGGACCCTCAGCTTGACTATTATTGGTATATAGGAATGCTACTGATTTGTGTAGATTGATTTTGTAACCTGAGACTTTGTTGAATTTATTTATCAATTCTAGGAGTATCTTGGTGGAATCTTGGGGGTCTTCTAGGTATAAGATCATATCATCTGCCAAAAGTGATAGCTTGACCTCCTTTTCCCCTATTTGGATACACTTAATTTGTTTCTCTTGCCTGATTGCTCTAGCCAGAATTTCTAGCACTATGTTAAATAGAAGTGGTGATGGTGGGTATCCTTGTCTAGTTCCAGTTCTTGGTGGGAATGCTTTCAACTTTTCCCCATTCAATATAATGCTGGTTATGGGTTTGTCATATATAGCCTTTATAATTTTGAAATATGTTCCTTCTTTGCCTAGTTTGTTGAGAGATTTTTTATCATGAAAGGGTGCTGAATTTTCTCAAATGCTTTTTCTATGTCTATTGAGATGATTATATGGTCTTTGTTTTTGCTTCCGTTGATGTGGTGAATCACATTTATTGATTTACATATGTTGAACCACCTTTGCATCCCTGGGATGAAGCCAACTTGGTCATGGTTGATTATTTTTCTGATAGGCTGTTGAATTTGGTTTGCTAGTATTTTATTGAGGATTTGCATCTATATTCATAAGGGATATTGGTCTGTAGTTTTCTTTTTGTTGTTGTATCCTTTCCTAGCTTTGGTATCAAGGTGATACTGGCTTTGTAGAATGTGTTGGGAAGCATTCTCTCTTTCTCTATGCTATGGAATAATTTCATTAGAATGGGTACCAACTCTTCTTTTGTAGGTCTGGTAAAATTTGACTGTGAATCCATCTGTTCCTGGGCTTCTTTTTTTTGTTGTTGGAAAGTTTTTTTATTTCTTCTTCAATCTCATTGATCATTATTGGTCTGTTCAGGAGTTCTTTTTCTTCCTGTTTGAGTCTTGGGAGATTGTGTGTTTCCAGGAATTTGTCCATTTCCTCGACGTTTTTGAGTTTATGTGCACAGGGATTTTCATAGTATTCACAAATGATATTTTGTATAATTTTATTGTTTTTGATTTCATTTAGTTCTGCTCTGACCTTAACTGTATCCTTTCCTCTACTAGCTTTGGGATTGCTTTGCTCTTCATTTTCTAGTTCCTTGGGAAGAGTCATTAGGTTGTTAATTTGTAATCTTTCTTTTTTGTGGGCATTTAAGGCTATGAATTTTCCCCTTAGGACTGTTTGTGCTGTACCCCATAGATTTTTGATAGCCTGTGTCCTCTTTGTTATTCAGCTCGAGGAATCTTTTAATTTCCATCTTAGTTTCTTCTTTGATCCAATAATCATTCAGCAGCAGGTTGTTTAATTTCCATGACTTTGTCCAGTTCTGTCTGTGGGGTGTTGAAGTTCCCAGCAATTACAATGTTGCTGTTCATGTCTCTACTTTGGTCTAGTAGGGTTTGCTTTAGGAATCTGTGTGCTCCTGTGTTAGGTGCATAGATATTTAGGATTACTATGTCTTCTTGTTTAATTGCATCCTTTACTATTATATACTGACCATTACTGTCTTTTTATACTATTATTTATTTAAAGTCAATTTTCTCTGAGAATGGCTACATCTGCTTTCTTTTGGTTTCCATTTGCATGCAATATTTTTTTCCCCATCCCTTGACCTTGAGTCTTAAGAGTCCTTATGGATTAGATGTGTTTCCTGGAGACAGAAGTTACTTGGCTCTTTTATTTTATCCATTCAGTCAGACTATGTCTCTTGAGTTAGGGATTTAAACCATTTATGTTGATTGATAGAATTGATATGTGGGATGATGTTCTGTTCATCCTGTTGGTTAGTACCTTATTGCTTTGTTTTACATCCTGTATTATTGCTTTATTTGAGCTCTGAGCTTTAGTATCGGGTGGTTTTACACTGGAAGAGGATGACCATTGTGTTGCTCCATGTTTAATGCAGCTCTGAGTATTTCCTACAGGGCAGATCTGGTCTTGACAAAATCCCTCAGTGTTTAATTGTCTGGAAAAGTCTTTATTTCTCCTTTATTCATGAAACTTAGTTTTTCAGGATACAAAGTTCTGGGCTGGCAGTTGTTCTGTTTAAAGACTGATGATGGGGCCTTAATTGCTTCCTGCTTGTAGGCTCTCAGTTGAGAAGTCTACAGTTACCCTGATGGGGTTTTTTTGGTAATTTTCTTGACATTTTCACCTTACCATTCACAAGAGTTACTCCTTTATGTTGACTTTGGCCATTCTGATTACTACATATCTTGTTGATTGTCTCTTTGCGATAAATCTCCCAGGCATTTGCTGGGCTTCTTGTATCTGGATGTCTAAATCTCTAGCAAGATCATGGAAATTTTCCTCAATTATTCCCTCAAACAGATTTTCTAGCCCTTGTGTGTTTTGTTCTTTACCCTCTGGGATGCCTGTAAGTCTTATATTCGGGTGTTTACATTATCCCACATTTCTCATAGGCTTTGTTCATTCCTCTTAATTCTCTGTTCATTATTTTTGACTGATTAAATTCAAAAAAGTTGTCTTTAAGTACTGAGATTCTTTCTTCTGCCTTGTCTACATTTTTCTTAAAACTTTGCACTGTGTTTTGTATTTCCTTACATGAATTTTTCATTTCTAGATGTTCTATCCATCTTTTTCTTTAATATGTTGATCTCTTTAGTGAATTTTTCATTCATTTTCTGTATTCTTTTTCTGATCTTTTTGAGTTTCCTTATAATCCATATTTAGAATTCTTTATGTGTCATTTCAGTATTTTCATTTTGACTAGTATCCATTGCTAGATGGTGGGTGTTCCCTTTTGGGGGAGACCTTTTGTTCTAATTTTTCATACTTCCAGAGTTCTTATGCTGATTCCTTCTCATCTGGAGCAGTTGTTGCTTCTAGATTTTTGTTTCATTTTCTTTAGATGGGGCTTTTTTCTCCCCACTCACTAATATGGGGTGGGGGGGTTGTAGCATATGTTGGGTAAGAACCTTTGCTTGGTTTGTGGGTGCTTTGATGGTGATCTAGGTTCTGGATAGATGCCTTCATAATGGATATCTTTAGTTTGATGCTTTTCTCAGTTGCAAGTTGTTTGTAAGCTATAGCAGTGGTGAGCTATATGTGTGGGCAGATTCCCTTTTTCCCTTTGATGACAGAGGATGGAGGTCTTTGAAATCCTTTCTTTAATCCCAGCCCTGTGGTCTTCTTAGCAGTGTGAATTGTAATGGAACACCCAGTTTAATCACTGAGACAGTAGGTGGTGCTTGTAGTTGAGAAATGACATCACTCTATGTGATTGAGTCAGTAAATATTGAAAAGAGCTGTGCATTTTTCAGAAGGAATAGGCTGCCATGTTGTTTTTGTTCCTGACTTTAGTCCGTCAGGAGGAGCACTTGAATGCTCTAGGTGGTTGGTGGGGCCTTGGAACTTCTAGGTGTGTCCTTATTCTCTGCTTCAGCAGAGGCAGGTGGGGGAGTGAGGATAGGAAGGCCTGGGCTGGGTAGGTTTTTCCTCAGGCTTCACAAGAGCTGGTAAGGTAGCTGTTTGGGTATGGTTCAAAGTTCTTATCCCAGCTTCTGGAGATAGTCACCCTTCAGGGGTTGAAGTGGCCCCACCCAGCCAGAAAGTCTGCTTGTGGAGAAGGGGCTGTCTGAGATTCACAGTCTGACTGTCCAGTTCTCACATCTCCCCTCATCCTGAATGTCTGTCCCACTAGCTTGAATCTCTGCAAAACCCCAGCAGGCAGAGAACTCCAAAATCAGGCAGTCCGGGTCCACTACAAGTCCACAGAGGAAGAGAGATGGCACCACTCTATGTGGATGCTTCAGCCTAGAGTACATGCCCACTGGAGAGAGACAGCTGCTCGCCTATTTCTCACACAAACTGTTCTTCCATCTGGAATGGGTGGGAGAGGGGCCATCACCAGCAGTCAGCCCCAGTGCCTGAATGAACCACATCCAGTTGTTGTGGCAGCCAGGTCTGTGCTCTAGTCTCTTCCTCATGTAGAATCCACCCTAATTAAGTAGAAAAGTTTTCCTGTGGGGGCAGGGGGTTAGCATTCTCCTGGTTTGCCACATCTTGGAACCCCAGAGTATTCTACTGTCAGATCTGTCCAGTTTCCCTAGCAACTGGCTTGAGTCCGCAGGGCCCAAGGTCCAGCCTGGTTATCTGTTCTGACCTGCTGGTTTGTGACTCCACAAAATGTCTTCGGGCAGGGAGTTCCCGAATTGGGCACCTTGGATCTTCTGCCGGCCCCAAAAGGGAAAGGCATGGGTCCCCCTTTCCATGGAAGCCTCAGCCTGTAGCACACTCCCACTGTGGGTGGCGGCCACTTGCCAAATTCTCCACCTAAACTGCTTTCCCTGTTGCAGTGGGTGTGGGAGGGGCAGAGAAGGAAGCCTCTGGAAGGAGAAAAGCAGGTTCTCTGATCTCTCGTGACACTCTCCCTCGTGGGGAGCTCTGCATGGAGTGTCCAAGCTCTGGGATCATGTAAGTTCTCCCCACTATACTGGGTTCATGGGAGTGGAAAACCCTCCAAGAAACTTGGTAGCCTGCTGGCTGCTGAATTCCTGAGGAAGGGTGAAAATCATCCCCCTTTTCCCTTTCCCCAGGCTCACAGCTTCTCTGAGTTTGAGCCTCTCCAATATCTTGTTCCCTTTATCTTCTACCTTCTCTGCTTCACAATTTTCCTCTGTGAGATCCCCAGCAGGCTCTGGCATCTCTGTGATCCACACTCATTGTGTGTCTCTTCTCTTTCCTTTGGCAGAATTCCTATCTTCCCACAAGGACAGTCTGACAATCTTTAGTGATCTCCTCATAGTATAGTATTTATTTTTAATTCACCATAAGTAAATGTCACAAATGCTTCAGAAATGTGTTAAAAACATAATATTCATAACTGTGCAATCCAGAGATTCTATGTTTCAGGTTTTTCATATTTCAAAACTTATATAGGTGGGCATGGTGGCTCATGCCTGTAATCCTAGCACTCTGGGAGGCTAAGGTGGGAGGATAGCTTGAGCTCAGGAGTTTGAGACCAGCCTGAGCAAGAGCAAGACCCCATATCTACTAAAAAAATAGAAAAATTAGCCGAGAAACTAAAAATAGAAAAAAATTAGCCAGATGTGGTGGCATGCACCTGTAGTCCCAGCTACTCAGGAGGCTGAGGCAGGAGGATCACTTGAGCCCAGGAATTTGAGGTTGCTGTGAGCTAGGCTGACACCACAGCACTCTAGCCTGGGTGACAGAAAGAGATTCTGTCTCAAAATAAATAAATAAATAAATAAAATAAAAATAAAAAAATAAACTAAACAAACAAAACAAAACAAAAAACTTATATAGTTTTTGAAGTCTCTGGACACATATTACTTTTATGAAGACTGAAGTGCTAATGTCTATAGAGTACATACAATATTGCTTATTTTAGCTGCATTGTCTGGTAACCAGCACAGTGCTTCACATACAACAGCATTAATGAGTTATGCTTGTTGATGATGATAGGCAAAGACCTTGGAAAAAAATCAACAACAAGTATATAGTTATTATATGCAAGGGGATCTTCAAGAGCAAATGTAATTTGTATGGCCAGAAAATTGTTCAGACACTAAAGTGTGCATATGTATGTATATACATACATACTTAAATGTATATAGGCAAGGCTTCTGCTGTCAAACTCAGCATGATCTCTACCCTATTATTTTAAGCCAGGTGCAAGTCAATCATTTATGATTCCTGCTTGATTTCCGTAGACATTTGAGTTTACAAACCCTAAGAAGTTACACCACATTGTAGACATATTCTGTGGGTTCTTAGGAAAACTAAAAAATTTGCCAACTCCCAAATTGGGGCAAGTATTTAAATTGAAATCATGACACTTTTGGATGATAGAATAAGGTATTTTTCTTCTACTGACAATTTTATTTCCTGCTGCATCTCAAGTACGTGTTTCCTAAAAGGAAAAGTATTTTGAAACGTATTACCATGTTTACTGTAAACATTTTAGGGAATACTGTTTGTTATAACACAATTCATCCTTAAAAAATACTGGGCGCAGGGCTGCCTGAGCTCCTGGATTTCTGGTTCTGGTGTGGATAGTGCTCCCCGAGTAGTCTGTCCACAGTCAACCAAGCCTCAAGTAAACTTGGTGTTATCCCATTCTCCCTTGCTGTGTGTACTGAGATGGGTTTACAATTTTCTAAAAATTAGCCACTGAAGACCAAATAAACAAATAAATAAATAAAATACTGGGGATATATGTAATTCTATTTTCCTAGAAACTGGTTAGCTTTTTAATCTAACAGAGTTTGGAATTATATAACAGACCACATTTCCTTTTCAGTTAGACTGGCAGAAGGCTTTGAGAAAAATCTGTGGCCCACCTATTGTAGGTGGCTTCCATATTGTTTATTTTTGTTTTAGTCACATTTCAAATTCTTGCTCCTGTCTTTATCTTTTTCTTTCTAACTTTTTTGTCTAATTGCTGCATTTTATACATCTCTGTCTTATTTTTGTGAATTTATGTAATGATACCATATTTGTAAAATTACATATGTTTCTAAAGGCTGGAAGAACAATTGCCAAATGCTAAGAGTAGTTGACTTTGTGTATTTCAGTAGATAAGAAATACAGGTGATTTATGCTTCCATCATTTGAATTAATTTTATATTTTTGGTTTCTTGTAGGTAGGAAAAGTAGCACCCATACTAAATTTTTGGACAGAACACAAGAACAGATAAAAAAATAATTACATTTATCTGTGTTTTTTCCAGCTCCTATGTATTAATATTAAATGTGCTTGGTTTATGTAGGATTACTTAACAGACCTGTTTTCTTTACTTTCATGCTAAAATTAGGAGACGAATATTGTGAGATGTGGGCTGACTACTGTGACTGTACTTCCCTCCCCATCTGTGATTCCCGATTGGCAAGAAGATTGGTTAGCTGTCATCCATCATTCCATTTTACTCACTTTTCTGAGAATCAGAACAATATCAAGACTGGTTCCTAGCCCCCTTCTTGGTCCTGCCCAAGTGAAATTTCATAATAGGGAAAAAGTCTCTATTTCTCACTATGATCCATTCCCAGTTTCCTATCAGTGCTGCCCTTTCCTTTAGTCTTTTGTCACTAAACTCAAGTTTATGTTGCTGCCAAATTTCCACCTCTCAAATTACCTGTTTCTCTTTTCTTCATCTGCCTTGCCCTCAACTTGTCTGATTTCAACTTTTTAATTTGAAAACAGACTTTTTTCTTTGTTGACTTAAAAAGATTATTCAATAATTATTGTAGGGGCAATTGGTTTACTGGGAGAAATAAATGAGATTCTTCTCTATATCATATAAAAAATAAATTTCAAATAGATTCTGTGTAAAAAATGAAAACATTATGAGAGGAAGAACATATAGTTGATTAATTGATCTCTGGTTAAGGATGAAGTTCTAAGCATAAAATAATGGATGAAACTATCAAAGAAAAAATAACAGTTTGGACAACATGGAAATTGGAGTTAGCCATATATTAAAAAGAAAAAAAAACCTCAAATATATAAATGCCACTGTGGATTGGACATTGAGAGTAGATGCCAATGGTGAGGACTGTGAGAAAATGTTAAAAGGTTCAGTTCCTGACTGAACATTTTGGCAAGGACTGTAATACTTTGAGTCCCTTCCATAGGCAAACCAAATTATTGGTGAGCCACTTAAAGGGTGAACTGCTTACATTTTTTGTTCTATAAGACTTTCTTGTAGTCATACATTTTAATTAGGTGTCAGAAATATCTATACAGTTTCTTTTGAAGTTATTTTCCCCCTCAGTCGTCTGCATAATAAAACTGGTAGTAGAGTATTTTTCTTGAGGCAGTTCCATTTTATGAAGCAAAGTGATAACATAGACAAAGGGGGGATTTTATTATAATTAATAATTATAGATTCCACTGGTATGTAATAGAGAATTAAATTTTATGCTTCTCTTTTCAGAATTGTCATCCTGTTTAAAGTTTGCAACATGTTTGTGAAAGCAATATCATTTCCATTTTAGATAGAAAATCTCAGGCTCAAAGAACTTTCATGACTTGCTCATAATAAGAAAAATTCTGAAAATGGAACCCAACACAGAAACTCTGGTTCTAAATCCTGTACCTCTTCCTAAATATAAGATGCTTATGGGTATTGATGGGAGGTGGTCAATGACATTTGCTGTTTGTGTTTTTCTTCTTTGGGCCACGGCATCTGCCCTATATCTATTGTTCTCTACTATTCCACTGAAGTTTTTTCAATGTTAACATGTTGCTCTTTGTATTAATAGAACTATTAGTTTTGAAAGAACATATTTCCTTGTATTTCTGTAATGACAACATGAATTACTAAATAATTGTGAATAACAGCAAATCTTCACATGACATTTGCCATGTACTTTTTAATCCTCACTACCCTCTGAGGAAGGACTATATTATTCCTATCTTACAGGTATGAGAATTGAGGCACAGAGAACTTATCCATCTGTACAGAGCCATTATTTTATAACTATACAGATCTTCAACTCAATTCCCTTTATTTTATATGAGGTAAAATGCTTAAGATTTAAAAACTAAAGGCAATAGTTTCACCATTTATCTGTTACTCTGATGGTGTGCTAAATGTCAATTTATATCCAGGTGCCTATAGCTGCCAGAAGTATCTCCAAAGCCTCTTATTTTAATCAAGAAAATATTTTCAAAGTTGTCCCACAGTTTATATATACAGTGAGAAACACTTTGCACTTTGGGAATGTGGGATGAAACAAAACTAGGCGCTGCTGCTTTTATTTGAGCCAAGAAAAATAGTGTTGCAAATTCCTCTCTCAGATTGTTGAGTGACAGTTTTTCTCCCAAAACTTCCATCTCTTTTATTCTTTATAAAAATGTGTGCATATAAAAATGTTAGCTGTGAAGTATATTTCCAGTTGCATTTACATCATTGAACTTAGCTTATTTAGAGACACATTTTAGATAGCCATGAGAAAGCTAATGCTTTTTCTCTGCCCCCAATACGGAATAATTAATTGGAACCATCACTAGAGGAGAACCCATCCCATTCTGTGTCGGTTTGTAAACCAGGCCTGGGTGAGAGGCCTCTCAGCAGGGCTAGTTACGTTACCTGTAATTTTTCACGTGCGTATAGTTCATCACTAGTGACATTCTGGCTTTCAGATCAGTCATCTCTTAGGACTTAAAATTGATATATCAGTCTCAGCATAAAATGCTATCATTCCCGTAGACCAACTGTTTACCGGAGTATAACTCCTCCTGTGTCTCATTTCATCACACTGTTCCACACAGTGATGTTTCAATGTGAAATGAAGTTTTTTCATGCTGTGCTTCTGAGTAGAAAAAAGACAGAAGTACATGTATGATAAATGGTGAAGATTCCACAATAACCCTTGCAAAACAATACAATGTGGAAGCATTATACTTGCTTTAATAATTTAATACATAAATGTGGCTTTTAAACTTTTATAACAAATACTATTTATGTGATAGTGAGGGAAAGATCAATTATATTTGCTGTGAATCACTTTATCTTCCAGCTTATTTAGAAATTAGCAAAATACCACTGCTGTCGAATTGTCACGGTAAAATATCTGTGGAGAATACATTATTAGTATAAAATAAAATTACCATCATGTTTTCCAATTGTACATATATTTACAGTTTGATAAGAGAGGGAATGTACTTAAAATTTTATCAAATTCAGTTCTCTTCCTCTATGTGGAGCCCAGGACCAAATTCTGGCTTTCAATAGCAACAAAAGAATTGAAGAAAAACATCTTTTTTTAATTTTCTTATTGTTGTCTGAAAGACACTGTAGTGTTTGCATTCTTTTGTTGGCCATAGAGTGCATTTTCTTTGTGACTTTGAGTGTGGTCTGGCTGTGACATCAGCATCCCACTGATTACTTGGGTTGATTCAACTGATTTGGCTGACTGGGTTTGGGGCTGTATACTTCCTTCACAACCCTAAAAGCTGTGCATTGTCAGAGGATGATGACATCCCCGGGGAGACTAAAACCACTTAATTTTTGTTAAAAAGGAAATGATATTTTTCTTTTAGCATGTCTTGATTAGACCTGTGACTAAAGGTCTGACAGACTGCTTTAAAATGAAAGGCAAAATTGTTTAACCAAAAGTGGGTTCAAATTATATTTTCAATTGCAAATAGTTAATGTTTTCTCTGAGAAAACATTTTAGCTTGCACTTTTAATTCTTGTTTCTCTGTTTTCACAAATCTTTAATATATACTTTTTAGATTACTGTGGTGGAAACTATAATATGCTGTCAGATAATATCCAAGCACTAAGCTTTAGCTAATAGATGTGGAATCAATTGTTGAATGAACAATGAATGAATAATTTCAAAGAAATGCTGAAAAAATAGAAAAATATTTGTACAGGTACATTTTTATGAAAATAATTTAACAGACAATTATTTCTATCCTTTGGAATATGTACAAAAGTTAGCAATAATTAATTGATTTGTTTATGTTTCTCCAGTGTACAGGTGTGTGTATATGTGTGCATAAAAAAATAAATAGTTTCAGAATTATTTATAGAACTGACCTTTATATCTTGGGCATTAAAATTATATTGAATCCAGTTTCTCTTAGAAAATGAGATATTCTGGTAATATTTTAAAAAATATGGCACACTGAAAGAGAGCTATCCACCAGGACACTAGAGGTCTATAGGGCTTATAATTAATATATTTTGTGTTAGTTTAAGAATCTATAGCCCAGATAAAGCAAATTTGACATTGTGAAGGTTTTTTGCTCAATTTTTAAGATAAAGCTATTCAAATCTAAGGTTAGTTTGGAAATAGAGTACTCTTAATAATAAAATATATATGTCAATAATTATATCTATCACCTGGCTCACATCCATGATTTTCGGAAAATTTCAACAGTAACTGTGGTTTTAAAGCTCAATTAAAAGTGACTTTCTTTTTAAGATAAAAAATAGGATGTTTTTTAAGAGCAGTTTTAGGTTCACAGCAAAATTGAATGTAAAGTGTGGAGAGTTCCCATATACCCCCTGCCCTACACACCCACACTCTCTTCCACTATCAACATCCCACACCAGATTGGTACATTTGTTATAATCAATGAACCTAGCAGCCATATTTTTATTTTGAAATGTATAAATGGGTTTTATTGTTCAATTGTCCTTGTGAGAAGCTATTGAGCCATCAGAGAGAGTTTCAAAATAATCTAGGGAAATTTAAACAATTTATTAATTTGTCAAGTCCAACTAAGATCACTAAAGTGTTTATTTCCAGACATTCAAACTATTTATCGATTGCTTGTGCAGGTAAATATGTGATTTGTAATGTAAGGGGGCAAAATAAGTAATGCTCAGATCTTGTCCTCAAGTCACTTGAGGAGGAATGCAAGAGATATATACATGAGTGGGTTTGACACTAGGTAGAACATTCAGTATCATAAGAGAGGCACAGTTAAAATACTCTGGGAGATAGTATTGGAAGAAGGTAAAAAGATTTCAGTAAAGGTTTCAGAGAGGAAGAAGCATTTGAGTTAGGCCTTGAAATATAGATTGGGGTGTGGATAGGATTGTCAAATAAAATAGAGGACACCCAGTTAAGTTTGAATTTCAGATAAACAATGGATAATTATATAGTATAAGCATGTCCTATGAAATAGTTGGGATGTACTTATACTAAAATATCCATTGTTTATGTGAAATGCAAATTTAACTGGGAATGCTATATTATTATATTTGCTAAAGATACCGATTTTAGGCATGGGGCACATTCTACTGAAAGAAAACGATGTACAAAGATACAAGGTAAAAAAGGTACATATGTACATCTCAGGGTACATAGGAAAGGAATACATGTTTGGTAGATTATGTTGAATGTAGGAAATGTTTTCGATTGGATGAAATGAGCTGTGTTAATAATTGTAGTGGCTTAATAAGGCATAAACTGCAACTTCCCTAGGAAAACAAATAATAATGCAGAGACCTCAAAGGGTAGTGGGGCCACAGTGTGGGAGTACCAAAAGGGAAGAGCTATTTGGATTGTAGTTAGGGTAACTAGCGAGATGCTGCTATGCAACAGCTGTCTGTGACAACAAGAGAATATAATAATTTATGAAATATCACAGTGATCTAATCTTTGAGCCTTTTATGTAAATGACTGTGGCTTTAGAACATGTTTTTGTGATTGTGAAAACCCAGAACATATGCTAGGAAAAGTTCTTAATGTACCTCAGAATGTTAGTGAGTGATAACTGTATAATTAGGGACGTTAGGGACTTCATTCCTGAGACATTGGAGGCACAGATCTGGCCCATTTGGAACAGATTATAGCAGCGGTCACAGGAGGAGTTCATCATATGCATGTTTATTAAAATTGATTGGGACATGAATGAACAGTATTCTTTACTGTATCTAGGAAAATTGAGTTAGAGGTGGAACATAGTAAGGCCCCTGCCCAATATGGAAACAGATATTTAAAGTAAACTTTCCCCTATGATGTAAACTGATGACATATTAACATTTGAATGAATATATATTAAGATATTGAGATATTATATTATATTATTATATTTAAGTCAGCAGTTCAGAGGCTTAATAAACTATTTTTACTACAAAAAGTTTCAAACATATACAAAAGTAGACAAAATAGTGCAATGAACTCCCATATACCCATGATCCAGTTTAGCAATGATCAAGATTTGCCACATTTGAATTATCTAGTTTCTCATTCCTTTTTGTTCTTCTGTTGAAAATTTAAAAACAAATCATGTGATTGACACATTAAAATCAGCTAATTGTATATACAACAGCAAATTAACAGGGGTTTAGAAATGGTATTGTAAGATGTAAATGATCACTTGGATTTTGTTTGCATAGATATAGTCTGAAACTGAAAAATGTATATGTATATGTTGAAATAATTGTACATTACCTGAATTAAATTCATAATCTTCATTAAGAATGCTGAATTTGGCCGGGTGTGGTGACTCACACCTATAATCCTAGCACTCTGGGAGGCCCAAGCAGAAGGATCACTTGAGGTCAGGAGTTCAAGACCAGCCTGAGCAAGAGTAAGATTCCAAGATCCCATCTCTACTACAAATATAAAAATTAGCTTAGCTGGGCAGGTGACAGAGCAAGACCTTCTCAAAAAAAAAAAAAAAAAAAAATGAATTATTAGTCTTTTGTATTTGAATTCTATTTAATTTTACCTTTAAAATCTTACCTTTTGTTAGAAGTGCATGTATAGAAAGCTCTAAAAATGTTCTATTTTGCCCTGTTTTAGAGGATAAAAAAATTATGGTGATTTTCTTATGCTTGTAAAATAATACAGTATTTTAGTCTGAAACAGAAAAATGGCTTTGATTCTACTAATTTATCACTTGCCCTCATAAAATAATCTTAGTTTATCAGGGATATTTACCCAGATCCACAAATAATGGTTAAATTCTGTGTTTCATCCAGAAGCAGAAATAAACTTTAGAAAGCTATATTTTATGGGTCAGAAAAATACAGATGAAAGAGTAGTACATATAGATATAGGTATTATTGTTAGGACCATGAAAAATGGGTCTACTTAAATTTCCTCAGGCCATCCCAGTCTGCTTCAACAAATGGGGTCACTTTTACAAAAATCATCCATAATTTGAAGGCTCTTGTGTCTACCTGCTAATGTAAGATCCTGGCTCTTTGCAAAGTCTATCCTAATCATTTCTGGAGGTCTCCATGGCATGAAAGCAATTTGTTCATGATCAAATCTGATGTACTATAAAAGGGCATTTGCCTGGCATCTGTGTTATTTCTGTTGATCCTCGTCTCGTGTCATTGTTCTAGTGAAGCCACCTGTCCGTAATGGGTGCTGTGACCATTTCCACCAGAAACTTTCCTCTGCCAGGCATTTCTATTACTTCTGCTAGATGACTCAAAGCCTGCCGCTCTTGCCGTGGACCACTGCAGCTGCTGTAGCCTCCTGCCCAGCCCTATCCTCAACTATTTTTTTTTAACTTTTAAGTTTTTATATTTATTCATTTTTATTGTATATATTTAAGGTGTACAACATGAGGTTTTGATATGCATATACATAGTGAAATGATTAGTTCAGTCAAGAAAATCCACATAACATCACCTCACTTAGTTATTTTTATGTTTTTTGGAAAGAACACCTAAAATCTACTTTCAGCAAATTTTCAGTATACAATACAATATTATTAACTATAGTCCTTGTGCTGTACATTAGATCTCTAGACTTATTCATTGTACATAATTACAAATTTATGCCCTTTGACCCACATCTCTCCACTTCCCACCCTTCCCTGCACCTGGTAACCATGGTTTTATTCTCTGTTTCTGTGTATTTGGCTTTTCACAGATTCCATATATAAGTGAGATCATGCAGTATTTTTCTGTCTATGTCTAGCTCATTTCACTTAGTATAATGTCCTTTAGGTTCATCCATGTTGTCACAGATGCCAGTATCTCCTTTTTTAAGGCTGAATAATATTCATATATATGTGTGTGTGCATGTGTGTGTGTATATGTGTGTGTATATATATATATATATATATATGCACCACAATATCTTTTTCCATTCATTCACCAATAGATACTTAAGTTGTTTCCATATCTTGGCTACTGTGAATAATGCTGCAATGAACATGGGAGTGCTGATTTCATTTTGTTTGGGTACATACCCAGCAGCTGGATTGCTTGATTGTATTATAGAGTACTTCTATTTTAAATTTTTTTGAGGAACCTCCGTAATGTTTTCCACAATGGCTGTACTGCTCAATTTTTAATTGACACTTCTGATTTAAGTATGGAACTAGAATATACCTCCTCAACCCTTATCTTAACTGATCAACATTTAAAATAATGTTTACTTCTCACCCTAATTACAAATTTTGTATCTCATACAAAATGTAGTTGACGTTGAAAGAATTGAAGTCAAAAAATAAAACGTCCCAAATTCACATGACAACTATTAGCATTTTGGTGGCTGTTCTTCATAAGGATTCTCTCTTCTTTAAAAAAAGTTGTGTATATATTTTAGCACACATTTTACACTGATCATATATTCTGCACTTTCCTTTCTGTTCATAAATTTTCTTGTACAACCATTTTTTTAAAGAGCTGGAATAGTATTTTATTATATGGATATAAAATTATTTCCTCGATTCTTTTTATTAAAAGGTATTTCTTCTTTAATTTTCTGTTATTAAAAATGCCAAACTTCCAGTGAACATTTCTGTATATACATCTTTGCACAAAGTTCTAATTTTTCTTCAAGTATGCATTTTCAGAAGAGGAGTTGCCAAATTGAAAAATATGAAAACGAACATTTTTAAATACTTATTGTCAAATTGCCCATCAAAAAAGTTGTGGCAATTTTCACATACTGTGGTTTATAAGGGTATGATTTCTTTTTTTTTTTTTTTTTTTTTTTGAGACAGAGTCTCACTTTGTTGCCCGGGCTAGAGTGAGTGCCGTGGCGTTAGCCTAGCTCACAGCAACCTCAAACTCCTGGGCTCAAGCGATCCTACTGCCTCAGCCTCCCGAGTAGCTGGGACTACAGGCATGCACCACCATGCCCGGCTAATTTTTTCTCTATATATTTTTAGTTGGCCATATAATTTCTTTCTATTTTTAGTAGAGACGGGGTCTCGCTCTTGCTCAGGCTGGTCTCGAACTCCTGACCTCGAGCGATCCACCCGCCTCGGCCTCCCAGAGTGCTAGGATTACAGGCGTGAGCCACCGCGCCCGGCCTGGTATGATTTCTTATTTGCTAATATGGTAGTCAAAAAGGTTGTCTCATATTCAGTTTATATACATTTTCAAGTAATGAATAGCATTAAACATTTTTTAATATTTCCAGACATTTGGCTACTTTTATGAATAATTTATGCCATTTATTCATTTTTCTATTAATCTTCTTATTGGTTAAAAGAGTTTATAAGAGCACCTTATATACTAAGGATACTTTTACTTCATCATCTATATTTCAAATAGATTTCCATTTTAATTTGAGATAGTTTACCATGCAGAAGTTTCAAAAGTTTATACAGTCAGATTGATCATTCTGCTTTCTCATTCTTTGGTGTCCTTCTCCACTCTCAGGGTTATCTACATATTCATCTGATTTCATCTGCTCATCTATTTTCATGTTTTACATTAAAATAAATATTTTATTCATCAAAAACATTTCAGTTGAATGGCATAAGCTAATAATTTTCTAGGGCTGCACTCTGGCAGAGGGCTAACAGAACAGTGCTGTATGCACCCCATTGTTCTACAGAGGTTTTTAAGAACTAGGTTTTACAATTCCTACTTTTATGCCTCCTTCTCCTTTGGATCCAGGCAAAAGTGGGTTCACTTAATTTAGCTATGCTATTTTAGGATCACTTCCTCACTCCAAATCCAATCTTGCTTTTGGGCCCAGGTTGCCCTTAGAATGTTCCCTTATCCCTGCCCCATAGGATGTCCCTTCTTAGATTTCAAAGTGAGTCCTAGCACATCTCTTCCATTACCATCTCTTAAGGCCACTGGACACATCTAGACACGTCTGAGTCCCAGCTTGGCATGAAGCTGAAGCTCTGGTACATTTGGAAACATGTTAGTAAAACTAAAAAATTTAAAACAATCTTCATGTAAAATTGATTTTGATTTAGAGTGGGAGAGAAAAGAATAAAACATGAAAATTTTGAGGAAAATATGTCTACACATTAGAAATCAGATATAATCTCTCTCTCTCAATATAGTATAGGCAAGGGGATCATAAATGCCAGTGGTGAAAGGGTCAGGAAGATACTATAAATGAATGAAGCGGGATGGGAGAAAGACATTAGAGGGTGGTGGGACAGTGTTGAACTGTAAAACACAAGCCCATGCTAAAAGAATTTTAACCAATTGTTTTCAAGCAAAAAGGGTAATCTAGTATTGGGATGACTTCCAGTATTTTACAAGAATTGGGAAATCCAGATTCAACATAAAATTCTGATTTTTAATTACTGGCAAACAACTCAAAGGATTTTGAAATACTCTGAGGGTCAAACAGAACAAATTTATATGCTGGATCAGAACTGTGAGCTGTCAGTTGTTGGCTTTTCTCTAATCATACATTCTGTTAGGTCAACAAAAATGATGTCAAATTATTTGCAAGATTATGACACAAAAGAAAAGCAATTATTTGTGAATAGCCAGACTAGATGCATAAAAAATAGATTTACCTCATTGGTAAAAATGGAATTCCAAAATTAATATGAAATTGCATTAACAAAAGATTTGAGCTACCATTCCTCTGAATCACTCAGGTTTGAATTTTTTGTTCTAATTTGTAAAATGAAAAGAATGATGAATCAGTGCAAGGAATGAGGAAGGCCAGTTTGAGTGTAGCGGAAGATCAGCACATTTACTATGGTCATGGGACCCTGGGGTCTTCTCTCTGATGCCAGGACCCTGAAAGAGAATTTATCTAATAAGTAAAAGACTTTGAAACAGACTCTCCTACATGCTATCAGCTCCAGAGGGTGTCTCTTGAAACAGGATGTGAACAACTGGAATTGAAATGTAGGGACCTTGGACGGGTAATGAAAAAGGGACCTGAGTGCCCATAAATCTAATATTCAGAATACTTGGGGGGGGGGGGTGCCTGAATCACTAAAGATCATTCTTTTCAAACAATTTATTGTATTGACTTTAAAAAAAAATAAACGAACTAAGGGAAGGCAAAAAAAGATAAGCAGGGAACTTAGAGAATCTGGAGTGAATATTTTAAAAAAATATGACTGATCATCGCACACATGTGTGTAATAATCCCTTTTCAGGAGCAGCTTTTCCCTTCCTTTCCATCTGTTTCTATACTAGTAACCTGGTCACTCTAGGAACATTTATCCCTTTGGAATTTGGCCTAGTTAGGGATTGAAAAATGGCATAGATATTTTTCCATTTCCAGCTCCTTCCCTTTCTATAAGGCATTAACTATATTTTTTTAAATTTATTCAGGATATTATGGGGGTACAAACATTTTGGTTACATGTAGTGCGTTTGCACTGCCCAAGCCAGGGCTATAAGCGTGTCCTTCCTCCATACAGTGTGTTCTGCTTCCATTAGTTGTGGGTTTACCCCACCCCGTGACCAGCACCTAATGAGTATTACTACCATGTGAACACCTAGTGTTGATCAGTTAGTACCAATTTGATGGTGAGTACATGTGGTGCATGTTTTTCCTTCCTCATAATACCTCACTTCAAAGGATGGGCTCAGTCTCTATCTGGGATAATATAAGAGGTGCTAGTCCACATTGTTTTTTGCAGCTGAGTAGTACTCCATGGTATACATGTACCACATTTTATTAATTCACTCATGTATTAATGGACACTTGAGTTGTTTCCACATCTTTGCAATTGTGAATTGTGCTGCTATAAACATTCAAGTATAGATGTCTTTTTTATATAATGTCTTTTTTTCCTTAGGGTAGATGCCCAGTAATGGGATTGCTGGATCAAATGGTAGTTCTACTTTTAGTTCTTTGAGGTATCTCCATATTACTTTTCATATAGGTTGTACTAGTTTGCAGTCCCACCAGCAGTGTATGAGTGTTCCTATCTCTGCAACCTCCCCAACATTTGTTGTTTTGGGACTTTTTGATAAAAACCATTCTCACTGGAGATAAGTGATATCTCATTGTGGTTTTGCTTTGCATCATATTTGCTAATGTTCAATTGGCCAAAAGTTGTTGCTACACCAGCCAAGCATCAATATGGAGGGCTTTGCTAAAGGGCATGGATAAAGGGAAGAAATTAATTTGTAATTATTTTGCTATCTGTCATAGTAAAATATTTCTCAGATAGCCCTTGTGGATCTGTAGGATGGCCATTTTGTGCGCAGGTTGTATAAGACTTGGGGTTTGTAGGCTCAGTGAGATTTATGAAGTTGAACTCTTTGAAAAACCTTCATAAATAGTGTCTAGCCAGGAGTATCTAGCCAGGAGACAGAAACCACATAGAAATTTGATCAGGGAAAGGTTAATAATAAAGATTATTTGTGAGTAACAGGGTATTGGTATAAGAGGTTTTGACTACTAAGGATAAAGAAAACTCTAAAGCATGGAGGAAGAGCAGACATAGGGGACAGCCATCGCCTCACTGGAGGGAGTGTGGCTGTGGCCCACTGGACAGGGAAGAAATTCACTGTGGTGCATCAGGCCAAGGATGGAAGTCTGAAACCACCTGCTGTGGTGCCAAGAAAATTCAACAGGAAGCTGCCAGTGGTGGGTATTGCTGAAATTGCTAGAAGCTGCTTGTGGGGATGTCACTGAAATTGGCTGGGGATAAGATCTTCTGGGACTTCCTCACCCAGTGAAGAATTTTGGAACAAAAACGAAACAAAAAAAAGAAAACAAAAAAACACCAGAACCAGGAACAGAAGCCCCTTCTTACTGCAGCAACTGCCTGTGCCCTCTGTTGTCAAAGCTTAATATCATGTCAGCTGGCAAAGGACAAATATTTACAAGATCCAGCTTCAGTATTACAAGAGGGGCAATAAAGGGTGGGAGCTGAGAGTCAATAAATTAATAACTGACACAAATAGGGAATAAATTTAATGCAAGAGATAAACGGTTAAGCTAATAAATTTATCCAATCGTTTCCTGTGGGAACTAAATATAAGCAGTGATTGGACAAAGTTGACCATGACCTTTATGACACATATTTGGAAGAATAGTGAATTATCTTTGACAATTTCTTGAAATATTGCTTTTTAACATAATGATCATCGAATACTGAATTGGCTTGTAATTTTTATCCTATAAATTGCTGTACTGTCAATGCTGATAAAATTTCACTTTCACCTAGCAGAAAAGGTTATTTATCTTAAACTATTGATTAAAAGAATTTATTTATGAAGCACAAGTGTAGATTTGTTTCATGGATATGTTGCACAGTGGTGAAGTCTGGGCTTTTTATGGAGCCCTCACCCGGTTTGTGTACATAGTACCTATTTGATAACTTCTCATCCTACACCTCTCTCCCACTCCTTCCACCCTCCCGCCTTCTGAGTTTCTGATGTCTATCATTCCACTCTCTGTGTTCATGTGTACTCATTATTTGGATCCCACACATAAATGATAACATGCAATGTTTGACTTTTTGTTTCTGAGTTATTTCGCTAAAGGTAATAGACTCCATGTTGCTACAAATAACATGATTTTATTTGTTTTTTATGGCTGAGTAGTATTCCATGGTATATATAAACCACATTTTCTTTATTCAACCATCAATTGAAGAATGCTTAAGTTGGTTCCATATCTTTGCTGTTGTGAATAGTGCTGTGATAAGCATGTAAGTACAGGTGTCTTTTTGACATAACGATTTCTTTTCCTTTGGGTAGATACCCAGCAGTAGAATTACTGAATTGAATGGTAGATCTGTTTTCAGTTCTTTGAGGAATCGCTATATTGTTAGGAAAATTTTTTTCCCCATGTGATTGTCCAGCATTATATTTTTTTGCTAGCAAAGCATACAAAATTTTTCATATTGAAAAGAATATTGTTCCAGTCTTGAGAGAAATGTAGGTATATCTTGAGTAGATTTGGAGATGAAAAGAACATATGGAAATTTAGAGTATTATTAATGTTAGGGCAGTAAGACTGCACTGGGATACTCTTTTTGTATACCAGAAAGTCAACAAATTGTAGCTAAGTAGCAATGCAATGTTAACATTCTGCCCTTATCTTTTGAGCCAGAACTAGAAAAAATATACAGAGTTTTCTATACGTGGATGATTTGTACCTTGTAAATAATAGAATTAATGTTATACAATTCAGAATTACTTAAATTGTGTAGCCCTTTTCTTGCGAGGAAGTGAATTAATGACCAATTGAAAATGTGTTCCAGAGGGAAAGATAGGACAATAGAGAAGAAAAATTAGAGAGCAAGCAGTCTTACTTTGTGTAAATAGGAACCTGATTGAGGAAAATGATGTCCTAGAAAGTTTATCATAGAAGAGGACTTCAAAGAAAGTGCAAATAGCAAATAACAAATCAGTGCCATAATGACACCCAATTCAGTTCATCCTGTTCTGCCCTAAGATAGTCATACGATTAGGCCTGCTTCTTCAAATAAGTTAGTGATGTTTATAAAATGACTACAGATTTATAGTCTATGCAACACACAGAATTATTAAAGAAAAGAGGGTACAACTATAGCTTAGGTGATTGGTTACAATTTGAAGTATGTGGTGGATAAAACAAATGAAAACATCTTTATTTAAGAAAGAAATAGGGAATTTAGTGATAATAAAACTAAATTGCAACTATTACTGTGAGTTCATGGCCTTCAAAATAAATATATTTTTTCAGTTCTGTCCCCAAAGTAATCATCTACCCTATGTCTAGAAATTGTTTGAAATCAAAGTTAATTTCACCTATAGCCCAGATTTTGATTTCTAACACTATTCTTCATTCAAAGTCACCAGGATTTATTTTTTAACAAGGGCTTTTTGAAAAGAAGTTTAAAACTGAATTTTTCCTAATTTTTAAAACTATCATTAAGTAAGTTTATTACTAACAAAGTGATACTGAGTCAATACCAAAGGGTGCATCATTTCAGGCAAAGCCATCAGGTTATGAAAAATCTGAAAATTCTGTGAAAGAAAACTGGGAACAAACTATGGGCTCAGCAAATGAACATGAACTTGAAAAAAGAAAGATCTAGCATGGGGAATATTGGCATAGGATTGAATCCTCTTGAAAGTCTCATTCCATTTCCATGTCCCAACCGAGAATCACTTAGTCCATAATCAAAAATTTGTAAACCATATAGGATGTAATAGTATCTTTTTTCTCTTGGGTGTCTTTTGATTATTGTGAGGTCTAAAGATAAGTAGAAAAGTGCCAAAAAAATTAAGTTAGATACACAGTGCCAATATTTTGATGGTAGGTTAAATGCAAGTGTAACAATAAATTTGGGGTGATTGTGATAATTTGTCTATTTTTTTCTATTTTGAAATAGCCTTTAAAAGAAGTTGATGTGTTGAATTATTGATGTGATTTATACATTTTAGTGTCAGTTATTAGTTTTTATAAGAATTTATATATGTAGAAAATTTATGTGAATTAATTTATAATTTTGTCCTTTTTCATGCACAAAAGCCTTTGGACATTAAATATAATATAAAATCATGTCTGAAATCAATGACAGGAAAAGCTATTTAATTAGGTGTTAGTGACAACATGGTATTTGACCAAGTGTTGGTTAGTCTCTTTGGGTTGAGTGACAGCTGGCTATAGAGTAATGCACTATCTACTATAGATAATGGATTTTGTTTTGCTGCCTAGGGATATTTTTTATTTTCCCCATAAGTAAAGAATCACAGGGACTGTATTTTATTTTTTATTTGAAGATATAGTTTCATATAAAAGCCAGTTCAGATAGTAAGCTTTTATTGTACAGTTTTCAATAAGAAAATCCTGTTCTATGTGGATGAATGTTAAGAGTGAAATAGAAGATTAAGCTTTAATACTTGTGTGATATTGGTTTTGACTAATAAAAATATATGGATTAATATTTTTCTACATTTTAAACAGTGTTTTGAAGAGAAGCTTAAAACTAAATTTTATTTCCTTAAACAGATAACTTGTCTTTGGAATTTAAGTATTAAAAACTCACTTTATGGACTTTAGAACAAATTCCAACAAATATTTATTATAAAGTATTAAAAATTACTAATTATGTGGGCTTTAGAACAAATTCCTTTAAAATATTTATTATATGACTATGAAGTGTAAGAAATGAGGCACATTGAAGAAACAATATATTAAAAATATGGCTCCTCACCTTCAAGGGATAATATTAAAAATGAACAATTATAAAGACAAAAACGTATGAGAAGTTTAAATGAGGGAGTGATAACTGCTACCTGGGCTTTCAGGAGGAGGTGAAATTAAACTGTGTATTCAGGGATCCATAAAAGTTCAATTAGCAAAGATGTGGGTAGAGAAAGAAATTCCAGGTGGTATATGTCATGGGTGTGTCCACAGGAACTATAGAAATAGTAGTAAAACTTTCATCCCCTTCAGGGAGTATTGCATAATATGATTAAAAGAAAGGTTGAAATATGGTCAAGAATGGAAGGCCAAGATATAAATACGTTAGTATAAATCTTCAATATGAAAACAGATTCAATAGGAAATACATACATATTGAATGCCTATTTTGTGAAGGCATTGTTCTCGCGCTGAGGAAAGCAAAGAAATACAAGATGTGGTTTAAAAATAACTACTCTTCATAAAATGGGCAAGTGTCTATCCCTCCTTCATGAAATCTTACTCACTTTTCAAGGTCCAGCTCAAATGCTGTCTACTCCAGAAGATACCCTGTTGAGCAGTAATGTGCGTACAAGTATTTCTCTTTGTACCACTATTTGTGTACATGCCTTAAATTCTTTCCTAGACCATGAGTTCTTAGAGTACCAAGATATTATCTTTGCTGAGACATTTTCTGATGGTTCAAAAAATAAATCCTAGCAGACCCAATTTAATGAATGTAGCTGAGATGGCCCAGAAGAACAGTAGTGTATTTAAGATTATTTGTGGCATTTCCTGCTTTACTATTTCAGATGCTGCTTTTTGTTTTCCAGTCTGTGCACATTCTTTTTTTTTTGGTACTTGAGTCAGGTAGCTTGCATCTTAGGACAGATTAACTACTAAAAATGATGCAAGGATGTTGCTGTTTTACCATCCTCATACTTGTAGTCACTTAAATTTGGAAAGTATTTATAAAAGTAAGTAGAAAATAATTCTGTAAAGATTTCTACCACCTTAGGGGCATAAGAACAGCAACCCACTTAGACTTTAGTTCACTTTTGACTGATCTCTCCTATGAGATTTGACTAGTCTTATTAATCCCAACTACAAAGCTATTTCTTAACCATGTTTAGAAATATAGATTTTCTTTTCTCTCTCTTATAGAACACTATATTGTTTACTGTACTGGGATAAAACAAATTTTCTCATAAATGCTTTCCAATCTCTGATACTATTCTACTAAGTACAAGTTTCAGTTGCTTACAGCATTCTCTATTTAGAAGTGAAAGATTAGCCAATCTGGTTATTTCTTGCTGTGTACCTGAATCACATGTAAGAAGCAAAGATCTGTTAAGTTATAAAACATGTAAACAACATCTATCAGTCCTGGAGCCAATTGCTGACCTATTGCAAGAGCAACCATATTGGGGAAAATAATGCTGAGATGATTGATCAGTATTCTTAATGATATTTTTGTTGATTTCCTGCTGATTTTCCTATTGCTCTTTGAGCTTTTTCCCTCTTTACTTATTACTCTATTCAGTCTGGTAAAAATTTGCAGAAAAAGTATCCAAGTGATGGGCTCACAGCAGGTGCTGGATCAAACAGACCTTGTTCTTTGGCCCTTGGGAAGTCTGCATGGATCAGAGGAATCCAGGGGCTGCCCTTCAGATGACCTGTAGTAAAACTGCAGAGGACATGCCCAGTTTCTTTCCATGGATAAACAAAGTGTAGATGAGATATTTGTGTTAGCTTGGTTAGAGGAATTTATTTTATATACATACTGTCTGTCGGTAGAGTTGATTGAAAATGGCATGAAGTAAATCTCATCTAATAGATACTTATAGAAGAATATTATTTAAATATCTAACCATATAAAGGTCAATGTTTTACCTTTTGATCTTAATGGGGATATACTGGTTTCAACTGAATATAGGATAAAAATATCACAAGAAATGAGAGAGCTGTATAGTGAAAAATGTACATTCCAAATAACATGCAGTTTGAGAATGTCACTGTGAACTTAAAAAACCAAAGTATTAAATTTGGATTTGATGCATAGATTTTAGAAATGTCAACTTGTAAGTAAAGTGCTTGATTGAGAATATACGATATACATCTTGCCTATTACGTATTGCCAATTGTTTTTTTTTTTCATTTATTCTTTATTAAGATTACAGTTTGGCAAACATTTGTTGAATGTCTATTCATAAATGATATTGTTTTAGAAACTGGGAATACTAAGATGAATTGGTATAGCCACTGTCTTCACAGAGTGTAATATTGAGTAAATTACTAAAGGTTAATAAAAGTGGTAGAAAAAAATGGACTAAAATGTTTTCAGCTGAAAAGATTAAAGCCAGAACAATTTTGCTATTTGGGCAAGCTCATATCCTATTTGTTCCTCATGAAAGTAAAAAAAAAAAGTATCTGATATTTTTCTAGTCTGATTAGTAGGTATAGTTTTTCATATGACTTGTATAGGCAGAGTACAGGAGAGCTCATTTTTATATCAGTGTTTTGATTTTTTAAAAGAAAAAAATGTTAATGTTATTTTATTTAATAGCATAACCTAGAAACATGTGGATCAATACTTAGGCTAATGTAGTGAGTTGTCTCTGGTAACATAATGATATAATTCTCAATAATATGGAAATATTTTATTAGGTTTATTTTCTTCACATAATAACGGAGCACATGATACTCTTATAGATATCACTTCATTCTTATGGTTACAGAATTCAGCTCCATGGAGATTGTATTTATTAAATCTCCAAATAAATGTCCAGCTCTACTTTACCCAGAAAAGAGCATGTAATAATTCTCCTATTCCTGATGTAAAAAAAGGCTTCATTAATAAACTTTTTTTCCTAAATAGTTTTAGATACTGCTCATAATTCTTATGGTATATTAGGAAATTATTGATGATATATTTATTAAGCATCACATAGGATTTATGTTTATAAATTTATAAAATAAAATATTAATAGCTTTCACATTTGAGACATATAGTCTATTGTGACAGAGGGGACAATTAAGATTAAAACCAGGTACGGAATGAAGATTGAGACCTTGTAAGCAGCACATGCAATTTGCCTGTAATTTCATGTCTATGTAGTACTTAGAAATAGTTGCATATTGATACATGCCTTCTCATTGAAGTCATGGTGAAGTGTGGATCATCATATAAGCAAGCACATCATTGGGTTTTCTGTTGTAAGTCCAATGCTTAGGAGGAAGATCACACACGAATTTTGAAGTGACCTGTGCTTACATGGGATTAAAGTAATTTAGAATATGTTTTTCAAGGTGTTTATTTTTTCAGGTCAGTCATTCTTATAGTGATATCACCATATCTTTAGTCTCAACACAGATACGTATTTTTACCACCCTCCATAATTTTCAGTTCTGCTTTCCTAGCATGATAATTTAGGTATTTAAGTTAAATTTTTATAGGAATATAGGATTTCAAGTTTTTCTTTAAATTAAAATATTATATAAATTTGGAGCTTATTTTTTAAAGAAATTTGGTTAATAGAAACATTAAAATTACAACAAAACATTTTGAAAAATTTCATGAAAAAGAAAGGCATACTGAATTTCATTGCATTTATTAAAAGAGCAATAATCATTCCTAGTGTTACAAGAAAAGAATCCCTGATAGTTTGAGCTATATGTTAGTATGGGATAGTGGAAGCAGTCATGTCTGAGACATTTGTGCTAGCAAAGAACATATTAATATGAAGGTTGAGGTAGTAGAAAATGGAAAAAGAATTTATGTATATTTTTATCATGTACCTTTTATAGTGAAACATACCTAATTCTGCCTAACTTGGATGAAAACAGCCATAATTATATACTCTTTTAAAATTCATGTCATTCCAAAATTTTATCACTCTTATTACTTTAATGAGGCGTAATAGGAGTCCTTAGAAGACATGTATATAAGAATGGCTAAGAATTATTTGTAACTGGTAATTTGATTACAAATAGATACATGTGTGATACTGAAGCAGGATGTTAAACAAATATATTCAAGTTGTTTAAAATTTTCTCCTATAATTTTAGTTGTACCATTAATTTGCTAAGAAAACTTTTGCCTCAAAGGTAATACAAAGGTCAACACAAGACCAGTTTCAGTTGAAATCACCATAAAATCAGAAACACCACCACTCAATTTAGTGAGGGCTTCATGCCTAATAGTTAAGATTTCAGACCCCTTGAAATAAAGTAACTAATTTTTGCTATAAAGATCTAGTTAGGTTTCTTTTTTTTTTTTTATTTTCCCCTTAGGAATAATTTCCCCCATTGTTTATAGGCCATACTATCACTCCAACTGATGTGCACCAGGCTGAGCAAGACTATCCTCTCTTTAAGGCCATTGACTGTCTGGCTCATATCTTCCCAGTTGGATGGCAGTGAGGTGGGAGTAGCTGCATGCTTAAAAGCTCTTTGAGAATCTGCAGGAGTAGATAAAAACCATATGTAAGTAAGGACATATTCACCTGGCCTTAGAGCAGTGGAGTGAAGAATAAAAAATTCAAATTGTATGTGTATATAAAAATTTCTAACTATTCTTTGAAAAACATAAGCAATTTAAAAATAGAAATATTTTATCTCTACTATAATTGAGAACTGCCTCTGAGTGAATTTTCATACTAAGCATTTAAGGTACTTTCTCTATTTTTTCCCCCTGGAGGTATATCAGATATTACAAACTAGAAAATTCTTTATAGATTAAAGAGAAAGATTAAAGATATTTAGTGACACTAGTAAACAATGAAATTGTTTGTTAGGAAACAAGGAATTTCTGGCAAAATCTATTTTTAGCTTTATTGTCCATATTATGAACCATTAAATAGTAATTTCTGCATTGTTTTCACAGATTCAATGAACTTTCTTTTTATTTTGTTTTTCCTTTTCTTCTTCTTTCTTTCTTTTTTTCTGCAGTGCTGTCCTTCAGAAATGATCAATGGACTCTCTAGAATGGATTTTTAAAAAGATATTTCATGGAAAAGCATTTTTCTCTGTTTATTTTTATTTATTTTTTTAGTATTTGAACATTTTAAATGGATAAATGCCAACAGCATACAAGCCAGCTAAGCATAGATGGTTCTTTTATTATTTAAAACTTTAATCCTCAAAGCATAGTCCCAGCTTCCACACAATATCATCAGCATTACTTCAGAATCTGTTAGAAATGTAAATTCTTGTTTTCTACCCCAGGCCTACTGAATCAGAAACTCTGGGGGTGTGGCTTAGAAATCTATAAAATACCCTGGTGATGATTCTAATGCATGTTAAAGTGTGAGAATCATTGCTGTACATGATGAGCTTGAGCAATGGAATATCATTTCTCACGGAACTATTAAATAAATGTACCCACTTTGTTAGTACACTATAAGGGATGTTTTATTTGGGTGAAGCACTCATTTAGAGAGCCAGCTTTCCTTTAATTTTCCTGTGTAGCAGAAAATAAATGTGTCAATTTCAAATTGATTTCCAGGCAGTAATTATTATGTGAGATTTACATAAATATATTCTAAATGTCATGCAGATATATAAAATTCTGATTAAAGCATGCATCTTGATATCTGTCTATAAACTGGTATTTCAAAAGGAAAACCACATAGTTAAATTTTTGACCCATGCACTATCTTCTAGATGTTTTGATGCACCCTTTGAGATGTAGCTCATTTCAAGGTCTATATAGTAAAAACAAATTGCACATTTACACAGCCAATGGCTAACAGAATTCCCTCAAAAACATTGCTAGGCTTTTACGTCTGAGTATGTTCTGTGTTCTCCTGCTTTTGCAATGAGGTATGAAAAATGACACCTTAATAGCAGTAGAATCATACTTTTACCATATGGGTTACACAAGTTTGGACTGTGTCCTTTGGCCACATTTAAAAGCCCCAGCTTAAGAAGATGATTAATTAGATCAACTTGAACTGGCCAAAGACCACGTCATATATTAAACATTTTCCTTCAGCTTGATTGACACCTTATTCAGGAAACATGCTAGGAAAAAGCCATTTGGTCACAGTGCTTAACTATTAAAAGTGTGCATGGAATTCAAGAAATACAGCCAATGTGCCAACCAAAATTTGATATATAAACACAAAGTAAAGGTTGTTAGCTTCATAGTCTATAGTCAATGAAAATCTTTGTTTATTACTTCTAAGTGCATTTGATTTCAAACTTCTTTTTCTGAGTTTTATGTATTGACTTCCCTCAAAGACGACTAGGGACTATAGAAAGAACACTTAAATAAACTGTATTTGCTGTAATACTCATAACATTTTGGGAGCAGGAAGTGAAAGTCTAAGATGGGTAAACAAAAAAGGGAAAGAGGTGGGAGGTGAAGTGGTTCAAGATGATTTTGGCTAGTGAGAGACAAATCATTAACACATCCTGTTCTGAGTCTTGTGCAGTGGAAAACTACTTACTTTATAGTTGGGGAATGAGGGGAAGTAGCATGGATTGATTATGCTGATGGATATCTGGTCATTCTGAAAGCAGCAGCTAGTGATCAGTTAGTCTGTTATTAAACAAAATCTGATTTTTTGAAGAATAAATCCAACCTAGTCATTTACAAAAGGCTTCATATAATGATCATTTTGTTTAAAACATAAAAGTTAATTGTAAGTTTGAAAAGGTTTTGCTGGCAAGAAAAGCCACTGATGTTTTCACCTTGAAAATGGAAAGTGTAATTCTTGTTTCATGACAGCTAGTCTTTCCACTCTGCCCCACCCTCCAGCTGTAGGGGAGCCTTTCGGTCACTGGGAGGGAGAAATCACTCAAGCTCATGTGATCTACTCTCCTGTGAAAGTTATAGTTAAAAGTAGGACTGGCACTGAACAGGTCAAGATAGCTTACATTTTGGGCAAAGTTATTAGTTAAAAGTTGTTGATTTTCACTTGAACTGGTTTCATTTGGAGAAGCATATTTAGGTAAAGGCCCTTTAATATCTGGAAGATAAGGTCTCTCTGTGTATGAAACAATCAACCAAGAGCTGTTCTGTTCATAACATTGCTTGAGCCAGACAGCACACTCTTCCATGTGATATTATGATCAGCCTATGGTCAGCAGGGGAGATTGGTGATTTCACCAACAGCACTGTGTTGATGGAGTCCACTGAAAAGTGGATTAGCTGCTGTAGATTTCCTTTATTATGGAAAATTTACTGGGTTTGATCTCACCTGAAATTAACATCCTTCTAGGCATAAACTGATCTCCAGAAGGGATGAATGCATTATTTACCACAAAGTGACAATTTGAAGTTTACCATTTCTGTTTATAGAATGTCTAGCTTATTCACCTGAAATAGGAGACTTGCTTATTCATAGTGATGTATTACTTGCATCCAAAGAGTTAAGCTAAACAGAGTCCAATTTGAACTAGTTTGAAGAAAATGAAAACATTTTTATAATGCTAGCTGGGAGGCTTCACAGACCCCAAGTGTGGGAATAAAGGTGGACTTCATAAAGGATTTGGAAACCCTCCAAATCTTTTTCTCTCAAATCTCTGTCTGGCTTCTTTTTTGCACATTTATATTACTTTTAATTTTTGGGAAACCAACATGCTGTGCTTCTTGTTCATATGATTGAATACTGTTTTCTCTTAGATTATACATTTACATATTATCAATCTAAACTCTAAAGTCTCTTAGTTCCAATTACACACTCTCAGGAGATAAGACTCTAATAGGCCCAAGTTAGATTAAGTGTTTATTTCTTGCTTGTTTGATTCTGTCCAGGAAAGCAACTATGACTACACAAAGATTTGGTAGGAGGCACATTGAAGAGCAGAGCTTCTTGGCAGGTTCAACAAGAGGAATCCATTACAAGGGATAGAATCAAATAGCAATTGGGAACTGGCAAAACAAAAACAAAATGAAAAAGTACAAACCCCTCCCCTAATAAAATTTTGCTATATGATAATTATTATGAAATGAAAGAATAATAGGTATGTTATTTCCATTGATTATAATGCATAAGGTAATAAAAATGACTGGTCATTTAAATATGAATACTTTTTCATTTAGTTATAGTTAGTAATTGAGCCGTTATTAGTATCATATTGCAAATTGCTAGATTTAATTGTATATAAGGATGTCACATATAATGAATGATAAATTGATTTAAAAATGGAATCCACATTCAGATTAAATATGCATAATTTCTCTACAGCTCAAGACTATTGTGACATTGTTACTAATTCAGAGTTTGTTTACATGATAACATATGTAAAGTGCTTCAGTTATTAGATAAACAAATTCAGCAAAGTCTCAGGTTATAAAATCAATATGCACAAATCAGTAGCATTCCTATACACCAACCACAGTCAAACTAAGAACCAAATCAAAGACTCAATATCTTTCACAATAGCAACAAAGAAAGTAAAATACCTAGGAATATATTTAACTAAGCAGGCGAAAGACCTCTGCAGGGAGAACTATGAAACACTGAGGAAGGAAATAGCAGAGGATGTAAGCAAGTGGAACCATGCTCATAGGTCGGCGAATCAACGTTGTTAAAATGTCTATACTACCCAAAGAGATCTACAGATTCAACACAATCCCTATTAAAATACCAACATCATTTTTCACAGATCTAGAAAAAATAATTCTATGCTTCATATGGAAGCAGAAAAGACCCCATATAGAAAAAGCAATCTTAAGCAAAAAGAACAAATTGGGAGGCATCCATTTACCAGACTTCAAGCTATACTACAAGGCTATGGTAACCAAAACAGTATGGCACTGACACAAAAACCAAGTCATAGACCAGTGGAACAGAACTGGGCACCCAGATATAAAACCATCCTCTATAGCCATCTAATCTTTGACAAAGCAGACAAAAACATACACTGGGGAAAGAATCCTTAATAAATGGTTCTGAGAAAATTGGATAGCCACATGTAGAAGACTGAAACAGGACCTGTACCTCTCACTTCTTATAAAAATCAACTCACATTGAATAACAGACTTAAATCTAAGACATTAAACTAAAAGAATCATAGAAGAAAATGTTGGAAAAACTCTTATAGACATTGGCCTAGGGAAATAATTTATGAGGCAGACCCCAAAGGCAAGCACAGCAACAATAAACATAAATAAATGGGATCTGATCAAATTAAAAAGCTTCTGCACAGCCAAGGAAACCATCACAAGAACAAACAGACAACCTACAGAATGGGAGAAAATATTCACACGCTACGCATCCAATAAAGGGCTGATAACTAGAATCTATCTAGAACTCCGGAAAATCAGCAAGACAAAAATCAAACCACCTCATTAAAAAGTGGGCAAAGAACATGAATAGAAACTTTTCAAAAGAAGACAGACTAATGGTCAACAAATATATGAAAAAATGCTCAACATATCCAATCATCAGGGAAATGCAAATCAAAACCACAATGAGATATCTCTTAACTCCAGTAAGAATGGCTTTTATCAAGAAGTCCCCAAACAATAAATGTTGGCGTGTGTGCAGAGAGATAGGAACACTTATACACTGCTGGTGGGACTGCAAACTAGTACAACCTCTGTGGAAAGTAATATGGAGATACCTCAAAGAGCTAAAAGTAGAACTACCATTTGATCCAGCAATCCCATTACTGGGCATCTACCCAAAGAATAAAAAGACATTCTATTAAAAAGACATCTGCATTTGAATGTTTATAGCAGCACAATTCACAATCGCAATAATGTGGAAATGACCCATGTGCCCATCAATACATGAGTGGATTAATAAAATGTAGTATATGTATACCACAGAGTTCTACTCAACCACAAAAAACAATGGTGATCTAGCACCTCTTTTACTATCCTGGATAGAGGTGGAGCCTATTCTACTAAGTAAAGTATCCCAAGAATGGAAAAACAAGCACCACACGTACTCAGCTTCAAATTGGTATTAACCAATTGACACTTATGTGCATATGTGAAAGTAACCTTGATCGGGTGTTGGGCAGGTGGGAGGGGGGAAGAGGGGATGGGTATATTCCCATCTAATGGGTACGGTGCTCACCACCTGGAGGATAGACACTCTTAAAGTTCTGACTCGGAAGGGGCAAAGGCAATATATGTAACCTAAACATTTGTACCCCCCTAATATGCTGAAATAAAAAAAGTTATTAGAAATTATATAAAATAATTGGAATTTATTATATTTTGCATTATTTTATTAGTTATCATACATGTATTTCTTCCAAAACATTCAAATTTGATAAACAACCTAGCAGTTAATTAAGACCAATCATGAGTACCCATTTAAAAAGGAAATTACATTTAAAAGTATGTATACGACTTTACAATTGTTCTGGAATCAAAATGCCCTGGGAGAATTTAGAAACCAATAGAATTCCAAAGTTGAGAACTGAAACACTATATCACTTATCTTTTTATTACCAATACTTAGCAGAGGACAAGCGCACAGATGATACTTATTAAAGTTTGTCAAACAAAAATTAAATTAATAAACACAATGATAGTGATATAAGTAAGATAGCAGAATAGGAATACCCAGAACTTATTTCTCCACAGAAATACCAACTTGATAATACGTGGTCTAAAAATTCTTAAGGCCCTTATAAGAGAACTCCAGAAACCTATTAAGAAGTTGCAGTACCCAGGAAAACTCAAAGTTAGAAAGGCCACATTGAAATGGGTAAGAAAATCCATTTCATTGTACCCGTGTTCCTCTTCTCCCAAGTCAGTGCAGCCAGTGCGATTGGAAATAGATGCCTAACTCACAGCTTCTTCCTCAGGAGGGAAGTTGAAGACTGGACTGTATGTCTACCATTCTGTGTTTTGAGGTCTTTTTTGAGGAACTAGTTTCTGTCTCATTTGACGTCGGATGCCTGGAGGTCACTGAGAACCAGAGAGAGCTCAGTGGCTTGCTGTAGCACCAGAGAACCTGCAATACCACAAATAGAAGCTACCATAGCTTGGCACAATCAGAAGAGAATGCCCAGATTGTGGCTTCTCCCTTGATGGGGAAAAAGAAGTGAAATGTGTGTCCAACATTCTAGCTTTTCCCATACTGGTTCTGTGTCACTTGGAGTGCAGATGGAACTGGTACAGTTTGGATGCCTGCAATCCGCTGGCTGACCGTAAAAGAGCTCAGTGCCTTGTTGCAGCAACAGAGAACCTGCAGTACTGCAAATATACACCAGAGGGAGCAAGAAATTACAAGCTCTGGTGACAAACCAACACACCTCTGTAACTGGGAAATTATATGCACAAGTCCAGAGAAAAATGCATCTCCAGAAATGGTTTCAGAGGCCCCCAGACTCTCTAGCTGGGCAGATTGGTGAAGGTTTTTTTCTGTATGAAATTAATCTGTAAAAACAGAGATAGGTGGCTGTTTTTCAAATGCACACACCTCAGCAAATAATAAGACATACAAAGAAACAGGCAAACATGATCCAATCAAAACAACAAAAACAAAAAACATCCAAAATAAATCTCCAGAAGCCAACTCTAAAGAAACAATGATCTATTCCTTACCTGACAAAGGATTCAAAACAATTGTCTTAAAGAAGCTCAATGAAGTAGAAGAGAATACAGACAACCAAATGAAATCGAGAAAATGATGCACATACAAAATGAGAATATCAACAAAGAGAAGCTGTAAAGCAGAACTAAGTTCTGTTTGTCAATCATATGATCTTATATGTAGAAAACTCTAAAGATTCCATAAAAAAACCAAAACCATTAGAATAAACCAATTTTTAATGTTATAGGGTACAAAACCCAAACTCAAAATTAGTTGCATTATATACTACCAATAAACAATCTACAAAGGGAATTAAAAAAAATCAATTTACAATAGCATCTAAAAGAATAAAATGCTTAGGAATAAACTGAACCAATAAAGTGAAAGACTTGAACACTGAAAACCATAAACAATGCCGCAAGAAATTTTAAAAGACACAAATAAATGGAAAGATATCCTATGTTCCAGTGAGATATCACCTAACCCCAGTGCAATTGGCCTTTATCAAAAAAATCCCAAAACAACAAATGCTGGCGAGGATGTGGAAAAATGGGAACATTCTTACACTGCTGGTGAGACTGCAAATTGGTGCAACCTCTGTGGAAAAGAATCTGGAGATACCTCAAAGAGCTAAAAATATAAATATCGTTTGATCCAGCAATAGCACTATTAGGCATCTACCCAAAAGAGCAAAAGACATTCTATAATAAAGACATCTGCACCCAAAGATTTATGGCAGCACAATTCACTATCGCAAGGATGTGGAAACAACTCAATTGCCCGTCAATTTGTGAGTGGATTACTAAAATTTGATATATGTATACAATGGAATATTACTCAATTATAGGAAATGACAGTGATCTAGTACCTTTTATATTTTCCTCGATTGAGCTTGAGCCCATTATCCACAGTGAGGTATCACAAGATGGGAGGAATAGCCTTCACATGTACTCGCTGTCAAATTGGTACGAACTGATCAACACTATGGTGCTCACACGGTAGTCATATTCTCCAGGGATTAGGAGGTTGGGGAGTTAAACTCACAACTAATGGTCACAGACACAGTGAGCAATGTAGAGGGAAGGGCATGCCTCTAAACCTCGCTTGGGTGAGGCAAAGACATAAAATGTAACCAGAAGATATTTGCACTTCAGTGTTTATTGCAACATTATTCACAATGGCTAAAATGTGGAGTCAGCTTAAGTGTTTATCAAGAGACGAATGGATAAAAAAGATGTGGTGTATATACACAATGGAATATTATTTAGCCATGAAAAAGAATGAAATTTTGTCATTTGCAGAAACATGGATGGATCTGGAGGACATTCTTTTAAGTGAAATAAACCAGGCATAGAAAAACAAAAAAAAAAAACAAAACAAACAAAAAAAGATATCCTGTGTTCATGGATTGAAAGACTTAATATTAGTAAAATATTCATACTATCCAAAGTGTTCTACATATTCAATATATCCTTACCAAAATTCCAATGTCAATTTTTGCTGAAATAGGAAAAATATCTTACAATTCTATGTATTTCCAAAGCACCCTGAATAACCACAACAATCCTGAAAAATAAAACCAAGCTAGACACCTTACACTTCCTGATACAAAACACATTGCAAAGATATAGTAAGCAACACAGTATGGTATTGGCATAAAGACAGACATATAGACCAATGAAACAAAGTAAAGAACCCAGAAATAAACTCTTATATATATGATCAAATGATATTTGACAAAAGTGCCAAGGCTGCACAATGAGGAAAGGATAATTTCATTAACAAATGGTGTTGGAAAAACTGGATATTCATATGCAAAAGAATGAAGTTGGATTTTTACCCTAAAAATATAAAAAAAATTAACCAAAATAGATTAAAGATCTAAACATAAGACCTGAAACTATAAAATTCCTAGAAGGAAACATAGGGGAAAGTCTTCATGATATTGAATTTGGCAATGATTTCTTGGATATGACACAAAAAGCACAGGCAACAAAAGTTGCAACAAATAGATTAATGGGATAACATCAAACTTAAAAACTTCTGAGCAATAAAGGAAATAATCAACAATGAGAAAAGTCAATGTATGAAATGGGAGAAAACATTTGCAAACTGCATATCTGATATGGGATTAATATTTGGAATATATAAATATCTCATACAACTGAACAACAGCAAAATATAAATAAATAACCTGATGAAAAAATGATGAAGGGCTTGAATAAACATTAAGAAGATATACAAATGACCAAGAAACATATAAAAATATGCTCAACATCACTAATCATCAGGAATATGCAAATCAAACCCACAATGAAGTATCACCTCAAACCCATTAAAATGGCCAGTGTTAAAAAAAAAAGAAAAACAGAAAATAACAAGTGTTGGCAAGGATGTGGAGAAATTGGAACTCTTGTGTACTGTTGATAAGAATGTAAAATTATGTAACCACTATTGGAAACAGTATGAAGGTTCATCAAAAAATTAAAAATGTAATTACCTTATCATCCAGCAATCCTACTCTGAGTATATTCCAAAAGAATTGAAACCCAGCTCTCAAAGACTTATTTGCATACCTGTGTTCATTGCAGCACTATTCACAATAGCCAAGAGGTGGAAGCAACCTAAATGTCCATGGACAGAAGAATGGATAAAGAAAATGTGATATATACATACGATGAAATATTATTCATGCTTAAAAAAGAAAGAAATCCTGTCACATAAAAGAATCATGAAGACATGCTAAGTGAAATAAGCCAGTCACAAAATGATAAATACTGCATGATTCCAATTATATGAGGTACCTAAAGTAGTCAAACTCTTAGAAACAAAATATACAATGGTGGCTGTTAGGGACTGGGGCAGGGAAAAAGGGGAGTTCAATTGGTATTGAGTTTCAGTTTTGCAAGCTGAAAATTTTCTGACTCTGTTGTGCAACAATGTGCATATATTTAGCACTACTGTATTGTACATTTAAAAATGGTTATGATGGCAAATTTTATGTTACGTGTTTTTACCACAATAAAAAATACCCATAAAAGACAAGAAATATTTGTTGTCAACAAAATTATTAACTTAGAATTTGGTACAGTGTTTACAACTTCCTTTTAAGTTGTGAATGTAAATATATCTTTTAAAAAACAGTTTTCTATCCTAGGTTTTGTTTGTACTTAATGAAATTTTGAAGAAGCAAGCATTCAGATGCTTGTTGTGGGTTAAATGATGGTTTGTAAATCTTCATGCATCAGATGAAAGATCTGCCTTGTCTTTTATGGTTTTATGGTTTCACATGATGCTGACAAAATATATTTTCCTTAAGCCTGGTTACGTATTTGTAATGTTCTGACTTAAAATATGGATACACAGGACATTTACCCTGAGGGGCAATTTGGGGCCTCTCAAATGGATAGGGGGTCCTTCTACACATATAGACTTGTGATTTGTGAGGATTGAGTTCATGGTGTATTCTACAGTGAATAGCAGAAATATTTATTTATTTAAAGTTGGTCAATGATTTTTTTGAGCAATGCTGGGAAGACTAGTTATTTCCTAGAATTGTTTCAAATATGTGATACAGAGAGAAAAATGTAATTGTTTCCTTTTTCTTTTTAATTTAGAATTTCTTTCTCAAGAGATGTTATTATGTTTCCTCTCTTTCCTCACACCTGAGCCATAAGTAATAACAATGCCACCTTGGTTTCTTTGTCTTGTCGTGATTTATTCTTATCAGGAAAGGGAGAGTGTTAGAGTAAGTCAGAAAAGGGACAGAAGGGAGAAATGGAACGTGTGTGATTAACTGGATTTGAGTTGATACTGTTCTAGGCCTTGTCCTTGTTCAATTTAATCAAGCAATGCAATGTCAGAAAACAAAGGTTTTAATACTGGTTCTGTCATGAACGGGCATTTTTGTAGGCTGAACCGCATAATCTCATATTCTAATGCCAATTTCATTAAGATTGGTGATTATTAGAATTTTTACTGTAGTTAACATAATTCAAAGTATCTTATTTAATTATTTTGCATATGTTATGGCCTCAGAAGATGGCTTTTTATAAGTCTCCAAGGCTGAAATTCTTCTGATTCTATAATTTTATCACTTTTGTTTGTGGCCCTATGAAGACTGAGACCATACCTACATTGTCTGCCTTATTATCTCCCCAGAACACTCACTGTGTTTGGTACATAGCTTTTATTCAATAAATATTTCTCTAAATTCATGAATGAGTAATAGGCGGAATCTGGAGAATGCTTTACCTTTCTACTTTGGAGTATTCTTAGAGATAGGAATATAAATACAATAAATTCCATGAGAAGCTGGTACCCAAACAGCAACTGAAATTTCAAAAATTTATATCAAAATATTTTTTAGTTAGAGTGAATCTCTTTATGGTCTATTGTTTTTTCATTTCTAAAATGAAAATGTAGAAAATGCCAGCTGACATGAATGCTTAAGATCCGAGGGTGGCAGTGGGGTGCTAAATGCAGAGAAAGCTGATTGTGGAATGCTTTATAGACAATGAATGTTAGACACTTATTACAGAAAGAAATTAATTCAGATAATAGTACAAATTCAGTATGTACTACTGGCTGGTGAAGATAAAAGACCTGTTTACTATTGCTACTTTCTTCTAAATTTCATCTGTAATGGCTCTACTTCTTTCCTGCCAAAACAGCCGCCAGAAAGGTGACTATAGATGATATCAACTTCTTGGATTTGTATTTTGATACTTTAAATTGGCAAACTTTGGTGGTTCTGGAAAACCAAATGCAGATTCTGTTTTAATTTAACTAAATTCAATTTAAATTATTCATTGCCTTCATCGTCCTTCAAAACAGAAAACTGATCTCATCTTACAGGGCCAGCATTGCCCAAAAAGGAGATAGCACTCCTCTATCAATTAAGAAAATATTGATTATTCAACTAGAAGATGCCATGAGAAACATGCAAATAATTCTTGTAAACACATTTTCTGTCCTGAAAAACCTCAGAATAGTGATATGCTATGGTTATATGCATAGCTATAACAGCACAGGTGAAGGGGTAAGTATCAAACTAAGAAGGTAGATAGGCTCTAATTGACCCGAAATCCAAAGTCTGGGATCCAGGTGGTCAGAAAAGGCCTTAGGAAGGAGGAGGAACTGGTAGTGCTCCATCGGACATGGGCAATTTATGTGTTTAGCTAGAGAAGGCTTTGTTTTAAAATTTTCTCCCTTGCTTATTTTTCCAACCACTCCTCCATTGGTAAATAAGCCAAACCACACCAAAATCATATTACATATAGTATCCAAAAAAAAGACTTTAAAGTGAAAAGTATTAATATCTATTTGTGAGAATATTTAATATTTATGATATAAAAGGCCAAACACTTATCATATTGGCCAACAATTTACCATTTTTGGGGGGCTTGGGGGACAGAGCCCTGTACAGTATTGCATATTTCAGCCTGCCTTTGCCAGTGCATGCCCTTATGCAAAATCTTCTGCCTTGGGATTGTTCACTAAAAATGTTACCATAATTATGCTTGTGGAGTTCCCCCTTTTTGTCACACAGATTAGAAGCATATAGCTACTTCATTTTTACTGAGTTAAAATATTTTTGATGTGTATCATTTAAGGTGGGAGAAAGAGAGTATGTATATATATATGTGTATTTATATATACATATGTGTGTATTTATATATATGTAGAGAGAAAGAGAGAGAGAAAGAAACAGAGAGAGAGGGGGCAAGAGGGACAGAGAGGTTTTACTTTAAGGAAATGGTTCACATAATTATAGAGGCCTGGTGAGCCCAAACTCTGATGTGCCATGTTTGTGGCTAGAGACTCAGGGAAAAGTTGCAATCTGCTGGCAGAGTGGCAGCTTGCTGGTAGAATTTCTTCTTTCTCAAAGGAGGTCGATCCTTTTTCTATTAAGAGCTCCAATGTTGAATGAGACCCATCCACATTATTATCTGTTTTACTGAAAGTCCACTTATTTAAAAGTTAGTCTCATCCAAAAAACAACTTCAGAGAAACATCCAGAATAATGTTTGACCAAATCTATGGGCACTGTGGGCCAGTTAAGTTGATGTATAAAATTAATCATCATACTGAACATGGGCTGAACTTTAACTCCTTTTCCCCTTTAGTCATATGCCCATGTGTAAAGCCAACAGCACAACTACTCATAATGGTCTTGTTTTCTGTACCCTGTTTCAGGCCATATGCCTGTTCCTGTGAGGCTACAGCCAAATCATTTTGTAACTAGTAGACTCATCAGTAGCCAGGAGGCTCTGCAATTGGTCCTGACCAACTCTCCTTCCAGAGTGACAGGTCTGGATTTTGATAAGGATGACCAGCCAACAGAATATAGTTTATCACAGAATTAAATTCTGGGTTTTTCTTCTGGCTCTGCCACCAACTTACTGTGGGATGTTGGGTAAATCACTTTACTTTTCTGGACCTGGGTTTTTTCTACTTGTAAAGCCACAGGTTTATAATTTGAGAAGTCTTCCATCTCTGACATGGTGCATCAAACATGTAGGCCTTGTGACATACTGATTTTTGCCCTTAACTTACATGGGCAATAACTAGGAAATTATTCTTTTGTTGAGATTACATATCAGCAAAAGCCTTATTTTCTAACTTGGTTTCTAAACCATCTAATGCTTTTCTTCATTAAAAAGAGAACTTATGTCATGTGACTATCAGCAATTAATGTAAAAAATCTTGGGGAAAAGATTCATCTTCAGGTGAAAAAGCAATTTGATAAAGCAATTACTGTCAAATGTCAAAAACCATCAAATGAGGCCCATCTTCTGCCTATGATAAAAGTGCAATACATGCCTCCTTCCCAACTTAGATTAGTATCAATTAAGTTTTAAGGTTTAGCTCTTGAAATTCAAAGGAGCTATGGAATAATACTTTGAATTTTTAATATACAATCTATTTGAAGTCACTTCAGAACATAAATAGCAATCAGGAAGAGAGATGTTATTTTCTTTTTCCTTTTCTGTAGTTCTTTTAGAGACTTTCTTGCATCCTGGGATTCTCCTTGGTCTATTGATACTTCTTGATGGATCTTATTACATTTCCTTCTCAAGTTATCTAAAATGCTTAACAAAAATAATTATCCATCCTTCTGACATTCAGATGAGATAAACAAAACAAGTGTACCCCTTTAAGCAACCTCATCTCATCAGAATATCTTACAATATGCTCTGTACAATGTGAATAATTATGTGGAAGATACTTGGACCTTTAAAGCTTTCTCAAGTATTTAAAAAAACTTTATAATTAGTTTGTCATGAAATTCCAAGAAGATTAGATCCAAAAGGACTTCATAAGTAGAAATTTTTAAGAAGGGTATGTCCTTTTACAAAAGTATGGAAATGTTAATACCCAAATGTGTGCTGCATCTTTTAGCGCTGGACTTGAGAAATGATGTGCTGATTTCCATGGTGTTGCCACTGCTCAGAGCATTTTTGAAATGGCACTCATGGATTTGACTTTAGAGCTAGTTTATGAACCACACAAGGAAATTAGTTTTATTACTTTATTGTCACACCTCATATATTTCCATTCTCACGTTCCTCACAGTTGGGTATCTTTCCCATCTCAGAGAAATTATGCATTTTCCCCATTTCATACTGTCCTTGCAAATACATATCCTAATGAATGAATCTTGGCTATTGACATATCCATAGCTATGTGCATGAAGGTAAAACACGGTACAATCTCAAATATAAAATTTAGTATATTACCTGTAGAGTATACTAGTATATAAAATAACTTTTTAAATTGAGGTGGACAGAAAATGTGATTTTTCTAAATTTAAAACCCACTGAAGAATTTTTTTGAGGTGGTTTTAACCTGTTGACTTAGGTGCCTGCTCTAGAGAAAATCTAATTTTCTCTAAAACACTAATTAAAAAAAAAGATTCAGAACTTATTGTTAATTCAAAACATCATAGAAAATTTTAACAGTGGCTATAAATATCATTGCCAATATGTAGAAATAAAATATTTCAATTATATGATTGAGGAAATAAGGGTATGTTTTCAAAGATGTGAGATAATCTATGGAAATGAAGGTTTTCTTGTTCCAACTTGGATTTTCCCAGTCTCTTTTTCAAAAACTTCTTAGTGGCTTTACGAAGAACAAAAATCATCAGGAGAGGGAAATGCCAACTGTTTTAGTTTACACATATCCAGGCTGTGTATTTCCCTGTCTTTGGTTCACTGAGGCAATATCACAGCATGGCCTCTGGATAAAACAAGCAACAGATAACACAGAATACACCAAACTAGAGTAGGTCAATTAAAAAAACTTATTAACAAGCAATTAAAGCTCAGTAGTTTTTTTTTCTTTGTTTGTGTTTGTGTACAGTATTCAGCAGAGAGTTTAGCATGTTGGACCTATTCTTTCCCCAGGTGTCATTTATTGGAAATGCCTGAGGAAACTTGGAGAAGAATCAGAAACAACCAAATAAATTGGTGTCAATTTGACTGGTGTTATAAATTAATGAATTTACTCATTGAAATGAGTCCTAATTCTATACTTGGTTAAAAGAAAAAAGATCTTGATATCAATGCACCAAACTATAAAGCAATGGCTCTGAAAATGGCATGTCAAAGGCAGGACCCATTGTGGAAGTGAAAAGGCAAAAGCCTTATTAATAATGGGCCAATCCTATGGTGAGCCTGGGTGGGTAAACTGCTGTCTACAAGTAGACTGTTCACTCATGTGAAGTAAATTAAAACTTCCTGGGCACCAGGGTACTATTAGGTGCATTGAAACAACTTATTTACTATGGGCATCTTGGTGCCCTTGCATACCCCACATCACTATAGGGTAAGGCATAATAAAATCATATGGTGCCAAGAAGCCAGACCTTACAAATTTTAGGCAATAGCCCAGTGAAATGGCAGGAAGTCATGGTAGTTAAATCAGCTGGGGCATTGCTCTAGCCGTAGTAGAAATTTTATCTTTAGTTTCTATAAAGCAAAGAAATTATATTTTTTACATGTTATGTGATTTTGCAGGCTCACTTCTTGCTCACTGGGGAAAAGAGAAAAACAAACCAAAGATTTCCTTTATTTTTTGAAGCAAAAAACCTTGGAGAAAGTTGACACATAATAAAAGCAATCCTCATGTATTATTTTTATCATTAGCTATTTAAAAAAATAATTTATAGTCAAATTAATAGCAAGGTCAAAAAGGAAGCAGCAGAGCTTCATAAAAATAGAGGAACATAGTCTTAATAAATCATGCCCCAACTGCCCACCTACAAATTAGAAAGAACATCGAACAAAGCTGATTGTATTGGATAATAAATTAATTAGAATAGAGATACATGCATTTTTAATATAGTAGGATTAATGTAGAAATAGGTTAAATTGCTTATAAAAGAGTGCTTCTTTAATTGCTAATTTGGATATTGGATAGTATTGATGCCTTTTGTGATTTTTTTATTCTTTTTTAAACTACATTTTAATGCTTAATATTAATTCCAAACTGAGAGTGAACCAAGGCTCACCCATATTCTCATTTACAAAAGCCGGATGTATTTGAGTTTTAGGATATACTATAAAGAAACAAAAAAACATAAAATTTTATTCAACAAATAGGTTTCCCAACAAAAGAATGCTTTGTTGAATCTGGGAAAATTATAGTAGAATTTTTTTTGCTTTCTAATCTGAGAAGCCTTTGTTCATCTAGTTCCATGGTTTTGTATGTAAATTTTCATGAATATGGGGCTTATATTTTGAACTAAAGTAGGATTCACAGTTATCATTAAATGATTCCTTTATGAATAAGGAGAACTTACTCATTTATTCTATTCATCCTTGAAATATAGTTGAAGCCAAACTGTTATAAAATTATGTTGGCTGAAATACAAAATGAACACGTTGGGTTCTTTAAAGCTGGGACATGTTAGGAGTAATCATCTTGATTTTCTGCTAAGCACTAGTCATGCTAATTTCTGCCATCAACAAATTTGATTAAATTCAAAGAGGGTAAACATTTTTTTTTCTAACTTGCAACATTCTTAATGTTTAGAAACAGAAAATTTGTCAACCAGAAATAGGTTTCTCTAACATAAAATTTAAACTATATCTTTAAAAAAAGATCCCAATGTGGCAAAATATGCTTTCTCATATTTCCTTTTGCTCCAGACAGAGAGCGAGGTGCGAATCATGTGCCTTTTATTTCCCATTTTTTATTATGCAGATATGATGGGTAGTCTTCTTATTCCCAGAGATGATTTCATTTCTCCCATGTTTTAAAATCTAAGACCAGTGCCAAAATATCTGTTGCAGAAAGTTGAAAAATAGTCAGTTTGGATGCTTGTGAAATCTGAATAAATTGACCAGGTATTTGGTTTTATTTTTGAAAATTCAATTAAGTTACTTCTGTAATTTGACATTTTTCCTTTTTTTAATCTTCAAAGCCAAAACCAGGCATTTCTAAATTCATGTTCATCCAGAAAACAACATGATGAAGACATGTGTCTTGAATGTCCCAACATGTGCTAAGGTCAGTAAGAAGTTGCTGTGAGAGGCTCACTGAGGTGCTCTTGGAGACTGGATGTGGAAGAAAGAGTTTCTGGAACTAAATTCTTTGGGTTTCCCTGAAATTTGCTATCAATGTATGGCACATACAGAGAAGAAATCCACCAGTTAAATGCTTTCAAGTGATGCCAGTACATAATTTAATTTAGCTTTAAAAATCTACAAGTGACATTATAATAGATGTAGATTTCCCTTTTTGACATTTATCAAAATGCAAAAGGACAGAATTTGGAATTAAAACTGGGAAAATACAAAAATTATATTTTAAAATCTATCTTGGAAAATTGATATTGAAGTAACTTATTAGTTAGAGTTTAAAAACAGTAGTTTATCAGTTTAGAATCAACACCAAAAAGAAAAAGACACCACCATCTCATAAAATAAACATGCAGTGAAAGGGTAACACACACATTAGCCGCAAACTGAGTCTGTAGCCAATACAGTATGATGAGAAGGAATACTCAGTATGGCGTGATGCGCGATTGAAGCCATTAGCCATATGGTGCAGTGTGAAGAGGGCCTCTGTGACTGAATAACAGTTGTATCTTATATGGTTTATTAAATAATTATGCAATGGCAAGTAACACTTTTATAATTATTGGCTGTTTTAAAATGTTTGTGTTAATCTAGCTGCATTTACCAGGTTGAAAGATGCCTGTTCTATTAGGTCTCCGTGTTTCATATCTGCTTTGTGTATAGAATGGGTGATTGGCTGCCATATTGAAGATTTAGGGCACATTTCTTGTATCATACTGTGTATCATCAAGGTATACCACAGGGCATTTAGAAATATAGGGGCACATTCCTTTTAGAGTTGCTTTCCCACCTGCCACCTGTCAGTGCACACACTGTATGCGGGGTAGAGAATGTGCTACTTTTATGTAATTTCAACAGAATGAGACAAGGAAGTATTAAGACATCTAAATGTAAAGAAAAAATTCAATAAAATATCCAGAAATTTTGTTACTTTATGCTATATGGACTCCTGCTTGGATACTTAAAAAAAAATTTAGATATTGCCCTGACACATTTCTGTTTATAGTATTTTTTTCCTCTAAGAGAATGTTAATTTCATTCATTTACCTCTACCCTATATGGCTTTGCCAGGTGACTTCTACTTTATTAACCAGTCAGACTACTCTGGCCTACACCATATAGTTATTTAGATATAGTATGCTGGTTCTGCAGTGTGGGATTATCAGAGGGCAGGTGGCAATATCGTGGTTAATGCAGAGAAATGGCTGTGATTGTGATATGCCCACCATGGAACTGCAGGGCAGCTGCATCTGCCACTGAGAGATATATTGTGGTTCAGTGAAATATGCTGGAACAACAGCTTACTTGTGGTTGAATAACCTTTTGGCTAATGGAGTTATGGTATCTTTACAAAATGGATTCTATGTTTTCATACACAATTATTTTGAAGACATCTTAGATAGAATTTTTAAAATTTGATTTAGAGTTTGTAAATGATAGTTGGATAAAATCACTGAGTAGGGAAGCTAATCCAGGTACAATATTGACATTGCAAATAATGCCCATGGGTCATATTGCAAAGTTATGCCAACATTTCTCTGCCTCCATCCTTAAAGACTGAAATAGCATTATTATATGCTGACTATCTCTTTTATGGAAGACTGATTTTATCATTATTTTTTGATATGTAATCATTTAAATATGCTCCCTTATGCTAAAGCCTTTTTGATTGTATTCAAAGAGAAAAAAATAAAAAGAAATAAAGAATGGTCATTAGGGCTATTTGTCAGTATTCTGTCTCCTGTGAGACACATCGTAGGATCAAATTTCCTCACACCCTTGATGTTTGTTAGAGCTGTGAGACTGTTTTATCTGATGAAAGTTGGGGCAGAAATCTTTAATAACCAACACGCAGTTCACCACGATGTCTTGCTTTCTGACACAGTGACCAGGGACCCTTCAGCTGGAAAGGCTCACTCAGCCTCAGTCCCTGAGTGAGGATGACAGGGAGTGGAGCCGCTAGAGAGCATTGCACCACTCAGATGACAAGGATGCACAAGTGAGAAATAAACACATTGTTTTAAGCCACTGAGATTCTCCAAGTTGTTCTTGTTTGCTACTGACCAATAAAAAAACAGGTTATAATATCTGTGATTTCACAGATGTTAGCACGAGGAAAAGGTTAACTATAAAAACAACATTTAAGTCATTTTAAATAAATAATATCAGGGAAATCAGGAGTATTCAGAATCTCCTTCCCTGTTTGTGAGGCTGGTGTGCTGGGGGGTTACCAATGACCTCCTCAGCTCACTAGGGGCCTTGGTGTGGTTGAGACAGTTATGATTCTCTCTTCCCTCGTTGCCGGTTGGTGCACCTAAGTGATTAATGTAAATATTATCATTTTCATGTGATGGAATAAAGTTTGGGAAGCACCAGTATATGTGATACGTGGTCTGGCAAAAATCATGCTGGTGTCATGTATGAAGAGCAAAAGTTTTGAAAATATCAATGAAACAACTTTTCAGGAGAAAGTAAAATACTATTTAGGACTTGTTATTTGTAAATTGATCAAATTTAGCAAATAATTCCTAGTTCCTTCTTTATTTTGCTTGAGTACACAGTTGCTATTTCATGTATTCATCCAGGCAGCCAGCTAATCAAATGTTTTTGAGTGTCTACTGTATGTTTCAGGAACTGTGCAAAATGGTGAGGATAAAAAAGATAAACAGTCCATTATCTTATTATCCCTTCAGTAGCCAACGTTTCCAAGGGAAAAGAAGACAATTAATTAGAATAAAATGTAATAAGTGATATTATAAATAAATACTATGTTCCAGTCATTGTCTTGGGTATTGAATTTTATTTAGTCCTCACAGGAACTCAATGAGGTTGATAATATTATCTTTACTATTTATAGATAAGGATACTGATTCTCAGAAAGCTTAAATGATTTGTTCAAAGTCCTAGTACTAAAAAATATTGAAAAAGGATTTGAATTTTGTAGTGTAGAGAGAGAATGTGTGCACATGTATAAAGGCTATCTTTGTTTATACCCTTGTCAAAGGTTTCCTGCCAACCTTCTTACCATCAGGCTGTAGGCATGATGTTGGGCTTCACCCCATTGTTAGGATTGCCTGAGTTTGAGATCACATTCAGATCCCCTCCCAAATAGTAAATTTTCTCCCCAGTGGGTATATATATGCATATCAACACATAAAAAACATATGGGAGGAAAAATACTGTTCAGATGTAGTGTTTTTTCTTTTATGGAATGGAATTGGGTTGGATGAAGGAGAGTGAAATTTGAGTTGGTATTTAAAGGGATTTTAGTTTTGTTGATATATTTTGTTTTTCAGGAATAATTTCTTCAGATATTAATTATGAACTTAAAGTTTATTTAAAAAGAAGGTCACAGTCATTTTTCTGGACACTTTTATTTAGATGTCAAGCTTGATGCTACACTTTTTCAGGTAGTCAATTTGCCTCAGAGACCCTTGATTCTAGGCCTGCTTAGTAACAGCTTTCTGCCTTGCATCGTCGCTAAATTAACTTGGCCCTTTATTTTTTTATTTGTCAAATAAGTGCAGGGGTTACACCAGGTTGTGTACAAGGTTTTTGTGACTCTATATATGTTTTGATTTCTTTAGCTTTTAGAACTCGTGGGGTTGCTAATAGGAATCTGATGATACTCATCTTGTTTTAGGGTAGGTATATGTGGAAACTGAAATTCTGTGAGTTAAGTCCAAGATCACATAGCTAGGGACAAAATCACAAGTAGAACTATGTCTTTTGGTTTCCTTTTTCAGAGGTTTCTTATGTAATGCCTTGGGCAATCTCTCATCTGTTGATCAAAATACCCTGAAGCAACTTGGGTCTATTTCTCAGTGTATGATACATTGTTTCAAGTGATCTGAATTTCCTGGCATATGGAATGAGATATGGCACTAAATGTTTGTATTATCATGTTATGTGCAATGCTTGATTCCATAATTTTTTCTCAGTCTGGTATTTCCATTTTGTGTACATGTATGTGTACAATGAATGACATAAAAATACTAACAAGTGTCTGTGATTTCCTCTTTCCTACTCTAAAGAAAAGAAACATCTTAAAACCACATGAGGATACAGGTGACAATGTATTTCTCACTTTGGTCAATACACAGTAATGGAAGGGAAAAGAGAAAAATGGAACTAGGGGGCATTTATGAGAAATTCCGAGGGTAATAAATTAAGATTGTATACATGGCATCTCTATTCTTACACTTCCTAAGAGTATTCTGAAAATTAGCACACAAGAATATTTGATGTGGCTCAAAAGGTGTTTTTATTGCACAAATATATGCTTTAGTAACATTAAATATAGAAATAAGAAAAATTTGAGGAAAGAGGCAGAAGTTCATGACAAGTTATATAAAGCTTCCCATGATGGCAAACATTTACATTCTAAGCCTTTCTCCCCCATTATAAACAACCTGATTTTCATCGTTGGAAGCAGCTGGCAGAGACTGCTGAACCAGTTCTATTTTATCAGGCATTGCTAGCAGAGATACCACTTTCATTTTTGCCAGCATTTGTAGTGTAAATGAGAAGCAACCTATCGTAAAATAACGCGAAGAAGATCAAAGGAAGCAATACCAACTACCAACCTAAAATCATTCTGGGAAAATGTTTTTTTGATTATGGTTAATAATGTAATCAAGCAAGAAACCTGCCTAGAAGTTGGAGTTACAGCAGAATTACTACTAATATTACAGGGTATCTAATCGGAAGTAATATTGCAAGAATGTTAAGGACATATGAAAACAAGGGGCTAATAAAATATTTATAGAGAGCCATATAGTTTTGAGTAGAGTACTACGTATATTTCCTCAGAAAAACAAACCAGTGTTACAATTGAAGATTTACAATTAAGGCAGGAAGAAGGAAGCATAAAAGGAAGAAAACTAAAAGGGTCATTTTTTTTAAAAAAAAAATATCTTTGATTTCATTCTTTAAAGACCAATTACTTTTCTGTCCCCTGTAAGAAGAAAAAAAAATTCTTCTTAATAGCAAAATCATTCTAAGACTTTTCTGATTCATTTTATATTTAACAGATTACAGCTTTAGTCATCAGTAGTAAAGAGCCTCACAAACTGACAGACCTGAAATCACATCCTTTGATTGTAATTGACAGAAAAAGCATTTAAGGTAAAGAAAAAAAAATATTTTATTCATCTTTGATTACACTGTGATGTGATTTGGTGACACAATACAGCTGGGAACTGAGGCAAGAAAGGCAATAATTCCTACTTGAGGGTTTGACATGATGTAGGCGTTTAGTCGTCTTCATACCAACGCCTCCAGCTACAATAGTGTCCTTGATGGCGGCTAGACAAATAGATATACAGAGTGTTAGAATTTAAAAGGCAAACATCTCTAAAATAACATTTCGTAAGGCAACGTAGTTCAGCATTAAATGCTTGACAACTACACATTTGACTGGACATCAAATTAAATCTATTCAATTTAAACATCTTACTGTACAAAAATACCCTCATTTAAGCAACATTTTCTTAAAATAATGGAAAATAAATGGTTTACATACAATATCTCTTTAAAGAGATGCATGCCTTTTTTTTTTCTTTTTTAAGATATCAGTTACTGAGTGTATACTTCAACCTATCCATAGAGATTGGGGTGTTATTTTTATACTTTATTTGACAGTTCTCTTCATTCCCTACTCTGACTCATTCACTTTTCAGGTAGAATATTTCCATTAATGTTTTGGATTTTTAATAATAGAAATATATGTAGATATGACTGTAAATGATGTCAAACAGTTGCAAAGTAATACATAGAGCATCACATTTATTTCCCTGCCAAATACTTATTTCATTAAATAAATTTATATTCTAGGATTTGAATAATGACCTTGAAGTTTGATTCTGTACCTTCAGAGCTGTAATGTAAATAATTTTTCTGTGTTCATTTACAAGTGACTTCCTAATGTCAGATTTTAAAAGACCTGAGACATAAACTAATGAAGAGTGTGTATTTTATGAAGAAATGAAAAGATATTATAAAATGTGTAAAATAAATCTATAATATACAGTTAATTTACTAAATTTTCTTTCTAATCAGAGATTTGAAGAGTTTATATTTATATCTTGGAACTACATAGATCTCTAAGACTACTAGGAAAGAAAATATATTGCTTAGTGATATTTTTACTGATTAAAAAAGATACCTTGAATGTCATGAATGTGTGTATATGTAGCAATAAAGAGAATTAAATGAATATCCACCTGAGAATGACTTATGATGTAGTTACATTTTCCAAAGGAAGATTATGAATTGTCAGTGCATGATGATATTTATATATGTAAATCAAGTATTTGAATCTGCAAGTTAATTGTGTCTAGAAATGTCAGACTAATTATCAACTCTCATGCTGCATTTACCTGAATGCCCCTAAAGCTGTTTAATACTAAAAATTTCAATTTACAGAAGGTTGTTTTAGTTATCACAAATGGACTCTATGAATCATATCTTTAAGAGTAATGTAGATATCATCTTCACAAATATGGGTGCAAGCTAGAAAGTTGCTTCAACATCCTACCAAAAAAAAAAACATGTCCAATGTTCTTCCAGTTTAGCTAAGAGTTTTGGATTACCTTGTTGTAAGTTCAAGAGAATATACCTTACCAGAAGAATAATTTAAATTATTATCTGAAAGGATCTATATAAAAACATTTTGATATGAGTTATAATTATAAACATTATTATGTACACTATTTCCCCCCATGGAGATTGACTTATATTTCATTGTGTGCCAATATTTGTTCTTAATGCCAGATAAATAATTTTGACCCTCTATTTGGGGGGTTTGATTTATTAAAAACCTTTTTTTGTTGTTGTTTGTTTGGGTGTAGATATATTTACTATTGGTACCATATGGAACTTTTAAGACATAATTAACCAACTGAAACTTTTTAGACATCATAGAAATATGTCTGATATCGATTCATGTGCAGCATTAGAATAGATGGTTTTCATCCTTTTACATAAATGAAGAACTTAAGTCTTTTTATTAATGCTCTTTTCCATATATATGTGTATACCTTGTGTGTATTTGTGCTTCTGAACATTTTGAAAGCAAAAAGGAGGAATAGTGGTATACTTGTTGGGACCCAATATTCCATTTTAGTTTTAACCAACTTCGTTTTTTATTAAGAATGGAAGAGTTTGCTAAACTATTTGATTTTTTTTTTTTCAAAGTCACCTGGATTTTCAGTTTTTTACCCTATATCATTAACACCACAAATCATTTGACCAAGGGCAATTCAATGCAGACCCTTTACAGAGATTTCTGCAAATAGTATTTGAGGACTTTTTATACAAAGCATTTATCCCAAATTTTGACTTAGTTTATTGTCCACAAAGCAGTTATCTATCATGGAAAAATAATTTTGGGAAAACCAAGGAGGCTTAGATTGCTGAACTATTTTTACTATTTAGAGGCATCTCTCACAAAATGATTATCTACAGTTCCAAAATTCACTCATGTAAAAATAGAGTTTTTATTAAAACATTTTGTTCAGTATTGCCATTTATATACAGTAAAAATAACTTAGTCAAATGTAGGAAAATATTAAAACTTTATTGAGATACTTGTATTTTTTTTTCATAATTCCTTAATACATCTTTAACTATTATGGCTAAAACAATGTGTAAATAAAGAAGAGATTCATCTTCTGTCATATCTGTAATGTCCAGCTATCAAAATTTTATTTAATATTGAAAGATGCAGAAAATAATCCTAATCCTTTTATAATCTTCATTTTGCTGACTATTCAGAGATGGGCATGTTTTTTTAGGAAGTTTCCTCCAGGCTAGAACTAACATTTTTAAATAAGAATAAAAATTGTTATATATGACAGATCCAATTATTTAAGGATATTAACTCTACTATAGATTAGTTTAGTCTTTTTCAAAAGGTTTTTTTGCATCTAGGAATTTAAAAGATATCTGTTTTATAAATATTGAATACTGAAGTTCAGTATTTGTTATTGAAATTTTATAATTATAAAGCCTTCATAAACTCCTCCTAAATATAAATTGAAAATATTTGATATTATCATTTGTATTTATAAACTAGAATGAATTGAATAGAAATATTTATCATAAGATTTTTATTTTAAATAACTGAATTGGAAGTAGGAGAGAAAATAAACTTTACAGTGATTATTTAAATTGGTGTATTTTATTTCTTAAGATCATTCCACATAGACACAAATGACATGATTCCCAGAAATTCCATGCCCTGATCAGTAAAGATATGATCTGCTTCACTAAATATTTTGTCCTATTTGCTTTCATGCAATTACATGTAGACTTTGCCAGAGAATCAATAAAATAATTATCTGAAAAATTAGATTCTCATGTTGAGGCTAGACTATTCACATAAGCAAATTGAAATCTTTTATAATAATAATATTTTCAATGGTTTGTCACCTTAAGCAATGACTTAAAAATATGTGATATTCTGTGTATACTAAATGATGTCTGAACTCTCCTTATGATCAAATTTCAGGAAAAAATAAATTAAGGAATAAAACTATGTTGCACTAATTCAAAAATATGATTTGAAGCACTTTGCAACAGGTGTGCTATTGCTTATGCTATAAAATAAAATTTGATATTTGAAAAAGTGAAAGAGGATGTACATAAGAAATAGCCAAATTATTCAACACTCTTGACCTATTAATATGGAGCTATGTTTCAGTCCACCTGGAAAATGATGTTGTTATTTTTCTCAGATGCATTCAATTTCATGGTAATAGTCTCTTTCTAAAAATATGTGGCCCTGCACAAGCTCACCAATAGACCAGTGCTCAGTGCCATTTTGGCACAAAAGACAAATTGTTGCACCTCTGAATTGCTGTATCATCTTATAGTAACTCAATAATGATATGTAATATTTGAATCTAAAAGTCATATGCTATTTTTGTTTATACTTTGAAATTATTAAATTTACTATGCTGGTACTATGTTTTGAGGATACATTAAAAATAAGTTCTTGAAAATTAAAAAAAGTGTTATGGCTACAAAAATGAAATCCTTAAAATTAACATTTGAATGATAAGCAATTTTGGGGGTAATTATAGTTCACACTCTACATTCAATGCATTTTGATATATGGATAATTGCTCCCAGTAATATCCTTTAGTTGAATTTTTGTAATAACAATAACAATTTATTGCAAAATTAATTCCTTGGCACAATTTAACATTTAGTGATGTGAAGTCAAAATGAATTGATTTTACTACAGAACCCTTGTGCTCTGGTTTTCTATGTTCAAGTGCTAATTGGTTATTATAGGTCACTTTAGAACTTAGTTTAAAAATAAATTAAATTGGTTTCAAGGTACATTTAGTAGAAATAGCTTGATATTTTCAGCTCATGGAGTTTTATTTAAATAAAAAAATGGTAAAGTAATGCAATCATCTTTGGTTATAAAAGTGATGGATGAATTGAAAACATTTTTGAATCAGGTCAATGGTACTGATGATTAGTACATTGTTAATCAAGTTCCTCAGATTGCTATCAAATGCTTTAGCTCTTTTGCTCAGGCTGGTGAGAGGATCATGAATATTAAAGACATTCAAATAGATGTGCTCTCATGTAATATGGAGTATCACAAATGAAAAGACTAAATGAGGGCAGACTGTGACTCTATGTACTAATATCTCTCTTAAAGAAAGAGGAATGCCTAATCAATTTTCTTGCTAACAAACAGCAACCAAATAGAACAAACTTCTTCTCCTTCTCCTCCTCCTCCTCCTCCTCCTCCTCTTCTTTTTCTTCCTCCTCTTTTTCTTGTTCTTCCTCCTCCTCCTCCTCTTCCTCCTCTTCTTCCTCCTCCTTTTCCTCCTCCTTCTCCTCCTTCTTCTTCTTCTTCCTCATGTATGTCTTAATCACATTGACAAACTAATAGGCATGGTGCACAAAAATATTTTTTCTTTTAAAAATATTTCTAAATGTACATGATGGGTGCAACGCGCACTATCTGGGGAACAGACACGCCTGGAGCTCTGACTTGGGGGGAAAGGCGGTACATGGGCAACGTGTGTAACCTGCAATTCTGTATCCCCCGTAACAATAAGATGAAATAAAAAAAAAAAGAAAAAAAGAAAAAGAAAATACATATTAAAAAAAATACTTAATAAGGTATAGTAGCTACAATTCAAAAGATGTCAATTAAAGATTGGGATACAATGCATTTGCACAGTTTATATTGTAGTATGTTTTAGAGTCAAAGAATTGAAACTGTGCTGAGAAATGTATTCTTGAAAGACAGTTATGATAATACAATGCTTTTTTTAAATTTAGTAACAATTCCCTTATGCTTTTTAAATCATGCTATAAGAAACATGATACTGTATGTTAGAAATGTATTAACTGATATTACCTATTACTAAAAGCAAAATTTAGTTTTTTAAAAATAAATGGAAGAAAAACTTATCTATAGATATCTCTAAATATTTAATTTAAGGATTATATTACTCTTAGAATTTAGATTTTTTTAGTATGGGTATCTGTTAGCAAGAAATTATAAAATATAATTGAAACATTGCATATATATGTATGCTATAGAAATAAAATAATACATTTATAAATGACTAAATTAATATGTAGGCATACCTCACTTTATTGCACTTTGCAGATACTGTGTTTTCTACAAGTTGAAAGTTTGTGGCAACTCTGCGTCAAGCTGGCCTATCAGCACATTTTTTTTTTAACAGCATATACTCATTCATGTCTCTGCATCACATTTAGGTAATTCTTGCAATATTTCAAACTTTTTCATTATTACACTGTTATGATGATCTCTGATCAGTGACCTTTGATGTTGCTGTTGTATAATAATTGTTTTGGGGTGCTATGATCTGTACCCATATTAGATGGTGACCTTAATCCATGAATGTTGCTTGGGTTCTGATAGCCATTGCCCTGTCTCTCTCTCTCTCTCTCCTTCTCCCCTTGGGCTTCCCTATCCCCTGACACACAACAATATTGGAATTCAGGAATTAATAACCCTACAATGGCCTCTAAGTGTTCAAGTGAAAAGAAGAGGTACACATCTCTCATAGGGTAGGGCTGGGCGAGAAAGAAAAACTGAAAAAAAAAAAAAGAGTCATACACCTCTCATTTTAAATCAATCAAAAGCTAGAAATGATTAAGCTTAGTGACAAAGGTACATCAAAAGCTGAGATTGGCTGAAAGATAGGCCTCTTGCACCACTTAGCCAAGTTTTGAATGCAAAAGAAAAGTTCTTGAAGGAAATTAAAAGTGCTACTCCAGCGACCACAAAAATGATAAGATAGTGAAACAGTCTTATTGCTATTGTGGAGAAAGTTTGAGTGGTCTGGATAGAAAATGAAATCAGCTGTAACATTCCTTTGGGCCAAAAGCTAATCCAGAGCAAAGCCCTAAGTCTCTTCAATTTTATGAAGTCTGAGAGAGGTGAGGAAGTTGCAGAAGAAAAGTTTGAAGCTAGTAGAAATTGGTTCATGAGGTTTAAAGAAAGAAGCCATCTCCATAACATAAAAGTGCAAGGAGAAGCAGCAAGTGTGATTGCAGCATTATCCAGAAGACTTAGCTAAGATCATTTATGAAGGTGACTACACTAAACAATAGATTTTTCCATATAGACAAAACATCTTTTTATTGAAAGAAGATGCCATCTAGCACTTTTCTATTATAGCTACCAAGAAGTTATCATCTTATTTCAAAGCTTTAAAGGACAGGCTGTAGGGGCGCTTGTAGGGGCTAATGCAGCTGATGACTTCAAGTTGAAGCCAATGCTCATTTACCATTCTGACTATCATAGGACCCTTGAGAATTATGCTACATCCACTCTTTTTGTGCTCTATAAATAGAACAACAAAGTCTGGATTGACAGCATATCTGTTTACAGCATGGTTTACTGAATATTTTAAGCCCACTGTTGAGACCTATTGCTCAAAAAAAAAAAAAAATTCCCTTCAAAATATTACTATTGCTGCTCATTAAAAATGACCCTGATCACCCAAGAGCTCTGATGGAGATGTACAAAGTCATTAATGCTGTTTTCATGCTTGCTAACACAACATCCATTTTCTAGCCCATGGATCAAAAAGTAATTTTGATCAAGTTTTAGTACTTAAGAAATAAATTCCATGAAGGTAGCTATAAATAGTGATTCCTGGCCGGGCGCGGTGGCTCACGCCTGTAATCCTAGCACTCTGGGAGGCCGAGGCGGGTGGATCACTCGAGGTCAGGAGTTCGAGACCAGCCTGAGCAAGAGCGAGACCTTCGTCTCTACTAAAAATGGAAAGAAATTATCTGGCCAACTAAAATATATATATACAAAAAATTAGCCAGGCATGGTGGTGCATGTCTGTAGTCCCAGCTACTCGGGAGGCTGAGGCAGTAGGATCGTTTAAGCCCAGGAGTTTGAGGTTGCTGTGAGCTAGGCTGACGCCACGGCACTCACTCTAGTCCAGGCAACAAAGCGAGACTCTGTCTCAAAAAAAAAAAAAAAAAAAAAAAAATAGTGATTCCTCTGATGGATCTGGTCAAAGAAAACTGAAAACCTCTGGAAAGGATTTACCATTCCAAATGCCATTAAGAACATTCTTCTTAATTCATGGGAAGAGATCAAAATATAAATATGAACAGGAATTTGGAAGAAGTTAATTCCAAGTTCATGAATGACTTTGAGGGATTCAAGACTTCAGTGGACGAAGCACCTGTAGATGTGGTGGAAATATTAAGGGAATTAGAATTAGAAGTGGAACCTGAAGATAAGACTGAATTGCTGTAACCTCATTATAAAAATTTAATGGATGAAAAGTTGCTTCTTATGAATGTGCAAAGAAAGTGGTTTCTTGAGATGAGATCTACCCCTGGTGAAGATGTTGTGAACATTGTTGGAATGACAACGAAGCATTTATAATAGTATATAAACTTAGTTGATAAGGTAGTGACAGGATTTGGGAGGATTAACTCCAATTTTTAAAGAAGTTCTATTATATGTAAAATGCTATCAAACGGCATGCTACAGAGAAATTTTTTGTGAAAGGAAGAGTCAATCAGTGCAGCAAACTTAATTGTTGTCTTATTTTAAGAAATTGCCTCAACCATCCCAAACTTCAGCAACCCCCAGCAACCTCCACCCTGTTCAGTCATCAGCCATCAACATCAAGACAAGACCCTCCACCACCATAAAGACTGCAGCTCACTGAAGATTTGATGATTGTTAGCATTTTTTAGCAATAAAGTATTTTTCATTAAGGTATGTACATTGTTTCTTAAACACAATGCTATTGCACACTTAACAGACTTCAGCATAGTATAAACGTAACTTTTGTATGCACTGGGGAATCAAAAAATTTGTGTAACTTGCTTTATTGCAATATTTGCCATACTGTGGTGATCTGGAAATGAACCTGCAATATCTTTGAGGTATGCTTGTATAAGAAAATTGAGTAAAGTAAGGGTATGATATCTATAGCATTTAAATTAACATAGTTTAGTGCTGAAATTGAATATAGACCAAATAAATATATTTATCTAATATAAGCATCCTATCTAGAAAAAGAAACACATTATCTTTTGAACATACCATACTAATCCAGCACATATTAGTTTATTGTGCTAGCTGATTGTCTATTTAGGAAGAAGAAATTTGGATTTATGATGAGTTGAGATCTTAGGAAAATAGAATCCTAAAGGGAAAACATAATTTGTGGTAAGAGAAGGTTGGCAATGAGAACTCCTCAGAGAGATCCAAGCCTCATGAAAGTATCTGGTAACCCTGAATAGTTTGGGGATGAGTAGAGAGAATAGGGTACCAGAGATTTGCTGTTGAAAATGGAGGAGATAAAATGGAGAAGTATAGGGTGATTTTTACAAGGCATAGATTTCAAATTTTCCTAGGTCCAGACTTGTAAATAAAGACCAGCTGTTAGTACATTTTATACTCATATCCTTGTAATTGTGAAAAGCCACTGAATAAACCAGTTTATGAGATATGGAGAATATTTGTATTCTGAGTTTTCATTAAAAGCCCAAACACACTGGGAAAATGATTGAAGTTTCAGAGTATTTGTAGCATAATAGAATGGCAGAATTATTGAACCACAACAGTATTTGGGGAACTACTTTGTTCAAATAAGTCATTTTTTTCAGCTACAGCAGTAAGACTCTGATAAATTAAGGATCCTGTTCAAGTTATTAATGGTAGGGTTAAGATTAGAATTAAGTTATTCTGATATGCGATCTAATCTAAATTTTCCCTTAATGTTTAACCACCATAAATTTAGAACAAAACTAGAAGTTGAAAATGTTCAAATATATAACTACAAACATTCTCTGAGGAAAAGTATTGGTCTACATCAGAAAGTATAACAGAAAGACTAACTTCATAAGGGTAGCAGTTCTATGATTAGAAAAGATCTCTCTAAGGAATTAATATTTAAGTCAAAACTTTAAGATGAGACTGGGTGCAGTGACTCACGCCTATAATCCTAGCACTTTGGGAGGCTGAGGCAGAAGGATGGCTTGAGCCCAGGAGTTTGAGTTAGGCAGATAAAGAATGAGGAGAAAGTATCAATACTTGGAAAACTGGTTTTTAGGGTAAGAAGAAAGGTAGGAAAATAGCTGGAAAGTGACCAACAGAGATTTTTAAACAATGAAGTATACTAACATATGTGTTAATGCTAATAACAAGAACACAGGGATTTAGTAGGGGGAAAGAAGTTGAAAATCTACAGAGAGGGATGACTAACAAAAGGAGGGCTCAGTAAAAACAGTAGGAAAAGGAGTTCAAGTTATAGGCAATCTCTCCATTTTAATTAGAAAAAAGAGAAAAGGTGAAAATTCAGCTAAATTTTTGTATGGTAGAAAGTTGAAGGCTGTCATATCTAATTGCTTTTATTTCCTTGATGAAAAGTGTTGCAATATTTTCTATTGAATATAAGCGGATAAAAGGAAGTTAGATATTCAGAAAAATGAAGAAAGTATAAAATTTTACATGTGAAGAGAGGAAAAAGAAACTGGTAAGATTACTAAGCAGTGAATAGTGTTGAGCAGGGGGTAGTGGTCATGAATTGATAGTGAACCAACCTGCCCATCTGAGGTTCATAATCTATCCAGAGTATAGTCCCAGATTTTTGGAATGAATGGACCCATGACTGTTCCATAGCAAACTCAAGACTTCAAGAGATTCTTGAAAGTCCAATGTGTAAGGCATGATCCCTTTATGTTTAATCAGATGTATGCTTTTCTTCCCTTTTACTGGTGGTTATCTTGAAGCATTCTGGTTCTCTAAAACAACACAAGTGAAAGATTCTGCAGGTACCAAGATAAAGTGGAGAATACCCAGTATTTGGAGGCTACTTCTTGTATTACTTTTTATTGATCTCTCAATGACCCAGTTTGTACTGATTAAAATAGACTTAATACAGTAGTACCTAGTAATCAAAATTTAAGAGAAAACAATGCTATGACTAAAGAATGTAGAATAGAAAGTCATAAACATAATCCACAATACCAGTAGTGTAGCTCTTAGGTTATTCTTACTTTTATTGGTTTTGTCGGTAGTTCAATTGACATTTGAGAAGGGATAGAAAAATCCAGAAATTCCAAAATGCCTGAAAATATTTGGAAAGTTAGTATCTTGAAAATTTTCCATAAAATGCTATTCAAAGTAACTGTGAACTCTTGATTGAAAAGTATACTTCTTCCACAATGTAACCCAACAATAATTTATTTTGAAAGCTGTAATTCACTTTTGACATTATCATTTGAAACCTTGGATGCTTTCAACTGTAATGATTGGCTCTGAGTTACAATAGATTTTCTGAGAACATTACTTCTTAATAACAGCAGTAAAATGTGTGGAATCACATAGTTTAAATTCGAAACACCCGATGACATAAATCAAAATAGCAATCTATCATTAAAAACATTGTAATCCTTGGGCTACAAATGAATAAGGGAGGAAAAAGAATTTTAAATAAAATAACTGTGAGATGTCACTGTTTTAAATAGTCTAAAGCATCATGTACCTTAGCTAAACACTGTGGAACAAAAAAAGGAAAAGGAAAAGTAAAAGAAAAAGGACAGTGAGATTCAAGTGCTGTCTTGAGTCTTTAGATAGAACTTAAGGTTTCTAGACTGTTTTAACTGAGTCTAACATGTAAGTTTGGAATTTAGTGTGGGGCTTCATTTAGCCTGGGGGTTTACAAAAATGGAAATCTAGAGGATATTAATGTCACCTGTACCTAACTCACGATACAATCCTCAAACAGTATTAAAGATTATATAGGAATAAAGAGATTTAGATTTCATTTTTCCTATTCTCAACATGATTATTTCAGCACAGGATTTTTTACTACGAAAGGCTTCCAGGATTTCCTATGTATTACTATAGGTGATAGGGAATAGGGACTGAATACTTAATAGGAGATAAAGTTCCCACTTTCCCCACTTTCCCTCTTTTGCTAGTGATAGCTGGTTGAATTTGGAATATGGAGAATTAACATATGTTACTTTGCCGGAAGGACTTCTGTTGAAGAAGTTTTTAGAGCAGTTCTGCAGAACAAAAGGCTCATTACTTTTGCCTAATTAAAATAAGGAGGCAAACAGTAGAAACTGAAATAGCAGGGTGGTGTCACATGACAATCCCTTATTAGGGACTCCCCACTACCAGGTTTCTGGACAGGATCTCTCCACTGCTGAGGCCAGCTTCTGTGAGTGTCCACTCAGCTAAACCGCACTTGGCATTGAATATGTGACTCCAGCTTTACTCGGCTGTGTATTCAACCATAATCTCACTCAGTTTTTAGAGAAAAGAGAAAATGGACAACTGCGGAAGTGAAAGAATTGAATATTCCATATGAGGGTTAGGGAAACTGGAACTGTTTAAGGGGAAATTTGTGAACTGACAGGAAAACTTGAAATGGATATTGCTAATGACATCTTCCCTTCCCTGAGGACCAGGAAGTTAAGAACTAGGGAGGGGGAGAATCAAATTAATTGGAGTAGTTGTAGGAAGCAAGAGAGGAAGAGGAAAGAACATGCAATGAATAAAATATATTGGGGGAGAAACAGAAGAAAAGAAAGAGAGGAAAAGAAAACTGAGGGAATGCAGTGGAGAACACTGAACAATGATTGGGCTGTCAAACTTTTGTTTGAAACCTCTTGTATACATGAATCTTAATCACAAAATCTACTACTGTCCCAAAGCAGCAAAAAAAGAGTTTATTAAAATTTGATTTTGTATAGATTTAAAATTGTCCCTTCTGATAAATGCCTGATATGCACAATAAATACTTTATTTTCGTTAACCAGGTGTGTGTGTGAGAGAGAGAGAGAGAGAATGTGTGTTTTCTCGCTAAAAGCAATGCACGGCTGCATCCTGATGTATCTATTTAGTAGATCTACAAAGAAACCCTCAGTTGATTAATGACATTCGTCATCAATTTGGGAGAAAAATCTGCTTGGATAATTTAAAACCTTTCCTAATGAATCTTTGTACATCTTTAATATTGGAAGGTTGCACGGCCTTTATTAAGCAATGTATGTAGACTGCAGAGGAGTCAACAGAGGGAGCCCTTCATGAACATTTCATTGCAAGAGATTGAGACCCATATTTGACTTTGGCACATTATCCTCATTTTTGAATGCTTCCTTTTTTTTTTAGTTTTGGCAGTTTAATGATTTAAATAGACTTTATCATGTAAAAGAAATGCCATTTATCATTTAATTTAGAGAATGTCTTCCTTTTCTCTGACCCACATATTCTCCTTATGTGAGGTTTCTTTGATTTGGTGTATCATGTTCAAAATTATTTCATTATAGATATGTTTGCGAAGTATCAGTGAAATATCATACTTGGGTACATTGTGCCATTAATCTTTAAATTATTAAAATAGTAAGGTAAATCTTATAAAGGTCTGTTTTCAAACTGGAGTGTGTACTCTTTTTGCTTTATCCCTTAGGGGTAGCCCTGGATACTGGAAACTGTAGCATAAAAGTGGCATGTTGTCTGGGAATGTTTAGGTTACTCTGTAGGAAATAATTTCAAACCAAATAATTAGATTAGAACAAACTCAGATGTGTTAGGGAACAAAGTATAAAACTAACTTACATTTTTAAACTAATGCATGAGATGTCAAACAAATTTTATAGTTAAAGCAGACATTGGCTCTTTTCTGTTTTTAAGATTCTTGTCCAAAAAATAATACAAGCACTGCTACAGGACCTAAGAATTATAATTTATTATATAAGTCACTTCTAGGTAACTAAATTATACTCTGATACTCAGAGAGTTGTCCTCATTACAGGGACAAACATTTTCCAATTGAAAAGAAATTTGTAGTTGATTACTCAGATAAGTAGACTTGAAAAAAAAATGTCTTTGCTGATATAATTAATGCAGGCAGGTAATAGATTACCATAGCATAGATATCTTGAGCTAAAAGCGTTACTCACATTGGTTATTCTCAATTGGACACCTGAGTATTTGTCTTGTCTGTTGTTTGATTATCAGCTAACTCAGATAGTACAAGAGGCAGGGAACCTGTGGTTAAGTGGCTTTGACATTCTTAATCCTCAAAGTATACACAATTTTCTAGGATCTTTTTATTTCACTATACACAGATACAATATAAACATCAAGAGTTTTCATTAGATTCCTAAAAGGAAATGATAATGGTGTATAAAACAGATAAATTTAGACTTTGCTAAGTCAGTAGACACTCTGTTGATTTTTCTTTTTTTCTCCTCGCTCCCTCCATCGTTCCCTCCTTCCTTCCCTTTTTCTCTCCCTCCCTCCTTCCTTCCTTCCTTTGCTTCCTTCCTCCCTCCTTCCCTCCCTCCTTTCTTCCTTTCTCTCTTTCCTTCTTTCTTCTCTTTTTATAGCCTTGGCTATCATTTTCTAAGGACATTAATAAAGAACAGGAATAACAACACTTTAAAATATATCAAATGCTTGCAAATATTAAAAAGCAATTTTTTCACATAACATTCACCTTTCTAAATTCTTAGATAAAGATAAAAGTACTTCTTTTGTTATTTAAATATATTTAAAGCAAGTCAATCTGAGAAAATTAATATTAATTTTATTTTTCTAAATATTAGGACTTTCTTAATCCCATCAAAAGGAAATGCATTTTAAACCTTCTTAATTTTAACAGGGTTATTATTTTGCATTGTAAGCAACTCATGTACGTAATCTTCAGCCTGACAGGCTGGCACCAATAGAGACTGGTTAAATCAAATATTTCTGTGACCTATAATTTTAAGAGCAGAAGAATTCTAGTTCTGATTTACAAAGCTTTTCTGTATCTTGTCTTCCATGTAATTTTCAAATCACAAAACCAATGTCGGTTCCTGTCAAGTCTTTCTCTTACACAATTTCTTAGAATTAATATGTATCTTCTGAAGTAGAATCTGCTATTAAAGTGCTTTCTTCTTATTCCAAAGCATTATGTGGATTTTTCTGCTCTTAAGCATTGGTGTTTAGGGAGATGTTTAGTCACATGACATACCAATCCGTCCATATCTCCTCTTCCTTTCCTCTGAAGCTGAAAAGGAATGTGAAATGATACCCAGCTTACATCTGCTGTCCATGCCTCACCACCTATCAGCTTCCCAGACCACATGCCTTTGTTCCTCCTCCTAATTCATGAGTACTGGAGTTCATAGCATTCTCTCTCACACATTTGTCATTCTATCCCTTTCATTTTGATATTTCCATTTTTCCTTCAAACTTCAAAGTCATTCATATATATCTTGGATAATGGTGTTCAGAGTAATGTTAAATAAAACTAAATGAGTTTTTATCCTTGTAAAATATGTTGAAGGTGTCTATTTTGCTCAGAGACTAGCTGTTTTCTTTTCTTGTGTATAAGGTCTCAATTTTGGGTCTTTGCTGAAGTAGACAAATACCTAGCTTATTAGAATTTTGCATCATCCTGTGCATTCTTTTGAGTTAAAATTTTTTACCAGACATCCTGGAAGAACAGTATGATCCAAAAGCCAGAATAACCATTAGGAGTCAAACATGCTGTTTTAGGCTCTTGTATCACTCCTTATTCAGTGAAATGCTTGACGCTTATATTTCCCTTTCTTGAAAGTGGCTTTTCTTCTTTTACTGAAATTGCTCTATCAGAAGTTACTAGTGCCCTTTATTTACAAATTGAATGGCTTCTTTCTTGCTTATTAACCTGACTGACATTAACATTTGACATTATTGCCCACATTGAAACTCTCCCCTACTTTTGTTTTCCTGTTATCTCCTTCCTTTCTTATTCCTTCTCTATTATCTTTTTGGTTCTCTCCTGTCTTGTAACACTTAGTGTAGGTATCTCTCAAGATTTTATTTTTACCTTTGTTTCTTTTCTCTACATTCTTTCCTTGACTACCTTATTTATTTTCACCACTTCATCCTAAGTCTTTAAACAGTGTTTTTCTAAATTGATATTATCAGCCTCGAACAATCTCCTAATTATATTTCTGATGGCTTGTGACACATTCTCTAATGATGTTCTAGTGGCATCTTAAATGCAAAATATTTTCAAATAACTCATTCCCCAGCATCTAATTTCTAGAACCCATTATTATTTCTTGTTTCCAGGTTATTCCTTGTAAAGCAATCAGGTCACTTCCCTTCTTCAAAACTTCCAGTGGTTTTGAACGTCTTCTTGCTTTTCTCTGAACACGAGGTAGACTTTCCCTTCTTTATGCTTTGCCTGATCTAGTTCCCATAACTATGTGCTTATTCTCTTTGTAGTTGATTATAAAGAGCTTTCAATTTTTCAAAATTCAGTTATTTATTTTACCCTTTATTTTCTTAATCAAGTGCTAGCTTTACTAAAATGTGGTTCTTAAAACTCTTATGACAACTATGATAACAAAATACATATGGAAACATAGTTTTATAAGCAGATTTCTTTGATAGTAAGAAGCACATTTTTATCATAATTTTAATGTTCCTGAAATTGAGAAGCAGTTTATTACAGTTGAAGCTGTCTTGGGTTTGACAAAATGCAGCATTTATTCTGTGTTAAGTTGTTAAGGCTTTTGGGAATAGAAAATATTTTAAATATTTTAATTCCCATATTTCCTTTTCATAAAAATCTATTGAATTATTAATACCACATCCTATGTTGTCTTTATTCTGCCAAATTCAAATGAAAATGTGAGAGTCATCAGATACCTCACAAGATAAATTAGCCAAAGATTGATTTGATTTAGATTTTCCTGTGTTTTTAGGGGGTATAATAAATACAGTATTATATTAATTGGAGCTCTTATTTTCATGTAACAGAAATTACTCAAATCTGCTTAGGAAAAGTAAAATGTACAGATCACAAAATTTAAAGGTCCAGTATCATGCTGGCTTCAGATATGGTTAAATTCAGTCTTTGAGTAATATTTTTCAGTCTGTATCTCTTGCCCTTCTTCCATCTCTTGGCACTGCTTTCCTCTGAAATGGCCTCAAACTTATGCCAGCTTTTATGTTTTCTAGTGTTTCTGGACTTCTGTTATCTTTATTGAGAGAAATCCTTTTGGAAAGAATACTTCCTAATTGTGCAATCAAAAATCCTAAACTTGAGGAGAAGCACTTCTGGAATGGTGAGTAAGAACATTTGGGCATCTGTTCCTCCATATCATTGTAAAACTTGTCAAAATCAACTTTTTGGAACTCTAGAAATTAACCAAAGGCTTATAACAATCCAAGGGGCATTTATTTAAGAAAAATGACTGAATATCTGCTAGAGTAGTGAGCTTTTTGGCATTTTAACTTACCCTATTCCCATCTTCCTGTTCTCAGCTTTTTGATAGGCTTGAAAATAAGCAGCCTGGCAACCACAGTAGTTGTGAAAACCGTAAGATGAGCAATCATGAAAAGGGGGTAGAGGAGATCAGAATTTCCTCAAACCTTCATCTCCAGAGAATGGCTGATATTTGAATTGTCTGGAAGTTTCCCAGAGGAGACAGTCTAAAATATAGTACTGTATTATACTTATCAGATCTTGTCTTTAGTTGACTTTACCCAGAGCTCACTCAATGTAAACAACCCTATTCCAAATAGTGATTGTTTAACATTGAGCAGTACTAGCTCAAGTTAGCAAGAGGTTGACCATTTTTTGGTTAACAACAACAACAAAAAACCCCCAAGAAACCACCAAAAAATCCTTAAAAAGAAAAAGTGTTTAGTTTTAAACAACTAAAAACAATCGACCTATCTTCAAGTGCACGAATTCTTTCTTATGCATGTTCAAATCTGCTGTTGGGCCCACTAGTAAATTTTTTATTCGAGTTATTGTACTTTCAACTCCAGAATTTGTATTTGTATTCGTAAAATAATTTCTATATTGTTACTTATATTCTTTGTTAGTGAGACATTATTGCTATACTTTCTTTAATTCTTCAGACTTGGTACCTTCTAATTTTTGTTATATTTAGAATAACAGAGTTAAAGTCTTTATCCAGTAAGTCCAACATCTGGATAGTTTCTATTAACTGCTTCGCTCCCCACTTCCATATATGGGCAGTGTTTTCCTTTTTCTTTGCATGTATCATAATTTTTTTGTTGAGAACTGAACATTTTAAATACTACAATGTGGTAGCTCCAGAAAATGGATTTCCCCAATGAAGGGTTTGTTGCTGTTGCTGTTTGTTATTATTGCTGTTGTTTGTATAGTGACTTTCCTGGAATGCTGCTTTAAGATCTGTATTCATCGTCATATTCACTCATCGAAGTCTCTACTTCGTTAACTTGGTGGTCAGCAAATGATTAGAAACAGTTTTTTAATGCCATGAATGAATAAGTATCCAGCCTTTACTGAAAGCTTTATATGTGTGTTGGGGCATGCCTTCAGCACTTTGGCACTTTACAACTCTGCCTCAGCCTCTACTTCTTGCTTTCACAGAGCCTCGAATTCAGCCAGAAGTGAGAGTAGGGCCTTCTCGGGTATTTCCTGGGCATGTTCAAACCCTGTACATGTGCATAACCTTCTAGATTTCCAGGAATATATTGGAGATTTTCAAATTCTCCTGTGGAAATGAACCAACACTATCCTAAATTATCTATGGGTAAAAACAAATCACAAAGTAAATTAGAGAATACTTTGAGATGAAACCACAACTTATAGGATGTGGATATAGTAGTGCTTATAGGGAAATTTCTAGCTATTATTATCTATATTACAAAAGAATAAAGTTTTCAAATCAATACTATAATATTTTTACCTTAAGAGAAAAATAAGAGTAAATTAAGCTACAAACAAGTAGAAGGAGGAAAATAATAGAATGGAAGTAAATGAAATAGGGAAAAGAAAGACAATAGAGAAATTCAACCAAACAAAAACTTTATTTTTTAAATTATGGAAAAAAAATTGATAAACCTTTAATTAGACTGACCCAAAAAAGAGAGAGAAGGCCCAAACTAATAAAATCAGGCATGAAAAAGATGTTACTATAGGCCTTACAGAAATAAAAAAGGACTATAAAAAACACAATGAACAATTTTATGCCAAAAAAATTAGATAAAATAGATGAACAAATTCCGAGAAAATCACAAAGTACTGAAACTGATTCAAGAATAAATAGAAAATCTGAATAGATTTATAACAGTTAAAGAGATTAAATTCAAAATCAAAAAACTTCTCACAAAGAAAAGATCAGGTCTAGATTTCTTTACTGGTAATTTCTATGAAATGTTAAAGAAGAATCAACACCAATCCTTCTCAAACTCTTCAAAAAAACAGAAGAGTTGGAAAACTTCCCAACTATTCTATAAGGCCAGTATTATCCTTATACCAAAACCATAAAAAGACATCACAGGAAAAGAGAACTATGGAACAATATCCCTTATGAACATAAATGTAAAAACCTCAAAAACACTAGCAAACCAAATCTTGTAATTAATAAAAATGTTATAAATCATGAATAAATAGGATTTATTCTATGAATGAAAAGTTGGTTAAGTATGCAAAAATCAACCAATACAATGCACTAAATCAATAGAATAAAGGAATGAACATTCTCAACCTGGTAAAGGCCATCTACAAGCAACCAACAATGGGCATTATACTTAATGGTGAAAGACTGAATGTTTTCCTCCTAAGATCAGGAACAAGATAAGTACATCCATTCTGACCACTTCTATTCAACATTGTACTGATGTTTCTAGCAAGGGCAATTAGGCAATAAAAAGAAGTTAAAGGCACCCAAATTATAAAGAAAGAAGTAAAACTATCTTTATTTGGAGATGACATGATCTTGTATATAGAAAATCCTAGCTAATCCACTAAAAAGACTAACTACTAATGGAAAGAAAATCAATATACAAAACTTAATTCTATTTCTGTACACTGGCAATAAACAACCCAAAAATCACACTAAGAAAAACAATTTCATTTACAAAAGCATCAAAAAAATAACATACTTAGGAATAAAGATAGCAATGAAAGTATAAGACCTGTATACTAAAAACTATAAAACATTGTTGAAGGAAATGAAAAAGCTAAAGAAGTAGAAAGTCATCTCATGATCATGTATTTGAAGACTTAATATTGTTAAAATTTCAGTATTTACTAAATTAATCTACAGATTCTTTGCAATCTGCACTAAAATTCCAACAGAATTATGGAAGAAATTGACAATCTGGCCTTAAAATTCATATGAAAAGGCAAAGGACCCAGAATAACCAAAGCAATCCTAAAAAGAAGAACAAAATTAGAGGACTCCCACATTTTGATTTCAAAACTTAAAACAAAACTACAAGAAATCAAGACAATATGGTATTGGCACATAGAGAGACACATAGACCAACAAAATAAAATAGAAAATCCAGAAATAAAATCTTGCATATATGATCAGTTGATTTTTCACAAGGATGCCAAGACTTTTCAATGAGGGACAAATAGTGTTTTCAACAAATGGTGTTGCAACAACTGGATATTCACATGACAAAAAAAAGAAAAAAAAAGAAATGGGATCCTTATCTCACATATGTGCCAAATGAACTAGAAAATGGATCAGAGACCTCAATGTAAGAATTGAAACTATAAAGCACTTAGAAGAAAGCATGGGAGTAACTCTCCATGATCTTTGGTTAGGCAAAGATTTCTTAGGTATGACACCAAAAAGCAAGTGTAACAAAATAAAAAAATGTAAACTGGACTTCATCAAGATTAGAAACTTCTGTCAGTAGCAAGGCAAGGATATCCTCTCTCACTACTGCTTTTAAACATCATACTGGAAGTCCTAGCTAATGCAATAAAACAAGAAAAGGAAATTAAAGGAATACAGATTAAGAAGGAAGAAATAAATCTTTCTTTGCAGATGACATAATCGTCTATGTAAAATACAATAGAATTGACAAAAAGACCTTCTGGAACTAATAAAAAATTATGGCAGGTTTGCAGGATACAAGGTTAATACAAAAAAAGTTAATTACTCCCCTATATACCAGCAATAAACAAGTGGAATTTGAAATTAAAAACATAATGCTGTTTAATTATCCCCCTCTCAAAATGCAATATGTAGGTAATAATATGTGAGAAAACCTACGTGACCTTAGGTTTTGTGATGACTCTTTCAGTACCAAAGGCATGATCCATGCAGGAAAGAATTGATAAGCTGGACTTCATAAAAATTTAAAATTTCTGCTCTGTGAAAGGCACTATTAAGAATGAAATGAGAAGCCATAGACTTCCCCGATAAGAATGTAAAATGGTACAGCCATTTTGGAAGAGAGTTTGGTGGTTTCTTAAAAAACAACATATTCTTACCGTATTCTTATTGTTTACCCCCAAAAGTTGAAAACTTATATTCATGCAGAACCCCACACACAGATGGTTATAGTAGCTTTATTAATAATGGCAAAAATTTGAAAGTGCATAATATCATTCGCTTCCACGCTATCCTGCTCTTCCATCTCAGTGTTCTGAGAGACACTCTAAAGATATTTTGGGTCAAAGTCACTGTCCATCTGTAGCAGAACTTGTGCTTGGGCTTAGAGGATTCCTTGTTCTTAGTCCACAGTCACATAATTAGCTATAGTTTATCAAATCATACCACCTGTGCTAATGTGGCTGAGTCTGGCAGAGGAACTTCTATTATCAGTCATAGGCTGTACCCACTCAGGATCTCCTCTTGACTTGGTCCCTTAGTATGGGTCTGTGTAGCTATCAGGGCCTCCCCTAGTCCATGTAGTGCCTTGGTATGCATTTAACAAAGGCCTTTCTTCATTGGGTTGGTGATTAGATGACCCCTCCCCCCTTATGAAAATGAGGGAAATGACTTCTCTTCTGCTGGATCTATACAGCACATGGAAGGTTGAATGAGCTCGTGCTGGACTCTAGCTCCTGCCTACTGCTCCTTTGATTGATGCCTTGTTTAGGGCACAATCCACCTAAACTAAAATGGTGGTGCTGGCCTGTAGCCTAGACTTTCTCCCTCAGGTTCTGGGATGCCTTCTCTAAATGATACACTCTGTGCCCAGTTTTGATTCCAGGGAGTCTCAGGGAGCATCTACCTTGAAAACAAGAAGGGTCTATTATATACAAATCCAAGGATGATGTTTGTATCCTTTGGCCACCTATGAGAACCCAAGAGAAAATATCTAATTTTTTTTTTCTTGAACAAGTTTATCTGTGTTTTTTCAACTTTAAAACCTGTTGCAGAGTAGCATTTTTATTATTTCCTTAATGGACATACTATTTAAATATTAATTCATGCCTCCCTTTTTCTTTGTCAATCTTGTTAAAGGTTTTTCATTTTTATTTCTCTTTTCTAAGAACCAGATTTTGATTCCATGGATATTCTCTATTTTATTTTATTTTCAATATCATTGGTATCTGTTCTTGTATTTATTATTTCCTTTCTTCTGCTTGCTTTGGGTGTAATTTGCTCTGTTTTCCTTAACATGAAAGCTTATGCTATTGATTTGAAACCTTTCTTCTTTCTTACAGCATTTGGTGCTATAGATTTCCCTCTAAGGTATGCTTTAGGGACATCTCACAAACTCTTACATGTTGAACTTTCATTATTGTTCAGTTTAAAATATTTTCTAATTTCTCCATAGATTTCCTCTTTGATCCATAGATGAATTATTAGTGTGTTGCTTAATTTCTAGGTGTTCAGCACTTTTCCTTTGCCTCTCTTATTAATTTCTAGTCTAATTCATTATGTTCAGAGATCATACTTTGGTATAAATTCTTTTAAATTTATTCAGATTTGTTTTATGACCCAGGATATGATTTATCTTGGTAAATATTCCACATGTGCTTGGAACAAATGTTTATTCTGCTATTGCTGAGTGTTCTCTAAATATCATTTAGATTTGGTAAGTTGAAGGTGTTGTTTAGTTCTATATTCTTGCTGATTTTATCAGTTACTGACAAGAGGGTCTTGAAGTTGCCAACTATCATTGTGGGACAATTTTTCTATATCTCGTTTTAGTTCTGGCACTTTTTGTTTCATGTATTTTGAAGCTGTGTTTTCATGCACATTCACTTTTAGGATTGTTATGTCTTCTTGGTGAACTGAATCATTTGTCATTTTGTAATGACCATCCTTGTCCCTGGAAATTTTCCTTGCTGTAAGGTATACTTTGTTAATTTATTCACTTTACTTTCTTTTGATATGAGTGTGCATGGTATGCATGATGTATTTTTTATCTTTCCTGTAACTTTAACTTGCCTTTGTTACCTCCATCATTACAGTTTAAGTAAATTTTTTGTAAACAGCATATATTGGGATTATTTAAACAATGTTATGTCAATCTCTTTCATATTTACATGTATCTGACCTTTTACATTTAATGTAATTATATATTTAAAATTTTGTCTATCATTTTATTTTACGTTTGATTGCTCTGGTTTTTTTATTTGTATAAATTTAAGGCGTACAAGTATAGTTTTCTTACATGGGTATATTTTAAAGTGGTTAATTCTGGGGTTTTAGTGTAACCATCACACAAATAGTATACAGTGTTCCCATTAAATAATTTTCCATACTTTAGTCCCCCACTGTCCCCCTTTTCTAAGTCTCCAATGACTACTATTCCATACTTATGTCCATATGTACACATTAAGCTCCCACTTATAAGTTAGAATGTGAAATATTTGACTTTCTGTTTCTGAATTGTTTCCCTTAAGTTAATAGCCTCCAGCTCCATCTGCGTTGCCACAAAATGAAGACATGATTTCATTCTTTGTAGTGGCTGAATTGTGTGTGTGTGTGTGTGTGTATATACATATATATAAAATGTAATATTTTATTTTTAAATTTAAATATTAATAACTTTAAGTAAATGGTACCCTAAGGGTACAATTGTTTTTTGTTACATGAATGAATTGGTAATGGTAAAGTCAGGTTTTAGTGTACCTGTCAAAAGAATCATGTATATTGTTCCCAATAAGTAATTTTTGATCCTTCACCCCCCTCCCATACTACTCTTTTGTTAGTTTCCAATGGCCCTTATACCTCATTATGGTCATATATACCCATCATTTAGCTCCCATTTATAAGTGAAAACGTGTGGTATTAGTTTTTCAATTCCTGAGATATTTCACTTAGGATAAGGGTCTCCAATTCCATTCAAGTTGCTGTGAAAGACATTATTTCATTCTTTTATATGGTTGAATAGTATTCCATGGTATATGTGTGTGTGTGTGTGTGTGTGTGTGTATCTCACATCACATTTTCTTTATCTACTCATTAGTTGATGGGCACTTAGGTTGATTCCATAACTTTACAAATGTGATTTGTGCTGTGATAAACATTGAGGTGGAAGTTTCTTTTTTCTAAACTAACTCCTCTTCCTTTGGATAGATACCCAGTGTTGGTATGGCTGGATCAAATGGTAAGTCTACTTTCAGTTCTTTAAGGAATCTCCATACTGCTTTCCTAGAGGTTGTACTATACATTACAACCAACAGTGTATAAGTGATCTTTTTTACCACATCCATATCAAGATCCATTATTTTTTGACTTTTTATAATGGCCATTCTGACAGAGGTAAGGGTGGTATCTCATTGCAGTTTTATTTGCGTTTCCATGATGATTAGTGATGTTGAGATTTTTTTCATAAGCTTATTGACATTTGTACATCTTCTTTTGAGAAAAATCTGTTCATGTCTATTGTCCATTTTTTATGGAGTTATTTGTTTTTTTGTTTCTTGATTTGTTTAAGTTGTTTGTAGATTCTTCATGTTAGTCCACTGTTGGATATATAGTTTGTGAATATTTTCTCCCATTCTGTAGGTTGTCTATTCACTCTGTTGATTATTTCCTTTGATGTGCAGAAACTTTTAATTTAATTAAGTCCCATTTATTTATTTTTGTTCCTACTCTATTTGCTTTGGGGTCTTAGTCATAAATTCTTTTCCTTGCCAAAAGTCCAGAAGAGTTTTTCCAACACTTAACTTCTAAGATATTTATGGTTTCAGGTCTTACATTTATGTCTTCAATCCATCTTGAGTTCATTTTTGTATATGGTAAAGAGATAGACTCCAGATTCATTCTTCTGTATGTGACTATTCAATTTTCCCAGTACTATGTATTGAATAGGGCATCTTTTCCCCAGAGAATATTTTTGTCTGGTTTGTTGAAATTAGATTGGTGGTAGCTATACAGTTTTATTTGTGGGTTCTCTATTCTGTTTCATCGATCTACATGGCTGCTTATATGCCAGTACATGCTGTTTTGGTTATTGTGGCCTTGTAGTATAATTTGAAGTCAGATAATGTGATGCCTCTAGATTTGTAGTTTTTACTGAGGATTTCTTTGGCTATTCTGACTCCTTTTTTATTCCATATGAACTTCAGGGTAGTTTTTTCTAATTCTATGAAAAATGATGTTGGTATCTTGATAGGAATTACATTGAATCTGTAAATCACTTTGGGCAGTATGGACATTTTAGCAATATTAATTCTTCCAATCCATAAGCATGGGATGTTTTACAATTTGTGTCATCAATGATTTCCTTCATCAGTGTTTTGCAACTCTCCTTGTAGAGATCTTTCCCCTACTTGACTAAGTATATCCCTAAGTATTTTTTTCTTTGCAGCTATTGTAAATGGTATTGAGTTCTTGATATGACACTCAGCTTGACTATTATTAGTATATGGAAATGCTACTAATTTGTCAACATTAATTTTGTAAGCTGAGACTTTACTGAATTATTTTATCCATTTTAGAAGTCTTGTGGAGGAGTGTTTAGGTTTTTCTAGATATAAAATCATGTCTTTGGCAAACAGGTATAGTTTGACCTCCTCTTTGTCAATTTGGATACACATTCTTTCTTTCTCTTGCCTGATTTCCCTTGCTAGGACTTCCCATACTATGTTGAATAGAAGTAGTGAAAATGGGTGTCCTTGTCTTGTTTCAGATCTTAAAGGGAATGCTTTCAACTTTTCCCCATTCAGTATGATGTTGGCTCTGGGTTTGTCACACAACGGCTTTTATCATTTGAAGGTAAGTTACTTCTGTATTTAATTTTGTTGAGAGTTTTTATCATGAAGAGGTATTGGGTATCATCAAATGCTTTTTCTGCATCTATTGAGATGACAATATGATTTTTGTATTTAATTCTGTTTACAGGGTGATTCACATTTATTGATTTGCATATGATGAAAGCCACTTGATCATAATGATTTATCTTTTTGATGTGCTGTTAGATTTGGTTTGCTAGTATTTTGTTGAGGACTTTTGCATCTGTGTTCATGAAGAATATTGGTCTATAGTTTTATTTTTGTGTGTGTGTCCTTTCCTGGCTTTAATATCAAGGTGATACTCACTTCATACAATGAATTGGTTGGAGGGATTCCCTCTTTCTTGATATTATGGAATAATTTCTGTGGAATGGGTACCAACTCTTCTTTGTTGGTCTAATAAAATTCAGCTATGCATCTATCTGTTCTTAGTCTATTTTTTTGTTGTTGGAAGCTTTTTTATTACTGCTTTAATCTCATTGCTCATTATTTGTCCGTTTAGGGGTTCTATTTCTTCCTGATGGAGTCTTGGGAGGTTGTGAGTTTCTAGAAATTTGTCCATTTCCTCTACATTTTCAAGTTTATGCACATAGAGATTTTCATAGTATGCACTGATGATATTTTGTATTTCTGTGGTATCAGTTGTATTATTTCCTTTTTCATTTCTTATTGAGATTATTTGGGTACTTTCTCAACTATTCCCAGTTAATCTAGCCAGAGGTGTGTCAATTCTGTTTATCTTTTCAAAGAATCAACTTTTTATTTTGTTGATCTTCTGTATTATTTTCTTGTTTTCAATCTCATTTAGTTCTTCTTTGACCTTAGTTATTTCTTCTCTTCTGTTGGCTTTGTGTCTAGTTTGCTCTTCCTTTTTTAATTCCTTGAGACATGTCATTACACTGTTAAATTTGCGATCTTTCTGTCTTTTTGATGTAGGCATTTAAGACTATGAATTTCCCCCTTAGGCCTGCTTTTGCTGAATCCCATAAATTTTGATAGCTTGTGTCCCCTTTGCCATTCAGTTCAAGGAATGTTTTAATTTCCATCTTAACTTCATTATTGATCCAATAATCAATCAGCAGCAGGTTGTTTAATATCCATGACTTTGTATAGAATTAAATGTTTCTCTTGGGGTTGATTTCTAGTTTTATTCTACTGTGGTCTGAGAAGATACATGATATGATTTCTATCTTTTTAAAAATTTGTTGAGATATGTTTTGTGCCCTAAAATACCAGTCTTGGAGAATGTTCCATGAGCCAATGATAAAAATGTATATCCAGCAGTTTTGGGGTAAAATATTCTGTAAGTGTCTATTCGGCTCATTTTTTTCTAGAGTCCCATTTAAGTCTAGTGTTTCTTTGTTTATTTTCTGCTTGGATAATCTGTCAAATTCTGTCGGTGGGGTGTTGGAGTCCCCAGCAATTATGATGTGGCTGTTAATCTCTTTGCTTAGATCTAGGGTTTGCTTTACGAATCTGGCTGCTCCTGTATTCGGTGAATAAATATTTAGTATTGTTATGTCTTCCTGTTGAATTTTTCCCTTTATCATTCTACAGTGGCTGTCATTGTCTTTCTTTACTAATGGGGATTTAAGTCAGTTTTATCTGATAAAAAAATGGCTACACCTGCTTTCTTTTGGTTTCCATTTGCATGGAATATTTTTTTCCATCCCTTCACCTTGAGTCTGTATGAGTCCTTGTGGGTTATACGTGTTGTGTGGAGACAGGAGATACTTAGCTTCTATTGTTTTATCCATTCAGCCAGGCTACATCTCTTGAATGGGGAATTCAAACAATACACATTGATTGATAGAATTGATATGTGGAATGCTGTTCTGCTCATCTTTTTGAGTGGTGCATTATTTTTTACCTCTTCGTACTATTGTTTTATATGAGCTCTGAGCTTTAGCTTTTGGGTGGTTTTACTGTAGAGGGTAACTATTATGCTGACCCATGTATAATGCCATTCTGAATATGTCTAAATCTCTAGCAAGATCAGGGAAGTTTTCCTCAATTACCCCCTCAAATAGGTTTTCCAGCCCTTGTGTATTTTTCGTCTTCACCCTCATGGATGCCTATAATTCTTATATTTGTCCATTTTATATAGTCCCATATTTCTTTTTTTTTTCAGTCCCATATTTCTTATAGGTTTTGTTTATTTCTCTTAATTCTCTGTTCTTTAATTTTGACTCTGTTTTAAATTAAAAAGAATTGTCTTCCAGCTCTGAGACTCTTTCTTCTGCCTGGTCTAGTCTATTCTTAAAACTTTCCACTGTATTTTGTATTCCCTTAAATGAATTATTTTCCCCAGAATTTCTATTTTTTAATATGTCAATCTCTTTAGTGAAGTTTTCATTTATGTCCTGCATCATTTTTATGGTTTCTTTGGTTTAGTTTTCAATTTTCTCATCAATACCCTTGATCTTACTTGTGATTCATATTTTAAATTCCATATTTGTCATTTCAACAATTTTCTTTTATTTAGTTTCCATTGCTAGAGAGCCAGTGTAATCTTGGGGGTTGTCAAAATAGCCTGTTTTTTCATGTTGCTGAAGGTCTTATGCTGGTTCCTTATAATCTGGAATCTCTTCCCTCAGTATAAAACAGAGAACTTTGTTGTACATTTCTTCTTATCTGCTAGGAACTCTGTTGCTCAGTGAAGAGAGGTAGATGTTCACTGCCCTTCAGCTCATGCTCGTAGGTATCCACTGTGGCATTGCTGGCAATTTGGGTCAGTTGGAATTTAGGAACTCAGAGTGAGTGTTCAGGCGCTAGTAGTGGTAGACTAGGTTATGTAATCCTCAGTTCCCATGCCCCTGGATGGTAGCTTGGGTCCTGCTCCAGAAGATTGACCAGGCAGGAATGGGGCAGATACACTGTAAACCTGTAACACTGCTCATTTCCTGTATCTCCCTATTCCACTGTGATTGTCATAATCCAAGCAGGTGATGGGAAATGTTTATTTGGAGGGATAGGCTGGTCCCCAGGCCATGCTGACAGCTTGGGCAGGGGTGGGGTGAGCCCCTCTCTGGATTGGCCATGGAGATGGGTGGCTTGGTCTTGTCTGGGGGTTTGCTCCCACCTGGGTCCCTCAGTGGCAACTATGGCAATGGCAGCTAGACAGTTTTCCTGGGAGGCAGGAGGCAAAGCCAGTGGTAGTGGAAGTATGCTCCTCAAATGTGCTCTGGTGGCAGTCAGTGGTAGAGCTTGTGGTGATGATAGAAGCAGTGATGGTGGTGGCAGTGGTTTGCCTATGCTACTCACATGGCAGCAGCAGGTGTAGGTGGCCATGGGCACTTGCTTTACCTGATTCCCCTGTGGTGGTGGTGGCTGCAGCAGAATGCACTTGTTCTCTGCGTGCGTGAGAGCACCTGGCATCCCCACTTCCTCCCTGGCCTAGCAGTGGCAATGAGGAGGCAGCAACAATGGAATTGCCCCCCAGGATGACGTGGTGTTCTGGGGTTGGGCTCCTAGAATGGTCCCAGCTGCAGTGCCCAGGGTTGGGAAGCCAGTGGATCCTTCCAAGCCTTCTCTCTGAAGCTGAGCCATTGTGCAGTCTCTAGGCATCTCTCTGCCCCAATCCAGGAGTGTTTGGAGGTGGAGGGGCCCTCTGATAGCTTAGTTTGCAATGTGCATGGGGAAGTGTGGATCCTTGGGGCTCTCTCACCTGCACCCATTCCCATGTGTGAGTGCATTCCTTGGGTACCTTTGATCTAGCTAAGTGGGTTGCCCTACTTTCCTGTCTTTTTGGTTTTGGTGCCTCCCATCACTTTTCTGTTGACTCCCAATGCTCTCTCTCAGATGATCCCCCTGAGGTGAATATTTGCCTTCTTTTAATCCTATCCATGAGAACAGCATGTGCTAGCTGCTTCTAGTCAGCCATCTTCACCCCTCCCCTTATATATCACAATTTTTTTATCCACTCATCCATTGATGTATAGTTAGGTGATTCAATACTTTGCTATTGTGAAAGTGCTGTGATAAACATATGCATGCAAATATCTTTTTAATATAATGATTTCTTTGTTTAGGTACCCAGTAGTGGGACTGATGAATCAAATGGTAGTTCTATTACTAGTACTTTGAGAAACCCTCATACTGTTTGTACTAATTTACATTCCCATCAATAGTGAATAAGCATTCCCATTTCTCTGCATCCTCACCAACACATTATTATTATTTTTTTTACTTTTTAATAATTGCCATTCAGACTGGCATAAGATGATATCTCAAGGTGGTTTTAATTTGCATTTCCCTGATGATTAATGATGATGAGCTTTTTTTCATGTGCCTTTTGGCAATTTGTATGTTTCCTGTTGATAAATGTTGATTCATATCTATTGGTCACTTTTTAATGGGATTTTTTTTTTGTTATTATTTAGGTTTCTTGTAAAGGTTTCTTGTAAATTCTGGATATCAGGTCCCTGTTAGATGCATAGTTTGCAAATATTTTTTCCCATTCTGCAGGTTGTCTTTTCACTCCATTGATTATTTCTTTTGCTGTACAGAAGTTTTTAGTTTAATTAAGTCCCATTTGTCAATTTTTTGCTTTTGTTGCTTGTGCTTTTGTGGTCTTAGTCATTGATTCTTTGCCTAGACCAATGCCCAGATTTTCTTTTGTATTTTTATATTTCAGGTTTTATGTTTAAGTCTTTGATCCATCTTGAGTTGATTTTTATATATAGTTAGAAATAGGTAACCAATTTCATTGTTTTGCATATGACAATCCTATTATCCCAGCACCATTTATTAAAAAGGGTATCCTTTCCCTAGTGTATGTTTTTGTCAACTATGTCAAAGATCAGTTGGCTATACATAAGTGGCTTTATTTCTGAGTTATCTATTCTGTTCTATTAATTTATATGTCTATTTTTATATCAGTACCATTCTGTTTTCCTTACTATAGCCTTGTAGTATAATTTGAAGTTAGGTAAAGCGATGCATCTAGCTTTGTTCTTTTTGCTTAGGATTGCTTTGTCTATTGGGGATCTTTTGGGTGCCATATGAATTTTAGGATTGTTTTCCTAATTTTCTGAAAAATTTTGACATTAGTATTTTTGACAGGGATTGAATTGAATCTGCATATTGATGTTGGCAGTATGGTCATTTTAATGATATAATAGATGTTGGTTCAAAAAAGAAATAAAATGGTGGGTTGGGTTGTATGCAGAATAATAATTCCTTTTCAACTTAAATTGTTAAATTTCTAGAATGTATTAAATCATGGGCCTCAGATGATTAAAGAATCACCCTGAAATAGTCTTAAAACAGTATGTACCCTGAATTTATATACTCTGTGTGTATACACATGCACACACACACACACACACACACACGTATGCACAGACTTTGGAATTTAAAGGAAACCAATAATACTTTAAGCTGCATAAATCTTATATGATTATAATTTGTTTAAAATAAGCTTCTGTTATATTTTTAATTTTTCCCCATTGGGCTCTTGGCTAGAAAAGCCTGAGGGGCTTAAAGTTGCCTGTTTTATCTGTGATGTAAGCTCCATATATATGTGTGCCAAATGTTGCCATAATTATGTTTTTAAAATGAAACACTTTGCTTATGTAGTTCATATCAATAGAAAGCTTGGAATAATTAGACTCCTTATGAAGTCAAGTTCAGAAAACATATTTATTTCTTTAAAGGGCCTAGAAGTACAACATGTCATTTTGTTGCAGGTCTTAGTATTTGTTAAATTTCAACAATATATTTGTTTTAAAGATTTGTAAAATACTTTAAATAACAAAATATTTCATAAACTATGAATATAATTATACTCACTTAAGCAAGTATCATTTTAAAAAGTTGGATATTTTTTTAACCAGTATTTGTATATCAGAAAACAATACCTATTGGATACTTCTAATTTCCATTGGTTAATTTAGAAGCTATTTTTTGTCCTTATTTTAGTCATAAACTCCCTCATATATGATTTAAAAAAACATGTTTAACTCAAGCAAAGAGGCTCCTTTTATAGTATCCTAAGCATTCTGCTTTTCAGTTGATACAGTGCTTTCTTTTTTCTTAATCTATATAAAACTATTAAGTCTTTTTCAACATACATATTTTATTTGTAGGCTGATCTTTTAGTTCAGCAAGTAACAAAAAGTATTAACAGCTTCATATAATCCAAAAACCCCCCACATAGGAAATGAACACAACATTCTTATTAAATGAATGGTTAAATGACTAACCAGTCTTATAGCAACATTAAATTTTGTGGTTACTAGTAATACTTTATTTCATAAACAAGCTCTACATTACTTTCAAAGGAAAATAAGAATTTTGGACTTTATTTTACCTGTTTCATCATGAGTTATTTTCTTCTAAGACAATGAAACTTTTCTGTTTTTTTCTTTTCTGATTTTGTTTGGTATTCTATCACTATACCATAAAATTACTTTTGAATTATACCATAAAAACTTTTCTTAAAATACTTTTTATTATAAATAAAGCATGGATACAGAAAGTTCCACAAATGTATGGCTTTCATAAATTGTTGTAATCTATATTTTGAATTCTGTATCTGTCATTTCAGAATTTTTATTTTGGTTGCAATTTATTATTAGAGATTGCATGTAATCCTTTGGGCTGATCCTTAACACTCTGTTTTTTCATACTGGCAGAATTCTTACACTGATTCCTTCTTATGTGAAGAAGTTGTCACTCCCAGACCCTCCCAGATAAGGAGGGATGGATTGGTCCAAGGCTGCCTGGGGAATACTCAGGCAGGTCAGTGGTAGTTGCCCTGTGGGCCTGCCATTGGGAAGGGCATGCCCCTCTCAGTGGGAGCAGTTAGTCAGGCAGCTCTGTGTGAAGCTGGCAGGTGGGGGCATGTGGTTTGAATGCCCCTTGTTCCTGCAGTAGCCCACAGCTGCAGCAGTTGAACTTGTCTTTGAGGTATGTGAGAGCACCTGAGTTCCTGTCTCCCTCCCTGGCCAAGAAGCCTGCAGAGGCAGAAGTAGCCTCAAGGCATGGCTCAGGGCCTTGGGGGATGGCTCTGCTCTGCAGCTTCCCAGTGCTCAGAGGCCTATGGAGCTCCATGGGTTGGAGCAGTGCCTCTGTGTGATCTCCAGGTAGCTTCCTATGTCAGTCTGGAGGCCTGCGGGGATCAAGGAGCTCTTCTGTAGCTAGGATTGTAAAGCTCCCTGGTGGGAGTATGGATCCCTAGGGGTCTCTCACCCCTTCCCTGGGTCTGAGTTCAGGGACCACCCAAGGCTCTCAAAAACCCCAAGCAGACAGCCCCGCTTCCCCTTCCTTCATACTCGATGTGTCCCATCAGCTTTCTGTTATATCCCAGTGTTCATTCCCAGACAAGCTATTTAAAGTATGGGTAGCTAATAGATATCTTGGGTCTTATCTGAGGAAGAGGCATGCACCAGCTCCCTCTAGTCAGCCATCTTGCCCCTAGATCTTCAAGATTTTTAATATTGCACTTTCCATTCTGAATTTAAAGTAAAATTGTGTCTGAAGCTATCAGAAAATTACACTTTTTAACCTAAATATATCTTGATGTTCTGTTTAAAGCTTTGGCTAAGTCTTTAAATGAGGAATATAAAGTGGCTTTTAATCCTAAAATTTTAAACATATTTACCGTATCAAGTAGTTAATGATTAGAATTATAACACTTGAAATTACTATTGAAATTTGTTTTAAAAAATAGGAAAAATGCCTAAGAAGGCATGCACAAACGTGAATCAAGCAAGGGTGTTCTGAGATATTTCCTGAGCCTGTCCCTCCCAATGATTCATCTGCCATCTTCTGACAACGCACTTTATTATGGTGACTTGGCATTCACAGAGCACCAGCGGGAGAGTCAGCTCTCCGCGGACTGTGGTGCTAAGGATTCCACCAGGACTCTGTGACCTGCTCTTTGAAATCTCATTGAAAGTTTAAAGCAATTCCAATATGTTTCTTCTTATTCAAAGGCTTTGTGTAATAAAAAAAAATCATACCATAATATTTATACTGCTGTAGTCAGAATAGCATTGTGATTTCAATAAAGAAACTCTCCCACAGTATCAAAACATGACACATTATTTATTTACTTCTTTTTTTTTCTTCTAGGAAGACTCTAGTGGTTTCATTATTATGAAAGGATATTCTGTTAAATGATGAGTGAGTGGTAAAAGGAAGTTATAAATATCATAATTGATTTAGAATATTTTGGTGTTGGATTTTAGATGGACAAAATGCAATAAAAAAATTATTGGGAGATAGGCTAACAACTGCTTCGTAGTGAGTAGACATTTGTCAGATACATAAAAATGTAGTATAAGTGATGGTTAATTAGTATGGAAAAGCCCAATTCCTTTTATCCTGTTTATTTTTTGTGATCAATTGTAGTTATCAAATAAAGTAAAAGGAATGTAGGGGAGAAGTCTGAGGAATATAAAGGGGACTTATGTTATTAAAAGTAATGTGAGCAATTAGCCTAACCTCTTATTTCTCAGTTGACATAATTGAGGTCCAAAAAATGCGGTGACTTGCCCAAGTTCACATAGGTAGTCAGAGGCATGATTAGTACCCACGACATCAGATTTCCTTTTCCAGTGCTATTTTCTAGCTCCATCTGTCTGCTAGAGACATTTTTACAGACTCAAAACCCTGTGTGGGTGAGACAGGTTGTTGTCAAATCAGTCCAGATGTAAGAAAGTAGAGACTTAGGAAATGTGAGAGTACTTGTCCTCTTTGAAAGCATTACAATTCAAATAAATAAAGCATTATGACATCCAGCTAAAATGTGCCCACAGTATAGTTGGTTGTCTTTTTGATACCCTAATGGTATTTTGTAGCCACTTAGATATGGTCAATATCTAAAATGGGTTCATTTAGTTGTGTTTATAAATAGAAATACCTTTTGAAGTAGAAATTAGACATTTTATGCTGTAGAATAAATTGAAATAAAAGATTTTATGGAGAATTCTGAATGATTGAGAATGTACCTATCATTGTTATCATTTAATTTTTTAAAAATTAATAGCCTTGGAGGCAAAAGTGAGTCTTTAATCCATCTAATCAATCAGCAGTCTGTAGTGTTGACCACTGCTCTAGGGCTGCATTGTGCCTGGCTAAGCCCTAAAACCTCATTATTTTTAATGCTGTAGAAAAATGAAGCTTTGACAGTTGAAAAAATGTCTACAGATAGTAAATGATGGCTCTGTATGTGTTTTGCTAGCCGTTTTTATAAACTCAATTTTATATTTAAATACAAATACCCTAACAGTCCAGAGTACAATAATAAAATCCAACCCTTACTATATTTGAGCCTCATGTCAAAACTTTAGAATCTGATTAAATGGTTCCACTATGAGTTATACCCTTATTATAATATTTAATCTTTGTGATGATGCAAAATTAAAAGTTTTCCACCAGTGCTCTTATTCCAGAATAAGCAAAAAGAGGAGAGAAGCAGGGTACATGTTTGGTATTTTCACTGACAAACATTTACTGAGTCTCTACTTAAGTACAAGACACTGGAGATGAAAAGCAACATGTTAAAGGCTATAGCCTCTGCTCTTAAGATGTTTATTCTTGGTTGGGGAGATGACATAGGCTTACAGAAAATATTAGCAGTAGAAGGTAATAAATTATTAATAGAAATGTCAGAGGTGTGCCATGGTATTATGGGCATTAATATAATTGAAATAATCCTTCAATATATCAAAAGTTAGAAAGGTTTTAGCTTGGAGGAAGAAATTTTGGGTAAAGGGGGAAGAGACCTACAAAGGCACAATCATGGGAAGCCATCTGAGGTATCGGGGTATGGGAGAACCTCTCTTTATAAATTGTTATGAAAAACGAAGGGCATTGTGTAAGAAAAACAAGTGTGTTTTGCTACAATGTGCATGGAAACTTTTCAAACATTATCTGATGTGAAATAAACTGCTAGGTTAAGTATTAGGGCTATCATCATTTTATTGGTTCAGAAAGCTGAGTGAGGCTCCAGAGAGTGACATTTCTAAGCCCAAGGTCAGTATTCTTTCCATGAAAATGTACCTGTCTTACTTTGTGTGACTTTGGACTGAAAATGTAGAACACTTTGTTTTGATTGCTTTCTCTTCATCCTGTTGGTAAGGGAGGGATTCCTACCCTAGGACATAATACAGTCAACAGTGGACACATGAGATTGATGACACTGTATTAGTCACATATACTCACAGCCTGGGGGAGGAGGAGATCACATACCAGGCCTGGCCACATGGGGCTTGCATCTGAGGATGGGGGCAGTGGGAGCCTGGCTTTGTAGTATTAAGAGGGTGAGGTGTCCCCTGGTTCCTGTGGGAGGATGTGATTAGCTACTTTTAATAATTCTGTAGGCTTACAGGGAGCTGAAACCAGGTACTCAGGAATAAACAGGAACTGCATTTGGTCTATTTAATACGGAGGGTTGTTCACCTAGGGGACCATATATGCAAGAGCAAAGTGGGGAGACGAACTTGAAGTTAAGCTATTTGAAACCCTCCTGGATTCAGATAACAAGGCAGTACAAAATATTAATTTTAGGCCTTTCATCACAGCCTCATGTGACTATAGGCTAGATTCATCTTTTTCATTTTCCTCAAAAAGAGCTTTAATTTTTTGTGCAGGTAGGAGCTCTAGATTGTTACCATATGTTAGTCTCCTTTTATGTTTCCTGTGCTTACCATTTTTGTTTATTTTTAGATGCTTCTTATTAGCTACTCCCAAGGAAGGTTTACTCTGTAAGAGAAAAGGAATTTTTCAGTCATCTTATTCATTACTGTGTACCCAGGGCCTATGATGGTGTCTGGCACATAATAGATACTCAATGAATTTTGTCAAATAGAACAAATAAGCATAATTATAAATTATAGGGCTGAATGTATTTTTATTTGGCTGTTGAGGCTCTTCTCAATCAGATTAATACAACAAACATGCATCTAAAAACATTTCTGTGCCAGCTTCTGTTCTTGAAATACAGTTTCTACCATTAAATAACTTGTAGTCCCAAGGAGAAGACAAATTAGTAAAAATACAATTGTAATATTGGTGACAATAGCTAGGAGGAAAAAGAACACAAGAATTTAGAGGTTTTACAGGTGAGGTTGTAATTGAATTATCAGAAAGGAACTGATCTTTTTTTTTTTCATCTAGGTAAAGAAAACTCCTAACTTCTCTTAGCTACTTATTCCTGTTTTCTGTACTTCTTAAAGACAGGAAATAACAAAAAAGATATATCTTAAATCTTTTGTAATGGAATTTAAGACAAAGGATCAAATTGAAAAATTTATTTTTTTAACTTTTATATGATTTTTGCCCACATAATAAATGAGGAAGAAAATGAAGACAAAACAAAATAAGTAATGAGATGTGTGTCTAGCATATGTGTTTGCTACCTATTTCATTCATATGTGTTGTACTTTGTCAGATACATTTGTTGGTCAGTCGGAATGGGTCCTTTGGGGTACATGGCTTGCTAAATGCCTTCCTCCCATCCCAGAGAGTTGAAAATATTTTTCCCATCTGTCTTCATGCACTTTCCAGAGATCTGTGTTTACAAATAGTGTGGAGACTGAGATCCTGTTCAGTATAATTCCAATTCCTTTATGGCCTTTTTTATACCCTTCAGCAATACAGACCAGGACAGAATCATCACTGAAAGGTGGGTTTATGTTCTCGTATATATCCCTGGTTTCCCCTGTTTGAAAATTTAAGCAGGAAATTTATAGGAGTTAAGTCAAAGTGCCCTATAGGGAGTCTTAACATTCTTCATAGAGCGATAGAAACATATTGAGGCTGTGTTCCTTCTGTTTCAAGGCAATCTTGGGATTTTACTGTTTTGTAAATTAAAGAAAGGGATTGATATCATAAATTTATCCTGGAATTCAATAAAGGTAAGAGTGATTGCTACAAAAGAAGCATCCTAAAAGGGAGGATTTTATATTGACCTGAAATATAAGCTGTAAATTTTTTCCCATGAGTTAAAAATACATTGACTAGATTGGTACCAGCTTTATTCACATTTATTTGAGGGGAAAAAAATTATGATCCTAATTGGATATGAATCCATTTCCTTTGCACGTTTTGAGCATGGCATTTAAGAATGGAGTATACATTTAAAGCCCTTTAAAATATCAAGTGATTCAAAGAATGGGAAGATTTAGATTATTTTCAGAGGCTTAAGATCCATTCTTTTTTGATTGAGTTTTTGTTGTTATTGCCCCTAGGTAAGAAGGAAGTAGGTAGAAAGGAAAACTAGAGAGAGGCTGACTAGGTGGTGGTAGACTTTGAAGCCACAAAATTGATCCTACACTTTTCAAAGAGAAATATATCCTTGAATTTTTTTCTTCCACACTTTTTTGCACATGTCCTGAATCAAAATCTGAGATCAGGTTTTATTTCTCTCATTCTATATGCATTTCTCTCTTCTTTCATGACCCGCCCCCCACCAACCCTGCCTTGCTCATTTACTTGCTTGCCTGCTTTCCATCTTGCTTTCTTTCTTTTATTTTTCCTCCATGTGCCCCAGTGATTGTTACTGGACAAGGACTAATTTTGAGATTATCAAAATACACCTTTAGTTATTTGCTTCTGTCTTTTACACACGAACTATCAGCACCTTTATTTCTTTATAAATGACTTGCTTCCATAAAAACTCCTTACATATAAATTATTACTACTATTGTTTTGCAAATTCTTCTTTTCAAACAAAAAATAAATGGTAGCTCTTTCCTTCAGGGTTAATTTTGGGAGCTATATGATTTTGGTCTGCACATTATTCTTTCATGCCCTCTAATGGCAGTCTGAGGAAACTCCTTATGGAAAAAGTTTCAAAAAATTAAACTTATACAAATAAACAAGAGATCACTCAAATATTTTAATATAAATACCTTTCACATGTCATATATTCTTGCTGTGAGAGAAAGACAATATGTTCATTTACTGAACTTTGGCGAGTACATCTTAAGTCAGTTTGCCACAGTTTTTAAGGAATTTTTTTATTTGGATGATCATCTTAAAAATTCTGTTTCTAGTGGATTTTAGAATTCTTATGTGAGTCTCTGAGGGTGATAGATATTTTCCAAAGTGTTCATTTGCTTTGGGATTAGAAAATATGTCAGTATGTTTATTTACACATAGATATAACATCTTTACATATCAGTTTTGTGTTTATTATTAGGTATGAATGGGAATGAGGAATGGGAAGATTCAAACTTGTTTCTTCTGTGGCTTTATGGCATTTCCTTCAGTGATGTTACAGAATAAATCTGGGCTATGCTGCTAAAATACCATCACTGCTCAGTTTCAGTCCTGTATGTTTAGAGAACAGCTAGTGAAGGTGGCCTGGGTCTCAAACATCATGGGCCCTCACAGAACACTCACTTTCAAGGTTAAAAGACCGTGAGGAAAAACTTCACCACATCCTAAAAATGTGCTTATATCAGCTGGTTCCAGCCATGCTTCCTAAGCATGTGGTTTTTTATTGATTTCCCTTTTTGCGCCTCATTTTCTGCGGTTCTCTTCATCTTGTTTTCTTCCCAGATCGAGACTGTTGCCGTATATCCAGTTGCAGTTGTTCTGCTTCAATACCACGCCAGAATTGAGGTTTTGTTCCTGATAGCAGGAAGCAGAATGGAGGCATCTGCCTACTGATTGGGAAAGAAATTTTCCCCTCTGTATATGTTGCCTTATGAGTCTTTGTTGATTGCCTCCCCCCCAAATTATACTATTTCTTCAAAACACTGACAGAAATTTTTCTTGCCTATAGTGTTAACCTGGAGTAATATTCATAAGCATTCATATAAGTAGATATCATTAGGAATGTACCCAAAACAGATATATTTATAAAAATGTTTATCTCTACAAAAATGTAAAAGTTCTGTGAGTATGATACTACACCAAATATTGGATTAGTCTCCAGAATTAAGTATGATTATAAACTAAGCTGAAAACAAAAGAGCTCTTTGAGTTCTTTGTAATTAGCTGCAATGCTAATTACAATAGCTACTGCTTATTGAACACCTAGAATGTACTAGTCTTGACACAGCTCACCTCTAGTCTTTACCTCAATTCTGCAAAAAGAAGTAACTGGTCTTATTGGACTCATGAGAACACTGAGGCTCAAAAAGGTGGAGTGACGTGTGCGGGGCCATATAGTGCTATTAGGAATTAGAGCTGAGTTGATTTGACTCTACTGTGACCTTAGTGTGCATTTTGTGGGATAGGCTAGAATAGGACTGAGTTTGATTCTCCGTTTTCTCCCTATTTTGCTTCTTTACTTTTAAATTATCTTCCTCTTCAGCTTTGAATTTATATTTATATTTGAGATAATAGGCAGTTGTAGCCAGAGAGCTTAATGAAGAGTTTTGCAGTTAGACCCGGGTTTGAATTTGAGCTCTGCCACTCCCTAACTGTGCGATATCCAGTGAATCGAGTACTCTCTTCCTATGCGTAGAAGGACGTGACAGTAGTAGCTGTTTCACAGGAGTGTTATGAAGATTAAATAAGATAAGACTGTTTAGTCCATGACAAATCCTTATAAATAAGTGCTATTATTTTTGTTGATATCTTTGAATTCCATTGTTTTATTTTAAGGATTAATGAATATGCTTTAAAACTAGGGAGTAAAAAAATGCATATTGTATTAGAATATGATTATCTAGCTATCTCTTTGTAACTGCAGTTGTTACTGCAAAGCAATGTTTTATCCAGTTTGACCATGGAATAAATGAAAGCTCAAAAATGCATTTTCCTCTGTGTTAAAAAAACTAAACCTAAGGTTCTTATTTTGATTCATGTCTTTTAGCTAATTACTATTATTTTCAAAAAGTAGATTCCAATAAGCTACTGCTTAACTAGCTATGTATAGTTTTTTATACATAGTTACGTATTTAATGAGATTAAATCTCTGGGCCTAAAATGAAATTTCTTCATCCATAAATTCTTAGATATTATGCTTATTTAAAACACGTGGAGATACCTAAGTGTTTTCTGAAAATAATTTAGGAGAGAAACTCTGAGGTAGATGCAGAGGTGCTAGACACTATATGCTGAGCACTTTAAATGTATTATCTTATAAGAATCTCACAACAATCCTATATTGGGTAGGTATGATCTTTTATCGCCCATTTTACAGACTAGAACCTGAGATTTAAGGGTAGCTATATTACTTGCTCGATGTCACACTGCTGGGAAGAGGCACAGCCAGGTGTCCACTTCCAAAATCAATCCCAAATTTCCTTCCTGTGTCCTCCGTATTGCTTCGTCAAGCCATTTCCATTTTTAAAAGACACCAATAGCAAAAACTAGCATGAAATAGAGATGCAGAAAACAGCTTCAACCTAGCTCAGCGGAATGAACAAAAGGAGTACTCTGAAAATGAAACTTTCTAATCTTTTGAACACAGCTAATCTCTCTCCCACACACATGCTTCCTAAAGAATCATTCATTTAAAGAAATGGTCTTATTAAATTAACAGTCATTAAGCGACAGAGGATTAACAAAGAACATGGTGAATTATTTTCTCCTTTTGCATTTGTGTGGATCCTGAGGGCACTCAGAATGATACTTCTATTATTTTAAGTAGACTTGCATATTGCTTATGGTAGGTTACCATAATATCTCCCCCTAATTTGAATAAATTACATTTTTCTTCATTTTATGTCTGAAAGAAGAGCAGCAGATAGCTTACTGCTTACTACCCATTCAAAGTATGCAGCTGCCTTATTGATTCCTCCTGGAGGAACTTGCAACTTCAATAGGTGATATAAGAATAAAAGAATTTAGCTGTTCATATTTCTTGAAGGCAGAGAGGTATATGTCTTCTTTAACCTCCAGCCATGCAAAACCCCAAGCATTTTTCATAATGCATATGGTTTCTCTATTTGAGTCATTCTCTTATCTTCAACTACCTTGTAGCACTTCCCCAATGGGGCTTTAGTTTGCTGCCTCAGCAAGTTAACTGGAAAACTTGCAAACTTATGTTTAATAGTGTGAGGCCACTTGGGTCTTTCTTCTAAGTGATAAAAATGATAAAACATGGCATTTTGTCAACTTCTGGTACTATTTAATTTTTTATTAGAACAGAAAACAAATCTTAAAAATAAAAAGGCCCTGATCTTAGAATACAAGGTTTTAAGTTTATATTTGAAAGTTAAAAAATGAAACATTTTAATTTGGGTCTAAGAAAAAGTATTATTATTATTGTCAATGGGGACCTTAAGTAAGCATGCGTGGGGGGTGGAAAACAATGAATGTGGATTAAAGTGCCAATTTCCAGTCCAAGTTCTTCCATTTGATAGTTTGGGAAAGTAATTTATGCCTCTAAGTCTTAGTTTCTTCATTTATAAAATAGCAATTATAATGCATTTTCTTCTTTCACAGGGTTATTGTGATGGTCAAATGAAGGATTATGTAAAATGAACTATAAATTACAGTTCCATAAAAATATAAATACTGCTATTTTTTGACAGTAATATATATTTGCTTTTTAAAAATGCCAGTAGCTTTATTATTTCTAGTTAGCAAGATGAGTTAGCAAACATATAGTGAACCCTAATTAAATGAGCAGCATGATGCTAAATATCTAGAACAGTTTCCCAATTTCCATGTTCTGAGTAACAGGCCATTGGGCAGGCCCTAGAGTAGGCAGAAACATGGCCAGGAACAACATCAGACATTTCCTAAAGTGTGCTGTGAAAATTCTAATATTTTTTATGTGTACCATGATCTGAGAAATTTGGGAAGCTCTGTTAGAATGATTAAAAACCAGAAGTACATAAAATCCCTATTGTTTTTGAAGGTTATAATCTAGAAGAGCTACAGTCTGAGTACTTCAAATGACTTACAAAGTATTACAAAGCACAATATTGAGTTTAAAAAGCTAACGTACTGTTTGGATACCACATTAATGGGAAAGATTCAAATTAGTGGAATAAAAAGAACTTAGAGAATTTGCTTTAAGCATAATATGGGCATGAATTGGCTAGAGAAGGACAAAGAGTGGATGCCTAGAATTGACGACAGGTAAGAAAAGGTGTAGAAGACAAGAAGGAGGTGGTGCTGATTGTATGTTGCTTTGAATGGGTCAAGTTAGGCTGCCATGAGAGATAAGGCTAAAGAGTTGCATTGTGATTGTTTGAGAGAAAACTGTGCATGTTATACTGAAGAGTGTAGATTTATCAGCTGCATTAAGTTTCCTGTTGCTGCAGTAACAAATTACCACACATTTGGTGGCTTAAAAGAATTCACATTTACTATCTTAAAATCCTAGAGGTCTGAAGTCTAAAATGGTTGACACAGCTGCATTCCTTCTGGAGGCTCTAGGGGAGAATCCGTTTCTTTGTCTCTCTCTCTCTTTTTTTTTATTTCGGCTTATTATGGGGGATACAAAAGTTCAGGTTACATACGTTGCCCATGTACCGCCTGTCTCCCGAAGTCAAAGCTCCAGGCGTGTCCGTTCCCCAGACAGTGCGCGTTGCACTCATCATGTAGGTATATACCCATCCCCTCCTCACACCCTCCTTCCCGAGTCAGCACCTTCAAGTGTGACCATTCCCCAGACGGTGCGCAATGCACTCATCATGTAGGCATACACCCATCCCCTCCCCCCATCCCCCACCTCAGTCTGATATCTGATTGGTATCATTCCCATATGTGAATTTAGGTGATGATCAGGGAAACAAATTTTCCAGTGAGTACATGTGATGCTTGTTTTTCCATTCTTGGGATACTTCACTTAATATAATGGGTTCCAACTCTCTCCAGGAGAACCATAGAGATGTCGTATCTCCGTTATTTCTTATAGCTGAGTAATATTCCATGGTATACATATACCACAGCTTGCTAATCCAATCATGTATTGACGGGCATTTGGGTTGTTTCCACATCTTTGCGATTGTGAATTGTGCTGCTATAAACATTCGGGTACATGTGTCTTTGTTATAGAATGACGTTTGTTCCTTTGGGTATATGCCCAATAATGGGATTGTTGGATCAAATGGTAGGTCTACTTGAATCTGTTTAAGATATCTCCATAATGCTTTCCACAGTGGTTGCACTAGTTTGCAGTCCCACCAGCAGTGTATGAGTGTTCCTGTCTCTCCACATCCATGCCAACATGTGTTGTTTTGGGACTTTTTGATAAAGGCCATTCTCACTGGAGTTAAGTGATATCTCATTGTGGTTTTGATTTGCATTTCTCTGATGATTAGGGATGTTGAGCATTTTTTCATATGTTTGTTAGCCATTCTTATATCCTCTTTTGAGAAATTTCTATTCATGTCATTTGCCCACTTTTTGATAGGGTTGTTTGATTTTTTTCCTTGCTGATTTTCCTGAGTTCTAAATAGATTCTTGTTATCAGTCCTTTATCTGATGTGTAGAATGTGAAAATTTTTTCCCATTCTGTAGGTGGTCTGTTTATTCTCATGACTGTTTCTTTGGCTGTGCAGAAGCTTTTTAATTTAATCAGGTCCCATTCATTTATTTTTGTTGTTGCTGTGATTGCCTTAGGTTTACTGGTTTCTGGCCTCTCTCTTGCATCACTTGGATCCCTGCTTCTGCAATTACATCTCCGCTCTCTCTGTGCTCCTGTTGTCTTATTTGCTTCTCTGTGGCTCTGACCCTCCTACCTCTATCTCATAAGGACCCATGTGATTACATTGGGACCACTCAGATAAACCAGGAAAATCTACCAATCCTCAAATCCACAACTTAATCCCACTGAAAAGTCCCTTTTGCCATTTTAAGTAAGAGTATTTACAGGTTCTAGGGATTAGGATGTAGACTTTTGTGGGGGGGAGGGGAGTGGGGAGGGACATCATTCAATCTTTATAAGTATAATTAACATGTAGTTGCTACAGGTTCTTGAAAGGAAGGTGAGATGATTTTCTAATGTTTGGTATTTTATTTCTTTATAGCAATGTGTGTGTGTGTGTGTTTGTGTGTGTAACCATTCATAGTCATATGCTCAGGCTCAGGAAATGTCTTCAAAAAAAGTGTTTTCTATCTGACCAGATATACTGTAAACAATGTGAATACATTATTTTATTTATTTTAATCTTTACTGTATCCCTATTGCCTAACAAAATGTCAGGCATATTATAGATTTATAGTAATTTAATGAAGTAATCTTAGGCAAGTAATTAACCTCTCTATGGCAAGAAAAAGTGGTACCTACTCACTAGCTAGAGTAAGTCCAATTTAATCATATGGATGATTTAGCTGAATTATTTTAGGGAATAAAAACCTATATAGACAGCAAAGATGGTGAATAGATGATCGTGACAACAGGAACTCATCACATGCCTTCTGTTTTGTGCCTTATTGGTAATACTCAGATTTTAATCACTAATTCACCTTGATAGCTTCACCCACCTGTGCTGTTGGCCTCTTTACATTAGCACTGCTTCCTCTTCCACTTATTCCTCCTCCTCCTCTCCTTCCCCTTCCTCTCCCACTTCCTCTGGACCCCTACTCCTCTTCTTCCTCCTTCTTCTTCCATATCCAGTGCCTAATATAATTCTTGGTCCATAGTAGATTATATAGCTTCCCTATAGATAATCAACAACCAATTTTAAAATATAGTGGAGGAAAAAATCCCATTTATATTAGAAAAAAGATTTAGATATAAGCCTAATTATATAAGACACATATCTTAAAAACATTTCATATGCTATAAAAATATTCCAAAGAAATGAAGATTCCTGCTAAATTAATATACAAATTTAAGGAATACCCAAGAAAATTTTCAATATTACTATTTTTGTAATTTGACAAAATGATTTAAAAGTCTATCTGAAATTATACTAATATAAGAAAAACCAATTTTTCTTTTGAAAATTAAGTGGATATTTGAACTATCAGATATTAATAAGTAGTATAATGAGATTAAAACAGTGTGGTTCTGGTACTGGAGGTGCAGATGGGATAGAACGGAGATTCCTAAAGTGGATGTGTGTGTTATATTACAGATATCACTTCAAATTAGTATAGAAAGGCTAGATTATTGAGAAAACAATGTGAAATCATACAGGACAAAAATTAGGTTCCTGTTTCTTATCATAACAAAAAAATGTACCTTATCATATGTTGGAAATTAAATGACATGAGCTGGTGAATAATTAAATAATATTTTAGTAAAAAAAGCATTTATAAGCAGGTCATATTTATAGAAAAACATTTATGAAAGAGTAATAGATAAGATTATGAAATGAGAAAGGACAAAAGATGTTAATTTGGAGGTATGTTTAGTTCACTCATCTTAGCTTTCTCAGATCATCAAAGAAAATAAAAAAAAAAGAAAAGAAAATCATAATTGCCAACCATATTGCCCTCCTCCATATGTTTCTCTTTTAGAAAAGTTTTTCAGGTTTCTTCGTAAGAATAGTCAATGTACATAATAAACTTGAAAGCAAGAGAGGGAGGGGGGCGCGGAGAGGAGGGAGAGAGAGAGAGAGAGAACTCTTCAACAGGAAAAGGGAGGGGAGGAAAGAAGAGGGGAAAGAAGGGAGAGGGGAGTAGAGGAAGAAAGAAAAGCTGAATTTCAATGATCTGGGCTGTGGAGCAGTGTGTTTTTGAAGGTTTGTGGGGAACATCACTAGGGTAGCTGCCAAATTTGAATTTTATGTATTGGACAAAAGACCTAAATCCAGGATATGTCATATGGGGATAACAATCCATCCAGAACAACATGTTGTAGTACAGGGGTGTAGATACTTTGAGATATGCATCATCTCAGAGTATAAGGAAAAGAGAGAAGAGAGAAAGCAATGTGTCACCACTTAATAACCCTCTCAGCACTTCTACCATCGTAGTAGAAACTGACTAGTCTCCTAGCCACTCTTTATATTTGGTGTGTTCCCTCGCAGATAGTTCTTGATATGCATTTCAAAGACTTTTCGTTTGCATGAAAATATGACAGCATGGAATGACTTGCCCATAAGACCCATATTATTTTGAAGATGGCCCTATAGGTAAATTATTTCTTTCAGGTAGAATTAAGCACAGATGGAGCAAAATAAGTCCTAAAGGGCTTACAAAACTAGTGAGTTCCCCAGAGCTTGCTGTTCCTTTTCAGACTGTGTAAACATGATACACCAAATGAAACCCAAAGGCCAAACACTCATCTCAATGGAATCTGTGGTTTTAGATTCATGAAACTTATTTAGATGAAATTTACATTTCCCACAGCTGTGCCTGAAACTTCCCATGACAAGAATCTTTACATCATTGCAGACAGCTTAGTGAACACATCTGCTTAATTTATAGCTATGGTCAGTTCTGGCAGCAGAGAAAAGAATTAAGATAAACCTATTAGACTACAGTTATGTGATAATAAATCAAAACAGCCATTTTAAAGCTGAATTTTAAAACATAGGTGGAATATGAGTAAGTGTGATGATGCTGAGTTTAATGAATATTTAGAGGAGGAATACCAAGCAAATCCCTTCTTTACAAAATGATTCCTTAATTATGGCAACTACTGGAATAATAGCAGTCTAATCCTATCATGTCTCATATTTGTAGAAAAATTTTACAAAAGGCTTACCTGTAGAGAAAGGTGATGTGTAAGTGATAGTTAAGTATAATTAGAAATAAATCACTGATTTAAAAACTGATAGTACTGTTTTTAAGAGAATAATAGAGATCTGTTTTAATCATTAATACTTAATGTATTTTGATAACTTTGATATGGGTTATTCCAATTGCTGGAGCTAACAGTTAATTACTAAAAGCAAATTTAAGTCTTCTTAGACATATTTTGATTGCCACATGATGTAACAGAATTGAATCTTTCAATAATTCACCTAACCTCCATAAGCCTCAGTTTTTGCTTTTATTGAATAATGCCATTTACTAGATTCTAACATTCTTCTCACTTTTAAACTTGAATAATCTCAGTGGTCTTTGAGGACTTAGAGTACATTGTATAACTTATCTTTGCTGTTACCAGCCAAACAAACAAAGCAAGACACAAGTCTAAAAGTTCTATGAGGATATCTATGGTGTGTGGTTCATTTAACACATACTTCTGAGATGCCTATTGCATAGTGCAATTCTAAGACACATCTTTGTTCCCACATTTTAACATTTAGAAATTTTGATTGCATGTGATGGTATGCCATAATTCAATCTCTAGCAGCATTTTTTTCTTATAGTTACATAAAATAAAGGTTCAACGTATTTTCTATGGAGGCTTAGGATTGATGAAATTCAGAGTAAATGTCAGGCGGTGTACTGTGTGCTGAGGATACCTGGCCTCTGCTCTATACAGCTCCCATTCTGAACATATACAGCAGGTCCTTGAATAATGCCATTTGGTTCAACATTGTTTGTTATAATGTCGATGAGAAAAAAATATTGATTCCCAGATGGGGCCACTGTCTATGGGGAGTTTGCACGTTCTCACAGTGTCTGCATGGGTTTTCTCTGAGTACTCCAGTTTCCTTACACATCTCAATGATGTGCATGTTAGGTGACCTGGCGTGTCAAAATTGTCCCAGTCTGAGTGAGTGTGGGTATGCGTGTGAGCGCGCTCTGCAATGGAATGGTGTCCTGTTCAGAACTGGTTCCACCTGGCCTCCTGAGATGCTGGGACAGGTTCTGGATACCTGTGCCCTTGAACTAGAATAATTGGATAAATAATGATCGTACTTGTTTTTAATTAATCTTTCTTAAATGTATGTATATCTCACACTTGTTTCAATGTTTAATATTAGAATTGTTTTGGTGTTTATGTAGATGTTTGGTGATGTTTTTGTGACTAGAAATATGTTGTGAGAACTTAATTTTTGTTTTTATCAATTAGCCTATGGTAAAACTGCTTTCCTTATCCATCATTTAGCTTAAAGTCATAGTTTTCAAGAACTTACCAATGACATTAAGTGAAGACTTTGTGTAATCACAAGTGTTCACATTGCAACAGTGTTTTACATGCCGTGAGGTCACATCACCAGTGTCCTCATCAAGTATCAGCTGTTCCCCCCATCAGCCCCTGTCCACTTCTACACACAGTATTCCTTTCACATCATGAATAAACTCTTTGCTAAATTGTGTATGTTTTAAGACAATAGAAGGATTTTAATACGTTGTTTCTGGGATAATATTCTATGCCAATGAGGTATTCACATGGCCTGGATGAGTGAAAAATTGTGAGTGCTTTCTTTATAGGAATATTTGCCAATAATTGAATACCTATTTTCCCACTTCTGCCCCAAATTTAGTATGCATTCAATGGACCAACTTAATCTTCATCTGAGTTTTTTTTTTTTCATAATTTTGGTTATTTATTGTCTCAATCTATAGTTATCACTCTATCTCAATAACATTTTTCTAATTTTAAAAAATTACTAATTTGGCTTCAAGACCTTTCAAACTGGACTTGTAGTCAGAAATGAGATATGCTTTATTAGGAAGCTAAAGGTAAAATTATACTGCGGGTTTTTTGTTTGTTTGTTTGTTTGTTTGTTTTTTAGAAACTACAGCTATTGCATGAGTTCTACACCAGTTACAGCCAGAGCCCTTCTGCCTGGCATAGTCAATATGACTTGCTTTTGCTATTGCAAAGTTTAGAAGCAGTGAAATAGATGGGCATGAGGAAGCAAAAGAGCAGGAAGGAAAGAGTATAAAGGAAGTTTCAGGCAAGTGAAGTAGTACACAATCAAAGCTTAGTACTCAGAGTGGAGAAGAAAAAGAGGTGGCCCTAAGGCTAAGTCCATCATATGGGGTCAAAGGCACTAGGCATAGTCACTGATGTACACATCTGGTTTTTGTTCATTTTACAAAAGAAAAATATAACAGAAAAATTTCAAACAGAAAAGTAATTATTTTATTTTACTTTATTTTTATTTCAGCATATTACAGGGGAACAAACGTTTAGGTTACATATACTGCCTTTGCCCCACCAAAGTTAGAACTTCAAATGTGTCTATCTCCCGGATATTGTGCACTGCTCTCATTAGGTGTGAATATACCTATCTCCTCCTCCTCACTCCCACCTGCCTGACACCTGATGAATGTTACTACTATTTGTGCACATAAGTGTTGATCGGTTAATACTAATTTGATAGTGAGCATATATGATGCTTATTTTTCCATTCTTGTGATACTTCACTTAGTAGAATGGGCTCTAGCTCTATCAAGAATAATACAAGAAGTGCTAGATCACCATTGTTTTTTGTAGCTGAATAGAATTAGAACTCCATGGTATACATATACCATTTTTATTAATCCACTCACGTAAACATGGGCACTGGGTTGTATCCACTCCTTTGCAATTGTGAATTGTGCTGCTATAAACATTCAAGTGCAGATGTCTTTTTTATAGAATGTTTTTTTATCCTTTGGGTAGATGCCCAGTAATGGGATTGCTGGATCAAATTGTAGTTCTACTTTTAGTTCTTTTAGTTATCTCCATACAACATTCCATAGAAGTTGTACTAGTTTGCAGTCCTACCAGCATTGTATGAGTGTTCCTCTCTCTCTGCATTCAGGCCGACATTTATTGTTTTGGGACTTTTTGATAAAAGTCATTCTCACCGGAGTTAAGTGATATCTCATTGTGGCTTTGATTTGCATTTCCGTGATGATTAGAGATGTTGAGCATTTTTTCATATGTTTGTTGGCCATTAGTCTATCTTCTTTTGAAAAGTTTCTGTTCCTGTCCTTTGCCCACTTTTTGATAGGGTTGTTTGATTTTTTTCTTGCTGATTTTCTTGAATTCTATATAAATTCTAATTATCAGCCATTTATTGGATGTGTAGCATGTGAATATTTTCTCCCATTCTGCAGGTTGTCTGTTTGCTCTCATGATAGTTTCCTCGGCTGTGCAGAAGGTTTTTAATTTGATCAGGTCCAATTTATTTATTTTTATTGTTGCTGTGATTGCCTTTGGGTCTTGTTCACAACATAGTGCTAGAAGTCCTAGCCAGAGCAATCAGACAAGAGAAGGAAATCAAGGGCATCCAGATGGGGACAGAAGAGGTCAAACTATTGCTCTTTGCTGATGATAGGATCTTGTATCTAGAAAACTCCAAAGATTTTGCCATGAGACTACTGGAATTGATAAACAAATTTGGCAAAGTCTCAGGTTACAAAATCAATGTATAGAAATCAGTAGCATTCCTATACACCAACAACAGTCAAACTGAGAACCAAATCAAAGACTCAATACCCTTCACAATAGCAACAAAGAAAATAAAATACCTAGGAATATATTTAACTAGGGAGGGAAAGACCTCTACAGGGAGAACTATGAAACACTGAGGAAGGAAATAGCAAAGGATATAAATAGGTGGAAAACCATACCATGCTCATGGGTCAGTAGAATCAACATTGTTAAAATGTCTATACTACCCGAAGTGATCTACAGATTCAATGCAATCCCTATTAAAATACCAACATTATTTTTTGCAGATCTAAAAATAATAATTCTATGCTTCATATGGAACCTGAGAAAATTAACCTTGATAACTACATTTATGTTTGATTCTTTTTCAGCTGTCCACATATTTTTTCATATTAGCCAAAATATAGACGTATTTGTGTATTTACTTTTTCTGATAAAATTTGTACTTTGAATCAGAAACATTGCTGCCATTTAATTACATAGTGTTCCTAATTATAAAGCTAATGAATGGATCATTCATTCCTTTATTCATCAGATATATCTTGAGTGTTTACTATATGTTAGGGTTGGGTTTGCTCTCAGTACTGAATAGCACAGGCAGAACTTGCATAAAGTTTTATTAAATGGAAGCTAGCTTAATTGACTACTTCCACATGCTAGACATTTAAGTTGTTTTCAATTTTCCCTTAAAGGACCTTTTTGATATATAGATATTTTCCTTCCTTTGTGTCATTTCCTTAGGCTAATACACCAGAAATAGCATTGCTTTCCAAGATGTGAACATTATTTTTTTTGAGAGGGGAGTCTTGATTTATAATTAAATGTTTTAGAGTTTTTAAATCAAAATCGTTATTTGCTGACAAACAATGGTAAAAATGATGCCATTGTTTAGCTAATAGGATGTTTAAGACCCATTTTAAGAAATATAAAGACATTTAAGATATGTAAAAACTTTTATAATGATGTATACATTTTTTTGGTAGTAACTTGCTTGAATTACTTATGTTATATCAACTATTATTATTTTCAAAATATTCTAATTAAAAAGATAGCTTTAGTTAATAAAAAATAAATTAAAGGGCATGGGTTTTACTTATGAATATTTAGAACTAATAAGATGAAGTTGATCAAATATAAGTGTAACATTATTTTTAGAAATGCTACTTAACAAAAGTCAGCGACATTATGGAAAATGGAGAAATGCTCATGGACAAAGAAACCTAAACTTTGAACAAGGCCTGGAAGACATTCTTTTAGCAAATATAATCCTGTATTTGCTAAAGGATGTAACAGATGATCTAAGAAGTCCTTTGCTTTCTGGAACACTATAATAAAGAGATAATTTGTGTTTCCATTGTGGTACATAGGGATTTAAAAACATTACATACACCCATCACCTGCTCATTGGTGAAAGATTAAATCCTTATAAATATGCATATATATGTGTGCATCAGACATTCCTTATAAATGCTTCTGAAGTGAGTGTGCCCCTCTGATATAACCACCCCCAAAGCTTTATGGACATTCTTTCTAGCCATTCCCATAGGGTATGGATGGGTTTGAACATATCAGTTACTTCTTTCAGCAGACAACTAAAAATGAATAAAAAACCACTTAAGACAGCAGCAGCTTTAATTTTTTTTAAATATAAAATCAAATTGATAAGTCTGTTAGGACTTTAGAAAAGGGCTGCAAGGAGTGGAATAATTTTAAAACAAAAGCAAAAACAAAACAAAAGCCAATTAAAAAGTACTAAATATCAAAGAGATAATTGATCATAGATTTTGTAGTACTTCTTTAACATGGAAAATTGATTAGTTTCATTCTCTATTAAACAGAGAAAAAAGACTGAGTATTAAAAAATTTTTTGACTTGTGTAATACTGGTTCTAAAGCCAACTAAGATTTTTTTTGTAAAATTTCAGTATTATCAATGTTACAAGACAGAGAAAGTAAGAGCATAAGAGCAAATTTCAGCAGGAGAAAGTGCCTCCGCAAAGATAGCATATAGAACATTAGCAGAGATAGATAGATTAAACAATAGAGAAAATTATAAATTAGTATATTTTAGATGGCCTAATGTAGTATGTTTAATTTTACTTCCAGCAACTTATTATCAAAATTTGCATAATCACTCAAAGAACTAGAAAGGGAACAAACCAAACCCAAGGTTATTAGAAGAAAAGAAACAATAAAGATCAGAGCAGAAATAACTGCAATGAAGTAGAAACTATAAAAACATTAGAAAAGAAGAGCAAAATTATGAATTGTTTTTTTGAAAAGATAAAATCAACAAACCTTTAGTTAGACTAAGAAAGAAAAGACTTCTGGATAGTTGTAATTTAACTTTATGGCAAGAAGTTGTTTGTTCTGAACCATTTAGAGATTTTGAATACAATTCTATAACTAATTGGGAAAATGGACTATAGAAATATCCCACCTAATTAAGGGTTAGACCTCAGCATGCTCAACCATCTGGAACAAAACCCAGTGTTTATACCTTATTCTCTTCCTCAGAGCTCATTCACTACATATAGTCGGTATCCGTGAAAGGTTCATATATGTATTACTCTAGCTTTGTGAAAGTCTTGATGTTGTAATTATTGTGTGAGTAAGATTATAAGGATCAAAGTCAGATTTCTGTATGTTGAAATCTGTTTTACTTGAAAGTATAAAAGTGTAAGTACCCTTGTTGGTTTTGACTAGAGTTATATTAGGTAACTACGAATGAGACATGTCCCTCAAATCAGAAGCCAAATATTATGAGGAAGGTTGTGGAAGGACTAGAAAGTGGAAAATTGGTCATTTCACTTTCAATGCAATAAATACAAACTAACAAGCAAAGTATTTTTGGAAAATGAAAGTAAAGGTATCTCCTATTCTTAGCTGTACTACTGCAACTGCCTTCTAACTCTAATCTCTGGCTTCAGTCTTGATCTCCTTGTCCTGTATTCAAAACTCCACTTGCATTCAAACCTGCATTTAAAACCCAATTCTGACCTTGCTTAAATGTTCAACATCCCCCAATCACTACTTATTTCTACACATAGTATTTTCATTCCTAATTACTGTCATATGTGCCATTTTTTTCATGTGTCACCTTTTTCATTTTTGTATTCCAGCCATACTAAATTCCTTGCAGTTTCCCAGATACACCCGCCCTTCCTTACCTCAGGAGGTAGACATGCCTGCTTCCTCTTGTACCACTTAAACTTCTCTGAACTGTAATTTGTGAAACCTCAATACAAACTGTCTGAGACAATAAATATATTATTTCCTGTATTGGGACATTTAAGACAGTGAATCCACTTGTCAAGTCATCAAGGACTCAGGACTCAGATTATGTTTTTCATAACTACTTTTTTCTTCAGGTTGAAGCCAGATGGCTATATCAGTTCCAGGCATCATGTCAATACACAAAGATGTGAAGACTAAGAAGAGAGTCTGAATTTGGTTACATGCTTATTCTTGAACCATTGGAATTATCCTTAGACCTGTGGCTCAGGAGGGGAGGGTGTCTGATTCCCACCCCCCAACCCCACCTACTAGTAGATATTTATCAGGATTTGGATATATTTATGGTTGTCACAAGTGGTGGTGGTGGGGTATTGTGTGCTATTTCCATCTAGTGTGTGGAGGCCAAGGATGCTAAGCATTTTACAATGTATAGGACAGCCTCCCTCCTCCTTTTGCCCACTCAAACAAAAAATTATCAAGTACCAAATGTCAATAATGTCATGGTTGAGAAACTCTTAGACCAATCAGAACTACTCTTGAAACTGAAGCTAGAATTTGCTTCTTCTGAGGAACATGGTTGCTTATAGGAGAAGTGGATGTCTGAGCAAAATTAGAGTTCTGTTAAGAGGGAATAAAAAAGGGGAAGAATATTGATTTTGTAACCAACAGTGTCCACTACAGACTGCCTGGGTTGTTCTCTTCTCATTCTTTATCAGATGTCCAACTCATGTATTTTGTAAACAGTATTTTCTTTAGAATATCTCTGCATATCATCTCCTCCTCTCTACTACCTTTGATTACCACGCTGGATTGTATACTTCCTGTAGACTCCATAAACATGTGCTACATCATATTATAACACTCATTGCTTATAATTTTAATCATTATTTACTTTACTGATTTTTTTGCTAGTGTGTAATTTCTTTAGCTGGTACGGACTATGTCTTATTCATGTAAAAAGGCCCATCAAGAAGCATAGTGCATACTGTCTAGTAAGTGAGCAATAAGTGATTGTTCAATGAAGAAGGTGTTTAATATCAATTTTATTCATTTATAATATGGAACTAAACAATAGCTAAAGTAAAGGGTAGTGGGTAGGTTATACATTGTGTCTAGGACATGGAGCATTGTATCTACAACATAGTAGATGCTCAATAAATAGATTAGGATGTTAAACTGGGATTCCTACTATCTTGGTTTTTAATTTGATGCCAATACAATAGATATAAGGTATGAAGGAAAGTGTGAGATACCACCATAAATTGAATTTACTAAGAAAATTGTTGAGAATGGATTCCATGACTCTGGAATGAATTGGCATGTTTTAAAGATAGAAAGGTGAGAAGAAAGGGTAGAAAAAGAGGAATAATTTATTGAACAAAGTTATTTGGAGAGATCTATTGCTTTGCTTTGAGTTCCCTACTGTCTAAAGGTAAATTGGTGGGATAATTGCTTTCTTCATATCAAGGAGAAGGTGGTTCCATGGGCCCATTTGGAGAGCTTGAAATGTGTCCTGCAGTTAGGAGACACAGTAGATTGATGGTATAACTTGAGATTGAAAGAATTTAAAGCAACACAGAATAGAGTTAACTGTGTTGTGTTCTGTCTGTACTTCAGAATTTGTCAAGGAAAATAAAGCTTGTTTCCTGAAGACCAGATGTGGAAAATATGGGAGAAAGAGCTGGCATAGGCTCTTTTGTGTCCTATTTAATAGGTAATTAAAGGGGGAGAGGGACCCTAGCAGTGAGCAGCTGGGTAGAAATGTTGGATTTGTAGGAGCCTTGGAAAGAGTTACAAGCACAATCCAGAGGCAAAAGGCATCCAGGCAAGTCAAGGGAATTTCAGAACAGGGATAATCTAGTGTGATCTGAATCTTTAAGGAATTCTGTGTTTATGACTCATGGTGACTGTAAGATTATCTGTTGCCTAAATGTAAGCACAAAAGTACTTTTATTTTTTTCCCCAGGAACAGAAGATTAACCCCTTGAATAAATTAATAAAATTTAAAGTGAAGATAGGGGACAAACATAAAATTGTGCTTGGATTACTTCATGTATTGGTGCATACTACTTGTCAGTTATAATGATAATGATGATAAAATAATAAAGAATGTGCCAAACAAAGCACTGGTTTTCCGAAGTTTGCATTCTGGACTTAGACTGTTCGAGTCCCAATCTTGCCTTCATTGTACTTCCCACACAGATGTTGTGAAGGTAAGTGATAATATGCATGTAAAAACACATTTACTGGCTCATAAATGGTTCTTAAAAATTTAGCTTTTATTTTCTTAATGTGCCAACTATGTTAAAGTTACAAATTTTGACACCACGAGTTTTTCAAAAGTAATACTATGCTCTTTGGAAGTAACTGAATACCAAATATGAATCCAGAAGTAACAGCTAGGGAGGACATTCCTGGTCTCTCTTACGGAAGAGTTCAGTGAGATTTGGAGATGCTAAGACTAAAGTAATCTTAGAGGATCTGCTGTAGACCATAGCCAGACCCAGTTGTTGATTACATTATAGAGGTAAGAATACAGTATATGTTTTGATTCTGTCCCTGTAAGGGACATACTTGAGTCATACTACAGGTTATATTTAGTCCATTTCTGATAGCAGCCTTCTAGGTAATTGCAGTTTTCATTGTGATTCCTAGAAGCACTCAGCACCTGGAAGTGGACATATATCCTGTCAAGGTGACTCACATCCCTAAATTACCTTATTGTGACCTAAACCTCTGGGGAGTTCCTAAAGTTGCAGAAGTCAACTCTGGCTTTGACCACTGGAACCTAAGGCAAAAACACCAAGGTGTGCCTGCCTATCTCTCTGTGACCAAATACTGCTCTCTACTTGCCTCCAATACTCTGAATGGCTTCTAACCATATTGACACTTCCATGCTTAGCATATAGGTCATTGTAGCCACTACCATATGAAAGCATCTTTAGATGTCACTGTTTTTTCTCTATGGAGGCACTGTCTTTTTGTTTTTGATGCATATTCTTAGTGAGAAAGGGCAAAATACCAAGAATGTTTTTGAGAACCAATACAAAAGAGGTAAACAATAAAAATTGCTATAAGAAAATTGGAGTTTTACCAAATTTTTCTCTATTTTAGCTTCATCAATTGATGGGAAGAGGAAAAAGAATATTTTGACACCCAGTAGATACTTCAATTACATCCTGACAAAATCAATTGCTATTCTTTGTCGAAGTAATGAAAACAGCACTTTGAGTTGAAACTCTTCTGATAAGAATGCAAATAGCTGTGTTTCATGTTTCTTCACAGGAGCTTTATTTTTGAAAACAATCAATAATATCAAAGTGTATTTTTCCTTTCAAAATTAGAGGGTTTATAATGGATTTGTATTCATATAATTTTTATTGTATATCAGAACACAGAATATATTCTCATTAAAACAGCAGGGGAAAAATAAAGAAATGGCAATTTAATTAAGGTGATGTTAAAGTTGATGTAGTTAGAGATGCATATAAACTTTTCAATGTAAGCTTCTGCATTCAGGGGTCTGTGAGATGATAATAATATCTTCTTAGGCAAAAAGTTTTAATAAAGACATGAACCAATTTAGAATATTCCTGAGAGGAAATATTAAAATTAAGAGAAAGGAAGTATAAATAAGATTTATTTTTAGTGCGCTATTGAAAATTGCTTTTTGTACATGGGATGCACTTAATGTTTTTTGAAAGAATGCATTTTAGAAATCTTGAGGTCAAATGCCATCAGTAAAAGTATTTTTCTAGCTGGCTTTTGTAAGCAACATAGGATCTTGTTCACTTTTCTCCATCTCTACCATTATAATTTTGCTTATAGCCCTATCACTTCCACCCGAGCTCCAAAAAAGACCTTCTAATTGCTCACTCTGCTTCCATTCTTGTTCCCCATATAAATGCTGAAACACAGAACTGAGTATGTCACTAATTGGCTTGAAACTCTTCAACAATTTCCCACCACACTGAAGAAAATTCAAAAATTTCAACTCAATCTACAATGCCCCTCATAATTTCCACCTCTATAGATTTCCTCACACTTGTTGAGTAGGGTTCTTGAGTTTCTGAAGTTATAAATCTAAACTCTGCATTATGGCCATATGACTTATTTGAAGCTTTGCTAGTCTTGATTCAGCCACGCTGGCCTCTGATTATTTGTTGTCTTAACACACCAAGCTCATTTCCATCTTAGGGTCCTTGAATTTGTTCCTTCCTTTAAATGAAATCTTCTTCCCTTAGATCTTTATTTGGCTGACTCCTTCTTCTCAGTTAAAAAACAATTAACCCTACTCTTTTTATTCCTTTTTGTTGTTGTTTTGCTATGAGTCCACATTCTTGCTTGTAATCCTCAGTTTGGCTGGTTTTCTATTTTCAGTAAAGTCTTATTATGCCAAATAACAAAAACAACAACAACAAAAACATAATGCACAATTAAAATATCAGCTCCTTAAAGGGGCTTTTTCTACTTGACAAATGTAACGTCATCTCCTCCTAACCTTAGTTACTTTGTATGACATTTTCCAGTATTGCATCTTTTTCAAAAATTTTATTTTTAATTGACAAATAATAATTGTATATATTTATGGGATACAATATAATGTTTTGATATATGTTTACAATGATGTGAAATAATTAAATCCGGATAATTAACAAATATATCACTCATATACTTATTATTTTTGTGGTAAAATATTTAAAAGCTGTTTTAGAATATTTAAAATCTGTTTTAGGAATTTGGAAATATGCAATGAATTATTATTATAGTCACCATTCTGTGCAATATATCATGAAAGTTTATTTCTCCTGTCTAACTGAACCTTTGTACCCATAGATCAATGCACCTGTCATTATACTAAAATCCTCTCCCTTCTTCTTCCTCTCCCACTTCTCTCCCTCTTCCCTCCTCCTCCTTTTCTATTTTCTTCTCTTTCTCTTTCTTTCTTCTCCTCTCCCCTTCTTCTCCTCTTCTCTCCCCTTCTGGAATGTGAGCTCTATGAGTGAAACCTATTATTTTTTTTACATCTCCGTACCTAGAATGGAGCTTGCCATATAATAGGCACTTAATTATTATTTTTGAATCTTGAATAAATAAGGTTCCTCTGACTAGGAATTCAAACAAATGGATTCTTTACTATGAAGTATTCTTTCCCCAACTTTTCAACTGGCTAACTCCTACTGAATTTTAATGCCGTTTCCTTAGAGATGCCTAGTCTGACCTTTACAATCTTTCACTGTTTCCTTTATTTTGCTTCATAGCACTTATGAAAATTTATGTTTACATTTATATATAGAGTGCTTCAAAAAGCAGAATATGTTTATATGTGTATATATGTATATGTGTACACACACATACAGGTGTGTGTGTGTGTTTGTACCCATAATGGGTATGCTGTAAATTCTTGTTCACTGAATGGAGAGACAAATCAATGGTATTGATGAAAGAATCTAGGAAGCTTTTTTTTCTTTTCATGGCATTGCCTTGATAAACCAGGTTATAGGGTTCTATATCAAAAGTGCATGGGATTTCACTTTATGGTGATCAACGCTACCAAAAAATTTCATTAATAAATAATGGTGTTTGAAAACAATATTGCCTAATTTAAGAATGCATTACATTGGAGTACTTATCATGCTGTAAAATAAGAAAGGAAGATCACCTATGTATTGGTATTTGTATAGAGCAGAAATAAAAAGATTTTAAATAGCTGATCTATAAGCTTTATATCTTATTAGCTTTCCAGTATGTTTTACCTCATTTTATGTTAAATTAAGTACATCATGATACATTTTGATATGATTATGAACAGATATAGATATAGCAAGATGCCATTATGAATCTGTAAAGGCATAAATAAGATAAAATTATAATTTTACTTAAGACCATAATTAATTAAAGATCTCAAGTAAGCCTTTACCAAGGACTTTTTAAAAATTATTTTTGGATAACTTCAAGAATTAAACACTGGAAAAGTTATTGCTTTTCAGTTCAACCAACTGATGAAAGGTTCACTGAATATATACAAGATAGCTTCAAGTGATGTCAAAACTGCAAAGAACTCAGAAGCCAAAGGTCTCAGGAGGGGTCCTGGATATGCCACTTTACTAGCTGTATTATTTAAAGTGTATTTCTCTTTCCCCCTCTGAGCTCATTTCCTCACCAATAATTGAGCATAATAATATGTGTCACGGATTTGTGGTAAGAATTTATAAGGTAATGTATGTGAAACAAACTTTCTAAGCTATACAGTATATATAAATGGTAGTTATAATTATTTTGAAAATGTTTTCAGTTTCATTTCAAAGGTCTCCATGTAGTTGGAAGTTTATGCCAAGGGTGAAATAATTAATAGATACTGAAAATTAAAAAATGCACAGTTATCATTGGCATTGAGCATGGAACTGCTACCAGAGAGGATGAAATGCTGGTGTCATAGACAAAGGGACAGTACCACTGACCTGTGCATCCATGCAAACTCAAGTCTGAGGACTGCACCATTACCCTTCCCCAATGTGGGCTGTAAACACAAGCCAGTGCATATTCATCTGTTTTCCACTTTCTTCCCTCTGACTCCATAATCCTCACTATTTATGTTTATGAAAATATGAAAATAACATCAAACAGTTTATAATGAATGATACATGGTTGTGTAGATGGTTATAGTTATTGGCCAGTTAAATTCCAAAAAACCCAACAAGTTTCAGAAAGAAGGACACAATTCAGAATTGGGATTGGTATGTACCAAGCAGGGAGACTTACCTATTCAGAGAAATCCATAGTTCTTGTTAGGCTGAGTTCTTCCTGACATCCCCCTTGACAAATCTATAACATCAGGATCCACCTATGCTAGTCTCCGGTTCCTTGGTTTGATGTAGATAAGAGAAATTTTCCAAAGAAACAAATTCATTCCAACCTTTCAGAACATGAGCTATAGTCTTTGTGATTTGGCCATATTACCAATTTTATGGCCCTGGCAAAAAGCATTCATTGAGATCACATTGTACATTATGTAGTAGGACAAACTTGCTGCATTAAGGAATGCAAGAATGCCCTGAGAGGCAAGGCAACCAGAATTGTCACAAAGATAAAAGAGTGTTTTTTTTCCTACTCTTTGGAGACCACAATAAACACCAGATATTGGCAATGGAGACCATCACATGAGTTGTTTGGAGTGATGATTTTTAATCCCCATTATCATAATGAAAAATGGGGTCATTACATGACCACTCTTCTGCAAAGTAGGTGCTCATATTTTGAAAGGAGTGAGATAATGTGACTCAACCTATTATATGTATTCTAGACATAAATTTGGAGGTAATTAATGTCAATAAAATTTGACCTTCATCAGAATTCTGGGAATAGGCTCTTAATATATTATAAATCTATATTCTTACAGAATTTCTCTTATGATGTATATCACTTGAGCACTAAAGAAATTAATTTAAAGTTTTCTAACTCTCAATGCCTTGCAATAATAAATATTTAGTTAAACTTACAGCCAAAAATTTTAGAATTTTAGGATGGATACATTTTTATTTTTCTATTCCCATCTATCTATAACCACCCTGCATATTTCTGAGGTTTTCTTTCAGTGTATACAGTCAGTGAAACTCATGCATATTTCACCAAATAGGATTAATCATCATCTTTCCACTAATTATAATTAAGTTCTTCTCAGATAATTGTGTAAGTTAGCTTTGACAATTTACATATATGGAAGAATATTTTGTAGAATAATAGTGTATTGTACTGAAAAATACAATAAAGAACATAATGGTATGAACACAGAATAAAAGAACTCAAAGTTCTAATATATTAAGCTTTTCTTATGTGTGTTGCTATATATCTAATGCAAATTGCAAATTGTGCTGCTAAATATATTACATCGTCTGTGTATGGTAATGATCCCTTAATGCAAACCTATGACAGTAGGCATTTCTACTAAAAATTACTTCTAAAACATAAAACTATATCTCTTCTTTCTTAATAGGTATTAGTATTCTAAGATTCTGTTAAATAGCTTTATGCTTTAGAAGATAAATGCCCTCAAAATTGGTAATTTATATGCAAAACAAATGAAAAGGCCTTTCCGCAAAGCATCTATCCTTGGTTGTACAAATTAAGGCTTTCTTCATTTATGAAGCTTATTGTTTAACTGTTATTTATACCTAATGGTTAGTTTATATGTTACTACATTAAGAAGTCAGTGTTTTGAAGATGCCATATGACACCAAAATGGCCATCTTTTGAAATTATGGGATGCTTCATTGCAGAGTCAGACTCTAATCTGCAACCAATTTGTGTCAGCTTTCTGCATAGAAAAGATCTCAAATCCTCTCTTAAACCAGGAATCAGCTGAAGGTTTGTCTTGGTTTCATGAGCCTAGTGCAATTAGGCGGCACGTGAATGTGGGCCACATGCATTTATTGCTCTTCCTAGCATGTGTTACTTTGATGTGTTAGGTCGGAAGGCTCACTCTTTTCTGGGCAGCCTTCCTCCTGGGTCTTTATACTGCTTAGCAGTTGAGTCCAGACTTTGAAACACAGCCTAATTTAGAGGCAGATGCTGCAGCTGCTGCTGTCATTTCAGATGATTTTTTTTTTTTTGCTTTGATGTCAGCTTAGAATCTTGCGTGTTGTATCAGTAAAGCAGTGTCTGCAATTCACAAAATAGAAAGCACACCATTTAAGCTTTTGTTTTAGCCTTCAAATCAAATTTCAACACCCTCTAAACTATCAAAAATTATAGTTGGGCAAAAATGTATGGAATTATATACATTATTAACTGGAAGAAAGGTATGAATAAAGACTATGTAGTGCTGTTGGCATTAATTTAATATCAGAATTGCTAATATCTGATAAACACTGATAATATGTGAAATGCAAATAAAGTGGCCTCTTGTTTCTTCATCTTGTTCTCTTCCTGAGTAATGTGGCCCAGAGTTTCTCTCTTCTAAATGTTTGTCCGACTTATCTTTAAAGCATTTTGTATTTATCATTGTTATTTTTGTTGTTATGAACTATATGCTTTACCTTAGCAGGGAGCTTACTAAATCCTTTGGGGACAGGACAGATAATGAAACTGTTTATCTTCATTTTCACTAATCGAAAATCCTAAGTCTGAGAAACTACAAGTCTATTGGCTTTCTAAATTGGAAATAGCTTCAACATCTCCAAATCATTGGTTACTTGAGATGAAGAATAGTTTGAAAGCCTAAAAGAAGTGGGGATTTAGGAATTAGTTAGTAAACCTATAGAACCATATGTATAGATTTCAGCCAAGGAAAGACCAAAAACGCCTGGCAGAGTCCTTTTTGTACTTTCCTTGTTGATAAGAAACATTTATTATCAAGGGATATCAGAACAATAACTCCCTTGTGTATACAGTTTTGTTTTTTCAAAAAGAGTTTTGAAAGACGTTAACTGCTACTGTCTATAAGAAAGAAAAAAAATACAGACTTTTTTGTTTGATGTAATTTCACCTAAAATTTACAGAGAAAAATTAATGGTGGCTTTATTGTGGTATAATGACATTAAGGCAAGCCTAAATTCTAGTTACTCAAACATATTTTTGTGAAGATCATTTGCATTTTTTCCTTCTGTCTAGAAATTGTCATTATAGTATATCCTAGGAAGAGGTCTTTCAGAATATGGCCATGAAAAATTTTCTTTGTATCCAAGAATGATATTAATTGTTGATGATAACAAACCAGGTTTTTAAAAAATGGTATTTATTTTATCTTGATTTTAACATAAAATATTGGAAATAACCTCAATATTCTAAAAAGTGATGTTTAAGTTAAATGTTGCATAGCCACTCAAAGAAATAGTATGCAGTCATTTAAAATGTTTATGAAGAGTTTTTACTAGGGATACACAACTACATAGGAAAATATCATAGTGAAGTTAGATAACATAATAAGGAAAACACACATGATGATAATAGTGACTGTCTTTGGTTAATTGGAATATGGAGTTTTTCTTATTTCTAATTCTCTATACATTCAAAAAATCTTAAATTAAGCAATAATTTATAACTTTTTATAAAGTAATAAAGTAAAATTATTTGAAAATATCTACAAATGTCTTATATGCAATTTGCTGCACTTGTATAAATGGAATTTGCTCACTAGCTGTGTTTTATAACTTTAAAAAAAATAAATACAATCCCATTTAATTGTTTAGAGTTAGCATGGATATATTAAGGTATGATTATATACTGTAGACAGGGCTCTTCTCTTTTTTTGCCATTTTTCTAATTACAGAATTTTAATTTTCATATTTTTACTTTGATTATGCAAAATATTTTAGTACTATAGATGCATTCTAAGACTTCGTTTTATTTTCTTATATTTTAAAAATTAAGCATTGGATTTTCTAAGTGTGACCAAATTTAGCAATGATAATGGCTATAATCCCTTGAATTTCTTAAAAATGAAAAAATCTTTTTAATAGTAGATGTCATGAAATTATAGCTAAATAGTAATACTGAAGCTATACATGTCTATCTTGAACTCAAGCTAAATTTGAATAGACTTGCACTGTTCAATATGCTAGCCAGTGAGCACATGTGGCTAGTTAAATTTAAATTAATTAAAATTACATAAAATTAAAAATTCAGTTCTTTAGTCACTCCAGTCTCATTTCAAGTGCTAAATAGCCACTTGAGACTAGTGATTATGGTATTGGACAACACTATAGAACATTTCCATCATCACAAAAAGTTCTATTGGAAAGCACTGATACAGATAATATTCTGAATATCAGTACTCTGTTTCTAATTTTATGCTTTATAGCATGTTTGAAGGAGAAAATTTTTAGATGATTCTCTAAACTTTGTTTTTTTAATTTTATCATTACATAGACATTTTTGAGAAAGAGACAGACTCTCCCAGCATGTTTTAGACAGACTCTCTCAGCATGTTTTGTTTGCCACGTGTGTTCATGTGACAAAAGAAAGTCGTATGATTGAACAATAGACTGTACTAAAATAAAATCCATCTTTCATGCCTTTGTTCTTACAATATATGCTTTTTTCAAAGCCAGATGTTTTTCTTTCTCTCTTTCTTTCTTTCTTTCTTTCTTCTTTCTTTCTCTTTCTCTCTCTCTCTTTCTTTCTTTCTCTTTCTTTCTTCTTTCTTTCTTCCTTTCTTCCTTTCTTTCCTTTCTTCTCTCTCTTTCTCTCTCTCTCTTTCCTTCTTTCTTCTTTCTTCTTTCTCTCTTTCTTTCACTAAATTTAACATGAGCAATAAGACACAGAGCCTTGTACAAACAGAAAACGTGGGAAAACCTGGAGGTTACCAACCACTTACAATGAATGGTAAAAGGAAGAGGATCTGTAATCAGAAGATAAGAAAGAAGATACATCTCACTATAACAATATTGTTTTAAATAAAAATAACTAAAATAATGGCATTAATATTACAACCATCCTTCAGGGCATTATGTATAATCTTTTGTAGCATACTAGAGATCTTTTCCTAATGAGTAATTGTGCTGAGTAATGCACAGATAGTAAAATTTAAGATCAAAGGAGAGAGCAGAGTAAAAAGAATGTTTTCTTTAAATCATAAATATGATTATCAACATAAAAATTGTTAAATATGGAAAAGCATAAGCATAGAAGCAAAAAGCCTTCTTTATATTTTTGCTTAGTAATTATATTGCACAATTAAGATATATTTATTTTTATAAGAATGTTTCACTCTTTTACTATATCCTAAGCATTTTAAAGTTAATTAAAAGTTCTTCATAAAATATAATTTTGATTATTTTGCTTACATGTGGAATTTATTTAACTTGTCTATTGCTTTGGAATATTTGGATTATTTTGAATTTTCTTATTTAAATAACACTACCATAAACTTCTTTTGCATGAATTCTTGACACATACTGTATAGCAGGACATAAAGAACATTAAAGGTAGAGTTCTGAAAGCCTGGGAGGAAATCAAGGAAAATTGGGGGTTTAGGCAAGGTTTATTTTTTTTTTTCATATTTTTCCATATTCTTCCAAGACTTCTAAGAAAAGCCAATATACTAATTTTATTAAAAATATCAAGTTTTACATAATGCTGTTGATTCCCTATATCAAAAAAGTGATTAAATCTATAAAGGCATTAAACAAGTATTAAAATTATCTAAAATGCAAACAAACTTTTATTTGTTTATATGATTTTCACAGCTCTGGAAGCATATTAAATGTTCAACCATATGTGATCAAGATCTTGAGAATCCTTCCTTTAGGATCCTTGCAGAGAAACAAGTAGACGATTAGTAAATATCATAGTTAAGCAGAACTCTGGAATCTGTGGATGCAAATATATTTCTTAAAAACCTCAGTCATATATGACTAAGATAAATTAATACATTAAAAGATAAGATATATTAACATACATGTAACATGGTTGTTATACAATCATTAATATAATTTTATGAAGAATTTTAAAAAATAGTATTGAAAACTTTTGGGTATAATTTTTGGTATCAAACCAGGAAATAAAATGGGTAATATAGTACAATCACAGCTGTGTAAAATAATCATATAACCTTGAAAGGATATATAATATAAAGATTATTGGTGATTTTAATTTTTAATTTATACTTGTTATCAGTAAAAATAAAGATTATTTTAAACAAATATTACATGTGTTTTAATTTCTCCTAATCTACTGCCTAACAAACGGTGTGTTTTTTAATCTCCCCAACAATTTAAAATTTTATAGAATTTTTAATTGTTTCCGTATTTTGGTGAAGATAAATTTCAGGCTTTAGCAGCTATAGACTGTGTGGATGATTCACTTACTGAAAAGGACAAGGACAAGGCACTAGCATTGTCAGGTACCCATGTCCCATTAAGTGGCTTGTGCTAAATTTATGTACTTTAGAAAGTAATGTAGTTGGTAACATTTTTTTCTGAAAAAGAATAGCGTTAGCAAATTAAAAGGAAATGAAAAATATGCTTACATACAGACACTATAACTAAAAATTTTATTTATAAGATATAGCATATCTTTTCAAATATGTGATAATAAATGAAGACTTGGCTACATGACAGCCATCAACTTAATTCATTCCAGATAATCAAAAGTCCATTTAAACAACTTACTCTGTAAAGGTTAAATAACACTTTTATATTCTAGTTTCTTAGGGAATTCTGTGGCAAAGGTAATGAATTTCATAAAAATGGATAAGAGAAAATGTAACTAGTAATGGGTTGCCCAAATGTTGAGTAGGTAAGCAAAAAATAAAAAATTACTATCACCAATTTGTTTATTGCATACAGTTTAGTTCCTGTGCCTCACCTACATTCTTCTTGCCTGACTTTTGTTAGAAAAGGTCACATTTTGAGTAATTGGCTGAAAGTATAATTAAAGCTAATTAACAAGTAATGCAAGGAAGACTGCACAATTATAGAAATGATTTTTACAGTGATAAACTATAGCAGAAAGTTAGAGCGTTGCATCTCCTAAACTACATTTTTTTTACCTAAGCCTTGTTTAAGTTGCTTACATGAGATAAAGTCAAGAACAGGTATGAAATTATGCATATATTTGATAATACAGTTTTTTGAAAATTATTTCTCTCTCCAATTAACCCAACTCATCTATTCCTACAAAATTTAAATGAACCATGAAGTTAATTTTAAAAATGACACCACAGTAAAAATAGCTTTTTATAAGTAAATGAACTACATAAAATAATAAAGTCATTTATTTTTAAAATCTTATGTCTAAAGTCTTTATGGTTTTAAAATTTTAAAACCTTTAATGTAATACCAACTGAATTATATTATAAAACACTTATAAAGAATTATGAATATGTGGAGGAAATTGTTGATAGAAATGAATTTTAATACATCATTCTTTTTATTTCTTTTGGTTCTTTACAACCTCATATGCACATATGTATCTAAAATACATAGAAATGCTTTCTGTAGAAGAAACTCACGTATATATTCATTTTCTATTGTTCCAACTGACCCTGAGCATGAACTTTCTCTATCACAAATTTTTACCAATGATACCCTCTCCAAAATAAATAAGTAGAAAGAATAAAGAGAAGATTCTCATGCCTCAGTCTTCAGTTTCATTTTGTTACAGTAGATTTAACAATAACAAGGAGTAAGGATACAGAATTTGAGATTGTCCAGTGGTGTTGATTGGATTGGGCTTGTCAGTCTCCCTCTCTGTCTCTCTCTCTCTCTTCTCTGATTGTTTTTTCTTCTATATTTATTCTCTTCATTACTGCTAAGACCCTGTAGTGCAATCATTTTCACATTCTCCTCAATTTACTTCTTACATCTAACCAGTCTCCACAGTCCATTGATGCCCATTCTCAAAATAGTTTAAATCTCATTCTACTCCACTAATATTTCTTTTTATTCAGACTAATATAATTTCTCATTTTTCTATTGCAGTAGTCTTCTAACACTTCTCCCATTTGACAATCTTTTCCCTACAATTCACCCTTCTTTTTTTATGAAAAGTACCTTCCTCAGTTACAGACATCTTCTTACAGACTTCCATGACTTTTAGGTACAATTTTGTGTAGAACACTCTAATATCAGTCTTTTTCACATTGCATTAAAGAACATAGTAATTCTGAATATGAGTTTAAATATAGAATAATATTTGATATTGAATAAATCTTTTTTTCTCATTGGAATTCTGATATATTTGCTTAAAGGAATTATCTTTTGAGATTAATGTGTGCCCTCCATATTCACGTTTCTATCAGTCACCAAGGATTAAAACCACTGAGCCTTTTTAACTTGTCTAATGAGCCTTAGCTAGTAAAGGGTGAGACCTGCACCCACATTCAGACATTTTGATTGTAAACTCTATGACCTTACATAGCATTTCTTCAACTTTAAGGTGCATATAACTCACCTGGGATCTTTTAAAAATGCAGATTCTGATTCAGTGGATCTGGGGTGGGACCTGAGAATCTACATTTCTAGCAAGCTTTCAGGTGGTATTTATGCTGCTTTCCACTATACTATAGGACCAGTTGCAATAATTATCTATGCATATATGAATCCCAAAATACTACCTTCTCAAATAAGCAGTTCAATTCAAAAAATACTTATGGAGCAACCTTTACAAGGGGTTGAATAGTATCTATACTTTTTCCTCAAAGAGATTGCAATTTAATAAAAAGGAAAAACCAAGTATAAAAATTATTATAATACAGGGCAGAAAATGACATGTATCAATAGAAAACCACAAAGGAAGAAATGATATGATGGCCCAATTATGTCTAATTGAGGAGAAAGCAAAAAAAAGATTCAGTAAATGTTTTAGTGCAGGTTGCTATAACAGAATTCTATAGACTGGATGACTTAAACAATAAACATTTATTTCTCACAGTTCTGGAGGCTGAGAAGTCCAATATCAAGGCACTGGCAGATCTACTGTCCGGTGAGAGCACTTCTTGGTTTGCAAATGGCTCTCTTCTCATTGTATCCTCATATGGCCAAGAGAGACAAAAATTGTCTCTCTTGTATTTCTCCTTATAAGTGTCCTAATCCCATTCATGGGGGGGGGGGTCCCATCCTCTTGACCTCATCTAAACCTAATTACCTCCTAAAGGCGACATCTCCTGATGCTATCACATTGGGGGTTATGATTTCAACATACAAATTTTGGGGACACAAACATTCTGTTTATAATGTTTCGCCCTTAGCCCCCTCAAAATTCATGTCCTTCTCAAATGCAAAATGCATTCATTCCATCTCAACAGCCTAACAATCTTATCTCATCCACCATTAATTCTAAAGTCTGAAGTCCAAAGTCTCACCTAAATATTATTTAATTCAGAAACAGGTGAGACTTAAGGTATAATACATTCTGAGGCAAAATTCCTCTCCAGCTATGAGTCTGTGAGAGCAAACAAGTTATGTGCTTCCCAAATATATTGGTGGGATAGGCATAGGATAGATATTTCCATTACAAAAGGGAGAAATATGAAGGAAGGAAGAGGGTGACAGGCCCCAAAGAAGTCCAAAACTTAGCAAGACTAACCCTATGAGATCTTATGGCTCAAGAATACTCCTTCTTAACTCACTGCTTTGTATCCCAGGCCCATTTGGGTGCCAATATTACCCCCATGACTAGGCAGGTTGGGTCCACCTTTTCGACTTGGCAGGGTACTGCCAGTTCTGCTATTGGAAGGATGTGGAATTTGTGAGCTCTTTTGAAGATAAGTAGAATTTCAAGATCAATGATATAGGTGTGACTGGTCAAAAGAGCATTCTGGATTGAAGAAATTGCTAGAATATAAGCACAAACATAAGGCACTGTGAGACATTTCTAGGAAACATCAAGAAGTCCTCTTTGGTTGTGCTGTTAGGTGAGTAACATATAGAAGAGTACAGGAAGAATAATTCGAAGAGGTCTAGGAAACAGAGATGAATATTTTAAGAGTCATTAGATATGAATGCTTCTTAAGAGCAGCCTAGACTAGTCATCTTCCTCAAAGCAGTAGAGCTGCCTTTAGATTCTCTATTCAGCTTATGAAACATTTACTGAATAAACACTGAATGTAATGAAAAGATGCAAGTTCTAGTAAGCAGACAATGGGTCCTAAATAACTATTAATCAGGTAAAGAAATTCTTGATCACAAGAATATAATGTGCATCAGGGCTGGCAAACTGACTATAGTTAAGAATATGATTGATAGTAAATGACTTTTATGTAGTGCCTTTATAAAATATAGATGACACTAGAAGTATAATTATGGATGGCAGGAGATAAAATTCTTAAGAACATCTTTAAGATTCTAATTCTCAGTCACATACAAGTTTTTACAATATTTTTTCTGTATGGATACTTATTCTGATTTAACAAGTTAAGGAACGTTATTTCTAGCCTACCTTAATCTACTACTCTGATCTTCTTAATTCTTTGTACACAGTGGAAACATCAGAGTTCTTGATTGTGTCCCTTCTCTCCACCAAATCATCAAATAAAGATATAATCTATATAATTCAGAGTAGTGTGTAGTACTAAAATATCTAACACCCATTTAATGACCCATTAGGATCTAAAAGCTCTTTTCAGGAACTTTTCCTCTACATATTTTCTAGCCATAGTTTCTTTGCTGTACTTGTGAAATGGGCATTTGTGATTTCCCTCTAGATATTTTTGATGTCAACAGTTACTACTAAACAATGGAATGAGAATTTCCCTCAAATCAACTATAATTTTAAATTTAAATGTCTATGCTATATATGGGAAGAGTCAGGGATGGTCTTTATTTTCTTAGAAGAGATTTATTTGAGATCTTTACATTTGAGTGAGCACACATTTGAGACCAAGCTTAATGTTTTGCTTGAAAAACAGTACGCAAGAGTTAAACATTATCCCAGAGATTGGCTTTTATTAGTAAGGAAGCAGAATTTGAAACTTATGACCCAGGTATATCAGGGAAAGTGAACAAAATTATTAAAATAGAGATTCCTGGTTATTCATCTTCTAGTTATCTACTTATTTTAATAAAATACTTTCACCAAAATATATTGTTAATTCATATATACATGTATATACATAAAAAGGCATTTTCTAGCCAAGGCAGACAAAAACCACTGACCATGTGGCAAATCATATGGTGGCAAATTATATGATATTAACTAACTTCTTATACAGTAAAAGTGGTATATAGTTTTACAAGTTAAAAATATATACCCTTTTTCTACACTTGCAGTGAAAATTAATTATAAGTTAGTCATCCCACTGGAGCCCATTCTACTAAACAATTAATTTTCAATAAATAACTTCTGGAAATCCTGTCATGTATTTATGTCAGTCAGAAACACTTCTTGTGCTGGTGTCACCAAGTAAGTGTTGAAGGAGTGTGAACAAATGTGATGTACTTTGTCCCAGCCAAACTTTCTCAAGTTGATCAATAACTTTCAGGTGAAAAGGATTTTCCAGGGAGGTCACCATAATTTCCAAATAACAAGAATTAAAAAGAGTGTTAAAATTTTATTGAAATAAAATATGTGGAAAAGTTTCAATTTCCCTTTTTGAAAACTAAAAAAAAGTTAATATTACCAACATTTTTAAAAAAGGAAAAATCATCAAAACATACCAATTTTACACATATACATTTTCATTCTTAGTTGTACCCACTTGGGCATACAACTCCATGAGGAACTTGATGAGTGAGATGGAATAACCAGAGCTATAAAAGGATTTTTGCTCCTAGGAAAAGAGACATTCAGGCAGAATTTGATCATACAACATATTTTGGAGGTTACTTAAAACTAAAGAGATTCACAAATCATTCATACAAGACAAGTATAGTCTAAAGAATTTACAAGGAGCATTCTCCTTTTTAAAGTATTTTGCATATTAAATTAAAATTTGCTTTGGTTAAATTGTTAAAAAATCAGATAAAAACTGATGAAGGTTAAGTTCAGCTTTGAAATAATCTTTTAAATAATATCTCTAATAAATAGGTACTAAGGAAGCATGGTAAGACCTAAGAAGGAAAATGTATAGAGACTAATAAAGGAGAGTAGCAAGGGGATGTGGTTGGGTTTAGGGAACCAAGAAAATTCTCTCTGGGGAAGGACATATTTAAGCTGAGATCTGGAGGATTCCAGGTGGCAGGAACAGCAGGCTTGAAAGTAAAGCTAAAAAACAGCGTGGTGGGTTTGATAAACAGAAACAGGTCCTGTGGCAAGAATTAAAGAAACAGGAATGCAAAATTAGCTTGGAGAATTAGGCAGGCCCAGATAATGCAGAGCTTTGTGGGCCATGGACAAAAATTTGGATTTTATTTTAAATATAGTGGAAAGCTTATAAAGGGTTTCAGGAAGTTCAGTGCTATGATCCATCAAATGTTTTAAAATAATATGGCACTTACTGTTGTGTGAAAAGTGAACTAAAAGAGAAAAAGGGAGAAATAAGAGAGATTAGTGTAGGGATCTTTTAGACTAGAACAAGGAGAGATGACGGTAGTGTGGACTAGAGTGATGACACTGATTATGGAGGGAACAAGTCAATGAATTTAAGAGATTAAGAATGGGTTGAGATTTGATGATGGATATAATGAAGGTGAAGGAGATAATGTGTCAAAGATGCTTGGTTTCTGGTATGGGATAGTGAAAGTTGCCTTTCATTAAGAAGTGAAGTTACCCTTCATGCAATCTCTATCTATTACTGAAAGTAGGGTATTGACGTCTCCAACTATTACTATTGTATTTTTTAATTTGTTCTTTCAGTTTTGTAAGTTTTTGCATCATGTATTTTGGGGCTCTGTTGTTAGGTGCAAATATGTTTATATCTTCCTGGTAGATTGATCTTTTCACTGTTATAAAATGTCTCTATCTCTAGAAGCATATTTTGTCTTAAAGTCTATTTTGTCTGATATTATTAATAAGATAGCTCCCGAAGCTTTTTTTGTTATATTTTTTCATTCTTTTATTTTGAATCTACTTGTGCCTTTGAATCTAAAGTGTGACTTTTATATATAGCAAATACATAGGTGATTTAAAAAAAAATCCATCTTCTAATTTCTGCCTTTAGATTAAAATGATTATTCATTTTCCATTTAATGTAATTATGGATAATGTAAGATTTACATCTGATGTTTTGCTAATTGATTTTTTTTTTTTTTTGATACAGAGTCTTGCTTTGTTGCCCGGGCTAGAGTGAGTGCCATGGCATCAGCCTAGCTCACAGCAACCTCAAACTCCTGGGCTCAAGTGATCCTCCTGTCTCAGCCTCCCGAGTAGCTGGGACTACAGGCATGTGCCACCATGCCCGGCTAATTTTTTTTTTCTATATATATTTTAGTTGGCCAGATAATTTATTTCTATTTTTAGTAGAGACGGGGTCTCGCTCTTGCTCAGGCTGGTCTCGAACTCCTGACCTCAAGCGGTCTCCCCTGCCTCGGCCTCCCAGAGTGCTAGGATTACAGGCGTGAGCCACCTCGCCCAGCCGCTAATTGTTTTTGATATGTCTTTTTTGTTCCTCTGTTCCTCCATTACTGTCTTCGTTTGTGTCAAATAGACATTTTCTAGTCTAATATAATCTTTTAATTTCCTTATTTCTCTTATTTTTTTGAGTTATTTTAGTGGTTACCTAAAAAACTTATATTTTTTAATTAATATCTTAAAAACTAGTTGAGATAAATACCAACTTAATTTAAATAGCATACAAGCATTTTACTACAATAAAGATATATTCTCTTCCTCCTCCTTTGTGCTATAATTCTTATACAAATTACATTTTTATATATCATAAGCCCATCAAGAGTTTTATTATCATAATTTAATACATCTATCTTTTTAAAAGATAGAAGAAAAGTTACAAACAAAAAGACATTTATTTTGTCTTTTATATTTACCTAAATGGTTACTTTTACTGATACTTTTATTTATTTATATGAATTCAGGTTATAGTTTAATGTCCTCTCATTTTAGCCTGAAGTACTCCCTTTAGTAATAATTGTATGGAAGAATTGGTAGTGACAAATTCTTTCAGCTTTTGTTCTTATGGAAATATTTTAATTTCTCCTTTATTGGTTGAGAGACTTTTAAATTTTTCTAGCACTTTGAATATGTCATGCTACTGCTTTGTGGACTCCATGATTTCAGATAAGACATAGCTCTTAATCTTATTGAGGATTACTTGTATGTGATAAGCCATTTTTTTTTTGTTACTTTCAAGATTTTTTCCTATTTTTTTTTCCTTTTCTCAATTGGACTATGATATGTCTAGGTGTGGTGATTATTTTTGAAATTGTTTTACTTGTAGTTTATTGGACTTCTGGTATGTGTTGACTAATTTTTTTTTATCAAATTTGGAAAGTTTTTGATCATTATTTTTTTTCAATATATTTTCTGTCTGTTCTCTTTCTTTTCTCTTAAGGGAATTCCCATTATGTATATGTTATGCTTGATGACATCTGACACTGGGCAAATGAGACTGGAAGCCATTTATTAGTTACACATACTCACAGCCTGGTAGAGGAGAACACCACATACCACGCGGGGTTGCTCTTAGAAATAGAGTAAACCAGAAGGGGCTGTGGGGGACAGGCTTTGTGATCACAGGAGGGGGGGGATCACTTGTTTCTGATAGGAGGATGCACTGGCTTGAATAGTTTTGCAGGTTGGCAGAAAGGTGAAACTGGTTTGGTGAAGGGCCAGGTAGAATGCAGATGAAGTAGCTAATAGGGGAATCACCTGTGGGGGCGGGGGGAGGCATATTTGGCAAGAGCAAGAAAACTCACAGCTAGGCCTTTGAGCTCTACGAGGCTTAAAGGTTTTAGGTAGCGCGTGGCCTTAGAGTATCAGTTCTAAGATATCCAGCCTTATAATACTTTGGTTAATTCCTAGCTAAAGCCACAGAGTCCTAGAAATGGTAAATTTTGATTGTTTTGTCAGTATTTTTGCTGTTTTTGTGGGAGAGTGAGTGGTTCACTGAGATTCTCACTCTATCATTCCATAAATAATTCTCTAATCATCCTTGATTTGAATATTAGAATCTGGCCATATGCTGGTAGCAGTCTCACCATTAAATGAAATAGGTCATTAGGACACTAGGAGAAACCTTCTTGATCAAAGTGATCTTTCTCAAAAGGTTGTCATTGTGCTTGGAATTTTTCAAATGTATCAGTTCTTTGTGAAGACAAGATACAGAATAGGCATATACAAAATACAGATGGTGCAGAAAAAAAGCTAAAAGATATTATTCTGAAATGGCTCTCCACCCTCCCTCCAACACTGGGTGGCAAGTGACAATTTTTTTGTTTTTATATTATTCTATATTTTAGAAATTTCTGTGAAGAACATGTATCACTTGAATGGTTAGAGGGATAAAAAACAAAACTTCTTTTGAACTGAATGGCAATTGACAATGATACTTTGGAATCATGGCATAATGCCATTTTAATATATTAAAAATTCAGTCAGGAGCAATTTATTGCAATATAGCATGATATAAATAGCATGATTTTTGAGGTTAGACATAGCTGTGTCTTAAATCTTCATTCCACACTTTACATTACTTCTATATTCCAATCTTAGTTTTCATGTCTTTATAAAAGGAAAAATAAAACCATACAAGTTTTTTTGTAAGTATTATGCAAGATAATACTTTTAAAAGTTAACATTTAGCAAACTTTCAGTAAGCGTTAAGTGATAGTTTCTTCCACAGCAGAAATCAGAGTGCTGAAGAAGTAGTTCATAAGACTGGTAATATTACAAAGGATGAGTAAAGACAAACAAAAATTATATAAACCACATACATGACAGCCTAATGAGTACTGAATGGTGGGCAATTTTTAGAGAGAAAGATGGGAGTGACACCCAAGATGTTGTAAAAGCCCAACATTAGTAATTTAACTTTTGTTATTTTACCTGAATCTGGTTTATTATCTCTACATATAGACCAATGGCTTTTTCTTTCAGTTTAATTTTATCTTAGTCTACATTTACTATATACTTACTCTAAAGTTACTATATACTGTCTATGCTTACTCTTTTCTCTCTATTATATATTAGATTTTTGACAAGTTCTTATATTATCAAAGTATTGCAAAGTATATTTCTATAATTTAAATAGTTTTCTCTTTTTCCTTAAATATTTGTGTTTTCTACATGTTTTATGTATTTCTTCTAAATAGTTTCAGGGATTATATAGTGGATATCAGATACCATATATTTGAAGTTACTTCCCTCTTTTACTTTTGGCATCATTGTTCATCTAAGACCCTACTCTTTACAAATAAATTGTTACTTGTACGAAAAGATTGTATCTGCATATAAATTTGTGCCATCTATATGTCTGTGTAAAGGGTAATATGGCTATATGTTTTATATAAACTTACACAGAGATACCTTTTATATCATAATAAATTGTGACATAATGAAATTCTAGCTTAAGCTATATGTAATATAATTGCTAGTTGTCATTTGGTTTGACTTCTAATTTTAAACTTTTTGTTTAACCAATGAAATTGAGTTAGTATAAACAGAATAGCAACGACTTGAGATTTTGTTTCTATACTTCAGTAAATTATTAAGTTTTATAATTAGTTTTAGTCATTGTTAAGAATAGTTTTTAAAGTTCAATATTTATACTAAAGATGAATATTTCTGACTTCACAATTCTTAATATCTAATGGAAATTGATATCTGGTTAATGTTATATAAAATTCCTACAATTGTTGACCAATGTGAAATAATCCTTTCTAAGGCTATGTGTACTGAAAATCTATGGTCAAAGAATGAGAAATCCAGCTGCTTCTATTTCTGCAATAGATTTGGAATAAGAGCTCTACAATATGTTTCTCAAAAACTATAAATAAATAAACTGTACTCTAAAAAATTTTTTTCCAACAGAAAAAAAAAATAGCCCTGAGAAAACTTGTGTTTTGTCATTTCTGCAAAACTGTGAAAACACCAGAGCAGCTAGTTTACTCATCCTTGATTTCCCCAGATGGCTGAGTTCCCATTAACTCACCAGAGAATGAGATGCAGACCCAGTGCCTTTACATGTCATTTTGACAAGACATAATGTCCAATCTTGTTTGTGTATATCTTTCCCTTCTACCTCTAGCCTGCTTCACTACTGGTGGTCTGCCCGTGTGCAACACAGATGTTTCTCTCTCTTGACTGCATGCTTTATTTTTCAAGTAGCTTAGGAGAGCATATGTTTCCATGTGAGCCTGTTCCTTCCTTTTCCCAACACCTTCTTGTGCAACATAAACAATCTTCATCTGCCCCTTCAGATCTGGGGCACGCGAGACTTTCACAGATGTCGATTTCTTTTTCAGCCTGTTTGCCTCTGGTGAACATGGTCTTCAGATAATGTCTCCCTTCCTTCTCTGTTCCAATGACTCAGAATGCAGATTTTTTCCCTCCTTTCAACTCAGTTTCCTTCTGTGACCCCAGCATGTTTTTGTCTCCTTTCTTCTAAGTCTCTCTTTGTACTAGCTCTCCAGATGGGATCAAGGATGAGCTCGTTCTGTTCCCATTTTATTCTCCTTACGACTATTTGGCTGCAAGAACAGGAAGAGGCAAACTTCACATGTTATCTATTTCACATGCATGGCCACCTACATTTTTCTGATTTGATTCTTTGACTTTTGGTGTTCTTTCGTATTTTATTTATTCACTTATATTTGCAGCTGCCACGTTTGATTGTTTTTCTGTTTTTGCTAGTTCATTATAAAGAAGAAAAAATACATGTTCAAGAACATATATATGGCATATAACTATATATAAAACATGGGGTAACAGGTAGTATAATATAGGATTTTGTTTTACTTTTATAAAAGAGGAAACTCAGCTACTATTGTATTAATTCAATACATATTTGCTAAGTATATCCTATGTGCCATAAATTCTTCTGGGTGCCAGCATTGGGGTAACAAGCAAAATAGAAAAGGTCTTCCTTCTTAAGGAATTTATATTATAGCATGAGAGACAGACAGATTTTAAAAAATACACAAATAATTAAAATACTTATGGGAGGATGCCAGTTGAGCCGAAATCTGAATGATAAACAGGAGCCTTGATAAAACAGATCAGGTGATAAGAATTCCAAAAAAAGGAACAAGTGCAAAGTCCCTATAGAAGGATCCATGTGGGCATTGTGAAAAAGAAGAGAGTCCCTTGTGACTGAAGCGTCATCATAAGCTTGGTTGGGAAGGAAGGGTAAATGCAGTATTTGAGTGGTACTTGGGGGCCAGATCACATAGGACTTTTAAAGACATGGTAAGAATATTCCATTTTATTCTAAATGCCCTAGGAAGCCATGGAAGCTTTTAAGGTTTTAAACAAGGAAGTGACACAATTTGATTTATGTTTATAAAGCATTACTTTGGTCACTGTAATAACTTATTATAGTGGGGTGAAAGGTAGAAGGGAGGCCATACATATGATATTTGATAATTATCAAGCTTAATATAGCTGATCAACCACAAAATGATTTACTTTCAGAGAAGACTTAGCTAACTCTTGTGTTTTTCATCTCTTTTCTTAACCAACCTACAGTGTTTGATTTTATTAATTAATTAATTTATTGTTTTTATTTCAATAGTTTTAGGGTTTACAAGTGTTTTTTGTTACATGAATGAATTGTATAATGCTTAAGGCAGGGATTTTGGTATTCCAGTTACTAGAATAGGCAGATTTTTATCCCTCATCCCCCTCCCATCCTCCTCCTTTCTTAATTTGCAGTGTCCATTACACTACTTTATGATCATATATGCCTCTCATTTAGCTCCCACGTATAAATGAGAACATGTGCTGTTTGTTTTTCCATTCCTGAGATACTTCGCTTAGGGTAATGGTCTCCAGTCCCATCCAAGTTGCTCCAAAAGACATTATTTCATTCCTTTTTATGGCTGAGCAGTACTCCATAATGTGTGTGTGTGTGTGTGTGTGTGTGTATGTGTATACATGTCACATTTTCTTTATCAACTTATCAGTTGGTGGGTACTTAGATAGATTCCATATCTTTGCAATTGTGAATTGTGCTGTGATAAACATTTGAGTGCATGTGTCCTTTTAATAAAATGACTTGTTTTGGGGGGTAGAAACTCAGTAGTGGGATTATTAGATTGAGTAGTAGGTCTATATTTAAGTTTCTAATTCATCTTGAGTTAATTTTTGTACATGGTGAGAAATATGGATCCCATTTCATTCTTTGGGATGTGGCTATCCAGCTGTCCCAGCATCATTTATTGAAGAGAGCATCCTTTCCCCAGTGTATGTTTTTTCTGCTTTGTCAAAAATCAGTTGGTTGCAGCTATATGGCTTTATTTCTGGGTTCTCTATTCTGTTCCATTGGTCTATGTGTCTACTTTTACACACGTACCATGCTGTTTTGGTTACTATAGACTTGTAGTTTAATTTAAAGTCAGCTAATATGATTTCTCCAGATTTGTACTTTTTGCTTAGGATTGCTTTGGCTATTTGGTATTTTTGTTGGTTCCATATGAAGTTTAGGGTTTTTTGTAGATCCATAAAATGATGATGGTATTTTGATGGAAACTGCATTCAATCTATAAATCATTTTGGGCAGTATGGACATTTTAACAATGTTTATTCTTCCAATCCACGAGCATGAGATGTTTTCCCTTTTGGTTGTGTCATCTATGATTTCTTTTATCAGTGTTTTATAGTTTTTGTGTAGATCTCTCACTTCTTTGGTTAAGCATATTCATAGGTATTTTATTTTCATTGTAGCTGTTGTAAATGATATCGAGTTCTTGATTTGACTCTCAGTTTGGCTCTCATTAATGTATAGAAATGCTACTGATTTTGTAACCTGAGACTTTACTGAATTTAGTAATCAATTCTAGGAGTCTTTTGTAGACGTCTTTAGGGTTGTTGAGATACAAGATCCTCTCATCATCAAACAGAGATCATTTGACCTCTTCTTTTCCAATTTGGATGATCTTTATTTCTTTCTCTTGCCTGAATCCTCTGGGTAGGACTTATAGTACTTTGTTGAATAGAAGTGGTGATAGTGGCCATGCTTGTGTTGCTCCAGACATCTTAGGAAAGAGGTTTCCAGAGAGAAGGCACAGCACATGCAGTAGCCGTGAAGTACATATATAACTGGTGTGTTCAAGAAACAAGAAGGTGGGCAATGTTAATGCAGAGGATTGAGCATCTCAGTAGAAGCAGAAGAGAACTTAGAGGTAAGTGGAGTTTGAGTTGGACAGATCTTCTAAAGCCTTTTAGGTCAATATACACCAAATGAGGCAGGCACCATTGCTGGATTTTCAGCAGAGAAGAAACTTAATCCAATTTATGTTTTAGTAGGATGATTTTGCCTGCTGCATGGAGAATAAGTATAGAAAAGAAAGGGTAGAAACAGGGAGACTAGTTAGATGTGTAATTATCCAGATTGGAAATGTTGGTGGCTCAAAATAGAGTGGTAGCAGTTAAAGGAGTGAGAAATGGTTGGATCCCTGAATTTGTGGGTAAGAGAAAGGCAGGAGTAAAGCATGAATTTGAAGGTTAGGCTTAAGTCATTGGAAGAATTGATTTTTCACTGAAATAGTAAAAACTGTGAGATGAGAGTTGATTTGGTGGGAAATTTAGGATCTCAGTGTCAGTTATATTAAGTTTGAGCTATCTATTAAACATCTACATGGATGTCAAGTAGACAGAAAAAAGCTAGGGAACCATTACTATACCGATAATATTAAAAGCCATGAGGCTAGATGAAAACATAAAGAGAATGAGTACAAATAGAAAAGAAAAGGTATTCAAGGACTGAGCCCTGGGTCACTCCTATGTTTAGAGGTTCAGGAAATATGGAAGAATAATAAAAATAAAGAAAAAGATATTCTCAAAAAGGTTGAGAACAATCTTCAGGTGGTGGAATTATTTATATTTATTTTCTTATCTATTTTTCTTATTTTCTAAAATAAATAGGTAATACATCTTTATATTTCATAATTTACACTCAATAAAACACACAGGTTTTAGGTGTTTGATTTATGAGTTTTGACTGTTTTATAGACCTATATAACTATCATTCAGAATAAGATAATGGAATGTTTCCATGATCCCAGATAATTCTTTTATGTTCCTATGCAGTGAATTTCCTACCTCCATCTATATGTAATCATGTTATGACTTCAATCACCATAGATTAGTTTTGCCTACCTAGAGTTTCATATAAGTAACTTTGTTCTGCTTTTTATCAGCATAATTTTTGCAATGTACATGATTACATCATGTTACATGTACCAATTGTTTGTTTATATTGTGAGGTAGTATTCCCTTGTGTATATATATATATATACAATCTACATTATCCTTCTCCTGGTGATAGACATTTGAATTGTTTCCGGTTTTAGGCTACTATGAATAAGACCTCTATGGACATTATTGTACAATTTTTTTTTTTGGTATAGTTGTTTTCATTTTGCTTAGATAAAAGCCTAAGAGTAGAATTGCTGGTTATAGGGTAGATGGAATCTAACTTTTTAAGAAATAGCAAAACAGTTCTGAAAAAATGGTTTTATACTCCACAGACAAAACATTTTTAAACCGAAAATGTTATTTCCTAAAAAATTTGCTCTAGTTCAGTGCAGTGGCTTATAATCCCAGCTATTCAAGAGGCTGAGTTGACAGGATCACTTGAGATCAGGGGTTTAAGATCAGCCTAGACAACATAGCAAAATCGTATCTCTAAAAAAATTTAGCCAGACATTGTGGCATGTACCTGTAGTCCCAGCTGCACTGGAGGCATAGACAGGAGGATTTCTTGAGCCCAGGAGTTGAACTATACATTGACCTATTATCATGTGACTGCACTCCAGCCAGGGTGACAGAGTGAGACCCAGTATTTAAAAGCCAAAAAAAAAAAAAAAAAAAAATTTGCTGTGAGAATTACATTACTTTAAATATTCATTATACTCTTTAATGTAAATCCCTGATATAAAATCTTGTCAAAACATTCTAAATGTCAGTTTTTTTAAGGCCTTACTACAGCAGTTAGTAGAAGTTGCAACAGGTTAATAAGTACTGCTTGGACAGTTTTTGAACACATTGCTCATTACTTACTATGTGCAAATTAATTTAATAAACTCTTTTTTTTTTTTTTTTTTTTTTGTTGAGACAGAGTCTCACTTTGTTGCCCAGGCTAGAGTGAGTGCCGTGGCGTCAGCTTAGCTCACAGCAACCTCAGACTCCTCGGCTCAAGCGATCCTACTGCCTCAGCCTCCCGAGTAGCTGGGACTACAGGCATGCGCCACCATGCCCGGCTAATTTTTTCTATATAGATTTTTAGTTGTCCATATAATGTCTTTCTATTTTTAGTAGAGACGGGGTCTCACTCAGGCTGGTCTCGAACTCCTGACCTTGAGCGATCCACCCGCCTCGGCCTCCCAGAGTGCTAGGATTACAGGCGTGAGCCACCGCGCCCGGCCAAATTTAATAAACTCTTGACTCAAGCGGAAATGGAAAGGAGCTGTCTCTACTCCTTTGCTTAGGTGGAAAGTTACATTCCTAAAAGGAGTGATCCCTGTCTATGCTTCATACAACTATACCCATCTTACAACTTTCTTTTTCTTTTTCTTTCAGCTTCATCTATTTGGAATCAAAAGTGTTGAAAACCTGAAAATTAAATAGTAGAGACAGTTAACAGAATGATCCTACTCATTGTGGAGTGGTGACTACATAGATACAGCAGTCTCTGTATGGAATGGCAGAGGTTGCAGCAGTTAAGGAAAATCAAGTGGCCAAGATGCCAACCTGTCTGAATGCCTGGCACATGTCCTGGATAAATGTCAACAGTTGGATAAGAAATACCTTCATAAGTGTTGATTTGAACACTTGTCCCAATGCTCCAGTGCCTTTTAATTTTCAATGCTTAAACTTAGCTGTTTCGTGAAGTTATAGTTTTGATAAGTAATAAAGATTTGATGAATATTAGTTATCATGACATCTTAAACTCTGTACTCTATATAAAACTCAGAGAGAGCATGTCTTGTATAGTTTAAATCTCTAATAAAAGTGGCATTTCTACCTAGTAACAAAGTAGCAAAAGTGTTAATTTAGTGGTTCTCAAAGAAGTTCTGGGAGATTTTGCCCCCCATCCCAGGGGACATTTGGCAATATCAAGACATTTTTAGTAGTCATAACCTGGGTCAGGGCATTGTTGTTACTGGAATTTAGTAGGTAGAGGCCATGAATGCTGCTAAATATCCTATAATGCTCAGGAGAGTCTCCCTTCCCCCAATAATAAATTATCTGGCCCAAAATGTTAATAGTGCTACTGTTGAAGAAGTGCTCTCTGAAATAATTGGTGTGAGTAGGAGAAGAATACACTAAAATGCTAACACTATAGGCTTAAAGTTATTTTATGTCTAAAATAGGAGAGTGGAGTCTAGGAGAGTTGTAGGAGCGTGGAGTTTACAACCTATTGACTAAAAAGGACCTAGTATAGGACCCATACTTGGTGGGATCAGACCCAAGAGCCAAAATAAGTAGAAAAAACAGACTCTAAAAGAAATTGTGATTTTGCATTGGCCTTAGGTGTTTGGAAATGATGTTTCTCAGGGGAGATATCAGGTCTCAGTTGAGCTATGAGGAAGGGGCAGGTTGCTGTGGGTTTTAATTAAGATGCTGTGCCCTCCCACCATAGGGAGGGCACAGCATCTTAATTAAAATAGGTAGGACGTTCTGAATGCCTTATTGAAGTAATCCGACTCCATTATTCTCTGTCATGGTATGCTCTTTTTACTTTCCTAGCACTTTGATAAATGTTTAATTGTTATTATTCATGGTGGTATTGTCTACTGTCTGTCCATCTCATTAAACCGGAATTCTAAGCATAATGCATCGATTTTCAACAGCCGATAACTTTACACTATCCAAAGGGAGCATTTCTTGAGAAAGTTCATACTTTGTTTTTCTTTTGTCACATTCATCTTAATAAAAAAATTCAAGAGTTGACAACGTAGAAGGACCTCTTTACTTGAACCAGTTCCCTATTGATCATGTATAGGTACCATTAGCTGTTGAATAAACTCTGGCAAATTTTCCTTTTCTTGAGCTATTTAAAGGAAAGACAATATGAGTTTTATATATATCTGTTAAGATCAAAGAAAACTATGATTAAATCAGCATCTGCAAAATTAAAGATATCTATCTACATATATTTATATATTTATCTCTCTACCTGTGCGTGTGTGTGTGTGTGTGTGCGCGTGTATCCATTCCTATTGCAGAGAGGGTTTAAGGTACTTGAATCAACATTTGTGTGTCCTAACTACAGTCTCCATGATTTTTAGATTTTTGGATAACATTGCAGATTCAGCTGCTTAGAGAATACCACCAATACTTGCCATAATAAAGAAAGAGATTATCAGAGTTTTGGGTATTTTCTGACACTTGAGGAGTTAAGCACAATTAAGTGCATTTGACAGCCTTAATTAAATGCATAGCGACTATTTTATATATTTTATGATGGAAATTGCTTTACATTTGGAAACTTATTTATAAACACTTGTAAACTTATATATAATAAGTAACATTTAGTTACACATTGAACAAATTATTGCCATAGAATTCACCCTGTTCTATCATCATACCTACCACTTTTGTTATAAAAATAACATTTGTTATTTAGTTCATTTTTTAATATACTTGTTCCCTACTAGACTATAAATTCCATGAAGACAGGGGCCATTTTTTTTTTTTTACCACCATAAAACTAGAAAAATAACCGGTGCTGAATAAATACATAATAAATACATGAAGGTATTTTGAAAATTGGCAATGACTTTGAAAAGTATGGTTATCATATTTACATGTCAAAGTGAACTTCATTTAACATTAATACTTTTGGAAAGATCTATTTGAGATAATTTTTCACCTTTTCTGAGGTGTCAGTAGCTATATAGAAGGTCTTGTTGCCTGATTACTTTGCCCTCAACTTTGTAGTCAAAAGGCAGTGAACTCCCATACCATCCTTTCACAAAATGGACTTAACACTAAGTATGGGTTGACACACTGACCATCAAAAATGTTAATAATTAGATGCTGGGTAAGTTGTTTAAAACATTTTCACTTAAAATTTTGTACTCTGTCCTAACTGGGCATTGAAGTAACATTTTTCTATTTATTTATTTATTTTTCTCCATATCTAGGATCCTTTGCTTGTCATGATTGGCTGGTGGCTAAAAATGATTGACACATGTGGAACCCACCTGCCCCAAGTCCCCAGCCACTCTTAGTAAAGGTAACTGATTGCTACATAAAACATGATCTTTAATTTTAAGATGCCTTAAGCACCTATCAATTCATCTTAAATATTATAAGTCTGATCACCAGGTGCCCCTGGAGGCTGAGGATCCTGGGAAGTGGGACCATTCACTGACCGATCCAGTGCAGACTTCACAGTTTACAGCTGATTCCCATCACTATAAACATTTTGATCCTTAAAGTGCTATCTGAAGTGTTTTTAGAGATATTTGCCACTTTTTTAAAATTTAAGTGTTTTACTATGGTGGCAGTTTCCTGTTGGTGTTATCTTGGGAAAAATTTTCTAAAACTTTGAAATAAGGTGAAAAGATGATTGCAGTCATTTCAATATCATGTTACAGAAGTTCTTCTCTAATTTTAATGTGCACCTGAATCACCTGTTGTTTTTTTTAAAATGCAGATTTGGTTGAGTGCATATGAGGTGGGACCTCCAATTCTGAATTTCAAACAGGCTCTCAGGTGATGGCAATGCTCCTGGCCCAGGGCCACATTTTGAGTAGCAAGGTGCTAAGGCAAATTTTTAAAAGCCCCCATAAAAGGCCATGTCTCTAGGGCAATGATTCTCAAACTTGCTTGCACATTAAAATCACCTGGGGAGAGGCCGGGCATGGTGGCTCACGCCTGTAATCCTAGCACTCTGGGAGGTCGAGGCAGATGGATTGTTTGAACTCCGGAGTTCGAGACCAGCCTGATCAAGAGGGAGACCCTGTCTCTACTAAAAATAGAAAGAAATTATATGGACAGCTAAAAATATATATAAAAAAATTACCGGGCATGGTGGCGTGTGCCTGTAGTCCCAGCTACTCGGGAGGCTGAGGCAGGAGGATTGATTGAGCTCAGGAGTTTGAGGTTGTTGTGAGCTAGGCTGATGCCACAGTACTCTAATCTGGGCAACAGAGTGAGACTCTGCCTCAAAAAAAAAAAAAAAAAAAAAAAAAAAAAAAAAAAAAAACCACCTGGGAAAGTTTTACAGCTCCTGCCATTCAGGCCTCACCCTTTCCAATTAAATCAGAATATTGGAGGTAAAACCTAGTTACTAATATTTTTTAAAACTTGCCTGATGTTTCTAATATGTCCTAACAGACTATAATTTGTTTACAGAACTGAACTGATTCGGGCCATTTTATAGTTCTGTAAAACTGGTAACGTGTAACGGTTTTATTGTTCTGTAATACTTTAAACAGTTTTGTATTTAATTTGAAACTTTATTTCAGCTTTTATTTTTTTCTTTTTTACTGGCTAAAAAAAATTTCAGTTTCTCAAGTATTCTTTGGAACTGCCTGTATCATTTTACTAGCTTCCTCATTACTGAGTGAAATAAAACTTTGCCACAACATACTTTGATGGGTTTTGTTTGTTTTATCCAATCTATTATCATAATTTCTCAGCTAGTAGCTACTTCTTCTCTTTGAGCAGCAGCCAATCTTTTTTGGAAGTTGGTAAAGAATACACTACAAATAAATTCATACATTATTTTGGGGTCTCTCCATACCTCCTACTATTCTTGGTATAGTCCTCAGCAATCTAACAATTGATTACCAGTACAGTAATTGTTAACATACTTGATCTTAAAGTACATTTCTGGAAATCAGATTTACATTCTGACCTGCGACAGTTCACTATTATTTGAAACAAAGTTCCTTCTTCTATTTTCAAGAAAAATGCCACAGCATAACCTTCAGCTGGTTTGGACTTGGAGTTGTTTTCCTGCAGTGGGGAGAGTTGGCTCTACTCTACCCACACTTTTTCCCTAGCTTCTCCTTATGACTGATGGCTCCCATTTGCAGGATGTCAGGCCAGGGTCTGAGGGACTGCCTGTAGCAAGTAAATTGGCTCACTTAGGGATCAAACCTGCGAACTTGGCTTCATCAGCACGGTAATTGCAGCAAAAGGTGTGAACCTGCCATTTTATCAGCTGATTGATTTCACTGAAAATTATGATTCTGAAATTGTCCTGTTTCTTAGAGTAAAGGAACGTTGTTATGAGAGATGCGTAAAGGTAAATGTAACTTTGAGTTAAAAATATATATTATAAAACTAACATTTAATAAAACATACCTAAAAATATTTATGTATTAAAAAGTCTCACACAAGGTTGTCAGTAAGGATATTTAGCCTTAGATAAGTTTATATCATACCTTCTTTTTAGGCTTTACCTCTCATATAGCCTTTCAACTTAAAGTATGTTTTATCAACATAGCTACATTTATTGTCAATTTCCATAATGTACAGTAAATATGTAAATATTAAGAGTGACTATAAAATAATGACACATCTCTGGCATGAAATTTTTTTCTGCGACTTTGTTCCTCTTGGAGGTTATCCATTTATTCTGAAGACATAATGTTTAAAATATTTTTTGAATAAGTTTGGATTAGAAAAATATTTTCTTATTTGGACCTGACGTTTTGTGGTTCATTCTTTGAATATTGTCCACAGTGACAGATCTTCATGAATCTATACGATATTAGGACTTAGGTTGGAGTCATTTGAAGTTAAATATGTTGAATAAGGTGTGGGTTTAATTGGTTTAAATTAGTTGAGGATAAGATAGGTGATGTGATATTAAACAACAAACTTGATTTTTCTCATGTGACTTATAAACTGGTTTTGAAGGGTTTTCCCAAAAGGAAGTTTTAAAATGTTTTAAGATGGTGGGAAATTTAGCAGATTAAGTAAAATAAGTCATGATGAATACTATGAAGAAGATATTCTGATATTAACTTTCTGGAAATATTTGTGTTTTGTTCTGTTTAGATTTTGACTCACCTTTAATAGGCACAATATCCTAGCACTTTTTAAAAGCAGTGTTGATGTGACTGGTTCTAATTAAATACATTATATTTTTGCTTTCATTGATTATTTTGGAAGAAAGAAGAAGTTCACATGCCAATTCTTAGAGAGAAAGAAAGGGAGTCACAGATATACAGCATTTTACAATTCCAGTACTTGAATTTTTTACAGTAAATTCACATTATATTTTTGTATATTATTTACTTAAGTTTTATGACTATGAAATTACAACATCTATTTAAGTATCTTCCATGTACTATAAGCAAATACTTGCTTATAGAATTTATGATCAATACTATAAGCAAGTATTGGATCAATGAATTAGAAGATTTATTTTATATTGAAAGTTTAGCTGGTAATCAAATGGTTACCTTTATGTTTCGGGGGATTAAAGATATTAACTTTTAAAATATAATTAACCATCTGACATAAAGTATTTGTCAAAATACATTTTCCCACTACCAGTGAAAATAACTGTCTTTTTCAAAGTGTAATTGCCACCGATGAAGTCTGAAGTCATCAACTAAATACACTGCTGGACTAGATTAGACTGTTTTCTGTTGACTTTTGTGAATGTCACAGCTTGACAGAAACAAAAACTAAAATGTATTTTTTTCTAGCACTCTGGGAGGCCGAGGCTGGAGAATCACTTGAGGTCAGGAGTTTGAGACCAACCTAAGCAAGAGCGAGACCCATCTCTACTAAAAACAGAAAAAATTAGCTGGGCGTGGTCATGCATGCCTGTAGTCCCAGCTACTTGGAAGGTGGAGGCAGGAGGATTGCTTGAGGCCAGGAGTTTGAGGTTGCTGTGAGCTAGGCTGATGCCACAGCACTCTAGCCCGGGCAACAGAGTGAGACTCTGTCTCCAAAAAAAAAAAAAGAAAAAAAAGAAGAAAGTATTTTTTTAAGAGTGATTAAAAATAAAACTCTTAAAAACTATCTGTAGCTTATTAGTTTATTAAGAGTTTTTATCATGAGTGGGTCTTGGATTTTGTCAAATGCTTTTTCTGTATATATTGATATAATCATGTGATTTTTCTTCTTTATCCTATTGATGCAATGGATTACATTAACTGATTTTAAATTTTGGAGTAGCCTTGCATAATTGTTATAAATCCTTATTGATTGTGGTGTATAATTCTTTTTATGCGTTGTTGGATTTTATTTGCTAATACTTTGTTAAGGATTTTTGCATGTTTGTTCATGATACATATTGGCTTGTAGTTTTCATTTCTTGTAATGTCTTTGTTTTTGGTATTAAGAAAATGCTGGTCTCATAGAATGAGTTGGAAAGTGTTACTTTTAATTCTATCTTTTGAAAGAGATTGTAGAGAATTGGTAAATTTCTTTATAAAGGCTTTGATAAAATTCACCATTGAGCCCATCTGAGCCTGGTACTTCTGTTTTGGAAGGTTATTAATTATTTATTCAGATTATTTAATAGACATGATTCTATTCAGATTGTTTATTCTTACGTGAGTTTTGGCAGGGTGTATCTTTCAAGAAATTAGAAATTAGTCCATTTCTTCTAGGTTATCTTTGCTCTTTTTTTTTTTTTTTAGTTAAACTGGTTAGAGGTTTATTAGTTTGATTTTTTTTAAAGAACGAACTTTGGTTTTGTTGATTTTTCTCTATTGATTTTCTGTTTTCAAATTCGTTGATTTCTAATCTAATTCTTATTTTATTCTGCTTTGTTTGATTTTAATTTGCCCTTCTTTTTCTACTGTCTGAAGGTTGAAACTTAGATTATTGATTTTAGGTCTTTGTTTTTTTGAACTATATGTATTCAATGCAAAATTTTTTCTCTAAGCATAGGTTTTGCTGCATTGCACAAATTTTGATAAATTGTTTTCATTTCCATTAATTTTAAAATACTTCTTAATACTCTTGAAATTTCTTCTTTGAACTATGTGTTACTTAGAAATGTGTTACCTAGTCTCTAGATATTTTGGAATTTTCCAGTTATATTCTGTTATTGATTTCTTATTTATTTCTATTTTGGTCTGAGAGCACTGTGCAATTTTTATTCTTTTAAATATGTTATGATGTGTTTTATGCCTCCAAATGTGGTATGTCTTGATGAGTATTCCACATGAGCTTGAGAAAAATGTGTAATCTGCTGCTGTAGAATTTAGTAGTCTATAAATGTTAATACTATCCAGCTGATTTATGGTGTTGTTGAATTCAACACATCCTTACTTATTTCCTGCCTGTTGGATATGTCCATTTCTGTCAAAAGGGTCTTAAACTCTCCAACTATAATGGTCAATTTATCTTTTTCATACAGTTCTATCAGTTTTTGCCCCAGGTAGTTTGATGCTTTATTGTTAGGTACATACTTGTTAAGCGTTGTTATGGGTTCTTGGAGAACTGACTCCTTTTCATTACGTGATGCTCTTCTTCATCCCTAACTTTCCTTGCTTTGACATCTGCCCTGTTTAAAATCAATAAAGTTAATTTTACTTTCTTTTCATTGATGTCAGCATGGTATATTTTTTTCAGTACATTTGCTTTTCATCTACATATGTATTTATATTTAAAGTGGAGTTTTTATTGGCAACATAAAATTGGATGTTGTTTCTTGATCCACTCTGACAGTATCTGTCTTTTAATTTTGTTGCATTTATACCATTGATGCTCAAAGAGATTATAAAAGTGGTTGGATTAATGTCTACCATATTTTTTTATTGTTTTCTATTGGTTGCTCTTGGTCTTTGTTCCTATTTTTGTTCTCCAGTCTTATTTGCCTTTTGTAGTTTTAAGTGAGTATTTCATATGATTCTGTTTTCTCTCCTTTGTTAGCATATCAATTATACTTCTCTCTCTCTTTTTTCTTTTTTTTTTACTTTTTAAAAATGGCTTCCCTAGAATTTGCAATTTACATTTATAAGTAATGTAAGTCCATTTTCAGATAACAGTGTACCACTTCACAGGTTCTGTGAGCACCATAAAATAACAAAATAATTCTAATTTTTCCTTGTGTCTCTTGTATCATTTCTATCATTAATTTCACTTATATATAAGCATATATAAGCATATACATACATATATACACATATGATATATGCATATATATACATGATCAAATACATTGTTACAATTATTATTTTTGAACAAACTGTTATCTGTTAGATAAATTAAGAATAAGAAAAGTAAAACTTTATGTTATACTTTCACTTATTCCTTCTTTGGCACTCTTCCTTCCTTTACGTACATCTGAGTCTCTGACCTGTGTCATTTTCCTTCTCTCTAAATAACATGTTCTACCATTTATTCCAAGGTAGGCTTACTGACAACAAATTCCTTCAAACCTTATTTATCTGAGAAGGTTTTATTTCTCTTTAACTTTTGAAGTATAATTTCACAGGGTACTAAATTCTAGGTTTTCTTTTAGGTTTAATTTTTTTTTTTTATTTTCTGTAGTTTAAAAATGATACACCAAGGTGTAGGGTTATTTTTTTTGTTTGTTTTCTTGCTTGGCATTCTCTTAGCTTCCTAGATCTGTGATTTGGTATCTGATATTAACTGGGGGGAATTCTCAGTCATTTTTTTTTCAGTTTTTTTTTTATTTCAGCATATTATGGGGGTATAAAATTTAGGTTTCATATATTGCCCTTCCCCCCTCACCCCCATCAGAGCTTCAAACGTGTCTATCCCCTAGATGGTACGCATCGCACTCATTATGTATGTATACACCCATCCCCTCCCCCGTCATCTGCCCGACACCTGATTAATGTTATTCCTAAATGTGCTCTTAGGTGATGATCAGTGAAACCAATTTGATGGTGAGTACATGTGGTGCTTGTTTTTCCATTCTTGGGATACTTAGTAGAAAGGGTTCCAGCTCTATCCAGGAAAATACAAGAGGTGGTATATCACCATTATTTCTTATAGCTGAGTAGTACTCCATGGTATACATATACCACATTTTATTAATCCACTCGTGTATTGATGGGCACTTGGGTTGTTTCCACATCTTTGCAATTGTGCATTGTGCTGCTATAAACATTAAAGTGCAGATGTCTTTTTTATAGAATGTCTTTTGTTCTTTTGGGTAGATGCCCAATAATGGGATTGCTGGATCGAATGGTAGGTCTACTCGTATCTGTTTAAGGTATCTCCATATTGCTTTCCACAGGGGTTGCAGTAATTTGCAGTCCCACCGGCAGTGTATGATCGTTCCTGTCTCTCTGCATCCACGTCAACATTTATTGTTTTGGGACTTTATGTTAAAGGTCATTCTCACTGGAGTTAAGTGATATCTCATTGTGGTTTTGCTTTGCATTTCCCTGATGATTAGAGATGTTGAGCATTTTTTCATATGTTCGTTAGCCATTCTTCTGCCTTCTTTTGAAAAATTTCTATTCATGTCGTTTGCCCACTTTTTGATAGGGTTGTTTGATTTTTTCTTGCTGATTTTCCTGAATTCTAAATAGATTCTAGTTATCAGTCCTTTATCAGATGTGTAGCATGTGAATATTTTTTCCCATTCTTTAGGCTGTCTGTTTGCTCTCGTGACAGTTTCTCTGGCTGTGCAGAAGCTTTTTAATTTAATCAGGTCCCATTTATTTATTTTTATTGTTGCTGTGATTGCCTTTGGGGTCTTCATAAATTCTTTGCCTAGGCCAATGTCTATAAGAGTTTTCCCCACATTTTCTTCTAGAATTCTAATAGTTTCGCACTTTAAGTCTGTTATCCAGCGTGATTTAATTTTTGTGAGAGGTGAAAGGTGTGGGTCCTGTTTCAGTCTTCTACATGTGGCTATCCAGTTTTCCCAGCACCATTTATTGAATGAGGATTCTTTTCCCCAGAGTATGTTTTTGTCTGCTTTGTCAAAGATTAGATGGCTATGAAAACCACACCATGCTCGTGGATCGGCAGAATCAACATTGTTAAAATGTCTATACTACCCAAAGTGATCTAGATTCAATGCAATCCCTATTAAATTACCAACATCATTTTTCACAGATATAGGAAAAATAATTTTACACTTTGTATGGAACCAGAGAAGACCCCATTTAGCAAAAGCAATTTTAGGCAACAAGAACAAAATGAGAGGTATTAATTTACCAGACTTCTCAGTCATTATTGTTTCAAATATTTCTTCTGTCTCTTGTTCTTTTTCTTCTCCTTCTGGTATTCTAATTATATCTATGTTACACCTTTTGTAGTTGTCTCACAGTCTTTGGATATTGTGTTCTGTCTTTTTCTGTTTTTGTTCTCTTTGCTTTTCAGCTTGGAGGTTTCTATTGATTTATCCTCAAGCTCAGAGATTCTTTCCTCACCCATGTTCAGACTAATAATAAGCCCATCAAAGGCATTCTTCATTTCTGTTAGTATTTTTGATCTCTAGGATTTGTTTTTAGTTCTTTCTTAGGATTTCCATTTCACTGCTTACATAGCCCATCTATGTTCTTGTATGCTGTCAACTTTATTTATTATATAATATGCTCTTAGCATATTAACAGAGTTGTTTTAAATACTAGACTGATCATTTCAAAATTTCTGCCTGATCTGGTTTTGATGCTTGCTCTAACTCATCAAATTGTGTGTTTTCTTTTTAGTAGGCTTTTTAATTTTTCCTGCATGATGTACCAGGCAAAAGGAACTGCTGTAAACGGCCTTAGTAATATGATATTAAGGTGTTTTTCTCTAGTCCTGTGATTAGATTTCAGTATTTTAGTGAGACCTAATAATAGCCTCTGTTCTGTGAAATTCATGAGTGTTTTTCTGTCTCTCCCACCTTTACTAGTTGAGACAGGAGGGTCAGAATTGTCTAGAGTTGGGTATCCCCCTTCCTCCATGTCAGTTAGGCTCTGATAAAACATCAGCAGATTAGGATCTGTTTAAATAGCTTCTCCTGAGGACAGGCCTTGTTAAAAAGAAGGAAGTGCTCTGGAATATTTCAAAATAGTTCCTTTGCCCTTCCTCCTGCTAGAAACACAATGAGATTTTTCTCTGATATTTATTCTGAGACTCTAGTTGAGCTCCTGAACATAAAACTCACAAAAATGTGGGATCCTCCATGTAATTAGGTTCTTCTGGAGTTTTTAACTCTCAGACTCTCCATACCGAGCCTCCAGCAATTCGTCAATTACAGTTCAGGTTTTCCTACCACAGAATTGTTTTCTGCAGTGCTTTCCACTCATAAACCTGCTATGACTGCTGTGACTCCCTGTAGTCACCTGACTTTTTTTCCAGTCTTGGCTGCAGAAGTTTACCCTGTGTCCTCACCTCTCTTGTGGATTCAAGAAGAGTTGTTGATTTTTCAGTCTGTTCAGCTTTTTACTACCAATAAAACTTAGGGTGGTGGTATGGCAACTTCCAAGCTTCTTATATGCATAACCCAAAACTGGAAGTCTTCAGTTGGGTCATGAAAGAGGAAGGGCCTTGAGTTGTAAGAGAATTATATTATATTTTACTTTCATGTTATTTTTATTTTTTATTTAATGCTTGTATAGCTTCAATTTTTGTGGACTGATATAATCTCTGTTAGAGCATCTAACTTCACATATATTCTTGTTAGTTACTGTATGCTTTTATTCAAGACTTTCTTGAATATTGCTGTCTTAATCTGGTTTGTAAGGAAAGAACGGAGCTACAAAATATGAACAACATTATTAGGTAGACATAGAGATATAAGTGGAGAAGAAAAGAGGAGAGAAAAGTAACAACAATATTCAGAGCAGTGTTTCTTAAACAGGGGTTAACTTCAGAACCATAGATAGAGCTTATTGAAATCATATAATTAAAGACCTTACCCCATTGCTCCTCTTCAATGGATCTCGATGTGGTCCAGGAATTTTTATGCAAAGCCTTACAGATAATTCTGATGAATAACATTGTTTGAGAACCACTGGGCCAGGGGTAACTCTACAACTTAACTTGGGTTTACCCTCATATTACTAACACTACTACCAATAAGGATCATGTATATTGCCCCAAAATGTGCTTTTTTGAGGTCTTGAAAAAAGAGTCATATCCTATTAGCACATGCATCCGCATAATATATCATATTAATACAGTAAAAACCATATCAAACAACAACAACAAAAAAACCAGTTTAACAGTTTAATCCTATGCTTCTTAAATTGGACTATGAAATTCTTTAGTAATATTGTACCAGTGATCATCCTACTGAATTAGTTTCCACAGGAAAAAAACATGACTAGAAATTCATGTCAAGTGCTCCCAAATACAACTGTGTTAACTTCAAAAATTATTTAAGGTATTTTTCTCTTAACCACTTTTAACGTATCAACTCAATCAATCACTATAGGACTAAGATAGTTTGAATGATGTTTATTTTTCCATGCTTTTCTCTTTCAGAAGTGTATATTTTGAGCTAGCCACTTGAATTTAACTGGCAGTGTCAAAAGATCTAGTAAGATATTTAAAAAAATCAAAGTTAAAATTGCCTCTTTCAACTTTTGTGTAAGCAGAATAATCCATAATATTAAAAACACATTCCTTAAAAAAACACACAGGTAGAACACAAAGTGTTTCATAATTTAATGAGAAGGTTTAAGCTTTTCTCTTAATAGATTTAACTTTAAACTGCAACTTTTATTGCTCTAAGTGGATGATTTACTTACCAGATTAGACTTTTTAAAAGATACATATATTGTAAAGGATCAAAGCTCACAGGTCAGAAGCAGAATATTTCTGAAGTATCAGGAAAGTGATATGGAAAAGGGTTAAGTACTGACACACACTTCCCAGATTTCAGTAATTTCTATCAGCAGTAATTCCTTGCTCTCTCATTCTTGATGCAGTGTTAGGTATTCTTTCAAAGTAATAGCTTTTGAAATTTCTGCCATGGCCAAAAGGTAGCATGTGGGTTGCTTCTATATGTACATTTCTGGGTCTTCTTGGGCTGTGCTTGGTTATTTTTTTGTGTAGCTTCCACTTTTGGACAGATGTTTAAAATTTACAGTTTTCTGGGTGCCTGTGAATAAATGTGATGCTCTATTTCCTGTTGTACTACCACTTTAATAAAGGAGGTGTAACTTCAAAGCACTATTTCCAGAGCATATAGTTCTTCCTTTTTGAAGAAATATTTTGCTGTCTGATCAGTTTCTTCTTGTTGCTATTTTAAATTTTCTATCTTTGCTACTAATATCATATTAATCAGAGCTTTACCTTATTTATAAAACTTCCAAGAAAATTGTACTCCTGTTGATTCTATCAAATGCTCACTATTGTTGGTGGTATTATAAAATGATAAAAGTATGCCTACATATCGTAAAAATACTATTTACTAATACAGTATGTATGCTGTTGTGGCAGTATATTTTCCAAAAGCTCATTTAAATTCTATTACTTTTTATTAATACATGGCTATTTATTAATGAGATAGACTAAGCTGCTGTTTCAGCATCTTTATTTTTTGCTTTTTACAAGTCTAATCTAGATCATTTTTCCAACACAATATTCACCTTTAAATAATTGTGCCTTAAAGTAGCTCAATTTCCTCTCTCTCTTTCTCTCTATCTCTCTATCCCCTTCCTCCTCCCCCCACACAATGTTTGAAATCCTGGCTATAATAAAGAAAAACAGCATAAAATAATACAAAAAGCCTCACCAGGATATTTCCAGCTCTATTACAGCATTCCCAAGGCTTCTTTTAGCATCTTGTTGCTTTCATGGTTTAATATTCCTGAAATATTTTCCATAACTGAATGCCCCTTATGATAAGAGCTGTGAACCATAATCTCTAATTTAGCACCATTTTCTGATCCATACATTATTGTTTACATTAAGTGTGATATCTTTGACAATCAATTTTAAAGTGCAAGTATTAACTTTCAGTAATGGCCTGCGTATAATGACAATGATGAAGAACATTGCCATAGAATGCTCCTAAATTAATATGCTAGTTTGACCCAGTAACCGAAAACATGGATGTGAATTGAAAATAAAATAACTGCACTTGACAGATATAATAGTTTAAGTGATTTCAAATTAACCACATCCCACTGACCGCAAGTGAAGAATGTGTGCTTTCCCCTGCAATGAAATGTGCTCTGGGGGCTCATTATATTGAGTGGAGTAAGTAAATCCAGAGTAGAGTAATTGATGCTGGGGAAGAGAGAATGACAGCTATTTAATGATTCTCAAACTTATGCATAAAGATATCACAATCACTTCATATGTTATTTTCTCTTTCAACTTTAGAACATAAGCTTAAAACTAGTTTGTGTAGTAAATTCAAAACATGACATAGCTTTTAAGAAAAATTAACCATGACAAAGATGCATCAACTGCTTCAAGACAGCAGTGAATAGCAAATGCCATTTAATATATTTAAAAAACCTAAATGTTATAGCAAATTTGTTTTTTTCTATTTTTCAAATAACTCATTTATTAATTATAATTTGAATTATTAAATCTTCCTTAATTAGTTTTGATACAAAAGTATAAAGAATATCTTATTTCATCAATATGTTACTGTATACATTTTTCTTTTGTTTTGGGCATTCAACTATTATTAAAATATATTTTAAAAAGTGGAAATATTGAAAAATTTAAAAATTACACCAAAATAAAATAGGTTTTTTTTTCCAAAAAAAGTTTGGCTCATATTAAATTCTTGCTGAGGAACAAGTGAGTAGTTGAACAAATGAAGCTTTCCTGCTTCCATTTCATCTAATGTGAATATAATTAGCAGCAGAATTCCTATTCAAGGAATAAAGTTAGCAAGGCAAACTAGGTTTATTCAAATCAGGTAATATTTCTTAAGGGTTATGATTTAATACATATTTCTGAAATATAAATAGTTCCCTTTCATTGACTATGAAAAAATGGTTCAACAAAATTTACCTTTAATGAACATATAATGTAAAGGAAGCTAATATGTATATAATTTTTATTTGATTTAACTCCCCCTGAGAATTGACATTCAGGCATCTAGGTTCTTGCTATATTTTTCTACCCCATCAGGCCACTGGAATGGCATAAGTCACTATGATTGCCTTTTCCCTCTTTTATTTAGTAAACAGTAATTGGCTCTTAGTATACATCTTTCTACTAGATATTTGATAAAAAGATATAACAAAATATCTTCTCTAGATTTGAGAAGAAAATTCACTGGCGTAGCAGGAAAAAGTGGTATAATACAGAAATGATCTGACAGGTGTTGGGAGTCCAGAGCATGATGTGTCAGTGAATTTTTGGAAAATGTCCATGTTTAGAAGAGTTGAAGGTTGAACTGAGTAATGTATGTTAAGAAGGTATGAGGGAGTATTCCATAGAAGGGATTGGGACATGCAAATGCACAGAGGTATTAGAGAACATAATCTGTGTGAAAAACTGTAACTGCTTGTGTAATGTACCATATTGGGCTATGTGGAGGTTATAAGGCCATAAACTGAAGCACAGTGAAGATAATGAAAGGTTTTTTAAAAAATTTTGCTAAGGAATTTTTAATGCACGTATTTATTGATTCATATATTCTTTCAACCTATATTTATATTCCATACACTGTGCTTGGCACAGGGGACACAATGGTGAACAAGGAAGGTACTGGGTACTGTATTCATATTATTTTGGGAAAGTATAGGGTATAATAAAAGTGCATGGGATAAGACCCCAAAATCACTCAGAGAACTATATAATTTTTTGTATAAAATTAATATTCAAAAAGAGATAGGAAGTCTACATGGGGATTTGCCAGATGAAAGGGGATGAATAGTGGGGGGAGTATTCTAAAAAGAGGGAGCACCACATGAGAAGGCTTACAAGCTAGCATGTATTGGACATGCTCAGGGAACTGAAAATGGTTTTGTATAGCTGATGCTCAGATGATGAGTGAAAGAGACAAATGTAAAAAATAAACCTGCAGCAATAAGTAGGGATGAGATCATGCAAGCCTTATAAGCATAATAAAGTGTTTGGACTTTTTCTTACCACAAGAAGGGATCAGAGAAAGGTTTTAGGCTGGGGAGTAGCAGATGCAAGTTTGCACTTGTGAAGGATCTTTGAGGCAGCTTTATGTATTGGAAAGGTCAAATAAGGCAGGAAAAGAAATAGTACTTATACTAATATTATATAGTTAGGAGATGACAATATCATTGATTAAAGTAATAATGATGAAGATGAAGAAAAATGAACAGATTCGTAAGATACCTTGGATAAAGAATTGACAGTTTATAGGCATTGATTAGATATGGGGAAGGAGAAGAATGAGCTGTATATTAAGCCCAGGATTCTGATTTAGGTAACTGGGAGAATGATCATGATATTCACCGAGACAGGGGACACACGAAAAGTTGTAGCCATGAGTGAATGATGAGTTTAGTTCTGGATTTGGTAAGCTTGAGGTGGTTGTAAATTTATAAATATAAATGTCCAGTAGGTATTTCTATTCTGAAACTAAAGAAATTTATGGAAAAAAATTGAGAACACTATGGAGATGGTAACTGAAGCTCTGAGAGAGAAAAACATTGTCCATTGAACTGGCTTAAAACCAAATCTCAAGAAATGCTAATGTTTAATCAGAGGAAGTAGGAGTACCTGTGAAGGAAACACAATTACAGCCAGCGGTAGGATGAGAATCAAGAGTATATGTACTCATAGACCTAGAAGAAGAGAGTGTTTCAATGGCATCAAATGCTGCAGAAAAGACTGAGAAAGGAACACTGGATTTACCAACAGTGATCTTGGTAAACATACTTTGTATTTAAATATGTTTAAGTCTCTCTCATCTAAAAAAAAAAAAAAAACCACTAAAATGTCATTGATTTATATGGAACTCCAACCACCTGATTTCTCTTCCCTCTCTTTTATAACACAACTTCTTGAAAGTTTTCTTTTTACCCTCAGTCACTCTACACACGTGCATCAACATTGCTATCTGGTTGTTGAATCCATTACACATATATATGTATGTTTAAAAATAACGAAATAATGGCTAAGATGTTTCCAGAATTGATAAAAAGATGCCAATTCAAAAACTGAATAATCTCAATCAATGCCAAGAAATATTAATAAAAACAAATTGACATGTGTTCACATCACAATAAAATTGTGGAGAACTAAAAACAAAGAGGAAAAATAGGCCGGGCACAGTGGCTCATACCTATAATCCTAGCACTCTAGGAGGCCAAAGCAGGAGGATCACTTGTACCCAGGAGTCTGAGACCAGCCTGAGCAAGAGCGAGACCTCATCTCTATTAAAAATAGAAAAAATTAGCTGGGCAAGGTGGTGCATGCCTGTAGTCCCAGATACTCGGGAGGCTGAGGCAGGAGGATCAATTGAGCCCAGGAGTTTGAGGTTGCTGTGAGCTATGATGTTGCCACTGTGCTCTAGTAGGGCAACAGAGTGAGACTCTGTCTCAAAAAAAAAAAAAAAAAAAACAAAAACCACGAAAAATATGCAAATTAGCCCCCACCAAATAATAGATTCTCTCTCCCAAGGACTGGCCGTTGGAGTGACAGTTGACTTCTCAATACAAACTTTGAGATACAAAAGACAGAGTGCTAATAACATCTTCAGTATACTGAAAAGAAATAACAGCCAATCTAGCATTCCATACTCAACAAAAACATATGAAGCTACAATAATTAGAGCAATGTGGTATTGGTGCAGGAATAAAACAATAGAACAATGAAAAAAATAACACACATGTTTATTAATTAACTGCCAGGCATACTTCTTCATATTTTTCCCTATATTTTATGGCTGTGTATTCTCTAATTGTCTCATCATATGACAATAGTTTGTAATATTTTCTAAAGAGAGAATAGAAAGACAATTTCATCTTTTCTCTAATGTGTTTGATCAGTATTTCCTTTTTATTAGAGATACTTCAGGAAAGTTACTTTTTACCTTCACAATTCATTATTGGTAATATATATTTTTAATATTATTATCAAATTTCAGAAAGTTCTACCAAATATTTACACGGGCATTTCATTACATTCCAAGTTTTCTTACACAGTACTAACATTATGCAGTTTTTAAATTGAAGGCACTCATTAGTTATTAATAGTACCTTATTTAGTTTGTTTGGTGAGGTCCTATTTTCCTGAATGTTCTGATGCTTGTGGAGACGCAATGCTACATCTGAGCACTGAACAGTTAGGTATTTATTTTAATCTTTGCAGTCTGGGCTTGTTTAAAACTGTCCTTCTTGAGAAGGTTTTCTAGATATTCAAAGGAAATTATGTGTTGTGATCTAACTCTTTGATCACTACAGCCATATCAGCACTAAGGATGTCCCAAGCCCAGTAACGCTGTGACTCTTGCAGACTTCTGGTGATACTACCTTGGTGGACTTGGGTAAGTTATGGGCAAATTCCCTGGTTTACCAGGCAAGGTCTCTCACTCTCCGTGCTGTGCTTCTGGAGTTGGGGGATGGGAAGTGACAGGATCACTCCTCTACCAAAGCCCATGGTGACTATTAAATAAACCTCTGATGTTTATTCAAAGCCCAAGGGCTCTTTAATCAGCAGGTGGTGAATCTTGCTTAACTGGATCCTTCTCTTCATGGCAGCATTTTTCCTTCTGGCCCAGGCTAGGTCAAGAAATGTGATCCAGGAACTAAGGCTCAGGGGCTTCAGGGGTCTGCTTAGTGCTTTATTTTACTATGACTGAGCTGGTATTCACGTTGTAAAATGAAGTCCTCTGAACTCTTCCCTCTCCTTTCCCCAAGTGGAAGAAGACTCCCTGAGCCTTATAGCCTATAGCTGGGGGAGAGTTGACACAAGCACTTTCTTGGCCATCACCTCTGGTGTCTCACTGGGTCACATGCATCCCAAGTCCACTGGCTCCAAGCCAGCATAGCCACAGGAATTGCCCAAGGACTGCAGCCTTTGGAATTTAGTCCTTAGGAATTTAGTCCAGTTCCCATGTTGCTTTTTGTCAGCCAGTGGTGAGGCTAGCCAGAACTCAGGTTTCAGGGTGGAGGATTTCCCTATGGCCAGGGTGGTCTAAATGCTCCCTCCATGGGCACCAGCAGAATTCTGCCCTCAGCTGTGTTCCCCTGTGCCAGGGTGGCCCTGAGTTTCAATGCAAAGTACCACATCACTTCATTCTCCTTCCCCCGGTACACAGATTCTCCACTTACTATGCTGTCAGGGCACTGCCAGAGGATGGAGAGGCATAGGCAATGCAAGATTGTCTTTTCTTCCCTCTTCAGTGCCTCTTTCCTTGACATAATGTTAAAACTATGTAGTATGATCACTCACCTGATTTTTGGTTCTTCTGAAATGCGTGCTTGTGTGGATAGTTGTGGAATTTGGTGTTAGTGCAGAGGGACAATTGCTGGAGGTTTCTATTCAGCCATCTTGTTCCACTCCCTCTCCTACTATTAACTTTGGCTGACATTCAATACTCAGTGTATCATGGCTTTAAGGTGAGCTTGGTTCTTTCTCTAGCCTCCAAAGAAAGGCTTATTAATATCTAACACTTGGGTCTATAAGCAGGAAATTCAGATGGCAACTTCCTTTCCAAGGAAAATGTTAGTCTTGAAATAAAATTGTACATCATGCTTTTTGAGTAGGGATACATCCATCTGTACTTGGAGTTCATCCATTCTTCATAAAGATGACTACAACCATATACAAAAAAGCTAAGAAACTCAGATTCTAGTTTTATTACATTGACAAAGAGAGTAGCACTGTTTAATCATAAACCCAAAGAATGTAACTTGAGGACTTTCTACAGGAACAGTGTGCTTGATATTATTGTCAAATCTTTTAAGAAAAGATACACAGCAGAGTATGAGTCAGAGAAATATCCTTATCTTCTTATTTGTATTTAATTCAGAAAAACCTGGCCATGTTTTTCACTGGGTTTTTATGCTCAAAGTAGCAGCTTATTTGAAGGGCAAACATGCTTGAATAAATTTGGATTTCTAGAGTTAAAAACATTATTACATTAAGACTCATGATTAAGTTCACACTATCTCTCTAAAGCAAGCACACATTTCAATGTCACTGTCTGACACCTTACAATAACAGAAAACATCTGTATAATGGCCTATAACATTACATGGTGCATTACAATTAGAAATGTGCTGAAGTGGTGGATTGGGGTTTATTTATGGTCCATGAAACAAAAGACTCTATGAGCTTCTCATGAAAACTTAATAGTTCAAGGAAATAAAATAAATATTTGAGTGCAAGAATTACATTTTAAGTGATATTATCACCAGAGAAACTTCTCTCAGAACAGCTCACAAGTTGAAATATTAGTGTTAAAAGAATCCCATTAGTATTTGGTTGGAAATCTTTATTATTGGAGAGAGAAAGAATGACAGAAAACTATGAAAAACATAATGCTTTCTAGGTTAATACAATTTCTATAACTGAGTAAAACTTCTCTTAATCGACCATAAAATCAGGTCTCTGCAAGTTGTGGTGGGAGAATAGATTTCAAAACCTTGAATATTTTTAAAAACAGAAAAAAGTCTTTGCCATGTTATAAAAACTGGCAAGTTATAGTAGTGGCAGTTCGGGGGCTGTTTCTAATAGGAGTCATCAGTTACCCCACAAAAATTTCCATGTGTGAGAACAAATAATTATAGCTCATGAACAACATGTATTTCATTTCCAGATTACAGGTAATTGTATACACATTTAAATTTGTTTATTTTGCATGTATAATCTCATATTCATGAAGATAATTTAATCATTTGTACCTGATGTGTGAGGAAAATTATGGTGTCTAATCGTGCACCCACATTTCTCTAAGTTTTGCCCTGCTGAGGAAAAATCTGTCATGAGACAAAAAGCTTTTATTTAACTTTCATAAATATTGAAAATCAAAAGAATAGCAATTACCAGTGACTTTTTTAGATGATTAGCTGCCTATATTTATTGCAGAAAAATCTAACAGATTTTATTATATTTGAAAACTTTGCCATGAACTTATGTTATTGTATCCATAGACACCTGTTCTATTTAATGTCCTAAAGGCTAGATTTGTAAAATGATGCTACATTTCTTTTACTTTCTATTCCATTACAAAGCAAAATTAAATGGTCTATTTCTTTTGATATTAGAAGAAATTGTTATTAACATATAATTTTTAAAAAACAATTATGAACAGTAATTCTGTTGCAATACAAGTCTTTTAGGATTGCTTTGTATTCATAACAGTTGTTCACAATGTATTTCCAGAGGAGACATACATACTCCCTATTTTAGTATTGACTGAGGGTAGGTTTTCAGAATGGATTTAGATTTCCTCCAAACTAGCTTAAATCACACAGGAATTCTGGTAGTGCCTTGATTAAACATACATCATTGCAATGATTTTTCACAAGATTATCACAAATAACCATGGAGAAGCACAAAGCTGTGAATCAACAGACAATCAGAAGGGGTCAATCCCATACTACTATCTTCTAGCAAGGAAGACTACACCGTCCATTTGTCTACAACATGCTGTTTCAAGACATAATCACCAGGTTATTAGAGTCTTAATTTCAGAAAGAACAGTGGAGTTACAGAAATGTATCTGGATTTGGATATATAGCCCAAGGAATATGGACATTTCTTATTCCTAAAAAGATATTTTACAGAGATATTTCTGGACAAGTAGTAGATTTGAGATAGGCATGCAGTAAGTTGAGTTTTTAAACTTCTTCCCCTTCTTTTGGATTTGATATAGAATAAGGAAAAAATTATTTAATGTCCCTGAGCCCCTTGGATTGATTAAATGCAGAAGGACCACCTTTCTGACTTGGAGAATAAAGAAAATAAAAAGGGAAGAAAAGATGGAAAAGATAGAAGAGAGAAAATGAGGAATAAAGCAATGAAGGGAGGAAGATTAAAAGAAGGAAAGAGAGAGAAGAATGAAAGGAAAATGAAAGAGAGATGAAATTAGAATCATTTAATTACTTCAAGATCACATAAATGATCATATAGGAAACACATATATTGCAAATATCTCATGGCACCATTAATCTAAAATTTATTAATGTGAACAGGAAAACTGTATTAAAATATGGGAAAACAACTATATTCTTTACAGTTACTGTCCCACATCATGTGTGAGGCAGTGGCCTTATGTAAGGTATTCTAGGGACTGTGTGTCTGTAGTGGAAGCTCAAGGAGGATGCCTTTTATTTTTGAATGCTAGCGGCTGATGGTAGAGTAGTTACTGTTTTATGGTAACAAGTCAAATTTTCAGTAAATGCCTCAAGGACCAGTGACTTTGCAGTGACTTCACTTCTGTACTTAGGATGTCTAGTACTTTCACTTTAGGTATGAGTTTCCTTTATAAAACGCTGAAATCTCACCAAGACTCAGAAAGCTGCTTCAAATTTTGGAATGTTAAGCACATAACTGAAAAAAGGAAAAATGTACATAACTTAGATAATAAAAATGATAACCAAGATTTTGACACATAACTTAAAAGAATTTGACATACAACTTAAAAACCATTAAGTAAAATGGATCACTCTTTTGGAAAATTCAACCCTCCCTATTTCTTCCACTCACATTTCTGATTCCTGTTATCCTGATATACTTGATTTTGTATAACTAAATATATAATTTACTTTATCTATGGCTATTATCTGTCTTTTCAGCTAGAATGCAGATACTTAAGGTTTTTACTTATGCAGTGATGAGTTGCTTGCAGACAGATTGACTCAATGTTACGTTGTGTGGCTACCAGAACCAGATTATGGTGAACAGGTTGGTAACAAGTGGGTATGATGTGCCATTTGAGTATTGTTTCCTGATGAAACTTAGTTCCTCTCAAGTATACTCTGTCACTAAGTCATTCTCCAAAATTTTGTTTTTCGATGAAGTGAACTCCATATTTGCTACTGTGCACTCAGCACCAAACCCCAACAGTGTCTAACATAGTAGTTCCTCAACAAATATTTACTAAATGAGTAAATAAAATATCAACGTAAGACTGTCAAAAGCAACATAGAAAACCTACAATTGATTCAATAACTAAGAAATGTAGGCAGTAAGTTTAATAATTTATAGAGAAGAAAAATAAATTTCACATAGGAGTCACAGAAAGTCTTCATGGAAGATGTAAAATCTTTGTAAAACTTTATGTACCATTCCATGATTATTTTTTGTCATATTCCTAAATTATCTGTGCTGTTATTTAGTTACTATTTTCCTTTAGTTGATCCAAATTTTTAAGTAAGTTTATACATAATAAAAAATCAATTTTATGCCTAGAGATTGGTATCGCTTCTTTTTATGTTAGATAAGAATAAAATAGACATATGTGGTAAGCAAAATGTATCTATTGATCAGCATGGGAGTTTTGACCTGCTCCTTTTCTGACGCTGATGAGTTCACCCCTCCTCAGGCAACCTGGTGGTTCCCAGCTCCCCAGAGCTCACCACACTGATGCTGAACTTCTTGCGCTCACTGGATCAGCATAGCACACTACAGCCCAGATATCCTGGACTCAAGCTATACCCCCGCCTCAGCCTCCCAGTGGCTGCGACTGCAGGCGCGCCACTACCTCGAAAATGTATCTATTAAGTGCTAGCTAGGCACTGTTTCTTTCAGAGGTCCCAGTCTTGAAGCAGATTAGCAAGTGTTAGAGACATGTTAAAAACAAGCTAAGGCCAATTTGACATCAATCAGAAAGACTGAAAATATTATATAATGATGCTTTGAGTGAATGCTATATAATTTCATTTCTTTGTACCGCATATAAGCACCTCAAATCATCTTTCATTCCACTAAAAGGCACATGCTCACATTTTAGGAAATAAAGCAGATACTGACAAAAACTGTGACATACTATGCAAAGATGAAGAAGAGGAAGCTTTTATTGAAGTTTTACTGTGTGTCAAACATTCTTTTACGTTACATTTGTCTTACAATCCTTTCTGACATCATGGTATTTCTTGGTATTTGTAGTATATCTACAGAGTCTCTGTAATAGAGTATGATGGAGACAATGGCTCAAAATCATTTATATTTAAAAATTTTATTTCTTAATTTAAGTTCTATTTATTTTTGAATAGGTTACATATTCACATGGTATGAAATTCAAAATCCAGGTGTTTTCCATTAATCCCATTTCATAATGGCACATAACAAAATTCTCCCTTTTGTCCTTGTATCCTAGTCATTCAGTTTTCCCCCAGATATTAGAAATAATTTTAAACAGATGGTAGCATACAATGTACATTATTCTGTGAATTATTTGATTCACTTTACGATATATCTTGGGAAACATTTCCTGTCAATATATTATGAACACTCTCATTTTTAAAATGCTACTATACTATTCAATTAAAGGAGTGTATTATAATTTATTTTATCTAATCTATATTGAAAGACAGCCCATGGTTTTAGACTTAAATTATTTACAATAATAAATTTATAATAATAAATGTACAATTTATGATGTTGAGTTTTCTTAACAAGAAATAGTATATATATATTTATTTTCATTAAATATGTCTTCTTTTGTATCCCTCAGTATTAGCACTTTTTCTATAGATATTTCATGTATCTTGTGAATTTTTTCCTCTATTCTTTTTATCTTCTTATCTCTTCTACTGATATTGTAAGTATAGTCTTTTTATGCCATTATACATTCTAAATATTTGAGTTTTGGGCCAACAGTATGTAACTTAAATTGAAAATGTGCATACCAAATATAATGTATGCCTATGTACAATATATTTTTATGTTAGATGTTTTGGCAAAAGAAAATTTCCCAATATATAAAAGAATGTTCATTAGTCATGACACTCTACTGTAAGTATCAGAAAAAAAAACTCAAAGCACCTGAACCATCATTGTCACTACTATAACAGCAACAGAAAGAGCAGACAAATGCAATAGAATTAGTGGGAAATGTTGAAGCAGCTGGTGGAACTTATGGTGGTAATAATTTGCTGATTTGTTTTCATCAATGCTCACTTACTGTTTGAACCGATGGGATTAACTAAGGTTGAAGTATTTTTATGTGGGAATGAAGAAATCACATAGTAGCAAGAGAGATTGAGGAAGAGGCAAGAGAGTCTTTGAAATGATGGATTCTGGATTCTAAACTGGGATAGAGAAGAACATCATGAAGATATGAGGTGGCTCATAGAATGTGATTTCCATGAGGTAGAAAAACAGGTATAACACAAGTAATTGAGCAAACAATGTAGAAAAAGAAGAAAATAAATGAAAGAATGGAATTTTGAATTGGTGACTTCAGAGATCTATATGTGTTGGTTGAATAGAATTTTCAGAGAATAGAGGCAGAAGTAGAGTTGAAAAAATAATTTTAAATGAGGTCATGAAGCAAAGGTGTTAGATCATCCATGAAGACTTTTTAAAAATATTTAATTTTTAGAGATAAGGTCTCACTCTGTCACCCAGGATAGAGTGCAGTGGGTATCATCATAGCTCACTGTAGCCTTAAACTCCTGAGGTCAAGTGATTCTCCTGCCTCAGCCTCCCAAGTAGCTAAAACTATAAACTACAAATACGAGATGCGAGCCACACCACATTGGGCTAATTGTTTTTTTTTTTTTTTTTTTTTTTTTTTTAGAGATGGGTGTCTCAGTATGTTGTCTATGCTGGTCTTGAACTCCTGGCCTCAAGTGATCCCCTCACTTTAGCCTCCCAAATTACTGAGTTACTGGAATTACAGGCATAAGCCACTATGGTTGTAAAATTACTATGTTGTAAACCACTCTGTTGATGGCAAGTCTAGACACAGAAAAAGTTTTCCATGACTGAAGGAAAAAAAAAAATGGTTAATAGTCCTCATGACAAGGAATAGCAGATGCTTGCTACATGATATGAATATCAAAGGAACATACTTTCAAGAGGATAGATGTATATTCCTGTGAAAAAATATTGTGGGATAAACTGGACAAGGATTTATCTCTCATTCCTTAGTAAGTGGAATGCAAAGAAATATTTCAGTCTCAGTTTGAGAGTGCTGTCGACAAACTCTCAGAAGAAGGAGAGATTTCCACTAAGCAGTGTTTTTAAGGTAGGATAGCCTACTTAATAACAAAGAAACTCCCATAGCTTATTGGCTTAAAGAATAAAGAAGTCATTTATCATTCAAGAACAGTCCAGTGTGGTGGTCTTGGTGAACTGGAGGCCAACAATAACTATGCCATCTTATATACATAGTTTTTAAGGTCCAGAGAATAGGAAACAAAGAGTGAAAGCTAAAGGTAAGCACTTTTCTCTTCATCAAGTGAAACGTAGACTGCAAATATTTTTTCTATTAACATGCTATTGATAGAGCTCAATCACCTGACCACAGCTAGCAGAGAGGGTGAGAAAAGCAGTGCCCAGCTGGGCAACCATGTCCCAGTTATAACTCTATCACTATGTTAGAAGGAAAGAATGGATTTTGGTGAAGAGCTAGAAATATATTTACTTATGTTGAATAAAGGAATAAAAAATTTCATCCAGCATTTCAGAATATTTACGTTATTTCTATGATACCATAGCTTTTTTTGTTGTTGTTAAGGTTTATTGAGGTATTACTTGACAAATTTTGACCAATCTACATGGTCATGTAATTCTCACCATGATTGTTGTATTAAATATTACATCATCCAAAAAAGTTCCCACTTGCCTCTTAGCCGCTGGTCTCCTCCCCCACAAATAATGATTTCTGTCAGTATAATTTACTATGTTTGAGAAATTTCATATAAATAAAATTGTGTATATGTTGTCTTTTGTGTCTGGCTTCTTACATTTAGAAAGATGCTTTTGCAATTCATCTTTATTGCTACAGTTTCTCACTAGTTTGTTACTTTTTATTACTATGATTCTATAATATGAATGTACCAGTTTGTTCTTTCCATCCATTACTTGATAGACTTTCTTTTGAATTGTTTCCAGTTTTTTATATTATAAATAAAGTTACTATGAAGCTCCAAATAAAAGTCTTTTTGTAATGTATGTTTTCATTTTTCTTAGGTAAATAGCTGGGGAGGTAATTGCTTTATCATATACGGTAAGTATGATGTTTATTTTTTAAAAAACTGCCATATTGGTTTTGAAAGTGGGTCTTCAATGTTATCATCAGAGTATGAGTTGTTCCACATCTTTGTAAACACTTGTTTTCCATTTGCACATTTTCTTTTATGAAGTGACTATTAAATATTATGCATACTTTCTACTCTTTGTAAGTTAAATTTTAGAACTAAAAATATTTGAAGAACACTAAGTATTAATAAGATCTTAAAATATTATTGAAATTCATTATTAAGAGCCAAATGCATATAAATGTACAAATAAATTCTGACTGAATTTTAAGCTGTCTTGTTATAAACCATAAAAGTTAGTGCTTATTTTGTCATGACTAAACAGAAAATGTTTAATTTGTGTCAAACACATTTGTTGTACTGATAATAATTGCTAAGCTTTTTAATAACATTATTTTCAGCATGATGCTATGGATTTTGTTTAACCTTCCATAATTTCGCTTTAGAATGGCCTTTCTGGTTAATGACATGATTATTAGCTTCAAATATCTGCAGCTGTCACTCACGCTAGTGTTTTCATGTGTGAAATGCCTAATATTCAAAAGCTGCTAGTAAGAATGGTAAATTTGGGTATAGTTTATCACTAATCCTTACATTTTATTTAAAATGTTCCTGTACATTTTATAATACAAGAACCGTGCTTAGATAAACTGAATAGGAACTAAACAACTAGCATACTTTTACACATGCCAATATGGAATACTAATGCCACATATTTGAACAATGATTAAAATGTTTATAATTGTTCTGGAAATGTAATTCAATCACCCAATCAAAAACATATCAGATGCTTTTATATCTTAGAACTTAATGAAAGAACATCTACAGAGCATAATTTTAAGACAGTACCAATTCTGTGAACATATAGTAATATAGAAGACATAGTTATGCCTTGGTTCTAGCTATCCCAGGGACTTGGATACTCTTAAATCTTTCCTTATTTATTGGAAATCCACTAATGTAAAAGAGTGTTTTTACTTCTTAAAAATGAGAAAAATGGCAGATAAATGATTCCAAATTCACCCCTTTGAACCCAGAATCCAAGTTCCAAATACCTTTTGCTAGCCTAGCCCCTGAGGACTCAAGCTCTATACGTATTTCCACAGACCCAGACTCCAGGCCTCCCCCAGTGGACCCTGGCATCAGACTATTCTCCATATATCCAGGCACTAGAATTGATTACCTGTGGACACCAGTAGCAGGCCTACCCACAACCCCACCAGCCACCCTGCCCAGAATCTGTGGCTGGTCAAGGGCTGTCCTTACCAAAGCCAGTTTTTAAAGACTGGAAGAAGTGACCACATTTTCAAATGTGTAGACAGCGGTGCAATTCTACAAGCATCATAAAAAAATCAAGAAAACATGACACTACTAAAAAATAAAATAAAGCACTGGAAGGTAACTGTAAAGTAATGGAGATCCATGCATTGCAAGACAAAGAATTCAAAATAATAATATTAGAGCAACTCAGTGAGCTACAAGAGAAGATTGATAACCAAACAAAAATCAGAAAAAATAATACATGAACCAAAGTAGAAGTTCAACAAAGAGATCTAAAAGAGAACCAAATATAAATTTAGAAGCTGAAGACCACTATGACTGAAAAAAAAAAAAATCCATAAAGAACTTCAAAAGCAAACTTGATCAAGCAGAAAAAGGAGTTGGTAAACTTGAAGACAGTTGTTTGAAATTACCCAATCATATGAGAAAAAAGAAAAAAATAATGGAAAAGAGTAAGCAACAAGAGAAAAGCAACTCGTTACATACAAAGGAAACTATATTAGACTATAAATGTATTCCTCAGCAGAGGTCTTGGAGGCCAGAAACAGAGGAATGATATATTCAAAGTGCTAAAAGAAAAAATAAAGGCCAATGAAGAAAATTATAATCTTTGAAACTAACCTGTACTTTAAAAATAAAGAAGAGATAAAGGCTTCTCAGGCAAACAAAAACTGAGGGTGTGTGTCACTACTTGATATGCCTTATAACAAATGCTAAAGGAAATTCTTCAAGTTGAAACAAAAGGACACTGAATAGCAACATGAAAGCATATGAAAATGTATTTCTCACAAATAAAGGTAAATATAAAGACAAATACACAACAATGTAACATTGTGAGGGTGGTGCATAAATCATTTTTAACCCTAGTATTAAAATTAAAATACAAAAATATTAAGAATAAGTAAAATCAAAAAATTCCTTAATTGGTAGACAATATAAAAAGAAGTAGATTCTGATATCAATCACAAAGTGTGTGTGTGTGTGTGTGTGTGTGGGAGGGGATGTGTGTATAAAAATGTAGAGTTGTATGTAATTGAAGTTAAATTATCATCAGCCCAAAAAAGACTGTTATAACAATAAGAGGGTTTATGCAAGCTTCATGGTAACCAAAAAACCCACAGCAGGTGTAAAAGTGATAGAGAGAAATGGATCAAAGTATATCACTATAAAAAATTATCCAATCACAACAAAGGACAGCAAAAGAGAGGAACAAAAGAATGACAAAATAGGAAAAAAACATTAACAAAATGGTAATAGTAAGTCCTTTCCCATGAATAATTACTTTAAATGTAAATGGCTTAAACTCAACAATAGAAAGACATACAGTGATGGAATGGATTAAAAAAACCAATTGTATGCTGTCTAGAAGAGAGCCACATTAGACATAAGGACACACATAGGCTGAAAGTGAAGGAATGGAAACAAATATTCCATGAAAATGGAACCAAAAGAGAGCAGAAGTGGCTATCCTTATGTCAGAAAAAATAGACTTTTAAGTTGAAAACTGTCATGGGAGACAAAAAAGGCCATCACATAATGTTAAAACTGTCAATTCAATAGGAGAATATAACAATTTATATTTGCACCCAACAGTAGAGCAACTAAATATATAAAGCAAACATTGACAGATCTGAAGGGAGAAATACATAGCAATATAATAATTGTAGGAGACTTCAATACCCCAATTAAAATAATGCACATATTATCAAAAGAGAAAAATCAATCAGAAAACAACAGACTTGAACTACATTATAGATCAAATGAACCTAATAGACATATACTGTCCATTCTACCTAACTGGAGCACAATACACATTCTTCTCAAGTGCACACATAAAATTCTCCAGGATAGATCACATACTAGGTCACAAAATAAGTCTTTTTGAATTTAATAAGATTAAAATAATTCCAAGAATCTGTACTTATTACAATGAAATAAAATTAGAAACCTATCACAAAAGATAAATTAAAAAATATGAATAGATGGAAATTAACCAACATACTCTTGAACAATCATTGAGTCAAAAAAATAAGTCAAAGGAGAAATTTAAAAATACCTTGACACAAAAATGAAAACTTTAGGTATGTAGCAATAGCAGTACTAAGAGGAAAGTTTATGGTTATGAACACCTACATGAAAAAAAAGAAGAAAGAACTCAAATAAACAACCAAACATTAACCCCCAAGGAATTAAAAAAAGAACAGACAAAGCCCAAAGGTAGCAGAAGGAAAGAAAAAAAATAAAGATTAGAGTAGAAGTAAATGAAATAAAGAATAAAAATAGAAAAAAATAGATAAACTAAGAGTTGGTTTATTGAAAAGTAAACAAAATTGCTAAAACTCTAGCTAGTCTACCTAAGACAAAATAGGAGAAGATTTAAATAAATAAAATCAGAAATGAAAGAGAAGAAATTACAACTGATTCCACAGAAATACAAAGGATCATAATGGACTATTACCAACAAATCATATAACTTTGAAGAATTTGATAAATTTCTAGAAACAAATAACCCTATTAAGACTGATTTAAGAAGAAATTAAAAATGTGAACAAATAAAAAGGAACAATATAGAATCACACCTAATGGGTACAATGCACATTATATGTGGGATGGGCACACTTTGACTCAAATAGTACAAAAGTGATTTATGTAATCAAGACATTTGTAGCCCTATAATATTCTGAAATTAAAAAAAAATTAAATAAATAAAAAAATAAAAACAACTATCAGCACACAAACACACAGACACACACACAAGAATCAGTAACAACAATAAAAACTTTCCAACAAAGAAAATCCCAGGACCAGAAGGCTTCACAGGTGATTCTACCAAATATTTTAAAATGAGTTAATGTCAATAATTCTTAAACTCTCCCAAAGAAACGGAATTAGAATGAATACTTACAAACTCTTTTTATGAGGCTATCATCACCCTGATATCAAAGCCAGAAAAAGATATCACAAAGAAAAAAATTACGGGCTAATATCCCTTATGAACATGGATGCAAAAGTACTCAAAAAGTTATTAGCAAACTGAAGTAAGAAGCATACTAAAAGGATCATTCACTATGATTAAGTGGGATGTATTTCAGGGATGCAAGGATGGATCGACATATAAAAATCAATCAGTGTGATATACCACTGTAACAAAATGAAGGATAAAAATCACATTATCATCTCAATACCCTTTCATCACACAAACTGTCCATAATTAGGTATAGGAGGAACTTACCTCAACATATTATAATAAAGGTCATATATGAAAAACCCACACTATCATCAGACTCAATGATAAAAAGTGGAAAGTTTTTCTCTAAGATCTAGAACAAGGCAAAGATGCTCACTCTTGCCACTTCTATTTAACATAGTACTAGAAGTCCTAGCCAGAGTAATTAGACAAGAAAATGAAATAGAAAGCATCCAAATCAGGAAGGGAAAAGAAAAATTATGTCTGTTTGCAGATAACATAATATTATATCTAGAAAACCCTAAAGACTACACATGCACAAAACTTGTTAGAACTAACAAATGGATTTAGTAAATTTGCAGGATACAAAATCAGTGTACAAAAAAATCAGTTACATTTTAGATTTCTCTACACAACAAATTATCTGTAAAGGAAATTGAAAAAAATAATTTTGTTTTTACAATAACATCAAAAAGAATGAAATACATAAGAATAAACTTAGCAAAAGAGATAAAGGACTTGTACACTGAAAATTATGAAACATTGTCAAAAGAAAATTAAAAAGACACAAATGGAAAGATAACTTTGTTCATGGAATAGAAGGCTTAATATTGTTATATAGCCATATTACGCAAAGCAAATTAAATGAAATCCCTATCAAAATCCCAACTGAATTTTTTTACACAAATATATAAAATGATTCTGCAACTTATATGGAACCACAAAAGACTCTCAAGGGTCAAAGCAATTTTAAACAGGAAGAACAAAGCTGGAGACGTCACACTTCCTGATTTCAAAATTTACCAAGGCAACAATCACCAAAACAGTGTGGTATTGGCATAAAAACAGATAAATAGACCAACGAAACAGAATAAAGAGCCCCCAAATAAACACACACACATATACATATGATCAATTGGCTTTTAATAAAAGTAACACAAATACACAAAGAATAGTCTCTTCAGTAAATGGTGTTGGGAAAACTGGATATCACAGATGACAAAAAAAAAAAAAAAGAAAGAAAGAAAAGAAAGAAAATGGACCATTATCTCACACCATATATGAAAATCGACTCTAAATAGATTAAAGACTTAAAGGTAAGACCCGGAAATACAAACTCTTAAGAAAAAAGGCATGAAGAAAAAGCTTTTGGACATTGGCCTTTGCAATGATTGGATATGACAATGATTAGATATGATACTCAAATCAGAGGAAATAAAAACAAAATTGAAGAGTGGAATTACATCAAACTAAAATGTTTCCGCACATCAAAAAAATAAAAAAGAAAGGACAGTTTACAGAATGGGAGAAAATATTTGTGAGACATATATCTAATAAATAATTAATTGCTAAAATATATAAAGAACACCTATAACTCAATAGCAAAAAAATATATAGCCTGATTGAAATGACCAAAGGACTTGACATTTCTCCCAAGAAGATATACAAATGACCAATAGATATATGAAGAAGTGTTCAACATCTCTATCACCAGAGAAATGCAAATTGAAACCAAAATGAGGTACTACCTTACACATATTAGAATGGTTATTATAAAAAAAAAAGATAACAAGTGTTGACGAGGATGTGGAAAAAAGGAAACCCTTGTGCACTGTTGGTGGTAATGTAAATTATACAGCCATTATGGAAAACAGCATGGTGGTTCCTCAAAAAATTAAAAATAAAGCTACTGTATGATTGAGCAATCTCACTTTGAGGTATATATCCAAAGGAATTGAAATCAGGATCTCAACGGGATATCTGCACTCCCATGCTTATTGCAGTAATTGTCACTATTTTGCCAAGACATGAAAACAACCAAAATATGTCCCTTGTCAAATGAATGAATAAAGAAAATGTGAAAAGAATAAAATCCTGCAATCCTGCCAACATGGATAAACCTTGAGCACATTACGGTAAGTGAAATAAGCTGGACACAGAAGGACAAACACTGTAGATCTCACTTACAAAAGGAATCTAAAATAATCAAACTCACAGAAGCAGAGTGGAATGGTGGTTGCCACAGGCTAGAGGAAGGAGGAAATGGAGAGATATTAATCAAAGGATACAAAGTTTTTGTGGTACAAGATAAATAAATCCTAGAGATCTACCTTACAGCTTTGTGCTTAAAGTTAACAATGCTATATTGTATACTTAAACATTTGCTATGAAGGTAAATATTATGTTAAGTCTTATCACATAAAACAATAATAAATAATAGGGAGGAAGGAAACTTTTGGAGGTGGTGGATAGGTTTATGGCATGAATTTTGCTGATGGTTTCATGAGTGTATACATAACTCCAAACTCATCAAATTGTATATGCTAATTATCTACAGCTCTTTGTGTGTGAAAAAAAGAAAAAAGAAAATAATGAAATAAAATGAATTATTTCCTGAAAAATATATACAAATAAACTAGTTCAACTACCTGATCCAAATCCTAGCTCATTCTGCAATTAGGCAAATAATGTCAGAAAAGTCATTCTATCTGATTTCATTTTCTTCATTTCCAAGTGATTTATGTGGATTAGTAGAGAATCTCTAAGGATCTGTTCAATGCTGTAATGCCATAGGTTGAAGGACACGTTTTAAGAAGAGAAAGTTTCAGAAAGTTACATATATAGGTTGAGCATCGCTAACTTGAAAATCCAAATTCTGAAATGCTCCAAAATCTGAAACATTGTGAGCTCTGACATGATCCCACATGTGGAAAATTCTACACCTGACCTCATGTGATGGGTAGCAGTCACAGGTTCACAATACATAGTTTATTCAGACTCCCCAAGGGAAAAAAAAGACCCTTCCAAATCCCTTCAGCTGTGATATATTGTTCCTGCACACACCTGAACTCCATGATGCAAGCATGCCCAATAAAATGTTTCAATGTACACAATCTTTGTTTCATGCACAAAATTATTAAAAATGTTGTATAAAATTACCTTCAGGCTGTGTGTATAAGCTGTGTATGAGACATAAATATTGTGTTTAGTCTTGGATCCCATTCCCAAGATATCTCATTATGTATAGGCAAATACTCCAAAATTTGAAAAAAATTTGAAGTACAAAACACTTCCGATACCAGGCATTTTGGATAAGGATACTCAACCTGTATTTTGCTTTTACCATTGATTTACTTTTTCCTGCACTCTTTTGTTATATAATAAAGTTATCAAAAATCGATATATATTCTATTTTAGCCATTTGAAAAACATGGCCACCACTTTGTCAACACCTTCCTATATATATCCTTACTTATCTTAATTTTTCCAGTACTAGAGGAGTTTTTGGTAAGACTACTTGGCTCATAAGGGCAAAATCACTATATTTATTTTTGTACATGACTTCATATTTTAATATTGAATTCATTGTTCAATATCACTTCGGGTACCTGAGCAAATTTCTGTTATGATTTGGTTGAGTGTGAGGGGTTTTGTATGTGCCGCTGTTAAGAAACAACAATCCTACTCTCCATTTAGAAAGTTTCTCAGTTTGAATTTTCCTGCTGTTTCACTATGGTTAGATTAATGTTATGTATTTTTGGCAGAAATACCATAGAAGTGATCTTATATTGTTTCTAACACATCCTATCAAACAGTTTACAGTGTTGAATTATCTTATTAGACAAAGGTGATGTTAAATGAGATTACTTTGTCAGTTTTGTGAAATTCATCCATGGTTAAGTTGCTATATTTCTTTTTTGAATTATAACAAATTTGTTAAAGAGTAATTTGCAATATGTAAGTATCCTCACCAAACTTGTCTCACTAGTTTTAACCATTATTGATTCATAGTTAAATCAGTAATTTCTAGATGGTTGCAAAATGATGGTTTTATAATTTTATTGTTACTTGTCCTCATTTATTTATATATTTGTTTACTTATTTATATTAGTATGGAATCATAGATTCTTATTTTATGAATATTCTGTTATTTCTATTATTTGTTTTCATAATATTGTCCCAAATTTGCCCAGTGAGAGCCACTTTGATCTGGCTCCAGTGTCTTTTTGACATATCCCCATTATTTTTCTTAGCAATTTCTTGCCTTACATTACAAGATGCTCCACACTCATCTTGTACTCTTCTGCTATAGGCCTAGACTCAGCCTCTTCTCTAAGGAGTCCAAGCTTCTGTTAGTAGGGTATGGTATACAGAAACCAATATCTGAGAGCTAGATTTGCACATTGCTATAGGTGTTATTTTTTTAGGAACTTTAAAAAGGAAGAGCAACAAAATATAAATATGCATATAGCTACATCTTCATCTTCCTATAAATAACTATAATTTTATTTCTACATCTACATATTAAAAATTGCATTTAAACTGCTACTTCCATTTCAATTTAATGTAGCAGAGTTATTTTTTGCATTTTTTCTTTTCATATTTTAACTCATTTCTACAACCAGCAGAAATGTGGCTTTCATTACTATCAATATACTTACTCATATGCTCAATCCCAAAAGCCACAGACAGTAATTTTAGAATTTTAGAATTAATAATCCATATTACTGTGAACTACGCTCCTTTTAAATCCATAATGATTTTAATTTGGGTGAAATCACAAAAGTCAGGCATGCAGGACAATTATTTCCCCGCTGTACTAAATGTGTAGAAAATCTGTTCATTCATACTTCTTTTTTTCTTGCTAAGATACTGTCTCTTAAAAGGTATCATATTATTTAGGAAACAGGTATACATTTTTGTTACCAGTGTTCAAGTCTGTTTTATTTGTTAGGCACTGACAGTTGCTACATGAGTATCATTAAAAATATTAGTGACACTTTTTTGGTCATACATACAAAATAACTAAATAGTATTCAAAGCTTACAATTAATCAACTATAAGCATAGTGCATATCCATGGACAATTACTGTATATTCTGAATGTCAGCATAGCTTATGTGTCTTTCTATATCGTTGCATATAATTTTTGAAAACCTAATTTAGATTAAAGCTTTATTATGTTAGAAGGCAGAGGGGGAAAGGACCCTTAGTATTATTCAAACCGTGATAGCTATGGATTTCAATATCTATTAATCTCTAGGCAGGTGCTCTTTCCTTACATACAAATAAAAGCTAATAATTCACTAATGTACAAAACATGACAGTGGGCACAGACTGGGACTCCATTTATTAAGATATAATATGGCCCTGGCATACCATCTACACAAAATCTAACATAGCCTATGACCCTTTATTGGGAAATGTTCTCTACTCTGTTACATCTCAGCTGTCACTTGCTATGACTAGACTAAACAATTTACAATAATAGCTACATATTTGCTTCAAAGCATACATTCTTCCCTCAAATCAGCCCCCAACTTGATTTTACCTCACTCAATAAGTTGTTCATTTCTAGTTGTTGTTGAATTGAAATCAAAACAGCCGACAGAATTGCCTAGCCAATGTGTCAAACCCTGTCTCATACTAGGGCCATACAACAAGGCCATAGCAGCTTTACCAAGAGGACAAGACTGCTACATTTGGATGAGTGTTATTTAAGAAGACAATTAAGGCAAATGTATCAACTTAATTCAGCTAGACAAAAGATTATTATGAATGATGGTTTAGACAGACTTAGACTGTCGTTTAGGTAGGATTTGGAGAGTGAGAAGGCCCACGAGCAGCAGTGTATGTGAAGGTACTATTGTGAGTAGAGCAGAGAAGAAAAAACACCTAGGCTTTGACATTTGTATTTCTTCCAGGCAGCTCAAACTCGATATGCCCTAAACTGAACACATTCTCCCTCCTCCCAAGGCTGTTTCTCCTCCAGCTCCCTACATTTCAAATCCAACATCTATCCTGAGGTCTATATCAGGAAACTAGGAGTCATCTTAGTCAAAATAATTGACTCATTTTATCTCCCCATCTCCCATATTCTATCAGCCAGACATCCAAGCCAATTATATTGTCTGAAAGAATCTTCACATATTTTTTTTTTTTTTGGCTTGGCTCTACACATACGTCCATATTTTCCTTTCTAGCCTAGTTGCTAACCATAACTCCTTCTGCTCTGTCTATGCAGAACTATTTAGAGCTCCCAGATGTGTCATGCATTCTCTCTATTTTGGACCTTTGTTTTGCCTCTAGGACTCAACTCATGCATTGTCTCCTGTGAGAAGCATGCCCTTCCTCTGTGCTTGCCCACCTCTGATTCTTCACAGGTCTCAGCACATTCTATGGCAGTTGTTGGATTACTTCCAGGGCTTCCCAACTGTCTGGTGAACATTTGCAGGTATTGTTTGCCTTAGCATCCCTTGCTACATGGCACATGACAGGCGTTAACTAAAAGTTTATCAAAAAAAATTTAACTAATGCATGTTTGGAAGAGAATAAATAGTTCAAGTTGTTTGAGTCCAGGATTTGTGTTAGGCAAGACATACATGTGAAAGGTTTGGGTAGAGTCAGTATTTTTATGTTGCAGACAGTAAGTATCGTTAAAGGTGTTTATGGAGGAAAACTGACTTGATAAAAGCAGTGCTTTAGGACGACAAACCATGGTAAAAAGGGGATTAGTGTTGGAAGACTGGCCAAAATGTCTGGTCACTAATTACAGAGTGACATAAATGAGGCCTGAGATGTAGTGGTGGTTGTATAAACAGAAAAGTTGAGTACAGCTAAACAAAGAGAGATTCTTTAGTATTTCATTTGCAAGACAAATAATCAACTGGAAAAGGTTTTGTTTGTATATGCTAGCTAAAAATCTTTCGTAAGGCATAAAGGCAGTCATACAAATTAATTAGAGAAATATCTTATAGAAATTGACAAAAGATAAAATAGAACTCATGGAAGAAGAAGAAAACATAGGAAAAAAATTCGAGCTGATTAGGAATTCAAATTAGAACTTTGATGAGATAGCATTTACTTTTACTTCCAACATAACAAATATTTTAAAATATAACTCTCAATTATGTTAGGGATATGGTGTCAAAATGAAAAAAAATTACACTTTCAAAATTTAAATCATAAAAAATTAATAGTTCTTCGGTCACAATACTAAATCATGGCCAAGTAACAAAGCAAAACAGGGGTTAAACTATCTCAATTTCTCAGTGGCACTTTGCATCCATATACATGCCTCTGAAAGTCAGAATGTGGGTGACAACACCACACTTTTGGAAGTTAGCTAAGCAACAAAAGCCTCACTCTAATAATCATGGTCCCAAGGATGAAAGTCATATAATCCCTAAATCTACCTATTTATGAAAAGCTGACAATTCCTTAACTCCAAAATTCTTAAAGCCCTATATAAGATTAGCTCTTGCTTGGCTCAGAGAGGCTATGTCTTATAAGTACATCTCTCCCATGCATAAGAAAACAATAAAGTCAGCTTTTTTTTTCTTTAGATAATAAGTAGTCTCTTCCTTTGACAGGTGAAAAATGTCTTTTATGGGAGGATAAATTATCAGTTTTTCTGTAAAGAGATATAATAAAATTCATTAAGAAATTTTGAAAGTTTAAATTCATTATCCCAATAGTTTTATTCTGGGAAAATATCCTAAGAAACAACCAAAAATAAAGTCATAATAACAGAGACATTCATTGCTGGATTATTTACATTAGTAAAAATTTTGAAATGAATTCAATGACCAATAATAGAAAAATGGCTGCATAAATTATAGAATATTACTTGAATGAGATGTTATGTAGATATTAAATGTTTCCAAAGACTTTTGAATTACATTAGACCATGCTCATGATATAAATAATAAGTAATATAAGAGGAATCAAATATTCTCTGTGAAATAGGATTCTATAGGTGGGCACATGTGTAACTGTAGAATATAACAAACACATATATCAAGAGTTGCATGATTGTCTTTCCTTGGTGGGATTGATTATATATGAACATTTATCTTAACAATGCAACATATTTTCCAAATATTGTTAATATTAGATACTTAATATTAGAAAAAGATTTCTTTAAACAGAGTACAGATTGATTGCAAAATATTGAACAGAAAGATAATTCCAAGATGATTAAATTGTGATGTTTGTAACAAGTAGCACAGGTGAAAGGAGAACTGGTTTTGGGTGGAGGATGAAGAGCAAATATGCATTTTCTTTCTTATTTTTTAGATGGCATAGTAATAGTATTCAAGATTAAACTGTTATTTGCTGATTGGTATTTCTTTTCTAGAACTTTACAATGAGCTATACAGTCATCTTTCAGCCAAAATAGCTAATGGCAAAAGGAATGGGCCCAGATAACAAGTTCCAAATACCACCCCAACCATTTTCTCTAGAACAAATATGCATGGGAATTTAACAAAGATATAAGCAATTCTTCAAGGTGAAATTTCAGAGGAAGGTCTCTGGCTGAAATATAATTTGTGTTTTCATTTCTCTGACCCATATCTTTGCCTTTGGGTTTAAGCTTTTAGAATGTGGATGCTTATGGTTTTCTTCTGACCCTTTTAGAGTTCTTCTGTTATTTCTGCAGCCATTTACTTAAAACTTTCCTTTAGGATAAGATGCATTTGCCCAATCTTTTCTCCTTTAAGCTTAAGATAGATTCAAGTAGCTTCCATCTGCACTGACTTCTGAGAATCCTGAAGGAGGGAAGTGCTGGTAGTCCTCTTTTGTTCTTCTTCGGTAAACTTCTTCATGCTTGCCTTGCTTTTGGTGAGTGTGGTCATTCTTTGGCCAAGAGGACACCAAGAACCAAGAACAGACCAGATTACAGACCCCAACCCAAAAAAACTACTGAAAGATCTTTAGCTAAGATCAACAAAAACGTTTGTCTTATATAATTCTTGCTTCTTTGACTCCTCTGCATCATCTGACACTGTTAAAATATTTTCTTCTTCTAGTGTGCTGCCTCAGTTTTCTTACTACAGTTATTGACCATACTGCTCATTCTTCATGGGCCCATTTTTCTCTGCCTCTGTCTCAAATAATGATGTTCCCTGAGGTTCGTTACTAGGTCACCCTTTCTTATAATTGTGTTTAATTCAGTCCCCTCTCACAGCTTCAAAAACCATCTAGAGATGCCTCTCAAATATATATCTCAACTTTATTTTATAATCTCTGCCCAGAGTTTATGACTCATATACCCACATGCCTACTAAGCATCCCTACTTGGCCCTTTAGTTCAAATGTTCAGAGCCAAACTCAGAATTTCCACTTACGAGCAACTTTCTTCATGTTCCCACATCTCAGCCAATGTCACATCCTTCTTTCCTGGTACAGCCAGCACACTAGATGTAATTGTGACTCATCCTTCTGTTTTTCTACTCCCTATCTAATCAATGATTAATAACTTCTAATGCTCCTGAGAAACATCCTTTTAATTTGTTCATCTTTATCTCAATTGCTATTATTTTAGTGAAAGCCACCATCATTTCTTAACTACAGGGTGTCCCAAAATTCTCAACCAAAGGAAAAAATTTTGTGGTGAATATTTTGTAAATAAAGGTACATTTAGCTACAGTTTTCCATTTTCCCTATATATGGCAACTTTTGGGACACCCTCTAGATAAGAGCATCCGCTTTTGCTTGGTAATTCTGCCTCCACCTTTGTCCTCTTCATTATTCTCCCCATTCTGTCATCAGAGTGCCTCTTTGTAATTAAAAAATTGCTCCTGCCATCTCCTTCTCTCTCACTTAATACCCTTCAGTAGCTCCTCATTGATATAAGTCCACACTCCTTAACATGTGCAATCTTGTATGCCTAGTCTCTGTCTACTGCTCCAGTCTCATTTCTCACCATTTGCATTTCCATTTATCCTCTAAGCATATAGCATACTTTTTAAAATTCCCCAGACATAATTTGCGTCCTAACCTAGTCATGCACCATTGCCTCATTCTAGAGCAGTCTTCACACTGCCAGTCCTCTTTGTGTAACTGTATTAATTTGCTAGGGCTGACATAACAAAATGCTATAGACTGGATGGCTCAAAGAACACACATTTATTTTATCACAGTTCTGGAGGCTAGAAGTCCAAGGTGAAGGTGCCAGCAAGTTTTATTTCCTCTGAGGGCTCTGTTTGTTTTCCTCTGGCCATGCCCTTGCTGCCTCTTTACCTGGTCATATCTCTGTATACATTATACCCCAGGCATCTCTCAGTGTGTCCAAATTTTCTCTTCTTATAAAGACACTAGTCAGATTATATTAGGAGCCATACTAACAACCTTATTTTACTTCAACTACCTCCTTAAAGGCCCTATCTCCAAATAGAGTTATATTCTGAGATACTGTGTATTAGGGTTTCAACATATGAATTTTATGAGGACAATTTCCACCCATAATACTGGCTAATGGCTGTGCAAACACTAGATTTCTCCTTTAATGTTAAGTTTTTCTGGAATCTTTCCATTAATCTTCCAAATATGATTCATATGCCTTTTTCTGGGCACCCTCATAACACCTTGGAACATCTCCTTCAAAGCACATGCTATATTCTCTGCCTCTCCTACTATATTTTAAACAATATAAATGCAAACTCCATAAATTTTTGGTCAATATCATGTCCACCAAACTTAGTACAGTGAGTAGCACATAAAAATCATTGAGTTAATTCGTGAGTAAATATGTACATGTATTGAACACCCTTTGTTTTCTTTCCTTGACTGTTTTTCCAGCCTTATCGTTTGTCGGAGACCCATGGAGACTGCAAGGGAAACCTAACTTGTAGTTCTCTGAATTGATTCCATCTTGTACTAATACTCCTCCTTTGCTTATTCCTGCCTGAAATTTCCTCTCAGAATTCCTTCTTAACCTTTGTAACATTTGCTAATCCTTCAGGGCTGAGCTCTTCTGGGAGTGTTGAGTATCTTCAGTTAAGTACTAATGCATCCTCTTTTGGGCTCATAGCTCTCTGTGCTTATTTCTGTTACAGCATTAATCATCTCTGCTAGATTATTTACTCCTTAAGAAAAGTGATTTCTTACTGCATATTTGATTTCATAAGCTTAGCAGAGTAGTTGGCAAATAGGAGGGGCTTACTACCTATTTTATGAACAAATATGACAGAAAAAGTAATTGTAGAGACACTTATGATGATCTGTTGAGCCTGATGAGAAGAAAATATTTTGGTTACTTTTGTAGGTGCTAAAGTATTGTGGAAGAGCAAGTCTGGTGTTCTGCAGAAGGAGCAAGGAGTTCATTGTGGATAAAGTAGAGTGAGGGGAAGACCAGTAAGGGATGAAGTCTGAGAGACAATGGGGGATCAGATATCATGCATAGCAGTTTAGGCAACTGACAAGGTTTTGGCTTTAATTCTGAGTAAAGTAGGAAGAATGCAGGGGATTTGGATAGTAGGTTGGTAATAGATTATGAGGGGAGGAGGAGAGTGGGGAGAAGAAAGATGGGACAAAGAAAGATGTAAGAGACCAGTTAAAAGACCCTGATGATAATCCAGGTGAGAAGTGATGTATTAGGGAGAAGCATGTTAGAGATGGTAAGAAGTGGTTGGAGTCTATACATATCTTGACAGTAGAGCCAGTGGTATTATTGACTGGGAGGATATGGGGATGTGAGTGAAAGAAATGAATCACTTTGGGGTGTGTGTTTGTTCATATAAAAGATATGTCTTGTGATGTCTGATTAACTTTGTAGGTAGCCCAACATTAACTTGCTTTGTAGATAGCCCAGCATTCAAGATGGATGCTATAAGAAATTTGATGAGTCTGGAGTCAGAAATACATTCTAAGACTGACAGTAGAATGTTGAAAACATAAAAATAAGAATCCTTTGAAGAGATTAAAAAAGAAATTTTATTTGGTATGTTGTAGAAGTATGTATACAAGTAGGAACTAATCATAGTTGAGGGAACATGTAGAGGAAAGGTTGATGGGAATTATTTTTTAAAAAATTAAGAATTCACTGCAATGATGAATCTTTCTCAACATAAAGGAAAAGTGATTTGAAAAATACAATGAAAAAATTACTTTCTAAAACAAAAGGCCGGGTGCAGTGGCTCACACTGTAATCCTAGCACTCTGGGAGGCCGACGTAGGAGGATAGATAGCTCAAGGTCAGGAGTTCGAAACCAGCCTGAGCAAAAGCGAGACCCCGTCTGTACTAAAAATAGAAAGAAATTAGCTGGACAACTAAAAATACATAGAAAAAATTAGCCAGGCATGGTGGTGCATGCCTGTAGTCCCAGCTACTTGGGAGGCTGAGGCAGAAGGATTGCTTGAGCCCAGGAGTTTGAGGTTGATGTGAGGTAGGCTGATAACACAGCATTCTAGCTCAGGCAACAGAGTGAGACTCTGTCTCCAAAATTAAATAAATAAATGAATGAATAAAATATAAAATAATAAAATAAAACAAAACAATAGATAAACACAGAAAATTTATCTATGTAACCAATGAAATTATATGTTATTATTTGCATGAAGTATAAAAAATATCTGCAATTTACTTTTTTCACTTAAGGAAGGAATACTTTTCACTTAAAAAGAAATTATTAATACATGATTTAAGAATTTATTCCTCTAAAATAAATCTGTAGAAACCTCATTAAAGAGAATCTTCCAAAGAAAACTAATTAAGTGGTAAATAGATATAATTTGACATAAGGTGAAGTATATGTTTAATGAAAATATATCCTGATCTTTTATTTACATAGTAGTAATGGTAATTTATTTTTAGAAGAATTTCATGATTATATAACCTGCATGATTTCATTTTATTCTAGACACCTTATCTACTATGACAAATTTGTTTAGATAAAATAATTTTATTTCTGTTCACTTCTATACTAAAGATTTTCATTTATTTTTAAAATCTTGTCTTTTGTATCATGAGAAGTGATTGAGGTAAGAATATTTTTAATCATTGATTTCCTCTTTGGTCTATTACTTCTTTCATTTTCAGATGACAGCTTTTTTTTCTCTTTTGTACCTTTATACCTTGTATTTTGAATTCTGTATGATTTTGTTACTTTTTTGACATCTTATTCAATTTAATCATAAATATGGCCAGATGATAAAGAAGAAAATAGTTCTTATTTTGAGTGGAAATGTCAAATGTTAAGAATAATTGTCCTGCCAAAAGAAACAACACAGCATATTTTACAGCCTCAAAAATCCTATACAAAACAACTCATTTTTCCCTCAGACAAAACAGTAGAACCTTTCTCTTTCTGCTTTTCCCTTACATTTTAAACAATCACAGTATTGGAGATTGGAACACAATAGCGTGTTTGTACTTAGCAGATATGCACATAATTATCTTACACAGATACTCATTATAAATAATGTTTTTCCATATAGTATATTTGATATGAGCAGACATATTCTTTTTCAAATGCTCCCTAGTATAAGACTGTAATTTCATCCAAAGGTTACAGTGGAATAAAAAATGAGAGAGAACATTTACTTTGGTTCTTCAATGTCATTAGAACCACAAGGTAGAATCACAAGATAGCTGTAGCTTTATGTGTACTGTTTTAGAACACTTACCAACTAAAATTTTAAGAAATACCAGCTTGAAGTTATTTGAAAATAGTTTCAAGCTGGTTTAATCTATTAAAAAAGGGCATTATTTTTTACTTACAAGTCAGTTTATAAAATCATCCCATTCTGCCTTTTCAACAATTACTATCATTCTTATTCTTTCTATGATCTGGAATTTAATATTTTGGTACAGAATACACCTGTGCCTCATCCAAATATGATTTCAAATACAAATATTTTACCTTATTTTGGAAAAGAATAGTACAAACAATTACTACATTTTTAATAATTTCTTTAAAGCACAACACAATGATTTGTAGAAAATACTAAAAACATTTGTTAAATTCAGATCAACATAAATTTATTGAACAGCAAGTCTATACAAATGTATATGCACTACAAAGGACATATATGAATAAAACATTTCCTATTCTCAGTAAGTTTATAGTACAGTGGAGAGAGATATTGAGTAATTATAAAGAAAGAAAATGACTCTAAGAAAGGTAAAACTTTTACAGACCTATCAGACCTGTGAGGCAGACATGTAGATAGATGCCAGGGAACTTAATTAACCAAAGATACATTTTTGCAGTTTTCTCCAGGTTAGTACCTTATAGGCATTGGAAAGCTGAGGTCAGGAAGTCTAGGAAACAGATAAGAATTTGGTAAACGGAAAATAAATACTCTAACCCACCAGTTTCCACTTTAAGACCATATAGAACCACTTCTGAGCTCCGGGGTGTGTGTGTGTGTGTGTGTGTTTATATATATATATATATATATATCTCTACATAAAATATGACAATACTCTGTCATATTTATCATTTCCAGTAACTGATAGACATTTAGGTGTTTCCTGTGTTTTGCCATTGCTTACAATGCTGCAGATAATATCTCTATACATATGTCATTATGTTGAAAGAATATGTACAACTGAAAAATATTTACCTAAGAATATATTTTCTGGGTTAAAAGTTGCACACATTTTAATTGTTTTTCTTTTTAAAATGTATTTATTTCTATTTCAATAGATTTAGGGTGTACAAATGCTTTTTATTACATGGATGAATTGTATAACGCTAAGTCAGGGCTTTTTTGTGTGCACCTGTCACCAGAATAGAGTACATTGTACCAAAGAGGTAATTTCTTTATCCCTCACCACACCCCCCACCGCCTCCTTCTCAGTTTTCCAACATCCATTACATCACTTTAAGACCATATATAACCATTATTTAGCTCCCACTTATAAGTGAGAACATGTGGTATTTGTTTTTCCATTCCTGGGAAACTTTGCTTAGGATAATGATCTCCAGTTCCAACCAAGTTGCTGTGGAAGACATTATTTCATTCTTTTTTATGGCTGAATAGTACTCCACGGTGTGTGTATATACACACACACACACACACTCTTTCTTCATCCACTTGTCAATTGATGGGCACTTAGGTTGATTGCATATCTTTGCAATTGTGAATTGTGCTGTGATAAACATTCAACGCATGTATCTTTTTGATATAATGACTTCTTTTCTTTTGGGTAGATACCCAGTAGTGGCATTGCTAGATTGAATGGTAGGTCTACTTATCCTTCTTTGAGGAAACTCTATACTGTTTTCCATAGAGGTTGTACTCATTTACATTGCCACCAACTATGGATAACAGCTCCATAGAGGTTATACCAGATTAAAAATGAAAGGCTTATTTCCCCATACTCACATAAACTGTGTTATAAAAATTTTTGATCTGATGATTAAAACATAAAATCTTGCTCTATTTTAATTTACTTTTTTATTTTAAAAGTATCTTGAATTTTGTATTTATAGATGGATTTTTTAACCCTTTATGTTGGGAAGAGCTTTTTCCCACTTAGGGAAATGTGAATAACAAAACTTCCACTTCCAAAATCATGACACTTCCTGTGTAAAATATCTTCATCAGCAATAGGTAGAAAATTCTCAAGTACTTTTTCTGTTACCTGTTAACTGTGAAATGCTATTTAAAGATTAGGAAAAACAAATGGTGGGGAGAAAGAAAATGCAAATATGTGCAATGTAGACATGTACCATGATATTTTGTTGTAACTGTCATGGAATACTTAGAGATGAAATAATAGAAAAGTTCAACTCTTGCTTAGAAATCAAAGGGATACGGCTCTAGAATGTACCTTGAAGTTGGTACATGATTATTGAAGAGAGCAGGTCCATTTTAAAAGCATGGCAGGCTGAAATTACTATTTAAAGTATCTGAAGAAATTTTTAAGTTACTAAGAAGTGTAGTGTGAAGAGAGTAGAGCAAAGACTATTATGCTTTCTAATCAAAAATCACTGCTCTATTTTTTTTTTTTTATTTCATCTTATTATTATGGGGGATACAGAATTTCAGGTTACATACATTGCCCATGTACCGCCTGTCCCCCCAAGTCAAAGCTCCAGGCGTGTCCGTTCCCTAGACAGTGTGCCTTGCACCCATGATGTAGGTATATATCCCTCCCCTCCCCACCCCCCCTTCCCGAGTCAGCACCTTCAAGCGTGACCATTCCCCAAACGGTGCGCAATGCACTCATTATGTAGGCATACACCCATCCCCTCCCCCCTCCGCCCACCTCAGTCTGATATCTGATTGGTATCGTTCCGGTGATGACCAGGGAAACCAATTTTCTGGTGAGTACATGTGATGCTTGTTTTTCCATTCTTGGGATACTTCACTTAATATAATGGGCTCCAACTCTCTCCAGGAGAACCATAGAGATGTCATATCTTCATTATTTCTTATAGCTGAGTAATATTCCATGGTATACATATACCACAGCTTACTAATCCAATCATGTATTGATGGGCATTTGGGTTGTTTCCACATCTTTGCAATTGTGAATTGTGCTGCTATAAACATTCGGGTACATGTGTCTTTGTTATAGAATGACCTTTTTTCCTTTGGGTATATGCCCAATAATGGGGTTGCTGGATCGAATGGCAGGTCTACTTGAATCTGTTTAAGATACTTCCATAATGCTTTCCATAGGGGTTGCACTAGTTTGCAGTCCCACCAGCAGTGTATGAGTGTTCCTGTCTCTCCACATCCATGCCAACATGTGTTGTTTTGGGATTTTTTGATAAAGGCCATTCTCACTGGGGTTAAGTGATATCTCATTGTGGTTTTGATTTGCATTTCCCTGATGATTAGGGATGTTGAGCATTTTTTCATATGTTTGTTAGCCATTCTTATATCTTCTTTTGAGAAATTTCTATTCATGTCATTTGCCCACTTTTTGATAGGGTTGTCTGATTTTTTCTTGCTAATTTTCCTGAGTTCTAAATAGATTCTTGTTATCAGTTCTTTATCTGATGTGTAGTATGCAAATATTTTTTCCCATTCTGTAGGTGGTCTGTTTATTCTCATGACTGTTTCTTTGGCTGTGCAGAAGCTTTTTAATTTAATCATGTCCCATTCATTAATTTTTGTTGCTGCTGTGATTGCCTTGGGGGTCTTCTTCATAAATTCTTTGCCTAGGCCAATGTCTGTAAGAGTCTTTCCTACATTTTCTTCTAGAATTCTAATTGTTTCACGCCTATTGTTTAAGTCTGTTATCCACCGTGATTTGATTTTTGTGAGAGGTGAAAGCTATGGGTCCTGTTTCAGTCTTCTACATGTGGCTAACCAATTCTCCCAGCACCATTTATTGAATAAGGATTCTTGTCCCCAGAGTATGTTCTTTCCTGCTTTGTCAAAAATTAGGTGTCTATATAAGGATGGTTTTATATTTGGATTTTCTGTTGTGTTCTACTGGTCTGTGTCCCTGTACTTGTGCCAGTACCAGGCTGTTTTAAGAACCACAGCCTTGTAGTATAGTTTGAGGTCTGGCAAATTAATACCTCCCATTTTGTTTTTGTTGCTTAAAATTACTTTTGCTATATGGGGTCTTCTCTGATTCCATACAAAGTGTATAATTATTTTCTCTACGTCTGTGAAGAATGATATTGGTAGTTTAATAGGGATTGCATTGAACCTGTAAATCACTTTGGGTAGTATAGACATTTTAACAATGTTAATTCTTCTGATCCACGAGCATGGTATAGTTTTCCATCTATTTGCAAGTTCCGCTATTGCTTTTCTCAGTGTTTCATAGTTTTCCTTATAGAGGTCTTTTACCTCTTTAGTTAGGTATATTCCTAGATATTTTATTTTCTTTGTTGCTATTTTGAAGGGTATTGAGTCTTTAATTTGGTTTTCTGATTGACTGTTATTGGCATATATAAATGCCTCTGATTTGTGTATATTAATTTTGTAGCCTGAGACTTTGCTATATTCATTAATCAATTCCAGGAGTCTCATGGTTGAATCCTGGGGGGTTTTCAGATATAACATCATATCGTCAGCAAAAAGTGAGAGTTTGATCTCTTCTTTTCCTATTTGGATTCCCTTGATTCTGCTCTCTTGCCTGATAGCTCTCGCAAGGACTTCCAATACTATGTTGAAAAGTAATGGGGACAGTGGGCAGCCCTGTCTGGTTCCAGTTCTAAGTGGGAATGCTTTCAATTTTTCCCCATTCAGAATGATGTTGGCTGTGGGTTTATCATATATGGCTTGTATCATTTTTAGGTAGGTTCCATCTATGCCTATTTTGTTAAGCGTTCTTATCATAAAAGGGTGTTGAATTTTGTCAAATGCTTTTTCTGCATCTAATGAGAGTATCATATGGTTTTTGTTTTTGCTTCTATTTATGTGGTGAATTACATTTATAGATTTATGTATGTTGAACCACCCCTGAATCTCTGGGATGAAGCGCACTTGGTCGTGGTGGATTATTTTTTTGATAAGTACTTGGATTCGATTTGCTAGGATTTTATTGAGAATTTTTGCATCTATATTCATGAGAGAAATTGGTCTGTGTTTCTCTATTTTTGTTGCGTCCTTTCCTGGTTTTGGTATCAATGTTATATTGGCTTGGTGGAACGTGTTGGGGAGAATTCCATCCTTCTCAATATTGGAGAATAGTTTATGTAGGATGGGCACCAATTCTTCTTTGTATGTATGGTAAAATTCGGGTGTGAACCCATCTGGACCAGGGCTTTTCTTTTTGGGAAGGTTTTTTATTGCTGTTTCGATTTCAGTTCTTGATATTGGTCTGTTCAGGTACTCTATTTCTTCCTGGTTGAGCCTGGGAAGACTATGTGTTTCTAAAAATTTGTCCATTTCCTCCGCATTCTCCAGTTTGTGTGCATAAAGATTTTTGTAGAATTCATAGATGATATCTTGTATCTCTGTAGCATCGGTTGTGATTTCTCCTTTCATGTTTCTAATGGAGGTTATTAGAGATTTTACTGTTGTGCTCTTGGTTAGTCTAGCCAGAGGTGTGTCTATTTTATCTTTTCAAAGAACCAACTTTTTGTTTTATTAATTTCCCTTATAGTTTCTTTGTTGTCCTTTTCATTTAATTCTGCTTTGATCTTAGTAATTTCTCGCCTTCTGCTGGGTTTGGGATCGTTCTGTTCTTCTTTCTCCAGCTCTTTGAGTCTATTCATTAGGTTGTCTATTTGCAAATTTTCTGTCTTTTTGATATAGGCATTTATGGATATGAATTTTCCTCTCAGGACTGCTTTAGCTGTGTCCCATAGATTTTGATAAGTTATATCTCCATTGTCATTTAATTCAAAGAAACTTTTGATTTCCGTCTTGATTTCTTCCTTTATAGAATAATTGTTCAGGAGAAAGTTGTTTAGCTTCCATTACTTTGAGTAGGAATGAGTGTTTCTGTTTGGCTTCATTGTTACTTTTATTCCGCTGTGATCTGAGAAGATGCATGGTAGAATTTCTATTTTTTTGAATTTTTTAAGACATGCTTTATGTCCTAGGATATGGTCAATCTTAGAGAATATCCCGTGAGCTGATGAGAAGAATGTATATTCTGTGGACTTTAGGTAGAATGTCCTGTAGATGTCAGCCATGCCCATTTGCTCTAGTATTCTATTTAAGTCCATTATGTCTTTGTTTATTTTCTGTTTAGAGGATCTGTCCTGTACTGTCAGTGGGGTGTTACAGTCTCCAGCTATTACAGTATTGTTATCTATCATTTGGTTCAGATCTAGTAGGGTTTGCTTTATGAATCTAGGAGCACCTAGGTTGGGTGCATATATATTGAGTATAGTCCTGTCTTCTGGTTGAATTGTGCCTTTAACCAGTACGTAGTAACCATCTTTGTCTTTTATTACTTTTGTTGGTTTGAAAGCTAAGTTATTGGAAATTAAGACTGCCACACCAGCTTTCTTTTGGCTACCGTTTGCTTGAAATATCGATTTCCATCCTTTTACTTTCAGTCTAAATGCATCTTTGCAGGTTAGGAGAGTTTCTTGAAGACAGCAGATACTTGGTTTGTGTTTTTTTAATCCATTGGGCCAGTCTATGTCTCTTGAGTGGGGAATTCAAGCCATTCACATTTATTGAGAAAACTGATAAGTGGGACAGTTTTCTGTTCAGCTTCTTGCGTAGAACTTCATTGCTATGTTTTCTCTCTTGAGCCATTGTGGTATCTGGAATTTGATCTTTAGCTCTTGAGTAGTTTTACATTCATGAGTCTTTCTTGTGCTGATCCATGTGTAACTCTCTTTTGAGTACTTCTTGGATGGCTGATCTTGTCTTGGTGAATTCCCTCAGTCCTTGTTTATCTGAGAATGTCTTAATTTCTCCTTCATATAGAAAACTTAGCTTAGCTGGGTACAAGATTCTAGGCTGGGCATTATTCTGTTTCAGAAGAGTGAAAATGGGGCCTCAACCTCTTCTTGCTTGTAAGGTTTCAGTTGAGAAATCTGGCATGATTCTGATGGGCTTTCCTTTGTATGTTACTTGTTTCTTTCTCCTTACAGCTCGAAGAAGGGACTCTTTAGTGGATATTTTGGTCAACCTGATGACTACGTGGCGTGGTGTTTTCCTATTTGCTATGAATCTCCCAGGGGTCCTTTGAGCTTCTTGAATCTGTATGTCTAGAGTTTTAGCAAGGCCTGGAAAATTTTCCTCAGTTATGTCTTCAAATAGCTTGTCCAACCCTTGCTTATTATCTTCTTCACCCTCAGTAATCACTGCTCTATTTTTGCCATTAACATGACACTTAAATAGAATCACAAAATTGGATTTTGGCCAATAAAAAATCATTGTCAGTGAGATATGCTACTCTTATAACTGGATCTTAAAGTGTTCCACATGATCTTTTCTTCTCTCTCTGTACCTAGTGGTTAGTAGTATTCAGAAAATTCAGCAGAGGACTCCAAGACATCCTAGACAATGTTTGTATCCTCAGAAAGAGACAGTATCTCTGAATTATTCCTTGGAGAAAAGCTCCTCCCATGTACTTCCCCAAACTTTTCTAAAATTGAGGGTCCCAAAATCCAGCTGCATTGTATTGTGATATGAATGAGAAGTATAACTTTTATTAATCCCCTATGTTTTCTGGGTTGTTTGTTAGGCAGCTACAGGTAGATACTCAGAATAACATAGGAAGTCTGAAAAGTGAGTATAATCTATACTTTGAAGACATTTGTGGATAAATGAAGAAAGATACAGAATCAATACTGATATGAATATATAAATGCAAAAATAATAAAGAATATTCAGAAAGGTGAAAGAAAATGAAATCAAAGACATAGGAACTAAGTTCTCATATCTCAATACAAGGAAGGACAAAAAGTACTAGTTTCTTCCTTCAAGAAAAAGTAAGGTTTTGAGGAGGAATGAGGACAAAGTTGAAAGAACCTATAAGCATTAATTTTGATCTTTTAGAGGAAGTAGGCAAAGAATTGACTGTTAGATAATTGGAAAGAGTATGATTGAGGTTATAGTTATATTGTTGATGAGACCAGAAAAGCTTTGAATATTGACAAAGTTATCACAAGAGTAATACTTATTGTTGGTAATAATGCCTGAATCATTGAGAGTACATAGTCTAAAAATATAACTGACCCAATTAATATGATTTTCAGATATTTTCCAACAAAAAAAGTATATAAAATAAACAAGTAGATTAAGACATGATCAGAGAGAGACAATCACAGGAGTAAGAGATTCTAGTATGGTAGTAATAGTTGAAATAGATAACTACAATGTTCATGCATTCACCCTGAGTAGAGGTACAAATAACCTAAAAACTGGAGTAATAAAATAAATTACTCTGAAAGGACTGAGTAACAGGATGCAATGAGCAGATGAAGAACAAGGTAAATGGAATCTGGGAAAAAGTAAGTTTACAGAATATCTCATAGTTAGAGGGGTATTTTTGAATTCCAATATTACTCAGCTATTAGAAATAATGGCGATATGGCATCTCTTTGGTTCTCCTGGAGAGAGCTGGAACCCATTCTATTAAGTGAAGTATCCCAAGAATGGAAAAATAAGCACCACATGTACTCACCAGCAAACTGGTTTCCCTGAGTGCACATTTGGGAATAACACCAATTGGGTATTGGACAGAGGTGGGGGCTGGGTGGAAGGGATGGGTGTATACCTACTTGATGAGTGCGATGAGCACTGCCTGGGGAATGGACACGCTTGAAGTTCTGACTGGGGGGGGATGGGAGTGAGGGGAGGGGATGGGTGCATACCTACATGATGGGTGCAGTGTGCACTGTCTAGGGAATGGACACACTTGAAGCTCAGACTCGGGGGGGATGGGGAGGCATAGGCAATATATATAACCTGAACTTTTGTACCCCCATAATGAGCTGAAATTAAAAAAAATAAAAATAATTTCATATGCTAAGTATGATAATGAAGCCCAAATTAGAATGAAAATGAAATGGAATATAGCTTGTTGAAGTTAAAGGTATTTAGTGATTGAGAATTCAGTATTTGCATGTTTATTGGGATCACCAGATAAAATCCAGGATGCTCATGAAGGGATCTACACATTTAAAATAAGCTAATAGGAAACAGATGCAAAATATGGAAGATGAAACATAATTATCCCAGTTTCACAATAATAAAGGTAGGGGGATGATAGTGGCAGAATAAATACCCAGAAGTGTCAGTGAGTAGCAAAGAAGTTACTAATCATGATCCTTGGCTTGGTAGCAGTGTTGGAATGGTCAGAGAACAAGAGGGTGAGAGTGATAGTCACATAATTCTAACTCAAGTTTTGTAAAGAAGTGTGGTCCTCAGAGAAAAATCAAATTTCACTTAAGGAAAGGAAATGGAAAGAGCACTTGATGAAAAAGTTAAAGTAGAAAGGACATATGTACTGGATAAGACAATGGACTCTGAATATGGCAGACCAAGGTTGTGTATCAGCTCCACCATTTCATAATTGTGCAACCATCGGTGAGTTACTTTAATTTAATAAAGTCTGGCTTCCCCATGTCTAATCTTAAAATAATAGTGCCTACCTGGTTCAGAGGAGAGACAAGATGGCTAACCAGAGACAACAACTGCCAGATCAACTCAGAAAGAAGGAAAAGTTTTATATGAAAAAGGAAAAAATGAACAAACAAATGTAGATTGGTAATTTTGAGGGAAAAGTCCTGGAACATACAAGAGATTTCATGGGAAGAAGTTGTGGATCAGAAGAAGAAGGAGCAAGATATCAGCAGAGATCAATACCTGAGAGGCTTGGAGTCCAGCAAAAAGGGTTGGTGGAGCAATTTATTTCTTCCTTCCTCTCATCTCAGGCAGTCAGCAGGCTCCTGACCTGCTGGAAAGCTATTCTACTGTCATGAGCTCACAAGCTGCTGCCACCAGAGAACTGGAAACTTCTTGAGGACAAATCACCAGGCTGCCAGCCACCTTGGGCTGCTCTCCATGATCACAGACTGGATCTGAGATGGCAGGTGCTATATTGCTTCTCTAGTCAGCCATGCACCTTTGTCCTCTCCAGGGGGCTTCAGTCCCTCAGTTTATGTCTTTCTAGTTTCCAGACAAACAATTCCCCACTCCAGCCCAGATTGTGGGAGCCACAGAGGTCTTGCGGGTCCCAGGGGATCTGTGAGACCTCAGAGTCTGGACATTACAGGCAGGCTGCCTTCCAGATAGAGGGACACAGATGACCAGAGTGCTGGTTTTTCCTTTCAGACTCTTTTCTACCCCTTCCCCTCACTTGCCCCAAACAGGGACATAGCAAAACAATAGACACATAGACAAATGGAACAGAACAGAGAACCTAGATATAAAACCATCCACATACAGTCAACTGATCTTTGACAAAGCAGACAATAATATACACTGTAGAAAAGAAGTCTTATTCAAAAATGGTGCTGGGAAAATTGGATAGCCACATGCAGACAGGACTCCTCTCACCACTCACAGAAATTAATTCAAGATGGATAAAAGACTTAAATATAAGATATGGAACCATAAGAATTCTAGAAGAAAATGTTGGAAAAACTCTTCTAGATATCAGCCTAGGAAAAGAATTTATGAAAAAGACCCCAATGGCAATCACAGCAACAACAAAAATGAATAAATAGGACTTCATTAAGTTAAAAAGCTTCTGGACAGCTAAGGACATCATCAACAGGGCAAATAGACAAACTACAGTATGAGATAAAATATTCACAAGCTATACATCTGATAAAGGGCTAACAACCAGGATCTACAAAGAACTCAAGCAAATCAGAAAAAGAAAACCCATTAAAAGGTGGGAAAAAGACATGAACAGAAGCTTTTTAAATGAAGATAGAGAAATGGCCATTAAACATATCAAAAATCCTCAATGTCGTTAATCATCAGGGAAATACAAATTAAAACCACAATGAGACATTACCTTATCCCAGTTAGAATGTATATTATAAAAATTCCCAAAACTATAGATGCTGGTATAGATGCAGAGAGAAAGGATTGCTTATACACTGTTTATGGGACTGCAAATTAGTACAATGTCTATGGAAAACAGTAGGGAAATTTCTCAATTAACTAAAAGTAGAACTACCATTTAAACCAGTAATCCATTAATGGGTATTTATCCAAAGGAAAATAAATCATTTTATCAAAAAGACCCCTGCACTCGGATGTTTATTGCAGCACAATTCACAATTGCAAAGATGTGGAATCAACCCAACTGCCCATCAATTCATGAGTGGATTAACAAAATGTGATGTATATAAACCATAGACTAATACTTAGCCATTAAGAAGGATGAACCAAGGCCTTTACCAAAAATCTGGAGGGAACTTGGGACCATTATCCTAAGTAAAGTATCTAAAAATGGAAAAACAAACACCACATGTACTTGCTATTAAACTGGAACTAACTAATGAGGACACATGCATAAAGAGGAAAGTAAAGCTCAGTGGAAATAAAGCAGGGGCAGGAGTGGGAAGCAGGGGATGGCCAAAAACCTACTAACAGCTACAACATATACTATCTGGGTGATGGGCACATTTATAACCCTGACTCAAGCATAACAAAAGCTATCAATTTAACCAAAGCATTTGTACCCCCATAATATTTTGGAATAATAAAAAAGTACCTACCTTATATATTTTTGTATGAATGAAATAGAACTTGTTATTCAACAGCAATAATCCATGTGGTAAATAATTAGTGTCTGTAGGCCTCATAAGAGAGAGGCTGTGGAGAGGGGAAAAATGTATAAAAGAAAATGTGTGTAGCGGGCCTATGATTAGGGTAGTGAGTTCAATGAGAGAAAAAAAGTAAGAACTAAATTGAGAAGAATTTATGTTTGGTAAGAGATAGTATGAGTAGGCAACAACTTTTTATAGGATAAGACTATGGAAGAAATATACCTGGTCAATATGCATGGGAGCAATATGCATGGTCAATATACATTGGAAATATTCTTTTGGCAGTGTGGATCAGTGCAGAATTGTCTCATGCTGAGAGACTTGAAGATATCTTACCAATTTAGGGTTTAGGCCAGTGACAGGGCAAATGAATATGTTGACTGATATGTTTACATGGTGATTTGTGTTTGTGTTTACATGGTGATTTGTGATTAGGCCTTCACCTTCATCCCTAACCAATGCATATCAAAAGACCATGTAGCCAATCAGTAAATCAAAAATAAATCAGGGGCAGAGTAACTAATAAATGTAAAAAAATGAAAATTTGAATCATTTCTATCTTGTGAGTAGTTTATTTATTCTGTACACACTAAATTTTTGAATGAAAACTTATTTTTAGTATTTAGAAACATGGTAATGTTATATCTGTGTTAAAGTATAAAATTGTATATATTTCTCTTCCCATATCCTCCAACAATGCAACATTTAATTTACATTAATATAATTAATTAGGTGCTTCTATTGGTTTGTTCTTTTGCAATCTACATATGCTCTTAGAAAAATCATAAAGGCCATCCTAGTACCCTTTGGTCACATTAGTTGAGGCTCTCCCTTTCCTTCCTCTTCTCCTTTCCCAGTGTGTCTCTCATTTTTCCCTTCTTTGATTGCTAAAGCAGTCATTTTCTCTATTCTATCCTCTTCTGGGTATGGAAACGTAAATGCTGAATTACTCCAACTTAGGTAACCCTTAGGATAATTTTTTAAGCAGCAGGAAACAGGGCTATCTGGCTGCGCAGATAATGATATCAGCTGCTTCCTTCCAAAACAACAGGTGCTTTGGCATAAAAATGTATATCATCATACTGAGATGATGACATCAGTTCATACTTCAGCTTAATTATAAACTACCTCCATTAATCCTCAAATAATTAAACATTTTGTGTGTGCTGCAAGGTGAAATGTAAAGTTAAAGGTGCCTGGCTATTTATTATTGGGTTTTTAAAATGTCTTTTCTCTACAGTGCCTTTCTTTGTACACCAACAAAATAAAATTTTGAAAAATCTTTAAACTATATTTCAAAAATTATACTTTGCTTCTACCAGAGAAAACTAAAGGATAAAATAAATAATGAAATGTAGTATCTGTATGTTTGTATGAGTGTAAAACCACAATATGGAATGGAAATAGCTATGCATATGATTGAGAATGGCAAAATCTTTTAAATTAAAAAATATTAACTATTCAAACCACCCTCTTTACTATTTTTTTAATAATAAATTCCAAGCATACACATTTACCTTTCAATAAAAACAAATATTCAACCTAATAGTGTCTGATGGGTATCATAAAAATTAGGTAAACTAGATGCTTTTCTTAAAAATTAAACAATTTTCATGAAAGAATATTTGACTTGTTGCCTATAATTTTAATATAGTTAGAAATTTCCATGAAATATTTTTGTTATATTGTTAATATTATCAAACCCAAAATGAAATTGCAAAGCATGAAACCTTTTGTGATTCAGTGTAGAAATACAACAAATAAAAGATTGCTGTATCCTTTCTTTAAGATACAGAGCTGACTCCATAATGAATTTTCATCTTAAAGAACAAAAAAATATAAAGAGCTGATTTTCTTTAAAATAGTTGTTATCGTCATGAGCCAGATGTGTTTCTAAGCAAATTGTTTACAAGGAATATATCCAAGGATATAGCTACTTAAGAATCAATAAATTATGCATTTGTCATTTGTTACTAGGTAAGGCTTAAGCTGACATCTTTGACATGAATACTAGCGTCCCAGCACATAGTAATTTCATTAACAATTTAGCAGAGGTGATTTTCTGGGGGAATGAGAGAACAGTGGTTAATAAAATTGTTTTTTATCATAATAAGTAGGTATTTCCACAGATTTTAATAATTCACTATACATCCATTAAAAAGTCTATCTTCCCTCTGTTATATTACAATGGATGTACAGTAAATTCTGTGGAGTTTCCAGGGTGCATCATTATCTGTTTATCATGGGATGGCATAACAGCTGTACAAAGTTGTTCCTCTGCAGATTACTTTTTTCATTTTTTAAATGTAACCAGTTAACAAGACCTTTCTCTCTTGGTAGGCATATAATGATAAATTCATACAAGAAGGGTTTTATTCTTTACAAGTAAAACTCAGACTGGAAATTTTCAGTGGATTTAGCTGGAACATTTGGGTGACCATATGGAGCTCTCCGTGGCGCCACGGGACCACGCAGCTATGAAATCTGATCACTAACTCCCCAGTGACAGCTGGGCCTTTACACCATCAGAAAATTTTCAGACTTCTAATTTGTCATAACTACCTCCTGTGGAAAGGAAATATGTTATGTAGCCAGATACAAAAATTCTTAGTACCCAGCACTATAAATGGTTAATTCCTTAACTGCATTTTGCAATTCACTGATGCAACTCCTACACCAAAAACATATGGGGTCTTGTTAAGTTAGGGTTAGGCAATTGCTCCACTCATTCAAAAAGCCATTTTCACTGCAATGTATCCAGAAAAAGATTCTGTCACAGAGCTAAGCATTTTAAATACATTTAACTTTCAGTTGCTCTCAAAAAGTCAGTAATGCCACTGAGAGGTTTAATCTGAATTCCATTGGCCCTTACTGGTCTATTTAAGTATAAAGACTCTTTATTTGAGTAGCTGAATATCATGCTATGGCTCCCAATCCCTATTTCTTTCTACATAGTGAGTCTGAAACTGTTCTACTGCTGTGATTATTTCCGTTTATCAGCCGTTCACAGGCTTATTAAGTATCCCTCTAGCTACCCAAAGAGATAGATCTGTTTTCCACTTATTCAGGGTTTCTGCTTGGGAATTTTTTCACAACCATTCCCATCAAAGAAAGAGCTCTTAAGATGTAATTTGCATCTTTCTCAACCCAACTGTCATTGAAAACAGAACTTTAAGAAGTGACTGAAGCTTCTACCGGCCAAATCCTTTTGTTTGGTAGCTTTTTAATGTCTCAACCTATTATTCTTTTTCTTGTAAAAAATCACTTATATTTGACTTTTTAAATAAATGACCTACCACGATCTCTTTTTTTCTTCCCTACCACAAACTTTAATTCAACAAAAGAAAGACTTTATGATTGTCTTACCTTCATCCTTTTGTTTATCCATATCTTCACATTAGTTATGCAGAGATTAGGACTGTACTTTAAATATATCACCAGGTGTTTCATATTTACTGTAACCTAAAAATCCAAAATCTATCCATTATAATTTCATAGAACTGTTCTTACAATAGTAATAGTATTAATAGTTAACATCTGCTCAGCACTATTATGCCTAGCACTATTCTAAATATTTTAAATGAACAAAACTCATTTATACTCCTCAATATAAGTTTGAGATAAATACAGTTTTCATCATTCACATTTTAGAAATGAGAAAACCATTGTACCATTGACTAAGGTCATGTGGCTTATAAAGAATAGATTTGGTATTTGAAGCCAGTGTGTCTGGTTTGAGAGCTAATAGAGTTAACCACTGTACAGTGTTACCTGTCAAAACAAGAATCTTGAGAATTAATTTGGAAACTGAAATAAACAAAAAACAAACAGATATGAATTCTGTTAGTTCTGCCACCTTGAACTGGCTCATGACACTGACAATGGTACCTGCTCTGGGCCTTTTACCTCATTTTTTTCAATGATAAGATCAGACTAGTTCTTTTATTTGCAACAATAAAATTCTAAGATTACTGGTTATCTCTATTGTTCACAGTTGTTTATGCAGGTACTGGTTATTTTACAGACACCATTTACCTGGGTATCATCTTTTCTGATTTTCATATTGCTGGTACTATTATTTTATACACAATTTTTAGTCCATTGGTGACTCAGCTTTTTATGACTTATTTTTTTAGTACTTTATTCTTCAGTGCTTATTCTACATGCTCTATATCAACATAAATTTCCATAGGAAAATCTTGTTTTTAATTCCATATGTCTATTGTCCTCATATCTCAAACTACTCCTGATTTATCAATGTCAACTTCTCCTTTGACCTCAAACATTTTGTTCTTCATATTAATCTTTGCACCCTATACCATATGTTAGTCATTCTCTACTTCCCTGTTTCAAAGGCACATGAAATTCTATCCAAGAAGCACTAAATCAGGGTTGAATGGAGTCACTCAACACCTCAGTTTACTTTCCTTTAGATTCCACTCTGATTATCCCATATAATTTCTCCATTTACAGACAATACCCAGCTTTGCAGCTTTACTCAATTCTTCTAGAAGGTCCACTTTCAACTGATTTTTGACTTTAATCACATCTACAAAATACCTTCACAGCAATGCCTATATATTAATATTTGACTGAATAACTAGTGACTGTAGGCTATCCAAGTGGACCCATCAAAAAGACCATCACAGTCCACCCCTTTTCAACTTGGTACCCATCTGCTTAAAACATATCTCCTTAAAGTTTATTTAATCTTCAAATATAGAAAACAACATAGTCATATTTCTGCCTTACATGATAAAACCATCCTGGGTACAACCCAAAATAAAGTAACCCTTGCTCTAGAAGAAAATGCAGAATCCTGGAGTAACATTCACTCTTTCCTTTGATATTATGCAACTTAAACACTGTGAGAGAAAATTAACTATTGCTAATACATTTTATATTAGATAATAAAGGGACAAGAGAGGAAAGAAAACAAAAATATTTCAGTAATACATATGCAAATATTTGTAACAAAATAAGGAAGACATAATATGATCTTTGTTTGTACATGTAGTTATGTGGTCACAGCAGGCAATTATGATTGCATTCTTCCATTATCTATTCCATTTTCCCATTGCCATCAGCAAAACCTCAGTGGGTTCCGGTTCTTTGCTTGGTGGGATGACCCGAACCTTCATTTCTGAAAGATTTGGGTCATTGGCAGTCCTGCCTAAATTGGGTTGCTGTAGTTTTCTATTGAATTTAATCACAGGACATTGTTGAAGTAAGAGAGGCCCTGAGATGTCTCCTGTATTTCAAGTATACCCTTCCATGAACTTTATTGTGTAGTAGCAACATAATTTCCCCTGCACCCTAGTCAGTACAGTAACCCACTTTTTTTTGTATTGATTCAGAAACATGAGAAGTCCAAAGTGGCACTCTGACAATCTCAATTTATAGTTCAATGAAGTCATTATTATATCTCCTGATAGAAATATTTCTTCATTTGGAACTAAAACCTCTAGACCAGTGGAGCATAAAGTTGTAAAGATAGGAAGCAAAAATATTTGCCAGTGGATCATTATAGGTAATAGTGAGTAATGCCACTCCCATTTACATCTTTTGATTCATGTACCTGTGAATCTTGGAGCTATTGTTTGAATGTGTCGCCTAAAAATCATGTGTTGAAAACTCAATCCTCAATGCACCAGTATTGGAAAGTAGGGCCTAATGAGAGGTGATTAGGCTGAGAGTGGAGTGAACGAATTAATGATCTTTGCCTTTTTGCCACAGGATGATGCAGCAAAAAGGCCCTCACCAGATGCCAGCCTCTCAATCTTGGACTTCTCAGTCTCCAGAACCATGAGTCAATACATGTCTGCTCATTATAAATTATCCAGCCTGTCATATTCTGTTATAGCAGCACAAAATTGATGAGAACAGTTGGCTATGGAAGAAAGAACATCACATATCATCATATATTGGATGCTAATTGTGAGTATACACAACAGCCTGGAACGTGTACTAGCCCCAAGGTTTTGCCACATAGCTAGTCCTGTAATTGAGCCTTCAAAAAGCCATTCCACTACTTATCAAGCCACTGCTTCAAAATGATGGGGAAAATGGTAAGACTAGTGAGTTCCTTGAGCCTGGGTCCATTGTTGTACTTTATTTGATGTGAAGTGAATTATTTGATCAAAAGCAATGATGTGTGAATAACATGATAGTGGATAAGGCATTCCGTAAGTCCCTGGATGGTAATTTTGACAGAATTATTGTGGCAGAGAAGACAAATCCACATCTAGAGTAAGTGTCTATTCTAGTAAGAACAAAGTGCTGCCTCTTCCATAATGGAAGTGGTTTAATATAATCAACCTATCATTAGGTAGCTGGTTGATCACACCAAGAAATAGCACCATGTGAGGGGCTTGGTGTTGTTCTCTAATGCTAGCTCGCTGGGCACCTAAATGTGACTCTTGCAATGTCTTCTTTGGTAAGTGCAAGTCTATATTGCTGAGCCCATGTATAATCTCTACCCTTGCAATCATGGCCACTTTGTTCATGAGCCCATTGTGAAACGAAAGAAATGAGTAGGGAAAGAGGCTCATTGGTATCCATAGAACAGGTCGCCTTATCCAGTTGATTATTAAAAGTATCCTTTGTTGACGTCACCTTTTGGTGAGTATTCACATGGGACATAAATATCTTCACATTCTATGCCAATTAAGAGATATATAATTATATATCTCTTTCCAAGACCTCCTTGTTACCAAATTTCAAACTGTGTTTCTTCCCAAGCACTTGATCCAGCCACATCATTGCCCATAGGTCATGAATCAGTATGTACTATTACTACTCTTAAACATTTTATTTTCTTACAGTTCTGTAGGTCAGAAGTCTGACATTGGTCTCATCAGGCTAAAATAAAGCTTTTAAAGAAAGACTACATTCTTTTTTGTAGTCTGTAGGTAGGATCTGTTTTCCTGCCTTCTCCATCTTCCAGGGCTTGCCCACATTTCCTAACTTGTAGATCCCTTCCTCCATTTTCACAGCTAGCAAAGTCGAGTTGGTTCCATTTTACATCTCTCAGATGGCATCATTTTGACCTCTTCCATAGTCATATCTCCCTCTGACACTCTTTTCCCTCCTCTTACACATATAAGGACACTGTGAATACATTGGACTAACCCAGATAACTCAAGATATCTTTATCCCTAGGTCCTTAACTTAATTACACCTGTGAAGTTCCTTTAGTCATGCAAAAAATAACATATTTGCAGTGTCCAGAGATTAGGATATCTTTGGAGAGTTATCATTTTGCCTATCGCTATTTATCCTTTGTACCCCAAAGACTCAAATTCATCCCCCATGTGAAATACATTCATTCCATTCTAAAGTGCATAAAATCTCAACCTGTTATAGCATCAACTGGAAGCCCCAAATCTCATCTAAATTGCATCAACACAGAAATCCCAAACTTCATCATCATTGAAATCATCTTAATTAGGTATGGGTATAATGGATCTTGATACAAAATTCCTCTCCATTTGTAGACCTGTGAAAGTAGACAAGTCATTTGCTATGAAAATACAATAGCAGGAGCTGGGCATGGTGGCTCAAACATGTAATCCTAGCAGTTTTGGAGGCCAAGGAGGGAGGATTGCTTGAAGCCAGGAGTTCAAGACTAGCCTGGGCAACATAGCAACCCCATCTCTACAAAAAATAGAAAAATGAGCTGGTGTGGTGGTGCACACCTGTAGTCCCAGCTGCTATGGGGCTGAGAGTATTGCTTGAACCCAGGAGTTTGAGGTTGCAGTGAGCAATGGTGATACCACTGCACTCTAGCCCAGGCAACAGAGAGAGGACTTGCTTAAAAGCAAAAAAAAAAATACAATACTGTGACTGGCATAGGATAATAGCTATAGACATTCCTTCTCAAAAATGGAGAAAATATTAATATAAGGGAAAAAAAGAATCATTGATCCCAAGCAATTTTGAAATCTAGCCAGGCAAACAACATTAGATTTCAAGTTGGAAATAATTGTCTGTGGTTTTTAGTTCTAACCTCTGAACTCTACACTCGGCAGTCTGAGTTTAAGGCTTCACTCTTTTGCCTTGAAGATCTACCCTGTGAGTCATCATTTCTTTTCTATGAATGATACCCCATGTTTGCTACTGAGTGTTTTTATGAGTCTATTTCCTTCCTGCATAATTTTGGAGGTCAGAAAGACTTCTTTGATTTCATTCTCTCTCTCTTCCTTTCAGTCTCAGTTAGCAGTGTTTTCTCTGATATACAAATTCTTGAGAACATTGAGGGTTTCCTATGTATGTCATGAGGATTCACTGCTATGGACAATAATCTTCTCCACAGATCTTTCCTGGATAATCCTATATCTATTTCTGGCTTCTGCTAGTTGATTACAGGTATTTATGAGTCACACACACAATCCTTTCAAAGAGCCTTGTTGTGACTAAATACTTTGAACTTTCTATCTTCATGCGGTATTAGCTAAAAGTTGTTTAGTCATACTTCTGATTTTTTCTCTAGAACTTGCTTTTATAATAGTGAATATGTTAATTTTTAGGACTTTTAAAATTTGAATAGGCCCAGAATTTTCCAAATCAATCAATTCCTGGTTTCTCTGTGTTTGACAGTCCTTTCCTCAATTTATCTGTTTCCTTTTATATTTTACCATCAGCAGCAAGAAGAAACCAGGTCACAACTTTAACACTTTGCTTGGAATTCTTCTCAGCTACATGTCTCATTTCAGCATTTTCAAAGTCTTCTTTCCACGTAATTTTAGGACACACTTCTGCTAAATGTCTTCTTACTATATAATGATAATCTCCAATTGTTTCCAATAGCATGTTTTTCATTTTCACCTGAGCCCTCACCTGGAGCACCTATAAAATCTACATATTTATTGAGAATCATTCACAAAAATTTAGGTATTCTCTAAGGTGTTTTGGGTTTCCTCTTCCATGATCCTTGTTTTCTTCTGAGTAATTAATAGAAGAGTCATTGACACCCATATTTCTAGTAATATGTTCAATGTAATGTGGTTGTTTTTTTAAAAAATTATGTTTCTCAAAATGCTTCCAGCCTCTTCTCTTTGCCCAATTTCAAAGCCCCTTTCACATGTTTAGGTATTTATTTTACTAATACTCTACTTCCAGTTATCAAAATCTGGGCCAATCATAGTCTAATCAGAGATGCAGAACCAGCATAAGATATGTACAAAGAGACTTATTACAAGGAATGGGCTTATGTGATTTGAGGGGCTGAATAGGCAAGTCTGAAACTCATAGAGTAGGCCATCAGGAAGGGTAGGCTAGAACTCTTTAAGGTGGATTGAAACTGCTGTTCACAGGTGGAATTTCTTTTTCGGTGAAGCTTTGATGCTGATTTTATGGCCTTTTAACTAGCTGAATCAGGCCTATGACATACCATCTAAGATAATCTTTTTTTTTTTTTTTTTGAGACAGAGTCTCACTCTGTTGCCCAGGCTAGAGTGAGTGCCGTGGCGTCAGCCTAGCTCACAGCAACCTCAAACTCCTGAGCTCAAGCGATCCTCCTGTCTCAGCCTCCCGAGTAGCTGGGACTACAGGCATGCACCACCATGCCCGGCTAATTTTTTCTATATATATTTTTAGCTGTCTATATAATTTCTTTCTATTTTTAGTAGAGGTGGGGTCTCCCTCTTGCTCAGGCTGGTCTCGAACTCCTGAGCTCGAACGATCCGCCCACCTCGGCCTCCCAGAGTGCTAGGATTACAGGCGTGAGCCACCGCGCCCGGCCTAAGATAATCTTAAATTTAACTGACTATAGTCTTTAATCATATTTACAAAATACTTTCACAGTGATATATAGATTAATATTTTTTGAATAATTGTGGACTGTAGCCTAGCCAAGTGAACACATCCAAAAACCATGACAGTATGTTAAGTGTCAATATGACCTTCTGTGTTTTGATCTTTTTTCCCAGTACTTACTAACTAAAGCAGCAGGGAGCTTAAAAAAACCTTCAAGCCACAAGTTGCAAATCTTGAAAAAGGAAGAGTAATATCTATCTGAGAGATTAACACTTTAAATAGTTGAGTATGGTAACAGGCATACAGCAGATGTTTAATAAAGGTTGATTCTCTGAAATCTTTGCTTCTCAAAAGTGGAAAATTGAGTCTGTGAAGTTCTTTTGTGAGCACTCTCAGAACAAATTGAAGATATTTATGAACTTATTAATATTTAGGAACTAGTTCATAATATTGGAATTCTTTGCCCACACCTCTCTATTTATCTCTCTCAGATCAGTATGAAAAGTTATAAAGTTCCTAAGCTATTTCTCATCTTTATCTCTCCATGTTTCTAGTCTGCCCTCAGTAGGTATGCATCCTAGTCATTAGGGGCCATGTCTCTTTACTTCCTTTGTAGCATCACTATTAAAGTGTCATATTCACAGCAATAATAGTGTAATACTGTATTTTTCATGACAGTACTGACAATGATGGTAAAGACGGCAGGTTGAGGAACATGATATAACACATGATTTGCCAGGTGCTGGGGATACAAATCAACAGGCCATGTGCTCACAAGCGGGTCAGTGTCTAAAGGGGAGACCAATGTTAAACAACTAAATTAATATGTAAGGAGTGAAAATAGTAGCTAAAGCTAACATCTCTTGAAAATATATGTTCCCAGCACAATTTTAAGCACTTTATATTAACCCAAATAAGACAGCTGAGGTATATACTTCAAGAAAAACAAAATAGTCAGATTACATGAAAAGTTAACAGAGTAAGAAACTCTACCAATCTATTTCAGAATAATTATTTTTAACCTCTATTTTTAAAATTCTGTTAAAAGTAGGTTATGGTTCAAACAGAAACAGTGTTATTGTTATATAGTTTCTAATAACTGAACAAAGTGTACAGAGTTGAACCTGTTCAACCTTATCAATGAACCCTAAAGGGGGAAGGAAAGGACAGAAAAATTAAAAAGGAAAAGATACCTATAGAAAACTGTACATTGGCAATGTAATCAAAATTCAACCTTAGCCATTTTGTTGAGCACAGCAACTGAGTGCGGAGTTTGGCTGCCACGTTGGAACTTGGTATGATATGGGATAAATCAAGCAAACCCTATGTACAGCGATTAAAATGAGATCCATTTACGGTATATGTTTCCTGGCTTCTGCCACTGCCAGGATAATTGCCACTGCCAAGGCTGTGTGTTCAATGAACTCAATCAGCCAATCCAAAAAGTCACATGATGCTGCTGCATGGTGCCAAGCAAAGGGGAGAGTTGCTGGGGAGCCTGGGAGGGGGGAAAGCTCATACAAATGAGCCTTTTGGCAGGATATAATCCCCTTTGGAGGGACCCCTACCTTTCAGAGAACATACTGCATTTTGCTAGGAACAAGTCCCGACTGTGTTCCTTTAGAGAAATCCCAGTAAGCTTTACCATCACTGATAATATAGCTCTCGTGGTGGCAAAACCTCTACTGATGATGCCTGCTACCTTGAAGATAAGTTTGCAAGATGATCACTATCTCAAAACATCTTTTGTTGCTATTTCTCTCTTCATATGAAAACTTCCCAAATTCTCTAGGGTTTTGCCTGTAGAGAATATTCTCTGAATTTTTCTATTTCAAAGTTAGAATGTATAAAGAGTGTGAAATAAAGACAGTATATAACAAAAATGAGTACATAATACAAAACAATGGACAGATGAAATAAAGTCCTTTATAGTTAGACTTAAGTTTAGGTTCTAGGATACACACTTATTTTTGCCTTTTACATGTAAATGATGTTTTCTTGATTTTAATCCAAGGCATCCGGGGCATTTTATATTCACCTTGTATTTTTCCATAATGCTGAACACAAGAGCCCCCTATCTTCTTATTTTAGCTTTTCCAGAATGCTTTATCTCTTGTTTCACCAAATTTTCATAGCTCTGTTACTTTGGCATGTTTTCATGTACTGCCATATTTAGTTTCTTGAGAGCATGAGAATGTGGTTGCTACAGACACTAAATGTCTTTCATTTTTTCAACTGGTGGAAGATAGAGAACAAAAGTTGGGATTTAGGAAAGTAGGCTTTGTAATGACAAGACTGTTTATAGTTTATTCTTGGAACACACTGAGCCTTGAATCCTTTGCATGATTTTTATGGACTATTTTTTTAAATTTCAAAATATTAAGAGGATGCAAGTGTTTTTGTTACATGGATGAATTGTATACTGCTTCAGTCAAAGCTTTTGTGCCCATCACTAATGTACATTCTACCCAATAGGTACATTTTTGTCCCTTACTGTCTCCTACCCTCCTGCCTTCTTAGTTTCCAATGTCCTTTACACCACTATATGACCATGTACACACATTGTTTAGCTAAAAATTATTAGTGAGAACATGTGGTACTTGTTTTTCCATTCCTGAAATACTTCACTCAGGATAATGTTCCTCAGTTCCATCCAAGTTGCTGCAAAAGACATTATTTCATTCCTTTTTATGGTTGACTAGTACTCTATAGTATATATATATATATATATGTATATGTATATGTATATATATATACATAAACATTTTCTTTATCCAATCAATTGATGGGCACTTAGGTTGAGTCCATATCTTTGCAATTGTGAATTGTGCTCTGGTAAACATTCAGGTGCATGTGTCTTTTTGACATAATGGCTTCTTTTCCTTTGGATATATACCCAGTAGTGGGATTGGTGGATCAAATGATAGGTCTACTTATACTTCTTTGAGGAATCTCCATACTGTTTTCCATAGACATTGTACTAATTTATAGTTTCACCAACAGTGTATAAATGTTCCCTTTTCAGTACATTAATGCCAACATCTATTGTTTTCTGATTTTTTAATAATGACCATTCTGACAGAAGTAAGATGGTATTTCATTGTGGTTTTAATTTGCATTTCCCTGATGACTAATGATAGTGAGCATTTTTTCATGTTTTTAGCCATTTGTCTATCTTCTTTTGAAAAATCTCTATTCATGTCTTTTGCCCACTTTTTAATGGGGCTATGTGTTTTTTCCTTGCTGATTTGAGTTCTTTGTAGATTCTGGATATTAGTCTTTGTTGGATGCATAGTTTGAAACTATTTTCTCCCATTCTGTAGGCTATTTACTCTGTTGATTATTTCCTTTGCTGGCAGAAATTTTTTAATTTAATTAAATCCTATTTATTTATTTTTGTAGTTGTTATATTTGCCATTTGGGTCTTGGTCATAAATTCTTTGCTTTGATTGATGTCTATAAGAGTTTTTCCTACACTTTCTATAATTTTTATGGTTTCGGGTCTTACATTTAAGTCTTTAGTCAATCTTGAGTCACTGCTTCTATTCAACATAGTACTGGAAGTGTGAGCCAGAGAAATCTGGCAAGAAAAAGAAATAAAGGGCAATCAAATAGAGAAAGAGGAGGTCAAACCACCCCTGTTTGACAATGATAGGATCTTGTATCTTGAAAACCCCAAAGACTTCACCAAACGACTCCTAGAATTGATAAATTCATCAAAGTCTCAGGTTACAAAAATCAATCCATGCATATCAGTGGTATTTCTCTATATTAATAACAATCAAGCTAAGAGAACTCAATACCATTTACAATGGCTGCAATGAAAATAAAATACCTAGGAATATACTTAACCAAGGAGATGAAAGATCTCTACAAGGAGATCTACAAAACACTGATGAAAGAAATCATAAATGACAGAAACAAAAGGAAAAACATCCCATGCTTGTGGATTGGAAGAATCAACATTGTTAAAATGTCTATATTGCCCAAAATAGTTTACAGATTCAATGCAACTCCTATCAAAATACCAATGTAATTTTTTTCATATACAAATGTGAAATTAGATAAATTAATCCTGAACTTCATGTGGAACAAAAAAAGAACGCGAAAGGGCAATAATCTTATGCAAGAACAAATCTAGAGGCATCACATTATCTGACTTCAAATTATACTACAAGCCTATAGTAACCAAAACAGCATGGTACTGGTATAAAGGTAGAGATATAGATCAATGGAACAGAATAGAGAACCCAGATATAAAACCATATAGCTACAACCAATTTTCCACAAAGCAGACAAAAACATACACTGGGGAAAGGACAGCCTGTTCAATAAATGGTACTGGGAAAATTGGATAGCCACATGCAGAAGAATGAAACATGATACTTATCTCTTGCCATATATAAATATTACATTTTAATTTAATTTTCTTGCCAAAATATTTTCTTTAAAATTATGAATAGAAATGTCCAAATATTAAAAAAAAAAAGCCTCCAAAATAATCATTTTTGGATTTTACCATCTAAGAAATTAATGTTTAAATTTGCAAGCCCATATAAACAAATTAAAATTTACATAATGATTCTTTCTAGGAGTAGGGATAAAAATGCATCCTGCAACTCTGTGTCTCTATGTGTGTTTTCTTAGTTTTTCTTTTACATTATTATTATTTGGAGAAATTGTGTTTTAACAAGTAAAAGTAAAACCTAAAGTTTATAGTTACTAACATTTGTTTGTGTAAAAATCCACCTCTAAAATTAATACTCCTTAATAGTTTACACTATTACTAAGAGAAAGGGTTAATATCTACAAACCACTTAATTAAAAACATCATTTTCTGAAAAAAAGAAAAGATAGATACTGAGTACTTCCTTGCTGTTTAATAACATTCTCTCTTCCCTTTTCTATTACCATAATGCCAATCAACACCTGACAAAAAGGAGGTAGGGTTTTGGGGGGGTCTATGAAAGTCTTAAAAAAGAATTTTCACCAAACAGTAACTTGGAACCACCAGTTCCACTGCTACCCTTGGTCAAGCCTCCAACATTGGTCACCTAGACTTCTTTATAGCCTCCAAATTATTTTCACCTTCCATTCTTGACTCCCTTTAGAATCCATTCTACACATGAACTCAGAAGGATGAGTTAGGTCATGTCATACCTGAGCACAGAATTCATCAGTAGCTTCATCACATTTTGAACTTCAGACCTAGAAGCCCTGTGTACTCTCTCAATGAACTTCTTTCCTTTTCAGTTTAATTTCACACCAAACTTTCCTGTGTTCTCCGTACTCATTGGCCTCCTGTTGATTCCTAGGCCATGCTAAACATGGAGCTGCCCCAGGGTTTTCTCATGCTCTTCCCTCCATTTGCCTCTATCTTAGGTAGATCAGTCCATGTTACCTTCTCCTCATCATTCAGAAATTAGCTCACTTCTGATGAATCAGGCCTTTCTGATGATTCAGTCTAAAGTAGTACCCCCTTACCTTCCCAACTTAATTAATCTCTATGCTGAACTGCATCACCCAGTTTTGTTACCTTCAGAGTTCCTACCACTAGTTCTTTATTTATCCACTCACTAATGTTCTCTGTCTCCCCCTAAAGAATATAAGCTCCATGGGGGCACAGCCTACATTCTCACCACTTTACCCCCATACTTGACACATAGTAGGTAAATAATAAATGGAAACTGAGGTTAGTATGAACCCAAGAGATTGGGGCAGAGAAATTACAGTAAGAAGCTGTTTATCATGACTGTGGCTACAGTTTTGATAATGATTACTATTTTAAGTCAGCATTGATAAAGTTTACTCTGTAGGTGACATTAAAGAAATCCATAAAGCACAATGCTTATAATTATTTGCATATGTGATAAAGAGAACACAAATCAGAAATAACTAATAAGTGATCAGACCTTATAATATGTTTTGTAGTCCCCTTAGAAATGATGGAGCCTAGTGGAAGGAGAAGAGGGCAGGTGAGGTCCCTGTTGAATTTAGAGGTGGACAGAAGGTTCTCTTGATGCATGGGACAGAGTGGGAGAGGGCTTTCCCTCAAGACTTGCTCACTGCCTGGAGATTAGTTTGCCTTATGTTTATCTGTCTGAGGTGTGACAGCTAATTCATTTTCTCTTTAAAAGGAACTGCAATTCTGGCAGAAGTCTTAAAGCTTTGCTCCTAAATCTTCCATTTTCACTCTTATTGAATGTTGATTTTTCAATTCACTCTGAAAAGATATGGCAGATATTTTCAAACCTAACTTTCTTGAAACCTTGATTTTTTAGAAATGTATTTTATGACATATAATTATATGCAGGCCTCTGGTTCATTCTTTCAAGGCTGGGGAGAGGACACTAGGGTGATACTTTATTAAATGACAGAAGCATCTGTTCTTCATGAAATTCTGGAGAGTAGAAGCTTAGTGATCCTCTCCTACTATGTAACTAAAATAAAAGTTCATGGTAGGCTTTTCCCCTTTGTGGCAGGTTGTGGTAGGCATTCTTCAGTGCGATTCAGATTATTAAATACATCTAGGAAAATCTGTTACCAGCAGGAGAGCTGAGGAATATGCTTCATCTGCAACTCACATAAGGTCTCAATAAAAATGATTTTGGTATTGTATGTGATAGGCCAGATTAATTTATACTTGAATCTGGAAGAATGAACCCAAGTCTCTGTATATGCTATCTTTACCCTTACGTTGGGTAGAGAATGCTATGTATGCTATTTTATTTATTTATTTTTCGGTCTATTTTATTTTAAGGTCCATAATAAATACATAATTATGCAGTTCTTCCTTTTTAAAACCTATTCTCTCACTTCATCCATGATTTCAACCACCTTTTTTATTATGGAAAACATTTTCAAAAATTTCTCTAATGTATTTAATAATATATACCTCTCATCTGATATAGATCACCTTGGAAACACCTAGATGTCTCAACCAGGTGACTTAGATGGTAAGAAAGATGCCTGGTACCTTCCAAATATTCCTAGAGAAGTTAATCTTTCCAAATCATTCACTGTCAGTGAAGACTCTTCACTTTCAAAGCCTCTGACTTGTGAAGAGCAAGTCTCCAATTTATAGCTTATATAAACTTTGATCCTTCAAGATATTCTTGTGACTAAGACCTGGCACATTTCAATAATTGATTACTTGGGCAAGATGACTAGGTGGCTTTTTTATATGAGATAACCACAACTTTTATATAATAAATAAATTTTAAACATCATTTTTAATATTTTTTTAATCAGTTGAGTAAGGAGGATGCCATCTTATTGCCTTTGTTTTACTGCTTGGAACATGTTCAAAACTTACAAATTGATATAGAATAAAAATCACCCTTAAAACAAAGGTTTTTCTATTTAAGCACCATAGAGAGTGGAACGTCACTACCTAAAATCAGGAGTCTAACTCATTAACCAGTTAAATTTTCAAAAAAGTCACTCCATCAGCCTGAATATATTTGAAATGTTTGCATTTCCTGCAGGGCTTTGATATGACTATAGTTTTGGCTTCAAAAGGCTGATGCTTTTTATGCCTCTCACATTCAGAATCTTTCTGTGTGTGTATATGAAAAGCTCCCACTGATTTCAAAGATTCCAGGTTAGGAAAAGCAAATAAATATTCTTACACATTAATCCACTATTTGGGGATTAAAATATACATATATGTACAAGTAGGAAAAATAAAAGGAAATACAATGACTTTCATTTTCCAGGTCTCATTCTTCCTCTTGTTCTATTTTATGGTTTCTATTTTATTTTGTTTTAATCAACAAACATAACATTTACCTCTTAGTTTCATCTAATTCTGGGAAATTTGTGGGATTATCATACTGCTCTATCATAGGAGAGATAACTAAAGGAAAGCATATCATTTTTCAAAAGAACAAGATTTTGGAGATATTGACTTAATAAAAACTCATTCATTTTCAGTTAATGTTGATGTTTCCTGAAAAAGGGGAAATTTCATTTTCTCCTCCACCTATAAGTATTTTCCATTACTTATTATTTTCCTAGCTTCATGATTATGATAATTACCAAAATTGTAAATGATTAGTTTATCCATCAGGTTATTTTCTCAAGCTCTCATAATTTTACTAAAAAAAAAATTAATGGAGCAGTTTTAACATCAGTATTACTAAATGTAATGGTTCATTTAGAAATTTCAAAATTTAAATCTTATCTTGAAGAAAGCAGTTTATAGGTTACCTATCCTCTCCACCCTGGTATACATATGTACACTTGATTTCCTTATATTGCTTACTGAATATACCTGTGTTGCACTCATTATCCTGCTAATGAAGGTTCATTTTCATGTTTGCCTTTCTTATAAGTCTGAGCTCCTATTCCTATACCTAGATATGTGGGCAATTCCTAGCATGTACTAGGCAATAAGTAAATGTTTGCTAAAACAAGTCTTTTAATTTCTGTAATTTTATTTTTTTCTGAATATAAAATCATAAGTCTTATTGTAGGATATTTGAAAAAAACCTAAAAATACAAAGAACATTTATTACTTTTAATTCTATCATCCTTAAAAAGCCATTGCTAACATTAATGACTTAATTTTTCCTAATTGAATTTGATTTGTGGCTTAAGGTGAATAAACAAGGTCTTCCACAACCCCAAAATGTTTCTTTTTCCTGTCCTTAACTGTGTAATTTACATCTGACTTAAATTTTGTAGTTTTTGAAGTTTCTCTCATTTGCTGGCTCTTTTGCTGTTATTTAGGGTTGATTTTGTCTGCCTTCATTCATTCATTTATTTTCCTGCAATAAATATAAATATTCATTGACCTCCTGCTATGTTTTAGATACTATGCTAGGCGTTGGGAACATAATATTGAGTAAATACACATATTTGCCTGCATAGAACTTAGGAGAGCAAATTATAACAGAGAGTGTTTACTAAGGAAAGAGTTAGAACTCAACTGAAAAAAAATGAATCCATTCCTGGGTGGCAGAAGAAAAGCAAACATTGGTAATATGCGACATTCATAATCTATGCAGCATTCAAGAGTTGTCAGTGTTTGAATGTCAGCTGGTGTGTGTGTGTGTGTGTGTGTGTGTGTGTATGTTTATGTGTGTGTCTGTTTGTGGGCATGTGCCCTAAGGGTTTAAAACATTGAATGTTAATCTTTCAATTCCAATATTTTATATGTAGAAATCATATTTATAGTAAATATACTTTTAAAAAGTTGAAAACAAACTGAAATCAAGTCAATCTCAGAAAATCAGATAGAGATCTGCAAATGAGAGCTACTTTCTGACATAATATTCTAGTCACAGCTGAATCGATAAAAGAAACACTTACCATTTTATTTCTTTATCCCCTGAAAAATTTTTAAGCGAAATTTCTCCACTAATGTTAAAAATCTAATAATAAAGAGGAAAGAGAAGTGAGAGCAAGAGGGCTTAAATTTAAACTGTTTATATGGATTTTCACAATTGATTATTAAATGGGGAGCTACTCATCTAATCAATGTGAAGAGTGAAAGTGCAAAGTTGGTATTAATAAATGAAAAATGTTTCTTTTAATTAAATCTGAGAAAGAAAATAAATTCTCAATAACTAAATATTCTAAATGACTTAATGGAGAAACAAATATCAAAGAACAACTTCAAAACAACTTGCTTTGTTGTTTTTGTTGTTTAAGGGCTTTCTTGTAGGAAATGTAGTGATTAAATACTTTAGAGAGTGATTTTTTTATGTTGTTTTGAAAATAAATAGAACACTTCAAGAGTTATTTGTAGGCAAGAAGTAGCATATATATTTTGGGGTTGTATAAAGATAAGTAGGCACTCATGATAAGGTATGCATTTTCATGTTTATAACTTCTGACTTTAAAATAAGCTTTATCTTTAATATACATGTTTTTATTTTTTCTTGATGTTATTTTACATTTATTTGCTATTATCAGTACAAAGAACACTGTAGGGAGATAGGCAAAATCTTAAAAATATCTTAAGTAAAGGTCAACAGAAATGATACTGCCTTAATCTTTCACTTTTGATTAACTTATTTCTTTTTTCTTTTCTATGCAAAATTTTATGGAAATATACGGGAGAGTTCACAAATTGTAAGTCAATTTCTACAAATGAATATATTCATGAAACCATCATCCATATTGAGGAAGTACCAGAAGTTTCATCATGCCCCTTCTAGACATTTATCTCCCCACAAATGTAGCCATTTTTCTGACGTCCTTTGCCATAGATTAGTTTTGCCTGCTTTTGAACTTTATATAAATCAAACAGTAAGTTCTCTATTATATATGGCTGCTGTCACTCAATATTTTGTTTATGAGGTTTATCCATGTTTTTGACCATAGCAATAGTTCTTTTTTTGCTGGAGAGCAGGGCTTGGAACAATTTTTTATAAAAGGTAAATGTTGGAAATATTTAATATTTTGGCAGCCATATGGTCTCTGTTGCAAGTACTCAACTCTGCCATTGTGACATGTCATAACATGAGAGCAGCAATGAATGGACATGTCTGTGTTCTAGTAAAACTTTATTTTCAAAAGCAGACAAAGGACCAGATTTGGCGCAAGGCCATAGTTTGCCAACCCTCTCTGTAAAGTATTTTATTGTGAGAATATACCAGTTTATTTTCCCAGGCTACTTTTGGTATTGTTTTTAGTTTGGTTAATGATGCTAAAAAACATTTTCATGCATGTCTTTGGATGTACTTATATATGTATTTTGGTTGTGTGTATACCAAATTATATAATTGCTGGGTCACAGAAATAGCTTAGGTTCAGCTTGAATAGATACTATCAAACAACTCTCTGAATTTACACCCACCAGCAATGCATGAGAGTTGTGTTTGCTCTAACTCTCCACCATTCGTATTTTCAGTTGTTTTGTTTTGTTTTGTTTTTTGATATAGAGAGAGTCTCACTCTGTGCCCTGGCACTCTGTGTAGCGGCATCATCATAGCTGACTGCAATCTGAGACTCCTGGGCTGAAGCAATCCTCTTGCCTCAGCCTCCCGATTTTCTTCCCTCAGTCTCCCCAGTAGCTGGGATAACAGGAGCATGCCATGATGCTCTGCTAATTTTTCTATTTTTAGTAGAGACAGGTTCTCACTCCTGCTCAGGCTGGTCTCGAACTCCTGAGCTCAAGCTATCCTCCCAGCTCTGCCTCCCAGAGTGCTAGGATTATTACAGGCGTGAGCCACCATGCCAGGCCGTTATTGTCAGTTTTTAATGCAGTGTAGTGATAATTTACTCCTTAAACAGAGATGATCCTAGAATTTAATTCTATAGCAAGAAATACATCTCCATGGAAGGTATTATGATAAATTTAAAGTTTAAACATTTAATTTTAATTGATTTGTACTTTCCCCTTGACAGTTTGGCATACACATTCCCTGCTCCCCAACACATATACACCCCAAACTGAAAGAACAAAAACTATATTTGCTAGCCCTGAAAGAACTCTATGAATTTCCTGTTGTGCTTTAGGGAAAAAATCATGTATTTGTACAGTTAGAAAAACAGAGAGGAAAAGTATAGCGCCCTATTATCTTTAAGGATCATTTTAAAACCTCAGAAGCCATCTCTAACCAGTGCTATAAAAGTCAGCTCAAAGTGCAGTGGGACGTGCAGAAAACGTTCATTAATCAGGCACACTGTGAGTTAAGTCTTTACTTCTAGGAATCATTTCTAATCATTTGTAATTAGAGTAATGCTTTTGAAAATGTTTGCCTTGATAACCATGAGGAGTTGAAACTCTCTCTTCTGGGAAAGTGAGCAGATGGTGTCACTTCATTTACTTTTTCCTGTACAGCAGTGAGGACTAAGGGATTTAACTGTCCTTTCCATCTCTCCTGCCTAGGCTTTGGATAGCTGTCTAGTCTGTGGTCATAGCTCTTGGCTCAGCTATTTCGTGTCCACTTCTCTTTGTTTGATATTACTTTGATCCTTGCCCAATATCAGCAATGCCTTGCTTGGATGATTCTCTCACTCTAGTTCTTACTCTTTTCCTTGGCAGAAGTATTCTTTTCTTTTGGTTATAAGAATCTGGCCAGTAATGAGGTGGTAAGCTCCTGTCGAAGCAGCAGGAGTTGTCAGTGCTCCTTTCTTTCATTAACTTTCTTGGGCTGTAGCCACAACAGCGAGACTTCAGGGACTGAGATTTAACCTTCTCCAGCACTGATCATTTTTCCACATGGATTCACATGGCCCCATAGCCCCTTGGCCCCTTTCACTAGTCCCCTCCCTTCATCCTGCTTTTCATAGTTTATCTTGAACTTTCTGCCCAATGCTCTCCAGGGCCACTAGGAAATAATATGCTTGAAGCATTTCTTTTTTTACTTAACTACCTTTTATTCAGTGTTGTTAAATGAAGAGCACTTTCATACAGCTTTAACAAAAGGTTCTGAAACTTCAGATAACAGCTGTGGCAAATTATCTTTTCTCTTATAAAATAAGCAAGTAATTGGTAACCATACTTTTGTAGCATAATATCATTTATTTTAACCCTAGTAGAATGAAAATCTTTATATTTTTCTACCTAACACAAATGACCATACATGTATGTGTGTAAATGCACATAATGCATAATTAGAAAATATATATCTCTTCAAGTGGTGACTCTTCAGTTAAATATTCATATAATCACTCACCATTCAGTTTATTCTGAAAGAAACAATATATTGATGAACTGATTAGGGACTGTGACCTGTGGAGATTAACGTGATAGTAATAGTAATACAAATAATAATTATGGTAATTAGACTATCATATTTTGGATGCCTACTGAGTGCCAGATACAATGCCAGACATTATGTGTTATGTGTGTGTGTAAAATTTCTAATTCTCACATAAATCGTGTAAGATATAATATCTATGGTTATGCCCATTTTACAGATAAGCAATATGAAGCATGGACAGGTTTCTTGCCCAAAGTTAGAATTACACTGGATGGTTCGTCTCTTTCTCCAATTCCTCAGTCAAATTGCTGTTTTTTTATATTTGGCTGTCATATATACCATCAGCAATCATTTTACATTTCTAATATTCACTTGTAAAAACATTTCCAATGTATAGATGGTTATAACCTATTCTTTAACCTATCATCATGGGCCATACAATGTTGAAAGACTGGATTTGCTTGAGATTTCAAGCTTATTTTGAAATGATTTCTTCATGTTAATGAAACATACACCTTTACTAATGCTTTATCTTATATATGAGATATAGTGTATATATGTGTATGTGTATAGTTAGATGGATTAATTTTTCTACAATCACTTATGGATTATGCTTTTTATAGGAATAGATTAGAGGATATAGAGCTAAATACAACTGTGTTATTAGCTAGTTATAACTCTGTTATTTCCATTAATTTCCAGTTTACCATTAGGGACTAAGATAGTTTTCCATTCTTTGGGTCTGTATTAACACCAAATTATAATAATGTCAATGCAGGAAAATGTCCATATTGGCTAATATTTTCTTAATATGTGCCATTAGGTGCTTTATTATAGTTTCTAATTTCCTGGAATGTCAGTTACTCTAACATTCCTTCATTTTTATTCTATATATTCAACTCTCTTATACTCATATTTGAAGATGTACATTTTCCATCATCTGTTACCAGTAGCAGCCATGGGCTTTTAGTTACCTCAAGAAAATTAAAAAGCAACTTCTTTGACATAGTTATTTTACCTCTTAATATTTGGCAGCACAGGAAAAGTGCCGATCTAAGTTCATTCTCATCGGGTATTTTACTAACAGCAACAGAATAACATGTATGCACTGTGGCAATTCCCTTTAAGGCCAGGAAATGAGTTCTGAAAAGAATGTATATGAAGTTTTCTATTATAAAGACATAACATTGAAAAGACAAAGATAGCAACCTGTAGTCAAAAATATTCATTTTAACTGATGGAGATGTTTTTTGTAAGAAGATGCAAGGTATTGAAATATTTCATTTATTTCAGTTTGACAAAACATCAAGCACAGGTGGAAAAAACAATTCATTGTATCTCTATAGTTTTAAAATTACATAAATATTTCCAAGTTTAAACAAAATGCTATTGCCAAAATTATAACTTTTTAAAAAACAGACTTTTTTTAGAGTAGTTTTAGGTTCACAGCAAAATTAAGCAAAGGCACAGAGATTTCCCATATATTGCCTGTCCGTATATTTGCATAGCCTGCCCCATTATCAATATTCCCCACCAGAGTGGTATATTTTTATCATAACTGATGAATCTACATTGACATATCATTATCACTCAGAGTCCATAGTTAACATTAGGGTTCACTCTCAGAGTTAGAAAAATGTATAATGACATGTATCCACAATTATAGTATCATAGAGAGTAGTTTCACTGTCCTAAAAATTCTCTATGCTCCACCCAATTATCCCTCCTTTCCCCAACCATTGACAACCACTGATATTTTTTCCATAGTTTTGGCTTTTCTAGAATGTCATATAGTTGGATCACACAGTATATATAGTCTTCTCAGATTGGTTCCTTTCACTTAGTAATATATACTTAATTTCCTACATGTCTTCTTCTTTTTTTTTTTTTTTTTTTGGTTTTTATTGAGCTTTCAATATATCTTTGTTTATTACAGAGATAATAATTACAAGATAAACATTTTTCTAATATATGTTTATTGCTCATTTGTATTCCTTCTTTTGTGAATTTGCTTTTCATGCCCTTGGATTTTTTTAAGTATGTATGTATGTATTTATTTATTTTCTAATTGACACATTGTAATCATACATATGTATGGGGTAGAATTTGATATTTTGGTATATATATATGTTGTATAATGGTCAAATCAAGGTATCTAATGTATCCATCACCTCATGCATTTATCATTTCTTTGTCATGAGAATATTCAAAAGCCTATTACCCTGGCCCAATTTTTGCCCAGAAAAATGCCTCCTTAAAGCATTTCTCCTATGTTTTCTTCTAGTAGTTTCATAGTTTGGGGTTTTACATTAAAGTAAATGTAAAATGTCTTTATTTTGAGCTGATTTTTTATATGGTGAAAGGTAGGAGTCTATTCTCGTTATTCTGCATGTGGATGTCCAATTTCCCTAGCGCCATTTGTTGAAGAGACTATCTTTTCCCCAGTTCTTGGCACTTTTGTAAAAAAACTCAGTTGGCTGTAGGTGCCTTAATTTATTTCTGAGCTCTCTGTTCTGCTTCTTTGGTCTCTGTGTCTGTTTTTATGCCAGTACCACACTGTTTTGGCTACTATAGCTTTGAAGTCTGGTAGTTTGATGCCTCCAGGTTTGTTCTTTTTGCTCAAGATCTCAAGGCTATTTGGGGTCTCTGGTAGCTCTTTATGAACTATCTGAGAAAGAAATCAAGGAAACCATTCCATTTACATAGCAACAGAAAATAAGATATGCAGGAATAAACTTAACCAAGGAGCTGAAAGACCTCTACACTGAAAACAATAAAACACTGATGAAAAAAATTGAAGAGGACATAAATAAATGGAAAGATATCCTGTGTTCATTGATTGGAAGAATTGATATTGTTAAATTGGCCATACTACCCAAAGTGATCTTCAGATTTAATGCAATCCCTATCAAAATGCCAATGACATTTATAGAAATAGGAAAAAGTCCTCCCTATGTTTTTGTGAACTGATAGTTCATTTCTTTTCAGTGAAAAATTATAACTTTTCAGTAGTTAATCCCTTTAATTCATTTCCCTAGAGTAATCTGATCTGTTTCAAGCGTTGGAGCTAAAGGAATTAAAACAGCCAGGCACAGTGGAAATAGCCCTGGAATGGGAGCAAGAGAAATGGCTGCAGTCCCTGATCTCCCACTCTACTCTTCACATCCCCAGGTTACCTTGACTAAGCACCTCACATCTGTGGCACTTCCTTTTCTATGAAATAAAGGAATTTGAGAAAATGATCTATTATGTCCTTTCAAGCTCCAGATACTTATGATTATTATCTGCATTAAGACAGGATATAGTCTTGTATCCACGACTGGATGCAGTAAGTGAGTGAATCTATTTGAGTAAATCATGCCACATATTAATCATCATATGAGAAGGGCAGGAATATGGAAAATTACCTAAATTATTCAAAACAATGGTTACTCCATCATTCATAGAGCAAATTAAAGATAACTGGTTTTGTGATCATGACACTTTCCAATTTGAAGCTCTTCAGGGGCTCCTTATTGCCCTTAAAATAAAGATCAAACTCTATTCTGGCCTGCAAGTCCCTCACCCACCCACCACCACCCTTTAGCCCCTGTGTTAATTGAGGTAGGTCAAATGTGTAATGGTTCAAGCACCATGGATGCATATTTCTTGTTTAGACAATAGTCCATGGAGGGGTTCCTGCTGGCAGATCTTCTTCTGAAAGTGCCTCAGGAACCTGCGTTTTTCTCACCTTGTGTCTCTACTGTCCTGCAAGAACTTGTACTTTTTGGTATTCAGCTGACAAATAGGAAAGGGAGAAAGGGCCTTGGCTCAGAGTGACACACATCATTTCTGCTCACGTTCTATTGGTGGGAAATAGTAATAAGCCACACCTAAATACAAGGCTGAGAAGTTGAGAAATATAGTTTTTCTGAATGTTCAGGAAGATGATGAATTGTGGTACACAGCTAGCAAGTGCTACCACTGCTTCATCTCTATCTGTAAGTCTTACTTAATTTTTGTTTTTGGTACCTGGAATGCCCACATTGTCTTCACCCAGGAGCCCCTCTCTCTTCACCTGACTCAGACTCACCCCTCAGGTTTTAGTAGGTGGTGACCTCCCTTCTCTTCTCCCATGGCACTCTGTTTCTGTCCTATCTTTATCATAATACTCATTGCAGTTTGTTTTAATTAATTATGTTTGCCCTGCTAGGTTCTAAGCTCCTTGAGGGCAAAGATCATATTTGTCATTTTTCTCTGTTTCATTCAAAGGTGGTGGAAAAGGAACTGAGAATGAGGGCAAGAAGGAAGGAAAAAGAAACAGAGTAATTGTGAGGGCTAGCAAAAAGATAATAGGCTACAGTGTCAAATCTCTCCTGCTTTTTTCTTCACTGAAAAGATTTTGGCATGGTATTGTAAGGAAAAAAAGATACATCATTCTTTGTGGCTATAAAAATGAATAGGCTATATCACAATAATTTGCTATATTATTATAGAATATAACTTCTTTGGGATGAAAAGAAAACACTAATTTCAAAGGCAAGAAGCTGCATCTCAAAATATTTTCAGCACCCCATTCTTGTCTTGCATCTCAGTAGTGTTCTTTCAAACACCACCAAATACTTGCTCTCTTATTCACACTAAAAGAATTCACCGGGGCTCCTCTAATCATCTTCATTGACTAGTAACTTTCTCCTTCTCACTGTGAGTTTCTCAGCCTGTGAGGTAAGAGGCTATATAAGAAGAATGGAATGAAGATCAGATTCATTATGGTTTTGCTTCTGAGAGAATTATCTGGGAATTTGAAAACAGAAATAGCCGAACCAATCCTCAAATTATTGTGAACCTGTTTTTTTTTTTTTCTAATATCTTACAACCAGAGAGCTACAATGTTTTCAAATTTTATACTCACAAATATATGTATAAAATTCTTTTTTGATTTAATGAGGAAATGTATTAATAGAAATTGCTATATGATGAAGCAGGTGTGTAGTCTTTTAGAAATATATATATAGAGAGAGAATTCAGCAATGTGGCAAGCAGCATTGCTGAAACCCAAATTGTAGTATGTATTAGGAATCATACGTAGAGTTAAGAAAGTAAATAAAACTTTACAGTCATAATTTTACTGTAATATAATGAACACAAGTCAAATAATTTAAAACTATGTGATGTATAATTTAGAGTACTTAATGGACTTCTAGAACAAAGAAATCACAGTCATTTAAAAATAATTTGAGAGGTGTTTTGTTTCAGATGTAAAATTAAATTATTTTATATAGCATGTTTATTTTGTCTCAAGTTCTCACAGAAATAGCTGGAAGACAAATTTTAGAAAAAATGTATTAAAATGTGAAAATTTTTTAAAAGTAAAAATTCAGACTTCATGAGTCACCAGGGTTTTCCACATCAGTGTATAAAGTCTGCAAAGTAGATTAGTTATAGCAGACATCTTATGATGCTGTCCATAAAAAGTCTATGTCTGACATGGATTGGATTAAAAATCAAATGAAAAACATCATTTTATAAATGTCAATTTATAAGTACTAAAATTATAAAGAAATATAGGTCGTCACAGCATTTAAGTACCCAGACAGTATTTCTGGGTTTATTACCCTCAGTGTTTGCAATGATTGCAGGTAACTGAAACTTATTGCCATTTACTGTGTTGTTAATCCAGTTAAATTCAGATGTCCACCTCCTGTCTTAATCTGGTGTTACTTGGCTATCTTGGGTCCAAAGATGAGAAAATTTAACACTCATATTTTTTTAAAGAAAAATATCCAAGAGGCTTAGAATTATGCCATTTTTAAACATGGAGAGACTAAATTATCTCTTATTTTCACTTCAAAAATGAGAAAATTGAGGCCAGAGAAATTTAAGTGGCCTGCTTGGAATAAAATGGATGCTTACTCATAGAACCAGGATTTTCCTTTGATTTTAAAACCCTGTTTTTCAAAGATAATCTTCATTATTTGGATTTAGTTTTAAAAAAAAATGTTAACCCTTTTAAAGGAAAGAAAAGTAGCTTTACATTTAGATGGGTTTATTTTCATCCATTTCATCTGTCAGCATATCAACAGTTGTTTCGGATATGTAGATACTTTGGTAATGTATTATTTATATTTCTCTTGAATGATAAAAACAAAACATAGTATACAGTGATAATTTAATTAGAGTAATGTGGTCTCAAAGATTCTAAAAAGAAAAAAAGGAAGCTCTTTGGAACTTAACACAAGGACACTAATTCTGCTTTCCCCTTGCACCTGCTTGTAGTAATTTATTGGAAGAAATGGAATTGAACATACTTGCTCTTTTTATTAAAATCAGCTTAATAGTTCTTAGCACCACCTGTTACCACATTATATAATTCATCATTAGGTACTAGATTTTCTCCAGATGTTTAGCTTTCTGTTTTCATGGGGGTTGTGGCCTTTTCTACAGTCCAGTGATTAATAGGTCACATGGTTTGCCTGTGGCAAATACACAGAAACAGGTAGTTTAAAATGTTTCAAGTTAAGGAAAAAAAATTGACTGTTAATTTTAAAGATTTTCTTTTTAGATTTAACAGTGAGCTAATATGGCATTTCAAATGGCAGCTGATAACTAGGTAGAAATTTGCTAATGTAAACAAACTCTTTACAGCTAAATTTAGGGGTTCCTTCAGGAGTCTAAACATCTTATTCTTACAATTCTTTTTCTGGAACTGTCCACTGTTTGTATTCTAGGATAGCTTTGTGCATTTTAAGTTAATTGCATAATTATACCAAAACATAAGATAAACAATCTGTTGATTTTGTCTGTTATTTGGCAGTGGAAGCACAATTCAACACACAGACTATTTTTGCTAGTCTATTTCGTGACCAGACAACATGTGCTTTCAGTGAATTTTTGGCAGGATAAGAGGTAAGTTGTAGCTACTTTGAAACTGGGACCTTCCCGTCTATGTACAGGAATAAGCTAGAGGTGTCAGGAGAAACCTTTCAGGTTAATAAAGGTCAGTCTTCCTGTAATTCTATCTTCCCAGTGTTCTGTAATTCTGTACAGCAATTATGTTAAAGACTTATTCTGGAAGAAGAGAGTGGCTAAGAATGTGACCCTATGAAGTAAATATCATTGTACTCATTGTTTCCCAAATCTTGGGTCCCCTTATCTTGGTTAGTTGGCTTTTAGGGTTTTCAATGGGTAGCATATGCCTACTATGTAGAGTGTAAGGGGCCCTCATTCCTGCCACACTAAACTTTACATTAAGTTCAATTTTCTTTGAAATAGAACGAAAACACGGATAATGAGCCAAGCAAACATACAGAGACTGACCCGAATTTAAGATTTGTAAGGAGAATAATTGAGTCTCCTTTCAGAGTTGCTTTCCCTTTGATGTACCATCCACTCAGCCAATATGCAGTACCTTATGGAGACTCCCTGAAACTTGATGGCCAGTGCTGCTCCTGTCTGAGGAGGATTCCACCAGGCCCCAGGAGCCCCTTCCCTGAATGCAGCTCACTATGAACAGCACTAGGCTAGGGTGAGCACTGGTGCTCAAGGGTCTAACATAGATAATTCCTGGTTGGACTTCTTTATTCTGTCTCTATTATAGTTTTTACTTTCTTGTTGGACCTAGAGTAAATCTGAGTATTGTAAGTATTAATATATGAGTTAATATGGTATGTGAGTTAATTACTCTGATTTATAGAAAAATTTACAAAACTTTACTGGATTAGTCTTTTTCTTATTGCATGAGATTATCTATTTCTAATTAAATAACCAGCTTTCAACTTTGCTACTCTCATTTGTCATCCAACTTTTCTAATTTAATAAAAATATCTTGGGTGGCAGAGAATTTTCCTGGAAATAAATTATTGAGAAAATATAGATATTGTATATATTGATTCTATAAATAAAAAAAGACAAAACATTTAAGTATTCTTGTTGAGATAAGAGATTTTTGCTAGTTTTGTACCAGATTTTTTTTTTTTGTTTGATGGTAAAAAAAAAAAGAAATTATTTTTATTTACCCTAAATTTTGTGTCTCAAGTGAGGAAACAGGACTTAATATATTTAAATAAGATTTAGTATTATATAGTTGAATGCAGAAGTTTATCTGTTTTCTTCACCCTAGTCCGCTTTTAATAAAAATTTTGGAGATGAAGGAAGCAGAAAACAAGTTTTAAATTGATAAGAGAAAAGAGTTTATAAAAGTGATTTTAAAACTTTTAATAAAATATATTTATTGAGTATATTCTGCATCTGTGTTCAGTCTCCTGTGCTAAAAGCCAGGAACTTTTATTTCATTAACAATTACTACAAGCCTAGGCACTGGAGATGATAATAGGTAGAATAAATAAAAATCCCAGCCCTCACTGAATTTATGTTCTATACAAATAAACTCTAAAGTTTGTTAGGTGATAAGTGCTAGTGAGAAAAATAAAGAAGAATAAAAAGTATTGGGAAGACTAGGAATATGTAATTGTAAATGGGATGATTTCAATAAGTGCTCCAGGCAGAAAGAACAGCCAGTGCTAAGGTCCCGTGGCGGGAGCATGCTGAAATAGGTGCAAGATCAGGAAAGACACTAGGTATGTAGCAGTAGAGTGAACAAGGGGTAGAGTAGAAGTTGAGAGGTAATAATGTTGGCTAGATCATGACAGCACTGCAAGCTGTTGTGAGAATTTAACTTTTACTCTGATTGAAAAGATCACTTAGTAGAAGGGGCTTCAGCTCTATCCAGGATGATACAAAAGGTGCTAGATCACCATTGTTTTTTTGTTTTTTTTTTTTGTGGCTAAGTAGAACTCCATGGCATATATATACCACATTTTATTAATCCACTCATGTATTGATGGGCACTTGGGTTGTTTCCACATCTTTGCAATTGTGAATTGTGCTGCTATAAACATTCTAGTGCAGATGTCTTTTTTATAGAATGTCTTTTGTTCCTTTGGGTAGATGCCCAGTAATGGGAATGCTGGATCAAATGGTAGTTCTACTTGCAGCTCTTTGAGGTATCTTCATATTACTTTCCACAGAGGTCCTATTAGTTTGCAGTCCCACCAGCAGTATATGAGTGTTCCTGTCTCTCTGCATCCACACCAACATTTATTGTTTTGAGACTTTTTGATAAAGGCCATTCTCACTGGAGATAAGTGATATCTCATTGTGGTTTTGATTCACATTTCCCTAGAGATGTTGAGCAAGTGAAGTATCACAAGAATGGAAAAACAAGCACCACATGTACTCACCATCAAATTGGTATTAACTGATCAACACTTAAGTGCATATATTATAATAACTTTCATCAAGTGTCCAGCAGATTGGAGCGGGGAGGAGGGGTTGGGTATATATATATATAATGGGTGCGGTGCGCACCATCTGGAGGATGGACATGCTTGAAGCTGTCACTCAGGTGGGGCAAAGGCAACATATGTAACCTAAACATTTGCACCCCCGTAATATGCTGAAATAAAAATAAATGAATAAATAAATAAAGAAAGAAAAGACACCATCAGAGGATTTTGAGCAAAGGAGTGACATAATCTGAGGTAAATTTTTAAGGGACTACTCTGGCTGTTGTAACAACCATAGACTGTGACAGAGGGAGGTGGGGACAGCTAGGTAAGGATGGAAACAGAGAGTTTTATGCTCTTGAAGGGTCTTGGGTCTAGTTTAGTAGAGAGACATGTTCACAAATTGTAAAGGTGAGTACTGAGGGGAAGTAGGAGGAAAGTTTGGTCTGAGAAAAGAAGCAAGGTCAAATGCACTCATTTCCAATTCTGCCCATTCAATGTTGATTGATTTTATAAAGTCCTGGGATGTGGAGGCAGAAAAGGAGAGATGAAGGTTGACACATTTTTATTAAAAATATTTATGTATTTTTATTATAACCATAATACATACTATAATTCCAGAAAAGTATCAATTAAAAGATAAAAATTAAAATTTAAAAAATAAAGGTCAACTATAATGCCATTATCAGGAAATCATCACTGCTAACACTTGTATGTATAGTTGTCCTTCAATATATGTGGGGAGTTGGTTCCAAGACCCCTGTGTGTACCAAAATCCCACATACTGAAGTCCCACAGTTGGCCCTGTAGAATCCACTTATGCAAAAAGTCTGCCCTCCATATATGCGAGTTTCATATCCTGCAAATACTGTATTTTCAATTCTCTTTTAGTTGAAGAAATCAGTTCATAAGTTCAAGCCCGTGTTCTTCAAGGGTCAACTGTGTTTCATTCCAACCTCTATCTATTCATGTATCTATCTACTTATCTATCTATTTATGAAAAATTAGAAACAAAAATCCTCTGTGTAAGCTGATTCTGTTTCTTCACTCAAATTGTACCATTAACATTTACTCGTATCATGGACTACTTATTGAAGCTATAATATTTATGGCAGCATTTCCACTGTGGAGATATAGCATTATTTTACCATATCCCATGCAGTTAGAAAAATAAAATTTTTACGTTGTTTTGATCATCCTCAAATACAAATCTTTTAATATAATTAAAATGCTCATATGAGTTTATTTATTAATGAATTTTGCATTTGTTTCTTGGTACCTTGTGTCTCTTTACCCACTTTTTCCTCTTACTAAGGTGCATATACACTTCTTAGTCATTCATAAGAGTTTGTGATATAATAAGATTATTCAACATTCTGTCATGTATATTGCAAATATATTTGTCATTTTGTATATTAATTTGCATGCTGAAATTTTAAAGTTGCAGATAGTAAATTTTTCCTTTCTTATTTCTTTCTCTGTTTTTGGAAATAGCATTTTCCATATTGATATTTATATTCATGTCTAGTTTTTCTACAAGCCCTTGTGTTATTTATTTTCTGTGATCTCATCTTCCCCCCTAAACTGATTCTTTATCTAGACTTTTTTGAGCAGAGACAGAGATGAGGATCTAAGGTGACTTTTGTTTTCTCAGTATGTGGCCAATATTTCCCAGTAGCACATTTAGAATTATCAATTCTTTTCCCATTAAACTGTGATGTTTTCTTCATTATACATTAAGTTTTTAAATATATGGGACTCTGCTTCCACTGATCTTTTTACATTTTTAATGATGAAATACATTTTGAATTGGGTAAGAAATTTTTCTGGATCATTTCAAATCTTAAACATATGATTTAGTTGATTTAAGGAAACCAGACTAGCCAAAGAGGATTCTTTGCAGGCTGATAAACATTTTTTTTTCCTTTTTCCTGTTTCTATTTCTGTCTAAAAACAAACAAAATGGCTTTTTCATCTATTCTGTCATTTATCCGTAATTTTTAAATTCTGAATAGACTCTAAGAATAAACTTTCCGCAATGCTAACAACATTTGACCAGAAGCAAAACTTTTAGAATTTTGTGTTAAATCAGAAAATCCCAGATATATGAACACAGTATAAAATAAGCAACATTTCTGGTAGCTTAAGTGTTTGAGTTGATGAATGAATGAATGAGTTCAGTATTGTATGGAGACAGATAAATAAGGTGAGATTTTCATGATGAAGTTACACAAGTAAATAGTAACTGTTAAGTTAGTTTTATCTAAGAAACTCTAATACATAAACCAATTTTATGGTTCAAGAGGTGAGCTCTAATTCAAAATTTTGAAATTCTGTGGTTTGAGACAGGATGAGATGAATAAAAATATGAGAAGATTTTCCAGTTTTTTCCATTTTTTGTTCTAAGTGTGAGTAGTAATAAATTTCATGTGCAAAATATGAAGGTTTTAACACCCTGGTTATCCTGGCAAACAAAATGGGAAGCACATCTGAGAGATGGTCTTTTTTTTTTTTTTTTCCTTTGGTAACCATTGTTCTATTTTCTCTTGTGGTACTTTTTGCATCCTTCATTACTTTTTTCTTTTTTCATTTCTCCATTCACTCTCTTCCTCTTACGATTTCCTTCCCATTTCCTTCTATTTCATTTTCTGAATCTAACCTAATTAACTTCAACAAGAAAGGTCTAATAGCCAGTCAGTCATGAAAATGAGAAAAGAAAGCAAGAAAAGAAACTATCAACCGATTAGTATATCTTTCTCATTATACAGTAGATTAGATATTACTGTTTTGACTTCCCAGTCTCATGAGAAAGACTTGGCTAAGAAAGACTACAACAAAGCATTCATTAGTATGACATATGGCAAAAATAATGGAAGTGGGACCCAACAAACACATTCAGGTTAAAATCTTGAAGCTGTAATTGTAAGATAATTGTGCAGTCTTATTGTCAAGCAGTTACAGCATGAGACTAATAGGATGCCAAGGGAAATGTTGATCAGTACTTGAGAGCTTTAATTTTCCCTAAATTTTATTCACCAAGTTGTTCAATGAATAGGGCTCTCTTCTGAAGTTGCTATTCATGTGTGAGTTACTGAGCAGTCATGTGCTTTAAAGTGATAACCAAACAGAGCTGACTGAGAGGACGTGGAGTGGGCACTCAGATGAGAAAATGAGATACATTCTTCCAAAAAGTTTATTCCAAGATCTAGGAAATGCTCCTAACATCTAGTTTGCATTTATATCTAAATTGCAGTGACTGTGCCAACAATGGGACTCATAGTAAGTGTGCTAAATAAACTATTGCATTAATCATTTTTAAAAATTTACTCCAGTTAAAGCTACTTTGATGTTTCCAAGAATAATACGTAGGATTGATCAGATGCTAAAGTCTATGTGCATTTTATTTTACGAGTTGATCTATGATCACAAATTCACATATTCTGCTGTAAAATGCTTATAAACATTATCTCAGGAATATTGAAATAATAAGCATTACAATATTTCCAATTAATCTATGTTTAATAGAAATGTGATATGTGCTATACACCATTACTATTTTAAGTGAATTATGCACAGTTTTTCTCCCAGTAACTGCTAATGAGTTCATTAATGAACTTTATTTATAGTGTACAGAGAAAGCTAAAAGAAATATCTCCATCTGCAATGGGTAAACAGAATAGGCTCTATTTTAAGTAGCATAATAATTTAGTTAATATAAGACAGAATTAACTGTTAAACTTTTGCCAGGATGAAATTATTGATTATCAAGGTCATGTGAAACCTAAAATTAGATAGAAAATATTAAAATTATTTTTAGAAATTAGAATAATTCAAGAAGTTTCTAAGAGCTCACTTTCAATAACTTTTCAACAAAGTAGGATATAATGTTTGATCATTTGATCTTACAGGCTAATTTTATAGGTAAAGGCAAAAAAGTACAGAGAGATTAAGAGGATTTTCCAAAACCATGCATCTACTTGACAATAGAACTAGAGTTTCTTCTTCCTTCCAGGCCTCCAGAACTATTTATACAAATAATAATTGGTATGCAGAGATGACACTTTGAATGAGAATCCAAGTAAATTAAAATATTTGCTTAAAGATGTCTATTAGCTTTTCTTTTGTACCTTCTGTTATCTGTCATGATTCTTTTAAAACATAAAATTGATCATAAAATTGTTTGTTTGCTCAAAATCCTCTAGGAACCTCCTTCTTCCAATTCACTTAGGTTAAAAGTCAGTCCTTACAAGCCCTTGCAGAATCCTGCTGCTCTGTCCATTATTGTCCTCTGATTTCATCTTCCACCACTCACCCCCAACTGACTGCCTCAGCTATTGGTTCTTCAAATTTTCCAGGCACTCTGGGTCTCAGAACCTTTGTAGTTCCCTTAGCCTGGAATGTTCTTCCCTAGATGTGCCCTAGATGTGCCTCTCTCTCCTACATGTTCTTCAAGTTTGTGCTTCAGGACTACTCCCAAATATGGAAAATGAACACCCCCTGATCTTTAAGAGTTGCCAGTTCTTCAGCCCCACCTTGCTGAGCCCCAGACATCATAGAGCAACGAGTTCTTCAAGCCAAGGGGAAACACCCACCTGAATTTGGCAGTCCCTTTCTAGACTACATACCATTTCCAGGGATGCTTGGCAAATGCTGTGAGTGAGCCTGCTTTTCTCAAGAGTCACAACATCACCGAGGGCTTCCCTGGTTATCTGTTTTGAAATTATGTCACCGTTATCACCCAGACAGTTCTTTTTCTCTTTTCTGTAGTACACATTGCTTCTAACCTAGTGTATAATTTATTAACTGTGATTGTCTCCTTCTAGTAGGATGTAAACTACATAAGGCAGGGATTCTTACCTGCTTGTTCACTGCTGTAGCACTTTGTTCCAAACAGTGCTTGGCACACACAGTATATGTTTAATAATATTTGTTGGCTGAATGAATAAATGAATCAAGGGCAAAGATGTATCTTGTGTCTTCTGAACAGCTGTGAAAATGGCGGAAATACGTTTGAAGATGTTATATTGTTTCCAGTTGATCTTTATTGTTCATGAGGAGTGTTCTAATGATTCAAATCTCCTCTTTTCTGAAATCCATCAAGTATTGTTAAAGTTTAAAAAAAATAGGTCTTCATAGTGTCAGAGTTTGATCCAAATTTAAACTGTTCAGAAAATTAAATATAAAAGGCCACTTTTCTTTAGTTTTTGAACTGTCATTGAGAAGTTATACATAAGCAATACCCTCAGTTTAAAGCATCTGTGCTTTTCAGTTTACATGTACTGAACTACCTCTTCTGGGATGTCTGAAGCCAGTCTATTAAATCTAAAAGAAATCAGATTCTCAAAGATATGTAAACTATCTTCTGATGCAAATTTTCCACACTGTATTCTCTAAATGTTTGTAGTTTGCTAAATATTTACTATTGTGACTTAAACAAAATATAGATTTAAATATGAAATACTCTCCATATGAGAACTAGATTTCTTTTAGAAAGTTATTAAACTTCTACAGCTTGTCTATTGTGTTTAATAAAAATAAGATGCTGTCTGTGCTAGATACAGTGGGAAAATGAGAAATCATGGTAACTTAGAAGACTAAGAGCGTTTATATCTAGTGACATTTCTAAGTATTAAAGCAATAACTTAAAAACAAGCATTGGCAAATATCTTCCAAACACAACCTTCTGTTTGTTTGTTTGTTTGGATGGATGAATTTCACAAACATAATGTTGAAAAACAACAAAAAAACCTGGACACAAGAGTATGGATTATGAAAGAAATTCTTTTTGCATGACTTTCCAAGACAGTCAAGCTAATTTGTGCTTTCACAATTCAGGATATTGGTTACCCATTGATGTACATGGTGACTAGAAGAGGTGACTAAAGGTCTTTAGGAGTGCTGCTGATGTTCTGTCTCTTTGGGCTTTGGTTATGTTGGTGAGTTCACATGGTGAAAATTCATCCAGCTGTTCACTTACAGTCAAATATAACCCTTTTTTTTTTTTTTGAGACAGAGTCTCACTCTGTTGCCCAGGCTAGAGTGCCATGGCATCAGCCTAGCTCACAGCAACCTCAAACTCCTGTGCTCAAGTGATCCTTCTGCCTCAGGTTCCCAAGTAGCTGGGACTACAGGCATGTGCCACCATGCTTGGCTGATTTTTTCTATATATATATTTTAGCTGTCCATATAATTTCTTTCTATTTTTAGTAGAGACGGGGTCTCGCTCTTGCTCAGGCTGGTCTCGAACTCCTGAGCTCAAACCATCCACCCGCCTCAGCCTCCCAGAGTGCTAGGATTACAGGCGTGAGCCAGCACGCTCAGCCCAAATATAACCTTTAGTATAACATTTTCATCAACAGAATTGTTCATATTTTGTCATGACATTCTGAATGCCTGGAATAGAATTTTTGAACTTTAGGAAGATTAGAGATTATCTGAATTTCTGTATTATGCTAGCAAAAATTCTGAGCCCTGAAAAATTTAAGAGATAAATAAATAGTGTAAAGAAGCATTATAAATTAAATGTTTTGACATTTAAAAATGGAAAGAGCTTCTATTTGGGGGTTGGAGATCATCAATGTGGGGAGATACAGGGAGTATGTCCAGGACTAACACAAGCAAAGGAATGGAGTTGTGGATGTTGATAAGTTAAAGTGAGTACTACTGGAGCATCAGGGAGAAATGAGGCATGGATGAAAAGCAAAGTTGGATTACAGTACACCTTCAATTGTAGGCTTGTGAGTTTGGATTTTACTCCTTAAGTAATGAAGAGCTATTAATGTTTTTTTTAGGAAGGTGATTAGAGTTGTGTTCAAGAATACAATTTGTCAGTAGTTTGGAAAGTCAGTGGGATGGGAAGAAGACTAGATCAGGTTTAGTCTGAAATGATTGATGTTATGTGTAGTTACATTGGATTGTTGGGATATATTGTTCAGGGAAAGAAAAGTCTACCTGAACTCAAGTTATGATGATGGAATGAAGAAGACAAACTGAAAAGAAGAAATGCTTTCTGGGTGAATGTAAGGGAATCTGAGAACTAAATATACATTCCAACAACCTCTCTCATATGACTGTAGTACCAACAGTACTTCTGGTATTATACTAGAATTATAATCATGAGATGATACATAGAAATAAAGTAAAAAGAGGTATGTTCAATATCTCCCTGTCACTTTTTCCATTTTTAAACCAGAATAATGTTTTCTTAGCTATTGAACACACCAGGCTAAATTACCACAATTCCTAGTCCCTGATTTTTACCGTTAAGAACTCACATGCTGTCATGCAAACTAAAGTTAAGGAGTAAATAGAAAGCTAAGATATTGTTGGAAGCTATTAATAGATATCAATAGAAAAATTAAGCAAAATTAATGTGATCACTAATATGTGAAAATATTGATAAATAAGTAATGAAATAACTTACAAGAAAGAGAGAAATGGAAATGATTTTTAGTGCCATTATGTACCAGAGGGTCATGTCAGTATCTGTAAAACAAGCAAGGTAAACTATAGACAAGCCCTACCATTTGTCAAGAGGAATATAATAAATGAATTTCGCAGTATTATGAAATCTATACTATTTATAATCTTATTTAATTGCTCTTGACAAAGGCTATGCAATTAAGGTTTTATTTTCCTAATTTATATATAAGAGTACAAAATTTTTACAAATAGATTTTATGCATTATTTTAACAATTTTTTCCCTTTTAATATGTGATCTAAAACATTCTTCATTTCTAAGTTGTGATATTCATCCACTTTGGGTGAAATTTCTTACCATAACAACACATTTCTAATGGGATAATGCAAATCAATGAGAAACATGATTCAATTAACAAATTTTTTAACAAATGCATTGTGAGATTCTATTTTTTAAAGTGAGTTATATCTGTAGTTAGATTATTTTCAAGAAAGTAATTTACATTTGATTTAAGGAGCACACTTTTCTCATTAAAATATGTTCCTGACAAATCCACAAGACAGTGTGTTTGGGGAGGCTAGGTGTATTAAATTATACATGGTCACTTAGGGAATTGTTTGAGGAAATACTAATAGTAACGGTATAAGCCCATAGGTATTAATGCAAGTACATCCATCATGTGAGAACATTTGTCATTAATAAAGCCTTATTGCCAACTACAAAGAGCTTTCAAAGCATTTTCCACTTGGGTTACTGTATTGTCTAGCAGATTTTAAGGATTCAGTTGCTGGCTTAGGAAATTGAAAATAATTGTCAAAACCCAAAGTGTGCAGTCCTGCAACAAATATTTAGGTTTGACCGATTCTTGCTATAAGAACATAAGCAAAAATAAGATATGTAAAAATGAGTTTAACTATTTGAATACAGTAAATCAAATAGAGTTACTTGCTAAAAGTAGTCACTTAAGAAAAATATAACACTTTTACTGAGAGTATTCATCAAGCACTTTATCTTGTAAAACCTTCTGACTGACTTCTTGCCTCACTATATTGACCTTCTATTTTCCCTATGTTGTCATTTAAATTTTCTCATGTTTTATTCAGACCTTCCCAGAATAACTGCAAGCTCCTTGATTGTAAAAAATGTGCTTTAATTTTTTTTGAAACATGAAAACAATCTATCAGGATAAGCATTTGATAAATCTGTTTAATTACAAGTTCTTTATCATTTATTTGAAAATTATTGACGATTTCACTTGAATTAATAGCCAACATTCAAATACTCTCTATGAACTAGGCACTGTGTTGTTTTATGTGGATTATCTAATTTAATCTTCAGAATATACCGTTAACTTAAAAAAGAGATTTATGCTTTGGAAAAAGGAGAGCTTTATTTCTTGTAAAGGGTTAACTACCCACAGTGGTCATTCTGGCAAACTGGGAAACCAGGCTCCTGGCCACAAGCCAGGAACAGGTGTTTCTAGGTGAGGACAAAGAGAACAGGGTTTTACACTGAGCAGGGTGACTGTATATTGTATATATATTGTATATTAAGAGCATGACCAGAGTCAACTTTACATATTTTGCATGTGCCATTTTAATTCTTTTTATGGAGTCTCTTCTTAACTTTAGATCACCCTCGTTAAGAGAGGCTATGAGAGGAATCTTGATCTCATTTGGAAGACTTGAAAACACCGATTATAGAATGATCTTCATTGTTTTGGAAGGTTTGATAGCCTCTTTGTTTTAATTGAGTGTGCAGGTAAACTAAAGTTCTCCCAAGATTTTTATTGTGGCCAGAAAAGGTTTAAATCATCTCAGATTAGTTCTCTTTAAGATCACAAGCATTTATAAGAACTTTTGATAGTTTTAAGCATGTTAGCCACTAGATTCTCTGATGGCAACATTTCCTTAAAACTATGGTGTTTTTAATAACTGCATTTGCTTTATGAAGGCATCCCTTCCAGTACCCATAATGGGAACATCCTCACAAAACCTTATGGAAAAACTGGGTCTGACTAGGTCCTCCCCAGGTGTCCTGCTGAAACCTTGATTATAGCCCAGTAAGATCCATTTCAAACCTCTGACCTAAATAATAGTACGATACTAAATTCGTGTTGCTTTAAGTTACTAAGTTTGTGTTATTTTGTTATAGCAGCAATAGAAAACTAATACACTAAGTCAGATCTTAAAATACTTTTTAAAAATGTATGAGGTATAATGAGGTATAGTGAGGTATAATGTACAGTTTACAATTTTCAGTCATAACATAATTTATAGTTCGGTGGGCTTTGATAAATATGTACACATGAAAGCCACACTCCTATCAAGATACAGAATATTTCTTTTTTTTATATTTAGTTTATTTTCTTTATTAGGATTTAAATATCATCTCTTTGCATTTTTTAGTGGTGGCTCCAGGGATTATAGTATGCATGTTTTTTTTTTATTTCAGCTTATTATGGGGGTACAAAAGTTCAGATTATATATATTGCCCATGCCCCCCCATCAGCCCCCCCCCCAGTTAGAGCATCAAGCGTGTCCATTCCCCAGACAGTGCACATCGCACTCATCATGTAGGTATACACCCATCCCCTCCCCCCATCCCCCACCTCTGTCCAATACCCAATTGGTGTTATTCCCAAATGTGCACTTAGGTGATGTTCAGGGAAACCAATTTGATGGTGAGTACATGTGGTGCTTGTTTTTCCATTCTTGGGATACTTAATAGAATGGGTTCCAACTCTCTCCAGGAGAACAAAAGAGATGCCATATCACCGTTATTTTTTTATAGCTAAGTAATACTCCATGGTATACATATACCACAATTTACTAATCCACTCATGAATTGATGGGCATTTGGGTTGTTTCCACATCTTTGCAATTGCGAATTGTGCTGCTATAAACATTCGGGTGCAGGTGTCTTTTTTATAGAATGACTTTTGTTCTTCTGGGTAGATGCCCAATAATGGGATTGCTGGATTGAATGGTAGGTCTACTTGAATCTGTTTAAGGTATCTCCATATTGCTTTCCACAGGGGTTGCACTAATTTACAGTCCCACCAGCAGTGTATGAGTGTTCCTGTCTCTCCGCATCCATGCCAACATGTATTGTTTTGAGACTTTTTGATAAAGGCCATTCTCACTGGAGTAAAGTAATATATCATTGTGGTTTTGATTTGCATTTCCCTGATGATTAGAGATGTTGAACATTTTTTCATATGTTTGTTAGCCATTCTTATATCTTCTTTTGAAAAATTTCTATTCATGTCCTTTGCCCACTTTTTGATAGAGTTGTTCAATTTTTTCTTACTGATTTTCCTGAGTTCTAAATAGATTCTTGTTATCAGTCTTTTATCTGATGTGTAGTACGCGAAAATTTTTTCCCATTCTGTAGGTTGTCTGTTTATTCTTGTGACTGTTTCTTTGGCTGTGCAGAAGCTTTTTAATTTAATCATGTCCCATTTATTTATTTTTGTTGTTACTGTGATTGCCTTAGGGGTCTTCATAAATTCTTTGCCTAGGCCAGTGTCAAGATACAGAATATTTCATTACCTTAAAAAGTTTCCTCATCACCCCTTCCCAATCAATTTTCTCTTCTAGGCAACCACTGTTCTGATTTCTATTGCCAAACACTAGTTTTACCGCAGTTTCATATAAATGGAATCATACAGTATTTATTCTTGTATTTGGCTTCTGTTACTCAGGGTAATGGTTTGAGATTTACTCAAATTGTTATGTGAATCATTACTTCTCTCCTTTCTATATTTGAGTAGTACAGATGCTCCTCGACTTATAATGAGGTTACATCCCAATAAGCCTATCTTAAGTTGAAAATAATGTACGTAAACAATATATCTAATACACTTAACTTACCAGACATCATACGTTAGTCTCACGTACCTGAGCTGTGTTCAGAACACTTATGTTGGACTACAATTGGGCAAAATCATCCAGTAGAAAGCCTATTTTACAGTGAAGTGTTGAATGTCTTATGTAATTTATTGAATACTCCACTGAAAGTGAAAAAACAGAATGGTTGTATGGGACTCCCCATTGATGTGCACACTTGAAAGTCCACAAGGCCTGAAGAATGTTTGAAGCTGCATGATGGGATGCTACAGTGACAGGGTCATCAATTTCACTCTCTTCTGATGAGGCTCAAGAATAACTGGTAGAAGGCACGGGGGCATGAACACTAGTTGATGGTTTAGAGGCATAGTGTTCTTCATTGACGCACAGTTTGTTCTTTCTTTTCATTATATATTTACAACAACCAAGAGCATCCTGTATCTGCCTGTCAGCTCTTGTGAATTTCTTATAATTGACATCCATTTCTTCTAACATCTATAAGCCACTGCTGATAACAGCAAATGCCTCCATGGGTTTCTTTGCTGCAGACTTTCTTGGTGCCTCGGGTGCAATGTCTTATTCCACTGCATCAACTTCTTTACTTCTTTCTTTCTCCCATTTGATCAGTTCCTCATTGGAAAGCTCTTCAGCCTTAATGCCAACAAGGTCATGAATATCTTCTTCATTACTGTCCAATTCTAGCTGTTTTCCAAGCACTAATATCTTGTTACTATTTCATCACAGGAGAATCTATGTAAAGGCTTTTAAATGTGTTCACATATGTCTTCAAAACTTTCTTTCAAATGCCATTCATGAATTGCTGTGTGACTTTTTGCCATGTTTCAGTGATGTTCCAGATAGCATTTAAAATATTAAAAACTGCCCAGATTCAGTTGCTTCAACAGCTTGCAGAAACGTGTGGTGTAAATAGCATGCTTTGAACTCAGCTATTGCACCTTGGTCCATTAGTTAAATGAGTGGAGTTGTGTTCAGCTTCAAATACACAACCTTTATGTTAGGATGAACATCACCAATATGTTGTGGATGCCCTAGGGCATTGTTTAAGCTCAGAAGAATCTTGAATGAAATGTTGTTTTTCCTACAACATTCTCTTGCCAGCAAAATAAAACAGTGCAAAAACTAGTCTTCAAACAATGCTGATATCATTTAGGCTTTCTTGTTATGGTAATAAAAAATGGAATGCATATGCTTGCTCATGCTCTTAAATGCTATAGTGTTCTTGGAGCGGTGAGGTTAGGAGAGGCTTTACTTTGAACCCTGTGACATTTTCACCTGAAAGCAGGGTTACAGGATCTCTGAATGTTTCAAATATTGGTACAGTCATGGACCCTTGATGAATGTATGCATGCTCTGGCATATGCTTCTAGAACAAGCTAGTTTCATTGACATAACATATTTGTTCTAGCACATATTTCTCATCCACAATTACCCTATGCTGCTCTCCCTTAAAAGCTTTGGAACCTTCAGTAGCAGCACTTGTTGCCTCACCACTGACCTTCACATTATCAAAATTATTATATGACAGCTTTTAAAGCATTGGAACCACCTATGACTTGCTGTAAACATTTGCTTATACATAGGATCATTGGTGTGCTTTTCTATTGCATTGAAAGACTTCCTGCCTTAACCAGGATCGTCAGTAGGCTAAGCGGCATGCGCTTCTGTGTCTGGTCTTCCATCCATGTGATGAGTAACTTTTTAATATCACCAATCACCCCAGCTCTTTTCTTTGTGGTGAGGGTGTATTTAACCAATGTTCATGATTTCACTGCATGCTTTAAGATGGTCAAGATTGTGGATTGCAAAAGTACTAACTCAATGATACAATGGCCATTACTGGCTTGGCACCTTCATGCTGGGCAATTATCTTGAGTTTCATCTCAAGAGTATTTTTCTTCTTCTTCTCACCAGAAGCAGGAGACACATGTGGACATTTTGTAGACATGATGGGATACAAAAACACTAAACACGGTTTCCAAAAAATGCTGGCAACACAGTCCACTGTAGAGCATTGTTTGTTAATCCTCATGATCACAGAGCTTACTGGGAGCTGTGGCTTTCTGCCACTGCCCAGCCTTACAAGAGAGTACTGAACTGTGTCTCATTAGCCTTCGAAAAGATCAAAATTCAAAATTTGAAGTACAGTTTCTACTTTTGCACTATTGTAAAGTTGAAAATTCATAAGTCCAATTATCATTAATTCAGAGACTGTCTCTAGTTGATTACATGACTATACCACAATTGTTTATCCATTCACTTGTTGGACATTTGAATTATTTTCAGTTTTGGAACATTTCTGACTGTTATAAAGTTTTTATGTAAATCTCTTTCTGTACTTTTATTAGATCTTTACATTTGTATTTGGCTTCAGTATAGAACAAATTAGATTAGCTTGGACAGTGGGTCAGAGAGCAAGAGCTGACATGGTGAACATTGATGTTCAATAATTGAATTATCATAATTGACAATTCTTGGCTCAAGTGAGTTTTAGCTTCTGGTCTCTAGGCATCCAGCTTCACCTAACTGCTATTAAGTCACTATTGGTAGCCAGTCAGGCATGATCGTCACACATTTATCTATCCTATTTGATATAGCAGATCGCATTGTTATGGGAATCAGAAATGCCTATGTTTGATATCCAAATGTGAAAAGATGAGTTTTGATCCTCAACTCAGATCATACCTAAAAATTAATTCAAGTGGATATTAGACTTAAATATAAGATCTTTAAAAATGCAAATTTTAGAAGTTAACACAGAAAATTTTCAAGACTATGAATTAGGTAAAGATTTCTTATGTATGCCACCAAAGAACATGGTCCATAAAAGAAAAAAATCTTATAAATTGGACATTATAAATTTTGAAACTTTTGTATCTCAACAGACATCATCACTTAAAAGAAAAAGACAAACAACAGACTGGGAGAAAACATTTGCAAAATAATATTCAGTTAAGGACTTGTATCAATAATTTAAAAAGACTTCTTAAAGCTTAGTAAGAAGACAACCCAGTTAAAAAATGGGAAAAAGATATTACAAACATATCACCAAAGAAGATACATGAATTACTAATAAGCACTCAAAAATATGCTCAACATCATAAGTCATTAGGGAACTGCATAGTAAAACCACAATGAGATATCATTTCATAATCACTAGAATGGCTATAATTAATAAAAGAGACAAATAAAAAATTTTGTGGGGTATGTAGACAAACAGGGACCCTCATATAATGCTGACAACAATGTAAAATAGCATAACCCTTTTGGAAACCAGTTCTTCAGTTCCTCAAAGAGTTAAACATAAAACTACCATATGACCCAACAATTCTACTTCCATATATATACCTAAGATAATTTAAAAATATGTCCACTAAAAGACTTGTGTGTGCATGTTCATAGCAGCAGTATACTTAATAGCAAAAAAGTGAGAAAGAACTAAATACCGATCAACTAAGGAATGGATAGATAAAATGTGATATACCCATACAATGGAATACTATTTTAACAATAAAAACTAATGAACATGAGGAGGGACCTAAAACATTATACTAAGTGAAAGTTGTCAGACAGTCAAACACAAGAGACCACATAGTATAAGATTGCATTCACATAAAATGTCCAGAAAAGGCAAATTATAGACAGAAAGTAGATGAGTGGTTGCCTGAAGCTGGGGTTAAAAATGAGGATTAAATGTAAATTAGCATGAGGAATCCTATTGGAGGAATGAAAATGTTCTAAAAATGATTTAAAGATGATTCTTACTTAAATTCTTCTTTGAGCTAAATTCAAAAATCGAATTGTACACTTGAAATGGGTGATTTTTGTGATATGCAAAATATTCCTCAGGAAAACTGTTTAATAAAAAAGAAAAAAATGTCTGTGTTCAAAGTTTTGTGCCTCAACTTATTAATGTCTATCTTTGGGCAAGTATAAAATGGTAAAATCTATATCTATCGTACAATTAGGGGAGGTTGACATAAGATGGATATGTCTTGGACCTAGAACAGACTAGAGGTTTAATTAGTAGTAATTATTTGTCATGCTATGAAATTATTTTCCATTCTACCATCCATTCAAAACTCTAAATCCTCTAAAATTTTGATTAAACTTAAGTAAAACAACTGGTAGATAATACACACTCAGAAAGATATTTGCTAGTTATTTTAATCTAAACTTTTAACTTGTAGAATTTAAGAGAATTGAAATAAAATTAAAAATGCAAGAAGTTTATGTGGAGTGTACTTATATCCATGATGATGTGCCTAGGGTGGCCCATGTGCTAGTGCTCTCTAGAACAGAAGGATGGGGAGAAGTGCAATTTACCGGATCAGTCTGGGGGTCTGCCCCTGGGGTTAGATTATATCTCATATGCTCCTCTTAAATCTTCTAACCTGGCCAGCACTGAGCACATACGAGTAAATATGCTAGACAAATATGCGTGACATTTTAATTCCATTACAAATGTTAATTTAATGAAAAAGTTTTAAGAAAGATGACAGTTTCTTTTAATTGAAAAGAGATGATTATATAATTCATAAAAGATGAGCTTGATTGTATGGTTATAAAATAGGCTTTTTAATATTTTATATTTTGAATCATAGGAAAATATTTGTTGGATTCTAGTGTCTGAGTTTTCCATATCTGCTCCAATGTAAACCTAGTTCTTAAAACTACTATAGAGATTTATATATGAATATATTAATATATTTGTCCTAATGTCTTTCATAAACGGATTTATTTTCTTTAGTTTTTTCAACCTCTAAGTTTAGGAAAGTTTTTATAATCATCATTGGCATTGTTTGTTGAGTGAACATTTCTTCTGTCATCAAATTGTTTATTTTGAATCTCCAATTTTCTTTAGTGGCCTTCAGTGGATTGCTTTGCCTATATTATAGGCATCTACTCTAGATATATATTTGATAATGTGCTAAATAGCACATTATTTTCCAGAATTTCCCTAAGCCATCAAATCTGTTAGCATTCCTCAGGGTCACACTTGATTTTCCTACCTTCTGCCATCTCTTTTCTAATATGGCACCATAAAATATAAGCTGCAAACTATTCCCTGCACTGATTAAAAATTTATTGTAAATCCCACATCTTTTAAGATTCTTCTACTACCTCACTCTACCATACACATAATCAGTCAAATATATCAAGTGTTTCTTCTTTTTGAATCTAATATTTATTGACATTATTATGTGCAAGATCTTGGGCTCAGCACATTGACTGAATGCATTATCACATTATCCTCATAACAATGCTAGGGGGTAGGAATTACTGATTTCGTTTTATGGAAAAGCAAACTGAGGAAGGAAATGTGGAAATGTGAAAGGAAATGTGATTGTATTATCTTTGGTCATCCAAGTTTGAGAACCACATTATCTTCATAAAATAATTCATCTAATTGCACTTGAAGGATGATGTTGACCAAGTTCTCAGCCTCTGCTTATTTAGACAAAAAATTTTGTCCTCTGTGGTTAAGCACAAGATAGGAAATGTCAGAAAGAATGAAGTTCAGGGGCCTCTTGGATGCTGGGACTTAGAAACTTCCATGAGAGGGTCCAATCAAAGAACAGATTGGTTGATGGTCAGATATCTAAATCTAGGGACGTGGCTCAAGCAGAAGTAAAGAATGAGTATCAATTATCACTTGACCTTTATTGAGGAGAAAGAGCAGGCAGGGTAAAAACCTCAGACTGGAAGATGGACAACAGACTCCAACAGACAGGCACAAAACTAGTTTTTCTCTCCACTCATTTTAATAGAAGTAAAAAATGTCATTAAGTTGCTGCTCTACAGAGTGAGGATTGATGTTATAGATGCCAGTGTTTGCAGAAAATATGTCCCTGAGAAGGTTCCGGAGTTTTTACAACCTGTTCCAAAAGACCTCCAATTTAACTCAAAGAATGAATAATCAAGAAAACAATAGTTTCAAGGACTCCAAATACATAAGATTACTCAGTTTCAATATGAAATGATTTTGAATTACATTTCTACATATTCTTATCTATTATCTTAATCGACTTGAATTATTTAATCAGTTTAAACCAGTTGGAGCCAGTGTCCAAAGACAAAAAGAGAGTATCTACTTTGAACACTCCTGACAGTTTTGAACTCTCCTAACAGTTTTGAATCAACTTCAAACACATCAATACAGTTTGAATTGATTAGTATGGGCCTAAAAAATTAATGAATCAGAATCTGATAGATTCTTTAAATTTCATTGCTGATTTATTTCAGTAGTATCCTAACTATATTATCATACCACTCTGTTTCAAAGTACAAATTATTACCAAATTAATTTCTTTAAAATGTATCTTACATTGAGGCACCAGGTACTGTGCTAGGCACAGGTAACAATTTTGTCCTTCAGAGCATCAGTTTTGATTCTTCATAGATTACAGAGCTAAAATCCGAATTCATTGACTAATCAAATGTTTGCCACATGCTAAACTCAATATTTATTTTCTTACAGTTTTATATAAATCTCTTTGGGTTTTCTAAATATTTTTATCTATTATCTATTCTTTAAACATATTTTGAACTTTTTACCCTTTGAACTCACAATTTGCTTTACTTGGAATGGCATCCTATAAGTTTTTGATCCATTAAAGTTTTTCTTGTCGAAGAGAACATTTATTGTATATTTAGTTACCCACCACCAATTCCCTCTTCTTTTAGTAACACATACAGAATTCATTTTGGAGAAGCACTACTTGCGTCACTCTTAATCCATTTCCTGCTATAATAATTGGTTCATGGATAAGCATATGACCCAATCAGAGCTAATCAAAACTAATTCAGAATCTAGGCTGGAGAGAAGGTGTTCTCTTTTACTCTTGACTGAACCTGGAAGAATATGGTTGGAGTTACTGTCAATGAGGAAATAGTCTATCTCAAGAGACAGAGCAGAGGGATGAAGAAAAAAACATCCTAATAAAAGTATTTGATACTTGAATCAAGATTTTTCATCATGAGAGCCAATATTTTCATGCTACCTTTTTTTCCCCAAAAGCCAATTTACACTGATTTTTTTTGTCACATCTACTTTTGCCTTTCCTATTCATTCCATCCTGTATCTCTACAGAGATAAGAGTTTAGAGCACTACCTATGTAGAACATGTGCTTGAATCATCTTATATATTCTGCCCTTTCTTTCTAATTTTGTGTATCCACACCTACTCAACAAAAATTAAGAAATTTAGAATATGCGTTTTCATGGTGAGAGTATCTGTTTATATAATGCCTATTTTAAAGCAAGCAAATCCAAATTATATAACATGTTAATATTTTGCATCTTTTCTATCAAGAAAATACAGATTTTGTGTGTGTGTGCTTCTAAAAGGTCAGTAGTACTAAGAGTTTTCCTCTTTACTTTAAAGTTCAAATCCAGTTAATTCTATTGTTGACTAGAAGTACAATGAAAACACATTTTTACATGGATTCCATGCCCCAGTAAGTATAAAGCCCTTTAAGAATGTTTCATAGCTTTCAAAATCTTCCCTGACCTCAGACCAATGCTAGAGATGACCTTTACATTATATTCACAGCTCTACCAGTGGTGTGGTGGTTTATCTGCTGGGCCACCAAAAGAATGCCAGTGGGGAGAAAGTTACTTGTGACTATGTTCTCCCACTGTGCCTCAAAATGGACAGCATTAAGACATCATCTACAAACAGATCATCTTCGTACAGGAAATAGAGATTGATTTGCTGGGATAGTGTGTTTTTTCCACTACAAATAATTATTTTACTATGTGAATTTTTAAAGTACACTTTTTTCCTTCTTATAAGACATTCGTTTGAAAATTTCCAAACAGATTTTTGCAAAGCAAGAGGGCAGTGATTTTTAAACTTTTTGATTTTGTGTATGTTAAACCATTTAGATTTACTGGATTTTTCCAGTAAATTTTACTAATATGATTATTTCGGAGCAAAGTTGGCAAAGAAGAGTGTTCTTGTTTTAAAAAATAAATAAAATAACTTACTTATGTTGTTATGTAGCCATTTTATGTTATGTATGTTTTACATGTTTTTAATACATTAAATGGCCATTTTATGTGATGTGGCCATTCTTGTGTATTTGTTAATATGTGTATGTGTGTTTATGTGTATACACAGTTGAGCAAAGCATAGAAATCCTGTGTTTTAAGATTTTACAGACTGATTAAGCTTGTCATTAAAAGTGGAAGAGAAGACTTTCCACAGAAGTGTGGGCCATTTCTTTGACCACTGAGTTCTGGACAAGCAAACCTCATTGAGCATGGAGCATCGTGGATCATTATTATTTGGATGCTGTACACTTTAGATCCTGAAGGCAGAATTCATAAAGATACTTTTAAATCAACACCTCACTCTTTTCTTTATACCTCCCATACCGTTGTTCTTTAAATTTAATCTTTATATAATCAACATTTTTAAGTAGTTTTCATTACACAATTTAAAAAATATCCCTCCACAAAGAGTAACATATACGGACAAGGTTTGGAAAGGTTACCATCTTCATTAAAACTTATAAACTGCAGAGAAAAATATTTAATTAAATCTCAGGATATCATCAAAATTATTAAGACAAGCTCTCTTTCAAGCTAGATTTCAAGTAATTTTTGGTTTAAACTGCTTTACTTTGTTTTCTTTGTGAGCATATATAGCTTAATCAGAGTGCGTTTGACTAAACATCTGGATTAATGTCACATTTTCCCAAATAGGTCTATATGGGCAAAAAAGGAATCTGTTATCAGTATATTCCACAATAACTAAGTCTTATATGGTTTTAACAACAGTCAAGGGACACATGCCTGTCATAAAAGCATCATATACATTATTCCTACTGCCTGGCTAGCAGATATTCAGACACCGCAGTTAAATATTTTCCAGTAACTCTTCATGAGAACAATTTCTCCTAAGATGAATAGATGAAAGAAGAACTAAGTGATAAAGAAGAATTAGTAATAAGTTTTCTTATTTAAAAAATTTGTATATCCTATTTATGGTACGGAGCTTCTGTTTGCAAGGAATAAATCTGATATTCTAAATCAAGTTACTCTTTCTCCAAAAACCATGCCTGTCTCAGCTACCCTGCCATCACATAGGAATTGTTGGGTTCTTCACTGACAGTACCTTTGGAGTCCTTTTCTTGTCACCATCACTTCAGGAATAGCCATTCCCATACCATGGGTGTCTGTGCAGTCTTCTCTGCTGTGTAGATATTGAATGGGTTGAGAAGAGTTATATTGACCAATTACTACCATTTCAGAAACAGAGGTCCGTATATACCTGAGTTGTAAGGCATATGACAAATTAATTTTTCCATAAATCCAATATAAGTGGCAATTAACTTTCAAAGCCAATACCCCAACGTCCACTTAGCCTAAAGTATAGCAAAATTATAGTACTAATGGTGATATTTCAACCACTGATGATCTCCTCTTTTGCTCCCTTTACCCTCTTCTAATATTTGCTCCTTATTAAAGCCAGAGTGATATCTTTAAATATGATCATATCTCTCTTTTGTTTCTTCAAAGGTTTCCCTTTGTTGTGTTCTTTGAAGGCAACAATTCTTCATTTAAGCTTTAAAGCACTCCATAAGTTAGTTCCAGCATCTCACATCTCCAGCATCATCTCAAACCACTCTTCCTTTTATTCCATGCACTTGAAGAGCTACATCAGGCCTTTATACGTGTTCTCTCTCTGAAAAAATATTCCTTTCCTTATCCAATTTTTTGCCTAATTAACTCCTATAGAACACAGCCTTATACCTCAGTTTGGGGAAAACTGTCTCTGGCCCCCTGCATCAGATATGCTGCATGCTTCTTTAACTGCATGGACTTTTTCTCCATTAGACTTATGAGCGTTTGAATTATATTTTTGTGCAGCTATTTGGTTAGTATATTTCTTACTAAACTGTAAGCTTGTGAGAACAAGGTTCTTTTTGCTCAGTATTATTCATTGTTTGTTACCTTGTTGTTTTGATCACCATATCATCAAAATATAGGAGAATGCCAGACATAAGTAATAAATGAATATTTTTGGAATAAATAAAGCATATTCTTTTAAACAACATTCTTTTTCATTTCTCTTATCTGGATGGGTGGCAAGGAACTTCAAAAACAAGATGGAAAAATTAGTGACAGAGAAAAAAACACATGAATAAGAACTATGGTCTGAATGTTTGTGTACCTTCAAAATTCATATGTTGAAATTCTGACACCCAAGGTAATGCTATTAGAAGGTGTGGTCTTTGGGAAGGGGTTAGGTTATGAGGGTCTAGCTGTCCTGAATGGGATTAGTTCCCCTATAAAAGATACCCTGGAGACTTAGCTACTCCCTCTATGATGTGACGGCTCACTAGACACTGCTGGCACCATGATTTTGAACTTCTCTGACTCCAGAGCTGTGAGAAATAAATTCATACTGTTTATAGCCTACCCAGTTTATGGTATTTTTGTTCTAGAAACCCAAATAGACTAAGCCAATAAGTCAATTGGAAAAGATACAGCATATGGGGATATTTGTAGCCCATGTTTTCACTTACAAAACGACCCACTGCAGGGAAGACCCTCGAGGTGGAGACAGTGAGTTCATAGATGGTAGTGCTAGCAAAAATAAAGCAGACAGGAAAAGGAAACCTTTAAGTAGAATAAAGATCCATTCCTGTGAGGATAAATTGATGCCCCCTTCATGATGGAAGTGTCCAGTGAGGTCACTCTGCCACCAGATAAACAGATGGTCTCTGGAATTCAGGTTCCAGACTTCTAATTTAGCTTTAACCTCTGCTAGTGGCAAGTTATGTGCTCATTAATAGCAATTGCCAAGGAAGTCTTTCCCCAGTACTATTAGTGCTTGCCCAGTGGATTCATGTACAGAGTGATGATGTCTGTATAAAAGGAGGTTATGAATGGGCTCAAGGATACATAAAGCCATTCAATAAGACTTCTTTTGTAGAATGACAGAACAATGGAAAAACTTACTGAAGACTCATTAAGAGCTGAAAGACAAAATCTTGTAAACTTAGGCACGTCATATAAAATTCAGTCTGTGCTTTAATCTGAACCCTTCTATAGCCAGTATATATAGGTCCAGAAATTAACAGGATAGAAGTAAGGATATTTTCTCTCTCTTGTAAACATAATACCTCACTTGAAAAATTTTTGCTTCCTGTCCTGAAACCTTTGGGCTCTGTAGTTTAAAAGATTTAGTTTAAATAGAAGAAATAATTTCAGTAAGGGACAAAAAAGATGCTTTTTAGAACTGGAAATTGTGATAGCCACATAGCCTTTTAGGGCTCCTCATGCTAACAGGCAAAGAAGGGGATGCTCTACTGTGTTGTGGTAGATACCTGTTATTAAGGGGAGAGTAAGCTCTGTGTATAGATAGGGCCCAAGGAATTATTTATGATCTCCCTGAGTATTTCAGTATTCAGTGGTATGAGTCCATAGAAGACTACGTGTAAACCAATAAAGAAAGGATTACTTAGAGATTAAACCTTGACAAATAAATGTTTAGGTTTTTAGGCTATCCCACTGGGGAAAATTCTGGCCAGCTTAGGCTAAAGGAACCATGTAACGGATAGTGGAGGAAGGAAATCATAAACATCAAGCATCATCTGTGATCAATTGCAGAAACCAGGAGAGAACTAGCTATGCCTATTTTTCTTTGCCTATTTTGTAATTTTACACACAGCCCCACACACCATTTTTTTCTTTTGCTTTTCCTTTTTTCTAATTATTTTAAAGAAATAGTATTGGGGATGAAATTGTGACTGAAATAGAAGAGGAATTAATATAATATTAACTTCCCCCCAAATTGGTTACAATGAGTGATAAAATTGGTTTTCTACTTTTAGGAGAAAGAATGAAAGTGTCATCATTTATATGAAGGATAGCTGCATCATGTTAGTAGAAATACGATATTGCATTATTATCACTTTTCAGAAGTTTGAAAATTGGAGAGAATATATGAAAGCTGAATAATCAAAGGTGGAAGTAACCAGACATTATTTGTTGGCACTTGATCCTACTTACTTAGACCCCTCTCTTCTATACTCTCCTTTGTATAGTCAGGGTAAAGCCTGCGAATTGCATTTCACATACTCTCTTGCCAACTAGGTTCTGGTTATCTTCTGCTAATGGAGACACTTGCACCAGATGAAAAATCTGTTGGTAGGCAGAAACCATTCTCTTCTCAACCACGGGCTCTTGTAGAAGCACAAGTGGTTCCAGCTTTTGTGCCAGGGCTCCAAATGCAGCCACGTTAGTGGTAGCAATGGGGGATTCTGGACCACTGAAGGTTACTGCAGAATTTTTCAATATTTCTGTGGATCTCACAGTGACTTTTGTTGTTAAAAGTAACTGTAGGGCTTGAAGGGGAAATATCAGGCAAATGACAGGGACTTCTGAAGCAACTACAGAGAGCACTCTGGGCTCAGACATGCTTTGCTATTGTGGAGACCTTAACATCTTTCCATAATATCCAATCCTTGAAAAACAGTGCCTCCCTCTTCTTTTGTTCTTCCATCCATTCACAAAAGCATGTAAAATCATCCTCCATATTCTATCTCTATTCAAAGATACTAGAGTGGTTTCTATTTTTCTTACTGGACCTTGGTTCATTCTCTTCTTCCCTATCTCTTGCTGTTGCCCTAAAGCTCAGTAATTCATGCTCTTCTCTCATCTTTCTACACTTACTCCCTCTGTGATCTCATCTAGCCTTAACGTGTCTCCAGATTCACATGTCTAATTATTCACTGGACGTCTCCACTTGGATGTTTAATAGATGTCTCAAACTTACTGCCTCCAAAAATAAAGTTCTGAACTCTCTTCTCATACTTGCTTCCCTCCCACAATGTTTCTAATCTGAGCTGATGGAAACTCCTCCCTTTAATAATCTAGGAGTCCTCACAAAAAATTCTCTTTTGTTCATGTTTTATGCCATATCCATCAGGAAAATCTGTTTTTTTCTTTTTTCCAAATATTTCCAGGAATTAATCACTTTTCACCATGACATTTGCTCTGACCATGGTCCAAGCCACCATCATCTTTCATCTGATTTACTGCAATAGTCTCCCCTAAGTCCACCCCCTATCATTATTCACAATGCAGCAAATAGAGCACTACTTTAAAAATGTTATAACTTTTTTTGCTCAGAATCTGTTTATGATGCACTTGCATTTAAAAAATAAAATCTAAATTGATTATTAATATAATAGATTATAAAATCTGCTTCCTTCATATTAGCATCTTCCTGATCTCAACCTCTGCAAGCTTTATCTTGGTTCACTTCCCATCAGCCATCCTGACCCTCCTCCTTGTGTTTTTGTTGTTGCTGTTTGTTTTTGTTTCTGTTTTTGCATGTACTATGCCTTCTCCTACTTCAAGGAATTTGTTCTAGCCATTCTTTCTGCTTGGATCTCTCTTCCCTAACAACACCTAGAAGGCTAACCCACTCACCTTTATCTCAGAGTTACTTTTTCAATTAAGTCTGTCTTTATTACCTGCACCTTTAATACTGTAGATCTTGCTGTTTTTTTCCCTCAACATAACCTATAGATCTATAACATACTATATATTTGTTACTGTTTATTACTTATTACCTCCCATACAAGAATCATAATATACATTTCATAAGGGTAGAGTTTTTTTTTAACTTTTTTTTTCAATTATTTATCATCCCAAGTACCAGACATGTTGTAAGCATTCAATGAATATTTGTTGAATGAAGTAATGAATTTCTTTTTTGGCATAGTTATTGTTTTCTAAATCTCAAGAGTTCATTCAGAATGAATACTGCTAGAATACAGAAGCAAAAAATAAGCTTTTTATCTGATTCCTCTGTCTCTCTCCTACCCACACAATCACACACAGACACATAGAGGCATATAGGTATTCAGACATAGACACACATGTGCATGTAGACACACACATACACTGAAGAGGAGAAACTTGCTAACATGGCATAAAATGTAAAAGGTTTATATTGCAGGCAGGGGTTATAAAAAGAAGTTACGTGAAATTGATTATTTCTGATGGTAAGAAGTAGAATAATGTTTTAAGCAGCCACTTGAATTGTCGTGCACAGTATGCTTTCATTATTATTCATCCTCAATTCTTCTTAAACACAAAGAAGGAAATTAAGATAATATCAAAACAATAATCCTACAAGAGAATATTTTTATTTTTGGAGACACTTTCAGCAGCTAATGAATGATAGCACTAATTTGCATCAGAGTAGATTGTCATTCTGTATCCTGGAAACCTCTTTTAAAATATTTTTTCAAAGCTTATATTATATTGTAATACCCCAGTGAATAATAGGAAGGAATTCTAATTTAATGGCACATTGTAGTACTCTTTTTTTGTACTCCTCCACCATTTTTCCTGCCCCATCAAAGAGCTAACACAGGTTCAGCATTTCCTAAAAGCATAAGTTATTGTGGAGGCAGCTGCATTCTCACCATAGTCTTTAATTAGCAATGATATTCTATACATGATAAAACTGGTAACAAATTATGTCCATCTATATTTATAAAAATATATTGGTTAAAATCCTTTTGAGAACAAGTAATCTACCAGACAAATATAAACATTTTCAGGAAAAATGTCTACTGTTTTGTGGCTACAAACTTGGATTTCAAAGTTGAGGACATGGATAAAACCTGAGGATCTTCGAACTCCCAGCAGTTGGTATAAAAACCATGTAAACAGCTACTCAAATTGCCATAAAATATTTTCCCTTGACATCTCCTAGGCTACACATTGTTAAACTGTCTAGAATCCACCAGTAGTCTAGGCTATAAGGCAACAAATGTAACCTGGCGGTGAATTGGTTTATTTGTTTCAAGATGGTCAGTGTTTTCGGTTTAACTAATTAAGGATTAAATGGAATCTTTTGGTATTATGTTGGGCTGTGTGGACTGGAGTAAAGAAATCAGAGACTTAGGAACTACAAAGCAGTTCATACATTGCCATTATTTGGAAAAGAAAATAGAGGTTAATGTAATATAAAATACCTCTCTCTCTCTCTTCCTCCATCACTCTACCTTCTTCTCTTAAGTGTGAAGCATATGCATTAGCAATAGGAATAAACATACAGGTAGTTTTTCCCATATTTAGCAGAGTTACTGGCAATGTGGCACAGCTAGATTATCATGGTCAGTTTCCCAAAGACTATGCTAGGCAATGTCTGTCCCCCTAAAAAAGAAAAAGCTATAGCATACAAGAAAGCGGAGGTGCCTAGGATGTATTAATCACAATAGCTTTACTGATAGATATAACCACTGTAGTCAAAGGATTAAAAGACAATCAAAGTATTTCAATTCTATTGGGCATTTAATATGCTTCAAATAGTCAGCTTTTATCTGGTAATTAGCAGTAATATACAGGTAGCCAGCTAAATTTATAACATAGTGTTTGTAATCATGAGTGTTAGAGTCAAACAGAACTAGGTTATTATGTTGGCCACACTACTTTTTACTCTGTAAACTGTAACAGATTATTTGACCTTTCTAAGATTTAATATTTTATTTGTTAAATGAGCATAATGATAACATATTTCTGATAAGCTTGCCATGAAGACTACATATAAAGTGCATAACATACTGCTTAGAACATAGTAGGTGCCTAGTAAATATTAAGTATTTTGATTTTGAATATTAATAATAATTACTTTCTAGGTATTTTGTTCTGCATTGGTTAGAAAGTGAGTCTTATTCTATCTTTTCTATCAGATGTTTCCAGTAGTTTCTTTAAAGAGGGATATGCTGACTAAGGCCATATTCTTAAATTAGTGATCTCATAGGAAAGTGTGTATTGTATGTGAGTTATACATGCTTTTATAATTCTTTTCAAAATAAACCACCTTGCACTTATTTTTAAATAAATCACAGCCAAAGTTCATTTTCTTTACAATCATGAAAGCCTCCATGTGGAACTCATGCAACATTCTTATACTTTAGAGGTAATAACAAAAGTCCAGTAGATTAGGGTGGCAGGGGGGAACCACATTAGGATGGAGAAAAAAGTTATTCTATGATCCCTAAGAAGAAAGTGTCATAGAATGGTTTATTCAGCTCATTAAGATATTCCCATTATTAGGTTGAACTGTATGAAATTGCCAGTAAATGTCAAAAATACTCAAATACCAGCAATTTCAAGTTTCAAACTAAATGTCTACCAAGTATTTTAATACAAGTAATGTTAACTACATTTCCTCTTCAGTGGATGCTAATTCTAGAAACATCCCTTGCTTAAGCCCTATATTTATCCAAGTCAAACCTAAACTATTGTGGATTAATTCCAATACATATGAAGGTGAGGGACTGTATGAGTGAGATTCTTGATGGAAAAAGACAGAAACCACTTTGGCTAACTAAGCAGAAAAGAAATTTCTGGAAGGGCACATCATGAAATAGAAAGGAAGTCTTGGATAACCAGGCTTACGGCAGAAAGGTCAAGACCTTGAAACTTGTCAACTTAGGGCATACCATAGTTTGGGACCCTCTGTGATCTCCAACATTAGCCATTTGCTAGCTACTCCATCATATCTGTTAGACATAATCTCAACCACATCCTGTACTTTTTTCTCATTCTCTCAGGGTTTGAAACTCTGAAATGGTTTGCCTGATTATTTGATATCACATCCTTTAAACGACTTTTCAGAGTTATGAAAGAAAATTTCCTCACTTAGTCACTTGTAATGGAAGACAGAGCTGTGCTATCTTGTTATTCTTGCCAAAAAAGAAGTCTGTATGTTGGGTGCATGTAAATAGTTTGTTAGCTAGAACTCTTTCTCCAGACTTATTCCTACATAACACTCTGTTAGGGTTGTTACAGCCTGAAGAGGTTTTGCATTTTTCTATTATTTTGTTTATATGTACATATATTACCTATAAAACCACAAAAATATATCCCTGTAAGTCTGAAAACAAAGTAGCAATTAAAATTTCAAGCTAAAAAATATAGCTTCTAGCCCTCAAAAATTTGGTAGTTCAGAATTGCACCATATTTATTTGACTTTTGTCAATTGTGCTATCAGTGTCAATTGTTGTTATATAAAGAGTGACATGAAAGTAATACAAAGAACAATTTTTTATTGTTTCATTGTGAAAAACATACTTAAGAGAATGCTGCCAGAGATGTTTTTCACACATAAGAGAAGAGATGTTTTTCACACATAAGATAGGTCATATGTTAGATCCTTGCGTAGAAGGTATGGAAAATTGTCAGTTTAACATAACGGAAACAAAAATCTATTTTCACTCAATGCATTTGTGTGAATTTAATCAAAATTGGAAAGCAAATAAACCTGTTTGCTGATGGTCGTGCTTTCTGTAGAGGATAAAATAATGTTTACATTGTTGTTGGTAAATAAAATCATTTTTCAAAAAAAAAGAATTCATCTTTTTCCAAGGTGAAGAATTTACCTCAGAATAACTTTAAAACTATGTGCTATAAGAGAAGTTAAAACTTTATTGAGATAATAAAACTATATTAATCACAATTATTTCACACTGAGAATAAAACTGACTGAATCTGACTATCTTATATTGCCCATGATATTTCAGTTCTCTGAGATACTTCTAGGATTTCAGAGGCAGGATATTCTTTACATGAGCACTTCTTGCACATTACATTCCCCAACCTCAATTATTTTTCCCTTTACTCATTTAAAAGAATCCTGAGAAAACTTAGCTCTCAGAATACACATTAAAAATGTGACCTATTCTTTCCATTGAATTAACAAATTAAAATCACTTTAGTTCTTTCTCTCCTAAACTTAGCTGTTTGTAAATATTTTCTTAAGAGAGTACTTTTTAATCCCTCCCTCACACTTTTTCATGTGGGGAGGGTAAGGTATTTGAAGGAATCATGTTTTTGATGTTAAAGGCAAAATAAGTTTATTGATAGAGAACTGATTAAAAAGTAATAAGACATTCTCGAGACATTAACCAAAGCATAATTGTAATATATATAGCAGATTTATAAAAAACCCTGGTTTTCCTTTAAAGTTTTGTTCAAGACATGATGTTTTACATTTAAACAATAAAATAATTCAATCTATTACTGAAAATTTTACTGGTGGGGCATTTTTCCTAAAACTGAGTTGACTTTTATGTAATTATCAATAGCTTGGTTAAAAGTATTTGTCTGAATATGGCTAATGGGTGATGTTGGAGTGTTCATCATGAAATAGAAAAAGGAAAAAGGGCTTGTATTGAGTATTGGTTTTTTATCTTGATGCAATTATCATGATATCTGATCATGTTTGGCAATTACTTTTCTACTTACTGCTTAAATGATACTATATAAATTAGATATTTGGCATTCCAGTTCTGTGAGGAGAGAAGAAGTTTCTTTTTGGAAGGCCAAAAAATAAGTTTTGGGGTTTTGATTTGTTTTCATTTTTTTTTACCCAGTCATGTCTACCGGGAAACATCATACCTCTGATGTCAGACATATTGCCATGCAAGAGAAGCACTAGTAGAGACAATAATTTTACATTGTTTTAAGTCCATGAATAAAAGAATCTTTTTGTCTAAACATGAGCATGAATTTAGGGTATTTACCTAATAATAGAAAACTTGCTTAAAAGGAGAAACTTTTTATTTGGTTCCAGATCCAGTGACTATGTTATCCATATACTTTTTCCCCTAAATAATAAGGCTGCAAAACAAAATACAAAGATAACAAAGTAGGTAATAAAAATGACTATATGTATTTCTGTTTTTGTTTTCAGGTAAATTTGATATGCAAATGTGTTAGGGTATGTGTGTGTGTGTGTGTGTGTGTGTGTGAGAGAGAGAGAGAGAGAGAGAGAGAATGAACTGAATATACCTTTTAGATGACTTCTTTTGAGTTAGAAGAATTTGGAGTAATTGTTGAACCTCTCTAAGTCACCAATATCTGCCACTTCACTTGAGTATTCAGAAACAGGCTGAAAACATAAAGAAAAGAAAGAAGCAAACAACAACAACAACAAAAAAAACCCAATGTGGGGCAACTAAGAATGCGAGGAAGCAAATGGCATAAGACATAAGACATTCGTTTTTTCCTTTTACCACCTCCTTGATTCCCAATCTACTAACTCTGTACCCAAAGTGTTTTTGCTTCCAAATGGAAGTGAATGGTAAAATATAGGATGCCAGCTAATGAGGAATTTTCATCTTAATCTATACCTCTCGGCCCCTGCCTTCAGTGGCACAACATAAGAAGACAAGTCAAAGCCTTCACACCCAGTCTTACAGCAACATGTGATAAGCATTAGGGGCCCCATATTATGATTGGGACAGACCTGACACTGTACCTCCTAGCCGAATCTGTCACTCAGGGCACTGGGTGCAGGCGTTGCTTGTTGGTTCATTTGTTTGTTTGAGATTACACATATAGACAAGACTTAGTCATTATTGACTCAACTATCATATAATGATTAAAGAGACAAAATTTAATGAATCTTGAAAGCAGACTTCTATTTGCAGTCAGCTCTTGCAGATAGTGCAAAACTATGTCATTTGCTCACAATAGTGCATTCTATCAAAAACTTATGCAGACTTACTTCAGCCTTTTCCAAATGAAATCACTATAAAAATAATCTGAAGGAGAAGAAATTTCCAAACAGCATATATTTGTAACCCATATTTCTCCAAAATAAAGCCTAGGAGCTTTACAGCCTAGGAGTAAAGCTAGTGATCCAATGAGAGAGAAAAAAACAAAACAAAACAAAAAAACCCAAACAGTATATCTCTCTTTTTGCCACTGTCCATAAGATTTCAGGACTTTCAGATTTCTCCAACAGAATTCAAGCTGTCCCCGCAGGGATAGCCAACAGCAGTCCATTCAACTGATAAGGAGAGAGTATGATTTCCTCTTACACAATCTTCTCAGACACCCCTAGGTAGACCTCCATTTTTCTTGTTCCCTACTCAGGCTGCTGTGAGAGTTAAGTCTTTATTCTCCTAATGCTCTGATGTTCCGGCCCTAATACAGTTCTTTTATTTCCTTTTATTCCACACAGTGGCTGGATTGGTTTGCTGCATAAGTAATGTGATCACAGAGATCAATAATTATGGAAAGTAGTACACTCTGCTATGTAGGCTGCTAGATTATGGTTACTCAGTTTTTTTCATATCTTACAGAGATTTTAGGAAATGAACTTTTTAAATTTATACCCTTTCACTGAGGTCTTTGCTACATGTTTTTAAGGAAAGAAAGGGAGCAGATAACATCGGATCCATAACCAAAATTCCCCATCTTTTCTTGAAATTAAGGCAAATTTGTGTGTATTTAATCTTTTTTCCCAAGAGCTTTATTCTTTCCTACTAGGTTCATTAGTCCTTTATTCAAGCAGACCCAAACTCACTAAATTTGCCCAAACATATCTGAATCCTAGGATGAATTCAACTTAGTCTCTCAAGCTAAGATTCCTATCACCCTACATATACATATATTCCAGTGCTAATATTCCATTTGAGCATAGACCATCATTATTTTAAATATAATAGTCATTAAATTGGATCCAAGTGAGTTATTTTATTGGAATTGTCCCTGATGTGCCATAGTTTACATTTGGGACTGACTGAATTTTCTAACAATGGAGCAAGGAGAGCAGTACCTCTTAATATCAGTTTGGATGGCGTGGTACCAAAGTCACCAATTGAGTTTTCTAGAGCAAATCAGTGCTATTCCCCAAAGTAACCACATTGTCCATTTTCTAGGACTCTTGGTAGACTGAAGCACCAAGTGCATTGTTTTGCCTCATTAAAATGATCTGCACAAACATTTCTCTAAAAAAACCACTTTTTTGCTGTAATAGGCCTTAGTAAGGTTTTTTAGGCTCAGTTATTTGGAGCCTTCTGTTCAACAGATAAGTGATGGCACATACCCAGATTGGTCATACTTGTGTATATTCAATGTCATTACACTTGGGTGATGCCTTGTCATTTTTACATATTCTGTAGAAAATGCATACACAAGACAGTGTTGGCTTCATTAGAAATTATAACCTGAGCCCAGAAGTGACATGGATTTCAAAAAGCTGTTTAGAAACCACGCAGTGTTGGAGTTTCTAAGAGAAATGACTGGGTATGAAAGAAATTTGGAAAGCCCTCTCTTGATGCTGCATGCATTCTAGCTGGAATTCAGTTCTCCCTCTGGATGGACAGAAAAGACTGCCACCACCTGAGTGCATATATGCATAAGGGAACTAACTGGGGTAGACGGCAGAAGCCCTGCCCATTAAACTTCCCAAGTGTGATATTTTCTTGTGCCCTTCTCCAAAAACTGTATCCTTTAACCCTATGGTAGTAAAGTTAAACTTGATTAAGATTTAGGTATTAGAATGATAAGTTTTGTAAATTCTTAAAACTTTTATTCTGTGGAACTAAGTCAGTTGCCATGCAAATAAAGATTTTGGTTAAGAATTTAAAAAGAATAAGGATTCAGTATTTATACTGTATTTCTTTAATCTATTCTTCAGTAGATATTAATCAAATTTATTGCAATAATGAGACTCCTTCCATCATTCATACAGTTTTCAAATACCAAATTTGTGACTTCCTTCTTATCCTCTAACTTTTGGGGTTATGGGTCAGAATTAGCAAAAGTCATCCCTTATATTAATACTTCTACAAGGATGGAATAAAATGAAGGAAAAATGACAAAAAGACTTTTTGAGGAATTTTGTGTACATCAACTATGACAAGTTTTTATTTTATTCCCTTACTATCATAATTTGAACCAACTTCATGAGAGAAAGAGTCCCATAAAATATAGAGGAATCTAGAACTTCCAAAGTTTCACACACCAGGGAAGAAATATCATCTTAAAGTTTTCTACAGTGGAAGCTGATTTATTAGACTAAAGAGGGTGAAATAAGGGGGAGGAAAGAAAGAAAACGTTCCCTATTGAAAAAGGTCCAGAGTAGAGCAAGGAAGAAAAAAGACTGCCAGAAGGAAAAATCTGTAAAGGATATCTCTGAGAAAGGTCACTCCAATTGATGTAGGTTTTGCTGTTACGGATTCTTTTTTATGTGCTTAGCTGTTAAATGTTAAATCTTCCATTTTAAAATGGACTTTAGTTTCACCATGGAATCAGGCCCTAACCCCTGCAAATGATGGTCAGTTTCTACATATGTATTTCATTTTGTGTCATGTGCTCCTTGCTCATGCTTTCTATTTTTCTTATTTGGCGCCCTGATATAAGGGCACTTATCTTTCTGAAATGTCATTGTGTGAATGTATATTGATATCCTCTTGTGTAAGTGCCTCAGGGACATTCTTTTCTGATGGATGTTCCAGATGTCAGAGTTTACACCTGTTCCTAAGTGTAAAATGTATATGTTAACCAACAAAAATGTTTTGTAAGACTGGTATGATTTTAAACTAAAAAGCTCATGTGAATGGGTTATAGCAAGGTGTAGAAATATAAAACATCTCATATTTGTTTGAAAAAATATATAATTTCTAGAAGAATGCAAATATAACATTTAAAGGAAAGGTCTGGATTAAATATCATAAGTTTAAGTGACTAAATAAAGTAGCTTAAGTGAAAGGCTTCCTGGTTCCCACAGGGTTATAACTTTCTCTTTGCTATGTCATTAAATAACACATGGTTTGGAGGAAGAGAAAAAAAGAAGCAATTGAAAATTTTGATAAGAAATGTCGATCCTTAAACCTAAATAGAATTTAATAGCTTTATGATTTTTAAAATATTTAATGTAATCAATAATGCAATTAGTGGTAGCATAAGCATTAATAGAGAGAAGCCTAGATTATAATTCCCACGTTAGCATTTGTTGGTATTGTCATTCACACATCTGTTCAACTATTATTTAAGTTCTTACAATGTGCCATGCAGTGTTCTTGAAAAACATTTTAATATCTCTTAGCTTCTACTGCCTTATCTATAAAATGGATTTAAAAATCCCCTAACTTAGTGAAGATAGGGGCTAAATAAAATGGTCTTTTGAAATTAAATTACAGATTTACAATTTTAATATTCTAGGTAAGATTTTTTATTTGATTCTCATTCATATTTTTTCTCTCTCTCACTCCAATGGAAATTAAAAATAGAAACAATAGTAAACAACCAAAATAACATAAACTATAAAAGTCATTCCTAGAGAAACACAAATTCTTTAAAAGTAGAAATTAAACATTGCTTCAGAAGACCAGTGAAAGAGATAACAATGTTCTGTGAAGAGCAACAGAGAAAACCAGAGTTAGGAAAGTCTTTAAATTTTAAGAACTATTTACCCAACAATTCTTTGAATTTTAGACTTTACCTTTTTATTTTCTCCTTCATAGGTATGATAATAATAAATAGCAAGCTGAATTGAAGAATTGCTTGCAAAGACCGAAAACTGTCCCATAATGTGATTTTAGTAAATGAACAAAACCTTTCATTTTAATTGTATAAGATTAAAGGTTGGTAATATGACATATACTTCAATTCCATAATGAAATTAGACTACATATTCAGGAAGCCTATTTTTTGGAAGGCAGAATTTTGTCAAGGAAGGGTTTTGATTTCATTATTACATTAATACATGACAATTTTTAATATAGATCTTTGTAAAAAGGTAGGTAGGAGCATTTAAAACTGCAAAATTAAGGCATATATTTTGAAAATGTTTCCTATATATTTATTCCAAAGATATGGAATATTTATTTTTTCTTGTAAACAGCTGAAATCTTGGTTTATTATTTGTTTGAAATTTATTCCATCTACATTTGAAAAGTTTGAGATGGTTAGGCTACTGTTATTATTACTGTTATTATGTTCTTAAATTTCTTTCAAGAAGAAAATGTATACCTGATCCATAATCAAATAAACTATTACCAGAATTTAATTTGAATTGGGAATAGTAGCAACAGGAACATTTAAAGCTATAATGGACCTTGATTAGTTGATTTCCTCTATGATAGGACCATGGTGCAAATTCAAAAGGAGGTTAACTATAATTTGGTTATTTTATTGTATGGAAATTTCATCCATTGCAGATTTGAGGGCTCTGATTATATAGATCCATGAACACACAAATACAAGTTTTTATGTGTCTGTTCTTTGTTAGTTAAAATGGCTCAGTGAATTTTCCCTATTACACTATTACTGTCTAAAAGTTTCCCGTCTTGCTAGGCTGCCCCTTTCCTGGTTCTTAGAATAGACAAGGCAGATTTTTGTTAGCAAGATTTTTGGTTTGTACCCACTGGCATTTGTGGGTCGCCAGCTTATTAAGCTGGGCTATATGAAACGTAAAGAAAACTCAAGGAACTCAACTATTCTCTTTTTTTGAGTCCCCAGCTCTCTAGTCAGTCAACATTCTCTCTAATCTTTCAGAGTCTTATTATTTATGTTTGTTTTATATACAATGGCTAGGGTTATTAGTTGTACTTGGTGGAAGAAATAAGGTAAAGTATATCTATTCCATCTTCTCAGAAGTGGAAGTTCCAAAAGATTTTTAAAAGTTAATACTATACCCATCTTCACCATGCCTTCAGTTCCAGCCTCTCAGGAGTCTGAGGCAGGAGGATTGATTGAATTCAGGAAGTTGAGATAAGGTCTCACTACGTTTAGTGAGACCTTATCTCTAAAATATATATAGTTGCTATTAAATTTTATTAATGGCTAACAATTTTTCTAAATAACACAGGATAATATGGTAAATTACACTCCTTGGTTCTGTCTGTATCATTTAACCTTACAATGGTATCATTTAAACTCATAGAATATATGAGTTTAAAATATCCTGATCACCTAATCATTCAAATCACACATTTAATAGCAACTCTATGATTCAAAATCAGATTCTTAATACCTAGTCAATGTTATTCGAATATCTCACCAAATTTTGTAGCTATAGGATAGCCCATGTTATAAAATCTAGTAAATGCTAAATTTTGCTTAAAGTTACAAAAAGATGCTCTGAGTGTGATTCATGGTTAAATTTTCAAACTTTTGCCTTCTCAATGTAATTTTTCCATTAACTTATTTTTAAAATCACAGTTAAGAAAATACATATGCTTTTACCTGTCTTGGGCTCATTTGCTTTAAAAATATGCTTGCAGAGTACATTAAAATATGCTTTTTAGGAAACTTGGGGGAATATATCACACCAGAAATATGAGTCATCAACATAGCTTATAAACAATTGGCCATATAACTTATCTATATTTATTATATTTCTGAATGCTATTTCCTGTTTCACTGTGTTACAAACCAAAATAGTTCAATAGACACTTACCTGATATATGTACCCTGCTTTCCCCACTCTAGTCCATTTTCTACACAGTGTTTTTTTTTTTAGAAAACTGTAAACCATTATTTTATACCACCTCTGCTCAAAATTCTCCAGTAATTTAGATTCACACTTAAAATAAAATACAAATTCCTTATATGCCCTTAAACATTACTTGATCTGAGTCTTGCTTCCTTCTTTGACCTTACTTCTCCCATCCCCCCCAGAAATCCCCACCCATGGTTCCCATATTGCATCTATACTTATTTTCTCTCTGTTCTTGAACATATCTATCTTGTTTCTACTTGATGACTTTTGAACAGTTATATCTTATTATTGCCTTTACCAAAAAACTACAGTCACTATAAAAGAAAAAACTTACAGAGGACATAAACAGATGGAAAACCATACCATGCTCATGGATTGGCAGAATCAAAATTGTTAAAATGTCTGTACTATCCAAAGTGATCTACAGATTCAATGCAATCTCTATTAAAATACCAACATCATGTTTTGCAGATCTAGAAAAAAAAAAATTCCACGCTTTGTATGAAACCAGAGAAGACCCTCTGTAGCCAAAACAATCTTAAGCAAAAAGAACAAATTGGGAGGGATGAATTAACCAGACTTCAAGCTGTACTATAAGGTTATAGTAAGCAAAATGGCATGGTATTGGCACAAGAAAAGAGACATAGACCCTGGATATAAAACCATCCTCACATTGTTGTCTGCTCTTTGACAAACCAGACAAAAACATACACTGGGGAAAAGAATTCCTATTCAATAAATGGTGCTGGGAAAATTGGATAGTTACATGTAGAAGACTGAAACAAAATCCATACCTCTCACTTCTCATAAAAATCAACTCATGGTGGATAACAGACTAAAACCTAAGGCATGAAACCACAAGAATTCTAGAAGAAAATGTTGGAAAAACTCTTATAGACATTGGCCTAGGCAAAGAATATGAAGAAGATCCCGAAAGCAATCACAGCAACAACAAAAATAAATAAAGAGGACCTGATCAAATTAAAAAGCTTCTGCACAGCCAAGGAAACAATCATTAGAGTGAATAGACAACCTACAAAATGGGAGAAACTATTTGCATGCTATATATCCAACAAAGGGTCGATAACTAGAATCTGTAGAGAACTCAAGCAAATCAGCAAGAAAAAAATCAGACCCATCAAAAAGCGATCAAAAGACATGAACAGAAACTTTTCAAAAGACGATAGACTAAGGGCCAAGAAACATATGAAAAAATGCTCAACATCTCTAATCATCAAGGAATGCAAATCAAAACCACAATGAGATATCACTTAAGTCCAGAGAGAATGGCTTTTATAAAAAAGTCCCAACACAACAAATGTTGGCGTGGATGCAGAGAGATAGGAACACTCATACACTAGTGGTGGGACTGCAAACTAGGTCAATCTCTATGGAAAGTTGTAAGGAGATACTTCAAAGAACTAAAAGTAGAACTACCATTTGATCCAGCAATCCCACTACTAGGTATCTACCCAAAAGAGAAAAAGGACATTTTATAAAAAAGACATCTGCACTTGAATGTTTATAGCAGCACAATTCACAATTGCAAAGATGGGGAAACAACCCAAGTGCCCATGAATACATGAATGAATTAATGAAATGTGGTAAATGTATACCATGGAGTACTACTCAGCCATAAAAAACGATGGTGAATTAATACCTCTTGCTTTATCCTGGATGGAGCTAGAGCCCATTCTTCAAAGTGAAGTATCACAAGGATGGAAAAACAAACACCACATGTACTTACCATTAAATTGGTACTAACTGATCAACACTTACGTACACATATGGAAGTAATATTCATCAGGGATCAGGCAAGTGGGAGGGGGGAGGAGGGAATGGGTAAATTCACAGCTAATGGGTGCGGTGCATACTGTCTAGTGGATGGGCACACTTGTAGCTTTGACTTGGGTGGTGCAAAGGCAATTTACGTGACCAAAGCATTTTTACCTCTGTAATAGTCTGAAATTAAAACAAAGAAAAAGAAAAAGAAAAAAACTGAAGGTTGGCTATTGTGTGCTGGCTAGTAAATGAGTACTATCATTTCTGCTTCTTTAGTTTCAATCCTCTATTGTTATCAATTACGTGTTATAAGCTACAAGAGAGGTGTTTACTGAAATGCGTGAAGATTCAGAATGTAATTGAAGAAAAATTATAAATCATATATGTAATGTAATCTGTCTGCATAGAGAAACAACATTGTAGATTATATTTTCAACTATTCTACACACTATCATCAGCAGAAAACAACAGAGTTAGCCATACATAGAGTTAAACCAGCTCATACCAATTTTGTTATTTTGTATGCTGCTCTCAAAGCAATGGCTCTGGAAGAAATCCAAATGGAAATCCAATTCAATAGCACTCTGTATTCCAAAGAATATGTGATGGAACCAAAAGTATAACAAATGTGACTTGGGGGCACAATGTTCTAAAAAGAAAAAATGATATATCTCACATAAAAGATGAGCTGGTTATAACTAGCGGGGGGCAAATTACAGTATGTTTATGGATATTCTGATAAATACGAAAACAAGAACATTATAACTACATAAAATAATGCACTCTACACATGCTAAACTTGAAGAGCCATAAGATTTATCTAATTTCAGCTATTTGTTTTTGCACTTTATATGTTAAATTTTACTACCACTAATATCACGACCTGTTGCTTTATTTTCCCTTCTTCCTTGGAGGACTTTTCATCTCCTTTCATTTATTGTAAACTAAATGACAAACTCTCCAAACAATATCTGTACATAGAGGTAGGAAATTTTCTTAATAAAATGAACATTTTTCTCTGAGGTAACAGAATGTGCCATTTATTTAGCTGCAATTTTTTCATTTATATTACTGTATATGAGGCAAAAATATAAAATTCTCATTTTTTTAATAATTTTGAGGCATGTGAAAAAAGCACAAGACTGGCAATTTTAGGGTAATTTTTCTATAAACTTACTATGGATTTACTAGACAGACATTAGTGGAAATATTTCTGTCTGTGTGTGTGTGTGTTTGCATGTGTGTGCATGTGTGTGTACATCTTCTCTTACTTGCTTCATTCTAAAATTTTGGCTTTAAGGAAGAAAATTCAGTCCAGATATGAAATAAGGAAATGAAATAAGAAGAGGTAAGTTTGCTTCCTTCTGAATTATGTTGAAGGCTTGCCATAAAACTGGCAATGGTATTTTTCTTTCTTAACAGAAAGCAAATGCTGAATTGGTTAAACTTTCCAGGGTACAATAGGAAGCAGCTTATCCTTCCCTCCACTCCACTGCCTTCCAACCTTCTCTCTGGTATTTCTTGATGACAACTCAAGCATATCCCATGGATTTCCAGTAACTTTCAGGTACTCATAAGTCCATCCAAATCTATCTCAAAATTAATTTCTTCTTCCATTTAAACACCACCCCCAACCTAGTCTAAGCCATGGCCCAGCACATGACAACAAGGAAAAGGAAATTTGTGGTCTATTCTCTTATATTTGTTTTTCCCACCCAGGTTTTGTGGTGTGTAAAGCATATGCACTTTGGGGAGAGGGGAGCCTTCTTTATGAAAAAAATAATATAAATTATGAATACAAAATTTGGTCCATAGCATCCTAATGAGGGCTGTGCAAGTGAGGTGCTCTGAAGATGAAGCTTCATTAGCTTCCCAGTAAACCCACCTCTGTCTTCACCTTGTGCTTCCACTCTTCCTGCTCATCACTTTGGTTCTTCCAAGAACTAAAGCATCATGAAGAATGTTTAGAGAAGAGGGGAGAAAAGATCTACTTGTTATGTGAAACTATTTGCAATTCTTGACTAGCAATAAGTGGCGGCTGGTTGTTGCCCTCTGCTGTGGCAAACGTCCAGACACTCAAACTTTTACAAAGTATATGTTGTTGGATTCTTTGTAAACTACCCTTCTCTACTCACCCCAGAGTAGCTTCCAATACTGTATATTCTCTGATGGGAATGTGACAGTCCCAAGCTGACCTTCTGGATTTTGCTCTCAACTCTGGCAGTACGTCACAAAAGGTCCTCACCATAGGAAGTCTCCTTTTTTTTATGAGGGGGTGAGAATGGGCCAGTACTTTCAGCATGAACTCAGCCTGGCTATCTTCCTCAGTATCCACTTGGCTGCAAGGTATAAAAACTTCCTAGTTTGTCAAATTATAGAATTTCAGCTTGTTTTGAGTGTGGCCTTTTTGCCTCTTTGCCCCACCAATGTAGGAATGTCCCAGGTGTCTTCTCAGCTTCAAATGTACAGTGTGAGATCCAGGCTGCAATTTTTTTGCTGCAAAACTCCAGGAGTGAGAGGCCATACTCTCCTAAGAAGTCACAACGCTTTCCACCCTCGAAACAGTGTGGGCCCCGTCCATCGTTTCCTATAGCCAAGGAGTGGAAAGTCAATTTCTTCTTCTTGATTCCAACTCCTCCCAATCTCTCCAGGGAATTTTTAGAACCTTTGAATTTGCCTTTGGAGGCACCTGTAGGGAGGAGAGGGAAATTCTGACCGCAATCTAGTGACCTACAAATTGCCTCACTTCAAGAAATCCCTCCTCACCAATACGCCACTAGGTTTTATATAGGTTGTGGGTGAAAAATGGTTGCTGGACTAGTTCAGCTTTCTTTTCATCAGTCCCACACAATGTGTGTAGTACCTGTTTGGATGGGATATTTACCACCCAATATCATAAGCCTTATGGCTTTAGCCAAGAATATAAAATAACAAGAAAAATCCTATTCCAAATATTGTGCTAACTTTTTTTACTGGCTTTGAAATGACAAAGCAACTATTAAGCCAAAGTTAAATGTCAGGTATTTGGCCTACAAATAGAAAAATGGTGTCGATTCAATCAGGATATTGCTCATTTATGGTTTCAATGGAATGCCAGTGTAAACATTTGAAAACAAGCGCAGGAATATTATTTAAGATAGGAGAATTGCAGACATATGCAGTTGGGCTTTTAGTCATGTTGCAAAATTGTCAGTGTCTAAATTCTATAGGCTCTCAGAACTCCCTTTCTCCTCTAACCATTTTGCACATGACTTGATTGTTGGTCTTATAAAATGAAGCTTTTTTAAAGATGGACTCACAGAAGCAGAGGGTAGAATGGTGGTTACCAGGGACTAGGGAGTAGGTGAGGAATTTTGAGATGTTAGTCAAAGGACACAAAAGTTCAGTTAGATAGGATGGATACGTTTAAGAGGCCTATTGCACAACATGATGACTATAGTTAATAACAAAGTATTGTATGCTTAAAAAAATTTAAGAGAATATATTTTAGGTGGTCTCACCACAAAAGATAAATGTGTGAGGTAATGCATACTTTCATAAGCTTTATTATGGCATTCCACAATGTATACCTATTTCAAAACATTATGCTGTATACCATAAATATGTACCTTTTAAATTTGTTAATTACAAATAAATTAATAATAGATAAAATAAATAATAAAATAAATGAAGCTTTTATCATTTCAAAATTTATTTTCCTCTTATATTCTCTAAAAATCTCTTAGCAGCTTTTCCTTGTCCACTGGCTAAAGTCTAGCTTTGTTTACTTTGTTCTTTAATCCTTTATTACTAGAGCTAAGCCTTCTTTACAGTCTTATTTTTTGATAATGTATTGCATATATCCCCTCCAAGAATTTATTTATACATTCTCTACAGCTGGAATCCTTCCCCTTCTCATTCTATCTAGTCTATATTCATTCTTCAATAAAATCTTCTCTATTACATCAACACTATAGGAGGTCCTTATTCAGAACCACTTAGTAAGTTTTCTTTTCTACTTATGATACAGAAGTAGTTGGTTAATAGTGTTTAAACTTTTTATTTCTCTTTCAGTCACTAGTATTGGGCCATAACCCTATTCAGAACACATGTGATAATTTGTCTTCCCAACTGCATTGTAATCTCCTATGAGGTGTTGCCTTAAATGCCTAGAATGATGTCTTGTATGTAGTAGATGTTTATTAAGTCTTGGATTTTTATTGGTTAACATATGACAGAACTGATAAGCAGCCAAGGAAAGAGAATGTCTATATCCAAAGACTAAACAAAATAACAAAATTGCAAGAATAAAAACAAAGTAATTTTCTTTTAGGAAGCTTATTCATGGAAGAAAAGAAAAAAATACGAAGAAAACAATTTATCAAACAAGCTATAACAACTTGCCACAAGTTATTTTCTGCTATCAACTATGTCCAGTCTTGGGTCAGTGCAACAAGAGTTGGTGCGGCTCTTATTTTCTCCTCCTCTTCCTCTTTTTTCACTTCTTATTCCTTCTGTTCTACTTTATTCTCCTTTGTCATCTCATTTGGATTTAAGTGACACTGTATAATAATTAGTTACCTTTGTCATTCATCGCATCATAATAGGCAAGGAAGCCTCACTCCTTTTCTAAGGCCACAGGGTATGCATCTAGCCTGTTCCTCTCCCCTCTAGCTACTGGCTAGAAAGAGGATTAACAGGGTTCCTATACAGTTATATTCAGAACTCTCCACACCCACTATTTTACCCTGGTCCAAGTCTTCATAATATTGTAATTGTTCTCTTTGCTTCCACTCTTGGCCCCCTTCAAACCACTCTAAGTGCAGAAGCTGGTGTGAGGCTTTCGCACATAATGCATATCATTTTCTTTTCCTGCGAAAACCTTTCAATAATCTGCCAATATATTATTTAGATTAAAACCAATGTTCTTCTAATTATACTGTATGATTGCCCACCACTACATATCCTACACACCCTCTATTCCCCCCCACTCCTACTACTTTCTCCCTTTCTCTTTCACCCCTTCATAAGGCCTTCATACTTGCTGTCCCACCAGCCCTCAGTACCCTTTCCCAAGATGTCCCATGACATTTTCTCCCACTTCCTTCTTCTTATTTTCTCAAATGTCACCTTCCCTGCCCACCGTATCTATGATTATACTCTACCCTTCTCAATTTTTATACCCCTTTCCCAGGTTTGTTTTCTTCCATAACTCTGTATATTTACTAATTGTTTTTGTTTATTCTCTGTTTTCCTCTAACAGAATATATATGCTAGGAACACAGATGTGCTATGTTCACTGCTACATCCCCAGCATTTAGCATGGTACCTGATACGGAGCAGGAGCTCAATGAGTATTTGTTGAATGAATTAATGAGCACCTATATGAAGGCCACAGTACTAAAGCAACGGGAGAGATTCAAAATATACAAACGTAGCTTTTGCGATCAAGGCACTTACAGTATGTTAGAAAAGCCAAAACAAATACAAAATATTTTTTTTAATTTCAGGATATTATGGGGGTACAAACATTTTGGTTGCATGTTATGACTTTGCCTCACCCAAGCCAGGATTTGAGGCGTGCTCTTCAAGTACAAAACATTATGCTACAAAGTATTATGGCAGAGACTTCATTGACTGTGAGTGGGACAACAGTAATAATTGTGCTTAATCCTGAAAGATGAGATTGGAATATGAAAATGGAAGTAAGACTACATTCCTGACTAACAATAGAGTATGGGAATATTAAAAAAAAAGGCAATGATAGAAAAACATGTTGTATATTCAGGTAGAGTCAATAATGCAGTTTGGTAGAAGTGTAGAATATGAGAAAATAAGGCTACGGGTAGAAAGGTTAGATTGTTGCCAGGTAAGAGGAATTCTGAATGTCAGATGAGGAGAGTGAATGGCAGAGGCAGCAAGAAATCTTGTAAGTATTTTGGGAAGGAAATTGAGATGGCCATGTTTGTGCTTTTAGGGGATAAGTGGGAGTTCAGCAGAGAGCGAGGAGAGAATGAAATCAGAGGGACTAGTCAGGAAATTAATAAAATATTAATATTTTGAGAAGAACAATGAGGGTAAAGTAGGTAGTGGCAGTAAGGAGCAGAAATGAAAGGGAGCATTCCAGAGATAAAGGAAGGCAGAATGCAAAGAACTTAGCTACTGATGTGATGTTTTTTGTAAAGGCATTATCCCTTATCTATGCAGATAATGTCTCCACCCAACTATGAATATGAGTGATAATCTGAATTAAAAAATTTGTGCAACCCCTGTGGAAAGCATTATGGAGGTATCTTAAACAGATTCAAGTAGACCTGCCATTTGACCCAGCAATCCCATTACTGGGCATATACTCAAAGGAAAAAAGGTCATTCTTTAACAAAGACACATGTACCCGAATGTTTATAGCAGCACCATTCACAATAGCAAAGATGTGGAAACAACCCAAATGCCCATCAATACATGATTGGATTAGTAAGCTGTGGTATATGTATACCATGGAATATTACTCAGCTATAAGGAATGATGAAGATACGACATCTCTATGGTTCTCCTGGAGAGAGTTGGAACCCATTATATTAAGTGAAGTATCCCAAGAATGGAAAAACAAGCATCACATGTTCTCACCAGAAAATTGGTTTCCCTGATCATCACCTAAATACAAATCTGGGAACGACACCAATTGGATATCAGACTGAGGTGGGGGGTGGGGGAGGGGATGGGGGTATGCCTACACAATGAGTACATTGCGCACCGTTTGGGGAGTGGTAACACTTGAAGGTGCTGACTCGGGAAGGGGGGTGGGGAAGGGAGGGATATATACCTCATGATGGGTGCAATGCGCACGACCTGGGGAACAAACACGCCTGGAGCTCTGACTTGGGGGGAAAGGCGGTACAGGAGCAACATATGTAACCTGCAATTCTGTATCCCCCATAACAAGATAAAATAAAAAAAAAATTTGTTTTACTTTTACTCAGTCCTGATCTTATGTATACTAGGGTATGAAAATATGTTTAGAAGCAGAAAGTCTAAGGATCCTTTCTTTCTTATAGTACTAAGAATTCGAATGGAATCAAAATTACTCCTAGTCTGAAATTTCCCAGTGATGTCAGAAGCTCAGAGATAGAATAATTTGTGCAACCTATGCCTATAACCGTCAGATTCAAACAATGGTCTGGCACATATGGGAAGCCAGTCATCCTCATTGCCTCAATTCCACTAGGGAATGATAAAAGAAAAAAATATTCTTAACATGAGACATTTCATGCTTGCAAGAGGGTGATGAGCAAGTCTTTTGATGAAAATAAAACCTCCAAAAATATCTCTCAAATTAAAGCAAGAGACCTGCACAGTAGAAAACAAAACACAACAAACTAACAAATAAACAAAGGTGATCAAAACATGCTTAGAATAGGCAAGCAGCAAACAAAGAGAAAGGGTTATGTTGGGGACACAGCAACATAATTGGATTCCTCTGCCAACCCTGGTAATTAAAATGGAGACACTCAGTACCTTAGTTGCTCTGCAATCCCATAATATGTTTGAGATTAACAACCCTTGAATCTTGGTGTTACTGCTATATTATTTGAATATACAATACGTTTCTCTTGTCGTTTTCAGAACTCACAAATAGAGGTTTCTGTAGGGCCATGAAGATTTAGAAACAGCTAATGAGAAAGCCTGACTTGTACTCCCCAATCACTTCCCCTTGCTACCATCAATATCTGGGCAAATCTGAATGGAAAACAAATGAAATAAAGAAATAGCAAGCTTTGCAGTGATTTAAAGCTCTGCTCGCCTATTTGAGAGGAAAAAACAAAAACAAAAACAAGCTGCTGCTCTGTAGCTTTGCATGGCTACTTCTCTGTTTTGCCAGCATTTTTTTTTTTTTTTAGATCTTGCCAATGCCTTGTAAAAATAAAAGACACATAAAATGCATTGTTGGCTTGAACTGCTTGGAGAGGACTTGATTATTTGTGAGGGACTGTTATCTTCGTTGATATCGCCCGACATGCTTTGACCACTCTGTGTCTCAGATCTGTGTCTGTACCCGTCTGTGGGAGAGAATGATGACCTGATCTCCTCATTGGCATGTGGCCTTGCCTGGATGATGCCCACCAGTAACCCACAGCCTGTGTGCAGGAGACACAAAGAGTCTCTGCCACTCTGCCACTGAAAGGCTGTTCTGACTGTGTGGATGGTAGTCTCAGCCAAATGCCTGCTGCAGAGTGATGAGATTTCCTCTAGGCTCTGGTGGAGGTGTTAGTCAAGTGCTGCATATGGATATTAAAAAGGGAACAGGAAGTACATGGCAGTAATTAATGTTATATCTTGTCCCCAAAGACATTCCTGGTCCCTTTATATGTTAGTTGACTGATCATCCAACTCCTCTGAGAGGTAATGATGAAGTTAATATAAACACTGAGCTTTATACCTTATTTCTACTATTAAAAGGGGGGAGGAAGGTGAGCAAAGATGCAGACACACACACACACACACACACACACACACACACACACAGAAAGCAGGTTGGTAATGCCTAAGAAAAATATCAACAATACTTGGTATGCTACACAGTGGAAGGAGTCAGGAACTGCTTTTTCTGGCCGAGGGAGGTTGTTTCTAGTAGGTCTGTTCATGGTGACAGGTATTACAAATAACTTGGAGAAAAGGGAAGTTGAAAGAGCTCAAAAAGAAAGAAGACAAAGGCCCTGTTATATTCTACTTCTGTTTCATCCCTGGACAAAACAAAACCATGCCAACAAAAGCTCAGCACTAATTCAGCCCCACATGGTGTGAAATAGACCCCAGCTCTTAGTTCACTTGCCTGGTTAGTGAGAGAGGAGGTGAGCAGAACACCAGATAAATCAGGGATTATTCTTACTGCAGTGCAGACATCTGTCTATCTTTGCAGGGTCTAGGCTATTGTGAGATGACAACTGGAAACTCATGCTTTAAAAAACGACTTAAATTATACATCCGACACATTTTGGCATTAAAATAATAGACATTCATAAGGTAAATGTCTAGTCTAAGCATGTGGAAAATCCTATAATTCATGCTTTTAATCATTCATTTATTCAATAGATATTTTCTGCCTACTTTGCTGCTGCCTCAGTCTCTGTGGGATTGTGTAAAGGATGCTCACTGCTCTCGGAGGGTTTATAGACTAGATGATCAAGTTTGTTGGATGACACTTAAAAAAATAGGAGACTATAAACAGATGTGAATTTTGTTGGGCCAATAAAGAGAACTATTGACTGGAGAGAATAAAGATGGATTATTTTTTAAAGACACAAAGATGGTTATCCCCCTCCCCTGAATCGCCTATTTTATATGGTTACAAATTTTAAGGGCCTGAGTAAGATTATAATGGTGAAGGAGTCCAGCCATAATACTGCTTCATAAATGTTGACCCTGGGTACAATACGATCTGCCCCAAAAGAGTCAAAATAACCACTGGAAATCTGATGATTATATTGTTTCTAAAAGAAAATTCCATTCTCTCATCATGATTTAGTTTGGTTTAAAAATTCTGATTTATGATTTACTGGATTATTTCCAAATATTTCAAGGGGATCCTGCCATCCTTTGGTCCTCAATAGTGTAACATTTTTAATTCATATATAATAAAAATAAAACATGACAAGCTTGACTATGAGTATAAGGCAAGGCATTGGAAAATAAAACAATTAGTGGAGTGTCACTGCTCCACCAAAGTGGACAATGATTGTGCATTCGTATCATCTTTATTGTTTACAAGACTCCATCTTTTTACCACCTATCAGAAAAATAAAAATATATTTTTTTTTCTGTCAGAAAACTCACACTAACCTCTTTTAAATATTTCTGCCAGTGGAAAAATACCCTTAATGAAAAAAAGAACACTATTTCTTGAACTTCAGTCTTGTTTCGTTGGCCATTAGTACCTAGGTATTAGAATTCCAGCACTAGAACTTTAGGATCTGAGAATTTTAGGGGAAAAGGCCTACGTGTGGGCCCACATGCATTCAGCAGGGGTTATGCTTCACAGCAGATGCTCTGGGGGGAGAGGGGGAACAGATGCAGCTGTGGAGAGGAGCCAGCCTCTGCATGGGGACGCCGTTCCACATTGCTGGGGCTCGGCAGTGGTGAATCTGGGAGCTGCACGGCATTATGGCGGGTGCAGTGGTTCAGTTGTTATTAGTGAGTGTCATTGTGCCCTGATTGCAAGCACTCAAGTGTTCAGAGGGGGAATCAAGGATACCAAATGGAGAAAAACAATACACAGGAGTCTAATATCTTTAAGCGGGTAAATTATCTTTTCCTTGAGAAAGCAGAAAATGTTAATGGCTAAGTCTGCCAAGACATTTTATAATAGAGGTAAATAAAGAAACAAAAGAGTGTTCCAGTACTTTTGTGTGCAATTAAAGCATGTCATTCAGTACCCTGAATGAATCGAGGCACTCTGACGTAAATGTGTAGCTATGTGAAAAAAAGGAGCAATTTGGATGGATTTTTTTCTTTACAAAAAATACTTGGTGACTGGAGATTGTTTACATGTACAGTAATATTTGACATAATATATTTATAATGTACCAATATTGGAGTAAAAATACGTTTTTATTCCTATTTATCTATCTTTTCCCTCTTACAACCTATTGTAACTGGCCTGTTTTGGCATTGAGACTAAATTTTGTTAGTCAAAGTTTCTTTTGTCTTAGGTGATAAGATGGTTATTGATTTATAGAATTAGATAAGGTATAAAAGGGTCTGTGGAATAAGAGGTTGTCTGAAACAATAAACTGAGCAGGCTGAACAATGTTAACTCTATTTCCCTGTTTCCTCTGGCTTTTACCTGTGACATCTAGAAAAGTTAAATTTGCTCTTACCTCTGGGTTACTTCAAGGCATGTTCAGAAAGGAGAACTGGCCTTCCTGCCCCAGAACTGCCCCTGTACCCAGCTGCCCCATTGGTAAAATGATAAAAAGCAGTGAGTAGAAGTCACCTCCCTGATGTCATCATGGAATAGCTGTGATTGCCAAAACAATCTCCTACGTATCCTGTCTTTAACTGTTCCACAACTGAAAAGTGGATTGACAGAAAAAAAACATGTCAAGTCCCCAAGATGAGATGACATGACAGAGGGGAACAGTCATAGGCTTTGTTGTCAGAACTCTTGGGTTCTCATTCAGGCATCACCATTTACCAACTGCAAAAGACAAGTCACCTAACCTCCCTGAGATTCATAATCCAAATAAAAGAAAGAATGATAACGCCTAAGCCATGTATTTTACAGCAATTCTATGGAGATCAAGGTGAGATGGATACACAACCGTATTTTTAATCCAAAAGCATAAAATTTGTTATTAATTTCCTTGCATGCGGCAGGTTTTCGATATTTATATGTTGAATAAAGGATTCAGTGTGCCATGACATCCTCTCCAGATCAGGCAAGATGACCAGGATGGGGCCTCCTAAAAAAAAAAAAAAATTAAAAGATGAATAATACAACCTATTTGGAAAACCATTTGGCAGTATCTGCTAATATTGAACATTTCACAGACCATATGCCTTCCAAATTCTACTCCTAGACATATATCCAGAAGAAATTATTGCTTATTTTGTCAAAAGGCACATACAAGGTTCATGGTAGTATTATTTGTAATAGCCCCAAACTGAAAAAAAATTCATCAAAAGTAAAACGTGTAAATAAATTGTGATGTATTAATCCAGTGGAATACAATACAACAATGAGAATAAATTATGACTACATGCAAAAATATGAATGAATCTCACAAACAAATACAGCGAAAGATGCTGTACACAAAATATTACATATTTTAGAATTCCATTTATATAAAATTCAAAAACAGGCAAAACTAATCAGCGATGAAAAAAGTCAGAAAGTGGTAGTTCTTGGAGGATTAGTGACTAGAGATTTTAGGATGTTTGATAATGTCTTGTGTTTGGTTGAGATTTGTTTACTTTGTGAAAACTCATCAGACTGGACATTTATGATATGTATACTTCTCTGTATGTATGTTATATATGAATAAAAAGTTAAAAATTATGATTTTGGTGAAATTTAATTTTAATCCTTCCAAATTTACTAAATTCATGCTGATTCCCACAGAAGATATCTTGAATCTTCATGCTAAACCCATGTTTACTCTCTTTATCAATAGGACAGATAAGCCAAAAATTTACACACTATTAACTAAAATATTATCTCTCTCATATTTACATTTTTAAAAGAGGATCTTTAAGAGAAAAAAAGTCAAACACAAAGGTATGAATCACTAATAGTTGATTTTCATTAATCATTAAGAAAGATAATTTCAAGTGAAAAATACCTTGATTTTCATCAAATCATGCCACATATGAGAACATATATTCTTGTTACGCATAGGTAGATTATTAAAGTCAAAGTTAATGAGAAGGAATAGGGAAGGAAAGATGTTGAGGTTAGAGAAGATGCTGTGAAGAATATTCATGCCCACTCTATAATAAATATCTTTTGAAATTTTAGTTTGTGCCAAGCACTGTGATTTTTGCTGGGATTACAGCAGACAGAATAATATGTTCCATTTTCTCATTAAGTTCACAATCTAGTAGTGGAAAGAATTAATTATTAAAACAACAAACATAAATTACAATTTTGTTTTAGTTACAGTAGATATACAAGTGTACACAGTTCTGCCACTTTCTGTCTGCATGAAGTTCAGCAAGTTATTTAACCTCATATCTGCATCTGTTTTCTCACATAGGAAATGAGAATAATAATTGTACCTGCTTCACAGGATTTCTATGAAGATTAAAAAAGTTAGTACTCATAAAATGCTTAAAGTGAGGCGTGGTACATTGATGTTTACACAGCACATCTCATCAATCTAAAATATATAGTTTAACATTTCAGATATTGTATTATTCTTACAATCAGTGGTATCATACATTCACTTAGCTAAGGTGTGGTAGGGGTCATCATCTACACATGTTTGACCATGGTTGTTTATTTTTGGTGGCTTGATTAAACACTTCTAATGTCCATTTGAGGAAGAAAAATAAAGTCCTGAATATATCAGAAAACCTTAATTGAAAACTTCTAGTAAAATCAGTAAAGTACCTATGTAAATCTTCCAGCAAAGTAGCATGGAGCAAACTTTTAGAAGAAAACCAGTAACTTAGAACTTGAAACAGACTTGTGGGAAGTAGTGCATTATCAATGTTTCTTATGGCTTAAAAGATGATATTGTATGGAAACATGGATATTGACCTTTCTGAATTGAAAGGAACTAAGAAAAGTTGGATTCTGAATGTGAACATTTTAGGAATATCTTAATTTATTTCATTTCAAATGTCCTTTTTGTATATGCATAAGATGAATATACGATCGAGAGCTATGTCTAAATATTTCTGAAAGAGCTCTTTCAACAACAGTAAAATAAAAATTCTGAATCCTATGAAACATTGTTTAATTGGCATCTTATTTTCTATCCCAGTGATAGCACATAAAATATGTCTTGTCATCAGCAGTGTCTTGGTTTCAATTAAATGTGGTAGATATTTGTTAAATAAATGAAATGTGATGAGAGCATAGAAAGGGAAATAGATTATCTTAAGGAAGTCAAGAAAAACTCCCCTAAGTAATTAATTTTTGACCCATGACTGAGATCTAAAGAAAAGGCAGGGGTTGAGGAAGTATAGGAGAGAGAGAGTGTCTCTCAGGCACGAGAAATAGGATGTGCAAAGATCCTACAGCAAGAGGGAGCAAGGCATTCATAAAGGTATAAGTAAGACGATAGCAGTCATATCCCAACCTCATTTCAAGGCATCTTGCAGATTTAATTTTCGTGAGTTGAAAGCAGACTCCTCCTTCACACATATTGAAAATCTACACGATGTCCTGAAACATCATCCTGGTTCAGAAGCTGATGTGTTTCCTTTACATCACAACTCATTTTTATTTTTCCCTGAAAAAATAAATCAGCACTTATTGGCAAGAAACATACTTTGCACTTAATAAGTCTGCCCTGGCTATTGTCATGTCTGCACATGAGAGTTTATTCAGTGTGATTTTATAATGACAGCTTTTATAAAATTGAATAAATATTATTTGATTATAACAAATAGTATAATGAAGCTAACTACAAAATAAGAAAACTGATTGAATCATTGTGAAGCAGAAGTTAAATCATAATGAAATAATTTGAGTTTAATTTGAATGTAATAGCCCATTACATCTTCACATTTTTCTCTCTTTTTAATATAGTGAGCTAATTACCTTTTCAAAATCTTTATATAGTAACCTTTATAAGGGCCAGAAAAGTATCCTGTTCCATAAATTCCAAAAACACCCATGACTGAAAGTGTATATTTAAGATAAATTCAAGAAATTGTGAATAAGGAATTATTTTAATGTGCTTCACTGTAGTATTAAAAGTGTAGTGTTTATTCTTTTTATTTTCAGAGTTTTCAGTCACTTTTCCTTATTTTAATAATTTTCTCTATCTTATGTTCTCCTTTTTCCTGTTTATTTTTCATTTTCTGGTGATTCAAAAGTATTAATATATAGCCAGTTTTAATTCTCCTAGACTTTACATTTACAATTAAAAAAACACAGCTCATTATCCAATTATATTGCCACAAGTTATAGTGGTGATTGATTTCTCCTTTCTATAAGATGAAACAACTAACTTTTAAATTTTGATTCATTTTAATTGGTATTAAATTATTATTTTTCACTGATAAGGTTTTTTTTTTTCCATAACTGCTTTACCTTTATTGTGAAGTTCCATTAAAATTCCCATTACAAACCTGAACTTCTTCAGTCTTTTGACTTTTTTGGTAAATCATAAAGATAACAATAGATAATTCATACATAGACTGATAAATGCTTTCCAGTATTTCCCCATATTCTCCAGGAAAGAAAATTGACCATTTTTTTTAAGTTGATTATTTCAAATCATTTGTCTCCACCTTTTGGGTCATTCATGCTTTCCATTATCATCTTCCAGATTTAATGAACCCATTGACACTGCTCAAAGAGGTCTTTGAGATTTATTTGTGGCACCTTTTAGTAAAATACACAGAAAAGAATAGCAAAAGAAGTGAATATCCATTGATACTTTTGATGTCAATGAGAATTTAAATCACAGGCTACTTTTTAAAATACATAATACACATTTTATCATGGACAAAATTAACTAAAGACAAGTTGGTCAGGCAGTATTTTGTCCTAAACAACCTCAGTAATAAAATTAAATTTGAAATCTGTAGATGCAACAACATTGTTCTGCAAATTGTCAAGGATAACTTTAAAAAAATATGAACGTGAGATCTTTTGATGCAACTTGGTTCCATGAGTGCTTGTCACTCGTGTTGCCACAGTATTTTCTATGGTGAACAGAGCTTCACATTGTACTATCTTTTTTAAGAAAAGACCCACCCCTTTTTTTGGCTTCCTTCTTATCAGTTTCATTAAGGTGCTCCTTCTTACTGACCAGTATGGTGCAACCTCAAGAGTAAAGATACCCAATTATTCTTGTGAAGTTTATTTTAGGGAGTGTATTTTCCTCCTCAATAGTAACTTTTAATGCTTACTTTTGTTTTGGAATTATTTGCTTTGGAATTATATCATTTTATAACCCCAACTTTCTATTCTTTATTTTGTTTTAATCCTGGTTCAACTGCAATGTGTTTTTTATTAATTTTTTTCACTGGGTAACATAGACTTTACTTTCTCAGCTCTTGTATCTGTAATGTGGTCTTTCCATTAATTTCTCATGAGACTGACAACTTAGAGGTATGAAATTTGGGATCATGACATTTATTTATTTATTTTTGAGACAGGGTCTCACTCCGTCACCCAGGCTGAAGTGCAGTGGCACAATCATAGCTCATTCCACCTTGAACTCCTGGGCACAAGCGATCCTCCTGCCTCATCCTTCTAAGCAGCTGGGACTACAGGTTCATGCCACCACACTCGGCTAATTCTTTAAAATGCCATTTTGTTTACCATGAATTCTTTGGACGTTGCTAAATACTGTGGAGTTTTGGATATAAGACAGACATTTGAGGCTAACTTGATCTGTGATTTTTTCTTAAGGCAAACTCTTGTTTTATTCAGATGCTTTGGGACTTTTTTTTTTAACACATTAAATTAAACATTTTGCCTGGGGCAAGCCCAACATGTTTTTAGTTTTATAAAAAGTTAGGTTAACCCAAGATCAGTTTGTTCTGTGTTGTTTATTTATATCACTAATCTATCACATCAAATTATAACTACCTGTGTACTTGTCTCCCTGCCTCATAAGTTTTATCTCCTTAGTCACATTAGCATTGCCTTTTTAATGCTGTAACTTGAGCATGTTGCACAGTGCTTGGTACAGCACAGCTCTCAATAAACATTTGTTGAGGGAATGAATAAGCAAGCAAATATGGAGACCCACTTAAAATTTCAGAATTCAACAACATTCTCCAACTGAATTTCAATGCAAGTCAACAGATAGACATATGTAGGAATGAGACTTGAGTCTACATATTTTTAAGAAAATTTTTATTAAAAAATTAAAATATTGGTGAAAATATTAAAAACAGTGTTCCAAATAACATATTAAGTATCATATACTATTAATAAATGCCATTTGCCTTATCCTTGTTGCATCTATTGACTCTTTCATGGATGTTTACTTCATTTGGTGATATTTGATGGTATGATTATTGCCAGTGGGCATTGTCTTTTTTAGGAGCACATTATATTTTGGATGCAAGCATATACATTATTTTCAAGTTTTCCCTTAAGTGGAGGCAGAATTTACTATCAACACACTGTGAGTAAAAATTCTAATCTCCTGACTTTATGAGGGTAGGCTTGGGTTCAATTTTTGAGAGGTCACTCTCTCCCCACCAGAGCAATGGATAGAAGGGAAGCTTCCAAGCCATATCCCAGGAGAATGACCAGAGTATGTCTCATGGTTTCTGAGTTTATATGGAGGCTTCATGACTTTCAAGGCATAAGGGCTCATCTTGAACCCTTATTTGAAAAATAAAACCTATACTCCAACTCTATACAGTTTAAATGTGTATTGGAAAACCCTTGACTTTGACCTTGACCTCAGCTCTGGCTTACTGCATTAGCTTTGTATTCCTGCTTCATTTCCAACATGTGACAACTTTATTTTTATTTTTTCTTTGAGCTCAACCATATAATATCTAATAGTTTTCATTTCTACAGCATTCCTATGAATTTGGAGCAAAAGTTCATGTATTCATCTTTGTATTTCCAGTGCCTTCCCAAGTCTGTGGCCCATAGATGCTCCTCAATCGTTTGCTGAAAATCATTTAATGAAGGGCAGATGTGAATGCCCTATGATAGTCACAATGTTGATGTTCATTGAGAGGGTGGAGAATAGGCAACAAAGTGGTCTGCTATATATGACCAAGGAAAAAATAATAAGAAAGAATAATGGGAAGGATGAGAATATAAAAGAACAAACAACACAACACTAAGGAATAATTTCTGTGACTTGCAAAATTTGCCCGAGACCTGACTTCTGCAGAGAAATTTTTAAAAGTCAAAATTATGATCCCAGGACCGAGGACTCTAGTTTTGTCATGTTGATGCTTATTTTACTTCATCAAGATTCTGTAGCTCTTCACTAAACACGCATTATAAAAATTCTGCCCAAAACGAAGAAAGATCTCATTAAAAATAAATAGTGAAAATGCCATCTAATGCATATTTCTGGTAGCAAATTCCTCTTGATGACACCCCTAGCTTGACAAATTTGGATCATACTGCAGATGGATAATTTTTTGGCAATATTGCCAGTTTTCTCCCAGACAGATACTATGTGTTCACCACTTTCCAGATGTACAACTCCCTCTGGTTAATTCTTTAAAAAACATCTTTCATTGTTCAAAAAAAAAAAAAAAAAAAAAAAAACAAAACTCACAATTTGAACGAGTTTCTTTGTTTCTTTATTGTTTCATTTGATAAAAGATAGTTTATCTATCCAACACACGCATTGCATTCTCACAGCACCTTGTGGCAATACAGCTTTTTTTTTAAATCTGCATTTGCTAAATTTAGTATGAACGGCAGGATAATCCTTGCTAGGAAAGTGGATTATAAAGATAAAAGAAAGAAGCATTAAGTTCTTTCCCCAACCAGTTCCAAATGTGCCTTTATGCCTATAATATCCCATAAACACCAGGACAACTGCACCAGCTGCTCTTGACTCTCTGAGGGCATGATATTTCCTCTCATTCTGGCACCAGCCACCACCCCAAAGGAAAGAAATTCTCACAAGCCAGAAGTAGACAGGAGGAGCTTTCATCGGTGCTGTAGATAAAACACTAGGACCTGATAGCTCTCTGCTGACAGTGAGTTTCTATAAAAATAAAAAAGTGAAGTATAAAAGATACTAAATCCAGACATTAAAAAGAGGTTTTTGATATTTTTTAATTATAGTCTTCTGATACTTTATAACTGTGATATCTATAACTCTTGGCAATGGTGCATTAAATGGGAGTGAGAAAAAAAAGAGGAATTTAGCTCCCTAGATGGACTGATTAATACATGGATTACTCACTTCCATTAGTATGAGCATTTTCTTTTGTGTTACTGAATTTTTGTAAAGCTAAAAACAATGTATTCGCTTATGTTAAAACCAGAAACACCATTCGAGTGCTATAAAAATACAAAGTGTTCGTCCTGTTTTAACTTACGGTTTTATTTTATTTTATCAAATGGTGAAATTGGACATTTTCTTACTCTTAAAACAAACACAAAACAAAATTATACTCCCAAGAAAGACTGGGAAGTACTGTTCTGGGCATCTTTTCCCCAGCACTCTTGAACACTGGTCACAAATTATTATGTTATTGTCTGATATTAAAAAAAAAAGAAGGAAACAGACATATATCATTCCAAGCTTGATGGCTATGAGGTGATGATTGCTCAAAGGGGCTTCCATATCTTATGGCAATTCTTTCTCCCTTCACACATATTCAGTTCAACTCTTTGTTAAATTCCCATCACACACACACACACACACACACACACACACAAGCTCCTCACTCCACCTTGCTCTGTAGTAGAAAGATTGAGCTGGCTATGTGCTTGGAAAAGGCAGGAAAATCACAATCTATTACATCCCCATCCAGTTCCATAAAAATCATATGTTGCCACCTCTTGACCTCTCCAAAGCAGACAGAAGAAAAACTTCAGAAAAAAATTTAGAACAAAACTTAGATTCAAATATTTGCCCTGATACTTATGAGATATTATGCTGGTTATTTAATTTTATTAGCCTTTGTTTCTTCATCTGTAATGAATACAGCAACCTCTGCCATTTCTTTTTCAATGTTTATTGGTCACAATCGGGTGAGACAATATATATGAAAAATTGGAAATTGTTTACAAAAGTAAGATATTCCTATTTTGGAAGGTTTATATTTGGCATATACAGTTAACACTCATATCTTCCTTATGTGCCAGACACTGTTCTAAGTGAATTAAGGATTTAACTCATTTAATCCTCCAATGCCCATATGAATTAGAGATGATTATCATCCCCATTTGACAGATAAGTAAACTGAGACACCGAGAGACTAAGCAACTCATACATTCCGTCAATCCATGCACTATACCAAAGTTTTATGGATGTCATCAATTAAACAGGTGCCATACTTATGCTATGCCTTACTTATGCCATGAGGTCAATAGATTGGTATGTAAAATTGGTTTAACAATAAAATTATGAAGTGAGATCTCAAATATAAGCCCTCAAAATACAGTGCAAGCCCATCTCAGGAAAAAGTTAGAAGAAAGAAACCAAAGTGTCTGCACTGTTTAAATGGAAACAGTGGACTCAAACCATGGAGGGACAAAAGTTAATGATAGTGACCTGCTCCTAATGTCTCATAACTGCATAAAGTTGGGCCATTCAGTCATCCTAACTTACTTAGTATCATCATCATAGTCCATCTAAGCAACAGGAGAAAATTAAAAGGTGGCAGAGAGGAATTTTAGATACAATACATCCTATTAGTGGGAGTAGGATGATGAAATGAAAATGTTACCAAATTAAAATGAGCATGAAAAGGCTGAGAATAGGAAGAAATAAGTATTACTAAATTGCTCAGATAATTTAGAAAGAAAGCTCAATGAATACATTAGAGTCATTCTTACCCATGATGTACTATTAGACTAGAACACCAAGTCCTTCTGTATGTAGGCAATGGCACCAACAATATATTTAATCTGAGGAAAGCAGAAATTTGGATACATTCACAGAGTGTGTCATGGGGTAAATATTACCTCCCTTCAGCTATTTTCTTTCCGTTTTAGACTACTACTTTCTTAGAGGCTCTATTGTTGCTTCCCACTTACCGATTACCTAATCACAAAATATTGCTTTCCAGCACACACCTCAGTTGCCAGAGGAACAGATGACATTTTTTTGTTGTTGTTTTGGACATAGATACTGTATTTGTTATCTATTACTCAGTAACAAATTGCACCAAAACTTAGCGCTTTAAAAAACAACATTTATTATCTCACAGTTTCTCTGGGTCAGGAATCTGGGCACACTTAACCTGGGTATGTCTGGCTCAGGGTTTCTCACAAGGTGTTAGCCAGGGCTTCAGTCATTTTAAAACTCATGTGGGGAAAAATCTGCTTCCAAGCTTGCTCATATGGTTGTTGGCAAGATTTAGTTCTTCATGAGCTGTTGGGCTGAGAGCCTCAGTTCCTCACTGGGTGTTAGCTAGAGACTACCTTCAGTTTCTTGCCACATGGGCTTCTTCCTAATGCAGCTCCAACATGACAGCCAGCTACTTCTAGGAAACAGCTTGGACTCGGGGCTGGATGAGGATCTTCTACATTTGGGCTTCCACAGGTGAGATAAAGAAGAAAGGGAGTTTAAAGTACTGGTAAAATGAAAGGTTAAGAGAAAAGCAGTGGAAGAAAATGGCTGAACTTCAGTGTGAGGGAAGGTCTTCTAGAAGGTTCAGGAACTGACAGTCCACATGTTTGATGAGCCCTGAGCCCTTCTTGTGAATGTTGAAGTCACTGTAATTGTTGGCAGGAATTGAAGTGGACAAAAAGATTGTGAGAATCAAAGGGAAGGAGTCACAAATGTAAGAGAGTGTACTAAACATGACACTAGGGAAGCAAGGAGGAGCCCTCACTTGGGCCTTATAATATGTGGAGTGTGAGAGATTAAGTGGCCTCTGCTTGAGTGGACTGCAAGACAAGTAGTGACCTCTAGAGAAAGGCTGGGTTATTTCAGGCAAGGAGGTTGAAGATATTCATTGAAGTTGTTGTGGATATAGAGAATTGTCTTTACCATAAGTATTAAATCTAGAATTGTCCAAGCCAGCGGACAGCTTGATTAAAAAAAGTTATAGTACATCTTCCTCCTTCCATGCATTGCTCTCTTTGTATTTCATATACCCTAGTGAAGTACTCACACATACTCTTTTATCTCAGGCTTGTTTTCTGGGGAACTTAAGCTAAGACAAAGGGAAAGGTAAACTTACAATATTGTTTATTCAAAGGTGTGCTATATATATCTCATATATTAAAAATATCAGAAAATGTTAACAAATTCTAATCAAACAAAAAATATTTAAAACATGAATTATCCTGTTTCTAGTAATCACCATCATAATCATTACCAGCATCACCACCATTATCGTCATCATCATCATCTCCTTCTGGGATTCACAGTAAGGTAACAAGCCATATGATGTGATACAGGGATACTAGGATGTTTGCAGGAAGAGACCAAGGCCAGACTTCAGGTGGGAAATGATGGTGCTTGTCTTCACCCAATCAACATTTGATTTCATTAAGAAGATGAATTATTTCTTTCCTTTTAAATATATATATATATTCTGTTCAGAAGTCCCTAAGATTATTGGAAGTTGTTAAAGATATCTAATACCCTCCATACAAAAATTGAATATTATTATATATGTTATTTTAACAATGAGAACCTTTCTAAAAATATATCAACAAGTAGGTAAATTATAATCAGAGAAAAATTATAGTTCAGAGTATGCATTAGATTCCTAGGACTACTGTAAAAAAATTACCGCATATTGAATGGCTTAAACAAACAGAAATGTGTTCTTTAAATTAACAGTTCTGGGAGCTAGAAGTCTGAAATCAAAGTGTTGCTAGGGTTATGCTCCTTCTAAAGGCTCTAGAGAAGAATTCTTCCTTGCTTCTTTCTGTCTTCTGGTGGTTTCCAGCAATCCTTGGCATCCCTTGGCCTGTAGCTGCATCACTCCAGTATATACTCCTTCACATGGCTGTCATCCCTCTGTGTGTGTCTCTGTGTCTCCAAATCTCCCTTTCTTTGTAAAAGTATCAGTCAGTGAATTCAGGGCCCACTCTAATCTAATATGACCTTACCTTAACTTGATTACATCTTAAAAGACCCTATTTCCAATAAGGTTACATTCACAGGTACCTGGGGTTAGAATTTCAGTACAGCCTTTTTAGGGAACATAATTCAACCAACTATAGAGTGTTATCAAATAATTCTTGGAATTTTTACACTAATGTCTACAAACCAAAACTTCCACTGGGGAAGAAAAAAGGTAGGCTAACAAACGTAGAATATTTTTTGTTCAGGTAAACTGCCAAATCTCATAACGTGATAGCAATTACTTTAAAAATTCAAAGAAGTTATTCCCTAAGCCAATTAAGCTAGTTCTTTTTCTTGAAGTTTTCCAGCCTTTAGTTGTGATATACTCACATTTTAGAAAGTGTTATACAATCAATGACTATATGCACATGAACAAATTTAGATTAGACGTATCCTTAGCCTTGGTGACGTTTTGAGTTTTGCTTTGCTGTTCACACTTACGAAGCTGAAAACACTGTAGGGAGCTGAACAATGGAGTAAAACAGAATGCACAGGGGCAGTACATCAGAGTTGTTTTCCCACTTCAAACGACTGGATTCAGAGCTTTCCCACTGTCTCAAAGTTCTCTGAGGCAGAGTGGTTAGCATCCAAACAACGTGCAAATGCATACTGCAAAACAATAAGCTTCTCCCTTACCATAAACAGGACTGGGAAGAAACAAAGGGAGTTTTTCATTGTTGACAAATGACTTTGGTACAAAGGATGTGTGGAAGCAAAGAGATTTTTTCCCCCTGGCCTTCATTACTGCAAACATGTGCTGTCCCGTACACCACCTCTCAGGTCTAAAATATAAGACCCTCTGTGAGACCTGCTATATACAGAACATACAAAATGTGAAGTGTGTTAGTCTTTTTATATGGCCTATTTAAATACACATTAGTTTTTTGTTAAGAAAAAAAGGCCACCACCTTTTATTTTTAAACCATTTCTGTGCAATAATTCCCAAGGAAATATGAATGTGCAGTCCAGTTCATTTATTTGACACACACAGAAAAACAATAATGCTAAAATTTCAGATGTTTTCCTCATTAACCCTCTTTGTCCACTTTGATGACTTTTTCCTGCTTCATTAATAATTTATTTCTATTTAGAAATTTCATCATAACTAATTTCAATGTCAAGAAGCTACCATTAGAACTTAATATGGGAACATGTGGTACAAATCCTCTTGTGTTTTTCTTCACCACATTTTGTGGACTTCTTTTGCGTCATTTTTATTTCTATGGTCTTTCTCCAAATACAAGTTAGTTCACAAAAGGATCAAAGGAATGATTTTCTCAGAGGTGTCCTTAGCCTCACTTTCCTATCATGAGTCCATTTTGTCAGCCAGCATTGTCACAAACTATGTAATTGAACTTTCTCTATGTTGTTTCCCAATTGACTCTCCATCTTCCAGTACACAAAACTCAATCTTTCATTGGCTTCAAAACCTGCCACTAGTCCTTCAGCACTCACTTCTATTGAATTAATTGTTTTTAGATTATGCATGTGTACCTCCAAGCACACCTACTTGTTCCTCAATGGTCCTGTCCAGAACTCATTTCTCAAATAATTTCTGAACCTAAAATTGAAAACCCTTTCAAAATCAGCCCTCTGCTTACAACTTAGCTGTTACTGTCTGAGCCTTAGTTTCTGTATTTTTAAAATGAATGGTTAAAATAATCATTCCTATCCACGAGTTTATGGTTTTTGTGGTCTTTTAAACTTGGCACAAACTTTGTTTGCTAAGTGTTACTTTAAATTAATCTTATAAAAACTCAGTAAGAAATTCTATTTGATATAAGGAACATATTGTTTAATATCACAATTTATAACCTGCCTTAAGTATTTTAAGTAAAAAAAGAAGAGTGTAAAAGTAAATTTAATAAATAAAAACATATATTTTTTCAAAAACGTATGTTTTGCGGACCTATACTCTGTGACCTGAACTGCTGCTGGCCTGTTGTTAAGGGTAAGCTATTCAATTTGAATTTCAAGTTAAAACAAGTCAGTGACTTTTGCTCTTTGTAACTGATGAGTAATGAGCTATTTTATTTTTTAATAAATAGCTTGACTCTTTTTTTAAAGAGTCAAGTAGAAAATAATTATCTGATTAGACAGAATCTAGACAAGCATGTTGGTGGCATACCATAATGTGTAAAAGAAGAAAATCTACACAGTTAGCTTGTCTTTTCCTTTCATTGCTATCTGAAAAAAAAAACAGGAATCAGGGTATCTTAGAGTAGAAAAGTCAAAGGGAAAGATTGAGATCTTTTGGTTGATGAGGACATGCCTAATGCTAAAAATACAATCGATACATAAAAATTGAGAATATTATCAGCATAATGATTTAAATAAATACTTAAAATATGTATGCATCATGCATTTTTTACTTCATGATAACCTGAAACCAGAGGGCCAGTACAAAGGTGATTTAGTGGTAATATAGAATTAAGGGTAACAAATATCCAATCCATATTTGGGTATGTGAATTAGGTCTCATTAAAGCTATTAAAGAAGAAAAAGTGGGGAAAATATTTGATTTTACATATTTACTAAAAAGAAAGAGATCTTGTTAAATAAAAATTATCTGTTTAACTTGTAACATTGCTTAAGTTCAATTGTTTAATTAAAATACTAATTTTTAAATAACAACTGCAGTGATTTAATAAATTCTCATCTCAGCTACATCTCTAACCCTTAAGTTTTGCTATCAGATAGTGTGATAGTGACCATCCCAAACAGTAAACAAATTTATTAATTCATTCAATCAATCAATCATATTGTTTCAATAGAAGCTTATTGTTTACATAGATATTGTCAGAATTGAATTTTGAAGCATGAAGAATTAAAATATTTATTAACATGTATGGTATTCTACTAGCCATTATGAGTTTATTTGCCTGTTTGAGAGCTTACAATTCTCTAGATCCATGGTGTGATGGGCTGAATTACATTCCTTACTCCAATTTATATGCTGAAGTCCTAATCACTATTTCTTCAGAATGTGACTGTAATTGGAGACAGTGTGTCTAAAAAGGTGATTAAATTAAAATGGTGCCATTAGGGTGGATCCTAATTCAATCTGATTCATGTCCTTATAAGAATAAATTTGGACACACAGAGAGACAGAGAGACAACAGAGAAGTGTATTCACAGAGAAAAGAACTTGTGAAGACATATCAAGAATGTGGCCATCTTCCCTGGTGCAGTGGTTCATGCCTGTAATCCCAGCACCTTGGAAGGCTGAGGTGGGAGGATTGCTTGACCTCAGGAGTTCAAGGTTAAATGAGCTATGATCATGCCACTGCACTCACTCCAGCCTGACAAAGTGAGACCCTGTTTCAAAAAAAAAAAAAAAGCATGTGGCCATCTTCAAGCCAACAAGAAGAGAGGCCTCAGAAGAAACCAAACCTGCTGACTCCTTCATCTTGGACTCAGTCCCTAGAACTGTACAAAAATAAATTTCTGTTGTTTAAGTAACCCCGCCTGTGGTATTTGTTATGGTAGCTCTAGTGAACTAACACACACTGGTCAAGGCCTGAAATAATCTTCAGAAATTGTTTTAGAAACCTTTCCATTTAAAACATTACATCACTGGGGTTTATAGCTCCAGGGGATAACAGAATGGGAAGATATCAGCTCAGTTACCCTTGTTTTGGCTCTTTGGTGACCCATTACTCTGTAAGGATATGCTACCAAGGAAGGTGTTTCCAGCAATTCACTTCTGCTCTGCCTTTTGTGGACTCCAGTTTTGTTTCCACGGGGCTGACTCTCCAGGCACTGTATATAGTCTCACTGGGCAGTCAAACTTTAGTAGACATCACAGCTGAGAACTGATGCTGCTGAATTTCAGATCATCCTGGAGAGCTAGCTACCCACCAGCTGCTGTGTGCCGTCCAGGGCCAGGACTGGACTGAGGTGGTCCTGCGCTGGCATGATCCTTAGGATGAGACCTCCTGAGATTTTGGCTGTAGACACCCTACTCTCTTTACCTAACTTTGAGCCTAAGTTGGTGCCACGCACTTCCCAAGCATTTTTTGACATTCCTTCAAAGCGTTTATAGTTTGGTTATGGGTACACAGGAGATATTTACAGTAGATTAGAAAAATATATGAGCTTTGAAAATAAGTGCTAAATGAATGATCTCAATTCTTAAGGAGTTCAGGGGACAGTTGCTTTGCCTCATTGCTATAAAAATAGCTTCATAGAGAATGAAAGTGTGAAAAATACATAGGATTTTAACAATGCCTGGAAGTTGAATCTCAGATCAAACAACAACAAAAAAATGGACAATAATCACCATCGTACCTAATTCAGAAGCTTCAGAGAAGGCATGGGTTGCAGGCCTGGAGCTGCCACTTACCAGCTGTGTAGCATAAAGAAAATTATAGCCTCTCTGAACCTCTATTTCCTCATGGGTTTGTTTAGATGATTAGAAATAACTTATATAAAATGACTTACTTTGTGCCAGGCAAATGGTCTGGACTCACTAAATGGTTCTATGCTTATTATCATTGTTTCTTGATTAATGCAAATCTAACCACCATCATCTCAGCAGGCCTTATTTTAGCACTCACACGACAGACATCAGAAATCAAAATTGACCTTAGCAATGATTTAGTCCAGTCTCCTCATTTTTCAGAGAAAATTAATGCCCAGAGAAATTAAATGACTTGCCCCAGGTTACAGAGCCAGTTGGTGGCAATGACAGCATCAGCCACAGAACATATGATTTCTTACTCAGGTTCAGAATACTTTTCATTTCAGAGCACTTCATTAATAGCAGTACACATGTCTTAATAAACATGTATTTTTAAATGTGTACTAATTACAAATGGGCAGTCAATGAACTGAAATAGATAGAATAATGGTTAAATCTAAGTATTGTGGTAGTGCTGTAAATTTACACTTAGGTCAACTCTGATGTACAAAGTAATTGAAGGTTTTTGATTGTCTCTAACAAATCTAATCTCCCTCACAAGCCCTGACCCTGACAAATAGGGATGGAATCTATGGTGGGGATTTTAACAGGCTAATTTACAGTATCTCAGATTCTGGTTTAATTTTGTTTTCCAGGAAAGTGCTTTGTTTTACATATTGCCAATCACAAGTCCCAAACTAACAAATGAGAATGTGGGAGGGGACATAGGGGGGCCTCCTGCCCTTGCAGAACTGGCGGAGAAATGTGGAACTCTTGCGTGATCTCCAGGCCCTCTGGATCCTCCTGGATCTCTGCTGTAGAATGGCTGCTTCATCCCTGGCGTTCTTGGGCTATGTTCTGAGGTACAGCATAAATTTGTGACTTGTTCTCTTGGGCACTTCAGGACTTGGTTGTGCTCTTCTCATATTTTCAAAATCATCCTCCATCAGGTGCCTGACTAGGCTACTTACACTGTGGTTTTTGCACCATGGCCACCTTGTTTCTAGCCAGGGTAGCCCCAGGCAGGCCTTCTAGCTCTGGGCTGAGCTACCTTCGTCTCTTCCATGGGGCATGCAGGGCACGTCTGGGTCCCATCTGTGTCCCACTACACAAGGGCAGCTCTGAGCGTTCTCTCAGCCTTCTCTCTACTTAATGCTGCCATATCTTTAGTTTTTTCTGTGCCATGGCTGAACTCTTGTTGCCACAAACTCCCAACGGTGAAACTGTCTTTTCAGAGTTCAAAATGGAAGTAGGCAAAAATCTTTCCCTTCAATTAACTCCACACCTCTGACTGGGATTTCAGAAAGCAGGTGAAAGCTACACTCCTTATGTTTCCCTCTTTGCTTTTTTCTCCACTTTGGTTGGTATCTTTCTTCCCAGATTTCTCTGGACAATAAGAAATTCTCATTACCTTTTCTCTTCTGTCTACCCCAAATTCCTCTTCAGACATTATTTCCTCTGCCCTCTCTCACTTTTAGCTAATATTAAATACTTACCATTTGAGTCATATAGGCTAGGTTCTTGATATTGGAATCTCAGGCATCTAGAAACTAGTGTTTAAGACAAATAATATATTGGTTTACTATTTCACAAATATTTTCCTCATTGCAATATTTACTTTTACATAGAACTAAATCAGGCTAAGTCAAAAAAACTGCTTGAAACTCTTCAAAGATTTTCCCTTTCACTGAGAATAAAACCACAACTTGCAGGATCTGGTCTCTTCTTCTCCTTTAGTTTTCAACCTCATCTCAACCTCTCTTTTCCCAGTTCTTTGCACCCTAAACACACATCATACCAAGGAAGCTGATTCCCTCTTCATGGTCTGTTTTGTTTTTTTTTTCCTCTCATTTCCTTTTTCTGAATCTTTGCACACCAGCTTCTTCTCATGTTCTAGGTCTCAACTTAAAACTTGCCTTTCCAAAGAGGAATTCTTTAAGTTGCTTCTTGAAAGATTTTGAAAAGAACTACCCACCCCCTCCAGTCTTTTGTTTCTAGCACACAACTTGGATATTTCACTCATAATACTTAAGACAATCTGAAACCATTTTGTTCATCAGTATGCTTGTTCATTGTCTGTTTCCCGATGGTATAGAAAATGCATGAGACCAAATACTGTGTGCCTGTCTTGTTCACTATCTTATGCCTAGAATTAAATCACGTCTGAAACACAGTAGGTGCACAATATATAAGGAATGAATGAATGAATGAATGAATATATGTTGTTCTTCTAGGAGTCATAACAAAGCTAAATTTCCTTGTGTACTTAGATTATTTATACTTTTGAGAATGCTATTAATTACATAATTAATATAGAATGATGACATGTTTGAAAGATTGAAATCTCATAGTATTTTAAGGTGATGAAGAATATAGTCTTCAAAAAAGACTAAATTGTATTGAGATGGTATAGGAACAGGACTTAGGCATCACTTCTGACCAAGGGAGACATCATGGGGACAGCATAACCTTGTGAGCCATGTTTTTCAGGGCCACTGGAGCAAGACACTGACACAGGCTGATAAGGCACCTGGCTGCAAAAGAGCCAGACCTATCTGAATCCAACAGCCTTAAGCCAGAAAAAAAAGAAAAACCCTCACACTGACCTTACCCTGACTTTTCCCTCATTATAATCTCATTTTAATGCTAAAAAATCACATGGGGGGGGAGGAATTTAACATGCTAATGAGACATGCAAGCATGAAGATGCCTGTAACAGAACTATGCAGATGCAAGAAAATCTCTACCTCTACATTCTTACACTTCACCCTTTTCCTGCCTAAGCCTCTTTAAAACTCTCCCTGAACTCCCCTCAGGGAGAAAGCCTGAGGACTTTTCCTTTGTGCTGCTTCTCTTATGTTCGAACATAAGCCCCAATAAAGCCTTGCCTGCGACTTCCATTTGGCCTCTTATTAATTTCTATTGCATAGAGAGCCCAAGGACCTGCACCAGTAACAATACGTATTGAAAAAAGAAAGAAAGAGAGAAATTCTACAACTTGATTATATTTCAAATCAGCATTTAATTAATCTAATTACTTTATCTATTTTGTTACTAGTTATTTTGCAATATTTCTGTTCTTTGTTGTATTTTTTCTTGTATAATAAAATATCTGTTATCCCTGTTGTACAAATCTTCCGAACATGTTCTTAATACATTTTGGCTAATAAATATTCTGTTTTTCATCCATATAAGACATACATATGCACACACACTTATGGAATTTTTACAAAAAACTCAATTTACACTAAAATGGAAGAAAGATTGGAAGATTGGCTATTCTATCCAGGGGTATCAGGATTGTAATACAGGATAATTACCAACAGATGTTGTTGGTACCTTGCAGTGGGTCATGCCAGAACAGTTCTCCCTTCAAGTAAAGCTGATAGAAAAATAACTGACCAATAGTTGCTTCTTCATTTTCTCTTTTCCCCCTCCTTTTTCTTCTTTTCTTTTTCTGTTAAGACAAAAATAAAAGACATTCTATTAAGATATCAATTGTATTACTCAACTGGAATATACATAAAGATAAACTCACAAGAAGCAAGACTTAATAGAATTCTGTAACTAGGCTCACATTGTAATTATCATTTAATTATCTCTTATTTAGAATTAAACCTCTGTTTTTCTCCTATAGCTCAGTTACCTGCATAGAAAGTTATTTCACTGTATGGCAGAAACTATTCATATCTTGATTTCTAGATTTATAGTTTGAGTCTTGAAACAATAGCTTTTACATGTGTCAGGTTGCATTGGAGGTTAATGATTTTAATCACTCATTTGTATTTTTGCTTTCCCTGTGTTTAAGTTTCTGTGGCATTTTCTATTGATATTTTTCTGTTCCTGCATCTCTCCTCCCCACTCTGACCCTGAAAATTAAATCCCAACTTTATCTCTGTTTCTTGCATGATTCCACAAAACTGAAATTTAAAAGAGGAAAAAATAAGCATATCAAAGCAGAGATTCACCCAATTCTATAACAATATTTATTCATTAAGGAAAATACATGATGTCTCTGTCTTTTATTTTTAGGTGTCTTCTAACTCTGCGTTCATTTCCCACACCCTTGTTTAAAAGAAGAATATCTGGATGTTCATGATTTAATTATCAATACCACTAGTCATTTAAATTTTATTTTATTTTCAGTCTATACTGATTAAAAAGAAAAAAACTTTGCTTTTTATTTACTTTCAAAATATATAAACCTATTTGTTTTATGAAGAACACATCAACTATTAAATTTTCACAGTCTCCTATGGTCAATTTAACTAGTAGATGAACCATATTTTCTGCCTTCAATGAACATACAAACTATGGTATTCATAGGCTAATTATTTAGGTCTTCATTTTGTCCGTATCTTTTGTACTTGAGGTTTTACTAATTTTCTTTTTGATTTTTTTAATTTCAGCAAAACATTGAAAAATAACTGGAGAATAGGTAAAACTTATAGTAGATTGCATTGGTATTTGAAAGATTTTCTTTCAAAAAATTAAAATTACCAAGTAGATTAAAGCTCTAATTTATTATGTTATGTTAGTAAAATTTTTGCATTTTGTAGAAGTTTGAACATGGTTGATGAGTTCTTTAATGGTATCAAGAACACGTTTGTTTACATTTTGTTCACTATCTGCATAATTGAGACATTGGCTAGTGAGGTTACATTTAACTCTGTATATACAAGTAGTCTGTATATTTGAGATTAGTAAAAAACTGATTATATTTTATTCTTCGGTCCTGACATTTTTTCCTCCTCCTCCTCCTCTTTCTTTCCTTCCCTCTCCTCTTGCTCTTCATTCTCTTATTCTCCTTTTTCTCCTTTACGCTCTTCCTTCTCCTAGTCTCCTCCTTCTTCTCCTTTTCCTTCAACTTCACTGTCTTCACTCACTCCTCAGCCCTGCCTTCTTTGTACTATTTACAAAGAGAAAGATAGCCCCTGTGCACCCTCGGAATTAGTGTTTGTTGGTAAACCTTTACAATTACCTGCACTATTCCTACTCTTGTTCTCTTGAGTATGGAATAATCCCTGTGGAGTTACTTGCTATTGTTTCAGTGCTCTGTATATAGAGGTGGTTGTTGTTGTTAATACAGTTGTATTTTAACTAGTTAAAAGGTAAAAACAAATTTAAATAATTAAAACGCAATTGGTTGTATTTATGTCCCCAAATTTTGGATAGTTTATGGCTGTTTTTGGTGGGATCATATAATATTATTAAAGCAAATTTTACTAAGATAGACTATAAAACTGTAAATGTTCATTGAAAAGTTCAATTAATACATGAGTAGATAAATAAAAGTCGAACTTCTTCACTTATCATCTCTAATTGCTCTACCAAAAGGCATAATTGAGAAGTTGCTGTGTATGCATCCATAATTTTTGTTTGATTGTACTTAGACACATCCATAAAAATATACATAACCACATAATTGTATATTTTCAGCAAAAACTGGATCATAGAATACATATTGTTCTGAAACTACATTTTTAAAATTAATTTTATGGATATTTATATTTTTAAATTATTTTAAAATTAAATTCTTACAATAAGTACTGTAGATAAAACAAGTAATAAATATACAACATTTATATTAGTTACATTATATTCTTTTTTTCTTTAACTATTAATACTAAGTGGAGAAAAAAAGCAAAAAAAGAAACCTAAGCATGGTTCATATGAAGTTATATTAAATTGCAATTTTGAAGAGTTATTTAAAATCCTAGCATTTGTCAGTTTCTGATCTTAGTTTTTTCTTTTGACAAATATGAGGTGGAGGTGGGAAGATACTGATCTAGTTGGTTTCTGATACCTTGTCCTGATACCATTCTCTAATTCTATAATAAAGGTTGCACACACAATAGAGGTAGTGACAGTAGCAACAATAGAATAAGTAAGTTGTATTGTGCTTCATTAGAATATCGAAAAACAAACAAAAAATAAAAAAAAAAAAAGAATATCATCGTAGATGCTGTTACACCAAATAGTAGTGTTCTAAATAAGATAGAAGTTTATTTTTCTTTCATATACAATTCTAAGCTCATGTGGTGACTCTAATCCTCAAAGTTTTTGGAGATGTAGACTTTCTCTGTTTTGCTGCTCTGCCATCCTCAGTAGCAAGCCTCCATCTCATGGTCAAACAAGGCTGTTCCAATTCCTGCTGTCATGACTTCCCACATTCCAGCCTGCCAGATGAATAATATGGGAAATGGAATGCTGGCTCCCTTTTAGAGGCATAGCCCAGAAGTTACACCCACCTCTTCCGATCTATTCCACTGGCCAGAGCTTTGTCATATGGTTATCGCTGACTTCAGGCAAGACTGGAATATGAAGTATTTCTGTGTGGCTATAATTGTTAGCCAAAAATTCTATTGCATGAAAAAAATAAGAATGGGCATGGAGGACAAGGGATACCATGGACAGCCAAAAATAGGTACTTTTTAGTATTCATGAAATCTATAATTTTACAAAGAAAAAATGATGTGTCTAAGAGATTCTGGGATTAAAAATTAGCTTATCCTCTTTGACCCCGTCAATGTATCTCTTATGTTAATAATAACTTCATTCTTTTTGTTCTTTGTGTATGCCACCACCACCACTTCCCAATTTGTATAAAGAGCGTAATTGTAACACAGGAGAATTGTAGCTCTGTCTGTCTTGCTCTTCTTAGTTAAATCACTTAACTTCCCTTACCTTCATTTTGCTTGTTTTCCCACCTGTTAAATGCTGAGCACAATGACTGTGCTACTTCTGTCGATAATGCATAGAAGACTATTATACAGAAAAAAATTAAGATAATTACTACTGTAAATTAATTTGATAGGTAAGCCATGCTTCTGTAAATAATTGAAACCATCAAATATTTATTGCCTACTATGGGCCAGGCAGTCTCTTAGATGCTTTAAATGTATCTCATTTAATTAATCTTCACAACGACCATATGGTGTATTTTATTTTTAGAGTTGAGGAAACTGAGGCTCAATAGTAGTTAAATGATTTACCCACAATGCCAATTCCACCATGCTCAGGGTTTGGTGTTTTAATTTCTTAGGGTTTTTCTGTCTTTACACTTTTAAGTAAAAATCTAGCATATGCACCTGACTTGTTTTACTGCAGTGAGTAACTATGAACTTACATCAGATGCTCATGAAAAAAACTAAATCAGGAGTTTTCCTAAGACTGATGCTATTAAAATCAAATACTGGGTTCCTTCTAATGAAAGTCATTCTTGCCACACATTCCCTTCTCATTTTATGATTGACAAGTGATGTGGATTAAAGTCCACTGCACTCATCTTTAACTTGAATTGTCATCCATCTCAGTCCATCTCTTTGTGAAGTCGGCATTGAAACCCAAGGATAGCTTGGCATGTTCTTGGTCTGTTTGAGTGAATGTTGGGGCTATAAAGACATGGAGGCTGAATTCTGGGGGCTATTACCTTGTAAGGTGGGTGATGTGCATTGACATGGAAACCCAGAGACACTTTTCATCATGGCTAATGACAGTGTATCTAGCTGGTGGGTAATTACAGGCCTTCAACCTTCACTACTTCTTCATGAGATTAATGTTTATTCAGAACAATAAATATAAGGTCTATGACATCTTTAAAGTTACACTTAAATGTGACTCTGTGACCACTGATGAATGACTACAGTTGTTTCATGCTTTGCTGAACATATTTGGCTTTTCATGAGCAATAGATTCTGAAAGGAGAAGCATTCACAGTGTGTGTTATGAAGGTACACATATTAATTCTATAGAATCTATCTAAAACCTCTATCTAGTTCTTCAGGGGGTGACATTAACAAAGTTTTGTGATCTAGTCTTGACTCTGATAAGTACTGAACAGCTGCAAGGGACAGGTAATGTTTTTTCTACATCAGCAAATACCATATACTTATTTTTTTGTTTCTGACAAGAGAACTAAAAAATGTAGCTCTCTAGCCTTTTGGTGATTTTGTGAGATAATGTCCTTTTAAAAATTCTTTTTGTATCTAAAGTATTCACAGTAGATTCTGCTGTTTGCAGAATAGCCCAGAAGATATGTCTATGCAACCTGGCTAAAAAGCTTTGAGGGAAGGTAAGATGCATTCATTCAGTGGATCATTTGTTCACTATTTCCATTTATTCATTCTCTCTGCCTTTCTGAATAAATAATTAACTCATTTAAAGTGTTTATTGAACGTGACCATGCACATGCATGCTATTTTATTCATTTTTGCAGGAGGGCTAAACAATAAATTGAACAGTAACCCTGTCATCAAGGAATTTGTGTAAATTTAACCCAACTATGTTAGAAAACAGAAGGTGGTCAATGCTATGAGAAAGGTACAGAACTACAGTGCTATGAAGTTTCAAAAGCAGAGAGATGGACAGCAGAAGAAAGTCACCTCTTTCAGAGAAGAGATGGCATGGGGAATTAGAAGTAAAAGTTAGGAGATATTTGAACACAAAGATGGAGAAATAAGTATCTCTTGGGTAGAGAAGGCATGACAAAGAGAAAATAGGTGGAATGTATAAACAATAGGCATGATTACTTTTAATGTATCATTAATGAATTGAGAAATAAACAAAATGGTAAAGGCCAGATGACAAGAGCTTTCAGCTTATAAAGAGGCATTTTCACTTAATTTGTAGACCAGAAAGAATTGTGAGAAGGGACTACTTCAAAAAGATTATTATTTCATATATATATTTTTCACAAACCTTTTTTTATTTTTAACTATTTCGGGGGTACAAATGTTTTTGGTTACATGGATTTCTTTTGTTATGTTTCAGTCAGGGTTATAAGCATGTCCATCACCCAAGTAGTGTTCATTGTACCTGTTGGGTAGATTTTCGTCCATCCCCTCCTACCCACAGCCCCATGCTTGATTTACACTGAGTTTTACTTGCCTCTGTGCACATGTGTGCTCATCAGTTATTTCTAATTTAATAGCGAGTACATGTGGTGTTTGTTTTTCCATTCTTTAGATACTTCACTTAGAAGAATAGTCTCCAGCTCCATCCAAATTGTTGCAAAAGACCTTAATTCATCTTCCTTCATGGCTGAGTAGTATTCTATGGTATACATATACCATGTTTTATTAACCCACTCATGAATTGATGGGCATTTGGGTTGATTCCACATCCTCACAATTGTGAATTGTGCTGCAATCAAGTGTATGTGTCTTTTTGATAAAATGACTTCTTTTCCTTTGGGAAAATACCCAGTAGTGGGATTGTTGGATCAAATGGTACTTCTAACTTTAGTTCTTTGAGGAATCTTCATACTATTTTCCATAAAGGTTGTACTAATTTGCAGTACCACCAACAGTGTAGAAGCAATCTTTCTCTTTGAGTCCATGCCAGCATCTATTGCTTTTGGACTTTTTAATAACAGCCATTCAACCTGGGGTAAGGTGATATCTCTGTGGGGTTTTAATTTGCATTTCCATGATGATTGGTGATGTTGAGCATTTTTTCGTATGTTTATTCACCCTTTGTATACCTTCTATTGAATAGCTTTTGTTCATGTCTTTTGTCCATTTTTTAATATGATTGTTTGTTTTATTCTTGCTGATTTGCTTGAATTCTTTGTAGATTCTGGTTATTAGCCCTTTATCAGATACATAGTTTGCAAATATTTTCTCCCATTCTGTAGGCTATTTGCTCTGTTGATTGTTTCCTTAGCTGCGCAGAAGCTTTTTAATGTAATCAAGTCCTGTTTATTTGTTTTTGTTGTTGCTGTGATTGCCATTAGGGTCTCCTTCACAAATTCTTAGCCTAGGCCAATATCTAGAAGAGTTGTTCCAACATTGTTTTCCAAAATTCTTATGGTTTCATGCCTTACATTAAAGTCTTCTATTCAACTTGAATTAATTCTTGTTAGTGGTGAGAGATATGGATCCTGTTTCATTCTTCTGCACGTGGCTATCCCATTCTACTAGCACCATTTATTGAATAGGACTTCTTTTCTCCATTGTATATTATTGTCTGCTTTGTGAAAGGTCAGTTAGCTGGATGCAGAAGGTTTTATATCTGGGTTCTCTGTTCTGTTCCATTGGTTTATGTCTCTATTTTTGTGCCAATACTATGTTGTTTTGGTTACTATAGTCTTGTAGTATAGTTTGAAGTCTGGTAATGTGTTGCCTACAGATTTGTTTCTTTTGCTTAGGATTGCTTTGGCTATTTGGGCTCTTTTCTAGTTCCAAATCAAGCCTAGAATTATTTTTCTATATCTTTGAAATATGATGTTGGTATTTTGGGGGGGATTGCATTCAATCTGTAAATCACTTTGGGTAAGTATGGACATTTTGACAATGTTGATTCTACCCATCCATGAGCATGATATGTTTTTCCATTTGTATGTGTCCTCAGTGATTTCTTTCCTCAGTATTTCTTAGTTCCCTTTGTAGAGATCTTTTACTTCCTGGGTAAGTATGTTTCTAGATATTTTATTTTCTTTGTGGCTATTGTGAATGGTATTGAGTCTTTTATTTCACTCTCAGTTTGACTGTTATTTGTGTATAGGAATGCTATTGGTTTATGCATATTGATTTTGTAACCTGAGACTTTGCTGAATTTATCAGTTTCAGGAGGCTTTTTTAGTGGCATTTGTGTTGCTGTCTAGATATAAGGTCATATCATCAGCAAAAAGCAATAGTTTGACCTCCTCTATGCCAATTTAAGCACCCTTTACTTCTTTCTCTTGCCTGATTGGTCCGGGTAAGACTTCCAGCACCATGTGAAATAGAAGTGCCAATAGTGGGCATCCTTGTCTTGTTCCAGTTTTTAATGGGAATGCTTTCAACTTTTCCCCATTCAGTATGATGTTGGCAGTGGTTTGTCATATATGGCTTTTATAAATTTGAGATATGTTCCTTCTGTGCCTACTTTGTTGAGGATTTTTATCATGAAAGGGTGTTGAATTTTGTCGAATGCTTTTTCTGCATCTATTGAGATGATCAGATAGTCTCTCTTTTTTTTATGTGGTGAATTGCGTTTATTGATTTACATATGTCGAACCATCCCTGCATCCCTGGGATAAAGCCCATGGGGTTTATTATTATTATTGGGGTCATGGGGTAATATTATTATTATTTTTTTTTTTTTTTTGAGACAGAGTCTCTCTCTGTTGCCCAGGCTAGAGTGAGTGCCGTGGCGTCAGCCTAGCTCACAGCAACCTCAAACTCCTGAGCTCAAGGGATCCTCCTGTCTCAGCCTCCTGAGTAGCTGGGACTACAGACATGCACCACCATGCCTGGCTAATTTTTTCTACATATTTTTAGCTGTCCATATAATTTCTTTCTATTTTTAGTAGAGATGGGGTCTCGCTCTTGCTCAGGCTGGTCTCGAACTCCTGAGCTCAAATGATCCGCCCACCTCGGCCTCCCAGAGTGCTAGGATTACAGGCGTGAGCCACCGCACCCGGCCATTATTATTATTATTTTGATGTGCTGTTGAATTTGGTTTACTAATATGTTATTGAGGACTCTTGCTTCTATATTCATAAGGGATACTGGTCTATCATTTTCTTTTTCTGGTGTGTCCTTTCTTGGCCTTGGTGTCAAGGTGATACTGGCTTCATAGAATGACTTGGGAGAGTTCCTTCTTGATGCTATGGAATAATTTTTTCAGTATGGGTACCAAGTGTTCTCTGCAAGTCTGGTAAAGTTTGGCTGTGAATTCTTCTGGTCCAGGGCTTTTTTTGCTTTGAAGATTCTTCTTCAGTTCTGCTTCAATCTCATTGCTTATTATTGGTCTGTTCAGGATTTCTATTTCTTCCTGATTAAGTCTTGGGAGGTTGTTTGTTTCCAGAAATTTGTCTATTTTCTCTATGTTTTTGAGTTTATGTGCATAGAGATTTTTCATAGTATTCACAGATGGCATTTTGTATTCCTGTGGTGTCAGTTGTATTATCTCCTTTTTCATTTCCGATTGAGCTTGTTTGGGTCCTTTCTCTTCTATTCCTGATTAATCTGGCAAGAGGTCTATCAATTTTATTTATCTTTTTAAAGAACCAACCTTTTGTTTCATTGATCCTTTGTCTTTTTTTTTTTTTTTTTCCATTTTATTTAATTCTGTTCTGACCTTAGTTATTTGTTTTCTTCTGCTGGGTTTGGATTTGGTTTGCTTTTCCTTTTCTATAATAGTTCCTTAAGCTGTGTCATTAGGTTATTGATTTGTGATCTTTATGACTTTTTGATATAGGAATTTAAGGCTATAAATTTTTCTCATAGGATTGCATTTGCTGAATCCCATAGATTTTGATAGCTTGTATTCCCTTTGTCATTCAGTTCAAGGAATCTTTTTATTTCCATCTTAATTTTGTTATTGACCCAATAATTGTTCAATACCAGGTTAATTTCCATGACTTTGTGTAGAATTGAGTGTTTCTCTTGATGTTGACTTGTAGTTTGAGATATAATTCACATACTGTATTATTCGCCAACTTAAATTAAAAAATTCAATGGGTTTTTTGTATCCACAATGTTTTGTAGTTTTCAGACTATTGGTTTTCCACTTCTGTTGTTAATTTTTTCCTATGTATTTTATCCTTCTTTAACAGTACTGTTAATAGAATTATTGTCTTAATTTCATTTTTGGATTGTTCATTACAAGTATATAGAAATGCAATGGATTTTTGTGTATTGATCTTATATCTTGAAACCTTACTGAATTCATTTATTAGTTTTTTAGTGTATTTCTTAGGATTTTATATAAACATGATCATGTCATACTCAAGAGGAGCTATTCTTTATTTTTTTCTTTTTAATACAGGTATCTTTTATTTCATTTTCTTGCCCAATTGCCTTGGCTAAATTTCCAGTAAAATATTGAATAGGAGTGGCAAAGAGAACATCTGTGTCATATCTTTCACCATTAATTATGATGTTAGTTACCGTTTTTTTGTAGATGTAATTTTTCATATTGAGGAAGTTTCCTTCTATTCCTATTTTTTTGAATGTTTCAGTTTTTACTATGAAGCCATGTTAGAAAAATTATTCTGATGTCTGTGTATAAATGGAATTGGAAGTGGAAGGGACTGAATATGTCATGTAAAAATCAAGGCATAATGTTATGAAAGCCCAAATTAAAGCACAAAATAAAGCATGGCTATAGATGAGAGATATTGAGAAGGTGCAAATGATATCTTCTGGCAGCTGAGTTGACACAGTTGATAATATAGAAGGAAGTGTCTGAGAGCATGGAGGTGTTTAAGCATAATACAACTCAAACTGAAGCTATATGTCTTTGTGGTTAAGAGCATGAGTTAACAATCTGACTCCTTTATAATTATGTACTTTGGCCCAGCAACTGAGTCTTTTTGTGGTCACATTTCCTTAGCTCGTAATAACTGTCATGAAAATTTTCTGTGACTATTAAATCTATTATATGTAAAGCCCTTAAAATAATGCCTAGCTCTGAGTATTAACTGCAATTATTATTATTATTTCAAAAAAATGTATTCTTTGACTAATTTAAAACAAATACATATATATACTCCCCAAATTAGTATTTTCCAGCCAATACATGAACATAGAATTTTTTTCTACTCACAATGAAATAGGAAATACATTGATTCCGTTGGCCTAAATTATTGTCATAGAGAAGGCAGAAATATGTTTTTTGAAATATATTCATTGGGATTGTTGATGATGGCGGAGTGGTGGTGACAGCCTGGATTTGTGCTCCCGGTGAGGAAGACATGGATCCGGACCTACCACAATGCTAGAGGACCGCTCCCACACAAGAACAGCGGTGTGAATCCATGGAAAATCAACGTGGGACAAACAGAGTGAGTGAGGTCTGAGGTGAACAGAAAATAAGATTGCGAAATTCTGCAGAGTGCGGGACAGACAGTAGACAGCAGAGCGCGGGTCGGCTACACCCGCCCCACCTTCGAGTGGGGCGGGGACAGCCTCCTAGGAAAGCGGCTTGCTCTCCTCACTGACCTCCACACCCAATCGTTTAGAGACCTGCCTCAAGCCAGTGAAGAATCACCGAGGGAGACGTGGGGCATTGCAGACAGGAGGCTTTTTCGGGAAAACAGCTTAGACCCTGGGAGGTCTCAGCTGAGACCACGCTTAGCGAGGAGGGACGGATCTATGCCAAGGCAGAAAACCGCAAAAGGTTCCCGAACAACGAATTTTGTTGTCACTCCTTGCTGACTTTTTCGGCGGTTCTCCAGCTGGTGGCCCCCGGTGAGTGTCTTTGCCCACCAAGCCCCCGGCAACGGTGGAGTCTGCCTGCCGAAACACCAATCCCCTCCAGCCCCGGAGCTCTACGGCTCTCTCCGCGGCACCCTCCGCTAGCCTCTGAACCCACGCCAAGAGCGCGGGATATACATAAGCACGGTGGGCAAGAGACATTACTGGGTAAACAGCTTGGATCCTGGGGGAATCTCTGCTGGGGCCGTGCTTGGCGTGGAGGGGTGGAGCTGCGCTAAGGCTTAAAAACAAAAACAGAGTCGCCAAACTATATACTTCATTTTTGTGTATCTTTCTGTTTTGTGGTGTGGTGTGGTGTTGTGTAGTTTTGTTTTTGTTCTTTTTTATTTGTGTTTTTGGTGTTTTTGGTTTGGGTTTTTTTTTTTTCTTCCTTTTCTTTCTTTCTTCTCTCTTTTTGCCTTCTAGCTGGGGAGCCACGGTGAGCTTCGGAACTGGCCAGGCCCCTGGCTCTGGTACATACCGGAACCTGAGCAGTCACCCCCAGCGCCAGCGATCTGCAGGCGCGCAATCGCCATCTTGGGGCCCACAGCCAAGTCACTGCGGAGCAATAGGGTGCCAAGAGGCTCCCTGGACGGCCCCCTCCCCTGGTCCAAGGACCTTATATAGGGGCCCCGCCCATGTGTAAACACTGAATACTTTTCCAGAAGCGAGAGTGTGGAGCCTGGTCCCTGGGGACATTGGGCCAAGGCAGACTTTTGCCCGTGGGAGCTGCAGCAACTGGGATGCTGAGCGAGCAAGGGCACTGTCCACTCCCCATAGCTAGTATCTTTCCTGTGGATAGAGACAGAAACCACCCCTATAGAGGAAGAACCAAAGGGAAACAAACAAACAAAGAGAATTTCAGTCTACTACTAGTGTGGACCCTGCCTCCCTACTGAAAGACCAAAACACAGTGTCCTAACTCGCCAAAGTGGTCTTGGATCACTCCAATCCTCTAGGGTTGGACCCACCAAAAACAGTCCCCCGACCAAAATAGAAAAAAACTCTAAACAATACACAACAGTCTCCCCCTCTTGCCAAAGGAAGCAACATACCTAGACTGCTTTACAGCCTAAGAGCAGAGTACAAAGAGTGCTGTTAACCAGACTAAATCTATAAGAAAAGATCCAACAATAAATCTAGATGGGAAGGGCCCAGCGAAAAAACACGGGGAGCACAAAGACTGAAACGGAAAGCTCACCCCCAAAGAGAAATACCAGCTCTCAACCATTTGACACAAACCAGACTCAAAACACCAACATGTCACAGGAAGAATTCCAATTATGGGTCATAAACAAGCTGAATAATATACAAGAAACAATGGATAAACAACACAAAGAAACCACAAAAAAAAAAAAATACAGGATTTGGAGGAAAAATTCACTAAAGAAATTGAAATATTGAAGAAAAACCAAACTGAACTCCTAGAAATGAAGAATTCACTCAGAGAGCTACAAAACACTGTGGAAAGTCTCAAGAGCAGGGTAGATCAAACAGAGGAAAGAATCTCAGAGATTGAAGATACCTCTTTCCAACTAAATAAGTCAGTCACAGAGATAGCTCAAAGAAGTAAGAGAAATGATCAGAGTCTTCAAGAAATGTGGGATTATGTGAAGAAACCTAACTTGAGAGTTATTGGCATTCTTGAGGGTGAAGAAGATAATAAGCAAGGGTTGGACAAGCTATTTGGAGACATAACCTAACTTGAGAGTTATTGGCATTCTTGAGGGTGAAGAAGATAATAAGCAAGGGTTGGACAAGCTATTTGGAGACATAATCGAGGAAAATTTTCCAGGCCTTGCCAATACTCTAGACATACAGATTCAAGAAGCTCAAAGGACCCCTGGGAGATTCATAGCAAATAGGAAAACACCACGCCACGTAGTCATCAGGCTGACCAAAATATCCACTAAAGAGTCCCTTCTCCGAGCTGTAAGGAGAAAGAAACAAGTAACTTACAAAGGAAAACCTATCAGAATCACGCCAGATTTCTCAGCTGAAACCTTACAAGCAAGAAAAGGTTGGGGCTCCATTTTCACTCTTCTGAAACAGAATAATGCCGAGCCTAGAATCTTGTACCCAGCTAAGCTAAGTTTTCTCTACAATGGAGAAATTAAGACATTCTCAGATAAACAAAGTTTGAAGGAATTAACCAAGACAAGACCAGCCCTCCAACAAGTGCTCCAAAGAGAGTTACACATGGATCAGCACAAGAAAGACCCATGAATGTAAAACTACTCAAGAGCTAAAGATCAAATTCCAGATACCACAATGGCTCAGGAGAGAAAACATCGCAATGAAGTTTTACCCAACAAGCTGAACAAAAAACTGTCTCACTTATCAATTTTCTCAATAAATGTGAATGGCTTGAATTCCCCACTCAAGAGACATAGACTGGCCCAATGGATAAAAAAACACAAGCCAAGTATCTGCTGTCTTCAAGAACCTCACCTAACCTGCAAAGATGCATTTAGACTGAAAATAAAAGGATGGAAATCGATATTTCAAGCAAACGGTAACCAAAAGAAAGCTGGTGTGGCAATCTTAATTTCCAATAACTTAGCTTTCAAACCAACAAAAATAATAAAAGACAACGATGGATACTACATACTGGTTAAAGGCACAATTCAACAAGAAGCCATGACTATACTCAATATATATGCACCCAACCTAGGTGCACCTAGATTCATAAAGCAAACCCTACTTGATCTGAACCAAATGATAGATAACAATACTGTAATAGCTGGAGACTTTAACACCCCACTGACAGTACAGGACAGATCCTCTAAACAGAAAATAAACAAAGACATAATGGACCTAAATAGAATGCTAGAACAAATGGACATGGCTGATATCTATAGGACATTCTACCCAAAGTCCACAGAATATACATTCTTCTCATCAGCTCATGGGACATTCTCTAAGATTGACCATATCCTAGGGCATAAAGCATGTCTTAAAAAATTCAAAAAAATAGAAATTATACCATGCATCTTCTCAGATCACAGTGGAATAAAAGTAACAATGAACACAAACAGAAACGCTCACTCTTACTCAAAGTCATGGAAGCTAAATAACTTTCTCCTGAATAATTATTGTATAAATGAAGAAATCAAGATGGAAATCAAAAGTTTCTTTGAATTAAATGACAATGGAGATACAACTTATCAAAATCTATGGGACGCAGCTAAAGCAGTCCTGAGAGGAAAATTCATATCCATAAATGCCTATATCAAAAAGACAGAAAACTTGCAAATAGACAACCTAATGAATAGACTCAAAGAGCTGGAGAAAGAAGAACAGAATGACCCCAAACCCAGAAGAAGGCGAGAAATTACTAAGATCAAAGCAGAATTAAATGAAAAGGACAACAAAGAAACTATAAGGGAAATTAATAAAACAAAAAGTTGGTTCTTTGAAAAGATAAACAAAATAGACACACCTCTGGCTAGACTAACCAAGAGCACAAAACTAAAATCTCTAATAACCTCCATTAGGAACATGAAAGGAGAAATCACAACCGATGCTACAGAGATACAAGATATCATCTATGAATTCTACAAAAATCTTTACGCACACAAACTGGAGAATGCAGAGGAAATGGACAAATTTTTAGAAACACATAGTCTTCCCAGGCTCAACCCGGAAGAAATAGAGTACCTGAACAGACCAATATCAAGAACTGAAATCGAAACAGCAATAAAAAACCTTCCCAAAAAGAAAAGCCCTCTTCCAGATGGGTTCACACCCGAATTTTACCATACATACAAAGAAGAACTGGTGCCCATCCTACAGAAACTATTCTCCAATATTGAGAAGTATGGAATTCTCCCCAACACGTTCTACCAAGCCAATATAACATTGATACCAAACCCAGGAAAGGACGCAACAAAAATAGAGAACTACAGACCAATTTCTCTCATGAATATAGATGCAAAAATTCTCAATAAAATACTAGCAAATCGAATCCAAGTACTTATCAAAAAAGGAATCCACCACGACCAAGTGGGCTTCATCCCAGAGATGCAGGGGTGGTTCAACATAAGGAAATCTATAAATGTAATTCACCACATAAATAGAAGCAAAAACAAAAACCATATGATACTCTCATTAGATGCAGGAAAAGCATTTGACAAAATTCAACACCCTTTTATGATAAAAATGCTTAACAAAATAGGCGTTGTTGGAACCTACCTAAAAATGATAGGAGCCATATATGACAAACCCACATCATTCTGAATGGGGAAAAACTGAAAGCACTCCCACTTAGAACTGGAACCAGACAAGGCTGCCCACTGTCCCCATTACTTTTCAACATAGTATTGGAAGTCCTTGTGAGAGCTATCAGGCAAGAGAGCAAAATCAAGGGAGTCCAAATAGGGAAAGAAGAGATCAAACTCTCACTTTTTGCTGATGATATGATGTTATATCTGGAAAACCCCCAGGATTCAACCATGAGACTCCTGGAATTGATTAACGAATATAGCAAAGTCTCAGGCTACAAAATTAATATACACAAATCAGAGGCATTTATATATGCCAATAACAGTCAATCAGAAAACCAAATTAAAGACTCAATACCCTTCAAAATAGCAACAAAGAAAATAAAATATCTAGGTATACACCTAACTAAAGAGGTAAAGGACCTCTATAAGGAAAACTATGAAACACTGAGAAAAGCAATAGCAGAACTTGCAAATAGATGGAAAACTATACCATGCTCGTGGATCGGAAGAATCAACATTGTTAAAATGTCTATACTACCCAAAGTGATCTACAGATTCAATGTAATCCCTATTAAATTACCAACATCATTCTTCACAGATGTAGAGAAAATAATTATACACTTTGTATGGAATCAGAGAAGACCCCATATAGCAAAAGCAATTTTAAGCAACAAAAACAAAATGGGAGGTATTAATTTGCCAGACCTCAAACTATACTACAAGGCCGTGGTTCTTAAAATAGCCTGGTACTGGCACAAGTACAGGGACACAGATCAGTGGAACACAACAGAAAATCCAAATATAGAACCATCCTCATATAGTCACCTAATTTTCGACAAAGCGGGAAAGAATATACTCTGGGGACAAGAATCCCTATTCAATAAATGGTGCTGGGAGAATTGGTTAGCCACATGTAGAAGACTGAAACAGGACCCATAGCTTTCACCTCTCACAAAAATCAAATCACGGTGGATAACAGACTTAAACCTTAGGCATTATACAATCAGAATTCTAGAAGAAAATGTAGGAAAGACTCTTACAGACACTGGCCTAGGCAAAGAATTTATGAAAAAGACCCCTAAGGCAATCACAGCAGCAACAAAAATAAATGAATGGGACATGATTAAATTAAAAAGCTTCTGCACAGCCAAAGAAACAGTCCAGAGAATAAACAGACCACCTACAGAATGGGAAAAAATTTTTGCATACTACACATCAGATAAAGGACTGATAACAAGAATCTATTTAGAACTCAGGAAAATCAGCAAGAAAAAATCAAACAACCCTATCAAAAAGTGGGCAAATGACATGAATAGAAACTTCTTAAAAGAAGATATAAGAATGGCTAACAAACATATGAAAAAATGCTCAACATCCCTAATCATCAGAGAAATGCAAATCAAAACCACAATGAGATATCACTTAACCCCAGTGTGAATGGCCTTTATCAAAAAAACCCAAAACAACACATGTTGGCGTGGATGTGGAGAGACAGGAACACTCATACACTGCTGGTGGGACTGCAAACTAGTGTAACCCCTGTGGAAAGCATTACGGAGGTATCTTAAACAGATTCAAGTAGACCTGCCATTTGATCCAGCAATCCCATTATTGCGCATATACCCAAAGGAAAAAAGGTCATTCTGTAACAAAAACACATGTACCCGAATGTTTATAGCAGCACAATTCACAATAGCAAAGATGTGGAAACAACCCAAATGCCTGTCAATACATGATTGGATTAGTAAGCTGTGGTATATGTATACCATGGAATATTACTCAGCTATAAGAAATAATGAAGATACGACATCTCTATGGTTCTCCTCGAGAGAGTTCGAGCCCATTATATTAAGTGAAGTATCCCAAGAATGGAAAAACAAGCATCACATATACTCACCAGAAAATTGGTTTCCCTGATCATCACCTAAATACACATCTGGGAATGACACCAATTGGATATCAGACTGAGGTGGGGGGTGGGGGGAGGGGATGGGTGTATGCCTACATAATGAGTGCATTGTGCACCGTTTGGGGAATGGTCACGCTTGAAGGTGCTGACTCGGGAAGAGGGGGGTAAGGTAGGGTGGGATATATACCTACATGATGGGATCAACGCGCACTGTCTTGGGGACAGACATACCTGGAGCTTTGACTTGGGGGGAAAGGCGGTACATGGGCAATGTATGTAACCTGCAATTCTGTATCCCCCACAACAAGATGAAAAAAAAAAAAAAAAAGAAAAGAAATATATTCACATTTTCAAGGAAACGGGTTGTTTCTTTGTTCAAAACCATGGTAGACATGAGCAGATAGCACACAATAAAGACTAAAAATAGATGTCCAACTAATATACATAAAATTTGTCTTTATAGAGTAAAAATGCATATTTAATCAATCTAATCAAACACAACTGTACCTAAATTGTCTTACACTTGCCTAAGACATGCACACACCTGCTGAACAAAAGGAATAAGATATCTTGTCTCTAGGAAATTACTGCAGTTAAGCATCTTCAAAAATATTTTATTTTTGAACTTTTCTTTTATATAAATCCAGAGAAGCACCTAATTAAAACATAGGTGATTTCTTGAACCATTTTATTAAAAATGGCTATGTTTGGTACTATCTCAACCTTTGAGTTCGTACAGCTGTTTAATAATGTACATTAATCACTTTTCAACCTTTGGCTAAGATCAAGTGTTATAATGAAATATATCTGAAATGATAGTATATAAAAGACTAAATACACTTAAAATGCCCAGAAAAAAAATTGCATACTGTAAAATAGTACAAAATTAGTTTGTTTATCTATTGTTTTTACTTTAAATTATATATGTAAATTTTTACAAATTTTTACTGGTGCTAGAAGAGTAAAACCCTCATGTATCATGTACATTGATAAAAGCATAATTAGTTTTCATCAAAAACTAAAACCTTAATATTTTCAACAATAGGTTAAATATTTTCAATCCTACTTTTAGAATCTTTCTTAAATTTGTCAATATTAATCCACTTTGAAAACTTAAATAAATGAAAATAACATGTTACATTAACATTTTTATGCAGTGCACTTTTCATCGAATGATCTTGCATCTTAATTGAACACAATATACCATATAGTAAATGATAATACTATTCTAGTGTTTTAATTTATAAATTATACTTAATAAAATTTTGTAACAGAAATGCTGAGAATAACAAATGATGATGAAATGGACACTCCTATTGGAAATAAAGAGACTAAAATTGCCTCAACCTTTCTACAAGAAAATTAGATATAGGTTTCAAGGACTTTATATGAAGCCTTAAATTTACTTGCACTGTGCTCAGTGGTAAAAAGAAAAAGTAACTTTTTTGTTATGTTTCTAAGTTACTTGACCTTTCTCCTGAACCTCCTAAACCTCAGGAGAGGAAACTATTATATTCAGGAAATCAAGTAGTCTTAGCTCAATGCAATAATGAAAATAGTCACTTTAAGTAAAATGTTCAATTTTCTAGATCTGCAAAAAATGATGTTGGCATTTTAATAGGGATTGCATTGAATTGCATATCACTTTGGGTAGTACAGACATTTTATCAATGTTGATTCTGCTGATCTACAAGGCTATAGTAACTAAAACAGCATGGTAGTGGCAAAGGATAGAGACATAGACCAAGGGAACAGATATAAAACCATCCTCATATAGTCATCTAATCTTTGACAAAGCAGACAAAAACATATACAGGGCAAAAGAATCCTTATTCAATAAATGGTGCTGATAAAATTGGATAGCCACATGCAGAAAACTGAAACAGGATCTGCACCTTTCACCTCTCACAAAAATCAGCTCACGGTGGATAACAGACTTAAACCTAAGGCATGAAACTATAAGAATTTGTAGAAGAAAATGTTGGAAAAAATCTTACAGACATTGGCCCAGGCAAAGGATTTATGAAGAAGACCTCAAAGGCAATCACAGTAACAACAAAAATAAATAAATGGGACCTGATTGAATTAAAAAGCTCTGCACAGCCAAGGAAACTATCATGAGGGCAAATAGAAACCTACAGAATGGGAGAAAATATTTACATGCTACACATCCAAAAAAGGGCTATTAACTAGAATATACATAGAACTCAAGAAAATCAACAAGAAAAAATCAAATGACCCTATCAAAAAGTTGGCAAAGGACATGAAAAAAACTTTTCAAAAGAAGATAGACTAATGGCCAAGAAACGTATGAAAAAATGCTCAACATCTCTAAACATCAGGGAAGTACAAAGCAAAATCACAATGCGATATCACTTATCTCCAGTGAGAATGCCCTTTATCAAAAAGTCCCAAAACAATAAATGTTGGCATGGATGTGGAGAGATAGGAACACTCATACTCTGATGGTGGGACTGCAAACTAGTGCAATCTCTGTGGAAAGTAATATGGAGATTACTCAAAGATCTACAAGTATAACTACCATCTGATCCAGCAATCCCATTACTGGGCATCTACCCAAAGGATAAAAAACATTCTATAAAAAAAGACATTTGCACTCAAATGTTTATAGCAGCACAATTCACAATTGCAAAGATGTGGAAACAACCCAAGTGCCCATGAATACATGAGTGGATTAATGAAATGTAGTGAATGTATACCATGCAGTTCTCAGCCACAAAAAACAATGGTGATCTAGCACCTCTTATATTATCCCGGATAGAAATGCTGTCAATTCTACTAAGTAAGTATCGCAAGAATGGAAAAACAAGCACCACATGTATCACCATCAAATTGGTATTAACTGATCAACACTTAAGTGCACATATAGTAGTAACATTCATTGGGTGTTGGGCAGATGGGAGAGGGGAAAGAGGGATGGGTATATACACACCTAATGGGTGTGGTGCACACTGTCTAGGGGATGGACACACTTGAAGATCTGACTCAGGTGGGGCAAAGGCAATATAGGTAACCTAAACATTTGTTCCCCCATAATACGATGAAATAAAAAAAAATGCTCAATTTTCTCATTTCACTTCTTATCTGAGATGACATTTGATGTATGTTAGGGACTTAGTACTGGCCGGAAAATGTTTCTGCTGTTATTGTTAATCACTGCAGTATTTTGTGACTACTTCAGACTTTTCGCCACTAATTTAGTTCAGTTGACCTGCCTAGTGAATGCCTACTTAGTTGTTATTTTTGGTTCCTGTATAATGTGTGTATGGGTGCTGCTGGCTTTGTCAGAGCCTAGTCTGTATCCTCACTCAGGCTATTTGGCTTTCTCTCGGTATTCAAAGGCCACAGAGTCCTCTCTAATGGTTCACCATACCTTCCATCTAGACACCAACAAGATTTCCACTCCTTAGCTTCTCCAGTTCCCTTAAAAGTTTCCAACCCCCTACTGTGTACCCTGTCCCCAAGGAGCCTAACAAGAACCTCTGAGTCCCATCCATACAACGTAGGAAGGGAAGTTTGAGACAGTTTGACATTAGTCCTTCCTTTCCTTAACCACGCTGAGATGCCAGATTTACTTGTCATAGAGCTGCTGTCCAAGTTCATGTAGGAGTAGATTTTGGGGGGTGAGAATTGGGGGCAAGGAGAAGCTAACAGTAAAGGAAATTTCCCCAAATCTTAAAATTTATATTGAGCAAAAATATCCTTCCCTTTTAGTCACTCAACTTCTTCTTTTTAATACACCTTCCCTTTTCTGGGCTAAAATCCAGAAAGTGAAGATCGAGATTTTAATCTGTCCCATTCTCTTCCATTCTTGTTTCTCTCATTCTTCCCATTTTTGTGATTTTTCAGTACAAAAGAAGTAAAAATCTCTTATTTGCTCTATGTAATATCTACTTACCTCTTCCAACCCCAAGGGTAAAATGTAATTGTTGACAAGAATATGAGAGCAAGAGATTAGCTTATTGGTAAAGATTAAATTGGGAAGTGTTTCCAAGCTATTATTCTACTTATACATGCACTAATAATATAGCCCTGAAAGGGACTGCATTGTTCAAAAAACAGTATAAATAGTCTTTTAGAATCCTTATAACTACTAATAGGTCTGTCATAGACTTTTACTATGTTTAACTTATTTTCTATTACTCTGTTTTCTGGAAAAGTACATATTAATGCCATATTTGGTAATCTAACTGAACTCTCTTTTTAGGTTAATAATTTTGGGGTGATTCTATTTAATACTACCTGGAAATTATTATACTATGCATCTAATTTATTTTGTCTCTTCTTTTCCAGTATTCATACAAAATTAATTTGAGAAACCCTTTATTTTCCATCTGTTAAGGTCATCATAGGCTTTACTACTCAAATTCATGATTTCGCTTACTATCTCTGAACTGTTGGCCTTAAGTGAAGCTCAGGTTTTACCTCTAATTTTTATGTCTCTATACTTAATTATTTCCTTGACATTTCTTCCTGGATGCCTGAAAAGAATCTTATATTCAATTTGCTTATAACTGAAATAAATTTTTTCCTTCCTATTTTCATCCTCTCTAGATCTTTGTATATTGATGAATGATAGCAATGTCTTTCTATTAGGCATGCCAGAAATCTAGAAATAACCCTTGATATCTCTTTTTGTCTCATTTCCTACATCTAACTCAACCAAGAAATTTTGATTCCTCCTCTCAAGTATCTCTCAATTTTATCCAATTCTCCATTTCCACTGCCCTCATTATAATACTCCCAGCCATTGTCACCTTCTGCCTGATGATTGCTGTAAATGTCTTGATTATTCTTACTGGGTGTACTTTTGCCTGTCACTAATTCATTCTATACATAGCAACTAGACTGCTCTTTAAAAACCTCCTTCTCTGTAAGACTCTCCTTCCCTAACTCCTGTCTCATCTCATACTGTTTCCCTCCTCAATCTCTGTGCTGACCCATATAGACTTTAACTTATCCCTTGTCCTCAGGGATTTGGGGCCTGGAATGAGTCCCTTCACTGCTCCTCATTTACTCTGACTCATTCTTCAGATGAGATCAAATAAAATTTCTTCATGGAAATCTTCCTTGCATTTTCCAGACAAGATGAAGTCCCCTTATTATAGATCATAATAACTTTTCTTTGCAGCATATAACACAGGTTGTAATTAGACTTGTGCAATTTTTGCTTTGATGCCTACCCCTTCTCTAAGTCCTATGAGGGTAGGAATTATAACTTTTGGATTTTTATTATTGTAGCCCTAGCATCTATAGAGTGCCTGGAATAGAGTGGGTGTTCAATGTTAAATAAATCAAGTGATATTGACATGATTTTGATTTGATTGGGTGTGAAATATAAAGAATATGGAGAAATCAAAGACGGTTGTTAGTGGTACAAGGCTTGTATGCATAAAGCTCCTGTCAGATACTAAATTAAATGTTTTACCTTCCTAGTCATAAATATCAGAGAAAAGAATGAATTTCTTGAAATATTTTTTGTTGATCCTCATTGAGTTGTAATTGGCAATATATGAAATATTTTGAGGTATGTCACAAACTTTAAAATATTTAAAGCATTAAACTCTGAAATTAAGCACTTTTATGTGTGTGTGTGTATACATACATAGACATATAGTAGTTGAGCCATGAATATTTAAGTACCTATAGGTATTTCAAATGTTATGACATAAATAAATGCAGAATCAATTCCAAACTCCATGTAATACCAAAACAAATGAACTAAAATTTTTTATATTTTCTAATTTTTTATATTATCAGTGAATCTCATAAATAAATAAAATGGAATATATTCAGTAATTGGATTGATTAATTATTACTAATTGGTTTACTGATAACTTCAAAATACTTGGAGAGGTATTCAAATTATTATATCAAATCACAATTAAAATATATTTGACAGCTGATAATAAACCCCTTGTTATGAATTTTTCCCAAATTTTATGATAAATTGACATGTTCTAAAATGGTGAGGTTGGGAAAAGACTGAAGGTATAAAAATATATTTTGTAAATGACTCCAGGATTTTATTACTGTATCATTTTTAATTTCATAAGACTCCGTTAGTGTTAATTTTGCTAAAATCAAAGTAAAATAAATGATTTTGAAGGTTTTCCCAAGTAACTATAGTGCAGAACAATTTGCATTTGCATTTATAAGGATATTAAAATGGTAATCTTCTAATCAAACAAAATAATTGGGTGGCTATTTTTTATTAGCTTCAAGAAGGCAAAGGTCGTGTTACACAACATAAATTACAGTTTTTTTTATCACTACTTAAAACACATTATTTGAAAACTTTCTATATTATTGTCAAATTTTATATTCAGAATATTAAAGTCAGCCTAAACCAACTTGGTAGTTTTTTTTATTATTTTACGCATATGCATACACACACACACACACACACACACACACATACACACATATACTAAAATATAGAAGATTTTATGATATCAGAATTGACCTAGGTACACTTTTGCAGTTTCCAAATTTGATTCAGATGAACCTTTATTTTTCCAGTGTATACCCATTTACATATTTTAAAGGGTTACACATAACTTTTACATAAGTAAGGGTATGAAATTTGCCTTCTTAGAAAGCATTTTTCCCATTAAAAAACAAACCAAAAAACAGATGCACCATTGCCTGTTTCACAGTCAGAGCCAATCTGAAATGGCTGCTGCTAGCTCAGGGAAGTCATAAAGAGATCAAATGACTTCTGGGCCAATGGAAAGCCCTACCATCTAAATGCTTTTCAGGCCAATTTGAAGAAGTAATTAGACTTACTGGAAGCTTGTGTGAATAATGCTGCAAGTACAATTATGAGCTGCCCAGAAATATGGTTTTCAATATAGAACTTGTCAACTGATTATGATGAGATAGATGTATGTAAAATTCAGGATCTTTATTTTAGAATTGATAAAATGATGGTGACATCATGATGTATTAAAAATTGTGGTTCATTTCTGGAATTATTATTATTAAGTAAAAAGCCAGCTATTATTCAAATGAAATATAATCATGTTCTTCTATAAGTCCTTAGCACTAAGCTTTTCTTGTCCTAAATGTTGACAAATGACTGTAACTCTAAGAAGTCTACAGATAATAATTGGAAATGCTTATAAGAACTGAAAAATCTATAGACACATGGTAATGCCAGGCCATTGCAATGCAATTAGGGGATGTTGTGTGGATGCCTCTGAAGTGCCTATAAATGAATGTGACTTCAGTAATGCTGCCAAATGAGTCCAATGTCCCACAAATGAACTGAAAAATAAAGTGCCTGAAATACTGTCTGCAGTGTCACTTTGAGGTGACTGCCATGCTGTATTAACTGAAATGATTTGATGAAAATATCATGGCACATGTATGCACCAAGATATTGTATTTAAGTCTCATCTTATTCAATGAAAAATGGGTTAATCGCTCACGAAAGTATATATTTCATCAGAGTTAGTATATGGCATGACTGAAAAAGATTGAAAGGATATTTATTCAGAGTATGACTGAAAGCTGGTTTGACAATATCAAAAAATATTTATTACAAAGTTGTAATAATGAAGAAAGCAAAAACAACATGGAAGGCACTTTGGTTTCTATTAATTATTTTCAAGCAGGGAATAATAGTGTGTGTCGTATTCAGTGTTTGGGTATTATTTTCTAGGGAATTTTTGTTTTTCTTTTTCTAATAGAAAACTTGATATTGTCAACTATGAGCTGGCAGCTCCAATAAACATTTGTGGTTTTTTTTATTTCAGTATATTACAGGGGTACAAATGTTTAGGTTACATATATTGCCTTTGCCACACCCGAGTTAGATCTTCAAGCATGTCCATCCTCCAGGCGGTGTGCACCGCACCTATTAAGTGTGTATATACCCGCCCCTTCCTCCCCACTCCCATCTGCCTGACATCCAGTGAATGTTATTACTATATGTGCACTTAAGCATTGATCAGTTAATACCAATTTGATGGTAAGTACATGTGGTGCCTGTCTAACATTTGTACTTTTTAATTATCTTTTCACAAACTCATTTTATTAGTGCTTATCATGTGTTACAAATTTTAACTTGTTAACCCTCAAAACAATCTTGTGATGTAGGTAAGTTAGCCCCATTTAGAGCTGAGGGAACTAAGACTTGGAGAGGATAAATAATGAGCCTCGGGGCACAGGACTAGTGAGTAAAGGAGCCTAGTTTAAACCCAGATGATCTGCTGTAGATGCTGAATTTGAATACTGACCTGTTCTGTCACACACACACATATATGTATATCAGATGTCCAGAGGAATCACAGGAGTTGATATTTCTTAATGCTTGATACCCAGGTTTTAGCCCCACAGATTTTTGGATTTAGTGCATCTTAGGATATGGTCTAGGCATCTATCTCCATTTTTAACCAGATTTCATAGGTAATTTTGATGCTAGTGGCTTGTTGACCACACTTTGGGACAAACCTATTAAAAAAATACAAGTTACATTCATAATATTGGATTCTTTATTCTTGTTCCAGCCTATATTCATCCACCGTAGTTTCTGTAACTAACCAATTAATGCTATACCAGTGCTCACTCTGATTTTAAATAGAGGAAGTTCAGAAACAAAAATGCCCATATGGCTCATGCTGTCATTTTCAATTATCACTGAGGTCTGATCCTTTATAAATCCAACTCTTTTAGGGTATTATTTATTAATCTAGAGTAATTAGTGAGCTAGATACTATATACGTTTTTGTTAAGTGAAATATTCATGAGTATCTTTCCCGAATATGACTAAGACATGTGCCTTCCTGTTTGTATGCTTATATTAAAGTTTATTTTTTAACTTCATCCATGATTATCTGGGCTGAAAATTTCTTTTTGCTTTTCAAATGAATACTCCCCACTAGCACTACAATAGTTAATTGAGTATTTCCATTTTATAAAATATCTTTGAGTGTAATGACTGAAAGTACTTTGTTGAATATTCATTAACTATCCTTTCCTCACAGGGCATATAAATCCTCTGAAATGTAATACATATACACTTTAAACTTTGACATAAAATACTCATATTTCTAAGATAAAGGAGTTTTTCTTCTTTAAGCACTCTCTCAAATCATATATAATCAGGAACATTGGCAACATTGCTGCTATGAGAAGGACAGAGAGAACATCAAGAAATCCAAATGAATTCAAGCCCATTAAATGTAATGGTGTGGTAAATCTCAGTGTACCATCTGCTGTGGAACACTGATACACTATTGGAATTCCACATCTTATTTACATAACAGATAAGAATGTGCTAGTAGATTTATATGGTGAATAAATACTCGAGACAAAACTTAGTTTTTCCTATATTCACATCTGGGGATAGCCACAGCTGTATAAAATTTAATCTATTTCTGGTTAGCTATTCTATAGTAAAACATAAAATGCCACTTTATCCAAATGTTATCAGCAGTACTGTCAGTAAAAATCAAATAATGAATTAAAGAAACAAAGAATTCATATGCAATGCTGTGTAAGATGTGAAAATTTATCCAAGAATTCTCTTTTATTTTGACATGCATATTTAAAGAATAGGACTACAAGCCCATAGTAAATGCCTAATATATCTGTGCTTACATTTAACAAATAACTTGTTAGCAATTCTTTCAGAGAAAGGTTTGACTCATATTTACTCAAAAACACTTCAGGAGTTAGGGTAGTGATTAAATTTATTGAGTTAATTAATTCAAAACACTTTAAAATCCATAATGTGTAAGCAAAACCCTAAAAACTAAAACAAGTTTGAAAAAAAAACATGAAATCAAATCTTAAAGTGGAATAGTTTCCTGTCCTCAAATTGGAATGAATCTTCATTCTTCTTTTGCTTTTACTTGAGGATGCCCCTTAAATAGACATGAATCATAAAGCTTGTAAATGTTTTCATGAAGCATATCCTATACATAATTATAAGACCACATTATCTATTACTACATATATCTTTTTCAGTAGCTAGAATTATTTAGCAAGGTACTTTATGAGTTGTGAACACTTTCATCTGCATTCTTTTAAAAACTTTTTTTTCACTTAAAGGAGGTAAAGAGGTAATCAATATTTTTCAGGATTATATAGAAAAGATTAGGAGATACCAAAATTCTTCTGGAACCTGTTTTTTGACTGTCATCACCAGCGAAGTTGAATAATTAAGCACTTTTACATTTACATTCTGCAACCAGGATTTAATTAAACACAGTTCCCATCTCTTCAGCTGCTCTTACCAAGCCTCCAAAAGTTGAAGAGTGTTGCTGTTGACAATGGCAGTCCACCAAGTGGAAAATTATGCAAAGAAAATTGAGAATGTAGGAAAAATGCCAGGCCTGGTGCCTTAGGGAAGGTAGAGAATACGAAAGTAAATACAGTACAGAGTACTTTGGTTATTGCTGTTGGCAGTCTTCTTGATTATGTAATTGACTTTGTAAATTGATATATTACATGTTTATTACTTATTATCAAATCACAGGAATAGGAACCAATTTTGTTCTTGAAAGAATGATGGCACATTACACAAGTCCCATCAAGAATGTATTTGGCTACGTAATTGACCATGGCGGTAAACTGAGCTAATTTCAACATAGGCTTGTATAGCAATATTTATCTGTGATTACCAATAGTTGGAGCCAATTTTTATTATTCACATATTTCATCTTATACACAGGCCCATATCTTTTTTCATACAGTTAGAATTTTGCTAATAGGAAAAATTAACTATTTTGTAAGCAGAATCTGGATCCATATTTTAAATGTGAAACCATGGTATTCTACTGATATAATATTTAATTTTTAAAATCTAGTTTATTATTTAACAAACTTCTAGGAAAACTTTGAGCATTGATCTTAAGTATGTTTTGATTCTTGTACTAATTATTAATCATCAATTGAGTGCAGACATGCTGCAAAATATACAATGACTAGGAAGAAGGGGAGATAGTCTTTGCCCTCAATATGACTCTCAAATAAAATGTTTAATTGATAAACACATGTAGTGGTTTAAAAAATAACCACTCCTCACATAAAAAAACACATATACACATTCATGCCTTGAAATCTGTGAATATGATAGTTTTAAGAAAAAGGGTCTTTGTAGATGAAAGATTTTAAGATAAGATCATTATGGATTAGGGTGGACCCTTACAAGGAAGACGTGGGAGACAGGGGAGAAGGCCATGTAAAGATGGAAACAAAGACTGGAGTTACATAGTCCCAAGCCAAGAAATTCCTGGAGCCACCAAAACCTGGAAAAGGCAAGGAAGGATTTTTCCTACAGTGTTCAGAGAGAGCATGGCCCTGTCAACACTTAGATTTCACACTCCTGGTCTTTGGAACTGTGAGACAATAAATATCTCCTATCGTAAGGCACAGGAACAGGGTATTTCGTTATGGCAGTCCTTGGAAACTAATACTAATTTTGATACCAGAAAGTAGCATGCTGCTGTAACAAATATCTAAAAATATTTGTGGAAGTCACTTTGGAATTGGATAACGCATGGAGGCTAGAAGAATTTTGAGGCATATGATAGAAAAGGCTTAGATCCTCACCTTGAACAGACTGTTGGTAGAAATATGGATTTTAAAGATGTTGCTGGGGAGGACTTAGAGAGGAATAAAAAAACACGTTATTTGGAAACTAGAGGAGAGGTGATCCTTGCTACACAGTGTAAGAAAACTTAGATTAATTTTATCTTGCTGTTGTGTGGAAAGCAGAACTTATATGCAATAAACTGGAATATTTAGTGGAGGAGATTCCAAGCAGTGTTGAAGATGACAATATTTAGGGATGTTGAGTTGGGGTGAATGTATTCTGCACATGGAACAGATGTTAATTTTGGGGGGTAGAGGGCAGATGTAGACAGTTTAATAGTTATATCCTTGCCACTCTACTGAAATTGTTCTTGTTAATGTCATTAAGGAAATTTATGCTGCTAAATCCAAAGAACATTTATTTCTTTAAAGTTTCTTAGGTTCTCAGGGGCAGTGGACTTCATCAATGACTCCCTTCATCTGTTCAATAATTTATATTATATTTAAATATAGTTTTCTTTTTTTTACTTTTTTTTTATTTCAGCATATTATGGGAGTACAAAAGTTTACATTACGTATATTACCCTTGCTTCTGCTCCGAGTCAGAGCTTCAAGTGTGTCCATCCCCTAGACGGAGCACATCACACTCATTATGTATGTATACACTCATCTGCCCCACTACATCTGCCCGACGCATGATTAGTGTTATTCCTAAATGTGCTCTTAGGTGATGATCAGTGAAACCAATTTGATGGTGAGTACACGTAGTGCTTATTTTTCCATTCTTGAGATACTTCACTTAGTAGAATGGGTTCCAGCTCTATCCAGGAAAATGCAAGAGGTGCTATATCACCCTTATTTCTTATAGCTGAGTAGTAGTACTCCATGGTATACATATACCACATTTTACTAATTCACTCATGTATTGATGGGCACTTGGGTTGTTTCCACATCTTTGCAATTGTGAATTGTGCTGCTATAAACATTCGAATGCAGATGTCTTTTTTATAGAATGTCTTTTGTTCTTTTGAGTAGATGCCCAATAATGAGATTGCTGGATCAAATAGTAGGTCTACTTGTATCTGTTTAAGGTATCTCCATATATTTTTCTGACAAACAGAGGAGAACTTCACATCGCATATTTAGAAGATACTCTTTTCTTCATGGCACATGATTATCCTTAGTTTGTGCAAAGTTCTTCTCTGTTGTATTTCAGTTTATTTTCATCTGTATATCTGAGCCCATTACCAAAATAAGCACCCACTATAACATATCTTTTATATGCCCTTGAATATGTATGTAATTTTGAGAAATACATGGTGTCCTTGTGCATGCTACTTAAATGTACATGAACTGTATTGTGGTATAGATTTATTCTATACCATTCATTTTGTTTCTTTTCTTCCAACATTTGGTTGTAAGATCTGTCCATGTTTTTGAGTATATTTCTAAATGTTTCTTTCCAAATGATGCCCATTTTTACCCGAGAATTTAGCCATCCCTTTTCACTTATTCATTCTTTCTGTAATGATCACACCTATATTACCTCCAAATCCTTACTATGAAAAATAGTGCTGTGACAAACATCTTCACTCCTTCTCCTCACATCTGTAAATAGGTGTCTCTGGAGTATATATCCAAAAGTGTGCTGACTGGGAATTAAGGCAAATAAATGCAGAGACTTGTTTGAGCATGTATTGAACCTATGGATACATTTGGGAAGTATTTGAATCTTAAAAATATTAAGCTCCTTATCCACAAACACGTTATGTCTCTCCTATTATTTAAATTTTTTAAAATTTATCTCAATGATCACTTGTAGTTTTTTTGTAAAAAGTTTTATAAATCTTTATTAGATTTACACCTAGGTATTGGATAAAATGATAATGTAAGTGCTATATTTTTAAAATTTCATTTTTCAATGGTTTCTGATGTTATAGGTAAATAAGATATGGTCTCTACTGCTCCCATTTTAAGTCTCTTGAAAGGAATGACTGCTCATTCCTTGTTATATCCAAAGGACTGAACAGGATGTATATGCTAAGTAAAATTTTGTTGAATAAATGAATGAAAATTTTGCAGGAGCATATATATGTATGCATTCAGAAGGCTCACTTTTGCGTTTTGTTTATGCTCCTTCTTGTAGTTTCAATCAATAAGTTTTGAGAAATAGCTTCCTCTCATCATAAAAAGTATATAATATGGCCCAAATGTGCAGTGCTAAATTATTTCACCATAAATTGTAAGTCTTCACTGTCAATACAAAAGACAAGCATTATTTCCAATACTAAACACACACACACACACACAATGTAATGAACAGAAAGTGCATAAAAATCACATCCTTGTCTACTAACTGACAAATTCTGTCAAACTGACATCTCTCAGCATTTTTATAGACTGTCCAGAAGCCAAAAGTACAAATAAGGCAGCAATGCTCAAAGTTTAATTCTCTCAACAAGGGACCTTTTTTTTTTTTTCCCAATGGAAAGAAATGTTTTGTTATAGTTTACACCTGTAAGAAAGCCCAAGAAAAAAATTCTCAGTTCCCTTTATTCAGCAATCTAATAACCCATCCAAAGTTCCAATTGTTTTTAATGAACATTTCACATAATCCAAAAACCAGAAAATGCAAACAAGTTTGTCATGGGCGTTAAAGTGAGGCAGTTTCCATGTGATTATTCAAATCAAATATTTGGCCTCTCTCCTTGAGATGAAGTATCTGCCAACTGTCAAATGTCAGGCTAGATGAGATTGGAGAAGAACAGACTGGGAAAGAAGAATTCTTTTTGTTTACATTGTCACGTTTCAGCACCATCCATTTCACTGTTGTCATGAGTCATCAGTGTCTTTGGTCTAATATTCAGTCCAATCCTACCATATGGGTAATTCAGCACATGTCTGCAGATTAAAACCTTAATGTAGTCAGGGGATTTTTCTTGTTGTTTGATAAAAAGGTGAATCATTGTTCCTCTTATTTCTACTATTCTTGATTTATACATCAAATTAGAAAGCAACTTACTTTCCTTTCAGAGACCATGGAGAAAAGACATCTTTTGGCATCTCATTAGATTAAACATTTGTCTAATAAGAGAAGAATTTAGCAGTTTCTTATCAGTGTAATTTTATTTGACTTTCAACTTTGAAGAATATTATCATTTATGGTTTTATATATTATATTTTCTTTGAAAATTACTAAGATGCAAAAATTTTAGCCTATTAAGACTTTATTTCATTAGCAAATATGCTGGATATACAACAAGCATTTCTGAAATCAAGCACATTGATTAACCTTCTCCAAGATTTAGAGATTTTATAAAATAATACCTAAACAAGATTACATTAAACTTTAGATCTAAATCCTAAATAAGGGTTTGACAAAATGTGTACTCACTATTAAAATTGTGATCCAAAAATAGTAAATGGGTTCTTATCATGTTTGATAGTATGAGACTGTGTAAGCCAATTTCTATTTTAATAAAAGCTCTACCAGTGGAGAAAGATAGTGAAATCCTCCTTCAAAGAGTTCAACATCAAATTTTGTCCTTATAATGCCCATATAAAAGACCTAAAATCAGTTATTTTGATTAACAAAATTTAGATAAGGAAAATGGACTTGCTATTCATAATGTTTCATAACTTTTCAAATGCATGAAAATATAGTGAGACCCAAGATAGTACACCACTAATTTATTATAAATCCAGTGACAACTTTTTGAGAGATTAGTTATTGGCATTCAATTCTCCAAAATGCTTATTCCTAAAAATATTTTGTTGTGTGATGCAGACAAATGCACCAAAATACTTTTATATAAAATGATATTTATCTAAAAGGACTTCCTAAAGACACAACCCAAAGATGCGGTAGAAGATCTTGAATAATAAAATTATATAATAGGCACAGTATCACATATTATTATTTATTATATATCTACATTATATATTAGATATTTGTTGCAGGCAAAAAGCTAATTTACATGGTACTTTCTCAATATATTTTACTGTATTGCAAAATAGCATTTACTTTGCTATATGTTGTATAGACATATAGACATTCAAAAACTTTTTATGATTTTACATTATGGAAAACCTGTAGAGTTGTATTTATTTTAGATGTAAAAAATTCATCTTTTTAAAAGAAGATGTCATTGACTCTATTCTTTTTTTTCTTTTTTTTTTTTTTTTCAGCTTATTATGAGGGTACAAAAGTTCAGGTTATATATATTGCCCATGTCCCACCCATCCCGCTGAGTCAGAGCTTCAAGCATGTCCATTCCCCAGACAGTGCGCAACGCATTCATCATGGAGGTAGTGGTGACTCTATTCTTAAATGCATTTGTGAATTTCCTGTTAGGGGCTTCCAGTTAGCAGGAAGGCAACATAAATTCAAGTTCCTGGAGAAAATGTCTAGAACAGGTAGCTCTGGCATAAAGAGGGCTCAGAAAATGAGAGAGAGGAGTTTGGGAAGGTGGATAAAGCAAGGTAAGCATGACTCTGGATTTAGAATAGTAAGAAAAGAGTCTAAAACCTTAGGAAGGTAGTTCAGTGGTTGGCTGAACATAGATAAGGCACCAGATCCAAGAAGAAGAAATAAATAGTCAAGAGGGAAGTCAAGAAAGAGAGAATTGGGACTGCTGGGTCAAATGGCAGGTCTACTTGAATCTGTTTAAGATACCTCCATAATGCTTTCCACTAGTTTGCAGTCCCACCAGCAGTGTATGAGTGTTCCTGTCTCTCCACACCCACGCCAACATGTGTTGTTTTGGGATTTTTTGATAAAGGCCATTCTCACTGGGGTTAAGTGATATCTCATTGTGGTTTTGATTTGCATTTCTCTGATGATTAGGGATGTTGAGCATTTTTTCATATGTTTGTTAGCCATTCTTATATCTTCTCTTGAGAAGTTTCTATTCATGTCATTTGCCCACTTTTTGATAGGGTTGTTTGATTTTTTCTTGCTGATTTTCCTGAGTTCTAAATAGATTCTTGTTGTCAGTCCTTTATCTGATGTGTAGTATGCAAAAATTTTTTCCCATTCTGTAGGTGGTCTGTTTATTCTGGTGACTGTTTCTTTGGCTGTGCAGAAGCTTTTTAATTTAATCATGTCCCATTCATTTATTTTTGTTGCTGCTGTGATTGCCTTGGGGGTCTTCTTCATAAATTCTTTGCCTAGGCCAATGTCTGTAAGAGTCTTTCCTATATTTTCTTCTAGAATTCTGATTGTATCACGCCTATGGTTTAAGTCTGTTATCCACCAAAGGAAAAAAGGTCATTCTGTAACAAAGACACATGTACCCGAATGTTTATAGCAGCACAATTCACAATAGCAAAGATGTGTAAACAACCCAAATGCCCATCAATACATGATTGGATTAGTAAGCTGTGGTATATGTATGCCATGGAATATTACTCAGCTATAAAGAATAATGAAGATACGACATCTCTATGGTTCTCCCGGAGAGAGTTGGAACCCATTATATTAAGTGAAGTATCCCAAGAATGGAAAAACAAGCATCACATGTACTCACCAGAAAATTGGTTTCCCTGATCATCACCTAAATACACATCTGGGAACGACACCAATCGGATATCAGACTGAGGTGGGGGTGAGGGAGGGGATGGGTGTATGCCTACACAATGAGTGCATTGAGCACCCTTTGGGGAATGGTAACGCTTGAAGGTGCTGACTTGGGAAGGGGGGGTGGGGAAGGGAGGGATATATACCTACATGATGGGTGCAACACGCACTATGTGGGGAACAGACACACCTGGAGCTCTGACTTTGGGGGAAAGGCGGTACATGGGCAACGTATGTAACCTGCAATTCTGTATCCCCCATAACAATAAGATGAAATAAATAAATAAATAAATGAAAAGAAAGAGAGATTTATAGGAGATAGGTAAACAAAGTGGTGGGTATGCTGCAAGGAGGCTCAGACAGGATTCTTACTACTTCTGGCCCTTATGGACACTGGACATGGTTTCTGATAGGTATTTTTGTTTATTAAAAAATCCATAGTTATGTTTTGTTGTTTCTAAAATGATTTACTGATTAAGAAATTAGATATATTTTTAATATTCTCATTTTTTCCACATGCATAGCTTTTAGAAATCCACAGAAGAAGGTGGAAGGAAGGTAATGTTCACTCTGCCAGCCATATATATTCAATGTCTTGTGAAAAGATAGTAATGCATCACAACTAATTCAACCTTACATTCAAATTAAAACCTTAGATTTCATCTTTTTAAATATTTTCCATCTATATTTAAGTTTTTATCAATACCTATTGTGGGTATTTGCTCAAATTAAAATTGTATACTACTATAATGTATATACTTTATATTAGATAGACTTTCTGTACAATAAAATGTTTTGTTGGCCATTCATTTAATTTTTCTTTGGGCTCAGAAGTGACAAAGTTCAAAGTCATATACATACATCTTTGAACTTAAGATAGCTGTATAAATGTTGTCTCTCACAAGATTTTTTTTCCTGTTTGCAAGCAAACACTGGTAATTCAAACAAAATCTCAATACTCCTGAATTTTGCATAAATCATTTACATTTCAAGAGTGTCAAAATCAGTAATAGATCAGACGTTTCAGAGTTAGAAAGACTGATAGGAGCAGTTTAGAAAAAGGAGCACCCAAGATTTGGGAATTGCACAATATATTGGATCACAAGAAAAGAATATAAGAAGGAAAATTAATAAAGGTATGAGATAAAAAGAAGTTTTTTGGGGGGTGGTACTGTTTGAAATTTCTGTATTTATTTTTTCTTCCACACTTTCAGGCAAGATTCCTGTCTTCTAACTTAAACATATAAATGTCTCTTCTATCTAAGAAGTATTTCAGAGCCTTTCTTAGGAATCTGTTTCAGTATTTTTCAAGTTTTATCACCAAAATAATTTTTGACAATTCAACTTACTTTTTGTGACATAGTCTAATTTTATTACGTTTGGTTTTCAGTGTGTAGGTAAAACTTCTGGAGATTTCCCTATAAATGATTCTCCACATTTCCTGCTAATCAATTTCCAGGGATGTGGAATTGATAAAAGGTGCTTTCTTCTCTAAGTGTCTGTGATGCAATAATTCTACCATCACTAGTAGAACAAAGGCTTTTCATGAAAGTATGAACTTGAGACTTCTGAAGTGAGCCATCCAATATGGTGCTACATAGCTATTTCATATGCATGAAAATTACTATATAAGGAGATCTGATATCTTCTTAAAAATATGCAACACAAGTTTCCTTGACCTCAAATATACCTAGCCAGCCTTCCTAGTTAACCTGTACCTTACAATATTCTTATAAAAATGAAGAAGTAATCCATGTAACACACAGCACAGTCTCTACACAATAAGCATTTAATAAATTGTAGCTATTATTAATTTTACTCTGACTAGTGTCTAGTCAGTTCTACCTTTCCTTTCAATTTTATGTTTCTTGGTTTATACTTATCTCCTGGAACAATCTCAGGCACAGAACACTAATAAAAGGCAAAGGAAATAAACTGACATAAGTAAATATTGAAAAGATAATTGCAGATTATTTCAGGAAAATGAAATCAGAATAATAGATACCACATCCATTGGATGGCAAAAATAAAAATAACAGTAGCATGTATTGTTGGTCAAGTTGTAGGTACTATGAGGATGTGAATTGCTACAAGTTATTTTTGAAAAGTAATTTAGTGTTTAAATAATTATATTAATTTTACTTTAATTTAACATTTAAATAATTTAAATGATAGTACTAATACTTATAGCATTTGGCCCAGTTTTCCCGTTTTTTAGCATTTTAGCAGAAAATACTGGTGCTAAGATTCAAAATCAAGTGCACTTGTGGGTTCAAATTCATGTACTTTCTAATTTATCCCATTATTTCTTGACTCTGTATGTGTGTTGAATTTTCCAGATTGGCACAACTGGATAATTTCAATTGGACATACACTGATCCACTTCATGTTTCTTGGCTGTGTAGACCAAGGTTAAAATCTTAGTTAACTCAGAGAATCAAAAAACTGAGAAGAATCATATTGGTGTAATCACTTTTTTTCCAGTCAACCTGGGACCAGGGCAGGGACAATATTTCAGTATAGGATAGTGGTTAAGAGGAAGTGCTTTGTAGTCAAGTATATCTAGAATCAATTCCCAACTAAGTCATTTATTAACAAAGTGGCATTCACTGCTAAATATCTCTAAACCATTATCAACCGTTTAAACCAGAACACCTAAAATTTATTCTCAGTTTCTCCCTTCCTTAAACTTTATATCAAATCCATAATTAAGTCCTGGTAAATAGAGATCCAGAGTATCTCTAATCAATCTATAGCCTCCATATTATATACACTTTATATCCAAGCCATAATTATATTTTTCTTCATCTATTGCAAAGCTTTCCAGAAGTTTAACCTCTTTTCACTCTTGCTTTTCTCACATTCATTCTTGCTAATATTCCATATTTAAAAATATATATTATATCTTGTCACTCTTCTGCTTAAAAGATCTCCATGGAGGATATATTTTAGGGGGAAAAAAAAAAAAAAACCTATGTGCTTTACCATGAGCTGTAAGGCCTCAGGATCTGGTGTCTGCTGATGTTCTGGTTTCATATCTCAAGCCCTCTGCCTGTTTCAGGATCAATATTGCATTATTTATGTTGCTCAGGTGTATCAAGTTCTGTCTTGATTCAGGGCCTTTCCCCCTATCTTTTCTCCATATGTAGTACTCATTTTCCTTTAGTCTTTTCATAGCTGGCATTTTCTTATTCTTTGGGTCCTAGATTAAACTTTATTTCCTCATAGTTCTGGAGGTCAGGTGTCTGAAAAGCTCATTGGGCTCAAAAGTTCATTGGGCTAAAATCAAGGTATTGGCAAGGCTGCATTTCTTCTGGAGGCTCTAGCAGAGAATCCATTCTCTTGGCTTTCCAGTTTCTAGAAACTTTCTGCCCACTTTCAAGCCTAGCATTTTAGTATCTTCTAATATCTTTCTAACTTTAATCCTCCTGCCTTCCTTTTATAAGAACTCTTGGGATTACATTGGACCCATCCAGATAATCCAGTATAATCTCACTATCTCCAGATTCTTAATTTAACATCTGCAAAGTCCCTTTTCCAATTTAAGGTAGAATTTTCACAGGTTCTGTAGATTAGGATCTGGCCACCTATGGGGGCTATTACTCTGCTAAAACCATCTGATTTTTTAATAATTTCAGATACTCAATAATCTCAGATAACATTCTCTGTTTTTCAAGTCTTTGAACATATTTTTAAGGACTGTTTTAAAGTTCTTGTCTCTTAATTCCATTATCCAGATCATTGTGGGGTCTTTTACCATTGACTATTTATTTTTCTTACCTCTGAGACATATTCTCTGGGTTCTTTATACATGTAATAAAATTCTATTGTACACTTCAATAACATGTTTAGAGATGGGATTATCGTATCCTGCTCTGAAGAATGTTGGCATTTGTTCTGGCAGAAATTGCTGGCGAGTCACACTGATCTTGTGGAGCCTCGGTTTTACACTTTATTAACTTGTGACTATTTGGGTTTTACCCTTATTCTTATGATGAGTCCCTTATTCCTGGCATATCGATTTTCTTCCTAAAGTGCAGCCTTTCTGAGATTTCAATAGAAAACCTGAGGCTTTTATGTAACCTCTCTAACTTGATGGGCCTCAAACTCCAACCCTTTTCTCCCCTGCAGTGGGAAACAGCTGAAATCTCTACTTAACTTGTTCTGACTTCCATTCCCTTTCTGCTTGGTTTTTCTGAGTATTTCTCTGAACATGACAGTCACAATATATGAAGTTCAACTATCTGACGGTCATACTGTGAAATGCCCAACCTTGCCAGTTGGAGAGGTGACATAGAGGAGAACCACTATCCTGGGACAACAGCTCTGGCTGAGCTTCCAATCTGAGAATGAGACCAATTTGACAGCTGTGTAAATGAGGACATTTTAGAAGTAGATTTTACAGTCTCATTAAAGCTGTCCCAGGTGACACTACATGGAGCAAGAATAGTCTATTCCCACTGAGCCTTGCCCAACTTGTAGAATTTTGTTTCACCATAAGCATTTTCATTTTTAAAAAATTAAACAATATATTGATATATGTTCACATACATATTCACACTTTTGACAAGTCAGACACTGAAATACATAAGTAAAAAATGAAATTACTCATATGCTGGTCACACATAACTAATCTTCCCCCAATTTATTTCCAGTAATACATGGATTGGTGTGTATCCCTTTGAATGATTATATGTACACATATGAGTATACACAAGCACATTTAAACAGATACATTCATTTATAATATAAGTCAAGTTATATGAGAAGCATTTTTATCTTCCCTAATGTATGTTTGCTAATTTCTACACACCTACAATTATAAATACATTAATCTTATTTAATTGTTGTATTGTTTTGTGTTATACTTTGTATTATGTATGTGCCAGAATTTAAGAATGGGCGTATGGGCATTTGCTCTATTTTTAATTCCAAGGGTCATAATACTACTCTAATCAACTTCCTCATAGGGACGTGCCCAGGCACACATGCATGTAAGCATTTCTGTATAATATATTTCTATAAGCAGAACATTCGAGTTAGTAAATTTTCACCTTTTAAAGTTTAACTAGATACCATAAGTTGCTCTTAGAAAAGGCACTCATATGTAAGAGATATTTATATACCAAATCCTTACCAGCACTAGATATTGAAAATCTTAAGTATATTTTTGCAAATATTATAGGCCAAAGTGACATCTTTGCCATTGCAGTTTTCATATTCCTGATATTTAGCAAATTATGCATATTTTTCTATTTCATTGCCATAGGTATTTCTTCTTTTATGACTTGATCATACTTGAATTTTCCCAATTTTTAAATTATGGTTGTAATTTTATTGAGTTTTTTAAAAAATTAATTATAATTAAAATATAAAATTCAGTTATGAATTTAAAACAATTAGAAAAAAGTTAGAAAAATTATGTATGGTAATTCTTTGTGTCATATATGTTTAAAATATTTTCTTTAAATTTGTTGCTTTTTTGTTGATGGTTTCTTTCATCATACAGAATTATTAAAGTTTTATATTATCAATGTTACCAAATGTCACTCTGCCCATTCTATTTATCATGGCATTCAAAAAGTCATTTCCAAGTTAAAAGATATGAAGGGCAGAAGCCACCTCTTATAGGGAGTGTTGTCATTCTGCAACAAAATGTGGGACAAGAAATTTTGCTCTGGGTTTTTTTTCAAAAATACTATCTTACACAGGTTGCATTTCAAATATTGCTTCTAAATGACAGTTAAATAGATGTAGATAGAAAGAGAGTGAGAGAGAATATATAGATATATAGAGAGATCAATAGAAGATACAGGTATAGTTATGGATAGATAATGGAAAGAAACAAGTTCAAAATAAGTTTCTTTTGGAACTTTGAAGAGAGTGCTTCACTGCTTTCTCATTTCAGTTTTGCTGAAGGAAAATCTGATGCCACTTTGATTCTTCTTGTAGATAACCTGAGAGGGGTGTGTGCGCGCGTGTGTGTGTGTGTGTGTGTGTGTGTGTTTGCTTGTTTGTTTTTGTCTGGAGCATTATTTTTTTATAATTGTATCATATCTTCTTTGTTTTGAAATTTTACCACAAAACTTATCTGGTTTTTAATTATGTACTGATGACCACTCAATGTGAAGATATTTCTGTCTTCAACTTTGGAGCATTTTCTCCTCCCATTCACTGTATTCTTGCCTTTTGTATTGCACAGTCCATGGTTATGGGACTTGAATCTACCACTCATGTTTTCATTCCTCTCTTTCTGCTTTTGTGCTGCCTGTTGAGGTAGATCTTCCATTTCAATAACAAGATTCTAAGCCAGGGCTGGAGGCCAAGACTTTGAGACCAGCATGGGCAATAGCGAGACCCCATTTCTACAAAAAATACAATAATTAGTGAAATGTGATGGCACATGCCTGTAGTTCCAGTCACTCGGGAGACTGAGGCAGAAGGATCTCTTAAGCCCAGGAGTTGATGTTGCATTAAGACCAGGACATGACACCACTGCACTCTAGGCCAGAAACAGAGTGAGACTGTCAAAAAAAAAAAAAAAAAAGAAGGCGGCAAAAAAACCCCAAGATGCTATTCCTTTAAAAATTGTTCTTTATGAAAATGTGAACTGGGAAAATAAAATTAATTTGATAACTTTTCTAAGCAGTCTGAATAACCAATATTATTCATTCTCTTTGTTGGTAGTCTGTGTGCTTTAAAAATGTATGCACGAGTCTGAAGAACTACTGAACTGTAACTCAAAAATGTTCCCAAAATTACTTTGTTAAAAATATTGTTTTGGGTGAGTTAATGTACATTTTTATTATACAAACACTAGCCATTATGTTAATTTCTATAAAATTTAGATATGAGAGAAACATTCTGTAAGATATGGCTCTTAATTCCTTAACACAGTCTTTCAGCTCACTAATTTTATCTTCTGATTTAATATGATTACTTTTTACATAATTGAATTTTATATTTTAATAATCATAATTCCTGCTTGTTACAATTTCTTTTTGTTGTTGTTAGTGAATACTATATTATACTGCTTTTCTCTACAGTTACTGCTTGTATTTATTTTAGTTTTCTATTTTCCCTTTTAACTCTCTTTATTGGGAGCTATTTTTTATATTTGCTTGTTTGGTCCCTTTCTTTCATGGTATTATTATTCCTCAAATGATGGGTTATTTCAGATTATCTGTTTTTATTTTCTGTTGTGGTTCTATTAACAATTCGAATAGCACATTTCTTCAAACAAAATAGAAATTTCATTTTGCCTTTTTAGAAGCTTTTTCTTACAATATATCTTTGTTTTAGTTCTGTACAGTTCAGGTTTTCCTATGAATCCAATTCCATGTTTTTGCTATCTTAAGGGAATTGCTTATCATTTCTGATTTACATTTTTGGATTCATAGTTCTTTAAGATCTTTAATAAAATTTTATGTCTTTTTAATATTCTAATAATTATTTTTTAAGATTATATATCCCTGTTTATAATATGGTGACCCAAGGGTAGTGTTGTTGAAGTATTATTTGCTTAGAAGATGGTTTTTAACCCAGATATGGTCATTTTTCTAGCTCTAAGAATTGCGTAAGTTATTGGACATTTTATTATTTGTGTTTCCAGATTTAAAATACAGATGTAATTCATGATAAAAGCCCAGTCTTATTTTCCTCATTGGGTAATCTGCATGTTAAATTAAATGACAGAAGTCAAATTCTACTACAGTGTAAGATCACATGTATGAAGGTACTGTTATTTGATTCTTTCTTGTAAAATTTAAATCTCTTTGCAGGCAAGAATCATGTTTAATTTTTCATATGCATCATATGTCTATGTCATGGATGAATTACAAACATTTTCCTGTATTTTATGCTTTTGCAGAGGTTGATCTCTGTGCTTAGATTTCTAATACCCTTCTCCTCCTGGCTGACTCCTATTCTTCTTCAAGACCCAGTTAAAGTTATGCCCTCATAGAATTGCTCCTCTATTTCCCACTCTCCCCCAACTGTGCAACCTGTAGATTAGACTGTGTGTCCCCTTTTGTGTGCTCTATTTTAGACAGAGCACAGCTCTATCACTTAATTTACTGCTTTGCATTATAAGTCTCCGTGTGAAGGCACAGAGAGATTAAGCACACTCCCCAAGGTCACACAGTTAGTTGGTGTCAGGACCAATATTCAAACCCAGAAATTTCAGCACTTAATACTACGCTTAAGTACAGGCTTAATAACACTGAATAAACATGCATTAGGGTAATATAAACCATATCCTCAATGCTCAAATAGACAACATATCTGTTAAGCTATCTCTTTTTGTGCATTTTAACATTTAATATAAAAAAGCTCTATTTATAAAAGTAAACTGGATAAAGCCACATAATTTCTTCAAACATCTGTAGTGATTTCCCTATGATATTTATGGAATAGTAAACAAAAGTTTTCAATAACTTTTACCATTAAATTTAAGAAAGTATTTGCAACATGTGCTACTTATTGAGAATAAACTATACCATATCATTATTTTTAAAATTAAGGTAAATAATCAAACAGTTACATTTGGATATATAGCATTTCAATACAAAGAAATCCAGTTTATGCACTTGCAAATGGTTTCAGGGTAAAATCAGTTTATTTTTTGAATGTGTAGGTATAATTAACCAAACTGAGACTAAAATGAGAGCATCAATCAATTTTGTGTTCCCTGGGAAGAAATGCTTTTGTTTTTAGCCTTGCGTATAAATGCAAAATACCTAAATTTAAAATTTTTTAAATTGATCATATTTTTCTTTACAAACTGAATATATATAAATATTTGAGATTTATTTTATATAGTTTTTCAACTATGTTTTATTTGCAAATGGCACATGTAAAAAACATGTAAATATCTTCTCTATTCTGACAAAAATTTTGCAGGAAAAAATTTTAAAATATACTGTCAAATACCAATTTAAATAGATGTTAAATCAATTTTTTTCATCATAAATAAATTCATTAACCCAATAAACCAAGACCTGCAAAAATCACACCATAAAACACACACAAACACACACATACACACACACACACACACACACAAAGTTAAACATATCCTTTTCTGCATGCTGAGGTATTTCATTTCAGTCTTCCTAACTCCCTGTGCATGGAAGTAATAATACTACATATCCCTAGGTTTATTTCACTTCCTTTTTTCTCTTCTTAAGCATTGTCATAAAAATAAATGAATATTGTTCCACTGTGCATGCTTTTTACACTTCTCATGATGAGAATGAATTCATGATAACCCATTTATTTTCTTTTCTTCTAACAATCTTTGCAGCAAGAATGAGATGCCTGAATTTTAATGCCTAATATGATCTTCGGAAGACTATAAACTTTTAATAGACTTTAAACATAAAGTGAGGGAAAAGATAAATAGCAGAGAAGTCTGTGGTTTGATCCCAGGAAATCCTGATTAATAGCCTTCAGATTGTGTTAGACCACCCTGAATATTTTCTGAAAACAATTGGTTCATTTTATTGTCAAATAAATTGTAATTGAAGTTACCAACTTCTAACCAAATAAAAGCCTAACTAAAGGGGAAGGGACATGGGAACATGTATTTCTTTACACACTATAGCATCTGGGACATAGCTCGTTTTATTTATTCTCTGTGCTATTTATTTCTGCTAATTTTATGTGATAAACACAACAGGTTTAAGACAACAAAGCTTTTCTTTCAAATTGGCTCTCTCTGTGAATCTTTTTTGGGCAGCCATAAATTAACATAAGATCAGAAATATTCAACATTGTCTTTAGTATCTTTAGGGCACAATATTGACTACTTTCAGAGGTCTGCAAGCGTAGAATTTAAGACCTCCTTGGAAGGGAAAAAAATCTCTCCTCTAACATCACCTTTAGCAATGCTTACTGTGTGGTTTCAAATTTTGTTCTCTGTTTATATTTTTAAATAAAATTAAACAGTATGATTATGTCCTTTATGTAAATCAGTCTTTAAAGGCTAGAATGTAACAAAAATGCAATTATGCTTTATAATTAGAAAAAAAGATAGGCATTGATAATGTGCAAAAGGTTCAAATCATATATATTTGTTAATGTCCTTTTATTGATTTATTTTTTAAATAAAAAATGAACAATTTTATTATATAGACTACAAGCAAAGATACAATCTTTTGACATTACAAAATACTATAAATGATTCTTCCAAAATTGCATCTCTCTTAAAATAGAGGGAGAAGGAAAGAAAACAGTTAAAAAAAATTGGTTGATATTGCTACAATATACACAACCCCCTGAGCTTTGCCTTTTAAATCAGCATTCTGCTGTTAAATAATAAAAGAAAAGTCCCATTATTTTCCCAGCTTCACTTTGCTTAAAGTGATTGATGTAGAATTTTACTGCCATCCAATGGCAGCCACCTAATATAGCTCAAGTAAATGTCTAAAGCTTTTTGATCAAATTGCAGTCTAGGGAATTTAACTTATGTAGTACACTCAGAACTTGCATCAATACATCTCTGTTTGTTACACAGTGAGAAAGAAATATGACTACAGTTTCAATTTATTGTGCGTTCTCTAAATTCAATTTAACAGTGAATTACTAATATTGCTGAACATAATTACCTAAATGAATAAATCAACCTAGGCTACTCACTAGAGAGAACATTAGAGCATAATATTAATTTTTACATGCACCTCATCATATTAGTATAAAAGGTTTCTTTTTACAAGTAACAATCTTTTCCTACCAGGCAAAATAGCCTGTATTAAAAGACTGTTCTCAGCTTTACTTCTGTTATTTGGAAAGCATTTGAATCTTTTTACCTGCTACTGTACATCATATAATTTCTGATTAACATTAAATTGCATACTGTTTTAATTATAATCTTCATTTCTAAATGATTGAGTATTTAGATCATTTCTCAAAAAGGCAAAATAAAAATTATGTTTGATTGATATGAATGAGTTTGTGCTTTAAATATTCAAGCTTAGTTATTCAAAATTCCAGATTTCAGGTAGAAGAGTTGATGGGTAATAAACCAATTTTGCTTTTTATTATAATTAACTAAAATATAACATATTTGAAATTATAAGTAAATTACTACTACAAAGTAATTTTATTTAGATAAAACTTCATGAAAAAATATATTTTATGATTTATTTTTATATGAATGACATTTTGCTAAAATATCAAAAGCTTAGTTCAGTAATTAATTATTTTAAATATAGGCAAATTCAGATAAATATCTTGCCCATTATATGAAAAGTATTTCTGATGTTATTTTATTCCACTGAATGTTTTAAAAGCATGTGTGCATGCATTTGTGCATTGTGTGTGTGTGTGTGTGTGTGTGTGTAAAAATAGCCTCAATCTTTAAATATGTTTTGATACTCTTGAACATCTGAGACCAATAATTCAATGGAATGGAAACACAATAGTATATTTATTTTAACTTATTTTACATTAAAATATTTAATTCAGACTTTTCTTTCAGTTAAAACCTCACATTACTGTTCTCCTAAAAGATTTCCAAATTAAATCCAAAACATTTTTTAGGAAAATCCAGATCAGACTTCATATTGAGAAAGATTTTATAAAGAAGCTTAAAACAATTCTAGAAATTTTGGATGGACAGGGATAAAATGACAAGAAATTTTTGATATTAGATGGAATTTGAAGACTTGATGTTTCCAGAATAAAGGGAGAAGTACCTACGACTCCTTGTCTATGCTGGGAGCCGTATCATTATTATATCTGATTTGTGGAGGTACAATAAAACCTCGAATCCAAAGAAAACACCATGACTTTGACAGACACCAACAATGAAATTGGACGTTAAAATCTTGAAATACCAAGATCAAAGAATTATTCTTTTTATCTAATGGCTTTTTCAAATTTTTCATTTGTCTATAATAAATTTGATTTTTGTTTCACATTTTTAATAATTACACCACCATTTAAATTCTTCTTTCTAACCTGATGTTTTAGGTATGACAGCTGGGAATCTCAGTTTTGATGTCTATAAATGAAACCTAAATTTTACTCTGCCTCAGCTTCATTATTGATAAATTAGAAACTGAACCTCAAATATAATGTCATCAATAGACAAATCTGTTGCTTTGTGTATTTAGACAATTTTAAAAGTTCAAGATAAACTAATTCTCATTAAAAGTTCAATTCTACTAATATATTTTCATACTATATATTATATAGCATAAATTTGTATACTATATATCATATATATTATTAATACTTTTAGAAAGTTTTATATTTGACCCCATTATTAAATTTTAAAAATAAGTTTTCATTTATGAATGATGTTTTAAAGGCTTACTTATATTTCCTTCATTTAATTGACATTACAAATTCTCTTTATAACTGAAAGATATTTTGCTTTGCTATCAAATATGCTAATATGCACAAGTTAGCATTTTCTCTACCTACATGTATATTCAAGCAATTAAACTAAAATATAAACAGCATCTGAAGTTTTATTACTTAAAATTCATTTGTGAAAGATACTCCCATTGATATGATTTCTCTATCCTCTCATTCTCTCATTCAATGTAACAAACAAGAGAGACAAGTTAAATTCTTTATTCTCTGTAAAATATGGAGAGTTTTGAAATACTTCAATTACCTGAAACATCTTGTTCTATAATGGTTTTAATTCTCTTTTCCTTACCAAGAATACTAAGGAATATTTAAATATTATTTATAATGTTTTACTTCACTATGACTTGGAGAAATAACTGTTTTGTTTTCAAAGATATTAAAGGATACAATAATTTCAACCCACATATGTCTTTTGCTTAATGTAATAAAGGATTGATATGAGAATTAATATAGAAAAATAATTAATGACCTTATGTTTTTTAATCACTATTAAAGTAGTACACTACTGTATTTTGAAGTGTGTCTTAAATTTAACTTTAGGAAACACATATTTTAATGTGAAACTAATAGTATGTTGATATATGAAAATATTCTTATTTACTAATTTTTATAGCCACAGTTATCAAGTACATTTTCAGTGCCTTTTTCAGATGTAGAGAGTGAAGTAGAAAAAAAAGATAATACTACATATGCCAGGAGACAGAAATGGGTGAATTTCTAAGCTGTACATATTTAATGATATAAATGTTCCAGTACACATTTAGATATTTCCTCTTTGATCCAATAAATACCTTGCTGACAAACTTACACTCTTACATTTGCATTACATTAAAAATATTTGGAGAAAAACTGTTTATATTAAAGTTGTGATTAGTTACAACCTTCTGTTTGACTCCTTTGCTGAAAAAAAAAAAAATCTTACACCATGGGTAACACAATTCTTATGCCATGACACAGAAGTTCCCACAGCTTTCCAATTTCATCAGAAATGGAGAAGTCCATTATGTTTCTGCAAGACAGCATTGCTGAAGGCTTCTGCCATCCATCTAATAAAACGATAGCTATTTTGAGTTAAGCATGCTAATATCAGATCCTATCAAACCAAAGAATTTCAGAAGCACAGAGCTTGGTCTTTCTTCCCCCAAAGACAGCATCAAAAATCTGATCAAGATAAAAGCAAAAACTTCTGATGAATATACACTACATGATTAAAACCCTAAGTCCCTATGGTTTAAACCTTGAAGACATTTTAATTATCTATTTAACATCTTGCTATTTCTGGAATTCTAACTGAGAAAGTTTCTGACATAGTATTTCATGGAATGTCCTTTTCTCATACTGAGCTGCTTTTATACTCCAGATGTAAACACAAAAGCTTCCCTTTCATCTTTTTAAACTCCATCACATAAAAGGAAAGGTAAAAACCGTAAAGACTACTTTTTCAATGTCTCCTATATATAATAATAGATAATAAAACTAAAAACTTTTTAAATTTAGAAATTTAGTTATTTTCCTTAAATTTTTATGCAATTCCCAAGAGTATATTTAAAAATTCTTTGATTGTCATGATTGAATTTTATTTCTTAGAGAGAGAGGAGAAAAGTTAGTAGCATTTTGGATATAAGATATACTGAGATGCTTCTTTCATAAGAATTTCATTATTAAAAATTTCAACTTTTTAGTGTGATTAAATAAATAGATTATAATAAAAATAGCCCTAAATTCCAAAGTAATATTTGCCAAATAAATTTTCACTTTAAAGTTTTCCTCGGCTAAGTTTAACTATAGCTACATTAAATTCTATGAAAACCTTGGAAGAAAATGTGAAGTACTACATAATTAGGGAAATTAGTATCATATTTTCAGATACTCAAATAGTAACTTACTGGTTTTTTAGAAAGATGAAAAATAAAGCAAATATGACCCTTGTTATTAATATATTGTTACAGTTTTCGATTTTTCTTCACATTTTTGTCATTTCTTCATATTCTTGCCAGAAGATTTAGTTGTATGTCTCTGTATTTCTCTGTATACCTCCAAAGAATTAATTGTAGAGTTCTGTAATTGTATATTCATTTTACCTTTCCAAAGATGAATAGCATACCATGATATATTTTGTATTGGTATACATATCCAAGAACACATATAACTTTTGAAACTATAGCTATACCTATTTGTATTTAGCTAAAAAGTTGGTAGTGTTAAGCAATATTTATTTCTAAAATGTGTCTAAATTATGATGGCATTTGGATAAGAAAACATGCTTTCATTCGAGTTTACCAACCTTATGGCCCTGATGGTTACTCATAGGAGACAGATTTCATCTTAGAAGGGGGTATTTGCTAAGTAGGATTGAAAGCATCATGGTGGTGGCATGCTCCCAGATTACCACTTGAGATCCATTGCTGGCTGATCAACAGAGCAGATTTGATTGCAATTTTACAAAGCCAGGTTCCTGCTGTCCTGGCTACAAGGTTTGTTTTCTTTTGTTTGTAGCAAGAGGGGAGGTGGTGCTTGATTTTCTACTTACCTCTAAAGCTTAAAGCTGAATTTTGGCCTAAGGAAAAAAGAGAATTTCTTAAAACTGAAGTTTTTCACTTAGCTCTACAAAAGTGAAAAATAAACAGCCCTTGCTGTTTTCTTGTTCATATTCCCTCTACTAAGTGCTGGATTGAACCTCTTTTTTAATTTCAGAATGACTTCTGAACCAAAGTAACAAAGTAACCAAGATCCCCACACCTGGAAACTGAGAAATGACTTTCACAAAAAAAGCAAGACTGAAAGAGAAAATACAGAGGTTCTAAGGTGTCCATCAAATCGGTTCTAAGCTCTTTTGCCTGACAGTCAAGACATTTTTGCAATTGGTTGGAGTTCCATTCTCCTTTCAGGACTCAGCTCCTGTCCCATTTTTACTGTGACCTTCTGCATCTTTTTCTTATACAAGTTTACTTCCTCTGGCATGAATAAGTTAATGTGGAAGAGTATAAAATATTGAGTAAATTGTGAAATAAAATATTTGGTTTCAAATAAAGTAGAAAACAGTGGATAGGGTAAAAATTATGAGTGTTAGATTATTAAGAGATTTGAATGACAGTTTAAAGAGAGTTGGGACTTTAGAGAACCATTAAAAATGTTTGCATATGATGCTTGTATTTCACAATTCAGTGCAGCTTGTTTTTCAAAGTGAATTACATATTTTATGTCAGAGAAGAAAATTTTCATATATTGTCCATAAACATATTGATCTTCAAGTTCCAAATGTGCAGTACATGCTCAACAAACTTTTTGAACATTATAATAAATGAATATGAATAGCTGTAATATTTAGAAAATTTGTAGTACTCACCAAAATATATATCATTTTAACAGTTCTTGTTATTACTAAAATATTAATGAATTTTATTTATACAAATAATTCATTACAAAAAATCTCATTAATCTCAGATACAATAATTAATTATTTCAATGATGAAATTACTGGGAGGGTAGTGTTATTTTTACTAAATATAAGTTTTAGACAATATAAATCATTTCTGTCCAAGTTTGTCCTTATAAAGGACTTACCATGTAGTTTTCTCTGTATGCAGTTCCAAAGGGGGGACACATTAACAGCACTTATTATAAACATTTGCTGACTGAATTTTTTAAAGATAAAATAAATAAACACTAAGAGACATACCTTAAAAGTTTAAAAACAATTATTACTTACCCTTCATTAGCTAGAGACAGCATTGATAAGTTAATAGGCATAGTTTTCACCACATTAGTGGTATGAGTGTTCATTGGAATGGATTATGTGAAACCATAACCAACCTAACCTTGAGAAGGCATACACATTTTCTATATATATAAAAGAAGTTATCTGACTTAGATATTATTTGAAATTTCTACTTAGCTACCTCCCCCATCCCTGCAAGAATGTAGGGCAGGCCAGGCTCTTCTGGCTGCAGTTAGAATTGTCTTTATGTGCAGATTGGTTCATTTTTTAAAGTTGTCAGTTTCTAGGGTAACTCATATGGGTCAGTCATTACATCTTATCTGGTATGGTTGGTCTGGGCTACCTAACTGTATTAAGAATCATCAAGGTGTTTAAAGTGATCAGTATATCTACACAAAACAATGTGTCGGGACCAGAAGGTCTTACATATTGTGAGTGGTCAGTCTCTGCTATAGGAACAGTCCATTAAGACTGGTTGACACAATTTGTACTTTTTATTCACACAGAATGCTTGGTGAGTAAATATGCAATAAATGATAGACAGATATATATAAAATTCTCAGGAATATTTCCCCAGTGTTTCAGCTGAGTGTGGTTTTATGTGATAACAGTATTCCTTCACATGCATTGATGGAGTAGACATAAGAATACATGCTCAGTTGAACCTTTGAGGAAACATACATCACCGCTTTACATAACAAGAGTAATTGAAGTCACTTTTTATGGAATGTTTCATAGTTCTGGTAAGGCCAACAGAACACTTTCAGCTTAAAATGTTTTCATAGAGAGTATATTTGTGAATCTATGTATATTTATATACTATAAAAATGACTGTCATAATAATAACAGCAGTAATAATGGCAACAATTTATTGAGGACATACTAAAAATCAAGTGTCAAAGATAGACTCAGAGACAAAATCATTCAGAAAAGAAAATATATTTATTTTCAGAAAAGTTTTCATTGGAGTACAGGTTTTAGCAGAAATTTCTCCTAAAATTAAAAAAGAGAGAGAGACTAGATGTTCAATTTATTAAATTTGTAGTGATTGCTCATGATAGAAAATTGAACATTTTCTTAAATGATTATAAAATGAGCAGCTTGTCACCTATCTCTAAATAGCAACATTGCAAAGGCCAAAATAAAGTTATTTTTGTTAGGAAGTCAGTAACATACAAGAAAAGCTCAACGTTTGGTTTAATTTGTGGACTAAAACTAGATAGAATGAGTCTAATTTCTGTTGTCATCATTGTTGTTTATCTTAGGGGGCAAAGTATGTTTTCTCTTTCCCTGATATGAAGTATGATGTGAACCTTTATTCCTTAAGTGGAATAGGGTAAGATGTCAGATTATTTCCTCATAGACATTGTGCCAGGTGCTTAATTTCATTTAATTCTAACAATAAGCCTATGATGTTCATAGGGCACTATTTACTCATTGAATTTACAATTATACTGGAGGTGAAGTTTAATTTGAATTAGTAGTACATTAGGCTTAGTAAATAATTTAGTGAGCCCCTCGAGAATGATCTAAAACATCAGCACCCACTTGTGCCATGTGTATGGTCAATATTATTTTCTGTTAGAGACTCATGATGAGATTACAGAGATGTTAGAAACTAATTAAGCATATAGAACCAAAGTTTTCACTCCCTAGTCCATTATATGCAGCCTATTACTCCTCCAGGAGCTTCTTAAACTTCACTTTAACAAGCTGAAAAGACATTATGAAGATGAATGTATCAACAGTTCTAATACATATTTGCATATGATTAACAATGCAATAATAAAGCACTCTCGGAACTATACTTGGTAGGATGTAGTACTTTTCCTTCTGAGGTGTGTCTTCCATGCCTACTAATTGGTGAACAATAATAGAACTTTATATATTGCGTTGTCTTCAGTATTTAAAAAATTGAGTTGAGAAACAGTCTGAATTAACATATAAAAGTCTATATTAAGTTAATTTTACATTTTTAAAAGATGCAATTTATTTTTTCGATTATATTCAATAATGAATCAGCTAACAGTACTTTTAAGTAAAATCTCTTGAGCTTATGCCAATGGATGTAGCAAATTCATGTGTAACTGGCATCTATTTGCTTCTCAAATTTTTGTTGCCAACACTTTTAAAAATGGTTTGTAAGTTAAATAAGGTCTAGTGGAACCAGAATAGCAATGCTTATAGAATAAAAAATTAACTATAGCCCCTCTCAGATTTGATTACCACATTTTTCTTTTTCATTAATGTATTGGAGGATCACACACACAGGGCAGGAATCTGAGCTTAGCTATTAAAATTGGAGTGGAGACCACAGAAAAGGGAGCAGGCTAAACCTTGAAGCTACTAAGTCCTAAAATTTCCATTGTCTTTGACTAGGGGCAGTGGTTCACACCAGTAATCCTAGCACTCTGGGAGGCTGAGGCAGGAAGATCCCTTCAGGTCAGGAGTTTGAGACCAGCCTGAGCAAGAATGAGACCCCATCTCTACTACCCAGGTGTGGGGCCTGTAGTCACAACTACTTGGGAGGCTGAGGCAGGAGGATCGCTTGAGCCCAGGTGTTTGGTGTTTGAGGTTGCTGTGAGCTAGGCCGACACCATGGTACTCTAGCCCAGGTGACAGAACGAGACTGTCTCAGAAAAAAAAATTTCCATTGTCTTCTGGGATTTCTCAAATTCATCCATCTTCCTCATCCTCACAGCTTCAACTTGAGTTTCAAAGTTCCACATCTCACCTGAAATAGTAAAATGTCTCTTCTTTTCTTTTTTTTTCTTTTTTTCTTTAATTTATTTCAAAATATTAAGAGGATATAAGTGTTTTTGGTTACATGGATCACTTTTGTAATGCTTGAGTCACAGCTATAATTGTGCCCATCACGCAATAATTTTCATTGTACCCATTAGGTAGATTTTTGCCTCTCCCCTCTGCCTCCCTCGCCCCTGCTTGATTTCCACTGAGTTTTACTTCCCCTCTGTGCACATGTGTGCTCATCAGTTAGAGCCAATTTAATAATAGGTACATGTGGTGTTTGTTTTTCCATTCTTTAAATACTTCATTTAGGAGAATGGTCTCCAGTTCCATTCAAATTGTGACAAAAGGCATTGAATTATCTTTTTTATGGCTAAGTAGTTCTCCATGGTATACATATATCATGTTTTATTAACCCACTTATGAATTGATGGGCATTTGGGTTGATTCCATATCTTCATAACTGTGAATTGTACTGCAATAAACATTTCAGTGCAGGTGTCTTTTTGGTAGAAAGATTGCTTTTCCTTTGGGTAGCTATCTAGTAGTGAGATTGCTAGATTGCATGGTAGATCTACTTTCAGTTCTTTGAGGAATCTCCAAACTGTTTTCCATAGAGATTGTACTAATTTGCAGTCTCACCAACAGAGTACAAGCATTCCTTTTTTTCTGCATCCACTTCAGCATCTATAGTTTTTGGACTTTTTAATGAAAGCAATTCCAATTTGGGTAAGGTGATATCTCTTGGTGGTTTTAATTTGCATTTCCCTAATGATCAGTGATGTTGAGCATTTTTCATGTTTATTGGCCATTTGTCTATCTTCTTTTGAAAAGCTTCTGTTTGTGTATTTTCCCCACTTTTTAATTGGTTTTTGTTTGCTGATTTGCTTAAGTTCTTTATAGCTTCTGGTTATTGGCCCTTTATTGGATGTATAGCTTGCTAATATCTTCTCCCATTCTGTTGATTATCTATTTGTTCTATTGATCATTTCCTTAGCTGTGCAGAAACTTTTTAGTTTAATCAAATACAATTTATTTATTATTGTTGTTGCTATGATTGCCATTGGGGTCTTGTTCATAAATTCTTTGCCTAAGCAGATATCTAGAAGAGTATTTCCTACATTTTTCCTGTAGAATTCTTATGGTTGCATGCCTTACATTTAAGTCTTTTATATGTCTTGAATTAATTTTTTCAGAGTGATGAGAGTTAGGGGTCCTGTTTCATTCTTTTGCATGTGGCTATCCAATTCTCTTAGCACCATTTATTGAATAGGGCTTCTTTTCCTCAGTGTATGTTCTTGTCTGCTTTATCAAAGATCAGTTGGCTATCAGTAGGTGGTTTTATATCTGGGTTCTCTGTTCTGTTTCATTTGTGTATGTCTCTATTTTTGTGCCAATACCAAGCTGTATTGATTAATACAGCCTTGTGGTATAGTTTGAAGTCTGGTAATGTGATGCCTCCAGATTTGTTCTTTTTGTTTAAGATTGCTTAACTATTCAGGCTCATTTCTGCTTACAGCCAAAGTGTAGAATTAGTTCTTCTAGATCTGTGAAATATGTCATTGCTATTTTGGTGGGGATTGGATTCAATCTGTAAATCACTTTGGGCAGTATGTACATTTTGACAATGTTGATTCTGCCAATCCATGAGCCTGATATCTTTTTTCCCCTTGTTTGTGTCCTCTGCAATTTCTTTTCTCAGTGTTTCATAGTTATACTTGTAGAGATTTTTCACCTCCTTTGTTAAGTATATTCCTAGGCCTTTTTTATTTTTATAGGTATTGTGAATGGTATTGAGTCTTTGATTTGACTCTCAGCTTGACTTTTGTTCATTTAAAGAAATATTACTGATTTGTCCACATTGATTTTGTAACCTGAGAGTTTGTTGAATTTAATTAACAGTTGGAGTCTCTTGATGAATGTTTGGGGTTTTCTAGATATAAGATAATATCACCAGCAAAAAGCAATAGTTTGACCTTCTCTTTCTTGATTTGGACACCCATAATTTCTTTCTCTTGCCTGATTGCTCTGGCTAGGACTTCCAGCACTATGTTGAATTGAAGGTGGCAATGGGCATCCTTGTCTTGTTCCAGTTCTGAGTAGAATGATTTCAACTTTTCCCCATTCAGTATAATGCTGGCTGTGGGTATGTCATATATGGCTTTTATAATTTTGAGATATGTTCTTTCTGTGCCTAGTTTTTTGAGAGTTTTTATCATGAAAGTGTGCTAAATTTTGTCGAATGCTTTTTATGCATCTATTGAGATGATCATATGGTCTTTGTTTTTGCTTCTGTTTATATGGTGAATTACATTTATAGATTTACGTATACTGAACGATCCTTGCATCCCTGGGATGAAGCCCACTTGGTCCTGGTGAATTATTTTTTTTGATGTGCTGCTGAATTTGGTTTGCTAGTATTTTATTGAGGATTTTTGCATCTATATTCACAAGGGATATTGGTTTGTAGTTTTCTTTTTTTGTTTCTGTGCCCTTTCCTGGCTTTGGTATCAAGATGATCCAGGCTTCACAGAATGAGTTGGGGAAAATTCCCTCCCTCTCAGTATTATGGAATAATTTCTGTGGTATGGCTACAAGCTTTTCTTTGTATGTCTGGTAGAATTCGGCTGTGAATCCATCTGGCCTGGGCTTTTTTGATGGAAGATTTTTTATTATTGCTTTGATCTCACTGCTTATTATTGGTCCGTTCAGGAGTTCTATTTCTTACTGATTGAGTCTTAGGAGGTTGCATGTTTCCCAGAATGTGTCCATTTCCTCTATGTTTTACAGTTCATGTAAAAAGAGATTTTCATAGTATTCATGGATGCTGTTTTTTATTTCTGTGGTATCAGTTGTGATGTCTCCTTTTTCATTTCTGATGGAGCTTATTTAGGTCCTTTCTTTTCTATTCCCGGTTAATCTAGCAAGGGGTATGTCAATTTTGTTTGTCTTTTCAAAGCACCAACTTTTTGTTTTGTCAATCTTTTGTATTTTTTGCCTGTTTTCCATTTCATTTAGTTGTGCTCTGACCTTCATTACTTCTTTTCTTTTGCTGGCTTTGGGATTGGTTTGCTCTTCCTTTCCTACTTCTTTGAGATGTGACATTAGTTGTTAATTTGTGATCTTTCTGTCTGTTTCATATAGGCATTTAAGGCTATAAATTTTTCCCTGAGAAATGCTTTTCCTGAGGCCCATAGATTTTGATAGCTTGTGTCCCCTTTGTCATTCAAGATAATGCAATTAAGATGAAAGTCTCTTGTTTTTTAACAGGTCTCTCTGTCCACATTTGGTCTATGTGTTCTCCCCACCATTATTTTTTTCCATACTAACACAAATATTTTGTGTCTAAAACCAGATGCAATCAAATTTCCCTAAAAATTACACATTCATTGATAAATGCCTAATTGTAAGATACTTATTCTGTATTTCCCCTTTTTTTCATCACTAGTGACCCTTCTCATTCCCTACCCCCACAGTCCTCTGCCTCTTGCTTGGTCCACTCACACTGAAATCTATGCTTTAATCTTATCATCTTTTCTCTATTTTTCAGTGGGACACAGAAACCCATAGTTCTGAACATTCTCTTTCCTGTGCTTAGGACATGACTAAAGCTCTTCCCTCCACCTCACCAGTAAATTTTATTGTATTTTAAGATGCAAAAATAATCCCTTGTCTTTAAAGATTCTATGACTCTACGTAAAATGCATCATTTATTTTCTTGTTTCTATTTCTTTTCTTTCTCCCTTTCTCTCTCCCTCGCTCTCCTTTTTACTCTCACTTTCTCTCTGCCTCTTTTTTCTCCCTCAATAGAGGATAAATAGATGGAATTACCTCTATCCTCTTATAAAACTTAAAAAACAATGCTATATGCTGGTGAAAGGATGAATCAAGGATAGATACTCCCTAAGGATATATATTCACCTGTTTTTAAGAGGTAAGGACTGCCCAACCAAAATTATAAAGGCCATAACATTGACAACAGATTCACAAAGGCATCAGTGTTGAGGAGGTCTGTCTTCATTGTCATTTCTATTTCATTCAGAAAACCAAATCTTTTCATAGTAGGACACAATGTATTTCCATGTCTATATGTGGGAGTAGCTCAATCCCATAAAGAGATGGCTTAAGTAATTTGAGTGGGAAATGCAGGGTCAAATTTATATGCAAATATGGCTTTTTCAAATGAGCAATGCTAATGTTTTAGGCATTCCAATTCACACTGTAAATTGTGTCTTTTATATAAAATGAGACAAGACAAGAAAAAACCTTCAGTTTTCATTGTAGTTGCTACCAACGTCATCATCACTGTTCTTGTTAATGTTGGTTACTTTGAATTCTTCTGTATAGGCTTAGTCTAATGTTTTTGTACCAATTGTTTTATTTGGCATAACTAATTTAATTGTTGAGTTAAAAATTATATCAGTTAAGCTAATGTCACAATAATGCTACATAATCACCTATCCCTGAGCTTGATGGCATTTTACAATAAGAATGTATTTTTTGCCTTTGCAACCACAGATAAACTGGGGTTTGACTCTTCTGAACTGGGCTTAGGTGGGCTTAGTTTTATCTTAATCTGCTCCAATGTGTCCTCTTTAAACCAAGAGCTAACAAAATTATTTTCTTCTCATGAAGAAACCAGAAAGGCAAGAAGATAAGTTCAGTTGCCAAGCACATTTTAAGACCTTCTTTGTGTCCCACGTGTAAACATCTTATTGGGCCTTACTGAAAGTCAAGGAAGGAACAAGAAAGTAATTCTGCTAATGAAAAGTGTGAATATTTGCTAAACAACAGAATTACTACTGTAATTTTATATAATGAGATGATAGACAGTCTTTATAACGTGAACATAAAGATTACAAGTCACTTGTGAATTTTACCTTTCTTCCAGAAATCCACACCCTAAGAGCTTTCCTTTGTTTCTGATTTTAGAGGTATTTAGTTTCCAGATCCTCTCACCTCCATTAACTGTTTTCTTCCACTCCTCCAACTCTCTGTCAACTTATTTTGGGTCAAAGTGAGTCAGATCTTGACTTTCAAGGTTTACTAGATATGGATTATGCAATTACAAAGATTGCTATATATATTACTAGCACTGTGGCATTATTGTCATGGGAAAATCTAGTATAGTTTCCAAACAACTAATTCGAGAATAAGTTTATAGCACAACATATTTTACCAGAGGAAATAAGCTTTGTTTAATTTTGAACTAAATATTTTCCATGACTAATTTGGTAGCTAATATTATAATTCAAATAAACTCAAAAATTGGAGATGTTTATCAATGTTAAATAGTAGAGATTATTTCTGGTTAAATGCAAGGGATTTTTTTTTCATATTGTCACAATTTATTGCTGATTTATGGGGAATTTTGTATCTCAGTTACCAAAACCAGTTGTCTCAAAATATCAGTATAATATGATACTAATTCCATATGACAAATTTTGACATTTTTCTATCTTGTGACTCAAAAATTCCTTTCTATTTTAATAAAGTACACATTGCAACTTAATCTGTGTTGTACCTTTTTAGGGTTCCTTTTAATAATAAATAGGAAAATTAAATTTATGTATTTAATAGTGTTGTTATTATGGTCTCATTTTTACAAGTAGGCTTAGTGTTATTTAAATCATGATATATGATATGCAGGCAAGAGAATATTCTTTTTTTTTTATTTCAGCTTATTATGGGGGATACAGAATTGCAGGTTACATATGTTGCCCATGTACCGCCTATCCCCCCAAGTCAGAGCTCCAAGCATGCCCATTCCCCAGACAGTGCGCATTGCACTCATCATGTAGGTATACACCCATCCCCTCCTCCTTAAGCCTTACTAATGTTGTTTAGATGTTGTTCATAGTTCATTGTAGCTAATGAGCCAGGACTTAGTCAACACATCATAGATTTACAGAACTAAATATCCCAAATGAGAGGAATATATTTCCCAGATCCGAAAGCAAGTAAGTTACCATGGGAAATTATTAACAAAGGCCTCGTTCAAGAGGATTTCAGACACTAAACTATGCTTAGCAGGACTAGTAGGATAATGTGATACAAGGACACTAAATAAGATAATACAATTAATGTTTTGCTGGAGCTGCAGGTAGGCTCTTGTTGCTGTAGCAAGAACAGTGCCCCATTTATACATGAAATGCCGTGAGGAAGTCAGGTTTTGGAGGAAGACCTGGCAGGTAGAATCAGGACACATGGGAAGGATCCTTGATTTGCCTACAGTACTCTATGATCTTTCACAAGGTAACTATAAAATGATGAGCCTTGGCAGCATATCTTCTACTTTAAATTTTATATTTCAACTAATAAGACTACCTTAAATATAGCTATACTTACTCTAAATTGTTAAATCCACTGTATTCAAGATTTAAAATTTAACCCAAAGATTCTTTAATGTTACAAAGAAATAAGAAGTTACCCTCAGTTAAAACTGATTAATGGACATCAAAATAACTACAGATATCTTCCAAAATTCTTCGTAATGTTGACATAAATCAAATTATCTCAGAATTCCATTTTGATCTGTGTGTCAGTTATGATTTCTCCATTAGAAGCCTCGAGAAGTAAATTAATCAATGAATTCCAACCACACTGAAATGTTTCAAGAGATAGACTTACATTTGCTTTAAAAAGTGTGCTCTTTAACATTTTTCACTAGAGGTAATGAATATCTGAAAGTAGAGAACAAATTTCTAATTTCTAAATACCTGACTAGTAAAGTCATTTTTATATATAAGCCATTTTCATTCACCATGAATTATTCATGCACCTACCTTAATTTTAATTACCAACCACAAAGTTAAAAATCACAGTGTACCTAAAAATATAAACACTATCACACTGAAGTTGAGAATGCATTATTCTTTATACATAATTGCTATCACGCTGAGATTGGGTTGCCACCTATTCCTGTGAAACCACAAAGAAGTTTCTGTATGTTATTGCCTTAGATATATGCACATGCTAGTTTCTATTACCCTTGTTAAAAACAGACACTTTTTGACAATCTTCCTTTTTTGACTACTTTTCATCCTAGATGTTTTATTAGTTTTACTTTACACAACCATTCAGCACATATTGCCACTAAATATTTATAGATGACTTTCTACCAAATAATTGTCTCAGTAATTTATAGGAAGAACAGAAATCTGGTCTCCAAGAATCCCAACTTAGAAGTCCTCCTAGGAGTCACACTAACTTTAAAACTCTGCCATAATTTTCTCCAAATGAAGTAGAACCACAAGATTTTGTGGGGGGTGGGAGTGAGGGGATATACTGCCTCATTGATATTGCCTCTGGCAAAAGTAAAAGTTATCCAAGATAGATACTAGTTTTGCTTACTCTATTTGTATACCCATGGATCAGTTATACAAGTGTTCAATATGGTGTGGATCACTTTTCCATGAAACAGGAAAACATGACTCTCTGTACTGTATTACAAACATTATGTATTTAACTCTGTCAAACACATCCAAGTGACTATAATTGGAATAATGGATATTTATTTCTCAGTAATAGAAAATATATTATAAACCTTAAATTTTCAGTTACAATGCAAGTGTTATATTAACTGTTAAATAAATGTTCTCTTTATTAACAGCATTTAAAAAAATTATAAATTGGTTTTCTCTAACTGTAATGTAACTATTAGAACTTGTACATAATATTTAAGTAGATTGATCATTTCAGAAATGTTTATAATAGGAGATATTTGGAAAAAATAGCCAAATAGGTAATATATGGCAGTTTTTACATAGAATGAGGCTGACAGGAAAAATGAATGAAATATATTAAGTCAGAAAAGCAAATTCCAGAAAAGCATTTTTAATATTATACTATTTTTGTTATATATTTGTTATACAAAATATATATCAACTCATTTAATCTTCATAGCAACCATATGCAGTAGGTACTATAATTATAATACCTATTTACAGATGAAGTAACTAAGGTACAGAGAAGTTAAAAAAAAACAAAACTGCCTAACAATCTGTGATCTCAACCCGGAGGACAATTTTTCTAGTCCAGCCATTCATTGTTTTAGAAGAAAGGTAATTTTACTGAGTTAATGAAAAGAAAAAATACGTACACGTGTATAGCTATATCTATATAGATGTAGATGAAGATGTATGGATAGATATGTATCAAAAGTTTATTCAATTTATAAAAAACTCATTTCAAAAGTTTCTCAAGTTGATTTATGCTAAAATGGATTTCTCTTGCTTTACATTGACTTCAAAGAAAACTTCCCAAATTATTCCAAATCATATATTTTTTAATATTTCTGATGATATGCTATATCTTCAAATGATAAAATAAACCCCTTTTTAAATCACAGGAAGATGAGAAATGGCATGAGCAAGTTAAAATCTATCCACTGCTTATTAATTTTTTAATTATTTTTAATATGAGTTGTACTCTAGAGAAGGTCCTAGATTTGTTAACACAGCATGATAGCATTAAAAATACTACCTTTGTTTTTATTTTTGTTTTGCTTACTCATACATGGAGGATAATTTTCATAGAATTTGGCAAACCCATAACCTTTGGAATGAGACATCTCTGTTCTGAAAACTTTCAGGTGATTCATGGTTTGCATGTCTTGTCAATGCTGACATTTCTTTTGGCAATCTAATGCCAAAGCTCCAAATGTGCCTAGCTATCTACCCTTTTATTCTTAAGTCCATTACAAGTAGAAACATCACCAATATGATAAAGAGCTGAATTTGCAGGGACAGAGAACTATTTAAATGTTGAGATAACCTAGTTTCTTAGTATAATGTTTATTACTGTACATTAGTACAATTGAGTGCATTTTTACTTTGTATCCCTATGTTCTAATTTTGAAACAGTCTTTAAAGCTATCTTAAATACTGAAATTATATAGAAAAATTCCTAAATAAGACAATCCAACAATGTTCTTAGTAGTTTATAAAAAGCAATGAAAATCTTTTTTGTATGCATTTGTAAGACCATTTCAGGGAATGTCGGGCTTTTTGTATGTATTAGATCCCTTTCCATTATGGTTTTTGCAAGAAATTCATTCTTTCTCATAACAGGCCTGCTATAATCCATAACTGTGCCAGTTTTTTGCAACATGTCCAGAGGTGAGCTGGAGCTCACTAAAATGAGGCTCTGAGAGCTGAATTTAAATTATTTAGAAATTTCCCAAACTGCTTCTTAAACCTTTGGTAGCTTTAAACAGGCCATAAGTTAAATCAGGGCTCCCACTTCAGAGAGCTGGTCCACCAATATGCCACTGGATTTACCAGACATGATCATTTCTTAACAAGGCTGTCTGTTAACCTCATTGAAATGAAGGAATTCGTGGATCATATACAGACTGTCAGTCTCATGCCGTATCACTCTCATGCAAGTGGCTAAGTAAAATTATAAAGGATGATTTCTTGCAGGCTCCTGAAGAAGGAAATGAATTTTCACAACTTTTGTAGGTTTCTCATTTCCAACAGGTCACTTCTTGTAAAGAAATAGAAGACAGTTCGGATGATTTAAAAATAATGTATCAGTATGTCTCAAATTTTTGCCTTCTGTATTAGCTGAAGTATTATTAGTGTATGAGCATACTCCAAATACTAGATTTTCTGTTCTTTTTCTCATTTATGCCCCAAAGGTTTTTTTTTTTTTTTTTTTTTTAATTAGGCACTAGGGAGACAGAAGAAGGTACCTTGCTGTTCAGCTAAAGTTAACAGAGGCCACGAGAGCTCTTACACAAGATCTAGGGAGCAGATGGGCCAGGAAAGCAGGGCCATAGTGACCAGCCATAAAAGAGCTCCCCCCGGGGTGTATTAACAACAGCCTAAACATTAGAGGCATTTCCTCTAGAGCCATCTGGCTTTGATTTTTTTAGTTATTTTTTCTGTCGACAGATAGAGCCACAAAGTTAAGGAAGCAATAATTCTTTTCTAGTTACTGTAAACTGCTGATGCAAAATCACCAATCTCTAAAGCCTCTTGTAGAATACAGGGACCCATCTGACGGAAGGGTGGTCTTCTTTTGCTTAGAAAACTGTTATCAAAGAGAGGAGTTATGTGAAGCAATACTGTAGTTTAAAATCAGTGTACATGTTCTTCAGGAGTTCTTATAATTGTAGGTTTAAGTAATGTTGGTTTGTTTTACCCATTTTATGTTGAAGACTCAGTTATTCCCTTCCTTCCACTGCCTCCCAAAAAAATGCTTTTTAAAAAAACGAAACAAAGTAATGGCACTCTTTGGAAAAGTACTCTTCTCCCCATCTCCACCCCAAGATTTATTTTGACAACACTGAAAGTAGTTTTAATGATACCAAGTTAATGCATTCAGCTGTAATTTACTAAAGTTTAATGAAGTTTTGGTTAGCTCAATCACAGCAGTTAAAGAAGGAGTCTCATCTACACCATTGAATGAAGCTTCCTGCTAGAATGGGAGAAGTGGCTAGCAAGGTCCGATTGGAAAAGCTTTTAGAAGATAAAAAGTGAATTAGCAGAGTGGGAAGAGAAGTTGAATGAAGACATATGGGAGTGTTTGCAAGTTTTTGATGAGTAACTGGGTTCAAATCACAGGTTATATGTGGTTATAAAGACAGAACTGATGGCCCAACATCAACCTTGGTGCTAGAGAAAAACAAAAGGAGATGCCAGCCATAGGGGTTTTTTCTAAGATACAGAGTTTCAGCAAAAAAGTCTGGATTCTAGAAATAGCAAATGAAGGGGCTCAGAATGGATTGCGGTCAATAAGACTATCTAGAAGTGTCTGAAGAATTAAAGCCATAAATAGAAAATTGAACCATAATTACGAAGCTGCAGAAACATGGTCAGGTTATATTAACAGGGTACAAGTTGGATCTGGTTGAGTAAGTTGGAGCCAAAACCTGGGAACAATACATGGATAACAGAGATCCGTTTCTATTTTGAATTTCGTGCATAGCACAAGTGTTGGCTTTCTGGTGTAATGGAATGATACAGGAGTAGAGTTGCTGTTGATGACAAGTTTTCAATTATCTCAGCTTTTTGTAGTTTCTTTGGTCTTCCTTTCTGGTTTTAAAATAGTAGTCCAATTGTACTATGCCTTGTGTTTACTCTGACCTAAAGAATTGGACTTAAAGTGTTCTTGATTGGACCAAAATGTGAGGTAGCCAAGAGAAAGCAGTGAAGAATTCAGTCTGGCTTGGTTCCTCTTTGATTTGAAACTTAACTTGAAATGATATACTTTCCTAAATGAGTGGGAGTAGTTCTACCAGAGAATTAAATGATAATTAACTCATTAAACCCCACTGTTTTGAAATCTTAACAAATTTAGTTGAAACAAAAACAGTAAAGTCTACCAATAAAATGAGCTAAGACTTTGAGATCAAGTAGAGGTAACACATTGAAAATTTTGAGCTGGTAAAGCTGATATTGTGCTACTAATTTTCTCTGACAAAATGGCAGGGAGCAGGATTTAGGAGTATTAAGACAGAAAAAGCTACTTAATTTAATTAAAAAGCAGTTAAGTGTCTTTACATTAATTTAAAGATATTCTGAAATTATCCTTAATTTCACAAAAACAAATTGATAGTTTTATAAAGAACATAACTTGTTTTAATTTTTAACATCACACTCTCCATAAGCACACACATTTTTTTAATCATTGAAAAAGAATACAAGTGTAACCTGTTGATTTTGTGACAAAGTAATAAAAGGGAAGTAATAAACCAAATAGTAAATATTTATACACACATACACACTTTAAGTGACTTAGAGGGTTATTTCTATGTAAACATTGTATAAAAATATTTCAGTCTTATTCTCTCTAAAGCAATAAAATAAAACAGGTAGAACAAAAACTAACAAAAAAGAAATAAAATAATTTTCAACAGAAGTAGGAAATAAGTCTGGACAGTGTTATTGGGGAAATTTGTAAGGGCTTAACTTAGACATACATAAAATGCTAAGGAACATGTCTTAAAGCTATATTTGCATTGTAAGCTCACAGTTTATATTTAGTTTATATGTAGTACATTGGGTAGTGAGTGCTAGCTAAGACACTGCTTGGACCGGCACTGATCCTCAACCACAGGCTTTGAGATAAGGCTGCCAGGAGTGGTAAAAATTAGACAGTAGGTGTGATGTAGAACAATCAGAGTGAGTACATGGTTAAACACATTTGTAGATATCAGGCAGAATGTGAAATACTTCTCAAGAAAGCAGTATTCCCTGAGCTGTTTAAAGAATACCCCTTTCCTGGAACAGCCCCGTCTTGGTGTGTCAGTTGGAGTACATTAAATCTCTACGTCTTGTGGGACTTTGCAGGGTAGCAGAGAACATGGGACTGAATGAGGGATAGTGTAGAACTGCCATGCTTGCAGGAGCTAGCTATTGTTTTTGTTTTTTTTTTTTTTTGTTTTTTTTCAGACAGGGTTTCCCTCTGTTACCCTGGGTAGACTACAGTGGCATCATCATAGCTCACTGCAGCCTCAGACTCCTGGGCTCAAGTGATCTTCCTATCTCAGCCTCCTGAGTAGCTGGGACTACAAGCACATGCCATCATGCCTGTTTTGGTAGAGACAGGGTCTCGCTCCTGCTCAGGCTGGTCTCAAACTCCTCATATGATCCTCCATCCTTGGCCTCCCAGAGTGCTAGCATTACAGACGTGAGCCACTGAGCCCAGCCAGCTATTGTTTTTTAGGAAAATCAAAAATGCTGGAGAGAAAAATAAGACATACAATGGCTGATCTAAGAAACCTGGAGAGAAGAAAACTCATAATACACAGCCTGACTTGAGACCTGAGACTTCACTGATACCCCATGCAAACATGCCCCTATGTTGACTATAGGTAACAATATTGTATTGTATACTTGAAATTTGCTAAAAGAATAGATCTTAATTGTTTTTTCTCTCTCTCTCACACACACGCACACAAAACCAATAGATCTTAATTTTTCTCACCAAACCCCCCCCAAAAAAACACAAATGAAAGCAAAAATAGAAAAATCTAAACAGATACCAACACAAAGATAAAAATCTCAAACACAACTAGAGCTAAAAATTTCCTATAAATGGATGGCCTTTACACTGGTGAGAAATTTCTCAAAAGCAGTAACTAGACACAAGGAAGTAAAATAATGTTTTTAAAGGGATGAGGTAAAAAAGTAAGATCAGAAAGCTATCATTCAAGAGTGTGAAATGAAGAAATTTTATAATATCTAAAACCTGAAAGGACTTAATCACTTCAGTTTTTTTGCTGAAAGAACTTTTAAAGGACGTGTTTCAAGAAAAAGGATATTCAACACAAATGGAAGAATGCAAGAATCAGATGAGCAAAGAAATTGGTAAAAAAGTAAATAAACCTAAGTTAGCAATAATCATGTAAACAATTAACACTAACAATGAATATCAATGTAGTGATAAAGCTATAGTTTATGTACATTTTACAAGCAATAGTGTATGTTATTTATGGATAAATATTTACTGTATAAAAAATGTACAAGGGAGAAATACATACCATCTTCAGGATAATGGTTACCTTTGGAGAGGAAAAAAGAAACAAAGGATGGAGGTGGGGGATAGGGTAGGGCTTTCACTGCTCCCATAGAATTTTTTTTTTCTATTTTTAAGACAACTTAATCAATATGGCAAAATGACATTTAATTAGTGTAGCATATTTAATAAACATCTATATAATACTTATTATGTAACAGTCACTGTTGTGCATGCTTTACAGATATTACTTGATTTAATCCTGATGATAAAAATCTATAAGATAGAATTATAATCTCCATTTTACAGATCAGGCAACTGAGGTATAAAAAAGGTTAAATAGCTTTCCCAAGTTCACAGAAAGCTAGATTTTGAAGCCAGATAGTTTGTCTACTGATATCATGCCCTTTCTCATGTGGCTTCTCGTTTTTTTCAATACCTGTAGCACATGTACATGGATATTATAATATAATTTTCCATACTTTGGAATATGTCTGAAAATTCTCATAATTAAAAGCACATAATTAAAAACAAAATTGGATGGAAATCTACTGACCTTATTATGTAATAAATGGAATGTATTCATCAACAAAGCTAATTGATAGAAACAAGTCCCAACAAATTAATAATCATAATAAGTATAAATGGTATAATTCTCTCATTAAATTTCAGCTAAACACTGTTAACAAGAGAAATCCAAATGCATCAAGACATGAGAAATAAAAATAAAATGATAGAAGAAAATAAACTAGGGAAATATTAACCAAAAGAAAGATGCTGTATTTGTATTAATTTTATACAAAGTAGGCTTTAATATAAAAAAAAATCATTGTTAGGGATTGAGAAATCTATTCCATCATGGAAAAATACTCCTTTCACCAAGAAGATAGTTATTTAAAACTGTGTGAGCCTAATATAATAACCACACATGTATACAGAAAAATCAATAAAACTTCAGGGATAAATATTTTAAAACACATCTTCATGGTGGTTAATTTTATGGGTCAACTTGACTGGATTACTGGGTGCCCAGATATTTGTTCAAACATTATTCTGGGTGTGTGCATGTGGGTGTTTCTGGGTGAGATTAACATTTGAGTTGCTAGACTGAGTAAAGCAGATAGCTCTCCATAATGTGGGTGGGCCTTATTCTACCAGTTGAAGACTTGCATAGAAAAAAAAAAACAAAAAAAACCGCTGATCATTGTCCCTGAAATAAGGGCAAATTACTCCTGCCTGACTGCCTTTGAGCTGGGACTTTGGTTTGTTCTTGACTTTGAACTCAAACTGAAACTGGCTTTTCCTGGGGCTCAAGATTGCCAGCCTTCCAACTGGAACTATACCCACTGTCCAGGTTTTCAGATCTTAGAACTCAGACTATAACTCCACTCTCAATTGCCCTGAGTCTCCAACTGGCAACTATAGATCTTAAAACTTGTCAGCCTTCAAGATTGTGTGAGACAATTCCTTATAATACCTCTGTTTCTTTCTCTGTATGTACGCGTGCCTGTATATATAGAGAAACCAGACTAATACAACCCCCATAATAGGTGATTTCAATTAACATTTCTTAATGATTGTTAGGTCAAAATGACAAATGATAAAGAACCAAGATTTGAAAAATTCAGTACACAAACATATTCTAATGGACATATGTCAACCTCCAAATACAGTAACTTGAGAAAACATTTTCTCAAACACAAAAAGAACTTTACTATCACTATTTTACACTGGGTCACATACTTGTATGTAAGCAAGTCTCCACAAATGTCAAATAATCAGCATGATAAAATCCAGGCATTCTTTGACTTCCAGCAATTAGGTTGCAAATTAATAATAAATAATTTGTTTGAATTCTCATTCATTTGAAAAAATTAAAAAAGCATAATAAAGCAGTTCTCATGAACCTTACTGATCCATGCATCAAAGAATAATAAAAATTAAAATATTCAAATGTACTCACATATGTATACAAAGATATCTGTACAAGGGTGCATTGCTTTATTATTTGTTGCAGAAAAAGCCTTGAAGTAGCATAAACATTCATCATGAAAGAAGGAACTGCTTTAATAAAGTATTGTACGTCCAGATATTGGTGTGCCACGGCCATTAGTGCTATTAAAGAGATTGAAGTTGCCCTTTGTTGACAGAATATATTAGAAGAGATAAATTAGGTACAAAAGACCATATGTAGAATGCACTCATTATGATTTAAAAATTATATTTGAATATAATATATATTTATAAGAAATTAAACAAATTTTTATTAAGTGCTACTTCAGAATGGAGAATTAGATATCTGGGATCACATAATCTTTGGTATTATCCAGTTTTTTCTTCATTTCCTCTATAAATTTACAATTTAAAAATACTAGTTAAAATGTAGAGTGTATCTAAGAACTTCTGCTTAAAAAATTGCTTTTGAAAAGTTATCAAAGGGCTTTGATATTCTTCCACAAGTGATTCTTTCCTTTGGTTTTAGGATCGGAACATTCCTCAATAGAATGCATCCTCATGAAAGCGTACTATGTTATATCACCCATACATAAATATTAAAAAATGTGAGTTGATATCTCAAACCATACTTCTCTGGACCAGAAGTTAGATGGAAAGGAAAGGGAGGAAGGTGGTGAGTCAAGGACACTAAGGACACCTGGAAGGAGGAAGGTGAGTCAAAGGTGACTTACCTATGTCATCATTTTTCTCTGACAAAATTGCATGTTGAGAATTCACCACTTGACTTATTTTTTAACGTTTTTCTGAAGTCTCTCTTTCTATAGCTAGCAGTCTCAAGCTTAACAATGTTCTTCATTGTAATGTCCAGTGTGAGAGGAAGAAAAGATTGAGATTCTGAGGTAGGTGAATAGAGAACTTATTTAGATGAAACCAGTGCTTAGTAGGCCTCACATTTAAGAGCTTCAAATTTACTTATACATAATTTTCTTAAAAGCCTGCATAATTTTAATTTTATTATAGTCATCACCTTCAGACACTGGTTATTTTGGAGAAATAATCGTAGAAATCTGAAAAAATCGAGACCCGATGATAATCCCTAAATTAGCCACATTCTAGGAGCTCAACTCTAAGAAGTAAAAATGTTTTAAATATAGTAACCCAAATTCTGGATTTCTTCTCTACTGAGAAATTTGATATTGCACATATTAAAAACAAAAGGAGAGTGTTAAAAAATAATTGGTTTAGGAGAAGTCACTGAGGAGTTAAAATAACACAAATAAATCAAGAAGAAAAGCAAGGGAGTAACAGAAAACATATTACTTGTTAATCTAATTTATAGTGATTATTTCATTTTTGCTTATATAATATTGCCAGTGAAAATTAATTTAATTTTATATATTTACCTCTAGCATGTGAGTTGTTTCTCTTTTTTAATATTTGGATACCTGATCAAAGATTTTTTATAAATTTTATTTTTCTCCTAAATTAGCTAACTAATAGCTAGCTGTCTGAATATCTCTTACGAAGTAACTTGTCTTTTGCCATTAATTTCAACATGAACTTGATATATATTTTCTTGACTCCTTTGCTAAATCTCTAGATGTTGGAGTTGTTAAGATGTTAGTCATGGATCCTCATTGCTTTTCTTTCTAGCTCTAGGCATTCTTGGGGCTTTAAAAACTTTTTTTATGCCGACCATTAACAAATTTACATCTTCAGGCTGGATTCTTGCTCTGACCTCCAGACTTGGCATATCCAACTGTCCACTTACATCTCCATATATCAAAACCAGACTCTCTACTTCATCCTCAAAGCATGTTTCCTCCTGCTGGTATTCCACTCTCTCAGAAATTAGCAGTACCACACACCCAATATTTCAAGCTAGATATTTAGAGGACTAACCCATGAGGCAAACTTTTCTCAGTGATTCTTCATCCTTCACATCTAAGTCTTCAAAATAGGCTGTGTGTACTGCCTGGGAATTATGTAGACTTTGTAAATAAAGACCGGCTCTTAACCTACAATTATCCACTTTTTTAAAACTCATATGAGATTCTATGTAGAACAGCTGAAGTTCTGCAAAATCAAAGCTGGATAAAAACCATACTCTGCCTGAATTACTATTCTTATGTGAAGTGATACAAAGTATTAATAACTAAGTTAATGTTTTGGGTTTTTTTTAGGGAAAAGTTTAAGGCAAATATAATCAATTCCCATTATTTTATTATGTAATCTTTTTAACTACACTCTCAGGTAGTAGATTTTTTTGACCTCATTTCCTTCACCTGAAATTTGAGACTCAAAACAGTTAACTAAAGTCTGATACCTGACAATAAAATTGCCTCTTTCTAGAATATTGTGCTATCTCCCTTTAAGACTTTGTTGGAGAATCAATGAAGAATCAGAAATACCCTTTTTGTCAACATCTCCGAGCTGAACTAAGGTCTAAATTTCCTGTGGAGATATTACCACGTGTAATCTCACCAAAGCTTTTACAACTTTAACTACAGTTATGCTTCAGTGACCTACCTGTTCATCCGATACCTGCACATCTGTTTTAACACAAAACAATTGAGAAGTTAATAAGAGTAAGAACTCTTCTCATCATAGCCTCTGACATCTCAAGCTGCTTTCCTATCTCCCATGCATATTTGAAATTCAAAATGTCAGTTTCCAAATTTTCAACATAATTATAGATGCAGTGGAACATTTGGAGAAGGTAATTTCGCCACAGTGGTGAAATATTTTTGCTAAATACTGCTATTTCATAGTAAGAAATAGGCAATAACTGACACACAAGTGTGTAGCCAGAAATTGTATGGTCCTAAGGAAAACATTCAGAAGTAGGTTTCTTACTTTTTGCTAAATTGCGAACCAACTGGTTTCTTGTGCTGTGAAATGCTGGATAGTTGTAGTAGTAGTTATCAAGAATGAGAAAGAAAATGAAGGCAGGTAATTTGAGAAGGAGGGGATGGGCAAAAGGATAAGCTGTTTCTTTCTGACTCTAACTTGCTTTTCATTGCTTTTTAAATTTTCTCTTGTGTGCCAAAGCAGAGTTTCCTAAATATCCCTAAAGATTGACTTGGGTCTTTTTTTGTTTGTTTAGCAATCCAGGTATTACTTGGTGTTTTCCTTATAATCTGAAATGGAACTTGAAAAATCTGCATTTTTAACAAGCATGCTAGTGATTATTACCAAAACAAAAGAATTGTGAAATATTTACTATACCATCCAGAAGCTAGGTAATTAAAATTTAATAATTGGTTCTTACTGTAAGGGTAGGGGATTTTGTTGAAATAGCCATTCAAATGCAGCATTTATTAAAAGGATAAAATTTAGCACTTTAGAGATTTTTAATGACTATCTTTAAGTATCTTTTTGCTGAAGTGGCACAGTTCTTTAATTCATTTGGAGCTTGTATTACAGCCATAGAATGCCTTCTGAGTTGGCTTTGTGAAAGTCCTCAGATCATAATTTCTAAAAACTATCTTGGGACCTATGAAACTCCAAATAAACACCATGAAAATATGTAAGTAAAAAATGCTAATATCCAAAAAATATCAAAACAAGTCTTAGAAATAAACAAGAAAAAAAAGATAGACAATCTAACCTAATGGAAAAAGGGAGAACAGATTGATAGATAGATCCATTTCAGAAAAGAGGAAGCTCAAATGATCAATAAAAAAATGATGAAATACTTGAGCTCATTAGTAATCAGGGTGATACAAATCAAAACCACATGAAGCTCCATCTTTCATTTATTAGATTGGTAACTGTTAAAATAATAATACCAAGTGTTGACAAGAATGTAAGGAAGAATAAATTTATTTCATCAATCCACAGAACTATTTGATGATATTTAGTACAGTTAGGGTGACTATAAAATATATTGTCCAAATGGAGACTTTTTTAGAATAAAAAGTACTAAAATAGATAACATGATGTAATATTTAATATGCCTATTTACTAATAGTTTTTACTATATTAATGTACCTATAAAATAGTTCTCTTGTTTTTGAAAATGAAATCCTTCCAAAATTAAAACCATGATTATATAACTTGAAGTAAAACAGAAAAATAACCTCTTTATATTTATTATGTAAACATTAAAAATAGAAGCAGAATAATTATTCTGGAACATATTTGTATACATTAATCAGTTTGTTAACCATAATTGTCTCTGGTTCTTTTCTGAAAAATGTATTTCTTTTAATTTTTTATTGACTTATTTGTAAAATTGCTTACAACTCACTCCAATGTTGATTCATGTTGTCACCCATAAGAAAGTTATTAACAATGTTTAGCTTTTTGACTAAATTTAAAAAATTCACAATATTGTCAAACAATGTATTTCTTGCAGAATAAACTTCCAAAGCTTTATTTTGGTTCCATTAATTGAATGCAAAATGGAACCCTTTTTAGCACTAATTCTCTGTGTGAAATATACAAACATTATTCAACTTTTTACATGTCTTCTGTTGCTAATGGAGCTAACATATTAACAGCTATAGATACATACTTCATAAGGGGAGAAAAAATTAGAATTAAAAATAAACATTTTTTTAAAAAAGTAATTTGATATAAATGGATAGCCATGCTTCTCAAAATGATGAACTTACACATTTTTTTGAAATTCACTTATTAAACCTGTGAAAATGTATTTTTCAGGCACAGTTTTCCTAATGTAACCTAGTATTAATTTTTGAAATAACAGCTGATTTTTTTCTCTCAGATTTGTACCTTCTGAGTTTTATGAGGTCATTGCTATCTTTGTGGTTCTAATAGTAGACTGAAAAATGCCAATAAATACATTGTATAAGTTTTATGATTGCCATAAATTTGCTTGAATGGGAAATTAAGTAGTTTTCAATTAAACACATACTTTTATTTTTTAAGTCATTGCTGCTGAAAAAAATTATTTAAGAAAAATAGTCATTACCAAGCAACCCAATAAATAAATAGATGTAGGGGTACGAAAGATGACAAAACCACCCTAGCAAGACCAATGAACTACTTTCTATGTGCTTGGCTTCTATTCTCTGCACATACTTCACATATTTTTAGCCTATTATTAGCTTTGTTTTCCCCTGACCTACCATATGATGACTTGCCAGTCACATAAAAAACTATGTCAAATACTACCCTCACCACCATGCAAGATTGGAAGAAGTTAGCCATGCCTAGCCACTGCTGACCCAGTGCACATTGTTTCAGCATTAAGCACTCTGCATACTGTCCTTGAAAAGGAGGCATTAGCCAAGTTGAAATAAGGAAAATAAAAGTAATTTTCAGATTTACCCCTCTATTGAAGTCAGAACTCTTGTTAACATTTATTTGTCTCACATATAGGGACAGTCATGACAATAGCTGGGAGTATTAGACAATATGAATGTTTTACAAACCCACACTGGCTATAATCAATGGAACTTATAACAATACTTCATTAAAAATGAGAAATCCAAGACATATGCCAAGCCAACTAAGATGCATGGACAATAGTAGTAAAGCAGCATTCCCAGGAGGAAATGAGGATGTTTGATCTCCTCAATGCTGAAATTGTACACACTCTGCAGTCCAGCTATTCTTCTTCTACTATACCCATTAGAAACTCTTACACATGTGTCCCTGGAGGCATACAGAAGAGTTTTCACTGTAGAATTTTGATAAATACACTATGGAGTATGATAGAATTCAGTAGATTGGATCTACGATATTGATAAGGGTAGCTCGCAAAGAGAAGTTTAAGTGGTAAAAAATTGTGAAATGATACACATCTTATAATATTTACATAAATATTAAAATTAAAAAAACTAATAAATGTTATTTATAAAGGTATATATTGTAACAAAATTATAAAAACACAAAGAGAAGTTAAATACCAGGTTCATCATAATGGCACTTCTGGACAGGAAAAAAAGGAAATGAATCTTGGGAAGTGTATTCTAATTATAACTAAACATAATGTAAATAGAACATGGTATGCCTTAATAATTATTATTTCTGGGTGGACTTAAATAGATTTTTATTACATTATTTTGTACTTATGTTTTTTCAAATTCTCAAAACAAAATAATTTCATAATGAACACTATTCAGTTTAACTTGGAATCACTTTATTACATAATTACTTTGCTTAAAAAATTCCCTGCTGTATACACATCAGATAAAGGACTGATAACAAGAATCTATTTAGAACTCAGGAAAATCAGTAAGAAAAAATCAAACAACCCTATCAAAAAGTGGGCAAACTACATGAATAGAAATTTTTCAAAAGAAGATATAAGAATGGCTAACAAACATATGAAAAAATGCTCAACATCCCTAATCATCAGGGAAATGCAAATCAAAACCACAATGAGATATCACTTAACTCCAGTGAGAATGGCCTTTATCCAAAAATCCCAAAACAACACATGTTGGCGTGGATGCCGAGAGACAGGAACACTCATACACTGCTGGTGGGACGGCAAACTAATGCAACCTCTATGGAAAGCATTATGGAGATACCTTAAACAGATTCAAGTAGACCGACCATTCAATCCAGCAATCCCATTATTGGACATCTACCCAGAGGAACAAAAGTCATTCTATAAAAAAGACACCTGCACCCGAATGTTTATAGCAGCACAATTCACAATTGCAAAGATGTGGAAACAACCCAAATGCCCATCAATTCATGAGTGGATTCATAAATTGTGGTATATGTATACCATGGAGTATTACTCAGCTATAAGAAATAGCAGTGATATGGAGTCCCTTTTGTTCTCCTTGATAGAGTTGGAACCCATTCTATTAAGTGAAGTATCCCAAAAATGGAAAAACAAGCACCACATGTACTCACCAGCAAATTGGTTTCCCTGATCATCACCTAAGTGCACATTTGGGAATAACACCAATTGGGTATCAGACAGAGGTGGGGATGGGGAGAGGGGATGGGTGCATAATACATGATGAGTGCATTGCACACCGTCTGGGGAATGGTCACGCTTGAATGTTCTGACTCTGGGGGATGGGCGGGACATGGGCAGTGTATGTGGCCTGAACTTTTGTACCCCCATGATGATAAGCTTAAATAAAAAAAATAAAATAAAATAAAAAAATTCCCTGCTGCCATTGCCACCTCCAAGGAGTTTAAAAAGTGAAAATTAGAAAATGTGGTACTTTTTCAAAGAAAAAAATTTTATAAAAACAAATATAAAATAAAATATCTAACCAGCACATGACTCTTCTTGACTGCTTATCTATACAAAATCATAGAGTAGGAGGAGAGAGAAGAATATATATAAAATTTGACTTATGAATAGAGGAAATAGTTCTATGTTTAACTATTTAAAATATTTTCTTAAAAGAAACAATAAATTACATTTTAGAATTGACATTATTGCAGTGATGAATGATTGAAACATGATTAAAAAACCTATGCAAGCTTTATGGAAACAATGAATATTCTTCTGTCTTTTAAAGTGTAAAAGGTGGAAATAGCTACCTTCATGCAAATTAACTATAGACTTCACTTGCACTAATTAAGAGAACTACAGCTTAGTCAATCAAATGATAATAGATGAGTTATAATTGATGTCAAAATCCTACTTTATTAAATTAGCTTTGGAATCATATTTCAAGTTTTCTTCTATTTTGAGAAATATCACTTTACTAAATATATAGAAAAAAGATTGTGCAGATTAGCATGATTTCAAAAGAACATGTTTCATCTTCGAATCTGATAAGAACTTTCCAATCCACAAAACACTGTAAGAGAAAACTGTGAATCAGGCTAGACACACATTTCAAAGATCTGATGAGGCTGCAAATCACTTATGCCTCACTCTCGAGTTACCATGATAATGCTTAGCATAGTGTTTTCTAGCTTCAAAGAGCCTACATACTTTAACTAATTAATCCTTACACTACCCAGTGAGATAGTGATAAGAAACCCCTTGAAGAGAGTATCTAACTTTATAATTCACATTTGCTCATATAGAATGAAGCATATATGCCATGTTGTGTTTTCCTATCTTTCTATTTCAATAAATCTTCAGAGAGATGATATCCATATGTGAATATATTATGCATAGCCATCTATTGTGAATAAAATGATGTACAGTGCACTCAATCTGCAACTATAAGCTACAAAGAAAGATATATGTATAGCCAACACATAAAAAACATCTGGTACATTCTGCTGTATTTTCTTTTCTTATTCATTTTGCATCTTACTCTCAGTGATTTCAGAGTGGACTTGTTAGATTTGAATAGGCTAAAACTGTTCAATGGAAGATATACAATTCTCTTGTTATTTTTTATAGTTATTTTTATTTATTCTAAAAGAAACTGCATGAAAATTAAAAGTTTGTAAATTATGCTGAATATAAGAGAATATCATATTTGAAAGTTTCACTCAAATGAAAGAATATTTAACTATTGTAAAGAATTCTCTCTACCAGGATTTCCTTCTCTCTGCAGGTAGCTAGCTACAGGGGTCTACCAAAACAAATCTATTCCTGCAGGAAAGGCCAACACTAGGTCACTCAGGAGAGAACATTTTCTGTCTGGAAAGTATTGTGAATCTTTTCTCCAAACAAGGAGAAATTCTTATCCAGTTTTCCTGTTTAATTGAAAATTATAATTAACCATTTATTTTTCATTAAAAAGAAATTCTAATTACTTTATAATTACTTTTTTACATCTAAGCTCTATAAATATCTAGTTACATAGACATACACATACACACACATACACACACACACACACACACACACACAGAAGAAACAGTACAGTTGAAACACCAACCAATGTGGACATGTGCTCTGTTTTAAGAAGTCCCTAATGTACTATTTGCATTACGGTTATAGTTATCATTCAATGGATGACCTATTTTACAAAAGTCCCTAGGACATAATTGGAGAAAGTATGTACAATGCAAGAAATGTAATTTCCCTATGCATACACTTTCTTTGTGACTAAATTTATAAGGCATAGTTAAAATGTTCAACTTTGCTGTCAAAGACTGGTACTAGCCAAACTTTATTTTTAAAAAAATTCTTACTTTTATTTTTCTAAAGTGTATTGAAATATTCTGCATATATTTACTCTAATTTCATCTTGGTATAGACAACCAGAGAAAGATGGAGAATACCATTTATTCCCATAGCAAAGACAAGTATATCACCTGCTAACTTACTCTTGAGTTGGTCATGGAAAGGAGAAACACATCCATTAATACTACCTTAGAATCATACTTTTTACCAGTAGATCAAAACTTGAAAACATCTGCCTATTTAAAGCCATGTTCTGGAAAAAAACATCATTAAGTTTGAGATTGAACCCAGTGATTTTCCTGGGGATTCTTGAGACTGCTCAACTAATTTCAAAGCTTAAAAATGTTCTCTGTTGCAAGAGTTGTTGATTCTTCAGTCAGACTCTATACTGGAAAATCTAGCCTGTGGACAATTTGGTTATTTGATGGTTCAAAAAAAAAAATCTGGAATATAGACTGGCAGGACTATGGGGCTTCAAGGAAAAGTACTCTATAATAATATCAAAATTTGTCTGAATTATGAACATTTCTCTGTTGTGTGAATTGTCACATTATACAGCACTTCCACAAATTATTTCCTGTTATGAAAATGCTTTATTTTGAATGTGAATTTATCTCTACAAATTAATATTGGTTCTTTGGGCCAAACGCATGTATAAATCCTGCAACTTTTATGGGAGGTCAGACATAAAGACATCATACAACGGACATAATGAGACAGGAACTTATGTCTTGTGAGATGGTTTAGTGTGAAGTGAAAAAGCTTCTCTCTGAGTCTCTAACTTCTAATAAGATAAACTACAAAATGATTACAAACAAAAGTTAAAAAATGAAGGAGTCACGCAGTTTCTAGTGTCCAATGTGCTGTTTTCTGTCCTGTAAACCCCTTCTGCTATCTCTAAGTTTTCACTAAAATGTATTTATCATTAAATCCTGGTCTTGAATACACCACACAGGAGGATCCATGCGGTAGCTGCCTGGGGGATCTGATCTAAAGATAGGAATAAATAACATGCAGCTGAGTGGCAGTGATCTAGTGCCAGATTTCCTAGCTGAGGCACAGATAAGCCTCTCAGGAATTCCCAGAAGTATTTTGGGAAATAAAACTGGTTTATTAATGCTATTTTAAAAATTAAGCAAAAGGATTTCACAGACTATGGTGTCCTGAGCAGAAAAGTGAGATTGCACATATGAATTCAGTTTCAGATTTTGGGGTGTATCTCCCAATATCCCCAATCAAAGCTACATCATAAAACATATCTGAAATGGATTAAGTAAAATCACTAGGCTTCCAATTGTTTTCCATCACTATTAGGAAAGAAGATGTAACGATATCTAACCTTAAATTGTAAGACTACTTTAACTTTCATAAAACTTACTTAACTTAGAATAAACAAATGTTTATTGTGTTCCTTTTTGGTGTCATTATAATAGGACTAAATTGGGACCTTCTTGGAAATTTTACTCTGCCTGGTGTTGTGGTCACCATACTAAACAATAAAGACTGTGAAAAATTAACAAGAGAAAAATTGCATCAGGATTTTGCTTCTTTTGAATAAGAGCTGTTTTGAATTAGGAGCCTAAAAATAAACATAAAGAGCCAAGCAAGACCATCAAAAAATAATAAAACTTTGGTAAGAGTAATATTACCAAAAGATACTACATTTTCATTGAAACATAAAATGGTAGTAGAAACTTCTTACTTTAGTAATATTCAGGGAAACTTCGTTATATTTTTTGACACTTGTCAAGATGTGTCCTAGGTGCTGATTTCAGCTATTAAGATTCTTTTTTTATAACCTTTTTTTTTTAACTTACAAGTTGGGTCAAATAAAGTCCCAGATAACTTCAGTTACTTTCCCGACACTGCTGTTTCTGTGCAGAAACATAATGATTAAATGCCTTTGTAGGTTGACTAAAACAATAATAATACACAAATAAATGACCATATAATAAAATATTTTGATTCTCCATTCTTATAATCTTTTTCATCAATACTTGTTTTTCACCTTGAACATTGATATTAAACTTTATCTTATGTTTTCTTTAAACCAGGATTCCAACTATGAATTCTTCCCCTTCTCTTAAGAAAAACTTTGAAGATTTTTCTGTTTTGTAGAAATTCAAATATGTAATTATTCTAGCAAATAGAAATTATACTCATCCAAGCACATATTAGCTGCTCATTTTATCTCTATGCAGTTCATTCCCTTTATGGACAAGTGTACTTTCCACTCTCAGCTTACTCTCTGAAGTCTGAACAAAAAGGCTATTAGTGATTTCATAATTCTTTTGGAATGAGATTTCAAAACTAAATTATTTCATTCTCTTTTATAGTAAGTCATGAACAACCCAGTTTCATAACCAATGTTGACCCAAAAGTAACTGGAATTGTTCATAATTTATTTTTGCCTAGAGCTAAGAGTCTTTAAAAATATTGACTAGAACTTCTCTGGAATATGATAATGTTAATAAAGATTATTATGAAGATTTCTTAGAGTTTCTAATTACATAAAAATAATAAAAATATAAAGGTTGAAAAAGATGATAATGGAAAAAAAACATAACTACTAGATTAGTGAAATATATATAGTGTCTTTTTCATCCAAATTACATATATCTTTTAAAAAGGAACAACTTCTAATGTTAATGTACTTTTTTGGTTCTTTCTCTGCAATTATGCTAACAAGTATCATGCTGAGAAAGGATTAGTCCTGATGGACAATCAAAGACAATGCTTCCTTCCTGGTAAAAAGGTGAGAAAAGATGTAGGCAACTGAGCTGCAGTTATTAGGCATGACAGCAGGAGGTCCATATGACCAGTCAGTGAGCAAGATCAGAGTTTGCTAAAGTTAGAGAAACTGCCTAGTCACTATTGCTGGCTCCCAGTGGCATCATATATGTAACACCTTTGACTTGAGGGTGAAAACCATGTTGCACGCATCCCTCTGACAGTTCAACTTAGTGTTCATCCCTCAGCTTGGCAGCCATGACACCTGGCTGGGTAAAAACTCCCAGTGGGATGAAGCATTTGGCATAGCAGCAGGACATGGGCACCTGCAAAGTCTGAAGAAACAGAAAACACCTCTGAAAAGAAGAATCAGGAATAAGCTGCCTCTTTAGTTCCATATTAAAAAAAGAAAGAGAACCAGAAAAAAAAGAAAATAAGATTTTCAACACGATTAAATTGTGTTTAATTGCATCCCCCTTAACATTCCTTGTAGTAGCCAATAAAGCAAAATGATGGAAAAGTTTGAAAAAAATAACCTGTTCACTTTCGATGATATTGCTATTAAGATTATGACATATTTTCATATATTTTTATATTTAAGTTAATGGTTTATTGAATATTACCTTCTGAAAATATTCCCCTTAAAATCTAAGTCTGAAACATAAAAATCAGGTAAAATTTATTTTCTCTTGACTGATAATTGTTGACATTATATGTCAAAATTCAATTCCAAAATTTGTGAAATATTCATTTAAGTAGCATAATACATTGCATTAGCTTGTCTCACACACATTGTATAGACTACTGATATTAACATGAGAAAACTACAGGTCTCCAAATGAACTAATCATATAATACTAAGTAAACATGCTGGAGTCTAAAGAATATGAGTTAGCTTACATTCCAAAACGACAACGTGGAATAAAAACATGGTATCTTAGAAATGGGTGTCTAATACAATCATTTTAAATGTACCTCCCAGAGATTGCTTAAAGGCAAAGGTGACCACAAGGCCAGTGGTAGATGGTTACAAGCCGTCTTCCCCAACATCTGTGTAAATAGATTCAAAGAACCAAAGGCTGCAGTTTCAAAAATTAAACTACAAAAGGCCATATCTATAACTGTACACAAAATCGCCTTGTCTACCCCTTCTTTTTACCCCCTACTATTCCTGGTGCTATTAAAGAAAAAGAATGTCTGAAGACCACCAAGGAGAAAAAGGGCAGAAGGAGGACATGGGAATAATTACTTCCAAGGGTGTCTTGAAACAGTAGTTAGTCCTTCTTTCGGTACTCTGTAGAAGTAATATCTGTGCATATAAATCAGGCTGATGTGTTCAGATCACATTTGTTCATAAAAATATGCAGTTTCTTTTAACATTTTTTCTTTATTTCTTCCTATTTCCCTATTGTTTTAATTTGCAAGAAGATAGCTAAAATGATGTACAGGAATGATATGCTGTTACTTGTGAACACTAACACAAAAATTGTGGTTACCAACTTCTCAGCAAAAGACACAAAGAGTCTTTTGAATCTGTGTATCTTTAACCTACCAATCTAAAATGGGTCTTCTACAATCAAAGGGAAAAAGCATACAGTTTTTGATCAAAATAGAAAAACTGCATATTGGTTTGAAGTAAAAGGGTGATGATGGTGGTAGTGTTGTATTTCAACTTTTAAAAACTTAGCCTATATTGAACTGTGTGTCAGACACACAGCCCACAATTGAACCCCTTCAAGATAAACATGAAAAATCAAAATTATGAGAGTTTTCTGAGAACATATGGCAGTACAAAAGCCACATTTTATCTTACTCCGAAATCCCTTTTCTTTCCCACAATACTATATTTCTTCCAGAATTATTGATTCACAGGTTAGAAATTTGCTAACATCTGAGAAATTTAAAGCCCAGAAAAAGTTAAAAATATAGCTCTGCTAAGTAACTAACATACAATTTTCTTTCTGAGGAGGAAGGCAATGAAAGCTACTGTACCTTCTTTTGTTTTCTAACTGCTAGGGCCCAGTCTATTCTCTACCTGCATATTACCACAGTGCATGGCACATTTATTTCCTCCTTTTTAGAGGAAGTCTTTAATTTCTTTCTCTGCAGTTTTTTTTTTATGTATCATCATTGTTTTAATGTAGCTAAAGTCAATTTTAGTTTAGAATCAGTTAGGAAATAAGAAAAAATATGTTGCACAATCTATTACATGATCTGAGACTGCATTTTTACATTCCCATTTTATTTTTCATTGCCTGTTTCCTTTTTTTTTCTTTAGTCCATTTAATGTAATGTCAATGGGACCTTTTTCAAAATGGTCAGCTTCTTTTGCAAATCTTCAATGATGCTTAAAGACCTACAAGTAAAGCATCAGTTCCTGGAAAACTGATATTTTACTGACAGGCACAACACTTCACGATTCTGCTTCTCTCTGGCTTCTCTACCTTTGCACTTTAAACACTAGCAAACACAACCACTAATTGTTCAACACTATTTGACATTGCTTGAGATGTCCTGTAAAGAACCTAGTGTCCCTCTCAAATATTTTATTTGAGATAGAAATGAACATAGCTGATGATTTGAGTGTATGGTCTTTTTTTAAAATGGCGGCTCCACAGTGACATGAAAACTAGAAAACTGCTACATCAGAAAACTTTCATGAAAACTTCCAATATAAGTGACATACCTACAGTGTTTTTCCCACCCTTTCCCTTCTGAGACTCACATTAAATTCATAAATGATAGTAAATAGCAAAAAAGAAGGAAAAAAGAAAAAAGTATACATTGACAAACAACCTTGATGTCATAAAACAGAGAAAGCCACCTACAGGGCAGGCAGCAGGGCGGCTAAAACCATAGCCTAGAGAATGTCTGACGGGAACCCAGCCAAGAAGGAATCTGCAGAATTCCCAAGAGCCCATGATCTAGGTAATAGAAGCATTACCTGAGAACAGAAATAAGGCCTACATCTGTATGATACACACATTGGACAATTGAGCCCACTACCTTCTCCCCCACTCTGAGTGAAGAACATCTGCAATGATGTGAATGTTTTCTTCATCATCCACCAAAGCAAATATAACAGTTTTATTCTATTACCAGATCTTAGTGTCTGATGGTACCATTCTTAAATATAAAAGAACAAACAAGGAAAGCAAGACATTTGAAGTAGGTTTCCAGCATACCAGATTGAAACCACGATCAATATACAGAAACTCTCTGTCCTCATAGAGCCTATATTTTAGAAGAATCCGAAGTATCTGCTAAATATTTGCAGGTAATTGCTATAGGAAGAGAACTGTGAGAAAGGGAGAGTGACGCGAGAGACAGCTGCATTCAACTTTAATTCTTCTGTAGAATTTTCTTCTCAAATGGTGTATACGCATTACTAGGAAAAAATAAATATTTACGTAAATATGCTTGTGTATGTATCAGGACAATGCATTGAATTGCCTGGTTAGGAGCTCGATTCTGTCTTGTGGTTCTTTCACCAGTACTCTAGGAGGTTACATATTCTAGCTGGCAGAGTGGCTGTACCACAAGGTCAAAACACAAGGGCTCAAAAATTAATCTAATGAATGAACATAGAAAACATTGTTTTGTTTGTTTTGTTTTGTTTCTCTTTTGTGATTATGAGATTGCTTCTAGCTTTAGTGACAAGGATTTTGCCTCTGTTTCTTTGGTTTTGGCAAACCCAAAGCTAGAGAAATCAGTCAGCACTGGATGAATGGTAAAAGTAATCTTATTTTGTATTACTATTATCACCATTTAATGCCTGAGGATATTTAATAGGCTTATTTTAAATCTTCATCCCGTGTGTTCTGATTAACTCAGTGGCAGATAATATAGATTTTTCAGTTTGATGTCTTTCTTTTGAGAAAGTTTTCTTGTTCAGGTGTTTGGTTATTTGCAACTGTGAGCTCATTTTCTCTTGGGGTATCAGCTACTCTCCCTGCAGTATGGGGTAAGTGTTTCAGGGATGGGTCTCAATGTTGATTTTATCTGTTTGAAGCTACTCCACCAGGCAATAACTATGATCAGGCTTGTACATGTATCTCCATATGGTAAAGCAACATTGGTTTCAGTTCTTGTGCCTGGATAAAATCCACAGCATAGAGGATTTAGGGGAGTCAATGTAGAAGTTGAGTAGTCTACATGCCTTTGAATAAATCATTTACCCATTTAGGGTCCTCATAGTAACTCAAGGACACTAACACGTGGTGTGTATATGGGCAGTGTCTAAAAAAATTTCATTTAGTTTTTCTTTCCCCAGCAATTTTGCTCCCCAGGTTACAGCCACATATCCAAATAAAGTCACTCTTTCTTCCTTCTAGAAATTTTTCAAAGGGACTATTTTGTGGTGGCAATTAACTCTTGGAATACTTACTCAGATTTCATATCTATAGTTTCTCCAGTGTTGACTTTGGAGGATGGATCTACTAGTACTTGCTAATTCACCATCTTGTTATTGACCAGAAATCACAAATAAAACTATTTAAAAATATATCTCTCATACTTTTTGTGTGTGTAAATGCATGCAGTTCCACGTTTGCTCTGTTTTTATTGTAAAATTATGGCTATGAGGAACATAAAAAATAAGCTAAGAGTGGATGGAGGATTTTGGAACTTTAGTATTGACCAACAACTGATTCTGAACTGAATATGAGATGCTTTGTGGGAAGGCTTTGCAGAGGGAAAATGGGGAATTGGTCACAATACTGAAAATCTAGGAGAATGGCTGGTTGTTCTGACAGATGACAGGAGTCACATATATCACTCATTTTATTTCTGATAGGAATGTATTCTCCTTTAATGATGTTATCACTTCAGAAAAATTAACATTAAGAGAGTGACCCTGAAACCTCCTCCCCAACTGTGTTCCACTGTGAATTAAGAACTTTGAAATGCTGATTATTAAGATGCCTGAATAGTAACTTGATTTTAAACCAAGAACAAATAACCTAGATTAATTTAAGAAGTAACATTATTATTCTAACAAAATTGTCAATTCAATCTCAGTCCCCTACTTTCTGGAGAAATCTCATGTTTTTTATTACCTTGCTTATTGCAAAACTAAATCAGGTGATTTATGCAATGTTTATAACTTTTCAAATAAATTAACTGTGCAAAAATGGGTCTCTTTTACCTGTAGGTATTGTGGCAAATGTTCTGAATACTGTGAGTGGACTGAATATTTACTTTCACAGATATAGGAATGTTGATGTGCTTCACTCAATTCTGTGAGTATGATAAAAATATGAGAATATTAATTTATTAGATAAATATTGAAAATCTAACATTGAATCCAAGAAAGTTGCTCAATGTTTAGGAACAACTTTAATACACTATATTAAATAGCCCTATTATATTAATATAACTTATTAAAATAGAAATTGTTATCTGTAAAAAATTTTCTCTTAAGACTTTTAGATGGCACTATTGATCTATATATTTTATTTTTGGAAATTAGATTCTGAGTCAGTAACATGATGAAATTTCATTGAAACAGAATTTTAATAGTTAAATGTTTATCTTGACAATGCAAGGCAAGTTTTAAAATTTTATTTAAATAAATGTGCATCTTATAAGAGGAGGAAGCCATTAATACAGTGGGAACAAATTTGTGCCAACAACTTTTTAAATAAAACCGTGTGGAAAAGATAAAAGTCAATCCATACACAACAAAATTCATTGATCCTGAACTTTGGAAAGTTCATGGTAACTTCAAGATTTCCAAGAGTCAGCTTTTGATCATTAAGTGAAGCAGTAAGAGTACTTATTGCAGGGCAGTTCTCTGGGTGATGGTGGGGTGACCCAGGTCTCTCCTCTCTCTTGTTTATAGTTCTCAAGAATAACTATAGAAAGTGCTGGGAATGCAATAACCTGAGATAAGTAGGGAGGTGGACAGAATAGCCCAGGCTTTCTTCCAGTCCCCCCTAGAACAGAATCACCTTCAATGCTTCAGCGATTATGTGACCTTGAGGTATATAACCTGGAGCAGGCTACCTTTGGGGTTTCTCAGTCACAGTGAAAGTGGGGCACATGCAGTAGAGAGTCTATCCACCCCCAGCAGCTGTGTCAGCCATGGGAGACCAGCTCACATTGAATCTTAGGCTTCTGTTGTCCCCTGCTGCCTGTTTTTGACTAATAAATCCACTTGATGTAACTAACTTATTGCGTATGAATGTGTTCTGTCTCATCAGACTCAGAAAGTTGGTAACCAGGGTACAGTGAATTGCTTCACACTTCAAGGAGCTGTTGTGAACATAAATAAAATAATGCACACAAAATTCTCAGCAGATTGACACTTGAGACATTATTTAATATCAGCTGTTATTTATTATTAGAGTTCCTTATTCTGATTTCACATTTTAAGATGCTTTTCTAAACTGAAGCAGATTTTGTTAAAGAATAACCATGCTAAAGGATCTGGAGACTAACTGTAGAAGAAATAGTTAAAAGAGATTGCTAATCGTCAATAAAGGATTATGTAAATACCAAATAGTAGAACCTTCTTAATCTCAGAGAGCATATAGCCTAATCTCCCCATTTAATATTAAACATGTGGAGAAACAGACTCACTGTGTCTCTTAGTCACACTGTCTTATAGATAAAAATCTATCCACATACAGAACCAGTTCCAGTGGGAGAAATTTTCAGGGAGAGCGTTACCATGTAGAGATGTCCAAAAGTGAAAACCTTCTGATATACAAGCCAATGTATTTCTTCTCACTTTCGGCATTTAAACAAATGTGGGACACTCAACTTTTTGTAATAAATGTATACATAGTACTAATCAAAGAGTGAGAAATTTATATAGACTATAATTTCTTACAGTTTACACTTTCGTTTTTTATGAAGTTAATTTAGCTTGCCATTAAAAATAAAATGGGAGATAAGTATTAATACACAGGAGGCACATGTTGTTGGTCATCAGGGAGGTATGTGGGAGGCAAAATATCAGTCTAGACTAGGAAAGAATCAATTAAAAGAATTGTGTGTGAGCATCTATTTTGTGTTAGGTATTTTATTTTTTATGAATGCTATAGGAAATATGAAATGGAATTAAAATGGAATATTTATGGAACATTTAGATAGGCAGAATGAGAAAAATATTAGTTAACGTTTGCTATGATGTTTCATTGCAAAAAATAGTTAGGAATCATCAAAATTAATTATGTGTAGTGCACTTAGGAGACATAAGTTGAATCAATTTAGTGTAAAAATAGCTCTCAAGGGCAACAGTGAACGAAAATGTGAATATGGACTATGTTATTATTGAGTTATTTTGAGTTTTTTCTAATTGTTAAAATCTACTTTCTATGCTACATACAACTCAATGTCATTTCTAAAAGATCTGGGTCTTAAGGAAAATTAAACTGTCATTCATCTTCTATAAATATTTCATAGAAATGAAATATATATTTTTAAATGTAGAAAGCAGTTTTGAAGTACAAAAGCCACTGTGGGGCCTGTGGAGGTAGGGAGAATAATTTTTAAAAGTGTATGGGATGGCTGTGTGCATACATGAGATTCAGGAATTTTTTGGTAGTAGCTAACAGACCATATCATGAATGTACATATAGTAGAAAATTTGAAGGCTTTGGAGTTAAAAAAAATTAGTCCTGAAAATTGTCATTGCCATTTACCAGGTGCATTAACTTGGACAACTTATTCATTTTATCTGAGTCTCATTTTCCACATATGAAAATATCTCTTTGCTAAATTATGATTTCCCAATACTTTTTTATTGATACACAATATTTTACATATTTATGGAGTACATGTGTTCAACATTTTTTAACTTTATTTGTCCCAAACTGGGACATTAACCGAGTTATTTTCTTAGTGCCAAAATTTTTCAATTACACCATTTACTTTCCTCAAAACTGGTATTCATTTATTCACCTATGGTTAAAACAACTCCCTTTTACATTCCTCTGTTGGCTGGATAACCCATCACTCATTGTCAACCTCCTTCTTAGTTGCCAGCCTCCACTAAGGAGGCTGAAAAATCTAATATTTACTTTGTCAGCCTTCACTGTACCTGGGCAGTCACAGGACACGCTTCTGGCCAATAAGACTTACACCAAGTTGGCTGAGAATTCTTGGAAAGCTTTTGCTTTCAAGATAAAAAGGGATACACTTGACTTGTAGGACTCTCATCCTCTTCTTGATCATGAACATAATGTGTGGAATTGCATGTTACATGGAGAAAATAGCAAAAGAATCACTGAAATGCTATCACCATGTAGTGGAGCAACTGAGTCAAAGGCAGCAACCGCCTAAGCATGACTGGTTCATATGCGAGAAAAAGAAGTCCTGTTTGTTTAATACATGCTTACTTTTCTGTTATGGGAAGTCAAAACATTTCTTACTGATAGACTGTTTCCTTCTCATTGTTGCTCTATATTTCCTAACTTTTTTTCATCTCATATTAGTTAGTCATATTAAGAAATACCTAATGTATTTCTTAGTCAAATACATTCATTGAGATGTCACTGTAGTATTATAGAAAGAACAATGCATTGGAAACCAAAGTCTCATATTTTATATTTAAATCTTCAAAATCCCCAAATGCCTTAGAGGGGACAATGGAGGAAATGGCATTATTGGATCCCTGGGTTAGTATCAACACACAGAAGATGGAAATATAGTGGGCCTATTTGATAGGACATGGAATTCACTGTGGAAACATAACCCCTGTAAAGGAGGAAGAGACATACTCTTGTTTCTCTTGTATTCTTGTCCTCTAATCTCCTCAGTGTCACCCCTTGCCTGAACTCAACCAGGAAGAAATGTTTATGGGAGTCTAGGCACCGTACCTCACAGGGGCCAGACCTCTGTAATACAAAGCAGGGCCAGGGAAAGGTGAGAAGTACATCTGAGGGCATACAGGTCCAGGACAATACACAAAGGAGTATTAGAGATAGTTTAACATCAGCAGATTAAGAGAAGAATGGCCTAAGGCATTAGTTATAGATATTTGTGAAAGAACCAAAAGAGTAAAACATAACTTGGGAGGTAGATAAACAAAAATCACAAGAATATAGAGAAAGATAGGCAAAATTATAAAGTCAAAGGTGTTTGCCATTTCTTTACAGTATTTTTTTTATCCCTTCCATAACCTTTTCCCCAATTTCTTTCACTCATTGATTCATTAATATATTCAACAAATACTTAGTGAGCACCTAGAAAGTTTCAGAAACTGAGCACATGGGATCATATGCACTCTTTTTATACAGCATGGTTTTTTTTTTCTCCTACAATGTTTTCCTCCCAAACACTCTTTGCCTAAATTCTTATCCTTCAAGTCCCAGTTGGCCAGGCTTAGTGGCCACACCTATAATCTTAACACTTTGGAAGACCAAGGTCAGAGGATCACTTGAGACTAGGAGTTTGGAGACTAATTTACAGAGACATTAAGGATCAAAGGGCATTTATTTTTGTATATAAAACGTTTATCTTTTTATAATGGTCATATATTTGAAGAATTATGATAGAAATTTAAGGGGCATTATTTATTGCTTTATGCATCCTTTGTGTAGCCAGGCAAATCTATATGCCTTTAGTCATATTATCCCTTAGTATAGCATTATGACCTAAGTTTAGTTATTTTCCCAATTTATAGCTGAGGAAACTTGAAGTTATCTAAGAATTTGCAGTAAATATGAAGTTTCAAACAAGTCAGTAAAAAACATAAAATATGCAATTAAGATTGAGAACTCATCTTTGTTCATAAGTATTGAAACTTTTTGTTTGTTTTAAATAAAAGAGGTACTTGGATGGCTAAAAATTATAATGTTATAGACCATATAAATTGCCTGCCTAGAGGCAGAAATATGTAGTTGAGCACATGGCTGGGATGCCATATTGCCAGTATAATTCAGATTCCTTTGCTTTGAAACATTTATGCTAGAGCTTTATCCTTACAGCTGAGGCGTCCCACATGGTGTGAATAGTTTTATAAAATACCCTGAAATACATATCTTAGTGATCAGTTCAGCACTTGCAATTGCCCAAACTTTGTTTTAATCAGGAGTTAATGACGTATGGCACTTCTAGTAAGTAAATGAATGTTTGAATTGCTGCAAGTTATTTTAATAATTGCTCAGCTAACCATTTAAATTATCAAAGATCTTTACTTGTGCAATGTCATATAAATGCTAGAAATTAAAAATTAATCAACACGATTTACGTAACTAAAAGCTGCCATCTAATGGGATATTTTTCAATAAGACGACAGCAGTAATTATGCTGAAAAATATTCATTCCTGTAGTTTGAACGATTATAGCAATTTCCACCAGGGGATTTCGCAGTCAGACTCTAGTTCTGGGCAACAGTGATTAATATAATGGTTATTAATGAGAAGTCATTTTGATACTTCTAGCCGTGTTTAGGTGTCAATGCCTTGAAAGGAACGTGTTTAGCATATTAAGAATAAAAATTGCAACGGACTGGCTACTAAGGAACCTTATTGATTTGTTTTTCTTATGTTCTATAATGTGAAAGGTCAATTAGATGTATAGAAGGAATGGAACATTTCACAGCAGGGGCTAACATTTCTCTGTGCTTTTATCTTTTTAACCATGTACAAAGTTCACTAAATGTGCAAAGGTAAGACTGTTATAGGAAAAAAGTCATGGGATCAGAGGTCATAATCCACAGCAAGGTGACAATCTCTTGTGGATAAGCACACTGGGAGCTGCGTCAGAGTTGTGAGTTACCCTTCAGGTTGCCAGTAAGAAATAGGGAGAATGAAACCATCAGCAGTTAATATTATTGGATTAATTAAAAAGAATATTGACAGAGATTTTGTTGGATTTACCTCAAATTATGTACTGATAAGGTATTCTCTTATCAGATTCCATAAATGTAAAATTGTGGATTAATTAAATATTTATACAGTATATATGTTTTGGATGACACATGAATATATATACACAGTTGCAGACTGACTTACAGTGTGCAAATAGGTGTATATATGTCAATGCACCCAAATCATTGGCCCAGAGTTAGAAAGTAAGGAATTATTCTTCCACTTCACAATTCTCTTTCCTAGAATTTTTTAACACATATTATTTCCCCATTTATTTGAAGTCTACTCTTTGGAGGCATGTAATATACGGACACTGTAAAATTATGTCATGGTGCTTATGTCAGAAAAAAGAATAACACTGGTGTTATAAAAGTTATACATTGTGAAGAGAAAGCATAACTACACATCACTATGAATACTGAAGTATGATTTCATCAGAAGCACAAATGAATCCATGGAATATGTTTGTAATGTTTTATTAAAAATACTTAAGGAGACTTTAAGTAGAATAATACTACTGGCAAAAATTAATATTTAAGAATTACCTTTAATTTGTTGATTATTTGAAACGTCAGTAAAATATTAAAAATGACAGTGTAATAGAGTTTAAGGAAGCATTGTCTATGGTTTTCATAAAATTAATAGTCTCAATGGAATTTTTATATATTCTTATATAAAGAATATATATTCTTATATATTCTTATATAAAGAAGAAATTCTTATATATAATTTTATCGTGCTTTCATTTTTTTGGTTGGTTGCATGTTATAATTGATAAAAATAAAACTGTTTTATTCATATCTATATAAAACTTGAATTTTTGTTTATGATTTCTGGTGAAATAAAGTCATCAATAATGTTAATTTTATTGGAAAGTTTTGATTTTCTTGAACTGGTTTCTTAACTTTTTTTTAAAGTTTCACATTACAGTCTAGATCTGACATGGAATTGTGATCATTCTTTGATTTCACAATAAGTGCTGAGTTCCTAATGTAGTGTTGGAAAATAGACTGTAATGCTTGCTTTCTTCTATACTTCATCTCCCTTTGGACTTGTATATCTGATTTCTACAGTAATATATGCATCATTATCTGACATAAGGTTGCTAAAAAAGCAAGCATAAATAGGACTCTCTATTGCTCTTATTCTTTTGGAACAGACAAAATGAAACTAAAAGGTAATTGTCCTGTGGATATAAGTCAGCAATTATCATAGAGCTGCAATAGGATCATGACAATAAATAAATAAATAATAAATACAATGCCTCATCCAAAGCATGAGGCAATAAAAATAAATAATTTAAAATAAAATTTAAAAATTATAATTATTTCTAGTAAAGGCAAATAGCACTAAAAATCCTATTTTCCCTATTTTATAATTTATGAATATCACTCTATCTTCAGGTTTTATTTGAAAAGAAAAGTTAACTCTAACTTAAACAACAATTGTATAGCCATTTTAAATGAAAGTGCAGAATTTTTAGAATGCCTCAGAAAATCTTTTGGGAATAATATAATGTAATGTAGTTCTATTTAATATTAATAATTAAATTAATTCAATGAACTTACCAGGACTATAGTCTCATAATTTCCTTGTCTTTGTCTTTTCAGTCTTTACTTATTCTTTTTAAAATTCAAATACCTCTAAGAAGCATATCATAAATAATAATGACTGAAAACAGTTGCAAAGTAAAAAGTGAGCAGTAGAGACATTTTCAAGGTTTCTTTTGTGAGAATTCTACATTAACAATGTGACATGCACATGCTAGAGATAATTGTAAGAATAATGACTAATATTTGTGTAGCCCTTGACAGTTAACACAGAGATATAAAATATTCTCATTTGACCTTCAAAAGGATTTCTTAAACCCCTGTTTCATAAATGAGGAAACTGAGATTCAGTAATACAAATCAGAGCTGTTACATCTCCTTATGATCCTCTCAGCCAATAAAGCAGAGTCATTTGTTTTCTTCTGGAGGAAAAAAGAAGGCAAAATTCATTAAAGTCATGAGTTCTTTTATCTTCTAGCTTCAATTGTTTATTAATATTAAATTTATCAAAATTCTTGCCCTTGCCTCCGGTTTTGTGTTTCCTGTATTTGCCTATTACAGCAGATATCACATATTATTATTTCTCATTTGTCTCCCTGCCTGCTGGAACTGCACACTCAGTAAGAGCGTGGATTATGCTTTTCTGAGCATCTTGCAGAGTGTCAGACTAGAAACTATCTGTTAAATGTTCATAACATTTTCATGTAAGTTATAGTCTAGGCCACTTGATAATTTTCTATTTAGGATTTGGGTTTGAAGGATTCTTTTTCTTATTGAGACATTTTAAAAAGTGTATTTTTAGAATATACTTATCCTGAGGTGAAGAAGAAAAACAGTAAGGTACTGTTCATTGCTATCTCATATCATTTTAGTGTGATTTCTTCTTTTTTACATGCGAGCTACATTTTCCCTAAGATCATTTTACATTTTTAAAAGTGATAAATATCTATTCTAATTTAGAAAATATACTGCTTTAATTTTAAAAATATAGGGTAATACAGTAACATTGGAAATAACCTCATGATAAACTATAATTTTGGAAATCCACCCAAAATCAATTCAATATCTACATATTTCAAAATAAATATATATTTTACTTTTTTTCTGTTCACTTTCTTTTTTATTTTCCTTTTCTTCTTTCAATAAATAATTACTGAGCCTCTATAACATACTTAACTTCCAAGAGTCTGAGATACAGCTAAGAACAAGCCCTGCCCTCGTGGAGCTTGCAATCTTGTGCTAATATCAAGTTTGAACACACTTTTAGGAAAGTGTTGCAAATACACAAATCTAAAGATCAAGAAAGAGTCAAGAATTTCAAATAGCTATCTATTTTGATGGATGCAGAATTAATAATATGTATAATTTTAACTGAAGACATCTATGATAGCGTTCATGAATCTATCAATTGCAATAGAAGACCAGTTAGTTGTTCAAGTAGAATAAGTCAAAATATGTCAAGGTTTTTCTCAATTTAAAATATATATGACATGCATTTACTTGAGTTTTTTTCAATTTAAACACACCCAACACTTTAGCACTTAGAAATTTCATAAGAAAACCCCACCTTTAAAATGCTAGTATCGGAATAATGTTCAACACAATACCGTCAATGTCAAAGTTGAGAGCGTATTCTAAGAGTAAGTAGATGATGAATTAGAAAGATTCTGATTTAGACTCTCAAAACATTCTACATGGTGACATAGAAATTACATACTGATTCAATGACCAGTTTTTTCTTTATTAAATCCATATTTCAATTAATCGTTCCAATGCCCTCAGAGAAGGGAAAGTTATGTGCAAATGATCCCAGTCTGAGAAAGGCTGTGACCTGAATGATAGTGGAAAGCGCACAAGATTCCACTGGAATAAACACAGCAGTTGTTCCTCCTTCTATGTTATGATAAAGAGAACTGGGGGTCAAATTGCATGAATGATAAATGGAAGGTGCTTAAATTGGGTTGGCTCTTTTATAAACATTACACATTGACCTTGGCAGTCCTGACAATTACATCCATCATTTCAAGGTATCCATTCCAACACCCCAGCCCGTTCTCTAATGTGACCAAATAAGCAGGGTTTGTGAATATAGGAATCAAAGATTGATCTTCTGTACCACTGCACTGATTAACAATTTGTTATTTACTGGAGCTTTCCCATTCCATGGATTAGGCAAGGATCATAATCAGTAGGGCACACCTGTAGATAGCATGTTAGAATGCTTTAATCTTCACTCACAGTCTTCAAAAGGATCAATATTAGATTTCTAACTTTGATAAGCAAATGAAACCAAACCTTTACGGAGATCTCATTGCATACTTTTAATGTGATTTTATTATTTCCATGTTTCTTCAATAGAAACAGCTGGTTGGAGATGAAAGTAGATCAAGGCATTTTGTATTTTATACTATTTTAACCTGTGGGTAACCTAGGCACCAAATTTCAGGTTTAAACAAATTTCTGCCCCAAATATTTTTTGGCATGAGTAGAATTATATGTAGATTGAGAAGTGTATTCTTTCACCACCCAAAGCATTAAATGCAATATAGTTGTGGTCATAATATTTTCCCCAGAAAGTGTGTTACTGACTGTATGAAAGTACCTTAAAAGGCTGGAAAAACAGGCAGGAGCATATCAACAGTCCTGAAAGGCAATCTAAGATTTTGACTTCAGATGGTGTATATTAAATGACTAAGAGTCTCTCGTCTCAGAATTCAGAGATCTGAATTTCAATTCTGGCTTCACCATTTATTTTAGAATTGTTATGTATTCCTTCTACTATTTTTGTTATTTTTACCAATGGATACATAAATTATGATATTTATCTTTTAAGAAAATGGATTCCAAACTTATTTAAATTTGTAGCAATAAAAGGCTTTGAGCACCATCCCAATATACATCTATTTATCTATGAATTACAAATACATTGCTTTATGTGTATCACACAATATTCACTCAAAAATATTTAAGGTAAGTCAAAAGTGAAACAATATGTTAATTATTTTATTTCTATTTACTGAACAGCAACATAAAATATTTTTAACAAAAATATTACTAGCTCTAATTATATGTTTTCTTATGAGCAGTTTAATTAAACATGCTTTATGATTTAAAAGACATTATTTAACATTTATGGATAAATACATTTTAATGTCAGTTTCTAAATTTAGTTTATTTCTATGTTTGGTATTAATGGTAGTATTAGAAATAATATGTTCTTCAGTATATAATACACATAGCATAAATATACACACTAGATGTTCAGTGGTTATTAAAATGGATATAAATCTATATTTCAAAGGATCTTGATAATTTCAACTTATTTTGCTCACTTTTTATCATCATCATTGTTTCAGCATGCATTGTGGCTGAAATAACTTGTACAAGTAGTGAAAGCCCTGTTACTTGGCCATTTTTTTGGTAACTTGTACTTGTTTTATTTGTATTATCTTTGAAAGAGTCATTTTAAGCAACTTAATTTTGTGTGGGCTAATTGAGTTCCAACTAAATAAAATTATCAATGCTTTGCCTTATTTTGTTAGACATACGAGGCATTGCATTGATATTGTTTGAAAGCAAACATTGTACTGTAGATCTTCCCCTCTACTCCTCCCCTACCATCCTCTTGCCCTCTTCTTCACCTCACATAGAGATTACTGTGTACGTAATACAGATATACAGAAAAATTCATAACGAAAACTCTAAAATCTATTTAGAATTTATAACTTAAAGCAAAAAGAATTTGCAATTATACATTCATATTACTATTACTTGTCATCACTGTAATACATCTGCACTAGATAACTCTTCTAAACTAAAAACAAGCACCATTTTCTACCCTAAGTTTTCTCAAAATGCTTTTTATTTTTCAGAGATCCTAACATTGTCATTTTCTTAAAATTTTCTGAAATATATCGTTGCTTCTGAAAGGTTCCAACAACAACTCTCCAGGCTAAATCATGCTTATTTCCTCCTGTCTCACTGCAATTATATGATCTCATAGTATCTGAGGAGTAGAAACAAACATAGATTTCAGCGCTCTTAAATAACCATTGGGATTGGGCTAGAGAACTAATAATTACTTACCTTTCTCTGACAGTTTCAAATAAGGCATAAATTCTCAAGGATTATTTGATTTGGTTATGTAAAATTATTTTAGAATGCATTAGTTACCAGCATATTGATAATAAAGGATCCACTGAATTCAAAGAATTAATGCACAGTTTGATTCACATTGATCATATTATATCTTATTGATGTATTATTTAGCTTTTCATATACAGCTCCTACTTTACTTCCACAAATTGGGAATATCTTCATCCTTTAAAATTATAAAATATTATAATAATAATGACTCTCATCTTTCTTTTTTCTACTCTTCTAGCAAGTATATTATTAAAAGAACAAAAATAATTGCCTACAGTGGCTAAGAAGAATTAAATAATTTATTGGAAGTGGTATTCACTAAAAGCTCCCTGAATATGAATCAAAATTAAATTGAGGGAAAGAGGGTAATATGTTCCCCTCAAGCATGGATCATGTTATATACAAGATTATTATTAAATGTCAGCTGTTTCTGCTTTTCCTTGAAGTAGCAGGTTTATCTCTCTTAAAAAAATGAATTCCATTGTTTAACTTGATATAAAAATTATTATGATTTCCAGACAGAAAAAAAGTGCTCATTAAAAATATTTAAGTGCAATGGCACACACCTGTAGTCCCAGTTACTTCAGAGGCTGAGCCAAGAGGATTGCTTGAGCCCTGCAGTTTAAGGCATTATAATAGTTTCTGCGTATAGCCACTGCACTACAGCCCGGGCAAGACAGCAAGACTGTGTCTCTAAGTAAAAAAAATTAAATAAAGCATTTTTTATTCCCAGGTGCTATTATTGAACTGGTGTTCTCTGATTGGCTCTTGGTTTGAATCCAAGGACATATTCCCTACCCTTCTTCCTTGTGGTCAAATATTTTTGAAATAGCAAGTTTTTGTTAGGAGGTTGAGTGCATTTTACAAGGGTTTAAAATTCTGGGTTTTCACCATACCAGCAGAGTTTACAGTGTGTACATAAATAATAAAGTCAATAACTTTTATATGTAATGAATGACATAAAATGTATATTTTTCTTAAAAAGAGAAATAAAAACAATTTAAGTGGTAAAGGAAATTTAGCCTGCCATTCTATTTGATGAGAATGTTTACCATTGCAAATGCAAAATTGAAGGAAGGCATAAATTCAGCTCTTTCCTCATTCCATATTAATTGCAATGTTGTTCTCATGGTATTAATATAAAATTTTTTTTGGACAAAATTACCCCTAATTGCAGACCAAATTCTTCATTTGGCATTCAAGTGAAGAAACAGCAGTATGTCCTAATGTGGGCATATTTGTGCTATGATTTGAATGTGTCCCCCAAAAAGCATGTGTTGGAAATTTAATCCATGATGCAAAAGTGTTGGGAAGTAGGGCCTAATGGGAAGTGGTCATGAGAGCTCTACTTTCATAAATGGATTAATGCTGATTATAAAATTGCTCAAGGCTGCAAATTCAATCTCTTGCTCTCTCTTTTGTACATACTTTCTTGCCCTTCTGCCTTCCACCATGGCATAATACAGCAGGAAGGTCCTTGCCAGATGCAGACCCTCGACCTTGGACTTCCCACCCTCAGAACTGTGAGAAATAAATCCCTGTTCATTATGCACTACTCAGTCTCAGACACTCTGTTATAATAGTATATAACAAATTAAAATAATTAGCCAGGTTAGAAATACTCATGGACTGTAGATCGTATGTTGAGTTTCCAAGGTGGAACCTTTATAAGGGATTTTTAAAGGGTAGTTTTGATTATGATGATCCTGGATTAGCCTGCTAACCAAATACCTAAATCATTCAGAGATATGCTATCAGTATAGTTGACACCATCTAAATATGAATTTCATTGTGTCCTACAAGTTGGTCTTACAACAGATGAACTTTAGCACTGCCATGTATTCAATGAACTATCATTATAGATGATACTTGACTTATGATATAGTTCAACTCATGATTTTTTTTACTTCACCATTGCTTTATTGGGATGTAAATCCAATATAAGTCAAAGACCTTGTTGTGATGTATGATGGGGTTACAGTTTCTACTGAATGTCTATATTTTCATTCCATTGTGAAGTCAAAAAATCATAAGTCAACCATGATAAGTTGAAAACTGTTTGTTGTGTTGCCAACATTAGTTGTACTTTTGATTTATGATTTTTTTTTACACTTAGAATGGGTTTATATGTGACCCCATCATAAATTGAGGAGCATCTTTATTTTATGTCCTGTTTCAGATTAGTTCACATGGGAAACCATGGCTGATTGATACTTCTAGTATATTCTTGGCTAGAATCCCTCCATTCCATCTACAGCATTTAGATAGCTGTCAGAAATTTTATGGCTTTGGGATTTTCTCTACCTGTCTAAAAAGCTAACTTCAAAATCCATTTTTATAGTAAAAAATGCATTGATACATGAAATGAGCCCCAAATACCACATAGCTTCTGTATCACTGGGAATTTTCTGAACTGTATCCAACCAGTAAATATTGCATCCTTAAATTATAATAGATTTTTCAGGATGTTTCTGCCATAATTTCTAGTCACAATTTTAAACTAAATCCCTCCTCCTCAAAATGAGATTTCCAGTTGTCAGTCCACTTTTATAGTAATCAGCAACATTTTTTTATTAAAATATTTGCAATAGAATACATTTTATTCATTTTTTGAAAACTATTTATTGATTGGTGTTCAAGGCACAAGGCTGAATGATATGTGATCACTGTTCTCCATAAATGATAATAGAAAGGGTAAAATAGATTGCAAAATATTAATTTAAAAAAATTGTCATGTAATGGATGTGTGGGAAATACACCATGGAAGTTTAGACAAGGAAAAAGCCTGTATCATCTAAAGGAATTGGTGGTAACAAAGCAGAAATAGTTGAACTAGAATGAAGGGGATGATTTTTTCCAAACAGGAAGTGAATAGCACCTATGCAGAGGACATAGGCAAAAATATGAAGGTGTGAACAATCAGGATAGCACAAAGCTGGGTGGAACCGAAACTGAAATGAGAATGACAAGTGGTGGGAATCAATGCTGACTACATCGATTATAAAAGTTCTTTTATATCATCCTAAAAGTATAGAGTCTTTATCCAAAAGGTGATCGTATCTGAGAGATCTTTAAAAAGAGGGAAGATGATGATATGAGTATGCTGGCAGAAATTTGAAGGATAGATTGAATGGAAGAAAGATGGCCTGATTTTACAATCCAAGTAAGATACCAACAAAAATGTATTTCACTGTGGTCAGAACACTTGACATGAGGTATACTCTCTTAACATATTTTAAAGTGTATAACACGGTATTGTTATATATAGGTACAATGTTGTACAGCAGATCTTTACAACTTGTTCATCTTGTATAACTGAAATGTTGTACTCATTGATAAGTAATTATTACTTCCCCTCTCCCCTCAACTCCTGGAAACCACTATTTTATTCTTTGTATTTATAAGTTTAGCTATTTTATATACCTCATATAATTGGAATCATGTGAAGGATCAAGGCATTCAGTATTACCTTATTATTATAATAACAGGGTTTCTTCTTTTTCTTTATATTCTTTTTGATTATTTCATATGTCTGTATGTGCCAAAGAAGATTTTTCTTGATGTTCTTGTCTATTTTTTTTTCTTTGTAGGTTTTCTTCCTTAGTAAATTTTGGATTGCCAACAAATTTTTATCTTGCCTTTAATTTATTCTTACAATATTTGAGGAATTCTCCAACTAGACTAAATTAAAAAAAAATCATGGCCCATGAAATAATATATTTCCAAACAATGTATCTTTTAACAGCTATTATGTTTAGTGTTATGAATGTGAGTACACCAAAGAATTTTATAAAGGTAAGAGTTATATTATAATTAAATGTTCAGCCTTGAAATGCCCTTTAAAACTTTTACAGACTTTAATTTGTTGAAAACAGATACAATGTATTTCCAAATGTTATTTAGTTAATGCCTTCTATCTTAATATTTATATTGTTTATTTCAATTTTCATTTAAATATTTGACAGTTATTAATCATTTTTGTTCATAATATTTCACACGTTCAGTCATCAATTATAGTAGAATTTTATTCTTACTATGATTGATATAGAACAATAATTTAACTAAGATTTTCAATATATCAAATAACTTAAATTATATTTAGGATGATTATTTCTCTTTGGAAGTGAAGAGTCAGCTATTAACAATAAATCTTAATGACATAGTTGTTTACATAAGTACTTACATTGATTAGAGATGATGTTGTACTATGTTATCACAAGGTAAATAATCATGTGCAAGTTTTGGTAAGCCAGAAATAACCTTGAAAAAAGTATTTGCATATTGAAATTTCCAAAGCTTGACTGAGGCCAAAACCAAACTTTAATAAATCTTTAATTCCCAGTTTACTTATAGTATTTGTTAATATGTTTATATTGTCTATAACATGTGATAACTTTTAATCATATTAACAATTTCTTTTGTTTCCTATGTTACTAGGAAATTTCAAATTTCAGAACTAGTCATTGGAATTAAAGAAGATGACTGACCAGAAACACCAGCTGCCAGAGCGTCTCAGCAGGAAGGAAAGGTCTTATATGAAGAAGAAACAAACAAACAAATAAACATAGATTGGGTGTAATTCTGAGGGAAGGGTGCAAGAACCTGCGAGGGACTCCACAGGAAGAAGTTTCAGAGTGGAACAAGGAGGAGCAAGAGATATCAGTGGAAATCAACCCTAAAGAGGCTTGGAGTCCAGTGAAAAGGATAGGTGGAGCAGTATGCTTCTCCCATACTCACCTCTCTGATAGTCAGTGAGCTTCCAGGCTGCTGGAGAGACTTTTTACCCTCATGAGCCCAAAAGCTGCTGCTGCCAGAGAACTGGGAGTTTCTTGTGTACAAAGTACCCGGCTCCCAGCCCTGCTGCGTGCTTTCCATCACCACAGACCCAATACGTGAGGGCAGGAACCACACTGCTTCTCTACCCACTGTGCACCTTCATCTTCCCCAGGGAGCTTCAGCCTCTCAGTTTTCAGCTTGCTTGCTCCCATGCAAACATTTCCCAACTCCAGTCCAGATTGTCCTCAGGGGATCTGTGTGACCCCAGTGCCTGGACATTCTAGGTGGGCTGCCTTGTGCAGAGGGGGATGGATATGACCAGAGTCCTACCGTTCTTCCATCCAGACTCTTTTCCTCCCTCTACCTTCCCCCACCCATGGCTGCCAAGAGAGACAATTGAGCCACCACACTGAGGCTTCTACAGAGAGTGTGGCTCAAATCATTTTCTCATAAAGTCCTGCAGTGGACTAAAGGGTGCTTGGACTATGAGCTTCCTGCTCACCAGCCCTCCCTGCTTCTATGTGCCTGGCAGCTCCATCAGAGCAGGGCATACCCTGAAGCAGAGGGATGTCAAACCTGTTTGAGCATCCCATTGGCAACCAGCAAACTTCTCCCTGGTGTGGTCAGGGATTGATATTCAGGGACCCAGGGACAGGACTATAGGCCAGATCACGTACCCAGAACACTTGCTTGTGTTGCTCAGGGGCACAGAGGAGAGATTCATGAATTAATCTTGAGAAGTAAGGGAGCCCACATGGGCAGAACTAAGAGGAGAATGCAATGTGGGTCCTGGCTGTGGCGTACTTGTGGAGCACCCCTCCCCCCACAGGAAGGCCACACTCTCAGCTCAGGCCAGGATCCTGGGTGGGGAAATTCCCTGGCTCATAGTGCAATTATGGGGGAGCTAAGCTAGTTCAAGTTCCCGCCTGCTGGTGGTGTTGAAAGGAGACCTCAGAGCATGGGAGCAGGGAGAAGAGCAAAACCTGCTCCCGACAGCAAGATTCTGAATCTCAGTGGCCCCATCTCCATAAGTAAGCTTTCTGGTTGTGTGGGGCTACTACAGCCCCTTCCTGGTGGCTTTCCCCAGAAGCTGGGAGCAGACATTTGGCCCCTGCCAAAACAGCTACATTGTTAGCTTTTGTGGAGCCTGAGGTCAGGCTCATCAGACCCAGCACTGCCCAGCTTCACTCCCCCATCTGCCTCTGCTGTGGTGGAGAATAAGGACTCACCTGGAAGTTCCAGGGCCCCACCCACCACCTGGGGCATTTGAGTCTTCTCCTAAGGGACTAGAGCCAGTCAAATGTCCCAAAAACAAAACAGCAGCCCATTCCTTCTGACAAGCACAACCTACTGACAGGGAGGTCACTTTGCACAGCTCTTTACAGCATTTACTGACTCAATTATATAGGGTGTGGTTGATTCTTATGTACAAGTACCATCTACTGTCTCAGAGATTAAACTGGGCATGCCAACGTAATTTACACAGGGATGGGGAAAGAGAAAGGATTTCAAAGACCTCTAACCTTCCCAATCAAAGAGAGACAGGGTATATGCCCATGCACAAAGCTCACCACGGCTACAGCCTATCAGCAATTAGCAACTGAGAAAACCATCATACTAAGGATATCTATAATATAACCAAGGCATCTATCCAAAAACTAGAGTGCCATTGAAGCACCCACAAACAAAGACAAAGGTTCTTATTCAGCATATAAACAAACATTCCCATATGAGTGGGGAGGAGGAAAAAGCCACATCAAAACAAAAGAAAACACAAAAATTAGAAGCAACAGCTCTTCCAGATGAGAAAGAATCAGTGAAAGAACTCCAGAAGTATACAAAATCAGAGTGAAAGGACACCCCCCAAAAGGGAACACCAGCTCTCTACCAATGGATACCAACCACAACTAAAATATTTAAATGACAGATTAAAGAATTCCAAATATGAATTTTAAGGAAGCTCAATGAAATCCAAAAGTAAATGGAAAACTAACTCAAAGAAACCAGAAAAACAATTGAAGAGATGAATGAAAAGTTCACTAAAGAGATAGACATATTTAAAAAACAAAAAACAGAAATTCTGTAAGTGAAAAATCTATTTAAGGAAGCACAAAACAAAGTGGAAAGTTTTAAGAATAGGCTAGACCAGACAGAAGAAAGAATCTCAGAGCTGGAAGACAACTCTTTTGAATTAATTCAGTCAGTGAAAAATGAGGAACGGAGAATTAAGAGGAATTAACAAAAACTACAAGAAATATGAGATTATAAAATGGCCAAATATAAGAATCATAGGCATCCCTGAGGGTGAAGAAGAAAATGCACAAGGTTTGGAAAAGCCATTTCAGGTAATAATTGAGGAAAACTTCCCTGGTCTTGATAGAGATTTGGACATCCAGGTAAAAGAAGCTCAATGAACACCTAGAATATTCATTGCAAAGAGGCAATCTGCAGGACACTTAGTCATCAGACTGGCCAAAGTCAACACAAACGAGGAACTTCTGCAAATGATAACTTCAAAACATCAAGTAACTTACAAGGGGAAACCCATCAGGCTAATGGCAGATTCTCAGCTGAGACCTTAAAAACCAGAAGGGAGTGAGGCCCCATCTTCACTCTTCTTAAAGAGAAGAACTGCCAGGCTAGAATTCTGTATCTTGAAAAACTAAATAAAGACTCTTCCAGACAAGCAAACATAGAGGGAATTTTTAAGACTAGACCTATCCTGCAGGAAATACTCAGATCTACATTGTACATGAATCAGCACAATAGTCACCCATCAGTGTAAAACCACCCAAAAGCTAAAGTTCAGAGTTCATATTAACAATAATATAAGAGGTAAAACACAGGGATAATGTCTCACTCAACAAGACGAACAGAACAGCATCCCACAAATCAATTCTATCAATCAATGTGAATGGTTTGAATTCCCTACTCAACAGACATAGGCTGGCTGAATGGATAAAAAAATACAAGCAAAGTATCTGCTATCTCCAGGAAACACATCCAACCCACAAGGATTCATACAGACTCAAGGTTAAGGGAAGAAAAGAAAATATTCCAGGCAAATGGAAATCAAAATAAAGCAGATGTAGTCATTGTCATATCAGATAAAATTGACTTCAAACCAAAAATAGTGTAGAAAGACAAAGATGGTCAATTATATAATGGTAAAGGGAACAATTCAACAAGAAGATGTAACAGTCCTAAATATTTGTGCACCTAAAAGAGGAGTGCCCAAATTAATAAAGCAAACCTACTGAATCTAAGCAAAGAGATAAACAACAGCATCATAATTGCTGAAGACTTCAACATCCCACTGACAGATCTGGCCATAACATCCAAGCAGGAAATAAATTTAAAAAACTCCAGACATAAATGTGACTCTATAACAAATCGACATAACACACATTTACAGAACATTTTACCCCCCAAATACTGCATATACATTATTCTTATTAGCATATGAAACATTGCCCAAGACTGATCATACTTTAGGCCACAAAACATGGCTCAATAAATTCAAAAATATAGAATTCATACCTTATATCTTCTCAGACCACAGTGGAATAAAACTAGAAATCAATTCCAAGAAAAACACTCAATTCTACAAAAAATTATGGAAATTAAACAACCTGTCTGTGAACAATTATTAGATGAACAATTAAATTAAGATGAAAATCAAAAGATTCCTTGAAGTGAATGACAAAGGGGACACAAGCTATCAAAATCTATGAGATTTGGCAAAGGTAGTCCTAAGGTAAAAATTTGTAGTCTTAAAATGCCTACATCAACAAGACAGAAAGATCACAAATTAACAATCTAATGACATGTCTTAAGGACATAGAAATGGAAGAGCAAACTAATCTCAAACCTAGCAGAAGAAAAGAAATAACTAAAGTCAGAGCACAATGAAATGAAATCAAAAAACAATAAAATAATACAGAAGATCAATGAAGCTAAATGTTGGTTATTTGAAGAGATAAACAAAATTGATAGACTTCTTGCTAGATTCACTAGGAACAGAAAAGAAATCAAATAAGCTCAATCAGAAATGAAAAAGAAGATATTAGAACTAATACCACAGAAATATGAACTATCATCTGTGAATACTGTGAAAATCTCTATGCACATAAACTCAAAAACATAGAGGAAATGGATAAACTCCTGGAAACACATAACCTTCTAAGACTTAATCAGGAAAAAAGAGAACTCCTAAACAGAGCAATAACAAGGAAACAAGATTGAAGCAGCAATAAAAAATCTTTCAACCAAAAAAAGCTCCAGACCAGATGAATTCACAGACAAATTTCATCAGAACTACAAAGAAGAGTTGGTACCCACATTGCAGAAATTATTTTATAATGTTGAGAAGGAGGCAAAGAATTTATAAAGAAGACCCCAATGGCAATCACAGAAACAATTAAAATAAATAAATGGGACTTGAAAAAATTAAAAAGCTTCTGAACAGCTAGAGAAATAATTAATAGAGCAAATAGACAACCTATGTAATGGGAAAAAATATTCACATCCTATATATCTGATAAAGGACTAATAACCAGAATCTACAAAGTACTCAACCAAATCAGAAAAAATATATATGAAACAACCCTTTAAAAAGTGGGCAAAAGACATAAACAGAAGCATTTCAAAAGAAGATAGACAAATGGCCAATAAACATATGAAAAAAATGATCAATGTCACTAATTATCTGGGAAATGCAAGTTAAAACCACAGTGAGATACCACCTTATCCCAGTTAGAATGACTTTTATTAAAAAGTCCAAAAACAATAAATTGTGGTGTGGATCCAGAGAGAAAGGAATGGTTATGCAGTGTTGGTAAGACTGCAAATTAATGCATTTATGGAAAACAGTATGGAGATTCCTTGAAGAACCAAAAATAGACCTACCATTTGATCCGGGAATCCCACTTCCAGGTATCTACTCAAAGGAAAAGAAGTAATTTTAACAACAACAACAAAAAAAAAAACCAGCTGCACTTGAACGTTTATTGCAGCACAGTTCACAATTGCAAAGAAGTGTACTCAACCTGTGCCCATCAATTCATGAGTGAATTAACAAAATGTGATATGTATATGTGTGTGTGTGTATATACATACACACATACATATCTCCACACACGTACACACACACACACACACACACACCATGGAATACTACTCAGCTATGAAGAAGGATGACTTAATGCCTTTTGCAACAATATGGATGGAACTGGAGACCATTCTCCTAAGTGAAGTATCTAAAGAATGGAAAAGCAAACACTACATGTACCATTAAATTGGAACTAACTGATGAGCAAAAATGTGTATGAAGGGAAGTATAACTCAGTGTAAATCAACCAGTGGGAGGCAGAGAAGGGAAGGGGTGAAAACCTACCTAATGGGTACAATGAACACTATCTGGGTGACAGGCCACTTATTACCCTGAGTCAAGATTACAAAAATGATCCTTGTAACCAAAAACATTTGTACCCCCATAATAGTTTAAAATAAAAAAAAAAACAATAACTAGTCATTGAATTAAATAAAATACTTGCTTTGTACCCAGGGATATGATAGATTAATAGATTTCTTAATGTTGAACCAGCTTTGCATTCATAGAATCAAATCTACTTGGCCATATTATTTTAATACTATTCTGATCTGATTTGGCAGTATTTAATTTAGTTTCATATAATATATTATCATTAAATTGTGCATATTTGTTTTTCCAGGGGTTACCTGCTATATCATGGGATATAATTCCATTTACTTTTCAAAATCATATCAATTTACTAGTTAGACATTTACTTTTTTCTAACATCTTCATGAAGTGCATTCACAATGAATGTTTTGCTCCAAATATAATACATCTGATTTATTGATTGTTTGTCATAGATGTATTTGAAGATGGATGTGAAAAGTGGGCACATGAGATAGTTATGAGGCAGTGAAATACTTGTTTAAAAAGAGGTATGAGGCCGAGCTCGATGGCTCATGTCTATAATCCTAGCACTCTGGGAGACAGAAGTGGGAGAATCACTTGAGCTGAGGAGTTCAAGGCCAGCCTGAACAAGAGTAAGACCCTGTCTCTACTAAAAATAGAAAAAATTAGCCAGGACTTGTGGCATGTCTGTAGTGCCAGCTACTTGGGAGGCTGAGGCAGGAGGATCTCTTGAGCCTGGGAGTTTGAGGTTGCTGTTAACTAGGCTGATGCCAGGACACCCTAACCTAGGCAACAAAGTGAGACTCTGTCTCAAAAAAAAAAGTGGGGGGGCATGAAGGCCAAAATTAATTATTAACAGTCATTTTCAGAAATCATTGTATAAAACCCAAAAAAGAAGTAGCAATTTCAATAAAATATAGCTTTTATGACAATAGTCTTTAGGTGCTATAGCTAGTGAGCACAGACTCAAGTGCTTAGACCAATTAACTCATGGAATGTTTATTGCACTGTTTGTTCCAGTGGCCTCTTTACACTATAAATTTATAACTAAGAAACCATTTGCAGCACTAAAGTGTGTGTCAGTCCCATAAGCCCATTGCGTTGGAATTGATGGACATTTAACATCTGTAAAACCGAAGAGAAAGAGAGAAAGAGAGTGAAAGTAACTTAGCAAGTTGTGATAACCCCTTAAATCTTACTTGAACACCTAAAGTAGAAAGCACTTGAGGAGATATGAAAAAGCCTTAATATTGGTCAGTGTCCTCTAGGAGGTTGTGAGTTGAGAAACTAGGACATGGAAGCAGAAAAATATGAGGCAATAAGTGAAAAGAATAAATAGAGTGAGTCTAATTATTAGTGTTGTGAGGTTTCAGAGGCTGAAGAGAGAATCTCAAGTTGAGTGGTACATCAGGAAGGACTTCCCTGAAGGGACAGGACTTGATAAGGGTAAATATGAACATAATATGGTAGGCAAAAGGTGGGAAATGAGTTCAGAATGGTCGTTGTGGGTCTGGAGAATAGTATGCATGAATATAACACATAAATGAGAAAGAAAAATGTATGCTTACAGAGAGTTTGTGTAGAAAATAGAGTTCCTATTGAGATTTAGATGGGATTATGGCTAAGACACTTAGGAATAATAATGAATAAAAATTTTCTTTTTTCTATCATTAGTATTAGAGTTGACATTCATGGCCATTTTCTAAAACAGCTATCTAGAAAAAAGAATCAAAGAATTAAATAACTCAATTTGCCCTACATGCAGATGATCTAATTTGATAGCTGTGTCATTCATGAACTACATTTGCACATTTAGTTTTTAAATGCTTTCTCTTATACTTCCATAATAAATTCACCTATTTACTTATGAATTTATTCTTTATGCAGCAATAATGTTTGTGTGTGTGTTTTCAATGTCTTAATCCTTGAGAGTTAAGAATAAATAAGGCAGATAGTGGCTGCTCATCAAGAATTCCACCTCATGATGATGAGTCAAGGAGCTAGTAGTATTCTGGGAGAGGAACCTGTACCATGAAACCAGGAGATACTCATTCTAATCTTGTTTCTATGAATGATGTTTTGTCAAATTCCTCATGTCTCTTGAGTTTAGATTTCTCTGCAGAAGAAAAGATGAGTGGACCCAGAGACCCTTAGGCTGACCCATCAGCTTCAGCACCCTACTGCTCAATTCCTATAATTGAATCTTGCCAGAAAAGTGAGAAAGACCTGAAAAAGCAACTTTCTCAAGGGAAACGCTGTTGGCGCTTTGAGTGGTATAATTTTTCCATGGGCTAGACTATCACAGGCGTTGCAAGACATGTAGCATTCTTGTCCCACTCTCCTCACCAAAAGTCAGAAGCACAGTGCAATCACTGAGATAAGTGAAATTCCCTCGCTATTTCTAAATGCCCCAGGGTAAAGAATCATGGCTAAAAGATAACTAGATTAATAAAAGAGAATCCACTGGCCATATTTATGAATGGGTTCACCATTGGGCTTCCTGCACAATATGATAAAGGTGCTAAAGGTCAGCAATATATCCCAACTGATCTTTCGTACGACTAATGTCCTTGAGCTAAACCATCATTCCTACTTAGTAGGCATGCATAAACTTTCTTGTAATGCACAAAAATTTCTCTGTGCCCTTCACTGTCACTGCTTCCCTCTCCTGGTATCACATTACTTTTCTGAATCTTTTTGCAATTTGACTAATAAAACTTCTAGTTTCATAATTCCAGTGTTAATTGACTTATAGACTCATTCATAAATATATTCATAATTTTTCCTAGGAACTATATGTATAGAGGCAGAATAAGCAACAACCTGCATCCTCATTAAGGTCACAACCCAGTAAAATGCTATAAATATATGGTATCTAAGAAGGTTAATAATGTAGATTCTTCACTGCCTGTAAGAATTTAATGTTAGTATGATCACTAAAAGAATGTTTTATGAGAAGAGATCAGAAATTTTAAAAAATAAGATTGAAGAACATGGGAAAGAAAAAGATCAATGAGATAGGAAAATCATGACACATTCAGATCAATTGGTTTAGCATGAATTAAACAACAATAACTAAAGTCTCAAGTGATAATCCATTTTCTATTAGGTTTACATTGCCCCCGGTGTTTTTAGATGACCATATGTACCCTTAGTGTTTTTATTTTTCCTATACAACACTATTTTTTTTTAAATATTTTCCTTCCTCACTAAATTTTAAGTGCTGAGAGAAAAGGCATGGTGTGTATCAAAGATGATTATATACTCTGTATCCCAACAGCTCTTAGGTAACTTGCAATTTTTTTATTTCAGGATATTATGGGGGTACAAATATTTTGTTTACATGCTATGACTTTGCCTCACTAAAGCCAGGATTAGAGGCATGCCCTTCCCCCATACAATACTGGCCATGTCCATTAGTTGTGAGTTTACCCATCCCCAAGCCCCCAAGCCCCAATGAATATTACTACCATGTGAGCACCTTAGTGTTGATCAGTTAGTGCCAATTTGATGGTGAGTACATGTGGTGCTTATTCTTCCATTTTTGTGATACCTCACTTCGGAGGATGGGCTCAAGCTCTATCCAGGATATTATAAGAGGTGCTAGATCATCATTGTTTTTTGTAATTGAGTAGTATTCCATTGTATACATATACCATATAACTTGCATTTTTTTATGGTGGCCTTTTTTATGTATAATCTCTTTATGACTTCCATTTGCTGTCCATTTTATTTTAGCATTCTTTGTACAGGCATTGATAGTGAAGAATTGCTATGTCAGGACAAAAAATTTCACATGCAAAAAAAGTAGCCAAGTATTGGCCATGCTATCCTCCTTCATGTTGGTTTTCTGTGCACAGCAGTCTTGTTCCATGTTCTTCCACATGTAGGGCCATTGCTGCTTCTACCCTGCCTTCAGAGTGAATAGAGTTGTTATTGGAAACTTGAAAGCAGTAAAATCTTATTTAATCTCTCTCTACCCCAGTCCCCCCACCAAAAGGAAGCTCATGACTTCAAGCTAATACATGTGTTTTTATCTACTTTACTTATATCTTAAATGATATCATGGAAAATCTTTTTTGTTTGTTAGAAAAAATGCTTTGTCATGTGAAAATATTTTTTTAATTATGAGGTCAAAAGCACTATTTTTTTATTTACTAATACTTTTTCCTATTTTTCTTTATTAAGTAAAATAATTTTACGTATAAAACACATTTTCATTGACTAAAAGTTTTTCTTCACAAAGAAGTTTTTTAAAAATAAGAAACAATCTTGATGTAATAAGGATATAATCTTTATGCATAAATTCTACTACCTCTATCACTAAATCTCATTTTTCTCATATTAAGATACATTTCTGTCAATCCTTCTGGTTCTTATAAGCATGTTTTATGATATAATCAATCAGTGATTTTTATGATAGATGTATATTTTCAGATAACAGTCTCAAATAAAACTACACATAGAATTACTGGAATTTGGGGTTCAATGAAGAATACTTGAGATTGTTTTAAAGTATCTAAAAGGAATTTAGAATGTAATTCTTGAGAAGTTCAGAGACGTCAGAATAACTCAGAAAGTCAAAGAGCTAAAGAACATGCATGAATGAATTATTGACTTACATTATTCTTGACTTTTCCATCTTATTTTGAACAACAGGAAGGTTATCATAAAAGATTATAAATAGTAAATATCTATCTTTCCTTATACCCTGTTAATTGTGTATTAACTTCATGTTAAGTAGTCTTTATAAAGATATAGTATCAAAAATTGTGCCAGACAATCAATACATGGGATTCTGAACAAAATAAGGAAAGAAAAAATATGCATATATGTATATATGTTTTTTCATTGAAATCTTACATGCATTTGTAGTAAACCAAAGACAAGGATGTTCAACCATTTCTTTCTCAATAATTTCCTGCTTTGGTTTTAGAAAAGCAGCTGAATGAAATGGAGACTTGATACTCATGCAGCATTTGTCAGTGTATCGTGAGTAGAGAGCACCCTCTACTTTCTCCTGATTAAACAACACTCCTAACCTAGAAGAAAGGAGATGGCTGGTTCTATGTGGATATTTTGCTCAGAAAACCAGAAGAAGGGATTTGTCTATAAGGTTCATTAACTCTTGGCCTCTATTGGCAGTAACCCATGTTGAGGAGGCCACCATTGTAACACCCTCAAAAGAACTCCCCGAAGGAGGCAAAGTCTAGAAGGAGAATACCTGCTCTGAAGTTTCCCACCTTCCCTGAACTGAATCTGCAGAGCCACCCCAGGAGGGGAGAAAGCAGCTTTGAAAAATAACACCTTTGTTATTCCAAGTGTTAGAGATGAAGCTGAGTTTTCAGATGGCCTCAAGGTTTGTGCATCCTTCACCAAACACAGATGGAAACTGGACTCTTTGAACTGCTTTGAAAATCTGTTACTAAGTATTGCTATGGGTTTGTGAAGCAGCCATTGCTAACTTTTGACTGCCTGCAATTTTTATGGCTGTGTGATGACAAGGGATAAAACAGTTTTATTTTAGAAGTAAATGGTTCATATGCCAGGGAGGAAGAAAAACCCAACATCTAAGAAAGATTTAATCTTGATTATTATGGTAATTCTAAATAGTACTCTTTTTAAAAGAATGGCTTAAATATTAGAATTATAAGCAAGTCAAAGAACATATAAATAATATAAATTCATTCACTTTATTCTGATAATTTTAACTTTTTACAATTTTAATAGGTTTCTCTAAGACATTAAAATCTGCAAAGATGAGTACCTCCTATTTTTAGATCAACCGTTGGAGTTACAGTTCTTTAGAGATATGCAGGTATGTTAAAATATATTGACTTGAATCTAGAATTAGAAACATATGTTATAGTAAGTCCATGTTATGCTCTGTGTATGCAGTGGTTACATTTAAAGTATTTTAGATTTAACAGCCCAGCTTTCATTTGCCTATATTAAGGACAAGCACTCAATAAATGCCATTGTATATAGACAATATAACATGTCAGATTTATGCCAATAGCGCAACATTTGAGCCTGTTACATATGCGGCATATAGCCAGCCAGTTAGGTTGCTCTTGTTGTTTTCCTTGCAACGAAAACTGAATCTCTGTATAGGAATCAAGACATTTCTACAAACCGGCAGAAAGATGTGAGAACTTCAGTTATATTGTTAATAAATAAAACAAGTTTTGCCCAACACAAGTGACAGCATAAAACCCCATGTTCTCAGTGGAGTATGTTATGATTTTACAAATACTTAAAAGTGTACATTTATAGACAATGTGTTTGTGTCTTGTGCCAAAGCAAGAAAAAACAAAACAAAACAAAACAAAACACCACCTCTTAGATTAATGTCATATTAACTAAGTTTTAATGCTAAAATTCCTAAAGAAATATTAACTTAGCTGTTGTTGATTATATGAAACTTTTTTATGGTAGGAGTTTAACAATATCAACAGAGGTACTTTATAATATATATTTAATAAGAACACATACTTTAGCCACAGCAGGCTTCCTCCTTGTAGCATGGCAAGGATAACTGTGTGACCCCCTACACCATCTCAGCAGGTACGCACCAGCAGGACTTAGCAGAGTCAGTAATCTCTTCCCTCGACCTATTGAACTATTTTTTAAAAAAGTAGATGTATTTATAAAGAGGGCAGGAATATGAGCTTCCTTGCAACTTCCACCCCCCAGGGTACACTGAGTTACTGTAAAATTCTGGCATGCACAATATTCTTTATTCCATCCTTCCTGCCACAAGTATTAATCATGGTGAAAGGAAGAACCTCACATCCTGGGAATTTACAATCTCTACATCATCCTTGAGTTTAAAATGTCTGTATAATTCAAATGCAGCACTAAAATTTAAATGATGTTTTAAGAAGAGGTTAGTGGAACTATTTCCAGTGTCTGATTATAGCCGCCTCCTGAAATAAAAAGAAAGATATCCACTCTCTAAAGAGGAAAAGGAAGTACGCTTTGTCCCCTGGTTATTCCTGATCTATCATTTCACTGACAAAGAAGTCAGGAAGATGTGTAAAACCTCATTCACAATTCATTTGAAAAAACACACTTGAAAGAAAAAAAAATTATACAAAGGCTTTGCTGATATTCACACATCCTTTTTTTTTTCTTTTTCTTTTTTTTTTATTCTTATTTCAGCATATTGTGGGGGTATAAAAGTTTAGGTTATGTATATTGCCCTTGCTCCCCCCCAGTCAGAGCTTCAAACCTGTCCATCCCCTAGACAGTGCGCATCTCACTCATTATGTATGTATACACCCATCCCCTTCCCCCCCACATCTGCCCGACACCCGATCAATGTTATTCCTAAATGTGCTCTTAGGTGATGATCAGTGAAACCAATTTGATAGTGACACACGTCCTTCTTAAAAACACTCCTAGAAAGAGTAAAGGCCATAGTGATGATACATAGTTGATGGAATCCTCAAATGACTAGACTTGCATAATAATTTGAGACATGTATGAACTTATTCTATGTCCACTGTTTTCTAATTGTGGATTATATTCAGGGCTACAAACAAAATGAGTAAGGCATAGTCCTTGCCAAGGCCACCATATGTGATAATGCTGATAGTGCACTTCCAGAGATTCCCAAGCCAAGGCCAGAAGAGGGACTGTAATATGGCCACAGTCTGCTCACCAAGCCATGGGCTCAGTGTTGCACCTGCCGTGGTGATGGGATGAGGGATACACTTTCTAAAATTCACATACAAAAAAGGGACACCTTTAATTCACACACTGTCTCACTGTAAATGCTGTAGCCTCCAAGTAGCTCCAAGAATATTGGTATGTCAGGAATGAAAACTGTATTGAGGAAATCTATCTGGAGGCTCTCTCTCTCTCTCTGTGTGTCTATATATTTATATATTTATTTATTTATTTCTTATTTAGTCACCAGAAGAATCAAAGTTTTTTATCAGGAGCAATATGGTGTGGAACCAAGTTTGGTCTCTCACCCGGTTTCTCCATACTCACTCTCACACGTCCTCTGCTCCTCACTCTTCCTGGGGGCCTTTGCCCTCTAAAGTCTTCTGCCTGAAACACTCCCTCCTCATGTGCCCTGTGGATCATGTCCTTACTTTGTCCAGGTGCTCAGCCATCCCCTTATTAGAAAAGACTTACTAAGTCTGTCTAAGAAGGAGCCACCTCTCTGTCAACCCTCAAACACTTTGGTCTCTTGGTCCCCTTATTCTGCCTAATTTCTCTTCATTTAACTTACCATTCTCTTTGTCACCTATTTAATCAATCATCTGTTTATACTCTAGCTCCCTAAATTGGAGCATAAGTTTCATAAAAGCATACATTTTTACCTGTTTTATTTTCTGTGAAATCTATACCTCTGGCATTCCTGGGGTGTCACTTGTCATCTAATCTATCAGTAGCCTACCTGTGTAAACTTGTCCTAGGGTACACCTCTCCCATCTCTACCCCAGATATACCAAAAATTAGGCAACATTTACTGGAAGAAACCCTACTCTTTCATTTACACCAAATTAAGATATTTTAAAGTAATATATTCTTTTCTGAAGAAATCTTCTTTGAATACATTATGTAGGACATTTAATTGACCTGGTAGCAGTGATATCCTTGCCTTATTCCTACCCTCTGAAAACAAATTTTCCACATTTAAAACCAATTAATATACTCTGTAGTATATTTTTATAGACAAACTTAAGTTAAATCAATTTAAAGCTTACTCTTAGTTTACAAAAAATTTATATTTTATATCATAAAAAGGTGTTGAATTTTGGCTGGGCACTGTGAACTCATCCCTGTAATCCCAGCATGTTGGGAGATAGAGGCAGGAGGATTGCTTGAAGCTAGTAGTTTGAGACCAGCCTGAGCAGCATAGTGAGATCCCATCTTTAGAAAAAAAGAAAAAAGTATTAAATTTTATCAAATGATCTTTCTGCATTTATTGAGAAGGTTACATGATTTTGTACCTTATTTTGCTATCACGGAGAATTATACTGGCTGATTTTTAAATGTTAAACCAATCTTAAATTTGCTATTTCTAAAATCTTTATATACATTGCTTGATAATTTTGATAATATTTTGTTTCAAATCATGATATTGTTTATGAGAGTCATTGCCTTACATTTTATTACCTTTAAATTTCTTTTTGGGTTTTGTTATCAAGATTATGCATAAACCAAGGTAGAAAATGTTCTCTTTTTTCCTATTCTCTTTGATGTTATTCCTTTTGTGAATGTTTAGTAAGTTCAACAGCAAATCATCTAAACTTAATTTTTTTTATGCAGGAGGAATGTGTGTATGTGAAGGTTTTAATCATGGATCCAATATTTTGATAGTTATAAGACTATTCAGACTTTCTATTTCCTCTTGTATCAGTTTTGGTAACTTTTAAAGAAAATTGTCCATTTAATTTATATTGTCAAATTCACTAGCAAGTATTTGTTCATGATATTGGCTTTATATCTTTTTAAATTCCTGCAGAAACTGTACTTATATTTTCTTTTTCATTTCTCAGATTGGTAATTTTTTGTTTTTTGTCTTTTTTTCAAAAAGAGAAATACTTATGTATTTTATTAGTGACTTCAAAGGTGTTTCTTTGGACTTGGTTGATTATCTCAATGGTGTATTTATTTTCTATGTCATTAATTTTCTTCTTTTATTTGTTTTTTTATTCTGTCTACTTTATTTAAATATGTTTTTTAATTTCTTGAGATTTATATGTAGAAAGTGATTTTCAGCCTTTATGCTTTTTTAATTGATGCATCAAATATTTTACTCTATTTCTGCTTAGATGAAGAAAATTAAAGGAGATCATTATTTCCACACAAATGGTTAGAAAAATTTAGGTAATATCCAAAATTATAACTTTTTTTTTTTTTTTAGCTAATAAGAGAGCCTGGGTCCAAATGCAACCATGTGAACTGAATTCCAGAGTTTTGCAAACTCATTTGAGGAGATACTGGACAAACTGTTTGGCCTTATACAAAGCACTAGAGAAAGAAATGGCCAGCATATGCCAGCAAGAAGAAAGGTAACAATTTAATACATATATAACAGCTGAAGGTAGAATAATGTGATGCTTCAAAAGGCCTGGGAGCCCCAGAACAAAGTGGAGTCTGCATTCACTCAAATCACTTTTCTGTGGCTCTCAACCATGTGCTCATGGGAGCAGGGCAGGAGATCCCAGAAAATTTTCCTTTCTAGGGTAACTGCATGAAACACCATCCACTTCCTAGAACCTGCTCTTTTAGGAAACAAAAGCCTTTAGCTGTATAGGGAGAGGCAGGAAGTTTACTCTTGCAACCAGGGTTCAATTAAATATTCACTTCCTCTGAGAGATGGGTAGAAGCAAAAGCTGTCTGCCCCTTGGAGAGGGCAAAGAAACAATATCACCCCTGTTGTAGGTAAGGATAGACTGCTGCTAACAGAATCTTAAAGTAAAAGCTGCCTGCACTTAAGTAAGAAACAGAAATAACCATTTGCCAAAAGCCTTGTCCATAATAACAAACAACAATCCCTCCTGCTACCATTCCCAGGCAAAGGTATACTGCCACTGGGAGAGCAGTAAAGCTGAAGCCATCTGCCCCTGGAGATGGAGACGGGCAGTGAATCCTGCACTGCACGGACATAAAGCAGATGTGCGCTATCACTGGGGGAGGGCATGGGCCTCTCACAAAGCAGGCTTAGCATTTTTTAGCAATAAACTATTTTTAATTAAGGTATGTACATTGTTTTTTTAGACATAATACTGTTCCACGCTTAATAAACTGCACTATAGTGTAAACATAACTTTTATATGCACTGAAAAACAAAAAAAATTGTATAACTCACTTTATTGTTATATTCACTTTATCGTGATCTAGAACCAAATCTGCAATATCTTCAAGGTATGCCTGTGATCAGTGCACATTTTTATGTTATAAACATAGAGAAATTAATATATGTACACAAAAAGCAAAGTTTAATTAAGAAAAAAAACATGTCACTAATTTCACAATACGGTAGCTTATTTTCTTAAGATCACATTTAACATAAAATTTATTATTTTCTCATCTTTCAACCTCCATTCCAAAAAGCTAGACTTTATAATCCTATATATCATTCACTCAAGAAGGAAGAAAATATAAACAACTATAGGCATTTTAAGCATAGAGATATTTACTACAGAGAAACAGGTGCTTATAAATTTATTGGAAGGACTAGAGGATCAAAATTTGGACATCTCCACTGCATTTCAGCAGTCGAGAAGCTGCTGTTATTACTGCTGAAGACACTGCTCAACTTCCTTTCAAACACAGAGAACTGACTATTAGATGCTGAATGCAAAGACAGGCTACTGCCACTGTTTGCCAACATTTATTCATGTCTCTATCTCCTTGGTCGTTAACTGCCAGAGCAACAAAATATAACCACCATTTTATTTCCATTTGCCATCTCTCAATGAAGTTAAATAACGACCAGAATCTAATTTGCATCTGGACCTCTAACTTCAAGAGAATGAGCTTTCCACACTTTCTACCTAGGATGAAGTTGAGATAGTCAACCTCCAGGAGTCACCATATTCCTCCTGCTATTGAGGCAGAGAAGCAGAGAATGTACATAAAACCAAAAAGTGAAAGAGCAGAGATCGAGGCTATAATGAGATAAGAACAGCCATTCCAAGGTTAATAGGAAAAAGACATTTTATAGAGCATAGATTGATATTTACAGCATTTGTATGAAATTATAAATGTTATATTTACCAATGTAGAAATCTTTCAAATGAAATAGTCAGAATTTTAGTCCATTATAATCCAAAAATTCCATAAGATTAATGTAAATAATTTGTCCCAACTCTCACTGAATTCATCATAAAATAGTACAGAATGAGAAAATCTTAAAGTATTCCTGACCTGTGAAAATACTAGGTTAACAAACAAAATGCACCTTTTATTCATGTTGAAAGGACAATATATTTGTTAATAATCTTGTACCTCTTATGTTCACTAGGATTCCTTAAGTTTAAAGGCATATCAATTCCCATTCAAACTGGTTTAATTTTTTTAAAGGAAATGTTCATGCATTAGAAAAGTTCAATTCTAGATAGTTCTGTTTGAACTATTGATTTGGGGATTCAATTAAACCACCACAACCTTGTTTGTCTTGATTTCTTGGTTCATTCATCCTCTGAGTTAGCTTCATATCAGGTTCTATAAAATGGCTTCAGTTATTTTAAACTCATGTTTCATGCATTTCCAGTAGATTTGTGTCCATCAAAATAGTAGGTTGAGTCTTCCAACATCTCCTGATAACCTTAATTTCTTTTTTTAGGTGGGTGGGGATCACTTATTTATCACTGAGTCGGTTATTAGGCAAGGGAAATTTGATGTCCTGTTTATCTAGGACTCAGCTATATGATTTTGCATACAGTCAAGGATGAAGTAAAGTTCATCTGAAACACAAAGTTTGATCTAGGGAAGGGGAAGTCCCTGCAGGGCAGGGGTACTGAATACTAGTAAGAAAAGAGGAAATGTATTAGGTAGAAAAAATATTTGGGTTTTCTACAGCCCTAAGTACTCAGTTTACCCTTGCTGGGTTGGTTGTAGATCTTGTGCCTACTGCAGTCTGCCAGGGCCCTTGGCCCTTTCCTCAGAGCTCACACATTGATATAATCACATTGTGGCTATAAAAGGCAAGGGTAGACAAATCTACGGAAGAGAATATCACAAAAGGGATAACGGATATTTGCCTGAAGACAGATTTATTTCTGTTTCTTACACCAGAGCTTCATCCACAGAAACACAGACTTGCTTTTCCCTGTTCTGTGTGAAAACTGTACAAAGGTACAGTACAAGGTTGACTCAGAGAGAACCTGAAGATCCCATGATAGACCCATCAACTGACAGAATGGAATACAGAATTTCCCTTGTAAACTTTTAGTTAAGAAGTTATTCTGCTCTTTAATGAGGAAGGAATATTAGTTAAAATGAAAACTTCTCAAATTTTTAAATTCAGGTTTCTTCTAGATAAAAATTAAAATCTCATACCCTCAATCAAAACTGATTTTTTAATTTCAACTGAATTTTCTTCACTTTTCAAAATTCAGTACCAAAATCAATAAAAAGATAGTTTTCAAAAACAAGGTACTTGTTTAATTTTGGTTGTGGGGAGTTAAACCGGCTGGTTTGCTTGACAGAAGCATATCAGTTCTATAAACTGAATAATATGGGGCACAGCCTTGCCTTAACAGACTTCAAAATTAAGCCTATTTTGCTGCCAATTTGTAAATGATCTCAATGTAAATGGTATGTTAGCAAATGTAGCCTGTTAATTTGAATATGCCTTTTAAAGCTAAGCATGTACCCAGTGTTGACTTAGAGCCCTTCAAGGGGCGGGAGAGTGGGCGGGAGGAAGACATAAGCAGGACTGTCTTGTTTATTCTCATTGGAAGCCACAGTCCTATGGTATTTGTTAATTCAATGCACATGTCATTATGTTTAAATTATATTTTTAGCAAATGACATAAGTTTATTCTCTATTGTATTTGGAGTTAATTTTTCTCCAATATAGTGTATTACTTAATATGCAAGTGATTCATCCAGGATGTGTCCATATAGCTTTAGCAGTTAGAGATGGCTAACATCTTTTCTAATTGGTCAGGACAGCCCAGAATAGTCAGTTTCTGTACCAAATTGTTGTTAAATATTTTCTAAAACTACCTTTACACAGAGATATTTCGATCAATGAAGCTTAAAATAAAGAAATAGAAATAATTAAAAGTTCATATAGGGATTTTGAAAATGGTAAAGGTGACATTTTAAATCGGTGTGACCAGATGGGCTACTGAATCTATAGTGTTGGGGCAACAGACTGTCCCTTATTCAAAAAAATAAAATGAATAACTACTTCACTGTTTGCAGCTTACTGACATCCAGATGAGTCAAGGCTTTTAATGTAAAAAAAATGAAAACAAAAATGTTGGAAGAAAAGATTGGTAAATCTTATTTATAATCGTAGGATAGATAAGACCATTTTAAGTTTATCACAACATACAGAAGCTATACAAAAAAATTAACACATTTGACTACCTAAAATTTATACGTAACACAAAAAAACAATAGTACAACATCAAAAAAGAGAAGAAAATGTATTAAATGTTTGTAACCCACATGAAAGGCAAAGGACTAGTATCAAAATACATGTCACTTCTGCACATCAAAATCAATTAAAATTATATATATAAATAACCTGGGTTTAAAAAGACAGAAAAGAAATAGAGAAACGAAAATGAATAATAACTGCATCAGAAAATTATCAATAATTTACAATATCTGATTTCACACAGTTATTTTTCACTTATCATGACAAAGATTAAGGAGAGGCAATATTGGAAAGCATGTGGAGGACTAGATTTTTAAAAAATTTTGCAGAGTATATTGATTTCTTTAATCATTTTGTAGGGAAATTTGGAGGTGTGAGTAAAATTTTGAATGCATGCATAACTTTTGACCTGCTTTTCCCATTTGTTAAAATTTATGGCAGAAATATTCAAATAGTCACATACACATACAAACAATTATTATGTGTAGAAGGGGAAACATGAAGGTAACCCAATGTCAAAGAACTGGGTACTAGTTAAATAAATTATGACATACCAATGTAATATTTCATTAGGTTGCCAAGAGATAGAACAATGTAATCTTATATTGACCTTTAATAAAACTAATCAAAATATAATCTTAAGCAAAAATAAAACAAAAGCACAAATAATAACTATTCCATCATCCATTTTTTACTTATATGTGTAAAGAAAAGAACCAAACTGTTAATTATCTCTAGGAGATTCAATTTTTTACTTGATTCATGTTCATATTTTCTGAGTTTTATATTTTCTTATAAAAAATTTTAACAATTCTTTAAATTATTTTTATAAAAATATGTGTTTTGGCAACACACTGGACTTTATTCAAATCTCATTTCCACCCAGATTAACTATGAGATATTGGAGAAGTTACTTATTGTCTTCAAGCTTCAGGTTTGTCATCTATAAATTAGGGATAATAAGTGCTTCTTTAGATTTTGGGGGAGGATGAAATGTAATAATGTACTTAAAGTACTTATCCTGGTACCTGAAACACAGAAATTATATCCACTATTATAGTATTGTTACCAATGCTATTATAAAACCTAAAGTTAGCCATATTATTTCAACTATTGTTATAAATAAACCTATGAACAAAGGGGCCCAGATTATAACTGCAATTAGGATTTTGACAAAATAAGCAGTTCCTATCAATTTTAAATAATAAATAAGCTTATTTATTTCTAATTGGGGATTTTTATGTATATGAAAAAATCTATGGAAAAATTTATAAAATAATTTTTTAAAATGTATAATAGCTATTACCTGGAAAATTGAGATTTTACAGGTAGTTAAATTCAATAATTCTGACTGCAAATATTTTCATTCCTAGCCTCCTGAAATTGCCTAAACTTACTATAGAGGAATAATTCACTAGATAACAGCCAGCTCCATTTTACTTTTGGAAGGGTTGATGTAACAAAGTGTCTACTAGGTACATTCATATACAAAGCAACAAACCAAGATTCCCTCTCACCTCTATATCTAAAATACTGTTCCATGCTAAAATTATTCAAGATAATTTCTATGAAATGAAAATTTACATTTTATGTACACTTGGATTTATGCATTCTTTGCCTGCACTTAGTGAGGGAAAAATCTGTTCAAAATGTCAGTCAATGTCAAAATGCAAATATACTTTAGCCAGGATTTTTGAGAAACTAAAATCCTCAATACTTTCTCACTTTGAAATCTAATGCAATGTAGTTTGGAAAAATATTTCACCTTAATTTTAAACACTGCCTCCCTGTTAGAAGAGACAGGCTTTTTTAATCAGCCTGTGTTCCTTTATGCTGTTAAAATACCTGTGAATTTCAAGTACAATATAATTGGCATTATAATAAATGATCTGGCAAAGTGCTGTTGAACAGTAAAGGACACAGAGATATTATGTCTCACTGTTACTATGAATAGAACACCCAGGTACCAATTAACATCTCATAGCTATGATTACTTGTTATTGTTCTTGTTCCACTAATCAAACTTACACCTTTCTAGCTCATATTTTGATTTCAAAAATTTCTGCTAAGAAAAGATTAAATGTATCATAAATGCAAGTAAATGTGAAGCATATGAAGCTAATTAAGTTTATAACCACTGAGAATTATATGAAAAGAAAAATTAAACTGCTTTGCTTCCAAGGAAAATCTTTTAGGAAATATTTGTTGAATAAACATGAAAATTTTTCTTTAATGTTTTATTACACAGCTGATACTTGGCTAGTACTTTTACATATGAAAATCATATGCATTTGTTCTAATTTTTAATACACTGACTACTGTCTTCATATTGTATTAGTACTGTGTGTTATGGCGGATGAGAGAGGAGAAGTATATTTACCAAGCATTCACGTAGAGCTTTCACAATTATTAAACCTTGTAGTGAAAAGATAACACATTGTAACAGTGACAAAGAAATTTCAAATTAAGCAAAGTGAAAATTTATGAGAAACACAAAGATACACACAGTTTTGGTGATAAAGTAATATTAATTAAATAATATTTTGACATTTGTGACACTATAATGGTAATTCTAGGGGTTACGTCTTTTTAATGCTATCTCTGATATTCCCTAGATTCTTAGACATTCAGTTGACAATATTTTTATACAAGTATTTCAATTATTATGAAAATAGAATTTCAATTTTGAAATGCATCCATAATGATTTATCAATTAGTTTTAAGTCCTGTACAAGTAAGAAGAATGTTGAGCTGGAACTTTGGCACCAGCAATAATTCTTTTTTTCACCAGCTGATAGGTTTACAGAATTCATCTTTAGAGTACTTGCTGACATCCCCATGATGCCTTTTCATAGTGGAGCAGAGTTTACATAGACTCTGGGGTATTAGCACATGATGAAGGTAATCTGTTTCCTTAGCTGAAGCTCACAAACAAAGCAGTTAAATCCCCATTACAAATGGCTATATTGGGACTCATTACACTTTTCATAGGCCTGGATATTTTTGTTTCTAAGTCACTAAAACATTTATATAGGGCAATGAAATCTTCACAGAACCTGAGCCAATTCTTTTAACAAAGAATGAGATACACTGCTTTGAAAGGTACAGTTTTCTTTCAAAAGTGGGGCTATATTATAATATAAGGACCGAAGAAAAACTGGAGGAATAAAAAGTAAGCACTGCTCCCACAGACCCCAGTTGCAACAAGGGAAAGAACTTTGTCTTGAAATTCTGCTTATTTTGTCAAAGTTTTTATTTACTTACTAATTTAACAAACCTTGGCTGAGTTTCTACCATGTGCCACATTCTGTGTGACAAGCCGTGATAAGAAAGTGAATATGACATGATATCAACTTCTGAGTTTAGTCATGCAGAAAAGAAAGATCTGTAAATATTGTTATAAAATAATGATAGGTTCTATAGAAAGATAAGTAACTGGGGTGAAAATCATTGTGGTTTTGATTTTCATTTTGTTGGTTAATGATGTTGAGCAATTTTTCATGTACCTGCTGGCCGTTTGTATGTCTTCTTTTGAGAAATGTGTAATTGGATCCTTTGCCCCCCCCTTTTTTTATTTCATCTTATTGTTATGGGGGATACAGAATTGCAGGTTACATACGTTGCCCATGTACCGCCTTTCCCCCCAAGTCAAAGTTCCAGGCGTGTCTGTTCCCCAGATAGTGCGCGTTGCACCCATCATGTAGGTATATATCCCTCCCTTCCCCACCCCCCCTTCCTGAGTCAGCACCTTCAAGCGTGACCATTCCCCAAACGGTGCGCAATGCACTCATTGTGTAGGCATACACCCATGCCCTCCCCCACCCCCCACCTCAGTCTGATATCCGATTGGTGTCGTTCCCAGATGTGTATTTAGGTGATGATCAGGGAAACCAATTTTCTGGTGAGTACATGTGATGCTTGTTTTTCCATTCTTGGGATACTTCACTTAATATAATGGGTTCCAACTCTCTCCAGGAGAACCATAGAGATGTCGTATCTTCATTATTCCTTATAGCTGAGTAATATTCCATACATATACCACAGCTTACTAATCCAATCATGTATTGATGGGCATTTGGGTTGTTTCCACATCTTTGCTATTGTGAATTGTGCTGCTATAAACATTCGGGTACATGTGTCTTTGTTACAGAATGACCTTTTTTCCTTTGGGTATATGCCCAATAATGGGATTGCTGGATCAAATGGCAGGTCTACTTGAATCTGTTTAAGATACCACCATAATGCTTTCCACAGGGGTTGCACTAGTTTGCAGTCCCACCAGCAGTGTATGAGTGTTCCTGTCTCTCCACACCCACGCCAACATGTGTTGTTTTGGGGTTTTTTGATAAAGGCCATTCACACTGGGGTTAAGTGATATCTCATTGTGGTTTTGATTTGCATTTCTCTGATGATTAGGGATGTTGAGCATTTTTTCATATGTTTGTTAGCCATTCTTATATCTTCTTTTAAGAAGTTTCTATTCATTTCATTTGCCCACTTTTTGATAGGGTTGTTTGATTTTTTCTTGCTGATTTTCCTGAGTTCTAAATAGATTCTTGTTATCAGTCCTTTATCTGATGTGTAGTATGCAAAAATTTTTTCATTCTGTAGGTGGTCTGTTTATTCTCTGAACTGTTTCTTTGGCTGTGCAGAAGCTTTTTAATTTAATCATGTCCCATTCATTTATTTTTGTTGCTGCTGTGATTGCCTTGGGGGTCTTCTTCATAAATTCTTTGCCTAGGCCAATGTCTGTAGGAGTCTTTCCTATATTTTCTTCTAGAATTCTGATTGTATCACGCCTAAGGTTTAAGTCTGTTATCCACTGTGATTTGATTTTTGTGAGAGGTGAAAGCTATGGGTCCTGTTTCAGTCTTCTACATGTGGCTAACCAATTCTCCCAGCACCATTTATTGAATAGGGATTCTTGTCCCCAGAGTATATTCTTTCCCGCTTTGTCAAAAATTAGGTGACTATATGAGGATGGTTCTATATTTGGATTTTCTGTTGTGTTCCACTGATCTGTGTCCCTGTACTTGTGCCAGTACCAGGCTATTTTAAGAACCACGGCCTTGTAGTATAGTTTGAGGTCTGGCAAATTAATACCTCCCATTTTGTTTTTGTTGCTTAAAATTGCTTTTGCTATACGGGGTCTTCTCTGATTCCATACAAAGTGTATAATTATTTTCTCTACATCTGTGAAGAATGATGTTGGTAATTTAATAGGGATTGCATTGAATCTGTAGATCACTTTGGGTAGTATAGACATTTTAACAATGTTGATTCTTCCGATCCACAAGCGTGGTATAGTTTTCCATCTATTTGCAAGTTCTGCTATTTCTTTTCTCAGTGTTTCATAGTTTTCCTTATAGAGGTCCTTTACCTCTTTAGTTAGGTATATACCTAGATATTTTATTTTCTCTGTTGCTATTTTGAAGGGTATTGAGTCTTTAATTTGGTTTTCTGATTGACTGTTGTTGGCATATATAAATGCCTCTGATTTGTGTATATTAATTTTGTAGCCTGAGACTTTGCTATATTCGTTAATCAATTCCAGGAGTCTCATGGTTGAATCCTAGGGGGTTTCCAGATATAACATCATATCATCAGCAAAAAGTGAGAGTTTGATCTCTTCCTTCCGTATTTGGACTCCCTTGATTTTGCTCTCTTGCCTGATAGCTCTCGCAAGGACTTCCAATACTATGTTGAAAAGTAATGGGGACAGTGGGCAGCCCTGTCTGGTTCCAGTTCTAAGTGGGAGTGCTTTCAATTTTTCCCCATTCAGAATGATGTTGGCTGTGGGTTTGTCATATATGGCTCGTATCATTTTTAGGTAGGTTCCATCAACACCTATCTTGTTAAGCGTTTTTATCATAAAAGGGTGTTGAATTTTGTCAAATGCTTTTTGTGCATCTAATGAGAGTATCATATGGTTTTTGTTTTTGCTTCTATTTATGTGGTGAATTACATTTAGAGATTTCCTTATGTTGAACCACCCCTGCATCTCTGGGATGAAGCCCACTTGGTCGTGGTGGATTACTTTTTTGATAAGTACTTGGATTCGATTTGCTAGTATTTTATTGAAAATTTTTGCATCTACATTCATGAGAGAAATTGGTCTGTAGTTCTCTATTTTTGTTGCGTCCTTTCCTGGGTTTGGTATCAATGTTATATTGGCTTGGTAGAACGTGTTGGGGAGAATTCCATCCTTCTCAATATTGGAGAATAGTTTATATAGGATAGGCACCAGTTCTTCTTTGTATGTATGGTAAAATTCAGGTGTGAACCCATCTGGACCAGGGCTTTTCATTTTGGGAAGGTTTTTTATTGCTGTTTCGATTTCAGTTCTTGATATTGGTCTGTTCAGGTACTCTATTTCTTCCTGGTTGAGCCTGGGAAGACTATGTGTTTCTAAAAATTTGTCCATTTCCTCCGCATTCTCCAGTTTGTGTGCATAAAGATTTTTGTAGAATTCATAGATGATATCTTGTATCTCTGTAGCATCAGTTATGATTTCTCCTTTCATGTTCCTAATGGAGATTATTAGAGATTTTACTTTTGTGTTCTTGGTTAGTCTAGCCAGGAGTGTGTCTATTTTGTTTATCTTTTCAAAGAACCAAATTTTTGTTTTATTAATTTCCCTTATAGTTTCTTTGTTGTCCTTTTCATTTAATTCTGCTTTAATCTTAGTAATTTCTCGCCTTCTGCTGGGTTTGGGGTCGTTCTGTTCTTCTTTCTCCAGCTCTTTGAGTCTATTTGCAGGTTTTCTGTCTTTTTGATATAGGCATTTATGGATATGAATTTTCCTCTCAGGACTGCTTTAGCTGCGTCCCATAGATTTTGATAAGTTGTATCTCCATTGTCATTTAATTCAAAGAAACTTTTGATTTCCATCTTGATTTCTTCCTTTATAGAATAATTATTCAGGAGAAAGTTATTTAGCTTCCATGACTTTGAGTAAGAGTGAGGGTTTCTGTTTGTGTTCATTGTTACTTTTATTCCACTGTGATCTGAGAAGATGTATGGTATAACTTCTATTTTTTTGAATTGTTTAAGACATGCTTTATGCCCTAGGATATGGTCAATTTTAGAGAATGTCCCATGAGCTGATGAGAAGAATGTATATTCTGTGGACTTTGGGTAGAATGTCCTATAGATACCAGCCATGTCCATTTGTTCTAGCATTCTATTTAGTTCCATTATGTCTTTGTTTATTTTCTGTTTAGAGGATCTGCCCTGTACTGTCAGTGGGGTGTTACAATCTCCAGCTATTACAGTATTGTTATCTATCATTTGGTTCAGATCTAGTAGGGTTTGCTTTATGAATCTAGGTGCACCTAGGTTGGGTGCATATATATTGAGTATAGTCATGGCTTCTTGATGAATTGTGCCTTTAACCAGTATGTAGTAGCCATCTTTGTCTTTTATTGTTTTTGTTGGTTTGAAAGCTAAGTTATTGGAAATTAAGATTGCCACATCAGCTTTCTTTTGGTTACTGTTTGCTTGAAATATTGATTTCCATCCTTTTATTTTCAGTCTAAATGCATCTTTGCAGGTTAGGTGAGTTTCTTGAAGACAGCAGATACTTGGATTGTGTTTTTTTTTTTTTTTATCCATTGGGCCAATCTATGTCTCTTGAGCGGGGAATTCAAGGCATTCACATTTATTGAGAAAATTGATAAGTGAGACGGTTTTTTGTTCAGCTTGTTGGGTAGAACTTCATTGCGATGTTTTCTCTCCTGAGCCATTGTGGTATCCGGAACTTGATCTTTAGCTCTTGAGTAGTTTTACATTCATGGATCTTTCTTGTGCTGATCCGTGTGTAATTCTCTTTTGAGTACTTCCAGGAGGGCTGTTCTTGTCTTGGTGAATTCCCTCAACCTTTGTTTATCTCAGAATGTCTTAATTTCTCCTTCGTATAGAAAACTTAGCTTAGCTGGGTACAAGATTCTAGGCTGGGTATTATTCTGTTTCAGAAGCGTGAAAATGGGGCCCCAACCTCTTCTTGCTTGTAAGGTTTCAGCTGAGAAATCTGGCGTAATTCTGATGGGTTTTCCTTTGTACGTACTTGTTTCTTTCTCCTTACAGCTCGAAGAAGGGACTCTTTAGTGGATATTTTGGTCAGCCTGATGACTACGTGGCTTGGTGTTTTCCTATTTGCTATGAATCTCCCAGGGGTCCTTTGAGCTTCTTGAATCTGTATGTCTAGAGTATTGGCAAGGCCTGGAAAATTTTCCTCGATTATGTGTTCAAATAGCTTGTCCAACCCTTGCTTATTATTTTCTTCACCCTCAGGAATGCCAATAACTCTCAAGGTAGGTTTCTTCACATAATCCACATTTCTTGAAGACTCTGATCATTTCTCTTACTTCTTTGAGCTATCTCTGTGACTGACTTATTTAGTTGGAAAGAGGTATCTTCAATCTCTGAGATTCTTTCCTCTGTTTGATCTACCCTGCTCTTGAGACTTTCCACAGTGTTTTGTAGCTATCTGAGTGAATTCTTCATTTCTAGGTGTTTAGTTTGGTTTTTCTTCAATATTTCAATTTCTTTAGTGAATTTTTCCTCCAAATCCTGTATTTTTTTTTTTTTTTGTGGTTTCTTTGTGTTGGTTATCCATTGATTCTTGTATATTATTCAGCTTGTTTATGATCCATAATTGGAATTCTTCCTGTGACATGTTGGTGTTTTGAGTCTGGTTTGTGTCAAATGGTTGAGAGCTGGTATTTCTCTTTGGGAGTGAGCTTTCCATTTGATTCTTTGTGCTCCCCGTGTTTTTTCGCTGGGCCCTTCCCATCTAGATTTATCGTTGGATCTTTTCTTATAGATTTAGTCTGGTTAACAGCACTCTTTGTGCTCTATTCTTAGACTGTGAATCAGTCTAGGTATGTTGCTTCTTTTGGCAAGAGGGGGAGACTGTTGTGTATTGTTTAGAGATTTTTCTATTTCAATTGGGGGACTGCTTCTGATGGGTCCAATCCTAGAGGATTGGAATGATCGAAGACCGCTTTGGCGAGTTAGGATACTGTGTTGTGGTCTTTCAGAAGGCAGGCAGGGTCCACAGTAGTAGTAGACCGAAATTCTCTTTGTTTGTTTGTTTGTTTGTTTCCCTTTGGTTCTTCCTTTATAGGGGTGGTTTCTGTCTCTATCTGCAGGAAAGATACTAGCTATGGGGAGTGGACGGTGCTCTCGCTCGCTCAGTGCCCCAGTTGCTGCAGCTTCCACGGGCAAAAGTCTGCCTTGGCCCAATGTCCCCAGGGATCAGGCTCCACACTCTCGCTTCTGGAGAAGTATTCAGTGTTTACACATACCCTATATAAGGTCCGTGGACCAGGGGAGGGGGCCATCCAAGGAGCCTCTTGGCACCCTATTGCTCCGCAGTGACTTGGCTGTGGGCCTCAAGATGGCGATTGCGCGCCCGCAGATCGCCTGCACTGGGGGTGACTGCTCAGGTTCCAGTATGTACCAGAGCCAGGGGTCTGGCCCATTCTGAAGCTCACCGTGGCTCCCCAGTTAGAAGGCAAAAAGAGAGAAGAAAGAAAAAAAAGAAAAGAAAATAAAAGAAGAGGAAAGAAAGAAAAGAAGGTGAAGAAAAAGAAAGAGAAAAGAAAAAAAGAACAAAAAAGAAGTGTGTGTGTGTGTGTGTGTATATATATATATATATATATAAAAGAAACACAAAAAACCAAACCAAAAACACCAAAAACACAAACAAAAAAGAACAAAAATAAAACTACACAACACCACACCACACCGCAAAACAAAAAAATACACAAACTGAAGTATATAGTTCGGCGACTCAATGTTTTTGTTTTTACGCCTTAGCGCAGCTCCGCCCCTTCACACCCGCTCTGCTGGGTCCCTAGCGGTTTCGTTGTCGATTTCAAGGTGGCATCTGTGCGCCCGCAGAGCTCCGGGGGTGGTGGGGATCTAGCTTCTGCGTTCAAAAGGCCCGGCAGCCAGAGGCCTGGAGGGCAAAGGTGCCCGCTGAGGCTGTCCAGCTCATGAGCTGCCACAAAAAAAAAACAGAAAAAATTCACCAAGAATAAAATATATAGTTCAACAAGCCTATTTTTTTTTTTTTTTTTACGCCTTAGCGCAGCTCCTCCCCTTCATGCTGAGCGCGGCCCCAGCGGAGATTCCCCCAGGGTCCAAGCTGTTCACCCTTTATTGTCTCCTACCCAGCGTGCTCATTCATATCCCGCCCTCCTGGCGTTGGTTCAGAGACCAGCGGAGGGCGCCGGGCAGAAATAGCTGCTCGGCACTTTATGGCTCCTGAGCGGTTCCGCCTTCGCTTTCAAGATGGTGCCTGCAGAGCTCCGGGGCTGGAGGGGACCGACTCCCCGGCAGGCAGAGACCGCCACTGTCGGGGGGCTGGCGAGCAAGGCCGCGCACCAGGGGCCACCGGCTGGAGAACCACTGAAAAAGGCAGCATGGAGGCACAACATTATTCGCTGTTCGGGGATCCTTTGTGTTTTTCCATCCTGGCACAGGTCCGTCCCTCCTCACCAAGTGCTGTCTCAGCTGACACCCCCCAGGTTCTAAGCTATTTTCCCGAAAAAGCCTCCTGTCTGCAACGCCCCACGTCTCCCTCGGTGATTCTGCACTGGCCTGAGGCAGGTCTCTAATCAATTGGGAGTGGAGGTCAATGAGGAGAGCAAGCCACTTTCCCAAGAGGCTGCACCCGCCCCACCTGGGGGTGGGTGTAGCCGACCCGTGCTCCGCTGGCTACTGTCTGTCCTGCGTTCTGCAGAATCCCGGGATTCTAATTTTCGTTCACCTCAGACCTCACTCGCTCTGTTTGTCCCACATTGATTTTCCGTGGATTCACACCGCTGTTCCTGTGTGGGAACGGTCCTCTAGCGTTGTGGCAGGTCCGGATCCACGTCTTCCTCACCGGGTGCGCGGATCCAGGCAGTCACCACCACTCTGCCATCTTCCCTCCTCCAACACTTTACCCCCCTTTTAATGGGATTATTTGTCTTTCTGCTGTTAAATTGAGTTCTTTGTATATTCTGGATTTCAATTAGTCCCTTATTTGATGAATAATTTGCAAATATTTTCTCCCATTCAACAGGTTGTCTCTTCACTCTATTGATTGCTTCCTTTGCTGTGCAGAAGGTTTTTAGTTCAATATAGTCCCATTTGCCTATTTTTTTGTTGTTGTTATCTGTGCTTTTGAAGTGTTAGCTAAAAAATCTCAGCCCCTACACCAATGTTCTGAAATATTTCCCCTGTGTTTTCTTAAAGTAATTTTATAGTTTTGGGTCTTATATTTAATTCTTTAATTCATTTTGAGTTTATTTCTGTATATGGTATAGATAGGAGTCCACTTTCATTTTTCTGCATGTGCATACCTGGTCTTCTCAACACCATTTATTGAAGAGGGTGCCCTACCCCCAATGTATGCTTTTGGTTCCTTTGCTGAAAATCAGTTGTTTGTCAATACATGGATTTGTTTCTGGATTCTCTATTCTATTCCATTGGTCTGTGGGTCTGTTTTTACATGGGTTCCATACTGTTGTGGTTACTATTGCTTCATAGTATATTTTGAAGTCAGGTAGTGTAATACCTCCAGATTTGTTCTTTTTGCTGGCTATTGCTTTGGCTATTCAGGGCCTTTTGTGCTTACCCCAAAATTTTAGAAAGGACAAAAAACAACAAATTCTGGCAAGGGTGTAGAGAAAAGTGAACTCTTAGTGCAACCATTACAGAAAATGGTGTGGGGATTTCTCAAAAAACTAAAAATAGTTCTACCATACATGCCAGCAATCTCACTAATGGGGATTTAACAAAAGGAAAGAAAGGCCAGGCACGGCGGCTCATGCCTGTAATCCTAGCACTCTGGGGGGACAAGGCTGGAGGATCGTTTGAGCTCAGGAGTTCAAGACCAGCCTGAGCAAGAGCGAGACCCCGTCTCTACTAAAAATAGAAAGAAATTATATGGACAACTACAAATATACAGAAAAAAATTATCCAGGCATGGTGGCACATGCCTGTAGTCCCAGCTACTCAGGAGGCTGAGGCAGGAGGATTGCTTGAGCCCAGGAGTTTGAGGTTGCTGTGAGCTAGGCTGATGCCACAGCACTCTAGCAACAGAGTGAGATTCTGTCTCAAAAAAAAAGGAAAGAAAATTATTATATCAAAGGGATGTGATTTTTGACAAAGTTGCCAAGAGTACACAATGGGGAAAGGACAGTCTCTAAAATGAAAGATGTTGAGACCTTTATTTTATATCCACATGCAGAGGAGTGAAATTGGACCCTCATACCATAGACAAAAATCAACTTAAATAAATTAAAAACTTAAATGTTTAAATGTAAGACCTAAAACTGTAAAACTGTTACAAGAAAACACAGATAAAGCTTCACAACATTGGTCTGGGCTGTGATTTTTTTGGATAAATACAAACACACAGAAACAGAAGAACAAATAGACTAATGAAATTACATTAAACTCAAAAGCTCTACACAGCCAAGGAAACAATCAACAGAGTTAAGAGACAACTGATGGAATGGGAGAAACATTTGTAAACCATATGTCTGATAAGAAGCTAATATCCAAAATATATAAGGAACTCGAACAACTCAATAGTAAGAAAACAATCTGATTAAAAACAAGGCAAAGAGCCTGAAGAGACATACCTCAAAAGAAGACATACAAATGGCCAACGGGTATACAAAAAAGTGCTCAAAAGCTCTAAACATCAGAGAAATGCAAATTAAAACCACAATGAGCTATCACTCAGATCTGTTCGAATGGATTTTATCAAAAAGACAAAAAAGATAAGCATTGGCGATGATGTGTTGAAAAGGGAACACTTGTACTGTCAGTGGGAATGTAAATTAGTACAGTCACTTTAAAAAACAGTATGCATGTTCCTCAAGAAATTAATACTAGAACTACTATACTATCCAGCAATTCCATTTCTGGGTATTACCAAATAAAATGAAATCAATATATCAGAGATATCTGCACCTGCATGGTCATTGCAGCATTATTTACAATGGTCAAGATATAGAATCAACCTAAATATGTATCAATGAATGAATGAATGCACAAAGAAAATGTTGTATATAAACACAATGAAATAGTATACAATCTTTAAAAAGTAGGAAATCTTGTCATTTGCAACACCATGGATAAACATAGAGGATATTCTGTTAAGTGAAATAGCCAGGCACAGAAAGACAAATACTGTATGATCTTATTTATATGTGGAGTCTAAAAAAGTTGAATTCATAGAAGTAGAGAATACAATGGTGGATACCAGAGGCTGAGAGGAAAGGGGAGTTGGGAATATATTGGTCAAAGGATAAAAATTTTCAGTTACATAGAAGGAATAATACAAGAGATCTATTGTACAGTGTGGTGACTATAGTTAATAACAATGTGTTATTTTCTTGAAAATGGCAAAGAGTAAATTTTAAGTGTTCTCACCACAAAAAAAAAAAGCTAAATATGTGAAGTAATGCATATGTTAATCAGTTTGATTTAGCTATTTCACAAAGTTTACATATTGCTAAACAACATGCTATACATGATAAATATGTACAATTTGGCAGTTAAAAATCAATAAATAGGCATATCTCATCTTGGCCAGCTTAAAAAAAAGAGAGAGAGACACTATCATCAATAACATTATCATCACTGTTTTGGTGCCTGGCCCAAATCGATATCCTTTGGTATGATAACAGCACCTCAAATTTTCCTCTGGGGAATTATAAGTATCTTATTTCAATCATGGTTATAAAGGGTATCAACCAAACGAGACTGAGATGCTTCCTCCAGGAATATGAATACTAAGCAAAGTGAATCCAGGATGGAAAATGGCTAGAAATGATTTAGCCTAATGAAAATTCACTCAAGAGCTATTTTTTTTTTCTCCTGTAGTCATGATGATTGCAAACTTTTTAGAAACATTCTTTCTTTAGTTTATCTTTTATCTGTGAGAACCTATGAAGCTTACAGTAAAAGTACTTTTGCTTAAGTGAACCAGATTTAGATTTAAACCGAAGAGTTCTTACTGATTCAATAATCAATAAATATTTGTTCAAAATCTATTTGGATGGATAGTGGAAATCATCTCTCAGCCTGTCAATAGGCAGGTTTTTTGGTTTGTTAATATCTAGATTAATTTAATTCTGTTGGCAAAATGAAACACATGAATAATAATGTCTCCAAAGTAGTAATATTGACACTAATTTGAAGATTTGTTCTATTACAGAAATCAATTAATAGCAACAAAATAAACTCCTTACAGATTTTCATGGATAGCTTACTGCAGAGTATACTAATGAGTACGTTAATGTTTTTTAAAAAATCATTCTAGTACTTAGCACACAGTGAAACTCTCAATAAAGAGTAGTCGTATAATGAGTAGAACTGTGCTTTTTTGAAACTCAGGCCATAAGTATAAAATAGATAATAGAAAATTTTCTTTACGTTTACCAATGCCCTTAAAGTTCCTTGCTGGCCCCAGTGATCCAAAGTGTCCTTAGAGACATGCTATTTTTCTGGGAATTTCTAAGAACCTGATAGCATTAGAGGTCTTTCAATAAGTTTCCAACTGTAGTGGGAGAGGGGACATAAGTTTTATGATGTACTGGTTGAGAACTAAACTAAAAGGCAGGAGAATTCAGCTTGTGTGCTACCTTTACTCTGAATTAACTATGTGACCTGAAGGATATCATTTCAGCTATCCTGCTTCATTTCTCTATTTGTCAATTAAGGATATTGATTTAAGATGAAATCTATCCTGCTTTATATTCTTTAAGATTGTGTTTTCTATATCCATCTGTTCACCATTCATCTATTTGTTCCCTTGATTAAAAAACAACTTTGCTAAGTGTCTATTCTGTGGGAAGAACTGGGGATAGTTGCCCCCAAATAGGTAAATTAGGAGACCATATCTATGAGCAGGAATGGAGGAAAAAGTCATTAGAAATAAATCTTATAAGACATTATAATAAATTTTAAAGTAATATAAAAATGATTGGCTGCTTGAAAGTGAGCACTCAACTCTAGTTGAATAAGCAGGAAGGATCAGAGATGATTTAAAAAGACAGTAATAAAACATGAGATAGCATGGTATATACAAGGGAATGCAAAGAAGTCTCTATAACTGAAGCACAGAAAGAGTATAGGAATGAAGGAGAATAAGAAGAAAAGTCAGGAGGAAACATTTTGTAAATTCCCTTGCATTCCATGCCAAGGAGTTTAAGTTTTAGCATATAGCTGAAGACTTGCAGTCTTCTAAGCCAGAGTAGAATGTTTGCCAAAATGAACCTTTCCTGTTTCTTTAATATTATCAACACATACTTACTTGATCATCAAATTTTATTTTTTATGCCTCCTATGGTATCATTAGTCTATCCTTTCACCTACACTCCAGTCAAACTTCTGTAGTTTTGTCATTTTTTTAATCTGGATTTTATAATGATTTGAAGGGGGAAATAGCACTTAATATTGCAGGCAAAGTTGAGAACTATTACCCTACATGAATCAAATTTTTCTTTCTCTAGTTACTATAGGATAAATATTTCTTAAAGGCAATCTCTTCATTTCTTCTTGTATTCCATCCTCTTCTGCCTTTTTTATAAAACATATACTATTGATAATCCATGTCTCTCAAGTGTACAAAAAACTATTCCTTCCATATAGATGTTGCTCATTTTCATTTACTGCTCAAGATCACAAGTTAAAACTTAGCTGTTACCCAAAACTCACCCTCTAAAAAAATTCTAGTTTCCCAATTTATTGTTTATTTTTCTCATCATCCACTTACTTCTCAGTCCCTAAAGTTTCTGCTTCTATTCCTATCACTCCATTAAAACCTTAGCTCAATCTGCCATTTTATACCCAATGGACATAGTTCATTATTTATTTTATTCAAACTATCAGCAACATCATCCACTTTTGATTTATTTTCTGCATGGAACACTCTCTACTCTTAATTTCTATTTCACCATACACTCCTAGTTTTCTTTCCACCTCTATGCTGGCTTCTTCTGTCCACTTACATCATCTTTCTTACCACATCTTTAAATGATGGAATTCCTCAATACTTACCAAAGGCTCTCTTTTCTTTTCCCTCTATCATTACTTGGAAAATTTCAGCTATTCTTATATGACTTCAACTGTGATCTCTATGCAGCCAAACTGTGATCTTTAACACAAATATCTCCCTGGTGTTTCAAACACTCTGTTCTCTTCTTGATATTACACAGAAGCCTCAAACGTATTGCAAGCACTACATGACCAAAAATTTACTCATGATATTTTCCGTCAAGCTTTGTCATCTTATTTTCTCATCTCAGCAATTGGCACCATCATTCATCTAGCTATTCAAGTCAGAAATCTAATTAATACCAAGAAAGAGATTCATTTGTTTACCAATTTCTTATGTGAAGACAATTTTTTGAGAGCTCTGAACAGTGTCCAAGATCCAGAGAGATTCAGCTTCCAATTCTATCATCTGTTAAAGTTATTGTTTGTTCATGTATATTGTATACTTTAGTATAGGAATGGTACCGTATTCCAAACTATTCCCAAAATATGCCTAGCATGAAAAAGAGTTCATATTAGGTAGTTAATAAAAATTGTTAAATGGCTGATTAATATAATATTAATATAGAAATCCTCATGATCTGAGAATGGTCCTTGGAATAGCTCAACTGGACTGAAACCCCGGGCTTTGGCAAGGATCTTCATATAGAAACAGGATTCTGTTAGAGTATCACCATAGGTTTCAGGAATTCCCGTAAGAAGGAAAAAAGTCAGTGGATACTTCTGTTACCTAAGACTGTATCATTTACTGTTTACTGCACAGTTTTCTTGATACAGCTAGTCTTTACTCAAATTTTATCTTCATATATCTTATGAATAAATAATTTTCATTATACAATGTCAAAATTTTGTCACTAGCATGAGCTAAAGAGAAAAATGAGGGAATATTTTGTGGCCAACATAGGCCATAAATATTTCTACAAGGAGAAAGACATTTTTGGCCTCTTATTAAGAAAAAGGATGAAGATTGCATAAGGGTTAAACTATCATCATTCATGTGGAGTCTGTTACCGTAGATGTTGATTGTGAAGATATTTATTTAATAACTGAGATGAATGCATCACTAGAGTTTTCTTAATTAAACAGAAATTATATGAAAGATGAAACGTGAGATATATTTAGCTCTGTTTTTATAAGTATTTTTTTCCTAGCTAGCAACTAAAATTATGTGGAAAATGAGTTGGCTATTAAATTTTCACATGGAACTATAAACCTATGCTTATATTAATATATTAATATTATCTTCTGTATAATGTCTAAATCTTTTCATTGCATAAGACTGGTAAATACACTACAGAATTTAATTAAATTTTTAATATAAATTTATGTGGTAGCAGAACCACCTTTTTCATAATACCTATGAGTGATACAACAGATTTGCAGTCTATTTCTCTGACTTTTTCTTCTAATTCTCATCAGTATTAAACTAGAAGTATAATTTCCACTCAGCCCAACCTAGAAGAAGGTATGTTTAGTTTTCTTCACTGAAGCTGTGTTTATGTTCTTGATTATTATGTATATTCATCATAAAATACCATGAAATTTTTCTGATAGTTGTGCTCAACACAACTACTCAGGGGTTTCAATATTTTAACTGTATACATTCATATTTAAAAAGTTACCAACTAGTAGTAGATTTTGTTTCCCAAACTGGTTATGTTCAATAATTCTCAGTTCAATCCATTGTATAGGTGCATAACTATGGATGGCTTTTATTAATTTTGTATTAGAACTTCTAATATATACTAGGGCCTACATATGTCCCTATTACAATACCTATCAATAATTATAAAAGCAAACTCTTAGTATTTGTTACATTGACAATTGTAACAAATTCATGTTATTGACAAATTATAATAATTCATGAATTATTTTTTGTTTGGAGAAAAAGGTTGTCATATCCTTTGAGTAACCAATGGCTCACGGTGGATTAGGGGGGTGGTGGTTAGTTTTTACCAACAAGAATGTACCTACTCACATTCATACCTCCTATATGCCAGGAACTATACCAGGCAGTTATTAGGAATGTGTTTGTAATTAAATATTGTTTCCATAGAGTATTTTACAAAGATTATTTTTAAATCATTTTTTTCTCAAGTTAAATTCTAAAAGTACAGAAGGGGAGGAAGATATTTGTATGAGTGTTGAAAAGTTTGCATTTGTGAATCTTTGAAAAGGTGAAATTTCATGCTATAGGTCATTATGTGTGTGTGTGTAGAGAGAGAGAGAGAGAGAGAGAGAGAAATGTAAATATATATATTTACAATTGGAAAAGCAATTAAAAATTGTCAAATCCAGTTCTCTACCTGATTTTTCATGTCAGCAATTTAAGCAACTTTTCCAAGGTTTTATGATTGTTAATTCATATCCTCATTCATCCATTTGACAACTATTTATTGAGCATGTATCAGGCATAGAGAAGTTAGCAGGACAGTTTTTTTCCCTGTTCCTTCAGTTTATATTCTATGAAGTGAGAGTAAAAAATTAAATAAATATCAAAAAATAATTTTAAGAAATTTAATTAGAATATAGCCAAAGTTTACCCATATCTGAAGGAGATAAATCATGTAAAGAAGATCTCTCCAAACAAAAACAAAGTCAGAGTTTATAAATGATAAATCCACAGATATTCTATAAGTTATATTCTATAGTCTTTCTAGTTGAGTAAGCTGATTGACTGAAAGCTATTGGGAAAAACAGTATGCCTTTGAAGAAGCAGCTAAATTATCAGAAAAGTCACTTTTGGTAATTTGTAGGTTTCCAAAACAAAACCACCTTATAATTTTACCTGTGTATCATAAGTGATATGCTCTTCTCAGAGTGATGGCTGCTAATGCCCTCTTTGATGCTTCTACCTTATTTAGCTCAGATCTGGACAATTAGTCTTGTTAGGACTATTTAGTCATTCCTTAGTCCACCTCAACTCCCAGAAAAACAATGTTGACCATAATATGAGACTTTGTTTTCATTTTGAAGTAGTATTATTAACTGGATGTTGACCAAGGATAATGGCTGTATAGTAACATTAAAGCATTTAGCTATTAGACAATAGGAGGTAAGAAATATGAAGATAATTAAAAATATCAAAGGAAGCACTAGATTATTTCATATTTAAGCAAATATAGGCCAAAAGGAATAGTTTAGTAATTTAAACAGTCTACTACAAAAGAAAGAACATATCACAGGGAGAAAGGAAAATATACAAATATAAAAAGTTAAAGTGTCCTTAGTATAGGTCTTGATTGCTGAGAAATTGTTTTTCATTGATGTCATCTTGTTTATCAATTGGTTCTAGAGTTTTCTGCTTCTCAGTGAGTCTTGTTTATCAATTGGTTCAAGACTTGTCTGTCTTTTAGTGAGACTCAGACTAAATTTTCAGTAAGAATGTTTACTCATACAGTAAAATACTCTACTAGGGTAAAAGAAAAGCCAACAAAGCTCTTGTAATTTCAAAGTACTAATGTGACAAACTGGAAACCTGCCACAAGAAATATTTTCCCCATGAGACATTTATTAACTTCTGGTCATGGGCAGGAGTCTGGAAAGCCATAGCAAAATCTTTCAAAAGAAACAGTGAAACTTCCTATAGTTACGAAGCAAAGATATACAAGAAAAGGAGGCATAGGGTCAGTATTCCTTTCCAAATATTTGCCAGATTTTTACATTACATATAGCCCTAGAGAATGGACATCTGGTCTTTAAATATGTAAAGTCCAGATCTGAATCCTCCACAGTTTTCCAGGGATTAGAACACAGACAACAGCCGGCCTCTTAATAACAAGCTCAAGAGGACCACTCCTAATGAAAGGGGCCAAACATAAGTAAAATCAAATTTATAAAAAACTTCCACTACCCCTAACTCAGTTCAATCCATAATTGTATGGAAGTAATCAGGCCCTAAAACTCCTTGCCTAAGAGAGGAAGGTGAACACCATCACTGGTGGAAGATACCAGTGATAGGTATCTTTCATCATGGTATCTCATCTGGGACTTCCCCAGTCTCTTTACATAAAATATCAGATATTCAATCAATAATTATAAAAACAAAGAGAAACCTATGCAAAGAGAAGGCACAGAGAGATAAATAGAGAGAGAAAGAAAGAAAAAGATTAACAGTGAATAGACAAAATAGACAATTGAAGCAGAACAGTAGATGATCCAGATATTGGAGTCAGTAGATAAATTAGTACATAAAATAACTATAATTAATGCATTTTTTAAAGCAGAGGGTGACATGGATAAAGTGTACAAAAGAATGGAAATTTTCATATAAGAATTAAAATCTGTAAAAATGATTAAATGTATATGCTAAAAATGTTTAAGTGAAACACAAAATTTAGAACTCAATAAGTAGCTTTAGCAATTTTAAAATTGTATAACAATATTAAATATTTGGGAATATAGCTGAAAAAGGTATGTAATATCTCCATTCTGAAATTATAAAACATTAATATAAATTAATGAAGCAAAATACATGTTCCTGCATTAGAAGACAATATTATAAAGATGTCATTGACTACTGCCAATTAATTTATTATTAAATAATTCAATATAAAGGCAATGAAAACTCTAGCAAACTTAGAATTATTTTAAAGAAATTGACAAACTGATTCTAAATTTTATATGAAAATACAGCAAGCTTTAAAATGTCCTAGAATAACTATAGGAAGATCAAAAATATATATATAAAAAAGCTGAAGGATATACATAGCAGATATCTAGACCCATAATAAAGCTATTATAAATTAAGCAAATAAGGTATTGGCCCAAAAAGTTACAAACTGATGAATAGAAAAAAATAGAGTTCAGGAGCAGATCCGTACATATCGTATAATTTATGACAAAGACTCAGTTGCAATAGTGTGAAGAAATAGTTTTTTAAGTAAAAGAGATAATAAATTAAGAAACTATCCAATAGAAAAATATGTATCTGAGGCCCTACCTTACACTAGAGCACAAAAATTAATTTCACAGAAATCATTGACCTAAGTGTTAAGTAAATCAGTGCAGTTTTAGCGTAAACCATTGGAAAGTATAGTTGTGACACTGGGGAAGGTAAAGATTTTTGAAATAGGACCCCAAAATTACTAACTATAAATTTGAAAATGATAAAATGGACTATATTAATATTAAGAAATTCTGTTCATCAAAAGAAACTATAAAAACTATAAAAAGGGAACCTATACAAATGAAAGAAATTCCCAATACATATTACCAACAAAAATTCATAGCTAGGATATAAAAGAACTCATACAAATCAGTAAGAAAAAGGCAAACCAATTAAAAGTTCCCCAAATAGTTGAAAGCCACATCCCTAAAATAAGATATTCAAATGACCAATAAATATATGAAAAAATATTCAACTTCATTATTCATCAGAGAAATGGACAATTCTTAAAAATTTAATGAGATTTTGAAGCTATCAAGCTATCAAGCAGTGAAGATGTTAAAAAAAAAAGTCACCCTTTATTTTTATCACTTTTTAGGAAGCAATCAATAAAAGAATTCCATAGGTGGTAACCTAGCAGACTGAGAATCTTTGGGAGTTTCTTTGAAGTTTTAAGGCTTCTACTGCATTGGGAATCCATAGAGAAGGAGATGAAGTTAAGCCATTGTCTTCCAAGGCATTAATTAGTGTGGCTGCTGCTGTAAAGAGGGCATCATGGTCATGAAAATGTACCGCTCAAACCTCCTGGTGCAGAGAACCTTGTTGACTTTCAATACCAAATAGGTAGGTGTCCCTTCGGACGTACTACAGCATTTATAGAAGCCATGCTTCCCACAGGCTACTTCTAGCTTGTCTGAGCACAGCAGGGCCATTAGTTCTGGACCATTACTACCAGATGCACTACTCCACTACTCAGTGACTTTGGTCATCAGCATGACTGAAAATTTCTTAGAATTTTACTGCAGTGTCCAAGTGAAAGGAAGAGTCACAGATGGCTCACTTTATATCAAAAGCTAAAAATGAGTAAACTTTAGTGAGCAAGGCAGGTCAAAGTTAAGATAGGCCAAAAGCTAGGCCTCTTGTGCCAGTTAGTCAAGGTGTGAATGCAAAGGAAAAGTTCTTAGAGAAAAGTAAAAGTGCTACTTTGGTGAATATATGAATTATAAGAAAATGAAACAGCTTATTGCTAAGATGGAGAAAGTTTGAGTGGTCTGGATAGAAGATCAAAACAACCACAGCATTCCCTAAACCCAAGCCTAATCCAGAGAAAGGCTCTCTTCAATTCTATGAAATCTAAGAGAGGTGAGGAAGCTGCAGAAGAAAAGGCTGAAAGTAGAAATGTTGGTTTGTGAGGTTTAAGGAAAGAAGCTGTCTTCATAACATAACAGTGCAAGGTGAAGCAGCTAGTGATGATGTGGAAGCTGCAGCAAGTTATCCAAAAGATCTAGCTAAGATAATAGATGAAGGTGGCTACACTAAACAATGTATTTTCAATGTAGACAAAACAGCCTTATATTGGAAGAAGATGCCATCTAAGTCTTTCAGAGCTGGAGAGGAGAGGTCAAGGCCTGGCTTTCAAGCTTCAAAGGACAGAATGAGTCTCTTGTTAAAGGCTAATGCAGCTGGTGACTTTAAGGTGAAGCTGATGCTCATTGACCATTCCAAAAATCCTAGGGCTCTTATGAATTATGCAAAATATATTTGTTTGTGATCCATAAATGGAACACCAAAGCCTGGATAAGAGCATGTCTGCTTAGTGTATGGTTTACTGAATATCTTAAGTCCACTGTTCAGACCTACTGTTCAGAAAAAAAGAGATTCCTTTTAAAATATTACCACTCATTCAAAATGTACCTGTTCACGCAAGAGCTCTTATGGAGATGTACAAGGAGATTAACATTGTTTTTATGACTGATAATAAAACAACTCTTCTGCAGCCCATGGATCAAGGAGTAATTTTGTCTTTCAAGTCTTACTACTTAAGAAATACATTTGATTAGATTTTAGCTGCTATAGATAGTGATTCTGCTCATGGATCTAATGAAGCAAATTGAAAACCATCTGGAAAAAATCATTATTCTAGATACCATTAAAAACATTTCTGATTCATGTGAAGTCAAAATATCAAAATTAAATTATGAAGTTGATTTTAATCCTTGCAGATGACTTGGAGGGGTTTAAGACTTTAGGGGAAAAAGTAATGCAGATGTGGTGGAAAAAGCAAGAAACCTAGAATTTGAAGCAGAGTCTGAAGATGTGACTGAATTGCTGCAATCTCATGATAGAACTTGAATGGATGAAGAATTGCTTCTTACAGTTGAGCAAAGGAAGTGGTCTCTTGAGATGGAACATACTGGTGAAGCTGCTGTGATCATTTGTAAAAATGACAACAAAAGATTCAGATTACATAAACTTAGTTGACAAAGCAGCAATAGGACTAGCTCCAATTTTGAAAGAAGTTTTATGAGTAAAATGGTATCAAACAACATCACATGATATAGAGAAATCTTTCGTGAGGGGAAGAGTCAATCTATGCAGCACACTTCATTGTTTTCTTGTTTTGAGAAATTGTCACAGCCCACCCTAACCTTCAGCAACTACCACCCTGATCAGTCAGCAGCCATAAATATCAAGGCAAGACCCTCTACCAGCAAAAAGATTATAACTCATTGAAGGCTCAGATGATTGTTAGCAATTTTTTAGCAATAAACAATTTTAATTAAGGTATGAATGTCGTTTTTTAAGACACAATACTATTGCACACTTAATAGGCTACAGTATAGTGTAAACATAAATTTTATATGCACTGGGAAACCTAAAAATTTGTGTAACTAACTTTATTGCAATATTGATTTTATTGCAGTGATCTGGAATCAAATCTACAATATCTTTGAGCTATACCTGCATATATTTTCACTAAGCTTTAATCATCATTTTATAGATTAAGCAATTTTGACACAGGAAGATAAGTGAAAAACCTAAATTTACACAACTCTTAAATGGTGAAGCTTGAAACCAAACTCAGGTCTCTCTTAGTCCAGAGCTGTACTTTTTCCACTATGCTATGTTATCTCCAAATAAAAAGATCTGACATAATTTGAGTGTTTTAGTAGTAACTGTGTGTAAAAGACTCATTCCCAAGAAGACAGATAGTGTGTATATATCAAGCCCAAAGCCAGATTCAGAATATGTTCTAGAACACTCAGTGATATCTACCAGGAACAAGGCAACATGAATAATAACTTAGGCAACACAGAAATCCTGAATTTTTGTGATACACTGTAAGTTTTTTAGTAAATAAGATCTGAGGATATATTACAATGCACATATTCCTCAATTCCCAGCCCCTCCTCAAAACACACACACACACTCACACACACACTACTCTGTAGCTACCAAGGATTGGAGGTGGTCAATCTTAATGCAATCATGGAAATCTATCAAAGCAGCAAGAAAAGGTGTGAATGACCATTGACAACCTACACTTCCATTGAATTTGAACATTCCCCAGTGAATTCCATTACTTTATCTGCCTTAAAAGTTTCATGTTGTTTAATCACACACCAGAAGAAAAGCATGTGAGCTTAATGAACCTAATAAATTTGATTTGATGTTTTCTCCCTTTCTAAACAGTGATTTTAAGAAAAGGTAAAATCTTACTGTTCAACTGAACATATTAAATACTGAAAGAGTCTGTCATTCTACATCATTTCATATGCAGTTCATTTCCTAGACCTTCTACACCAGTTCACTCAACCATATTTCAAGGCTTTTGTCTAGATAGTGAACAATGAAAATAATTATCATATTCTGTCTGAAACCACAAAATCTTGGATGAAAATGGATGCTTGAAAGCACAATTACTAAAACTTTTGTTAGTTATTTTGAGGTGCAGTTTCACTTACGAGCCCCAAATTATATAGCCTGATGGGCCAGATCTTTATAAAATCTGTTGCTGTTTAAAAATTGTGCTGTCTTCAGAATGTTTGTATCTGAAAGGCATTGTAAATGAGAATATATTTAGTAGGCAGCAAATTTTAATCATTAATATTTTAGATAAAGGCAATGACTCCTCTAAGAAAAAAAAAAAAAGAAAGTTAGTGAAAAGGAAGAAATGTCAGGGTAAAGTCAAAACAACTGCTGCTTATGAAGATAAGAATGTCACACCAGACTCAGCATTTCACAATCTAGTCAATAGCTTCCCATAAAGGAAATGGCAAATGAAGGAGCTATGACTAAAAATAGAAGTCCTGTGATTGAATCCTATTATCTACCTGTGCCCTTTAGTTATTATGACAGACAATAGGGCCTCTGTAACTTCATTACTTGTGTCTTTTTATTTTTAAACATAGATATAATTTTCACTTGCATGCTACTTAAATTTTTCATAGTCTCAGAGTTACTTTAACATGCATCAAAAGACCCCTAGAAAATATAACAATAAGAATAATTTTCTCTGCATTCATTGCATCTGTCACAAAATTCAGGAAACTGAGAGGAAAAAAAAAAAAAAAAAAAAAAAAACCTCACAGGCAATTCTATGTATTTTTATATGAGAAACCGGTATGTAAATATTTATAGATTTGTGGTAAGTAATCTCATCCAGTAGCAATCCAACGAATCAAGACACAGCTGGTGAATCAAAAATGGTAATAGAGCAACTCAATGATAGGCTAAAATTTTTGTAAAGTTGAACCATGAGAAGTCATGCCCAGTAGTGCACTACTTTATTAAAGTTTTTATCAAATATTATACTTGGTGAGTCTTCACAGAGAAAAACTATTTAATACAACTTGCTTGTTCTGATCTCTAATGCCAATTTGCATAATAAAGAAGCACATATTTGACAGGCTGCTAAATATTACTCTTGGAACCTATTACTAGGACATACAGATTTCTGAGATTTAATTTTCTAAGCTTAATGAACCTAGTAAATTTGATCTGATGTTTTCCCAAGTTAATATGTTAAGTCTAAATTGTCTTATTTTTTATAGGGACAAAATTGTTCACATTTAAATTAGTCTTGAAGAAAATATTTATTGCTATAGAAATGTGTTATATATAGTCCTCATATATGATGGCTTTTATTTGATTTCATTGATTTGATGATTTGAAGAAGGAAAATAATTAGCTCAACATGAAATTCTTGTATAGCAAATGCTAATTTCTTGAAAAAGTTTTTTGAGATGAGACATTTCATTCATTACATGTGACTGACTACCCCTTAAATGGAAGGCCTTATCTAGGTGTTGTGAAATATACAGACATAGATAAAATGCAAAATTTCCCTCAGGAACTTCAAGCCTATGAAGATAGCTTACACTGTTTTGTATACATTTCTTCAATATAATTTTCTATTTATTTTATGGTTCCTATATATTATATCATATTTGTTTAACTTTTATATATATTTCAAGATAGAGACCATATATAATCTGCATTTACAGAAAACTTGAATATAACTGACATCTATAGTAAAAAGAGCCTTACTTTTAGAATCTTAAAATTTAATATCACAAAATCATAAAACCACAAAATAGAGAATGTATAAATAAAAATAATACTATAAATACTGATAATGGGGTAATGGGGGCACAACCATTAACAAGATGAACAAGCTCAGGGCTAAATATCCAGGGACATAAAGAGAAGAGAATTATTTGATATCAAAATTAGACCACAGTCTGACTAATTATGCAATAGGTATAAAGTTAGCATGCCCTTTGCATTGGTTCTTGTGTTGGATACAGGTGCATAGTGCTGAGAAAAAGAAACATCAACACTGCCTTTGTAGAACTTATAGTTGCTGGTGGTGAAAGGGGCAACATTAACCAAGTAATTATTTCAGCCAGGGATACAAATTATGAAACTTACTGGGTTGGAAAAGCAGAGAAGTCTGATCTCAGCTGAGATCTGAAGCATGAACAGAAGTTACATGGTGCTTACAGATACAGAAAGGGGCTAGAGAGTGTTTCCAGAAAGGGGGAAATGGCATGAGAAAAGATATTGAAGAAGGAGGCAGCAAAGCATATGTGAAGGAGAGACAAATTTATACCTGAAATGTTGACTGTGGAGGCAGAAACCATCATAAGGAAAACAGCTGAGAGTCAATGTTGAAGCAAGAGAAAACCATTGAAACATTTTATGCAGAGGTGATTCTTTTTAAAGAATTATTCCAGCCCTAGTTTGAAGTTTGTATGGGAGGGGTTCTAAAATAGAAGGAGAGACTAAGACTAGGTAGGTGGCCATTACAATAGTTCAGTGTTGTACTTATATTTTTATTTTCTTTATATTATAATGTTTTGACATCCTAAAAAGCTTTCTGGTTGAAGAGAGACTGCTCCTCTGGAACTAGCCAATTCTAGGAGATAGCATGTGACTCATCCAGGAACATGCCTTTAATGTGCAAACCAATCAATCCAAAACCAGACGCCTTCTATATGGCCTATACACCTCAGGAGGCAATAATTTTCTGGATTAATCATCCCAGGCCCAGGTAACAGGCAACTAGGGATCATCCCTATAGCTTAGAGTCAGTAGAAATTATTCGAACTAGCCAGTTCTATGTTGATCCTGCCCCACCTTGCCGTTCCCTCAGAAAGCCCAATAAAGGCTCTGGCCTAGGCTTTTCTGTTAATCCCACTTTCTGTCTCCTAGCTACCCTGAGGCCTCCCCATGTGGCTTTGCATGGTGTGCTGTGCCTCCTATTTCTAAAACTTGTAAGTATAATAAAATTCTGTTTTCCTGAGCATCTCCTGTGCTTCCTCTTTTGGCCACACCTGACTGACCACCACATAAAAGAAAACAGAACATTGAAGCGTGAGGTGGTGATAATGTAAATTCCCATGCTATGCTGGCACTGCAGATGGAGTAGAAATAGGTTCATCTGAGAGATGCTTAGGTTAAGAAATCAAAAGAACTGTCAACAGATTTAATGTGGGGAAGGATGACAAACACTGAGTAAAAAATAATATAGTTTTCTAGCTTGTTCAACAGATGATATCACTTACTGAAACTGGGAATGCTAGAGAAGGACAATATTTGAGAGTAACAGGGTGAGAGATGATTTTTGGTTTTGGTGCATAACATTTTGAAGCATCCAAGAACAGATATCAAGTAAACTTTTGAATAAAGAGCTGTGGAGTTCATAAGAGAAGTCTGAACTTAAGATTTAATTAAAGAGACTCATTAGTTTTCTTTCAAGTTTAACTGAAGAATGATCAAAATGAGGAAGAATAAAGTAACGTGTGTGTTATAGTATGGAAGGAGATGAATTCAGAAGTAAAAATTTTACTAGGAGAATCTGGGTGTAAATCAGAATATACTATTTATCTTTATGATCTCATTATATCAGGATCTGGACTTTTGCCCTATAATCTAAGAAACAAGATTTTTTTTCAGGTTTAAATTCACAAGACATTTAATTGCTACTACATTGCCAGAGAGAAATACGATGAGAACAACTCATATTGAATGGCAGGCTTATGTGAATATAAGCAGCTTATTCTTTCTTTACAGAATGATGCATAGGGGAAGATTAGCTATAAATGATGTTTAGTGTTAATAAGATCTTAGTTATGTGATTTTAGAGTACAATGGTATCAAGTTTCCTCAAACACAATATTTTGCTAAAGCTTGTTGTACTTCCTCTCCTCCTATGAGGAAAAGAGCTTTAAGTTCTCCTGATAATGAAAAACATAAGTACATTATAAAAAGTCAAAAACTTCTTAAAGATATAAAGAAGAAAGTAAAAATCAGTTGAATACTCACCACATTAAAATAATCACCACTTAGGCATCATATATATAAAGCAGCCTTTTAAAATTATTATTATTTTATCTCCTTTTCCTCTCTCTTCCTCTCTCTGTGATGGTTAATTTTATGTCAACTTGACTGAGCTAAGGGATGTTCAGATACCTGGTAAAACATTATTTGTGGGTGTGTCTGTAGGGTGTTTCTGGAAGAGATTAGCTTTGAATCTGCAGACCAAGTAAGAGAAACCCATTCTCACCAACGTGATTGGACATCTTCCAGTCTGTTGAAGGTCTGAATAGAATAAAAAGGTGGAGGAAGAATAAATTCTCTCTCTCTCTTTGAATTGAAACATCCATCTTCATCTGCCTTTGAACATCAGAACTCCTGGTTCTTGAGCCTTCAGACTCTGTGACTTACACCAGTGGCCTCTCTGGTTCTCAGAAAGAGGCACAATGGTGGACCTACTTGGGCTTTGGAAACAATGTATTCCTCATTTGGGTGTGTTACTCTGGCCCATTTACTGAGTAATCTGAATACTGCAAATTTTGAGCTGGGCCTAGAACAAGAGAAAGATCTACAACAGGTCCAGGCTTCTGTGTAAGCTGCTCTGCTACTTGGACGCTATGATTCAGCAGATCCAATAGTGTTTGAAATTTCAGTGGCTGTTTAGAGTCCTGGGCAGGCACCTATAGGTGAATTTCAGCTTATATCTTTAGGATTTCAGAAAAAGGTCCTGCTGTCATCTGTAGACAACTACTGTTTTGTTTGTTTGTCTGTTTATTTCTGAAAGACAACTCTCAAATGGGAAAAAAAAGGAAGATATTTGTGTCCCATGTAAATACTCATCAAATGGTAACCTCAGCAGAGGGGAATTTTAATAATCAAATGAATAGGATGACTCATTCTGTAGGTATCACTCAGCCTCTTTCCCCAGGAACCTCTGTCATCACCCAATGGGCTCAGGAATAAAGTAGCCATGATGGCAGGAATGGTGGTTATGCATGGGCTTAGCAATATGGACTTCCACTCGCTAAAGCCAGCCTGGTTACATCAACCACTGAATGCCCCATCTTCCAGCAACAGAGATCAACACTGAGCCCCCAATATGGGACAATTTGCTATGGTGATTAGCCAGCTGCCTGGTGGCAGGTTGATTATATTGGACCACTTCCAACATGGAAGGAGCAGCATTTTGTCCTTGCTGGAATAGTCACTTACTGGAATAGACAGATTTGTCTTCCCTACATGCAGTGCTTCTGCCAAAACTAGCATCTGTGGACTTACAGAATATCGTATTCACCATCATGGTATTCCACACAGCATTGCTTCTGATCAAGAAACTCATTTTCAGTAAAAGAAGTGTGGCAGTAGGCCCACCCTCATGGAATTCACTGGCCTTACCTTTTCATCCACCATCCTGAAGCAGCTGGTCTAATGGACCAGTGGAATACCTCTTTGAAGATTTTGTTACAGCACCAGCTAGCTGGCAACACCTTTCAGGGCTGGAACAAGGGTTCTCCAGAAGGCTGTATATGCTCCAAATTAGTGGCTAATATATGGTGCTTTTTTTGTGGTAGCAAGGATTCACATGTCCAGGAATCAAAGGGTGGAAATGGGAGTGACACAACTCATTATTACCCTGATTGACCCCCTAGCAAAATAATTGTTGCTTTCTGTCCCCACAACTTACATTCTGCTTGCCTAAAGGTCTTAGTTTCAAAAGGAATAATGCTTCCACCAGGAGACACAACAATGATTCTGTTGATTTGGAAGTTAACAGTGCCATCTGGCCCCTTTGGGCTTCTCATGTTCTTGAGTCATCAGACTATGAAGGGAGTTACAGTTTTTGCTGGGGTTATTGATCCAGACTCCCAAAAGGAAATGGAACCACTACTCCACAATGGAGGTAAGGAGGAGTATGGAATACAGGATATCCCTTATGGCATCTCTTAATATTACCATGCCCTATGATTAAGGTCAAGGGAAAACAACCTAATCCAGGCAGAACTATGAGTGGCCCACTCCTTCAGAAATGAAGGTTTTGGTCACCCCGCCATGTAAAGAACCAAGACCAGCTGAGGTTCTTGCTGAAGATAAAGAATACAAAATAGGTGGTAGGAAGAGGTAGTTATAAATAGCAGCTATGACTATATTATCAGTTACAGAAAGAAGGACCGTAATTATCATGAATATTTTCTCCTTCTTTTATTATAAATATGTTTGTGTATAGATAAAAATATAGTATTCAAATATCTTTGGTTTTTGTTTTATAATTACCTTATCTTATAACATAATATGTATTGAATTTATGTCAGTATTTAAGTACTGTTAATTTTATATCATAGTATTTAAGTTATGGGTTATGAGGAGAAGAGTAAACATTGCTGAAGGATTTTAGCTCCTCTACTGAGAAAGACATTAATATGTTTTCAGTTGTGCTCAAGGTAATTGTATCATGATAGGTGAAATTATGACCTTGTTATTTTATTTATTTGTAGATTAACTATGGCATAAGGAAGTTTATATTAATATAAGTATCAAGTGGACAGTGAGTGAATTTGTGATGGCTAACCTTACGTGTCAACTTGACTGAGCTACAAGATGCTCAGATAGCTAGTAAAATATTGTTTCTGAGCATGTTTTAAAGTGTTTGTGGAAAATAGTAACATTTAAATCACTAGCCTATCCATTTTTGCCAGCACCATTTTTTGAATAGTGTTTCCTTTCCCTAGAGTATGTTGTCTGTCTTGCCAAAGATCAGTTGGTTGTAGCTAGATGGTTTTATTTCTGGGTTCTCTGTTCTGTTCCATTTGTCTATGTCTCTATTTTTGTGCCAATATTATGCTGTTTTGGTTACTATAGCCTTGCAGTATAATTTGAAGTCAGGTAATATGATGCCTCCAGTGTTGTGCTTTTTATATAAGATTGCTTTGGCTATTTGGGCTCTTTTTTGGTTCCAAATGAAGCTTAGGATTTTTTTTTAGATCTCTGAAATATGACACTGGTATTTTCATGGGGATTGCATTGAATCTGTAAATCATTTTGGGTAGTATGCATGTTCTAACAACGTTGACTCTACCAATCCATGAGCAAGGGATGTTTTTCCATTTGTTTGTGTCATCTGAAATGTCTTTCATCAGTGTTTTGTAATTCTCCTTGTAGAGACATTTCACCTCCTTTGTTAAGTATATTCCTAGGTATTTTAACTTATTTGCAGCTATTGTGAATAGTATTGAGTCCTAGATTTGACTCTCCACTTGACTGTCATTAGTATAGAGAAATGCTACTGACTTGTGTGCATTGATTTTGTAACCTGAGACTTTGCTGACTTTATTTATCAATTCTAGTAGTCTTTAGGGTTTTCTACATACAAGATCATATTAGCACACAGGGATAGCTTGACCTTCTCTTTCCTGATTTGGATGGCCCTTATTTCCTTCTCTTGCATGAATGTTCTGGCCAGGACTTCCAATACTATGTTGAATAGAAGTAGGGACAGTGGACACCCTTGTCTTGCTCCAGTTCTTAGTAGGAATGCTTTCAACTTTCCCACATTCAGTATGATGTTGGCAGTGAATTTGCATATATGGTTTTTATAACTTTGAGATATGTTCCTTCTATGCCTAGTTTGTTGAGGGATTTTATCATGAAAGTACGCTACATTTTATCAAATGCTTTTTCAACGTCTATTGAGATCATGTGGTCTTTGTTTTGTTTCTGTTTTTGTGATGAATCATGTTTATTGATTTGTGTATATTAAATCATCCTTGCATTCCTGAAATGAAACCCACTTGATCATGGTGGATTATCTTTTTTATGTGATGTTGAATTTGGTTTGCTAGTATTTTTTTGAGAATTTTAACATCTATGTTCATAAGGATATTGGTCTATAGTTTTCTTTTTTTGTTGTGTACTTTCCTGGCTTTGGCATCAGGGTGATACTGACTTCATCGATAAGTTAGGGAGGATTCCCTCCTTCTCTATGTTATGGAATAGTTTCTATAGGATAGGTACCAGTTCCTCTTTATATGTCTGGTAGAATTTGGCTGTGATTCCCTCTGGTCTGGGGATTTTCTTTTGTTGGGAGATTTCTTATTACTGCTTCAATCTCTCTGCTCATTATTGATAGGTTCAAGGTTTCTATTACTTCCTGATTAAGACTTGGGAGGTTATATGCTTCCAAGAATTTATCCATTTCCTCTATGTTTTCTAGTTTCTGTGAACAGAGATTTTAATAGTATTCATGGATGATATTTGTATTTCTGTGGTATCTATTGTAATTTCTCTTTTTTCATTTCTGATTGAGGTTGTTTAAGTCATTTCTTTCCTATTTCTGGTTAATCTGCCTTCCTAGAAAGTAAGTAAAGTCTGTCAATTTTGTTTATCTTTTGAAAGAACCAACTTTTTGTTTCATTAATTTTTTGTATAGCCCCATGCAGAAAAATGAAACAAGATCCCTATCTCTCACCATAGGAAAATTAATTCAAGATGGATTAAATGCAAATTAAGGCATGAAGCCATAAAAATTCTAGAAGAACATGTACTAAAAACTCTTTCAGACATCAGCCAAGGCACAGAATTTATGACTAACACCCCAAAGGGAAATATAGCAACAATGAAAATGAATAAATGGGACTTAATTAAATTATAACACTTCTGCAGAGCAAAAGAAATAATCAACGGAATGAATAAACAATCTATAGAATGGTATAAAATATTCACAAACATGGGCAAAAGACAACAGAAATTTTTCAAAAGAATATGGAAAAATGGCCAAGAAACATATAAAAAATGGTCAGTATCAAAAATCATCAGGGAAATGCATATTAAAACTACAAAAAGATACCACCTTATCCTTTTCAGAATGGCCATTACTAAAAAGTAAAAAAAAAAAAAAAAAATAGATGCTGGCAGGGATACAGAGGGAAAAGAACTCTTATGCACTGTTGGTGGGACTGCAAATTAGTGCAACCCCTATGAAAAGCAGTATGGATATTCCTCAAAGAACTAAAAGTAGGCCTACCATTTGATCCAGCAATCCCACTCCTGGGTATCTACCCGAAGAAAAAGAAATCACTTTATGAAAAAGACACCTGCACTAGAATATTTATCACAGCATAATTCAGAATTGCAAAGATGTGTAATCAACATAAGTGCTCTTCAATTCATGAGTGGATAAAGAAAATGTGATATATATATACACACACACACACACACACATACACATACATATACACATACACACCATGGAGTACTATTACTCACCCATAAAAAGGAATGAAATAATGTCATTTGCAGGAATGAGGGTGGAACTGGAGACAATTATCCTAAGTGAAGTATCGCAGGAATGGAAAACCAAACACCATATGTTCTCACTAATAAGTGGAAGATAATAAATGGCTACATATGGGCACAAAGTGATATAAAGGACATGAGAAATCAAGAAGAGGGGCGGGCAGGAGGGTAGTTGTGGGAAAAAAATCTTACCTATTGAATATAATGAACACTATTCTGGTGATTGGCGCACAAAATTCCTGACTTAAGCATTATACAAAATATCCATGTAACTAAGTACACTTGTATTCCCTTAATTAATTTTGAAATAAAATAAATAACCCCCCTAAACAATCAATAGACTGAGTAAAGATGATCAATCTTCACCAACGTGGAGAGGCATCATCCAATCCACTGAGTACCTAAATAGAACAAAAGACCAGAGAAGGGGCAAACTTTCTTTGTCTGTTCTTAAACTAAGGTATCCACCTTCTCCTTTTCTCAGACATCAGAGCTCCTGGATCTCAAGTCTTTGGTCTTATACTGAGTTAAACCATCAGCTTTCCTAGTTTTCCAATTTACGGGACAGCATATAATGGGATATCTCAGCCTTCATAATAGTATGAGCCAATTTGCATAATAAATCTCCTCATATACTTATATATCCAACTAGTTCTGTTTTTCTGGAGAACCCTAATATATTTCTGTATTTCATCTTCTAAGACTATCAGAGTAAAGGTAAACAGTTTCAAAAATCTGTGTATATTTCATAGCTTCTGTGATGCTTATATAATGAAAAATAGATACATAGTTATATACATGTATTTATAAATATACATTTTTGTCATTTGTGTTATAAAAATAGGATTATATTTTTTAAAGTACTCAGCTTCATGCTTTTCTCATTAATGTGAAAATTCCCTCTTTCTTTTCAATGCTATGTAATGGTGTCAATGATAGATATGATATGGTGTGAATAAAATGCCATGTATATGGAAACATTTATTCAACCATTTTATTGAGGAGGAGTAACTTGTTTTCATTTATTTTAGAAAAATGTTTCAATAGACATATTTGTGAAAAACGTAATTTTATATTTATGCTTTAATTTATTTTATACAGTCCCAAGTGTCATATTGCTTAGTACAAAGATCTGTTTACTTTTCAAGACATCTGTAACAATTCATGTTTCCATCAACAAGATACGAGAATACTACATCACTGTGAGCAGCAGGTGTTATCACTTGATTTAATTTTCCCAATATGAAGTGCATAAATTGATATAACTTTATTACTCTAATTTAGATTTTCTTGCTACTAGAGAGTTAGAGTATCCTTTCATTCTCAAGAATGTCTCCTAAATCTTTGAATGTATTTATTTACATCTCAAATTTTAGTCTATATAGATTATTTTTTGATCTGAGATTGATAGTTATATAATTGTCATTAAGCAAATAAATAATCTGTATCCCACCAAATTAAAATATCTATTTTAGCATATTTCAAGTTTTCATGTATACTGGTATATATTTCTAGACACAATATTACTTTATTTTCCTGTTTTATTGTATTTTCTAAAACTTCTAACCAATGTTTAATAATAAGGGAGTAAGTGGCCATTTATGCTTTTTTCCTGTTTTTAATAGAAATAGCTTTAATATTTCACCATTTAGAATAATGCTTGTTAGTGATTTTGGACAGTCTCTATGATATTTAATTAGATGCCACCTATTTCTGTATTACAAGCAGATTTTATTTGGAATGGTCTTTGAATTAATATATGACCATGTGTTTTTTTTCCTCCATTTATTGGCTGATAACAAAAATTAGGTTGACAGATATTGCTGATATTTAAAGATTCCTACGTTCTATGACATAAATACTAATAGTCATATTGTATATTGACTTTGTTACCATAATAATTATTAATTTCCCAATAGTTTATTCAGAATTTTTGTGCCTACATTAATGAGATTTGTCTATATATTTTTTCTTACTCAAGTGTCAGTACAAAGATAATAGTGATTTTGTTAAATGAATTGAAAAACTTTCTATCATATTTGATATCATCTAGTCTTGGTAACTTTTATTATTTAAATTAGAAATCTTCAATTGACCTTCTAAAATTTTCATAGATATTTTTCTAACCCAGTTTATTTCTTGTAAGATAGCTTTGATTACTTATATTTTCCTTTGAAATAATCTGTATCTTTCAGATTTTAAAATATGATACCATAGGCTAGCATATGGTATTATTTTATTTTTTTTCCTCATTCCCCTTTTACAATTCTCATAACATTTTTGTATTTGTGATTTTCTTTAACACATTGACTGGTACACTAGAAAAAAAAATTTCCCTGGGGCAACAGCATTTTATTACGAAAATAGAATGAAAACTTTGAAAACAAAATGATCCTTTCTAATTTAATGAAAAATTTGTTATTTTGTATTGTTTTCTGTGCATGAGTTATATGCAGTTTATGTGGCACTAGAATTTTTACACTGCATGCCACTTGAGTTGTATGTGACTCACAACATACTTATTGAATTTGTTTCAGAGAATTGAGTCTTCATATGCTTGATGAGGCCCTGAGCTCAAAGCTCAAAGAGTTAAATACAATTCACATGGCAGTTAAGGTGTTAATCTCATTTCAAATATTATAAATTTATGTGGTCCCTCTTTTTCTTAATCAGACTTTTGAAGGTTTTAATGTTTTGTTATATTTAATTTAATTTTTAAAATTACTTTTATTTATTCTCTGTTTCTAATTTCCTTTGGATTATTTTGTCACTTTCGTTTTCTAGTTTCTTAAAATAAATACATAAATTCTTTATTTTCAGTCATTTTCTTTAATATTTAAGAAATTGAGGAGAGAGATGGGATCACTAAGATAGTAGAATAGGAATTACAAGTCGTCTTCCTCCCACAGAAAAACAAAAAATAGGCAGCTATCCATGATGGTAATAGCCTTGGGTGGCCTCAAGTGTTCATTTAAGAACCTCCAGCAACACAATCGAGAATAATGACACAGAAGGGATAGCTGGGGAGACTGGCACACCTGGGACACCTGGAGATGGCTAGAAACAAAGAAGCAGGGTGGAGGCTATGAGTATCAGCCACAGAGTGGGTACCACTGTGGTCCCCAGTTATTTTCTCTGCATTGGCATTCATCATCGAGAGAAGCAGCAGTCATCCTTATAGAACATCCTCCAAACAGGGAGACATTACTGAGGCCCCCACCCAAGAAGGAGCTGCTGCCGTGCTCCCTGGGACTGGAGCCACCACTCCTTCCAAAAAAATGCATGCCCTTGACCCCAGATCAATAGCCAGCCACTCCACACGTGCCCACACCTCAGATTCTAGCTGCCTAAAACACCACAGCCACTGCAATGCTAGAGGCTAACACTCCTACAACCTTAGAGCTGAGGTGGCTCTGTTTGTGCCTTTACTACAGAAAGCAGCTTCCTACGCACTCTGATCAGCACCATACCTCTCACCATATTAAAATAAATAAATAAATAAACCTCGAAATTGATTAAAAACTTAAATGTAAAACCTTCTGAAACTATGAAACTACTGTGAAAAAACATAGCAGAAATGTTTCACAAAATTGGGTCTGGCAAGGATTTTTTAGATAAAACCTCAAAAGCACATACAAGAAAAGCAAAAATGGACAAATGAGATTTTATCAAACTGAAAAGCTTTTCGCACAGGAAAGGAAAAAAACTAGCAGAATGGACAACCAATGGAATGGGAGAAAACGTTTCCAAACTATACTTCTCACAAGGGGCTAAAATCTGGAATATATAAGGAACTTAACTCACCACAAAACAAAACAAAAGCAACAGAAACAACAACTTGATTAAAAACATGAGCAAAAGACCCTAGGTGGGGTGCAGTGGCTCACGTCTGTAATTCTAACACTTTGGAAGGCCGAGGCGGGAGGATTGCTTGAGGGCATGAGTTGGAGGCCGGCCCGAGTAAGAGTAAGACTCTGTCTCTACAAAAAATAGAAAAATTAGCCTGGCCCTGGTGACACGCACCTATAGTCCCAACTACTCTGTAGGTCAAACCAGGAGGATGGCTTGAGATCAGGAGTTTGAGGTTATAGTGAGCTACGATGAGGCCACTGCCCTCCAGCCTGAGTGAAAGAGTGAGACCTTGTCTTAAGAAAAAAAAAAAAATTCCTTAATAGACATTTTTCAAAACAAGACATACAAAGGCCAATAGGCATATCAAAAAATGTACATCACTAATCATTAGGAAAATGCATATCAAAACCACAATGAGATACCACTTCACTCTAGCTAGCATTGCTTTTATCAAAAAGACAAAAGATAACAAGCATTGGTAAGGATGTGGAGAAAAAGAAACCCTAGTACACTGTTGGTGGTATTGTAAATTATTACAGTCATTCTGGAAAGCAGTATGGAGGTTTCTCAAAAAAGTAAAACTAGAATTATGATGCGGTACAGCAATCCCACTTCTGGATATATATCCAGTGGAATTGAAATCAGTATGCTGAAATGATTTTTGCACTCCCATGTTAATTGAAGCATTATTCATAATAGTGAAGATACAGAAACACCAACGTGCTCATCAACTGATGAACAAATTTTAAAATTTATTGTATATAAACATATGTTAATATATGTGTGTGTGTGTGTATATGTATAATGGAATACTATCAAGACTTTAAAAAGCAGGAAATTCTGTCCTCTGCAACAACATAGATGGACCTGGAAAACATTATGCTCAGTGAAATAAGTCAGGCACACAGAGACAAATGCCACATAGTCACACTTACGTGTAATCTAAACCAATTGAACTCAGAAGTAGAGAGTAGAATGGTAGCTCCCAGAGGCTGGGAGTGGGAGTGGATGGGGAAAGGGGAGACGTTGATCAAAAGGTACAAAGTTTCAGTTAGATGGGAGGAATAGGTTCTGGGGTTCTCTTGCACAGCATGATGACTATAGTTAATAATATATTGTATATTTCAAAATAGGTAAAAGAATGGATTTTAATGTTCTCACCACAAAGAAATGGTATTTGAGGTAACAGACATGTTAATTAGCCTGATTTGATAATTCCACAATGTATATGTGTTTTGAATCATTATATTTTACTCCATAAATATATTTAATTATTATTTATCAATTAAAATAAAATAAAACTTTTAGAAAATAGCAGTCAGAGCAACATTTTGTGTCTATTCCCAAAGCTCAGTTTCTACAGGATGATATTTGGGGGCCAGATGGTACTTACACTTGGAATGGAGAACATTACAAAAGAGGAGACCCTAAATTGGGAAAGTAATCTTATATGCTGATGATCTGTCCATTCTCCTCTCTGGAGAGAGAGAAAAACCTTATACTTACTCTGGATTAAGCAAATACTCTCTGGAGAGGGGAAGGTGATGTCTCTATCTATACTACCCTGGACCGTCTCTGGGAAGAAAGACATCTCTAACCTTTATTATTTACTTCTTTGTTCAGAGGACCCTAGACCATGCAGAAATGTTAATTACTTAGAGAAAATTGTCTCACAAGAAGAACCAAATAAAACTTAAAAAAAAACCAGACTTCATAAAAATGATAAAGTTATTAATTACCTTTCCACCTCCTGGTTTGGCAGGAAATATTGATAATCAAATGCATTAAATAAAAATATATAATTTTACTTGGGATATCTGTTAACTGTCCTATTTGCTATTTTATTTATCCAATAAAAATTACAGATACATAGGTATCCCTCTTTATGTTGTTGTAATCTCCCTAAGTGACGGTTCAGCAGCTATTCCTTTCCTTGTACCCTGTGTTTTCACCAGATAGAGCTGTTTGGTTTTTTCCCCATCCCAGCCTATGTGCTTTAGTATCTGCTACTCTCTGAATGGAATAATGTTCCCCCTTCTCTTTAAGTCAAACTTCTGTCAATTCTTTATTACTTATCTCACTCATATTTTATTGCCCCAAATCTATCTTCCTCTCAGGTAAGAGTTGGATTAATGAAACAATATGTGTAAAGTATCTACCATAGTGGCTAACATTATAACTTAAGAAATTGTATTAATATATGTTCTGTTTATTTTTATTGCTCTGGACACCAATAGCATTGGTTAAGTACCTATCAATTTTAATATGTTACAGATTGGCATCTGTATTAATTCTCCTACCTGATAAATAATTCTTCAGTGATATACAACCTAGTGTATATACATTGCAGAATTCTCCACAGTGCTTATGTTAGTACCAGAAAGAATAGATGAATAAGACTGTAGAAAATTGGATAGATTTAGTGAAAAAATGGGTGACCAAATAAATAAATTGCAGTTACATAGTATATAATATGTGGGAGGTAGCTTCTAAGTGCTGGATATACATCGCTACTTGAATCTTCAAAACAACCCTATAATGTAAGCTCTACTATTACGTGAAATTATATATGAAGATATGTGAAAATATATATGAAGATATATACTGATGCCTAGAGAAAGAGGTTAAGTAATTTCTCTAGTCATTCAGCTAGTTAATGGCAGAATATGGTTCACATCCAAAAAGAATCAATGCCATTTAGTATTACATTATCTTGAGTAAATGATTATGGTGGACAAAAGACTTATCAACTTACTAGTGGCTCTTTTTCCATCATTATGTGTGCATAAGAGCGTCTATTAGTATATGTAGAAATAAAGAGAATAATCTGTTATTTAAAAATTACCTGCCTTATAATGCAAGATGTATGAAATTTAAAAGGAGTGTAATTTGAAAGAAAATCCGAAGATTAGATGCCAGGGAGGGTGATCCCAAGAAAATACAATCAGAAGACAAAATCAAAGAACAAATTCCACAGGAATAAAATAAAGAAGCCATGACACATACAGTGCTAAGGCATTTCACATTGCATACACACACAAAATATGTATGCTTCCTAACTTTTGCCCCAGTAGTGCTATGGATTTTACCAATGGCCCAGATCAACATGTCTCCTTTTTTAAGGTAATTTGAAAAAAGGAGAAAATTTTGAAATAGCTCATAGGCCTAAATGTAAATTAGACTTTAGCGAATATCTCGATAAATATGGCATTTCTTTCTCCACCACCTAAAATTAGAGTAGTTCGAAATTTGCCATCATTCATACTCATGTAAACCCAACTTAGAGTAGATTCTTATACATATGCCAACTCTGTTTCCAGGCTAATTCAAAGGATACTTCAGCAGTCTATTTTAATTATAATTCACAGTAGACCACTCCAATCTTAAGGGACCTCAGAATCAAGACTTTATTTTTATATTTTTATAAACTGTCTTTTACTACATTAAGCCAATAGGCTTTTTAAATTTTAAAAAGGAAAGCTATATTTAAAAATTATAGTTAATTCTCTATTATTAATGTTCATCTTAATTTTTGATTTTGGTAGGATAATAGCAACATGAAAAAATAGTCAATAAACTATACTATTAAGGTCAACAATTTTTAGTATTGAAATCAATTTATAATATTTTTGCTTGAGATGCACATAAATTTGAAGAGGCAGTAAGTGTAAACAGAATAGCTGATTTCTTGGATGCACTCCAATATAATTATAGCTATTCACCCTTGTGACTATATGTATGTGTGCAGCTTCAAGCTATTTCCCTGCCCCAAGACACACTGGCAGTATTTTTAGATGTTTGCAGTTGATTGAAATGCAAAATCTCTGTAAACTAGAAAAAACATACTATCTAAATTGAATATACAACTAAATTTAAATAGTAAGTTAAACACGTATTTTGGCATTCATGTCAGTTCTTAACTTGTAATCTTTTGACTTGGAATTGAGTTATCCCTAAGTATTTAATAACAAAATAATGTAATTCTAACAGGCAATTGTAAAAAATATTATCAATCACATTTATTATAAACATCTCATAAAACAGCAAAATGTTTATGTGATTGTGGAAGGCAGCTAGGTTGTTCTGTAATGTATAAATATTTGCATATATTGAAAAAACCCCAGCAGGCAGCAAACAAGGTTTATTTCTCTGTTTTCCAAAAAGTAAAATTGCATTTGATATGATACCTACTTAATTTATATTAAAATATATTGAACATTTTTCCTATATAACATTGATCATCACTACAGTCTAACAAGTCTACATTTTGAAATAGCTATGCTTTAATCATAATATATAGAAAATAACACTTTCTCCAGCCCAGGGGTTGAGCAGAGATCCTCAAACATATTTGTGATGTTAAATGATATTACCTTGTGTTTCATGCATATATATACATATGTGAAATTATAGTTGTTGTTTTTATTATTGTTTTGCTTTCCATGATGAACGCATTTAAGTGACAATAGTGTTCTCAAAATAATTCTGTTTATAGTTTACGTAGCTGGCATTGTTTTTATATGGGTAAGAATAAAACGTGATTTTATGGAGAGAAAGTGGAGTTCTTTTTATCTGTAGCCTTAAGGCCGCCAACTGTCGATACCTTAATCCACTAATCCTCTCTGTAATCATGTGTTCACGTGCTGTACAAACACTCAGGAAATCATTTTAAGAAACTCTTTTATTCCCTTGCTATGGGTATACTTACTATAGGCTGTATATTATAAAATGGCTAATAAAATATTTGAATATTTATAAACTAGCACTGAAAGCTATTGTTTTATGCTTATCTTTTTCTTTAAGAAAAAACATAAAAATTGAAGAACCAAATAGAACAGTAACAAGGAAAATGAATGACATCACATTGTATAAATCTGCAGGATTTTTTACATTTGACTTTCAACTATTGTTTTTAAAGATCCTGCCTTCTATTTACTTGTCAGAGACTAGATTTAATTTTCGTATGCTGCATAGACTTCTCCATGTTAAGATATTGATATAACAAATTGCTGAATGTTTTAGTGATTGATTCTTGCTGACCAAAATGGGCTTTCAGATTAGAAGTCTTTCTTTTTTCCCTAGAAGACACCTGCTGAGACAGAAGTCTGACTGCCACACAAAAGAAATATATGGTTTCTTCAACTGGTTCCATCTAGCAATTTGCAATGCTATCAAAAATTGCATTTTTTAATGAAAATTACCTAAGAATTTGGCAGAAAAACCTTGGTTAAAATGGACTAACTACCCATTCTCAAGCAGTATTAGCATACTGATTGGCCATTACTTCTGTCACTCTACTGACTACAAAATTATGACAGGCCCCACAGCAGGAAGCAAATGATCATTAATACCCTATCCTCTGGGACACAATAAACTGCCATTCACTTGCATACAAATAAAATACACAAAGGTTGTCAGCAAGGGTACAAAAAAGGAAAGATGCTTTTGCAAAATGGTTTGATACTACAGTGGGATGGGACCACTCAAAGGGTTTTTGTTTTTCAGTCTATCTCATCATGGTAGGAAAATTCTTTTATATAGATTTCCTTTTCAAGTAGCCTATCTTTCTTTACTTGAGCTCTTTGAGTTTTTCAATTAAATGGTAAGGTCTTGCTTCTGAAGAGAAAGAAAAAACTTTGTAATCCTGTAATTAATCCCATAACACAGAAAATATTAAAAATTCTAAAATTATGTTAAAATGTAAGACAATGCATCTTTTTGGTTTAAATATAATGTGTAAAAAAAATCTGGTCAATATATTTTAACCTAACACAATTATTAGGGAAGAGACATACTTCATACCACGTAATTGGTGATATCATTAAAATAGAAAAATGACACACAAGTATGGTATTATAATTGAAATTCTACTGTCTAACTTGTTACATAAAAAGGTATGATAAAATTTAAATTTAATTAAATATTATCATATGACTAATATTGTACTCTTTCATAAACAAATTATATGGGATTGAGAAATGGAATTAGTGGCAATGTTTTGTAAAGAATAGTGAATGATCAATTTCTTTGATATTTATTAAAGCAATAATTTCTCTGGTAAGTGTTGAATTTTCAATCACTTAAACTTTTCCTGAATGTATGAAGGGAATGCAACAATTCCTGGCAGGATCATATGATTTTCATAGATTGTATATTCGCCAGTCTAAACTTATAAAGGCATTATTTTAACCTGAAAAAGTACAGAATACATATTTAGAATATTCAAATTTAGTTTGCTTACTTAATTTAATTTTATTGCTTTTTCTAAAATTTTATTCTCTTTGTGAATTTCCAGTGAAACAGACAAATGTTGTGCTCAAGAATTTGAAAGTAGGTATTTATATGCTCCATACTTATAAATCAGCTTTATAAGAGTTTGAACAAGAGATACTTGCTGATTCTATCATTTAAACTCTAGGCTAAATGGAACAAATTACTAATACTCCCAAAACATGGATGAATATCAAATGTATTATGCTAAATGAAAGAAGCCAGGCTGAAAAGTCTACATACTGTATGATTCCGTATTTAATGATATTATCTAAAAGCCAAAGCTGTAGGGACAAAACACAGATCAAGGGTTACCTCGAGCTGAGGGTGGGAGAACATATTGACTATAAAGGGGTACAAGAAATTTTTTGGTATGATGGAGCTATTCTTTATTTTTGATTTTAGTAATAATTACATAACTACATGCATCTGTCAAAAGTCATAGAAATATATACTAAAATGGGTGAATTATACTGTGTATAAATTATACTTCCATAAACCTTACTTAAAAAAAAAATGCTCTAGGCTTAGCAATATCATGAGAACACCAGAATGTTCTGAATTGGGGTCATTTAGTCTGGCAAAGTAGCAGAAATGACATTCATATCTTTAGTATTGGGCAGTTAGAAGCATTTTCTTTAATTGCCTGTAGTGATACAGCTCCCAATGTTGGATGCTAAAAAGACTGAGAGTAGATTAAAAATACTCACTGCTATTTTAACGTCTCCCTCATGTAGCATCAAGCGAAAATAAAACTCTAATATATCAGTTAACACACTTCACCAGAGAAATAGATTATCATCTTCAATGGGTAAAGAAAAAATGGCAGAGAATGTCATTTCTGTTAGACACACCAACTCCTTCCCTTTTTCCTGACCTGCTTTCCACTTTTAGGCCTTGGACCCAATGGCATTATTAACTGTACTACTACTAACGATGAAATAATCTACATCCTTCTTTTACACGGCAGCAAGAGGCAGTTCTCATTTTTACAGCAGTGAATAGATTACATTTCATAAACACAGCAATGAAATATCACCTACCAGATGTGATTGAATTGTCACTTTGACCAAGTAACCCACAGAAAAAAAGAACTTTAGCAGAGAAAATACAGAACAACCCTTATTGAAATTGCAGAGGGAATATTGGTAGTCTGAATGTTATTACCCAATTTAGACTATAGGATTAAGATGTAAAAGTAGGAAAAAAATGTAAAATTCCCAATTATTAATTAGGATAATGAAAAAGAATAAGCACAAGATTATCAGCAACTAAAAAAGAAAGAAAAACAATTTGAGATATATGAGGGAACAATAATCATCAAAATTATGTATATAAACCTAAATCCATAAATGCAAAGTCTACAGAAAGAAAATTTATTCATTTCCAAACAAATTTGCAATCAAGTGAGGTAAATAAAAGCTATATATTAAATGAAAATTGACTAGCTTCTGCTTCTTTCAGGCATTATTCCAAGTGCTAAAGACACAGTCATGAACAGGAGAGATGCTATTCTTACCTTCACAGATTTTGCAATCTAAATCACCAGCGGCATATAGTTTTGTGCCAAAGATGATTGTCATTGAACTTTTAGAAAAAACAGGAAAACTATAAATGTATTCTAGATTTTTTTTTAAAAAAAGAACAACACGATTCAAAATTTAAGTTTCTTTTTTAAAAAGCAAAATAAAAAATAATTTGTTTTTCTATGTCTTTGAATCTGACTGAAACACTTTGTAAAATGAAATGAGCAGTTATATATATTATTCCTTGAATTCTGGACCAAACTTTAAACAAAATTAATTAATTATGCTTCAAGAGAAGTTAGTTTTTTAAACTAATTTCTTCTAAGTCTTTAGGAATAACAGATAAATTAATTATCATTCAAACACCTGATTAAATGACCAGAAAATTCATTATTTATTATTAGCCATTTGTTATTATTCATAGCTAATATCCTCAACAAATTTCTCCTCGATTTATTAAATCCTCTTCTCTGGTTTATAAACTTATAAATCAGGGAAGGGGACAGTTTCCTATTTATAGATCCAAAGATCTAATCCAGTCTATTAATAGAAAATAATTTTATAATATTTTTGTGAAACACTTGTATATACATTCAATTATAATTCATTTAGCACATACATTACCCTTACTTCTCCAATAAACCAATATGATCTGAATATTATGATTTGTTTTTTTAAATTGTAGCTTTTCCTAAAATAATTTTTTTATGTAGACAAAAGAAAGAAAAATTGATTTGCTGGCTATCTCCAGTCAGATAGATAACACCAGCTTTCACTATTAAGGACTTCTCAGCAGAGAAGCCAGCAACTGCATTTTCAGAATCTCCTTCCCCATATGGTTTTGAGTTAGAAGCTTCTAATGAGAAACACTCACATGACATTTAGAAGGTGGAAGAGAAGAAACCATTATTCTTTGGATGCAGTTATGGGCAAATACTTGGGCAGATTTGAGTTTCAAAGCAACTTCCAGATGAGCTTCTTGAGAATCGCCAACATCACTCCTGCTGGCTGAGATGGTCTACGGGAAATACCCCGAGGGTTTGAGATGCCAACCAGCTTCTGTAAGAGCTCTTAAAAACCATTCACATCAGTGCTGCAAGCTGAGAGACTTGAAAAACTTGTGTAAGCCTCTAACCCCGACCAAACTCTGACTGATATATGTATATATCATGAAATAAAAAAACCGTAAAAATTTCAGCATAAAATTGAGTGATTTAGACTATGAATGCTTTAGAGGTTCAAAGAAGCAGCAGGAAATTTCAGCCTTGAGATGTCTGTAAAGTCAGTACATAGATACATTATATAGTTACATCAGGACTTCATGTATTGTACATCTCCCTGACCTGGCAGCTTTGAGATCTTCCTTGGTAACAACTGTGAGATGTTTGCAATGTCAAAATATTGCTTTCAATAATATACAAGAGCATATTTATTCAGCTATTCAACAAGTACTTACTGAGCAGTTACTTTGAGACAGGCACTGTATTTAAGTACTGGGACTACATGAGTGACTAAAACATGCCCAATTTTCCTTTCTGAAGGAGTTTAGGCTGTAATAAAGAATCATTATAAAAGAAGAAATAAAAATATACAAGGAAAATACATGACATTATAGAAAATAATAGGTTTTATGAAAAATATAAAAGGTAGAACAAATAAAGGATGATTGATAACACAGAGACTGAGGGCAAATTTCTTTTAAGAGTGCTTTGAGGTTTCATATTGGAAGAAGTGTGGTATCATTAAAAAGAGGGAATTTGGAGAGAATAGCAGAATTTAGAGGAACATAATATATTTAATTTTATACTTTTTGAGTGAATTATATCCAGCATTGGTGCTCTGAATGTGTTTGGGAGTATTGTACTGGTGTTTAGCTGAAAAATTGGGTCTAAATATTTATACTTCAGTTATTTTTAAAATAATGTTTGAACTAATAAAAGAACATTACCAAATTATCTTTCTAAAAATGAGTATATGCATACAGAGTAGCAGAGGTTTCAAGAACAAATACTTGGATGATTATAGCCAAAAAAGAGTAAAATTAGATTAATTAGAGGAGTAGTCAGAGAGTTAAATATAGGACTCACCAATAATAACAAACACAGTGTCACTGTAGACAAAGTTGAGAATTAAAAAAAAATGACTGGGAGGAGGTCTCTAGTGAAATTTGAGAGCACTCTTTCTATAGAAGATAGATTTCACATATTTCCATATAGATGTTGGAGTGGAGAAGAATGGAGCCGCCGGGTATACACCATTACTTTGAGATATATCAAGGAGGAAAATGAGAAATAAGTTGGAAGCTACAAACTAAGCAAGAACAAGCCTACAAGAATGTGCTTTTTATTTTTGAGTGAAAATATAATGAAAAAAATAGAAATGTACCATTTTTGTATCTGATATTCATTCAGATTTATAATAACTATTTTATCATGGCTGTATTTAGGCATAAACAACTAGAAAAAGAATGTTGTTTTCTTTAATATTTCTCTTTTTTAAATCATGAAATAATAATTAACATTATTTATTTTAAAAGCCAAAATATCCACACTATATCAGATCCCAAAATTATTTCTTTCTAGACCAAGTCCTTCAAAGTATAATAGTTATATGTCATTATGTCCCTTGGAGGTAATTGTCCATACCCAAGCTTCAAATTTGCAGTGATCTGTATTTTAAAAATGAAATGTGCAAAGAGTATCATTAAAGATAATTTTGGATTTCAACATCAAAAAAAAAATAAAAGAGTGATCAGCACAGCACTCCTTGACAAGCTAACATTTCAACAAAGATTTGAGGTGAGAGGGTAAGCTGTGTTAATACCTAGGAGGGAAGAACCTGTGCAAAGCTCTAGGTGAAAACACATCTGCCATCTATGAACTATGGCCAAGAGGTTAGTGTGGCCATAGAGAAAGTTATTACTGAGCTTGTAGAGAGGTCATAGAAATTATGCAGTCTGAATTACATAAAACAAAAATAATAGTAAGGAAAGAAATAATACAGACACAGAAATTAAGGGGGGGGGCAACGTACAATGAAGAAAGTTTTAAAAAATTCAAAAGTTGCTTTTTTTGAAAAAATAAAGAATAAAATTAATAAACCTCTGGGAAGATGGAGCCAAAAAACATATCACATTGTACAAATTAGTAATACCTGGAATTTTAAAAGAGAAATATCACCAAAGATCCCAATTGAATTGGAAAAAAAATGAAATGGTGCTGGGGCAGATTATATTTTCTAAAAGTGGCTCAAATATATTCCATCTCACATGCCCTTCTTCCAAAATAATTTTAACATTCCTTCCATTAATAGATGTGGTCCCTACTTCCTCCCTTGAATCTGAGTGGATTTGTGATTGCAGAAGATAAGACTTTATGTGACTTATGAGGCTAGGTCACAAAAGGTCATAAGTTTCTGGATGGTTCTTCTGGGATACTAGCTGTTGGAACCCAAACAATATATAAGGGTAAGTCTAAGAAGACCTTGAAGAGAACTACAAGGAGAGGAACCAAGGTCTCCCTGCCTGTGTCTGTGATTGACCAAAACCCAACAAACACCAGTTAGCTAGCCATATGGATGAGTGTTTAAGGAAGGGAATCCTCAAGCCCCAGCTGATGCACCCTGGCTACTGCCATGTAAAAGAACACACTGCCCCAATGAGTCCAGCCCAAATTGCAGAATAATTAGTATGATAAGAAATTGTGGTTGTTTGTTTTTCCATTCTTGTGATACTTCACTTAGTAGAATGGGCTCAGCTCTATCCAGGATAATACAAGAGGTATTAGATCACCATTGTTTTTTGTGGCTGAGTAGCAAATAGTAACATTCATCGGGTGTCAGGCAGGTGGGAGTGGGGAGGAGGGGATGGGTATATTCACACCTAATGGGTGCAGTGCGCACTGTCTGGGGGATGGACATACTTGAAGCTCTGACTCAGGTGGGGCAAAGGCAATATATGTAAACTAAACATTTGTACTCTTTGTAATATGCTAAAATTAGAAAAAAAAGAGAAATTTTGGTTGTTTTAAGCCACTAGGATTTCAGGTAGCTTATTAAGCATCAATTGATGACTGATACAGAAGCTACAAAAATTTATGTCAATAAATTTAAATATTTAGTTGAAATTTACAAATTACCAGGAAAACATCATTTACCAAAATGCAAGAACAGATAGAATATTTGAAAAGTCCTATATTTATTAAATGAATTGAAATCAGAAGACAATGTTGCAACATCCTTAAAGTGTTCTGTGAAAATAAGTGTCAACTTAGAATTTATACCTCACCAATGCTTAGAAATAAATTTAACATAAAGATATTTGCAGACAAAAATAAACTTGAAGAGGTCACACCAGCAGTCCTACAAGAAAAGAAATAATAAGGGAATTCTTCAGGTAGAAAAACAATGATCACAGAAAGAAACAAAATTATGCAGGGAGGAGTGATGAACACCAAAAAAGATAAATATTTGAAGAACCTGAATAAACATTGACTGTTTAAACCACAAAAGCAATACCATGGGGGGATAAAATATTTAATGATTAAATTTTATGAAACAGCATTTCAAAAGTCAGGAAAGCATTAAATAGAGTTAAAATTTTGTATGTTCTCGCATTGTCCTAAAAACAGAAACAGTACTGATTTAAGTTAAACTGTAATGGGTCAAAAATGCAAGTTGTAATTCCTAGAGAAGCACTATTACATAGAACTTTCTGCAATAATGGACATGTTCCATAATCTGTACTATCCTACACATAACTCTTAGCCACATGTGGCTATTGAGCACTTGAAATGTGGCTAGTGTGAATTTTTACCTTTATTTAATTCTAATTTTAATTTAAGCAGCCACATGTGGCCAGCGTGACTGTATTGGACAGTGCAGCTCTAAAATAAAGACATTAAAAAAAGCAAAAGAATACAGTAATATGATTGAAAGGTTAATGAAGAGGGAAAATGAAATAATTTTTAATGAAATTTATCTAATATGAGACAAGAAAGGAAGAGAAATAAGAAAGAACAAATGTGACAACAACAGCAACAACAACAACAAAAACCCAAGCAGTAAGATAGAAGATTTAAACCCAAATATATCAGAAATTACATTAGATGTGAGTGGAGGAGGTACCTGAACAAAAGTCTGTTATTATCAGACCAAGATATGGTGTGTGTGCATGTGTGTATGTGGCTTATAAAAGATATGCCTTATATATAAAATCACATAAATAATTAAAGGATATAAAAATATATATCATGCACACACTACAAAAAGTTATAAAATACAAAACAAAGTGTATTACTGGAGATTAAAGGGGATATTTATAACCATAAGAGTCAATTCAACAGAAAGATATAAAATCCAGAATTTGTACACACATTATAATAGCATGGCTCTAATATATATCAAGCAAAAACGAACAAAATTAAAATGGAAAATAGATAAAACTATGACTATATTTGATAACATCTGATAGCACCTGATAGAACAAGGAGTTATAGAAAGCTTGAACAAGATTAACAAAATTGACCTAGCTGGCCTAAGTAGACAGTAACTCCAGAAACATACATTCTTTTCAAGTGCACACGGAATATTTACAAAAATTTCAATCAAAATTCTGTAAGATGTGTGTGTATATGTATGTGTGTGTGAGAGAGAGAGAGAGAGAAAGAAAATTGACAAATGAGTTTTAAAATATATTTGGAAACTAAGAGTCAAAAAAGTCAGGGCAGTCTTGAAGATAAAGAGCAAAACGCAACTTAAACACCTCCAGAAATAAAGACTTATCATGAAGCTACATTCATTAAGATAGCTTGGGATTTGCAAAAAAGGATAAAATAACAATTGGAATAAAATAAAGTACAAAAAAAGAACCACAAGGAACATTTTTTGGTTTATGAGAAAGGTGTTACTGCAGTGCATTGAGAAAAGGAGTGGTTATTTGCATGAAAAAAAGAAAAGAATTCTGACACTTACTTCACATCATACATAAAAATTGAATCCAAGTGGTTTGTAAACATAAAAAGCTTTTTGGAGAAAATTGTCATTACCACTTCATAGAAAAAAAAATGTTTAAACAGAGCACGACTAAGATTAATGAATTCAAATTTATTAATAAAATGGATAAATTTTGCAGTTTTTTAAAATTAAAACTTGTTTATCAAGACTACCATTAAGAACGTAAAAAAGTAATCCTCAGAGTAGAATAATATAATTTTAATGCTAATATATGACAACAACACTTATCCACTATATATAAAAATCCTACAGATTAATAAAATAAAACCTAGCAACGTAATAAAACAAAGGGTGAAAGATTTAAATAGGCACTTCAGTGGATATTACATGGTTAACAAGCCTATAAATAGAGAAATAAAAATTAAAACCTTGTGATGGCTAAAATGAAAAAAAAATCCAACAATATCCTGTGTTGGCCAGAGAGTGTGAAATAATATTTGAATTTTCCATATTCTGGTAGGAATGAAAATTGGTAGAGCCACCTTAGAAATGTGTTGGCATTATGTACCAAAGTTGAACATATAGACACCCTATGAACTAGCACCTTAACAATTTCATTTTTAGTTATATACTCATGAGAAAAGCGTATTTGTGTGTACCAGCAAAATGTACAAGAATGATCAGCAGTACTCATAATAGTAAAAATCTGAAAAGAACAATTATGTCTATTGATAACAGAATTGATAAACTGAGTATATTTATAATAACAGAATATTGCTCTGCAATAATGATAAAAATGTACTACTACATGCAATAAAGTAGAAGAATCTCACATGAATTTATTTCTTTTTTCTGGGGATGTTCCATGGATGTGTTTATTTTCTGAAAAGTGCATACATCTATGTCAAAATTCAATAATAATTCACTTAAAGATACACAATTTACTATGTTCTTTTGAGAATAGACTAGGGGTGGGGGTCAAGGGTGGAGTGAGTGTGATGAGACGGTGGCAGTGACCCAAGCACGGAATGATGCTGGCTTCTACGTCGGAGGTCTGATCCCGCATACCTTTTGAAGAGCAAATGAATTTGCTGAATTTGATGGATGTGCTGTGGGAGAAAAAGAGAATTCAAAGATAGTTCTAAGTATTGACTTTGATCACCTGGAAAAATTAAGTTGCCATCAAATGAGATGGAAAAGGCTTTAGGTGGCTCAGGTTTTGAGTAGTAAAATCAAGAAATCAGTTTTGTACCTATTGAGTTACAAACTCAACAGTACAAACAGTAATTTATTATGTCTGTTAGGGATCCACGTGGAGCTGCTGAGTACATAAATTCATACACAAATCTGGATGTCAGAGAAGAGGTCTAGGCCAGAGTTATAACTTTGGGAGTGATCACCATGCCACTGTTAGTTAGAACTATGAAATTAACCAGAAAGTGAGTGATGTTAGAGGAACAAAAAAAAAAAAAAGAAGAAGACCAAGAATTGAACATTCTTTTTTAACATTAAGAGAAAGTTGGAAAGAGGAGAAGAAACCAACAAGAGACAAAGACTGAAAAATGAAAAAGATAGAAACTACAAACAGAATAAGTAAATAAAGAAGAGATAATGTAGAGTAAGTGAGATCATATCAAAGTAGTGAATTAAGCAATGTGGACTTATATGTGATTGATGATAACAGTACTGGTGGAGGGCTGGGAAAAACAGCCTAATTTGAATGTGTCTAAAAGAGAATGGATATATTATTTAAAACATAAAATATGTATCTTACTAATATAAGATCAAGCAAAAGAATGCAGATACGAAGAATATATACTCCATGACTCCATTTATGTAAATAACAAACAAACAAAAAACAAACAAATACAATTAATCTATGGCGTTAGGAATCAGGAATATTGACAATTTGGGGGAGTTGTTTCTAGAAGACACAAGGGACGTCTCTGAAATACTGGTAATGCTATGTTCTGGGTACTATTTTCACTAGTATGTTCAGTTTGTGAAAAATTATCAAGCTATACACTTAGGATATGAGCATTTTTCTATTTTAAAAGCAAGAAAATGTGCACAAGAACTGGAGACAGAAATCTAGAAGGCTCGTTAGAGAAACTGTGAATGGGAGAAAAGAAACCAAGTGGTAGCTGATAAGGAAATGAGCCAAGATTTGTTTTTGTTGTTTTGTTTTGTTATCTTTTTTTTCTTCTGGTGGAAGAAATAGCATGTTTCTACGCAACCGGGACAGTATGGTTAGAAAGGGATAAATTAATTATGTAGGAGACAGAAAAAAAATTAGTTGAAGTGAGAGATGTCCTTGGATAGAAGAGAAGGGATGAGATCTAGCTCACAAGAGAAGAGGGAGGATTCAGATAGAAGCATGGATAGTCCATGGATAATAATAAGTGAGAAGGCAGTTTGGCAATCACTGCTTTGATTTTACCAGTGAAATAGGAAGCAATGTTAGCAGCAGAGAAAGAGTCTATACTGGAGGTGATGAAGGTATGAAGAGAGAGAAAAATAAACAATATTCAGATAATGCAGTGGTAGAAGGAATAGAATATGAAAATAAACTGTTAATGCCAGGCAGTATTGAAGTATCACTTAAGTTTTGCAGTCATTATTTAAAGCAAAATTAATCAGCATGGTAGTTTGTTTTACTCTGGCAATTCAGCTGCAGATATGCAGATATGAAGTAGGCAGTGAGTTAGATTTAAACTATATGCTGGCTCTGCCCTGAAAAGCAAAGTCACTAAAGGCATGTATACATATATACATATGATTATATATATGTGTGTGTGTGTGTGTATATCTATATGTATATATACATACTTGTGAGTATGTATAATGCTTAAGCTGTGAAAGTAAGGAGGAGAGGGCAATGGGAAAATATCAGGATGAATAAATTAAAAGTCCCAGTGGGACTGAAAAATTTGTTAGAATCAGGGTTTTAATTATATATGATAAATACACACTATATATTAAAACCATTACTATTGTTTCATCAATGTTAATTATCCTTTCTCACTATTACTTTTTGCATCTAAACTCAATCTCTTCTTCCTAAAAATCTCTTTTAAGATTTTTAGAGAGAGAGTCTATTGGTAGTAAACTCTCAATTTTTATTTTTCAGAAAATATCTTGATTTTGTTCATATTCTTGAAATATATTTTTGCTGGAAATCTAGGTTGACAGTTATTTTCTCTCAGATCTTTGAAGATATTATTTCTCTGTCTTCTTACTTCCAGAGTTGCTGTAGATAAATCATTCTTCATTCTGATTGCTATTGTGGATGATTTATCTTTCTTCTCTGGTATTTTTTGATAATCTTCCTTTATTTCCTTGGTGTTCTATAAATTTACCATGGTGTGTCTAAATATAGATTCATTTTTATTCATCCTACATTGAGTTTGTTGGTCATCCTGAATCCAAAGATTATTGTTTTTCAAATATATCCTCCTGGAATAAATTTTCCTCAAAACATGGTTGACTGGCCATGGCCAGTGGCTCACACCTGTAATCCTAGCACTATGGGAGGCCGAGGTGGGAGGATCGTTTGAGCTCAGGAGTTTGAGACCAGCCAGAGCAAGAGCGAGATCCCATCTCTACTAAAAATAGAAAGAAATTAGCTGGACAACTAAAAATATATAGAAAAAATTAGCTGGGCATGGTGGCGCATGCCTGTAGTCCCAGCTACTCAGGAGGCTGAGGCAGAAGGATTGCTTGAGCCCAGGAATTTGAGGTTGCTGTGAACTAGGCTGATGCCATGGCACTCTAGTCCAGGGGACAGAGTGAGACTCTGTCTCAAAAAAAAAAAAGAAATATGGCTGACTGCTTTAAAAAGACATGGAACTCCTTAAGTAATCTGAAGCAGCCTAGCTACATTCATGAGACTGAAAAGCATTTCAACGTAACAATGCACATTTACTGTCATGCTTGCCAAAAATATCTCTATATACAGTTTGCTTGTGTTCACACGTGTAAGTTAACATGAAAACCCAGGTAAGGAAGAGCATATTATGCACATTTTATAGTTTTTCTCTAAAAACATATCTATTTAGTATTGTCTCACTTTATAGATAGTATCGTATACATTAGTGTGAAATTTTAACTCTCAGTAACCCGAACCTTAGTGAAAACCTAGGAAGCAACAAATCTTGAATTTTCTATCATAGCATATATCTTATTTACATTTACCTAATTTATTTTAGCAGTTTACTTTAATTATAGTTATCAAGTTATTTCCCATTAACCATTTTTACAGCCTATGAATGTTAGATAAACATTGTGATTGTGTCCTCAACAAAGTCATTCAATTTTTAAACAAACTCAATTGTCTAAACACATCTTCATTTAATCCATAGGTTATTTGAAGGTATTTATCAAATAAGATAGAGAGAACCATTAGTAGGGAAGAGAGTTGTGAAGAAAGTTATAAGTATAAAACTATATTTTAATTAATAAGTTTAAACAGGAAAAGGCATTTTACATATAAAGGATCTTATATGGTAAATTTTTGGTCCTAAGATAAAATGACTAGTTATTTAAGAAAAATTTAGGGCAAAACAAAAATTTCATGCATGTTATAGATGGTCTATGTAAGTTATGATGTAAGATTCATAAACATTTTAAACATTTATAAAGAAAATTTATACGTGATCAAGTTGGCTATAATTAAATGGGAAAAAGGTTAAAACAGAACAGTTCACCTAAAATATAAATTTGTTCTTAATAAAACTACAAGAGGTTTAAAAAAAAAAAAAAACCCAGGTAAAATGTGAATCATGGAAATGTAAGATTTGTTTACATCACATTCATCTTTCTGAATCCCTCTCTTGCCTCAAACTTCAGGGACAGCCAAATTAATTCCTTTTCCTTGAAATAGTCTTCTGGGCCAATTAAATCCAGAAAGGATTGACTATGTCTGATTAGGGTAAATAAGTTTCACCTAAAATGTTTCACAAGCTAACATTCTACCATTTATATTTTGACCCTTATCTCTCAGTTAGTAGAGTGAAAAATTTTGCCACCAGTTAAAGGAATTTCAGCCATGGGTGAACAGGGTAAGGAGAATTGGGGACTAGATGGAAGAAGTGAAAAGTACACTGTATTGATATCTAAGGGAATTCCCTGAAATCTCCTTTTGCAAATGGGATATATCATTAACTATACACATATAAAACTATGGAATGATTAATATTTAGTTTCTTTAGGATGAGTTGATAATGAAGAAGTATAGTAACACATGGCCCATGATCTGTCTTATTTTTGTTCATCACCAGGTTCCTCCAAAAAAGATGAGTTTGGGAATTTTCTAGCTATTTTTCCTAGATCCACATTTCCAAAAAGTTGTTAAGGGTGCAGAAAGGAGCTTCTTGATTTCTGTGAATTCAGAGGGCCTGTGCTGCCCTAGGGTATGTTCATATGGCAGGATTCCACTCCTCAGAGCCTCCTGGAATTCCCAATCCCTTCCCCCATGCATCCCTCACCTTAAGCCCTATTTTTCTGCTTCTCATTAACACTTCTTTTTTTTTCAGAGTATTACGGGGGTACAAAAGCTTTGTTTACATAAATTGTCTTTGCACCACCCAACAAGCATGCTCATACCCCAGACAGCGTGCACTGCATCTGCTAGGTGTGAATTTACCCATCCCCTCCTGCCCCCTCCCACCTGCCCAACACCCTATGAAAGTTACTTCCCATATGTGCACATTAGTGTTGATCAATGAGTATCAATTTAATGATGAGTACATGTAGTGTTTGTTTTTCCATTCTTCTGATATTTCACTTTGAAGAATGGGCTTCAGCTCCAACCAAGATACTACAATAGGTAGGTAGTTCATCATTTTTTATGGCTGAGTAGTACTCCATGATATACATATATCACACTTTGTTAATCCACTCATGTATTGATGGGCACTTGGGTTGTTTCTACATCTTTGCAATTATGAGTTGTGCTGCTATAAACATTCGAGTGCAAATGTCATTTTTTATAAAATGTCCTTTTTTCTTTTGGGTAGATATTCAGTGGTGGGATTGCTGTATCAAATGGTAGTTCTACTTTTAGTTCCTTGAGATATCTCCATACTACTTTACATAGAGGTTGCACTAGTTTGCAGTCCCATTATCAAGGTATGAGTGTTCCTAACTCTCTGCATCCACACCACATTTGTTGTTTTGAGACTTTTTGATAAAAGCCATTCTCTCTGGAGTTAGATGATATCTCATTGTGGTTATGATTAGAGATCGGCAGAATCAACATTGTTAAAAGGTCTATACTACCCAAAGTGATCTACAGGTTCAGTGCAATCCCTATTAAAATACCAACATCATTCTTTGCAGATCTACAAAAAATAATTATATGCTTCATACAGAATCACAGAAGACCTGTATAGCTAAAGCAACCTTAAGCAAAAAGAACAAATTGGGAGACATCAATTTACCAGATTTCAAGCTATACTACAAGGCTGTAGTAACCAAAACAGCATGGTACTGGCACAATAACAGAGACATAGGCCAATAGAACAGGACTGAAAACCCAGATAAAACCATCCTCATATTGCCATCTGATCTTTGACAAAGCAGACAAAAATATACACTGGGGAAAAGAATCCCTATTCAATAAATGGTGCTAGGAAAATTGGATAGTCACATGCAGAAGACTGAAACAGGATCTGCACCTCTCACCTTTCACAAAAATGAACTCACAATGGATAACAGACTTAAACCTAAGACATGAAGCCATAAGAATTCTAGAAGAAAATGTTGGAAAAACTCTTACAGACATTAGCCTAGGCAAAGAATTTATGAAGGAGACCCCCAAAGTAATCACAGCATCCACAAAAATAAATTAATTGGATCTGATCAAATTAAAAAGCTTCTGCACAGCCAAAGAAACTATCACTAGAGTGAATAGACAACCTACAGAATGGGAGAAAATATTTGCATGCTCTACATCCAATAAAGGGATGATAACTAGACTCTATATAGCACTTGGGAAAATCCAAAGAATGTCATTAAAAAGTGGGCAAAGGACATGAACAGAAACTTTTCAAAAGAAGATAGACTAATGGCCAAGAAACATTAAAAAATGCTCATTAACTCTTATGTGAACTTTGTTACATTTTATGACATATTTTTAGAAAGTCATTGAATTTAACATACATATTTCATTTCAGTTTTTTGAGTTGTGTTGAGGTAAACATAGAAATAAATAAAATATGAACACTGATGGGCCTAAGTTTCTCACATAATTTCTGATTTAACTACTGAACTTTCTTGACAAAGTATAATAGAGTAGTTAGAAACATCAATTTTGGAATCAGAAAGACCTGTATTTGAATGCTGCTGTCATCATTTACTGTCTTAACTTTCCTCATCTGTAAAATAAGTAGGATAACCTGAAACAAACTTGTCATAAAGATAATAAATCTTAAGCCTTGCAACATGTGCATAAGGCCCTTCATTTTTCTTAAACTTTATAAAAGTAAGATGGTTTTACACTCTTTTTCTTAAAGAACCTCCTTCCCAAAATTTTATAAGCTTCATGTCCCTTCCACAAAACCTGGCCCTTGATGTTAACAATAAATATGTATGTTTGTGAAGAGAATTAAATAAGATAGAATAAAATAGGGTACAACTTTTTGTTTTCCTTTATCCTTCTCTCTTGCTTCTGTGTTTTAGCTTATCCCTAAAATAAATTTTTTGACCCCACTTCCATCCTAGGCCAGATGTAGGATTCAATGCTCCCTAAGAACTCTGTACTTCTACTTGCTGACATTTATCAAAATTATAATTAAGTCTGGGAACTTTGGGAGGTTGAGGTAGGAGGATTGCTTGAGGCCAGGAATTTGAAACCAGTCTGAGCAACACAGTGAGACCCTGTCTCTACAAAAAATAAGAAAAACAGCTGGGTGTGGTGCTGCATGCCTGTAGTCCCAGCTACTCAGGAGGCTGAGGCAGAAGAATCACTTGAGCCCAGGAGTTTGAGGCTGCTGTGAGCTATGATGACACCACTGCCCAGGCAATGAGAGTGAGAGCGTGTCTCAAAAAAAAAAAAAAAAAAAAGAAAGCCCCAACTATAATTAAATCATTTCTATAATTGGTTGTCATGAATGTGTTCTCTGTTAGAGTATAAACTACATGAGAGGTCTGTATCTATTATGTTTAGCACTATGTCCCCTATACCTATAAATGGATTAATGTCAAAAAATTATTTAATTTATTATTAATGGATTAATAATCAATGAATTAGTATCTGGCACCTAGTAAGTACAAATAAATAACTACTATCTTCTATAATGTATAACCACTTCTCTAATATATAAGTAAAACTGTAATTAATAATGTTAAAATTACAACTAAAATGCATTGTTAAACTGAGTTATGTTATTTTATTTTATTTCATATTTGACAAAATCTTAGAGATCTTATATGAAAGTCTATCCATGGAGATGAAAATCTTAAATTTATGCAATTATCACCATACAATTCACTTGTAGATTTTATTTTAATTAATAACCATGGAATTTTTTTATTACTACAGACAGATGTCACTACATAATTTACCTTATACAAAAAAGGCCAAAACTCCGTAATTGGTAATCAACTCAATTGTTAGTGTGTACCTACTGAGAATAGCAATGAAAGGAAATAAATTGCCATTTCATCTTAAGCTGTGGATCAGATTGGATTCAAGTTTGTGCTCAGACACCTATGGGTAGTTTAGGGAAAATTGTTTAATTTTTCTAATTGTTAGTTTTCTCACGAATTTCTGGCAATACTTACCTCACATTGTTGTGATAAACATTAACTAAGTCAATGAATAAAGCCTTATCATAATTCTTAGCATAAAGTGTTCATTAATTGTTATCTATTTTTATTTTAAAAACTACTTATAAATCAATGCTAAGTAAAAATTTAAATCAGACTAAGTTATTTTGCAGTTACAAATAATATCTTTGTTTTATTACAAAGGAAAGCTCTATTTACAAGTTTGACAAATGATCAACTTTATAACAAAATATAACTTTTTTATCCTCTGACTTGGAAAGAAGCAAATAAAAAAATAGTAATATGGATCAGGAACACATGCAATAGTAATTATCAGTAACAGATTATATCTCTTTAAATATTCTTTGTGAAGTTGTAATAGCATTATATCAGAGCTTTATATGTTCAAAATCAAGGGTGAACATATTTTCTATGATTTTAAAACATTGTACTGCATATACTAGAATTAGAAAATACTACTGAACATATTCCAATAATCTTACGGGCAATGTGGAATGTTGTATCCTGAGAAAGTAGAAAACTTCTCATGAGAATGTTTGAAATGTCACTCCGGTTCATTTTAGATCAGAGTGCAGGTGGCTCTACAAAGCGTTTGCTGGAGGCTTTGTGTTTATACAGTTGTTGCTTCCAGGATGGTATTGATTGGTTAGGCAACTAATAAAACAAGCAGCTCTGCTTTCATCTATGTGCATTTTGGACCTTCTAAAAGATAGAAAAGTGGTTTTAATTAGGACATGTTCCCTTCACTTATTTTACTTTTTAATTCTCTTTTTTTCTTACTTGACCATTCCAACCCATATCCTTCTTGTGTTTCAGAACCTCTCTCCCTGGTCATGATTCCAAACCCCCAGATGCTTTAGAAGGCAAACAATCCTGAGGAAGATACTCCTCCCCGAACACCAAGACAGACAAAAACCTTAACATCAGTAAAACCAACGTGCTTTATTATTTCCATTTCATCAATTTCTATTCAAGGTTACTTATTTTACTTATATTTTGTGGTTATATGGATCAAAGTTTCTTACTTAAACTAAAATTTATAGTGGAATCTATGAAAAAGATTCTTAGTCTGAGATGTTCTACTATTTATATGATAGCTCCTGAATACAAAAAAGCACATTGTGCACTGTCACTGCATATCTATCTAGCTATAGATAGATGATAGATAGATAGATAGATAGATAGATAGATGTTGGCAAAAGTGGTAAAGAACATAGAATGGACACATCCACTTTTAAAAACCTTAGCCCAGAAATGACACACTATCAGCATCAATGCTATCATATGACCTCATCCAGAACACGTTTATCTGGCCATCCCTGGCTGCAGGGAAGCTGGGAATATGGGTGAGCTCTGCACTTACTACAACCAACCACTGTATTCCACTTATCTGATGCCAAATATACTGTCAGATAGGTGATAGGTAAACAATACATTTAGATGCAGCAATTCTAATTTTTGTTCTTCATTTGTGGAGGTAAATCATAATGTCATGCTTAAAATTCTTCATCCAGTAAAAGGAGAAGAAAAGCTGTCTACTACCTCACAGGAATACTCTGACTATTAAGTGAGAATACATGTTATTTCAGTTTAGCCTAGTATCTGCATAGTAAGGGGCCAACAAGTCTTATACATATATATCTCAAAAATAAAAAAAGGATCGGAGGTAGTAAAAGGAAATAACAGTAAAGGAAATAGTGCCCAAGTTCAAGAATTTAAATTAAAAAAATTTTTGGATATTTTAATATTTATCAGAATTTTTAAAAATAACCACTATTTTAATTATGAGCTCTTTTGAGTGTTTCTTAAGATACTCTAAGTTATTAAAGCTTATTAGCATTTTAATTAGAGAAAATCCAATTTCAGTTTAGTGCATACAGTTTTTATTTCTCTAGTGTAGAAGTAACATATGTCTTCAGAGTCCTTAAGTCTGTGACCAAAAATCCTGTATCCCAGCAAGTGCTTGTTTCTTTATTTTCACTTTGGAATGAGCTCAGGATGCACTAGCACAAGTATACAGGATCCAAACTACTCTTATGAGATGTCTGTTTTTTAAAAAGCTATAATCAATCCCTTGACTTACCATCTTTATATTTTTTCTTCCAAAGCGAAACTTTAATTAAAGGCACTTTTACCAATAGATGTGTGAAATTTAATTTTGACTCTTTGTCAATTAAGAGAGAATAAACAGCACATTGTTATCATCCTGAGAATATGCCATTTTGTCAGCGCTAGCCACCAAACATCTCGGTAACACAATGTACACGAAACCCTTGCAGAGCATGATGTCAATACTTACAACCAGGAAACCTTTATTCTGACCGTTAGAGTCAGAGGTCTTGACTTTTGTACCAGAGATTCTATTAACATCCAATATTAAATTATTTAAGATAATCTCAACAAAGCCAACACAGTAGTGAATATTATAACTGCAAGTTAATATAAAATTTAAAGGGGAAATAAAATTTAAAAGAATATCCTGACCTAGCTAGAAAGTCTAAATTCATAAAACAGATAAAAAGGAATTTGAAAATATTTTACATTCCTACTAGGAGAAATCCTTGTTTAGAGAATCTTGAAGCTTTGTTTGTTTTCTCTATTCATCTTGAAATTCTGCCTGAAATGTCAAGAAAACATTCTCAAGTGAAAATAAGAAATATGTAATATTTGAACTAAAATAGTCTAGAATAGAAACTTCCTTTGCTTTGCTATTTTGATAGCTCAGTGTATTTCCACATAGAGCACACTCCCTTAAACATCCAGGAAATGAGACCTTCACAAAGTAAATGATGACACAAAGTTTTACAGAATTAGTGACTGGTGAATATCAGTGAGGAAGAAGGCTCAACTCTTTCTGCATCCACATTGGATTACATACACAGTCTCACCTTCATTCTCACCTTCCTCATTGGGCTTGTGGACTGGACAATATTATCGAGAACATATCCCAGATTAGGCTATTCCATGTGAACTGAAAGTAGTCAAATAGACAAAACCTCTAGGGAGCTAACACAGGACAAAACCAGGGAGCCAGTTCAATTTTGATTTGGAATTCTCTAATCCCTCCTCCACACACACATACTTCCACATTCAGAACCTTTTTATTCTCTGCTTACATTTGCTCACCACACCTCTAAGTAGCCTTAATGGTAACTAAACTCTCTTAGAGCATTAAGTCAGCATTTTGCAATATTATAGTAATAAATATACAAATAACTCAGGTAGTAGTTATTCATTAAATATTAGCTACTAACTCTCTTTTCAGAAATATTTGTAATATTATTAAAAGGTCTTAAAATCTGATCATTTGTAAGTCTACATCTCTATGAAATGAAATTCTAAATATAAAAACATATTTTGTAACAAGTGCTTATTCTGCTTATATTTAGAATGAAATTCTAAATATAAAAACATATTTTGTAACAAGTACTTATTCAGGTCTCAAGAAAGCAGACCAGACTGGGCAAAGTGGCTAATACCCATAATCTCACCACTTTCGGGGCCAAAGTAGAAGGATCACTTGAGGCCAGCAATTCAAGATCAGCCTGGGCAACACAGGGAGACTCTTGTTTCTATAAAAAATAAAAAACAAGTTAGTCAGGTGTTGTGGTATGTAACCGTAGTCCCAACTACTTGGGAGGCTGAGGCAGGAGGATCACTTGAGCATAGAAGTTTGAGGTGGCAGTGAGCTGTGATTATACCACTGCTCTTCAGCCTAGGTGACAGAGCAAGACCCTGTCTTTAAAAAAATAAAAAGAAGAAGAAGAGGAAGTCAGACCACATATGTTGTTATCTGCTTATGCACAAAGATTTCCTCTTAAAGCAGTGTGCTTCAGGAATTGCTATAGTGAAGGACCAGGAGTCTTTCTTTCCAACCTCCACCAGAGCCATTCTTTTGTTAAATATTATATCATGCACTTTCCTATCATGGAACTCTTAATTTTTCTACTTATCTCCTCATGAAAGAGAAACAAATAATCTGAGAATGGGGCATCAGCCCCCAGACCATGTGAAACTAGCATCATTTTCAATCCTTGTAGCTGTATCAGCTTCCAGGATACTGTATGAGGAAATTAGTAGTGCCTGAACTTTTAATTATTCTTAATTGTATTAATTGTCAGAAGAAAGTAAATGTAGTGCCTGTGATATTTTAAGTAACAGGGTTTGCAATTCTATAAACAATAAAATGGAGTTCATGTGCAGGCTGGGAAGGATCTCATTTTAAAAAGTCTTAGATGTCAGTTCTAATCAGAGGTGACCCTCTCCTGGCTGTTTCCTGGCAGCTAACTCAATAGCCTGACAATCCAAGAGATTTTCTTGACCAGATACAGCTATACCTTCCAGAGTTAAAAAAATCAATAGCCATTTTCTAAAGGGCAAGTAGGTTGGGGGTGGAAAGTATGTGTACATTTTGATTCAAATACTACTAAAATATAAAGGTGTTTAGCAAAAACGGCTAACATTCTAGGTGCTACAAATTATGTGCCAGATTCTTTTTACAAATATCATCTTTTCTTCAACACAACTTTGTAGCCATTATTTGTATTTTACAGATATAGAAACAGAAGATGCCTAGCAATGAAATTCTATTTCTATTCTAATTATATTTCTTCACAAGCACATACACAGACACAAACATGAATACTGATTCCCACACTCCCGTGGCTAGGACAGGGAGTCAACTCTGCCTCCTCACTGGAAAGCATGCAGTGGGTAATGCAATTGCTAAAATACACACCATAAAGTACTTGTTTCACCTTTTGACTCAAATCACAAAGTAAGGAAAAGTAGAAAAAAAAAAAGAAAAAAATGTTAAAAACTAAAGGGTACTCTAAACCGCCTACGGGAATTTCTTAATATTTAATATAATAACAACAAATTCTAGACCCAGATTTTAGAATATCAATCCTTTAGGTTTTCTATCCATTATTCCATAACCTACAAATAAAAGTCTTAATGCAGCAGTCCATAACCTTTTTGGCACTAGGAACTGGTTTCATGGAAGACAATGTTTCCATGGACCGGGGAATGGGGATGGTTTTGGAATGATTCAAAGACATTACATTTATTGTGCCCTTAATTTCTATTATTATTACATTGTCACTTGCCACTCACTGATAGGGTTTTGATATGAGTCTTCAAGCAATTGATTTATTATGGCTTCTGTGCAGTCAAACTTCTCTGCTAATGATAATCTGTAGTTGCAGCCACTCCCCAGTGCTAGCATCACTGCCTCAGCTCCACCTTAGATCATCAGGCATTAGATTCTCATAAGGAGCATGCAACCCAGTCCATGGCCTGGGGGTTGAGGTCTGCAGTCTTAATGTATACCTGGAAATTTTGGTTTTATTAATAACCTATAAACTTGGGAAAGTTAATCCTATGAACTCGGGAAAATACAATGTGCCAGAATCTATATTTCTGAGTAGTTACTTAAAGATATTAAATATAAAACATTAGTTTTCTATAGTTATAGAATGGCAACTGCCATTATAAAGAGCATATTTATTTTATTTTATTTTGACCTCCTTTTAGCTTACATGCATTTGATTGAATTGTATTTATGCTGTTCTCTTTACTGTATAAAGTCAATCTACCTACACACTAATTGTGTGTAAATTAAGCTGGTCATTCAACTTTCTTTTTAAAAATTAGAATCTATAATACTAAACTATCACAATAAGAATACTTTCATAGTAGATCAGTAGTTGCTCAAAGATGGATGTCGGCAAGGGGTGTGAGGAAGGGATTATAAAGGGACACAAGGAAATTTGGGGGGATGATGGATATGTTTACTATATATTTCCAAATATCAAATTGTCCCCATTAAATATGTGTTCATTACTGTATGTCAGCGAGGCCTAGATAAAATTATAGAAAGAAAGAACAAAAGAACAAAGGGCAGAGAGGAAGGAGACAGGGGAGGGAGAGAAGCAAGGAAGATCTCATAATTTCCTAAAGGGCAATCATGTCTGAATTAGATTACAAATGAAAACAATAAAATGCCAAACTGTGTGTTCACTGTGATTTGAAACTTAGAAATTACCATTTACATGGTGGAGAAAGAAGTTGGGCTGATACCAGAAATAAACTTTGTTCACCCTTTCTTTAAGTAGAAGTTCACATTAATGAGCCCTATTTAATGTATTGGAGTGAATCTTATGATTTGTTCATGTTATGCACACCAATGTCATTAGCTAATATAATATGGAGTGAAAAGAACCTTAGCTACCATGATTACAATTAAATATAAATGTTCGGTATATTCATATCACCCTCAACTCAGATACTTATATCTAAGATATACCTCATGTTATAATTCAACTTTTGGAAAAATTATGCAAAATAATCCCTTATTGCATGATATTACATGTGGCCTGTTATTATAGTCATATGTCACATAATGACATTTTTGTCAATGATAGATGACATATATGACAGTGATCCCATAAGATTATAATAAGGTATTTTTACTGTACCTTTTCTATGTTTAGATACACAAATACTTACCATGCTTCACAATTGCCTACAGTATTCAGTAGAGTAAGATGTTGTGCAGGTTTGTACCCTGGGAGCAACAGCCTATACAATATAGTCTAGTTGTGTAGCAGGCTATACCATTTAGGTTTGTGTAAGTACATTCTATGATGTTCCCATATCACCTAATAGCATATTTCACAGAATGCATCCCCATCCCTAAGTGGCCTATGACTGTATTTTGAGATTATTATCTGTGCTGATTATAAAATATGGATAAAAATAAGCAGACAGCTTTTGGTATTATATAGTAATACCAAAACTGAAACTCTTAGTTTCTTCCTCAAACTGTCATACATCTTTTCCACTAATTAGGACACTAACAGGCAAAGAGAGAAGAGGTAAATGAAAAGAAAACTGAATTTTGACTAAAAGAAAATATAAACATTATACAGAGAGCAAAGAATAAAACCCAAAACATTCCAAAATACCCTTGTTTTATTTAATTCATAACAGAACATCACACCTCTAAAAATAACTAATTTTACTTTTATCCGCTTACTTCCATCTGTTTGGCATCTCTGTTGAACTACAAGAACAGATGCCTAGCAAACAGAATTTGTAATCCAAAGTTTGCTTGTCCAAGCTGAGTCCTCTAGCTATAATGTCCTCTTCTCTCCACCCTATGTTGGAATCATTTCTTCTATCCTACTTTAGAAAAATTATAGGATCAGAATTTTAAGTAAAATATACATTGATATGAATCTAAATTTTTGCTAAATTTTCTGGTAAAAAGTACGTTAAACTCAAAGGCTACTTATTGAGTTACCAACAACTTGCCTGGTCCTCTGCTAGTTGGGGATATTAAGATGAATAGGAAAATAGGCCCTACACTGAAATATTCATACTGCTTGGCAAACAACTACTGCCTTTTAGCTCTGAGCACTTCCCAGTCATCTTAGCAGCCAGTGTGCTGGGATGCCATAAAATTCCCCAGAATCCAGCAACCAAGGAGCTACTGACCAGCGTAGGGGAGGAGCTCTAAGCCTTTGCTCTTGGACTTGGCCAGCATCATGCCAATTATTAACTATTTCTAATATCAACCCTTATCATAATGTAAATTTATTTTTATGAAGTGTTCTGGGAGATCAGAGGATGGGATGATTAATTCCAATGCTGAAAACTTGGGTAGTCTATAGAAAATAGTAGAAATGTAAGTTGAGTTGGTACACTATAAAAATAAACCTTTTTTCTCCTATCTAGTCTTTTCTTCTTTGATGTTTCTAATTACCTCTATATTAGGAAAAATCTATTATTTTATTTATTTAAGAATTATGTGCTATGGTGACTATAATTAACCAAAATTTATTAATGTAATTTTAATAGCTAAGAGCAAATTTTGAATATTCCCAACACAAAGAAATAATCATTTTTTTGAGATGATAGTTATGCTAATTACTCTGATTTAATCATTACCTATTGTGTATATGTATCAAAATATCCCATTGTACCCCATAAATATATACAATTATTTTGTGTCAACTAAAAATGATAATAAAAGCAAAAACAAAAAAACCGAATCGTGTTAAGTAAGAGAAAAGAGCTTTTGATCAAAAGCTAAGGACTTTTCCTGAAGACAATGTTTGGCTTAAACCTTGAAGTTATAAACCAGCAGCTTCAATTGCACAGGAGCCATTTTGTTTATTTCGTAGTCCAGAGGTCCCTTCTCAGGTTGAGATCAGAAAGCCAGGAACTTCTATGATAAGTAAATGCATACTAACAGCATTTTGAAAATATTTGCAAGTAAAATGGTTACTGAAGTCAATTTTACAAAATACAACGGAACTCAAAGTATATTTGATATCTAGTTTTTTCATGCCATTCTCCTTACTACACTTAGAAATGTTAGTGAAAAGATAAGATTTTATCCAATATTTTCATCAGACCCATAGCTCAACAATAAGGAGATTTTGTTGTGTTACTCTTCACATGTGTCTTGGAATATGCAAATATAAGGTAATAATTTCAGAGGAAAAGCAAGGAAGCAAGTATTAATACTGTAAGCATAGCACTTACAAGCTCTATTGGGTAGGAAAGTCCAGTATAAAGAAAATCCATAATTTTACACAATATTAAAAGGAGAAATCTTCAATGATAGTTGCTTAAAATGTCTGCAATTATATAGTATTCAGAAGGGGCACTACCTACTGTTTTCCATTCAAATGAACGAGAAGTACATAGGAAAATTACCACCTGTGGTGAATGATAGGGGACATTGTAGCAGCTGTCACTGTAGCTCTATAATTATGCAAGTATCCTTCCACTATTATACAATTAAAAGAATCTATCTTTCTTTCTTCCACTAGGTAATGTTTTTGTTGGTGTCAAGAGCACTGAACTATCTCTACTTGTTCAGTGACTTGTGTCGGAGGTGAATATAACCAGTACATCATAGTGGACTCATTTTTTCAAAATCATACTTTGGGACCCCTGAGAAATTTCTATCATAATAAGAAAAGTTACCTTATTCCAGATAATTTTCAATAAATAAAAAAAATCAATTTTTTATTTACTAAAATAATGCTTTCCCAGTGATCAATTCTTTTGGACTTTATCAAGGTAGAAAATAGGGAAGATCAAATATTTTGCAAAACCTTTTCAGTATCATAAGTAGATCAGAGGACAGACTAAAACCTAAACCACACTCATTAAATATTTTTCGAGGTTACCTTTACAACTTAAAACACAGATTTTAAAATCTAGATGTTAATAAACTTTTAAAATTGAAATTATTGAAATATTTCAAGATGACTGAGGGATGGAGATTTAATTGAAACATGGGCCATCTAAAATAAATTATAATTTACCAAAAGTAAAATATGATACTTCATAAAAGTTTACATATATTAGAAGGCACCTGACTAAAAATGTAAATGTTTTTACTTGACCCAAAGCTAGTCAGAAATAGTTGCTAATAGTGACTTGGCCATGAATTTATGGGTGATTTTTTCATGTTTGAAATTTTTTTTTACTTTTAATATTATTGGTGCATAATAGCATATATTTATGGTGTATATGTGATGTTTTGATACAGGCATACAATGTGTAATATTCAAATCAGAGTAAATGGGTTATCTATCACCTCAAGCATTTATCACTTCTTTGTGTTAGAAACATTGCAATTCCACTCTTTTAGTTATTTTAAAGTAGATCATAATTTACTGGTGACCATAATCACTGTATTGTGCTATCAGATATTGTTCATTCTATATAACTATATTTTTGCACCCATTAACTATTCCTACTTTATCCCCCTTTGCTGCTAACCTCCTCAGCCCCTGGTAACCATCATTCTACTCTCTATCTCTTGAGATCAATTGTTTTATTTTTTAGCTCCCACATATGAGTGAGAACATGCAAAATTTGTCTTTCTGTGCTTGGCTTATTTCACTTCAGATAATATTTTCCAGTTTTATCCATGTTGTTGCAAATAACAGGATTTCATTCTTTTTTATGGCTGAATAATATTCCATTGTGTGTGTGTGTGTGTGTGTGTGTGTGTGTATATATATACCACATTTTCTTTATCCATTCATCCACTGAAGGACACTTAGGTTGATTCAAAATCTTGGCTATTGTGAATAGTGCTGTAATAAACATGGGAGTGTCTATTTTTTATTTTTTTCTTATTGAATTGTTTGAGCTCCTTATATATTGTAGTTATTAATTTCTTGTCAGATGGGTAGTTTGCAAATACTTTCTCCCATTCTATGGGTTGTCTCTTCACTTTGTTGATCATTTCCTTTGCGTATAGAAGCTTTTTTAGCTTCCATTTGGCCATTTTTGCTTTAGTGGCCTAAATTGAGCAGGTGGTTTATTATATAAAGCTGTTTTCAGTAACACCAGCATGTATACTAATTGTTATCATTATATTTCTAGTTTTTAGCTTAAAATATGTATTATAATTCCTAATTTTACTCATAATACACTAGAACTTACTTGCCAAATTTAAATAAAAACTCAATTGAAGGTTACATAGAAAACTAAGAAGACGCACTTGGAAATGATGACAACCAGGTTATTGAGGATTTGAACTTGGCATATCATTAGGAAAGACTAAATTTCAAAACAAATTCAATATCACATGCTAATAAAACTTCTTTTTATTAACACAATCAGTTAATGATGAGATGACATCAATAAGTCAATATCATTTATGCTTTCTAAATTTCTTAATAAGTATCAAAGAATGTACATAATTATATGCCAAGTACAGAAAAATTTAACAATGAATTATTCCATTTTAAGAGGCTTATCCCTTTATGTTTATATTTTTGTTAAAATCACTGAATTAACTTTTACATAAAGAAAAGAAAAATAATTTCAAAAACACTGAAAAATTCAGCTATTTTAGTTTATTAATTTGGAAAAAACCCATTAAAATACTGTTTAAAATGATGCTCCTTTGATTAAGACACTTTTGTATTATATTTCAGAGAACAATGTCTGAGGTTTAAGACTTAGGGCCTTTTAAATCTTCTCAGAATTTCATTGCAGTTCCTGCCTAAAATAAATAGTCGCTACTATCACAATGATGTTAAAACTCCACTATATGTTGAACATCGCGGCAGGAACACTGCTAAATGCTTTGTATACTGTATCTGACTTAATCCTCACGACAACCAAATAAGACAAATATTTTGTGTCCCAATTTTTCAGAAAAAGACTCTATGGGTTAAAGATCCTAAGTCACTGACACATAATAGAACTAATTAGTAGCTGAGATTGAATTTCAGTCAATGTCTGTCTCCCTTTAATGTTTTATGGTATATAATATAATATCCACTTAAAGCCTACCAACCTGCTTTAAGCTGGCTTTGGTTGAAATTGAGTCAGGTAACCTTCACTAAAAAGAGACAGTCGTTTGGCCAGGCCTGAATCACTGTCTACCTCCAGAGGTGGAATGGAATCAAGAACACCAGAACTGCATGGGCTCAGAAGGAAAAAGAGATGTTCTTTCTAGAGCAGCACTTTCTAATAGAAATTTAATCTGAGTTTCATATGTAATTGTAAATTTTTGAGTGGAAACATTAAAAAAATAAGAAGTAAAGTTAACATATTAATTATATAAATTATATTATAATTATAATATATTATATTTTATGTAACCCAATATATCTAAAATATTATTTCAACATCTCTATATAAATAATTATTAATGAGCCATATATTTTTCATTGTCTTGAAATTTGGAATAAGTTTTTAAAATTTGGTGCATATTTTACACTTTCAGCATGTAATTTAATTAAAATTTCAGTTCCTTAATTGCACTATCCTTGTTTCAACTGCTGAATGTCATATGTGGCTAGTGACTACCATATTGGGCAGCACAATTCTAGAATCTAGAGGGCACTTGAAGTGTAATGTTATCAGGAGAAAACAAATGCTATTGGCTGGCAAAACAACAGATATACCTGATAACTTCCTAGTTGGTTTCCTGTTTTTTTGTCTCTCAGCATTCTGGTCATATCAATAGAAAGACCTCCAAGAAGTTAAACAACATAGACTACAATTTAAATCCCTTAATCAATTTGTTCCAATTTATTTTTCTAAACCTAACTTTCTAAACCTAACAGTATCTCCGTGTCTAAGTTCTGACCTAAACTGAGAATTTTCATAACTGCACTGTCACACATGGCTTAGTTATTCTTTAGGAGTTGGTGACATTTTTAAGGGGTGATGTATCCTTCTAAGGAACATTTGGAAACCTGTGGGGGCATTTTTACTAATTCAGTGGCTAGGGCTTGCTATTAGTATTCAATGGGCAAGGACCAGAGATGCTAAACATCTTGCCATCTTTCTAAACAAACGCCAATTGTAGTCTCAGGTAAGAAATGCCCACTGGTATACTAATAACAAGCTTTCCAGAGGGGGAACAAAAAGGCAAGATCTGTACAGTTTGATGATTTGTATGGCGTAAATATTTCCAACGTGGTTAATTTCAAGCTACCAATCTGACATTTTAAAAATAGATACAAAAAATATCTGCTAAGTGTGTCTCCTAATGCTTAGAAATATATAGAAAAGATATATTATAGTCACTTTCACCTGAATCATTACAAATTCAGTATATACAACAAATTCATAATTATGATTACCTCTATCTGACAAAGAGGACTGAGCCTGCGAAAGGAAATCAAAAGTTGACTTTAGAATATTATTTAATGTTTTAATTTGTCTAAGAGATAAAGATAGCATAGTAATGTAATACCTATAATTTCAATAAAACATAAAAGCCTTAAAAATTGTTGTACTATATTGGATGGAGACAGAAATTATGGTCTTACATGGAAGTTGTCTTATCCTTAGTTTACTTATATCTGTTTGAAGAAATATGGGGGAGATACTTACCATTGAAAAATATATTAAATATGTTTTTCTATCCAGAACCTTCAATTTTAAAGTTAAATATTTAATTTACTAACTTCTATTTTATCCTATATTCTATCTGAAACTTAAATCCCATGTAAACCTTTAAAAGATAAAATACCCAAATATCATACAATGAAATAATTTCTTAATTAATTTAAGAAAATGAAATAACTTTGGAGATATGTTTGTTTTAACAATTTGTACCCTAGTTGTCTAAAGATTTCAAACTTTTAAAAAGTTAAGCATATAGTTTCATGATTTTTTTAAACTTAATGTTTAACTTTAAAAAAGTTCATCATCATATATAATGAAAAAAATTGATTTAAAAACACTTGAAAATGACAAAATTTCTCAGTTTAATTAAAAAAACAAATCAAGTTATGTTTTAAAACTATTATCTCTGAATTAAATATAAATTTATTTGGATTTTTAATCTCAATTTAGAAATATGTGCATATATTGAAATAGTGATAAACTAATATTTTCTCGAAGAAATTAGATCCCCCAAAGACATACAATGAGGCTGATACTCATTGCCAATACTGTCAAAATCAAACAAGCATGCTTCTGAATTTAGAGGAGTATTCTTATCAAGAAGAAAAACCAGGGTTTTAATGAAAGAAAACACTTGCCTTCCTAGAGAAAACCAAAAACATGACATCATAATGCCCCCTATTGTTTAAAATGGGGTATGCATTAGAAATAGTTCCAAAATTGTCTACAAATAAATGGACTTTTTGGTAACTTGAGATGATTTTCAGAGTAGATAGAAACATTAAAAAACAAAACAAAATCAGCAACTGGACTCTAAAGAGAGCACCTGCAAAGAGTTTAAGACTTGTAGCTTGAATAATTTGGCCATAAAAAGGAAAAATTCTAAGAGCACCAGAAGATACAAATTAAAATCCAATTTTGTGACAATAACAGTAAACTTATTTTAATGTCTATTTTAATTAATATGCTTAATTTGTTATTTCACTAAAATAATGACCCCAATAAACACCATATCTGCCCCAAACACTCAAGCACCATGTAAAAATAGACAAAAATACAGTCTCTCTGAGAGGAAAGAGGAAGGTGTGATAGGCAGACTGGCCACATGATGGCAACATTTTACCATATAAATGCAAATAAGCCCGCATTTGACAGTGGAAAGCCCCTTGAGTTAAGGACAGTGCTTAAAATATGAAATTTAAAAACGCCCATTTTCTATAGTAAAGTAAATATTACCTAAAACTCTATCAGGTATCTTCATTTTAGCCTGAATAAATATATCTTGCTCATAAATTTTATTTTGTGGCTATGTCGATTTCCACATATAACCTACTTTACATGCAATGCATACTTTATTTCAACCTTTCAAAATATTCTGTTAAATTTAAATTTTCAATATATGAGGGATTTGATGACCCTCCCCCTTGGAATAGTTATGTATTATGGAACACTGTGTCGTATAGCTGTGCTATCTCCCTAATATATTCCAAATCTGTGCTTCCTCCTCCAACCACTCCCCAAAGCCCCTTCCTGGTGGGAAAATCCTACTGAACACCTTCTGGACTTGACAGTTGTTCCTGACATCCAAACTGCAAATAGCCCTAGGGTTAGAGGGAATCTGATTATGCTTTAGTGGAAATGCCTAGAGTGGGGAAATAAGACATTCCAGTTCTCCTGACAGCTGGGCCCAAAGTGGTTTTCTAAGAGAATCTTCAGTTGTCTATGGTATTGTTGACAATTAAACAATTAGGTCCACAACATTTAAAAGAACCAAAAGGAAATATTTGATTAATTACTATGATAAAGATAAATGCAAGTGATATACTTTTCTATCAAGTAGATCTCTTCGAGTCACATCTTCATATGTAGTGAACATTAAACAATCCATTTTCTGAAGTGTTCTAATATATGTTCTAGTTGTTCATTCACTAATTTATAAGGTACTAAGGGTGACAACCTCTCTACTCATCAGCATATAGTCCAAATCAAAGATGCTATCTTCTTAGAAATTAACTAACATTATTGTATCATTCTGTTATCAGAAAGCAGGGCTCAACCCTCTCACAGGTGGGTAGCCCACATCAGTAGGAAGAATCAGGCAAGAAAGATGGAAGTGTCTTTTTATTGATACAAACCCAACACTATTGAAAAAGAAATCTAAATGTAACAATCTAAAAATTGGCCAACAGCAACATTTTGACTTAAAAAAAATATGTCCCATCACTGAAAAATATGTTGAAAAGCAATGAGTGTTCAATATGTTATATGTTATATGTTATATATTTAATATATATTTATCATATATTATATATAATATAATATATATAAAGTAGGACTAAATTACAGTTTTCAGGATGTGTTAATACTGGATCAAGAGGATGGTAGTAATATGTATTCCAAGGAAATCAATTAGACATAAAATATTTACCCTTAGTTACATAACAAGTAACTTAGGTACCTGCAGATGTCATAGTCAAATATATGTGGGTAGGTGTCTGTATGTGCATACACATACACACATACATATATGTATTTGAAATTACAGAGCAAAGATGAAAGAAATTACACTGAATTATTCATAGACATTTTTGTACTCTGATCCTACTTGTATGCAAGGTCCCAAAACCTATATACCCAAAAAAACAGATGGAGCAAATATAGTACAGTGATTCAAACATAATAGAAAGCCACTATATATATTTAGGAAAGGAAAGTATTAATACATTTTCTTGTTCCACTGATGTTGCAGAATATTCCTAAAAATATATTTATTTCATAAGAAAAAACTGTATTATTAGTGCTTTTCTTTTAATTTAGAGATAACTAATAATTTTAAGATGCTTGATCATAGATCAATGATCTGTAGAAATATCGGTAACACTAATTTGCATGCAGGACAACTGAGATGTAAAAAAGCTAAGGATTAAGTTTCAAGTTTTGTGCTGCTGACCTATTGTTGAGAGAGGAGGGGGAAAGGATCATAAAAATTTTGTACAAGGAAATTTTGTCCTTGGACTGTAAGAAGCACATACACATAAACATTGGTATTCCCATCACTTACTAATATTGTATATGCATATCAAAATAATTATCTATTAAAATTATTCATTTATCATATAACTATGATAGATGAAATACAGATGATGAGTTATTAGCAAAATTATAATTTTCATTTTGCATTATTTATCTTATAAAAATAATCACTTGCATCATAAATTTTATTTCATAAAACTCTGAAATATTAAAACAAATAAATAATAAACTTTTGTTCCCATAGCCCATTCTTCTCTCCACTAGGTGACTCTGTTATGGAAATTTCTCCTCTTAATTTAAAAATTATTAATATTTATAGTTTTTTATTTTATAGATACTATTTATTAAATATGCATTTATTTGTGCTAGGCACTGTGCTAAATGCTTCACAGTTTATTTCAGCGTTTTATATGAAAAAACAAAAATAAATAAGTAAAGAAATAATTTAAATATTTACCTTAGTGTAATGAACATTAGTTAACTGTTCTTGGCAACTATTTAACATTAGGGAACCAAACTTTTGCCCTAATCACAGATCCGTTAAGATAATTTCAGTCACATTTTACACAGAAGCCAATTCAAAGTGGCCTAAACAACAAAGGAGTGTTTTGGCCTACATAACAGACAGTCCAGGCTTCAATAATCTGTCATTAAGGACCAGCTCTTTTGGTCTCTCCATTCTGCCATGTATAGCTTCAATCTAAGGCAGCTTCCAACCTCATGGTTTTACGATGGTTACCAGTACCAATCAAAGCCACATGTTTTCTTGTTCATAACCAGGTCAAGAGAAAGAAAACACCTCTGCCCTAACAGCACAAAAAAAATTTTATTCTATTCGATTAACTGAGCCATTAAAGTTATATGCCCAATTTGTCACCAGGGAAATGCAATGCACTGGCTGGCCTACGCCTAAATCCCTGAATGCTGATATGAGAAGCAGGAATTTCATGATTGCCTTGGAACCCTCAAGTCTCCCTTCTTGGATTTAGGGACAATTTGATAAATCACATAACACCTATATATATGTGAGAAATGCATGGATGTTGGGACATCAACCACAATCTCCCTTACTGAATAAATACACCACTTAACCTAAATTACCTAATATTCATCCCCAATATCTACCAGCTCAATTCTGAGCTGATTACATTTTGTTTATTACATTTTTGTTTAGAAAAGGATTTCCCTTTGAAGTCCTAGGAAGGGTTTTCTTTGCAACAAAAAGCTGCCTTCAACTCCTGAGCATATCCTTTTATAATATAGAGGTAGATAAAATATACACCTCACTGGACAAATGGACTTAAAGAAAATATTCCATTTTCTTTTCTTTTTTTTTTTTTTTTTTTTTTTGAGACAGAGTCTCACTCTGTTGCCCAGGCTAGAGTGAGTGCTGTGGCGTCAGCCTAGCTCACAGCAACCTCAAACTCCTGGGCTCAAGCAATCCTCCTGTCTCAGCCTCCCGAGTAGCTGGGACTACAGGCATGCACCACCATGCCCGGCTAGTTTTTTCTATATATATTTTTAGCTGTCCATATAATTTCTTTCTATTTTTAGTAGAGATGGGGTCTCGCTCTTGCTCAGGCTGGTCTCGAACTCCTGAGCTCAAACGATCCGCCCACCTCGGCCTCCCAGAGTGCTAGGATTACAGGCGTGAGCCACCGCGCCCGGCCAAAATATTCCATTTTCAAAGTAGCAAATATATTTAGTTCTACCTTACATATATATTTTATATTTGTTTGTATATGAGTGTTTTTCTGATAATTTAGATGGAAAATCAATTATACTTTTAATTGAACTTTCTTGTGCCTCACCTTAGACTGTGTCAAAAAAAGACTAGCCATGAAGAGTGTATTTGAAGATAATAAGGAGCCCACTTGAGGTAAACATGGGTTTTGAGGGGAATCATAAATGGGGTCTGCAGTCCCTTTGTATTTTGCCACTAGATCTACTATTTCTTCACATATTTGCTCACAAATAGTTGTCTAAAATTTTAAAACCAAATATTTACCTACTCATAGTCCTGATTATACTTAGAGCAGGTTGATATTCTAATTTTATTTTTCCCAAATGTTTTAGGTTTATTTCATTATGCAAATTTAAGAGCAAAATGATGCTAATGCTTAGCACTTTACAATAGGAAAAAAAAACTGTTCAAATTATTTAAAAGAGTACAGAAAACCTATCCTACAATTTACTTGCTTTTTTCACTGTATTATCAAAGAATTTCCATTTTCTACTCCCCACTGAGAAGCACCTTTAGTTTTTTACCTCTTTTTTAAAATTTATTTTAAGCTTTAATTTATATGCTTTTACATCCACTTCTTGCCTTTGTTTTAAGTTATAGACATTTATTTTCCACAACAGTTAAATTGAGAATCAGGCATTTTCCATCTCTTGCTATTATCTTGACTCTAGGACGTGTGCTTGACATGCAGTAGGAGAGTCCTCATGTCACTCTGCTCAAATCTGCATTCACCTTTCATTGGTACATCACAAAAAGAACATATGGCTTTATCACCATTAGCATGAAGTACTCTTTTGGATGCTTATTTTTAAAAGTGGCTGAGTCCCCTGGTATTGGCAGTCCAGTAGTTTGCAAAAAGTCTGCAGTCTAGAGTCTATTGTGACTGTTGTAAAAATTTTTCCAGGGCCATTAAACCATTAGGTCTATAGTTCTGGGACTTTTACTTTTAGTTGAAGCTCCAAAGCAGAGAACAAAAGAGAATAATTCTTCTTATCTTTAAAAGAGAGATCAGAGAATTTGCACTGATCTTGTTGAGTGATGACTCAAAAATAGACACCTTAGTCCATCACTCACTACAAGGGTATATAAGAGGCAGTGGGGAGAGTGATTCAAGAATGACTTTGAGAGAACAGTTTTGGGGAGAGAATTGTCACAGGGCTGTGCTATCTTCCAGCTCTGTGGGGAGGGAAAAAATGTGCTTTCCACTCATCTCAAAACAAGTGGGAGGGCTTCAACCCAACCACTTGGGAAATTTGATCTGGAATTTCTGGAGTACATGAGTTGCTAGAGTCAGTGCCTGATTCTCAATTGGAGATGTGTAAAAGTTAAAAAATGCAGCAGGAGGCATCATGACACATGAAAGATGGCTGAGGGCAAGCATGTGTGTGATCCCTACAGGCTACACTGACCCAGGGAGGTCCCCACGTGGTAGAACATGAATTGTCTGCAATAAGGATCTGGGAGAAAGTAGAAGAAAGAAGTTTTAACTGTTCTAATATATAGAAGCTAAAGGAGAGTCTAAGTTATCAGGACTAGAATAAACTTTTCACCTACTGTGTGGTCATTCCACCAATAAATACCCAGTTAGATTTATTGAATTTTGAGTTTGGCTTTCTGGGATTGAATTTTTCAAATTTAAAAATGTACGTGGTTGAAAAGTCAAGTCTACAAAACAAAGTATATTTGGTGAAGTCTAGCTGCCATTCTAACACTTCTGCTCTGCCCCTCTCTTCTGCTATAAGTAACTATTATTCTTGAGGTTGCATTTGAAAATATATATATATTTTTTCAATCATATATAACATATATACATGTGATATATATGACATATATAATATATACATACATAATACACACATATATGTATATATGTACACAGAGAAAGCTGTGCAGTACTACATAGTGCTCCATTGGGTGGACATACCATAGTTTATACAACCAATTACTTTATGACAGATATTTGGTTATTTCTGGGTTTTCTGCCATTACAAATAGTGGCTGGATTTTATAGAGAGAGGCTCAGAGCAGGGAGGAAGATGTCTGGGAGGTAGGCAAGTATCAGAACTTGTAAGGCTTTAAAGGCCACAGTAAGAAGTTTGGACCTTTTTCTAAGGGCATCTATAAGTCACTGAAGAGTTTCAAGCACAAGAATGACATAATGTAAACCGCCTGTTATCTCTGATCCAAGAGTCTCATCTTCTACAAAATCTGTGAAATTATGGCAGGCAAGTTTATTAGCTTAAAATAGGGTAAAATGTCAGTCCCTTCACAGTTCCTGACATCAATATGGCACTATTACTTGGGAAGATCAACTGACCACTTAGCCTCATTCCATACTGGTAAGACCATATGTACATCTCTCTTAGGATAGATGCTTATTCTGAGTATGGGTTTGCCATTCTTACCTGCACCATTGCAGTTTATAAGCATTATGGAATTCTTAATTCAAAGGCAAGGATTTCATATGGCGTAGCTTTGCAATGAAAGAGGTAAGGGAATGTGTCTGTGACCATGGAATCTACTGGTTAAGTCTATACCAACTATCTAGAAGCGGCTGGCTTTACGGAATGCTGGAACAGTTTTTTAAAGGCACAGCTTCAGCACCAGCAGAAAGGCAATCCTCTGAAAGGATGGGATGCCATCCTTTGGCATGTTTTAATTGCACTAAATCAGAGGCTTCAGTATGGTATAGTGTTACAATAATAAAAATATGTGGATTCAAGAATTAAAGGGTAGAAATAGGAGTGACCCTACTTAATATTACTGTCAATGGTCCACTGGGGACTTTTGTGCTTCCCACCTCTACAACTCTAAGCTGTGCAGGAATGGAGGTCCTGAAATCCAAAAAGGCTATATTCTTACCAATTATAAGCTACAGTTGTCACTGGGGCACCATGTTCTCCAGGACTTCTTGTGTCCAGGGACCAGTTAACAAGAATAGGTATCACCATACTCACAAGAGTAATTGACCCAACAAGAGAAGGTAGGGCTGCTTTTACACAAGGTGGGCAGGAAGCAACACATGGAATGCAAATTGTCCACTTGGGCACCTTTTGGTACTCTTTTGCCCTATTGAACAGTTGCATGCAGCAACTCAGGCCTGAACGGGGTATGATCATCAAGCATTCAGATGCTTGGGAATGAAGGTTTGGGTCACATGAACAGGGAAGCAATGAAGATTTGCAAAAGTGATAGCTGAACACAGGAGGATTTAGAATGGATTGTGTAGAAAGAAAAGGATGAGTACCAGTTGCAGCCCGAGAGCATCTGCAGTGCCTGGGGCTACAGTTCATCCCACAAATTTCTCTCTTTTGAGTTCCCCTGCAGTAAGAAAGCCCAATGGGAACTGTGGCAGCCATGAAAATGCACCATTCAGATCTCTTGCTGAAGGAATTATAATTTACTGATGGCCATAGTTGCTGCACTCAAATCTGCCAACATGATTTTGCTGAGGCCACACTTAAGCACAGCAGGGACAACTCTGACAGGTGACTTTGACTCAAGAACTCCTCATTGGCTTGACCAAAACTTTCTTCAAACTGCATTGCAAGAACCTCCTTCCTTCTTTCTCTCCTCACATAGGTCAGAACTGCATTCCCACCTCCTCCAGCTCCTTCTCATCCATCCCTTACAGATGTTTTCCCCAATACATTTCTTGCATGTCTAATTCCATCTTGGTGTATGCCTCTTATAGGACCTGAACTAACTCAGTGAATTATTGTCAATAAATGAAACAAGAATTAAATACTTTATGTTAGGTAAGCCAGTACCAATAGTGTCAACAGTGATCTTCATTGGCTCTGTGGATGCAGTCATCATCAATTTTGTAAATTTGTATTAGAAATAGAAGCTGAATACCCTGATAAAAACTTGATATCTAAGCAGTGACAATATTGCTTTATAATTTTTTGAAGTCAGGGCCAAGATTGAAATTTTGTGATTATGAAGATCACATTTTGAACTGTGTTTTGAATGCCAAATAGCTTTGGAAATTACCTTTTGCTATAGACTTGGTGATGTTTCTAAATTAATTTAACCTAAAATTATGAGAGAAAACTCATTTATATACAAAACTTATACTGCAGGAAATAATTTTGATGACAACTAACATTGTTTGAATTACAAGTAATGTCAAGCTGCTTTATACACTTCCTAGGCTGTGAAAAGTTAGGATAAAAAGGAATACCTCCATTCCCACACAATTTTTCAGGAGATACACTTTTATAGCACAAAATACAGCTCCAGTATTTCCAAGTTCAAAGGAAATTTCCATATTTTAAAATCTATTTAGCTGTATGAGTGAAGAGCTTCCACCTAACCTTCAATTGGAAGTGAATAATCTGAAATGTAATGACATGCTAACAGGCAAATATCTAGAGAAGAATTTAACAAAATTCTATAAGTGGCTTATATATGCTCATGAGTTAATATCAATATTTGGTAGTACCTATCTGTATGAAAGACATTTCCAAAGACAAAATATATAAAATCTCATATCAGATCAGCATTGACAGATACAGTTGCAATTGATTTTGATCATATGAAATACTAACTTTGAACCCCAATTAAGTGAAATATTATTTTTAAAAGGGAACTCCATTCTCCTCATTAGTAGACCTATATTACCAAAAATTATCCTCAATTTTTATGCTTTTGAATTTCATAAATAAGATTCGTAGAAACCTGTTTTCTCATTTGTTACATAATCAACTCCGTAATAATCTCAATTTTGCCTTTTGGCCCACACCTAAAATACTTATTATCTGACTCTTTATGATAACATACAATATAGGTTATCAGTGTGACAGGTGCAAAAACAGAAACTATATACAAAATCTTGATTTTTTTGTGTTGTATATTACTTGAATATCAGAATTTTGTTTGAGAACAATTCTATGATGCCTTTAGATAAAAACACACTGGCAAAAAAGCAGATATGTAACTAGAAATGTTTTATGAGGAATTTCAGAATGATGCCATTTAGGTTTTCATAACCCCGTTTCTCTAATATTATACCACCTGAAGCTATTATTTGTGGCTTAATGTAAGACAAAATTATTTGAAATTGTTCAACACTTTTTTATTATATTGGAACTTTTGGTATGATACAAGATACACAATTAATCTGTTAATTATTCTATTGTTTAAAATGTTGTAGCTGTATTTAAGATAAGCTTCAAAATACAAGGATTTACCAAATATAGCAATCTAGGTTAAAATATATGACTATGCAAAAATTGTATGTTTGGGTGAAACAGGGAGCTGTTTACTGATTCTACCAACTTGTTTCCTGTCATGCTCAGTGGCACATCAAAAACAAATTGGGAGTTAAATATGTAGTTTATACCTAAGAGAAAATGTAATATAACATATTATTTTTTTAATATAATATATTAAATGAACTTGTATTCACATTAATAAACTTTAAAAGATACAATGTTAAAACTATTGTGCCACTGATAATGAGGCTTTCGAAAAATATGCACACTGAAAATAAAGCTTCAAATAAAAATAATGAATATTAATTATATTATTCTTCTGGATGGAATTCAGGACTGTTATTAAAAGAATAAAACAAATTAGATTGAGATTGTTAATGCCCTTTTTATTATTATAGAAGATAAATACTTTGTTAGAATTAAATTCCATCTCAGATTTATTCTTTGAAATGCTAATTAATAGAATAGGATCATGGATTTGTTAATTAAAATAAGATACCTGAGGGAACTGAAATTAATTTTGATGTCCTAATAGATACCCTTATATCAATAAATCTCCCAGGTGTTTTGTCAGCATTATATAAAAGTGGCTAAAAGCATTTTTAGCTTGACTTTGGCTAAAGTGAGAAGAAATTATCCATTTTAGGCTAATCACAATATATGAAGTAGATTAATGTAGTTTTTCATTAAGACTAATCTCCGTGGATATGTTAGAAAATTTAGAATAAGCTCTTAAACACTATATATCTAAGTCATTTGTTCAAATGTGATCCAGTTTTATAGTTACTGAAAACTATAACCATCTGGCAGATGTTTTCTGGCCTATGCGAAATGAGTTGAGGGGCTCATTTCTGTTTCTATTGAACACATGCCCAGGTCACCAGACATACCGCCACAATTTGTACCCTAATTAGCAATCGCAAGCATGTTGTGGGCTTCATGGTAATAGAACATGGGCTATATTCCAAATCTAGAAATGAATCTATTCAGATACAAATAGAAATGCCCTTGTAGGGTCAGCATCAAGAGAGCTTGCATTTCTGTGTAGAAAAAAAAAATTGGCCTCCGGTATTCATTTTGCATTTTCTCTGAATATTCTTCTTTCTCAATAATAATTGCAAAATATAACACAGATTAAAGAATATTGTCACTATGGTTCTTAACATTTGGGGAAAAACAGATCCCTCTGAGAATTTGATAAAAGCAACAGAGCCTCTTTTATAAAATAAACTTTTATACATACAATATTTGTATATAATCTCAGAGACTTCACAGAATACCCTTACCTCTCACACAAGTAAAAGTCTTGGAAATATGATCAGTATTTTTACTGTGAGGCATAGGTTAATATCAGTATGCAAGGTTTTTGCTCAACAAAAATACATAAGAACACTTAAACAAAAAGATTCAACAAAATCTCTAACATGTTTTTCATATCCTAGCTATAATGGCACATGCACACACAATTCCAGATGCTTTTATAAGTTGGTAGTTCTTTAATGTCTGAGGTTGTATTTATACATCTGTGGTCAAATAAGCCATAGGTTTACCAAAAGTTAACTGCATTTTACATGATCCCTTCTATTTAGTTCATAAATTTCAAAAACACACTGTGTCTGGCTAGATAGAATGTTTTTGAACTGCTGGGAGATTAATTACAGAAGTATGAAAATGAAACTCAGGAGAGAAAATAAGAATTTTCTTTTTGTACCAAATTTATATAGTATTTAGGTGGGAGCTGTGGTCTAAATGTTTGTGTTCCCCTCCAAATTCATATGTTGAAATCTTAACACCCAAGATGATGATATTAGGAGGTGGGGCCTTGGGGGGGCTGATTAGGTCATGAGGATGGAGCTCTCATGAATGGGATTAGTGCCCTTATAAAAAAGGCCCCCAAGAGACCCCTTATTTCTTCCACCACGTGAGGACAGGCACTGTCTATGAACCAGAATAGGGACCTCACCAAAAATTCAGTTTTCCAATGCCTTGATCTTGTACTTCTCAGCCTCCAGAACTGTGAGAAATAAATTCTGTTGTTTAAAAGCTACCCAGTTTATGGTATTTTGTTATAGCAACCCAAACAGACTGACAGTGTACCCACTGTGGCACTTGGGAAAATTCATCCAGGTCAACAAATCTATATTGAGTTAGAATGAGACATAAATAAGACAGAGGCAGTTCCAGCCCTTTTGACACTATGTGGGAGAGATGTACCTAAGAAAATGTGCAGTTATAGCACAGTATAGTGTAGGCCCTGTGATCGAGAAGGACAAGATGGTATGGTAGTCCCTAAGAGGTAGATCTAAGAGAAAGAACAAGGTCTCTGGACCTACAGATCTCAGAAAGCCATGTGTGTATTTCATTTGATTCTAAGTCCTATGTCAGCACCATGATTGGTCCATATAAAGGCCTATAACAGAGATTTGTGCTGTTAAAAATCCAATATACCATAAAATTGTTGTTGGTGGTGGTAGGGTGGGGAGTGTGTATACAATTTATAGACCATCAGAGCTTTCTGAGTAATCAGTATGGATAATTATTTATACATTTTCATAAAAATGTGTATAGAAATCTGAAGACTAGAAGAGCAGTATGAACTAATATTACAGATTTTGAAGTTCATAGGGGTTAGAGCCAGCATGTAGGTAAGATTGCTCAGGGAGAGAGTATACAATGAGAATGTGAAAAAGTATCAGGGATGCAGTATAGGTAATACCAGAAGTAAAAGTTGTGTAAACATAAGAAAGTCCTTAGAGTCATAAAAGCAAAACCAGGAGGAAATAATATCAAATAAGCCAAAGAAGGAAAGTGTTTTGAAACAAGAGAATTATCAACAGTTAAGTGCCAAGAAAGGTCAAGTGGACAAAGATTTCAAAGCTTATTTATGTTTGGCAACCAGAGGGCCATATGTTACCTTGGAAACAATAGTTTCAGAGAACTGATAGGCCTTTGAGTTAGGGAGTAGAAGCAGACTGCACTTGTCCAAGTATAATAGCAAATGGTGGGTGGGTAGAGGAAGTTGAGAAGGCAAATATTGACACATATTTTAAGAAGCTTCTATTCAAATAAAAGAGACAAAGAGTCTGACACCATAACTGGCAGAGATGCAAATGAGAAAAATATTGCTTCTTTTTTTTCCCACATGATACATCCCTGCACAAAGCATTTCACACAGATTTAAGTACTTTCTTCCAGTAAGGGGAGGTCAAGAAATCATTACAATGAATTACTAGAAATGGTTTGTGGAATCACCTTTCTTCTAGGTTAATCTGTCCAAATTACTCGTGAAACGTGCCTGAGGGTAAGGAGATGAAGCAGGTAAACCCTGGAGCCCACTTACAACTGCGCAGCACGGTTGTTTGATCCTTCGCTTCTTCTACTTTAATTAGCCTTCTGAGGAGCACCTTACAAAGGCTAACGTAACATTTCTCAGATGCTTCCTGGTAATAAGAAGATAAAATATGAGTGGAAAGATTAAACACTGATGACATGGCCCTTACCTCAATTTTCTTATCTACAAATACTTGCAGCCAAATTCAACTACAATTTTTACATTCTTTCCTTGCCATTATTTTATTTGTTTCTACCTGACTAAACAATTGATTTTCTTCTGTGAGTTCTCTTATACACTAATATGCACAAATATAAAGTCAAAACTGAATTAGATGAAAAGTCATGTTTCCTTTTTTTTGCTGTGTATAACAATTTTTAAAACATTAAACTCTCAGATAGAGATTTTTTATCTTTGCGTACTTTAAAATGGTAAACTATTTAATTCTTCCCTTTCCTCTAGCACACTAACAATAGAAAGGGATATAGTGAGCTTCTGTGTGATCCCTAGAGTCTCCTACTTTGATAAGCCCATTTCATTTATAAACAAAAGATAAAAGTTTTGAATATTTTAGCTTCACTTTTTTCAAGATATCTTGGTGGCAGAGTCACTTAAAACCTTCTAGGTAGCTTGATAGGCAGGTTTCACACCTCCACTTTCCTAGACAAAATGACAGATCACTTCAAGACTCAGCATTGGCACCAAAATGCAATATTCATATAGTAAATAGATTATGTTTGGTTATTAATTCAATAAATTATTTAAAGTTATTCTCTGGATAAATGTAAGAGAGTAATCAAAAAGAGAGTGCCCCTCTGCCTCCCCCCCAAAAATAAACAAATGCCAGATCTTAAGAAGGAACATGAAAATTACCTTTAGCATGGGAGGTCACATTCTACTGTTTCCCACTTTAGCTTTCTGAAAAAACTGCTTGTATGGGGTAACATGTTTGTTTAATGAACTATCTGGCCTTAAATGAGTTAAGGAAACTTTGTTTGTGGAACGAAATAGGCAAATTGTGTTTTATGTGAATACCAAGCTAATTATCGCTTAATTTCTACTTACTGTAATGTTTGAAAGCTTTATGCTACTGATATATTAGAGGTAATTTTCAATGAATATGAAGCAAGTGATTATAAAATTTTTAGACTTTCTAGGCCAGTTGTTTTTAAGAAAATTTTGAAATAAAATCAAAGCTTCTTTGCTTAAAAAGAGGAAAATGGGGGTACACAATCTCACCTGCTCAACCTGTCTGGGGCCCCCCAGTCTTCCCCTGCCCCTCATACTCACAGAAGTCCCAGAGGTCTCCTCTGGGCACATGAGGTTTTCCTAAGACACATTTTGAAATTCATTGATCTACTCTATTACTTTCTCACACTTCTTTCCTCTCCTAATTTGAGTTATTTTATGGCTCATAATCACCTCCAACTGAAGAACAATCAATAAACATGGTTGGAACCAAATTTTGTAGAAGACATGCACAGCATTTGTAAAAGGGAAAGAAATTTACTCACCTTATCAATTTGTTGTATTAATTAAATTAAATGTACACATATTACATTTAATCCCCTATTGCAGCATCTGATACAAAAGATGTTAAGTGCATGTGAATTTCCTTCCTTCCCCTTTTCTTCCTTCAAGCACTCCCCTTCTCAAGTCAAACAAGGACTCTAGAGATGCCTTCAAACTTTTTCTAAAGAAAAAAATATTTAAAATTATTGTTCCTCTGGTAAGAATCATTTTGTTGTGTTTCCAGAAATGTGGGTATATATGTTCTAAATTCGGACTATGGAAAATAGAATTCAAAGGAATTCTCCAATGGTGGAGTTTTAGGATCTGCAGCACTTTAATGGGATTAGTTCCCCCGACTTCCGGATTCCATCAGTGTGACCCTGGTGATGCAATGAAATGTAAATTCATAGTAGCTCCATTTTACTTGTTACTGGGGCATTTTAAATAAAAACACCATGAACAGAATCAGACTAGGTTTCTCATTCTGCATTTCTGCTCACCCATCAGGCATGGCTTTGCAAGTTGTACAAGGATACAATGTTGTCCTATGTATGAGGAGGCTGCTCACATGGTAGACGTGGAAAATTTGTATATTGATTACAACAATTTTTCTGACAGATGAAAGTAAAATTTCAGTTCTAACAATATCAGAAAAGAGTCTCAAGGTAGAAGTTCCATGGCAGATATTCTTTCTTTTGCCCCTAGACATCCATTCTCTGACCATCTCCTCCTGCCTCTACCCTGCACTCTGCCTGGAGAAGCTGAATTCGACCTTCTGCAAAATAGAACCTTCATGTCTTTTGACTTCTTACTGGAATTTAGTCAATGAGGAGCTGGGAAATAGGAAGGGGAGAGGAGAGTGAAGACAGAGAAGCTATTTCTCTGTCTCAATTCCTTTGTGACTTCCTCTTTCCTTCTGGATTCCTAATGTAAATCGCACACTTATCTCTTTGAGTCTATTAGTTAATAGACTGAGGGGTATTCGTTCTGGGTCCTAAACCAAAAATTTATAAATAATCCCTTTGTAAATAAACATACCCAATCTTCTTCTATTTTGAAGGTGTTATCGGGTTCCTATTGGTACCCTGACTCCTTTAAGCCCCTTCCTCATTCACACTCGGGCATTGCATCAGCTAGCCTTTCCTTTTGCTCATGCTCCACATTCGGGGCCTCAGTGCCACTGATACATGCCTCTGTATCTCTCTAACAGAAAAAACAGGAAACAAAAGGACAATTTGAAAAGAAGTCTTTATGGAGAATAGGATCCTCCTAGAAAATCTAGCACATGTACTATGGTCATTTTCAATAGGAAAGCAATAAAACGTCTTAAATATTCTTTTTTATTGTGAATAAACACCACTCCACACTGCAAAACAATAAAAACCTTGATCTGAAGTTCATGTAAAGTGCTTAGTGCTCGAAACATAAACGTCAAACCATACAAAAGTTTTAAAATATGAGTTTTATAGCCCAACATCTAACCCCCAGTTCCACTGTCTTTTTAAAAATTTACTTTTTTCCCCCTTGGGATGGATATTAGAAAATAGTCTTAAAATATTCTGAAAATATTCAACTATCCAAATATCATAAACATCTGAAAATGCTTATAAGATTATCCTAAAATATGCTTCCAATTCCTGATTTATCAATTTAAACCTATTGACTCTCAACAATATTAGATTAGTCATTTAATAAAATTACTCTTTCTTTCACCTCACTTCAATATATACAAAGATATACAATTGTTTTTTATATATTTTCAAGGTTTGTATAATTTATCTTCTATTGCTCATCTATAACCAGGACCTCTGTGTTTTATTCATAGATTTGTTACAAAAATTAAAGACTAATAAATAGTAGCACTTATAATATGGCATATAATATTGCAGAATGAAGTTGCGTGAAAGAAAAAAGAAAAGGACAAATAACTGTAAGATACTAAATATGTGCCACTAAAGGGAAAATATTCTCAGCATCAAGGTCAAATTAATTCTCTTTTTAGACACTCAATTGCTCAAAATATTGCCAAGTGAGTCTGCTTGTTCCTCCATCTTGAACCATAAATCTAATCATGTATAATTTTAAATTGAAGAGAATTAAAAATAAACATGTAATAATCTACAAATTATACACAAATATACCATTATTTATGTTAAACTTTCAATGAATTTATTAGTCCTAGGAAAAACTGACAATGAGAATAAAATCATGGATTCAGGAAGGTAACCTTGGTAACAGTTTGGCTTGGTTTCCATGGTTACAAGGAGTACAGCTGAGAGGCTCAAAGAATCACAATTTCCTTTGATTGGTAGATTCTCTAAAATGATGATTTGGAAGGTGACAGGGGATTTAAAAATAGAAAAAGATTTTCCTCATGAGGAACAAGACATTAGTGTAATAATAGCACATTGATGGTCAGACACAAGACAGGCCTTTGAAATTTAATGAAACCTCCCTTTGCTCCTTCATAAAAAATTGGGTAGAATATCTCAATGTATAACAGCATGAATCTGCAAACTAAAATCCCTGCTCCTGATTAACTAGCCAAAGTATATTAGATTGTTTATAATGTACTTTAAAAAAATACTAATAGTTAAAAGCCAGTTCACTTAAATTATGAATGAACCCAAGACTATAATAAATATATTTGATGCCCCTGTGTTGTTTTATGGAGTTTAGTAAGCAAAAGAGAAAAAAAAAAATACTGTAATAGAAACTACAGTGAGAAGGGCATCAAGAAATCTAGAGTTAGGAGATATCTATGCAGCTAGTTTCATGAACTAGTTGCACACCATCATATCTGAAACTTGCTTTTCATCTCACTAAATAACTCTCAGTACTTACTATCAGAAATATTAATACAACAGAAACTGAATAACTACCTAAGCTACTTATTAGGAAACATTATAACACATAATTTTAAGAATCTGTTTTTATGCCAGGAATCCTATGTTTTTAAAATATTTCCTTTCAATATGAAAGGTAAACTTGAAGAAATGTGTAGACAGGCTGAGAAAAATGTGGACAGAGCTCTAAATACTTAGCCCTTCCCTACTATGTCAGAGACTCAGAAGAGGTAGGAAAAATATCCAAGATTCTTCATTTAGATTTTTCCAGAAGTAAGGATGCTTAAAGGAAAGAAAGCTTGAATAATCTTTCCCAGAGTTAGCTGGGAAAGGAAAAACAGAAAGGCAAAGTAGTTGAAGACAAAGTTTAAGAAAACACCACAAATCCTGTGCGAGAAGGGAAGGACGTGAAATGAGTACACTGAAGTCCAGGGGTCTAGTGGCCACCTTAATAGCAGTCTCAGTTCCTTTTACCACACAGTGCCCCAAACCCTTAAATTCTAACCCTCACAGTTAATAGACTAGTCATTCTAGAAAGTAGCAGTTTCCACTTGTATTTTTGTTCCCGTGCTTGGGGAAAGTGTGGAAATGGCTACTGGCAGAAGTGACAAAAGAATTACCTAGGCCAACCACCTTAGAAGCAAAGGAGGGCTCTAGAAGCCCACTTTATTTTGGATACAAGGATACTCACCACAGAACAGAAGCAGGTCACACAGCCAACGTAGAATATTGAAACCTAATTCAAAATATTTTACAAAAAAAAAAAAAAACTGAAAACGAGGAGCACGGAGACCAAATCCTCTAAATAAGATATCACAGAGCCTGGATTGAATTACTCTCTTGACCTTCATGGTCTCAGGCTACATAAAAGTAATAGATTGTGAAATACCAAAATCTTAAACTGAAGCTCTTTGAAGTTAGGTTGGACAATGTACCCACACCGCTTCAGAAGAATTAAAAGACCTTGATAGAGATGGATTAAAGAAAGGAGGAGGGGATGGGCAAACCTACCTAATGGGTACAATGAACACTATTCAGGTGATTGGCACACTTACAGCCGTGACTCAAGCACTGCAAAAGCAATCCATGTAACCAAAAACATCTGTACCCCCTTAATATTTTGAAAGTAAAAAAAAATTTAAAAAAGAAAGCAGCATGTTAACACTACAAAAATACTATTGGAAGAAAGGGTTGAATGAAAAAGAAAGATAAAAGGAAGCATACGAAGAAAGAAGATAGTTGAGAGGGAGATAGGAAGGAATGCTAGCATACAAAAGTGAAATAAAAAATCAACTGTGAAAGAAAAAAATTAATAAAATAAAGAAAAAATTTTACTGTTTCTTGCCAAAGAAAAATTAAAGAAAACAGAAATCCAAGTTGCCAATATACTAAGTTTACAATAATAATATAGCAGAATAAAATTCAAATGCAGGGCTAAGAACACAATTAAAGGGTCAAAAAGACTATTAAAGAACTAAGAAATAATTTGAAAATAGCAAGTAAAATAAGTAACCAAGATTATATTAAGTAACATAAGTAGAATGGTAACAAGCTAGATAATATAGAGACCATTGAGATAAAAATGTGAATGCAGAGAAATAAGACAAAGTTATTAAAGCAACTAAAAAAAAGCATAGAGACCAAATAAGGAAAGTAAAACCTAGGATAACTCTTGTATCTGAAGTAGAGAACACAATTAATGGAACAGAAAAAAATTTTAAGAAAAATATTTTATATAAAAGAATAAATGAATGCATGGATCAAAAGGTTATATGCTTTAAAAAGAAGTGCTGTAAAACAACTATCTCACATGTGGTAGTCAACATCTTGAGAGTTAAGAGTAAAGAAAAACTTCAGTCATCTAGGCAAGGAAAACAAGACATTTCTGAGGTGAAAAATGTCTATTGTCTTCAGACATCCACATAAATATTCAAAGGCAATAGGAGCAGAGTGTACAATGATCTAAAGAGAAATGAAGTGTAAACTAGGAATGTTATACTCAGCCAATCTGTCAAGTTAAGTATAAAAGCAACACGAATTTTCAGATATGCCTGAATTAAGGAAACATGGACCAGTGAGCCCTTCTTGAAAACACAGCATTATGACAAATCTAACCACCCGTGATATGGTGATGGTGTGGTTAAAGGGCTAATGGCAAGCACTGAAATTCTACATATAAGACTTAGACCAAATATTGTTAAGATATATGATTATAGAAAATAACTTCTGACTCTATTATATATACATGCTCAATTGGTACAGTAAGTCTCTAAAAGAATAGAAATAAAACTGATAACTTCCAAGCCAACAGAGGAAAAAAAAAAAAAAACAAGGAGGAATCATCAAGAAAATTTTATCAATCAAAATGGAGACAAAAGTAACTTTTAAAAAAGAAGCAAGATAATTATACATAATATGTGAAATAAGATGGTAGAAATAAGCCCAAATAACTCAGAAATTGAAATGAATATAAAAGAAATAAATGTACTTGGTGGAATATAGATATTATCAGATAGCGGGTTATTAAAAATCAGCTATATTCATTTTGCTTTTTAAAATTTTTTGGGACCCCATGCTCTTGAAATTGAGTTAATCACAAACTTGTTTAATTCAACACTATCAGAACCATCTGGGTTTTTTAGTTTATGTACTTACTGATTTACAACCATGTGCTTGGTGAGTGTCTTTGAATTTGTACGTTGAAAAATCTCTAGGGTTGTTTTGTGTATACAGCCAGTTACCTTGATGTTGATGGCTCCTAGTGGTGGTGGCTGAGGGTCGAGGTGGCTGTGGCAGTTTTTAAAAATAAGACAAAAATCATCCATGAGGGTTAGAATCAACTTCTTCCAAACTCCTGTTAATGTCCATATTTTGACCTTCTCTCACGAATAAGGAATGTTCTTAATGGCATCTAGGATGGCGAATCTTTTCCAAAAATTTTTCAATTTACTTTGCCCAGATCAAAAGTAAGGCATTCACTTCATTAGCTATGAAAGTTCTAGATGGCATTTTATTCCAATAGAAGGCTGCATTGTCTACATTAAAAATCTGTTTTGTGTAGCTACCTTCATCAATTATTTTAGCTAAATCACCTACATAACTTGATGTTCTATGTCAGCACTTGCTGCTTCACATTGCATTTTTACATTATAAAAATGACTTCTTTCTTTAAACCTGATGAACCAGCCTCTGTTAGCTTCAAACTTTTTCTTGTGCAGCTTCCTCCTATCTCTGAGACTACATGGAATTAAGAGTTAGGGGCTTGCTCTGCATTAGGCTTGGGTTTAAGGGAATGTTGTGACTGGTTTGGTCTTCTAAAGTTTCAGACCACTGAAACTTTTCCATCTCAGCAATACAGCTGTTTCACTTTTTTATCATTCATATGTTCACTGGAGTAGCACTTTTAATTTCCTTCAAGAACTTTTCCTTCACATTCACAACTTGGCTAACTGTTTGGTGCAAGAGACCTACCTTTCAGTCTATGTTGGCTTTTGACATGTCTTCCTCACTAACCTTAATCATTTCTAGCTTTTGATTTAAAGTGTGAGACATGAGACTCTTCCTTGTACTTGAACACTTAAGGGCCATTGTAGGGTTAATTAGCTTAATTTCAGTATTGTGTCTCAGGGAATAAGGAGCCCTGAGGATCCAGAGAGAGAGAGAGAGAGAAAGAGAGAGAGAGATCAGAATGGTCTATCGGTAGAGCAGCAGAACACACATTTCACACATTTATCAATTAAATTTGCCATCTTACATGGTCACGATCTGTGGCACCCCAAGAGAATTACGATAGTAACATCAAAGACCACTGATCACAGATCACCATAACAGATAGAATAATAATGAAAAAGCTCACAATATTGTGAGAATTTCAAAAATGTGAAGCAGAGACATTAATGAGCACATGCTGTTGGGAAAAGGGCACTACAGACTTGCTTGATGCCTAGTTGCCCAAACCTTCAATTTTTAAAAAGCATAGTATCTGCAAAACACAATAAAACAAAGCTCAATAAAATGAGGTTAATCTGTATTGGAAAAGGTGACAGAAAGTCAGGGTCCAAAATTATTGAAAAGTAAAAAGGAATGTCAATAGATACCAGCAACTGCATAAACTTTCTTCTGTTCTTCCTTTTTTGGTAAACATTTGTTCCACTATCTATTCAGGTTACTGTGCGTGCATCTAGTTCATTACTTCTAATATTTGTATGCTACTCTAGAGTGGGTATCTACCACATTTTACTTTTAACCATTTTCTTAGTTATCAGCACCTAAGTTGCCCACAACTTGTTTACTATTGTAAGGTTGGTGGGGGTGCCGTGTACCCCCCTCCCCAGCTACAAGCCCCTCTGCCCTAGGCAGTGAGTAGGCTCCACTTTTCCTCTTGAACAAGCACCTGGCTTCACCAAGCCCCAGCCACATCCTGTGACTGGCAGCACACCCAGCCCCCACGCAGTCTACCCGACCCTGGAGACATCCTGTTGCAGCCCCAGAGCCATCCTGCTTACTGAGAACTTGATAATCCACTTAAACAAGCACCCGCATCTAAAAGCAAGCCCCCTCCGTTTATGCCTCTCACCGCATATAAAAACCCTTGCCTCAGTCCCAGAAGACTGCGACTTCCTGAGTCCCTGGAGCACTCCAATTCTCCCAGGTCCCTTCCTTGGGACTCCCAGGAACCTCGCCTGGGTCCCTCCCTTGGGACTCATTACCCTCACCTGGAGCGCTCCAATAAAGCCTCTTTGCTTAACCCTTTCAACTCTGCTCGTCTTTCTCTGGTGACGACCATCCAAAAACCTTACAGCTATGTCTATCACCATCCAAAAACCTTACAACTATGTCTATCGTTAGGGTTGCCTACGAACCCATGGAAGAATTTCACTGAGTTTTCTAACCTTAGTGTGTACTCAAATATTGCCAGATTACTCTCAAGAGTGGCAGCACCAATCTACAAATGATGTAAGTTAAGAATTACAATATTGCCGTGAACTAAGAATCTAATTGTAGGTCCCTACCCATTCACATATATTACTCTCCCCACTAAAGGTAACTAAATAGCAATCTGACAGTTGTAATAACATATGCTTGCTTTATTTTCAAAAGTGTATTTTTAGTGTCCAGGTATGCCATTGATTTAGCCCATTTCAAATTTTATAAAAATGGAACCATGTAAGTGTTTTCTGTGAATTGCTTCTTTTACTCACCATCATGACTATAAGAAATGCCTATATTGTATTCAAATGTACTAAATAATGTCAAACTGTTTTCAACAGTATTGTAGAAATACACACACCTACCAGCAGTGTATAAAACTAATATTGTTCCATGTTCTGTCAACACTTGATATTATCAGTCCTTTAAATTTTTGCCATTCCAGTAGCATTTAATGGTATCTCATTTCATTTATCTCTATTTCCTGTTGAAGATGAGTACTGTATAGATCAGTTTGTATGAGACTTCATATGGTTAGAAATTCTAATAAATATATTCATATATAATGATAAGCATATTTTTGACCCCCCCAAAAAAATATATATATAGTAATTATTTTGGGGAAAAATTGATATGAGGAAAAGATAATCTTTTAATTTTCATTTATTTTACAGTATAACTAAAATTAATTTTTCATATCATTGTGTTAATTTTATTTTTAAAATATAAATTTAAAATTGAAGTTAAAAATTATTTTCAAATACCTATATTTAAACAAACACATATGGTTATCAAATAACTTTTACTCTGTCACAGCCAAGTAATTTGCTAGATCAACACACTAGGATTTCCATGTCCAGTGTGGTAGCCAATAGCATGTGGCTATTGAGGACTTCAAATGTGACTCATGACACATGTAGAAATTATAATAATTTTTAGTTTATTGGTTAAATAAAATATATTATTTAAACAATTGTACCTGTTTCTTTTTATTTTTAATGTGGTTTCTAGAAAATTTTAAATTACCTGTGTGGCTCACAATATATTTCTACTGACAGCATTGCACTAGGATCTATTTGGTAAATTGAGAAAAACATGACTAAGGCAGTTTCAAAAGAAAGAAAACTACACAAAGCATAAACATATTTCACTAGAACCAAAACAGAATTTGAACACAATGTTCACAGAAACTAGAGATTTATGAATCGTTTTTTAAAGCAAGCAACAGTGATTTGTTTGAGTGATTAATATATTTTAAATTGATTTTCATGTATCTTTTTATGAATGCGCTTATTTCATACAATAAGCCTGCTGTAGTTTCATGTCTGTGTTTCTTAGCAATGCCATTCATTCAACTGAGAGTGTTGTTCTTTTTTCACTCCACTTTGCAAACACAGTGTTATTATTCAGAAACAAGGTAAGACATCTCATTCTTTAAGGAGTCTGCCCCAACACCAGAGAGAGTTGTTTTGTTTTGTTTTTTTTTTTTGAGACAGAGTCTCACTCTGTTGCCCAGGCTAGAGTGCCGTGGCGCCAGCCTAGCTCACAGCAACCTCAAACTCCTGGGCTCAAGCAATCCTCCTGCCTCAGCCTCACGAGTAGCTGGGACTGCAGGCATGTGCCACCATGCCCGACTAATTTTTCTATATATATTTTTAGTTGTCCATATAATTTCTTTCTATTTTTAGTAGAGACAAGGTCTCGCTCTTGCTCAGGCTGGTCTCTAACTCCTGAGCTCAAACAATCCACCCGCTTCGGCCTCCCAGAGCACTAGGATTACAGCATGAGCCACCGTGCCCAGCCTGAGAGAGAGTTCTTAATGTCCTCTTTTTTATATTATACATACTTTAATTATAGAACTTTTTACATGCTATGCTTTGCATCATAATTATTTGCTTACATAGCTATTTCTCAACTGGACTGCTCTTTGCATTTCTCATTTATCTTCTTAGCCCCAGAACATAGTACAGTACTTGGTACTTCCAAAAGATTTAATGAATGTTTTTGAATTGATATTTCATGTATACCTCTTAAGTGCTATGTGTCAATGTGACATGTTAGAAAATTCATCTGAGTTGTAAGTGTCGTTAAGATACAATAAGAATATGAATCTGAGGTTAGCTGAAAATCTCCAAGTCTAATTTTTTGCCATGCCCATATGATCGTTTTTTTAATTCTGCAAAGAACATCTTAATAACCTGTTTTCCAAAAATTGTAACAGTCTATATTTCTAAGCGTGTCAAAAATGCAGTAGCATGCTCATATATATCTTGTTTGAATCATGACTGACTATAATTTGAAGTCAGGTGCAAGATCAACGTTCTTATCCATTTTTCATAGTTCACACATTTGCTTGTAGCAAAATATTAAGGGAAGATGACCCAAACCAGAAGCAATGCTTACGGTGACATCTATTCCATCATTTTTTCAGTGAACATTTCTGGGAAGCAGATAATGGGTCAGGACCTGCATTAGCAGCTTCTGTACATCAGGCAACAACTACAAGGAAAAAATGCACAGATAATACAAACAGACTTTCCTTTTTCACCAAAATTAACCTTCCATTCAGTGAAGCAACATTCCACATGGCATGCAGGACACATCCCACTCTTAGCCACTGCTTAGCAAAGCATGCCTTCAAATTCAATAATATTTTCTCAATGAGGTAGCCTGTAAATGGCACTAGAAGTAAACACTAAATGTGCACTATTAAGCATAAATTAGCTCTAATGTGTTTCGCCTATATATTTAATGTATATTTATTATAATAATTATCTTAATTTCTTGGGAACTTAGCTCTTGGGGGAATCCATGCTCAGGGAAACTTATTTTCATTGCTGGAAATGCAAAGAAAATGAGCTGCAGAAAACAGTTGGTGTACTCGAGCTGGTACCGAATTGCAGCTGCACTGGCTGTAGATGATATGGCTGCTGTCAATGAAGGCAGTTGTATGCAGAGCACTGCTGGGCTGTCGGCTGCAGATACCGAAGGGCTTATTGCAGTATTTCAGTGATATCTGAAGATACAGACAGATGTTGGGAAGACAAAGTAACGACATTAAGCAAGGCACAAGAACGAAGGCACAAGGTAAATATAATTTAAATACAAGTAGAAATAAAGAGAAATACTGTTTGCAAAACAGTAAAACAGTTTTTCGTGGGGAGTATTGGGGTCTCTGAAGATTGTTAATGTCTTCTTAATTCTTCCCTCTCCATCTACCTTAGTAGCTCCAGATACTTCTCTTTCCTCCATGTTTTACTCCTTTCCTCCCTCCCTTCATCTCTCTCTCAGACACTAACATGCACTCTGAAGGATAGCTAAATAGTTGTTGATATGTCATATGTTTGTAGAGTACAGTTTTCTGCTTGTAATTGCCATCTCTTTTTCATGTGATACAGCCTAGAATATTTACATGAGCCAGAACCTCTCCAAATATTTGCTCATCTTTTAGACTCTTTACAGGAAAATATCATTATGAACTATTAAAATTTGTATTGTGCATAACAAATCAGGCAAATGCCAAAAGACTAAGATATTTAGTCTTACCCCAAGAAAATGTATAAAACTGAAAATTTAAAAAGAACTTCTATACACAAACTAAATGTTTGCTTCTGTCTTGGATTTTATAATTTACTGATAATGGAGTGTCATTTGTTCCATGATGTGTCTGTGCACAGGACTCCAAATTAGGAGTTTTTTTCCATGCTATCTTGTTGAATGGGGACCCTTCTAGATATATTTGTTCCAGAACCATCTTTCTCTTAGTTTCAGACAGATTCTACCATGTATCCAGGATTCTTTTTCTTTTGTCCTAGTCCTTTGGATCAATATCATTTTAAGTGATCCTCTAAAGAGAGAATAAAAAATCTATCTGATATTATCAGCCAAAAAGGATGTTCTAATTTACTATCCTCATTACTTAAGAAAGAATATCTTAATACTTACTACTTTCCTGTTTTAAAGTAACAGTGGAAGGGAAAATTTAACAGGAATGTATGAACCAGTAAGTTGCTCATTTGAATGATGCATTACTGATTCTAATTATTTTTCCTTTTCAAAGAGGATGAGTTACATAATTTATTTTCTGGATGTAGTAACTGACTCACATCACTTTCCCTCATAGTGGAGTTCACATCATTATATCTCAGTATGCTCCACAATGTTATGCACGTAGTAAAAATTTAATAAGTGTTTATTGAATAAATGAATGAATCACTGTGTCAAAAAGTCAGGTTTGAATGAGATAATAAAGAAATGCATTTTTATGGGAAGTTTGCCAAGTGTGAATAAATGGCTAATGGAATAGCATGGTCCCAGAAAAGAAATATCCAAGTTTACCTTATGGTATTAGATGTTCCATATTTAATATGGTAGTTATAAGTCATATTACTCTGAAAAAAATTATAATAATGATATTTCTACCCATATTTGTTTTATTTCTTTTATTTATTTATTTACATATGCCCTGTCTAGTTCCACAACAAATTTTAATATGGGAAATTATAAATCCAGGGATAAGACTTACGCATAGAAATGCATGCATTAGGTACGGTGCATGGTTGAATCCTTAAGTGGATTCATATTTTAACACATCATGCCATGAGCATCACTGCATGAAAGGAGCTATTTTATCACTGAAATATAGTCCCTTTACACATCATTCCCTACCTTTAGCAGTCACTTTTATAACCAGCTATTCATAAAATGTGCTATTAACTTTACATGACACAGTATGATTGGAAAAGATGAAAAAACAAAAATATACACACATGTGTTTATATTACTCATATTCTAGTGTAATTAAGACCTCTGGATGCTGCCTTCTCATAAATTAATACTTAGAACTCCCCTAATTAATTCTCCACTACACTGACCAGGCCAGTTTGGAAAGGATATGTGGAAGTGGGCACTCTTATCAACTACTGTTGACAATGTGAATTAGTACAAGTACATTGGAGATCGATTCAGTGTTATCTGGTAAAATTGAAGATCTTCATACTCCATAAACCAACAATTTCATTTCTTAATATATACCTTCAAAGGACTGCTATACATGTGCATAAGAACCATTACTTTACATAATGGAAACAATTTAAATGTCCATTAAAAGGGCAATGACCAAAAAAAGTGTTCATTATTATGAAATAACATGCAGTGGTTGGAAATGAATGTAATTTTATGCATTATCATGAATTTTTAAAAAACATAGTTTTAAGTGAGTAAAATATTCTTTGGAATGATATCTAAAATAATACTTATATAAATCAAAAAACAAGTAATTCTCTCTCACTTCATATATATTTTCATATATATGTATATGTTTATATATGTATATAAGTATATAATTTTTAGAGGCACATACTTTTTATAGTAAAACCAGAGGCAGTATATGCATAAACCTAATGGAGTATTCCCAAAGCCATTTCAACCCAGTCCTTGGTTCTGCCCCAGACCTGTAGGATAACATTCCCCCGTATTCCATTCCCCATTCTGCAACATATTACAGTTTTTGTTTTGTTTTGTTTTATAACATGAGGCATTTCTTTTCTGTCACTATATAAATTTAAATAAATTGACAGTCTCTCCCCTTGTACTGATAGAAACTATTTTGAAGAGCCTTTCTGTCATGAAAATGTAAGTCAAATACTGACCATTCAATAGTTGGTAAAGTTCTGAACATTGATGCAATATTGAATGGCCAGTCCTTCAGAAACAGCTGTGATATGTCCTGTAAATAGGCCATGGGAAGAGAGTAATTGTGTAGATTATGGTGCAATATATATATTTTTTTCATTTTCTTTTGGCTGGAACTAAAGAAAAGTGGGTATAAGAGGCTCTTTTTTCAGGAGGGACAGGACTGGCAAGGTGGAACATCCTGAGTAGATGAGCAAGCCCATGCAAGAGAGCAGCAGACCAGAGGCTCAGGAGACAGACATGTTCCCTTCCCGAGAGTGTTCTGGGAGGAAGCAAGTACCATTGGTCCTATGTTTTCTGATGTTCATTTTCAAGTTTCCTATTTTGCACACCAATCCCTCTATGTTATCTCAAGTCTTGGGTTCTATTAGACATGCACACCTTGTCTTGGCTCTATTTCATGGAATCAAGTGATGGGACCACAAAAACTGCAGCCTGATGGCAAAGTGAAACTGATGCTTCTTGAAAAAGTAAAGGCCTTCATAGCATAGAGCTGAAAGGATGTGATCCTGAGTGATAAAAGTGGTCCTGGTTCTTCTGTGAAGGCAGCAGGTATTAGGAGACACGCTCTTAGTACAGTGATGGTGAAGTTGAATGGCAGCAGCATTAGCAGCAGGAGAGAAGATGGGGCTAGCTTGTGGAGAAGCATCTCCTGGTTGCATGAACACACAGTATGAGGACACTTGAAACGTGAGAGTTCCATTAAGAAGGGTTTGTGAACCTCTTCTTGAAAAAGGCTGAGAAACAGAAATGATGGGAAGGGGGACCTCAGGTTGGTAGATGCTGGGCCTTTAAAAAGAGACACAACGTTGGTGCTGTTTTTGGAAGGACAGAGAGAATGCCCAGGGGAAGAAATAAGCAGTGACTACACCTCACCAATAGCCTTACCAGGCTGGATGGCCTGGAAAGTCTCCATTGCAGATTAGATATTTAAAGGTCCCGTCAGTCACTTGTATATATGGCCATGTCCAAATACATAGATGGTTGGCCTTGTATAGGTCAAATATGTTTAATTCATTTAGATTTTTATTTTTTTACCAAAATTGGTACTCTGTAGAATAGTCATAATTATCAATTATGACAACAATTTAAAGTATCTTGTTTAATGGTGTTAATAATTTATTTGGAGTACAGTATTTTCAAATGCATGTGACAAACATCAAGAAATTTAGAAAACATATAATTTAAGTAAAAAATACTGATCATATTCATACATCTTTTCTGTAAAATGACAATTTAAATAATGGCAGATTTTTTTCAACTCTAAACATTAAAAAAAAAAACACCTTAGTCTTTATCAAATAAGAAAAATGTAAACTTTTGGCAGTCTATAGTCTTTGAGGTTGACTTTATAATTTTTCATCACTATCTATACCTTCTGAGGCCACTTACCATTTTTAGAAATAGACAGTTTTGCTGATAAGGCAATACATCCTGCACGCTCAACCTTTGCAAATCATCCCACATACGGCAATTGAGCTAGCAACTGAGCTATCTAGTCAAGGTTACGGCATCTTTAGTTTTCCTTTGTATGCAATGTAGTTAAATATCACCTGTAAGTTTTGATTAACTTTGCAAGGTTATTGAAGATATGTATTTTCCAAAGCCTCTGATTAATCGAATTCAATTAAAAATAAAAATATTTATTTATATTACAGTAGGGAATATGTCTTCTTCTTGTTTGTTTTGGGGTGAGGGAGTGGAGAGAAATCCTGAGAGAAAAATAAGAATAATGGTGTTCAAATATCAAGTAAAGAATTATATTTAGAACTGTTAAAAAGTTACATATGATAGGATGCTTTATCAAAGACTCTGGCAAGTATATTTCTAAAACTTAGAAATATAGTATATTTCTGATATAAGAGTGAATGCAAAAGTGTATATTCTAAGAGAAAAAAACAACTAAGTGGAAATAACTCTTAAAATGAATGTTGTATGCTTTCTTTTCTGGTTTTTATTATTTTTAAATTGTTCCTTCAGTCAGCAAAGTTATATGATGGTTTCTTTTTTTTTTTTTTTTTTTTTTTTTTTTTTTTTTTTTTTTTTTTTTTTTGAGACAGAGTCTCACTCTGTTGCCCGGGCTAGAGTGAGTGCCGTGGCGTCAGCCTAGCTCACAGCAACCTCAAACTCCTGGGCTTAAGCGATCCTACTGCCTCAGCCTCCCGAGTGGCTGGGACTACAGACATGTGCCACCATGCCCGGCTAATTTTTTGTATATATATTTTTTAGTTGTCCATATAATTTCTTTCTATTTTTAGTAGAGACGGGGTCTCGCTCTTGCTTAGGCTAGTCTCGAACTCCTGACCTCGAGCGATCCACCCGCCTCGGCCTCCCAGAGTGCTAGGATTACAGGCGTGAGCCACCGCGCCCGGCCGATGGTTTCTAAGTAGTGTTTACCTTTGTGATAGTTTCGTCTCCCTCTGTTGTCCAAACTGATAAAATCCAGCACTCTAGAAACAGCAAGGCACTCCCTTCCTCTCTTATTTGTAAGCTGACATGAGGTACACAGACACCTTCTGAAGTTTTATGCATACTGTGTTTTCTCTCCTTGCTGCAACAAGAAAAGCCTTTTTTGTTTTGCTTGTTTTGACCTGGCTGCCTTTGAAGAAGTGACTCAGACATCTTCATGGCCTCTAAAGGTAAGAGTAAATATAACCAGCTAATAAAATTTTCCTTATATTATGACTAAAAATATACAGTTGTAGAGGTGTTACAAACAGTAAGATTGGTACTTTAACAGCTTTCATTTCCCACTTTTGAACATGGAAATTTTAAAAATTTAATTCCAAGAAGCATGTTACATTTAACTAAAAGAAATAAACCACTCTATCTGATGAAATGTAAAAGTTCAGATGTAAACAATGTTTTAGTTATCTTGAACATAAACACAGTAAATTAATAAGAAAAACTGCATAACAAAATGTAGAATGGGACTATTTAATGTCAAACACAAGGACAGGTTGATATTCCAGGTTTAAAGAGATTTGAAGAAAACTTTTCATACATAATTTAGAAAGCATTAAAGTACAATTGGGAAGAGGGAACTGGTAAGTTTTTCCTTAAATCCCTAAAACTGTAGAAATGCCATTACTGATCTCTTTAAAGGTCCCCAAAGACAAGAAATGTGGTTGTTTTTTAAGGTGATAAGTTACAATCTCACTAAAACTACTGTGCAACTTGTATACAAAATAAAATTATAATGTGTTTTCATTTCATTTTCAGAATGAACCATTAAACTCTAGGCTATAATGAAAAGTTTTAGCATGAAGAATTATGATTAGTGTAATTGGTGGAAACCTTTTAACTCAATTATAATAGGATAATATAATCAATTTATAATATTTTAAATTAAATTAATGATCCATTCAAAGAAATGTGTATGCTTACTTACTTCCTTTATCGAAACACACTTTGGGACACTATTTACTATGAAACAAATGAAGTAATCTTTTCATTTTGCATCAACATTTAATATAGACCAGTCCCCTGAGAATCACTGGGAACACTCAAATCGTAAAATATGTACATGAACCAGCAAAACCATGAATTTTAATGTATGTGTGCTTCATTCTCTATATCTAAAGACAAATAAACAAAAAACCTAGAAAAGTATTTTCTTTCATTTAAGACTGATACTAGCACTTAGTCCAAAACACTTCATCACTTTATAAAATAAGAGTTAACAGCAACACTGAAGCCTGTAAGGTAAAGAGTTGCAGACTGTGTAAAATATTTATAAGCTGGTTATACATTTTTAAAAGAGTAGATAGAAATTCAAAGCCAGATAGAAATTCAAAGGAGTTCCTTCTTCATCTGGTGGTCTGAGTCTTTGAAGAAACTTGTGACTAGAAAGCAATATTATGATCAAAATATGATTAATCTACCAAAAAGTAGTGATGTTCAGTAATGATAAGTACTTAAGACTAAACTTAGAGGCAAAACTTCAGATGGAAAACTGACACTCCTCCTGCAACCTACTCAAAATACTTAACACATGGCGTGGGTAAAACACCTATTAGAGACCCTATGCTAATTAAGAGAATTTAAATAACAATAAAGCTTGCTTTTCTATTAGAAATCTTGTTTGAGAGGGCATGTCAGGTTATCATCATTATTTACCTAAAACATTTTTGTGGACAGTTTTCTTCAAATATTTGTAAAGACATTATTTATAACATTGTGTTTCCTGGCCCATGAAACTGTATTGGCAATTAGCATTTTCCCAGGGAATAAAGCTAATTGGCATTTCATGCATTTCTTAGGCAAATCAATCAGCACTACTAAACCAAAGGACAGTCTGAATACTGAATGCCATTAGAATTGAAGAAACATTTGTGTGATCTTGAGCCTCTTGGTTTACCATAAATAAACACAATCTAAGAACAGATTCGTCTCAAACTTCAAGTGTGAGAAAAAAGTTTTCAGGATGATCTAAACTGAACAAGAGTTATCTTTAAAAGATACTAAAATCCCAGGAAAGGAAGTGAGTGATCTCCGAATAGTGTTCTCTCTCAACGGTCTCAGACAGAGACCCACCCATACTCTTCTAAAGAGTTTGGACATGATATCCTCTGGGCCTCAAGTGCACTGATGCCTCTGGACCTGCTGCAAGGTCTAAGGACCTAAAGATCTGGGTTAGGAATGTGTAGTTACTTGCCAGACACTCCATAACTCACTGTATTTTGTTACAACAAACACAGTTTATAATGTAAAATTGTGGCAATTTGCCAATCCACTTAACAATAAAATTGACAATGAGAGAATCAATTAATTTTCTACAAGCTATTGTTAGAAATTGATTCCTACATTGTTTTTTATTAATTGAGGGTCAACACATGTAAAGTGCATAAAGAGCATGAAACTTAGTCTACATAATTTTTAAAATAAAGGTACACTAATGTAACCACCACCGAGATCAAGACATAGACATTTCTAGCTTCCATAAAGTTCTCTTTCTGGCTAAAAAGCCAAGCAACTTCATTCTTAAGATGAACCACTATTCTGAATTTTATCACTGCCTCTATGCTTTTCTGAAAGTGAATGACAAAAGTGCATTTGGCACTAATGCTAAAGAAGGAATGTTTATTACCTTTCAATATTTTCTAGTTCTTACTGCTATAATGGCCATTAGCTCCTCTCCAAAATGTAACATGGTGTTACATAGTCTTCTTCTGAGTTTGCTGCTTGGGGTTCCATTTGGGGACCCTTCTCAAGGGCAAATGGAGTTCTTAGCCTATTTCCTTTGTGTCTGCCCCAGATCTAAGAAAAGAAGAGTTCAGGTTGGAGTACTTGTGGAAAGCAAACTGCTATAATATTATCAATATGGCACTCTATTTTAATGGAGACATATGACAACTTTTTCCATGTGGTGCTAACCAAAAAGCATATCTGAATTCTAAATGTAGACTACCAGTACAAACTTCATGATCCTATACTAATAATGATAAACATAGTCCATTCCTAGAACCTTAAGGTAAAATAAATACATGAATAAATTTATTTCATGAATAAATGAATGAATTGAGGATATGCTTGATTTTTCTTAATGATGGGGAATTTACTATGTTCAAAGGAAACCCATTTCATTTTTTTAAATTTAGTTTTTAGAGATTTAAAAGATACAGAAAAATACCCCTCACATGCACGTATAAACTCTCATAAATATAGTTGTCATTGCTAAAGTGAAACCATTGTAATCTAGCATAAATGTAGATGCCACAATTTTAGCATGTGTGTAATGAGAGTTCTTATTCAAATCTTTGTACAAATATTATAAATTTCCTCCTTGTATGAATCCAGAACCACTTTTTTGTTCTTATTATTAATATATCTTTAAAATGATCTGAATTACTTGTCTTCATAATGGTCCCTCTCATATTTGAAAATACCTGTCACAAACCTTGTTCCACACCTACACTCAACAGCATCACATTGATAAAATAACTAAATGCACTTATGAAAACTATAATACTTTATTGATTACTAAAAATGAGAAGTAAAAACACTGATATTCTTTGGGAAAAAAGGATCTCTATTAAGGAAATACCTATGTGGTAGTCATGTGAGAAGAGAAAGAAAAAATAATAGTAGAAAAGCTATCATTTATATTTTTAAACCTAAAAGAGTTTTGCATGCACCACTTATTAAGGCTTATGCATAATATTACAAGGAATAATGAATGCAAGATAAACAGCAAACCTCCAAATTTCAAACTAAGAGATGATTTAAATAATAATAGATTGACCTGGGAATAATATAGAAAACAGATGATTTCCCTAAAAAAATAAAATTCAAACTTTATGGAATTATTTTATTACTTTATCTTTTGTAATATTGGATGAGCTACAAAGGGATTCATACTCTGAAAATATTATTGGGTGCTTTTATACAAAAAAACTGGAAATCAAAGCTAAGTTTGATATTATACTGCCCCTAAGAAGCTCACAAATTAGTTATGAATATTCTTACAGTATATGAAATTAAACCATTAGTTGTCAAAGTATATCCTCAGACCATTTTGATTAGCTTCATCTGGGCACTTTATTAGAAATGCAAATTCTCCAGTCCTCTCTCCCTCCTCCACTCCTGAATCAGAAACTCTGGAGTAAGGTCCAGCAATCTGTGTTTTAATAAATCCTCTAGGTGATTCTGTTAAAGCTAAAATATAAAAAACACTGAGTTAAACTGAGCCATAACAGTGCTATTGGTAAAATGAAACAAAAAATCCTCAGAAATCACAAGGTACCCCCATAATATTTGGGAAGGGGAGAATATGCCTTGAAAGATGGTCATAATTATGATTAAAATCCAAGTCTAAGATTAGCCTTTTATGAATACAGAGTATCTAGTGCCTTTTACCATTCTTTTTTCTTTTGTGTTTATGATTCTTCATGTCTCTAAACAGATGTTACTTGCCTAAATATATTTATATATATTTAGTCACTTATTTTGGTCAAATTATTCAACTTTTTCTCACAACTAGTACCAGCAGTCTTTCCCATTTCTTTTTTTCTGACTCAGGGGTCAAGTGGTGGTGGCAGTGAGTAGAGAAAATGAAGGAAAGGGTACTAAAATGAGAGGCAACAGGAGATAATCTACCCCTGAATTGAGAAGTAACAAATATTTTAAGGACTAAATGAAATGGCCTAAATTTAAATATAGATTGGGATTTTCATTCTCTTGCAGATGCCCAGAAACAAAGAAGTAGAGGTCTACTTGGTTTTCTCCCTGGAACTCCAGACCCAGACCAAAGTCTTCGCGCCTCCTCTTCCAGTTCAGAAAACCAGGCATGGCAGCCGCGTCTCCCTCCGCCAAGTTTCCTGCCAAGAGTCAGTCTCCCTCCTGGTCTAGAATATTTAAGCCAGGTGTTTTTATCTTTATATTCCTACAAATATTTTCTCCTTAAAATTAATACAAATTTGGTTTCTTGCTTTTCAACCAAAATTGTAAGTCTTCAACCATTTATAGAAGTGACACAGGCATTATAAATCATAAAACAATGATTTTATTTATTTCTATTATTTAGGAAAAATTTGCCATCTTTCATTGCTACTTTTATTTTCTTATGTACTTGACAGAGTGACAAGACTAAGTATTTTTGATAGAGCTGTTTAGCACATTTATCCACCTTCTGTTCATTGCTCAAGGTGTCAGTAAATTTATCCCTGAGGAATTGTCTAATATATCTAGTCACCTACAGCTATTTAATTAAAGAATATTTATTGAGTACTTGCTATATTCAGGGCATATAAAAAGCATAAAACCTAGTCCCTCTCACCCAAACATTTTGCAACCTAATTGGGAAGACAAAAAAATGTTAAAAAAAAAAAAAAGTGCAAGGATGTGTACAAACGCCAGCTAAACACACAATTGTAATTTGTGCAGGTATATAGAGGAGAGAAAGGTTGTTAAGGCTCAAAGTACTTGGGAGAGACTTCAGCTATGAGCTGAGAGTCCAGCGTCTTCAACTGAATCTTAAAAGGAAGATGGAAACCCAAGAGAAAGCAAGTTGTCAAGTGAACATTATTGTCTTCTGATCCTGCTGCATCTCCAGGACAATTTGCTTGAAAGATCATATTACGATTAGGTATAGTTGCTGTTTTAGTCATTTTAGGGTAGGTAGGGATTCAAGCCTCATAACAAATCAATCAAAAATATCAACATCTGAACTATATGGCACATAAATAGCTATTGCTATTCGTATATGAATATTATTGTTGCTTTTGTATTTTATTCTACAAATGATTAGAAATACACTTACACTAATATTGAGATGTCAGCACATCTGCTGCAATTTTCAGCTTGTTTGGCATCCTTTCAATCTATAAAGTCTATCTCCTTTATCAAAATCAAATCTCTGTGTTAATTCCCTTAAGGTACAGGAGATTTCTGTTATGCCTGGTAGGGTTTAGGCTGCATGCAGCATATGTTCCTGGGAAAATGTTTGTAATTGCAGATGCCTTCTCCAGAAACCCACTGGCAGACAAATGTACTTTAGAGACTGGAGAGCTCAGGGAGATATGTAAAAGAGCTGGAAAAGCGAACCTACCATCCTCCATCTGCAGAAAGGATCAGCTGTAATAGCTGACGAGAGTTGATTAACTGCTGCAAGCTGTTTGGGAATGTTGTCAGACAAGGTTTTGCCAAGTATAAAAGTGATATACCAGTGCCAGAGGGCTGAGGTTTGATGATCACATATGGTCATCACATATTCTTCTTCCATCCATGAATGATGACACACCCGGAGCCAGATGCTTGACATGAATACATTTTTTTTTAACATTCAATAAATAGAGATATGAACACCTTGGCTTAAATTCTAAAAGGGAGAAAAATTTCCAAAATTACATCTTTGCTAGTCTTTCTCACAAAACAAAAATATGCCTACAATCGTTGAATATTTTACTGCTAAAAGGAAAGATAATTTACTCACTTTATACTAAAAGAACACATTTACTTTAAAGCAATGAACACATAAAAGGATGAGTGAACATTTCAAAAGTGTTATATAATAAGTCTATAAGAGACACAACAGAAAGTGAATTTTCAGGTGCTAACTTTTATCTAAAAGCCATAAGATTAAATAAAATCACGAATATTGGATTTATCAATAAACAAGAAAATATGCAATAAAAATCCTTCTAAATTATTAATAAAAAATGAAGTAAAATTTTTAAAAACCATCTATTCTCTTTTAATTAAGTCCATCCAATAACTATGGAGAATCTTGTTTCCATAAACAATTTGAAAATAAATACACATATATATATGTTTAGCTGTATATATGCATATATATATATATATATATCATGTAGATTAAATCTAAGAATAAAATCAATACATACTTGCCATAGGGATTTACATGTTCATAACAGTCAATGACATTTTACACTATAATGTCCAAGGATAATTAATGATTATAATTTAGTCACTTATGGGTACCAGTAGTAAAAGTCTATAAAAACGTAAATATCCAACTTATTTTGAAATACATATATTAAATGGAATCACTGATACCTATAAATCTGATTTTTAAAAAGCATTAATTCTTAATCTGCATCCAAGGTCGCCATTGTATTTTCATTTCTACTACTTTCATACCTTAAGAGCACTTTACTTGCCCTGACACCTGAATATATAATTCAATCTGTTTAAAGTTTCCAACAGTTCCTAGTCCATCAATCAACAGAAAAGGATGGAAAAAGCACATTTGGACCATCGTTAATAAGCAGCCTAGGGCTAATTCAAGAAAACTATAAGAACAACCAAAAACAAGACCCTCAAGTCCAGGAGGTTTGGCCTCAGAAATCAAATCAAATGTTATTACAGAGGATGAAGAGAGTAGAAGAGTACAGAAAACAGGGAAGAAAGGCACTCAAGTTCCACAGTGTCTCAAGATTGATTTCCTCGTTCTGCAGTTTATTTAAGTGATATCAGTAAAGTACCAAATAGAAAGCATTGTCAGAATCGGTGGCCTATTACAAGCTCTATGATTTTGGGTAAATTACTTAACCTGAGATTGTTTCCTCACATTTAAAATTAATGACATTTATCTGTCTGAGTTTTGGTGAGGATTAAATAATATACTATGTCAAAATGTCTAGCCCGGTGACTACATCATGGTAGTTATTCAGTAAACAACTGCTATTACTGACTATTAGAGAGGCACTACTTCCCTTTTCTGAGTAGGTCTCAATTGATAGTTCCTAAAGTTCAGGACTAAAGCTTGATCCATGACACCAATACTCAAAGTTTCTAAACTCAGACTTCATTTTGACCCCATAGATCTCCATCTCTAAGTTAATTCTATGTAGATCCATGGCTAAATAATCAAGTATATGCTTCTTAAGGATATATCTTTCTATTTCCACAACCTCCCATTTTCCTGAAAATAGAATGGAGGTAATGAAATACACTATAAAAGATTCATTCTCATTTTAAAAAAATCTTTTGTCATAATTGCTAATATAGCTTTTAGAATATCTTAGACCATAAAATAGTTTTGGAAAAATATTTTTGTGAATTTTTTAAAAAAGAGCCCACATATACTTTTTTTTTTTTTTATCAATAATAAGATTTAAAGAGAGAAAATAGTATTAGTTTTATCTCCACCTCAGGATTATACAAGGACAATGAAGGAAGTAATGTAGCTTCAAATTTTCTGAGATTGTGGTGTCCAATCAATACCAAATTTTAGTAATGACTGGCTCAGTTTGACAGTTATTGGTGAGTTTAGTAATGTAAAGGGAGAATAAAGTAAAGAAAAATTTAAGGTGAAATTTAAAATGAAGTATTAGAAAACACAATGATCAGCAGTATATTCAGTGTTCATGATTTTGCCTTAGTGGGTCTTCAAGCACTGATTATCAAATTTAAAATACACACAAATAAATTTTATTCTAAGAACACATCCTTCCTATTTCCTTTAAAATGGCAATTTGAATTGTATACTTTTTAATATTGTTATTTCTCAACATCTGTGGATACTTTATGTAAATTAACTTTAATTTTAATTACATAAGGCAAATTTTATATCACATATTTAGTGCCATAACTGTCATTCTGGTTAAATTTGTATTTTGTTGACACCAAGAGGGTTTCCGTTTTTTTCTAGTCCAAAGGAAAATGTGAATGAGAAAATTTTATAGAGTAATCTTTCAGCCTTAACAAAGACATTTCATTACTAAAAGGAATGATTTGCAGCCTGTCAGAGTGACAATAGAATTAGGCAGGGGTGAAGAGGAGAGGCCAGGAATTCAAATCATTGCTGTGTTGTTTCATTTCTTTAAAAAAGAAGTATTGGAAGTTTTAAAATATCTTGGGCATTATTATTTAAAGATTGTTTAAAAATCTTATCAAACTTTTGTTTCCAGACCTACTCTTATTTTCCACTATCACAGAAAGAGTTAGCACTGAATTAAACACTGTCCCTATTCTTATTTTGGGCAATTCTGCCTTGGAATTTTTAGAGGTCTTATAAATTTTTACTTGAATAAAAGTCATTTGTGTTACATTATAAAATGTGAGCTGTTTTCAACCTTTTTCCTAATAAAGAACATGAAAATCACCTAATTTTATGTGGTATAGTAAATATGTTAATAGTAATATCTCCAAAGGTTTTTGAAGTCTGTGATGTAATACTTTGTATTTCCTTTATGTCACCCTTTAACAGTTAGACCTGATAATTATACACCAGCAGGTGGAGCTTCTTGGAAGTGAGTACATTATATTCTGCATTTATTAAAACTGTTGAAAATATTTTCCTTTTCAGAAGTTTCTTTACAGAAAAATGTGTTAAAAGCAATAAAGTTAAATGTGTGGAATAGAATCAGGTCAAAAAGAACTCTATTTTTTAAATAAAAGCTAAAAGTAAAATTATTAATCTGATTTAGATAAAACTCTGAGTTGATGATATTGTCATTAAAATTCTAACATTATATATAATCTTAAAACAATAAATGCTATTTGATCATTTCCATGAATGTTAATCATTTACATTTCTTAATACTTTCAAAAATGGAAGTCAGGGTTGAGACACAAAAACTGTCAAAACAAAATGCTACTGTTTTAACATTTTATCAGTGATTCACCAAACAGGGAAATTATTTAACAATACCCAAATTTACAAGAATGACTAACTGGATTCAAATTACTTGAGTATTTTATGTTTGTAATTGTTCTACATTATTCCTAAAATAAGTCAAAATTAAATAGTAGGATAGCATGAAGCTGTAGATGTATTACCAGATAGAGATTTTAGACAAAATCATTACTATCACTGTAAGTTGTCCCAATAATTTCCATAGCAATGATAGATTTATTATTTGAGTAATAGATTCTTCTTCTGAGCATTGGATCTTTAGTTGAAAAGTGATACTACATGTTTTCAAGTAGGTCATATATCTGGAATCAAAATTAATTAATTACATAGCTTTGTTCTCAGCGTTTACTTTGATTTCCATGGCTAAGTTCTCAAAATTTAGACCATGGAAATAGATTGTGTAAACAAGATACCGTATAATTAATAATTAATCAACTACTCTGTTTTAATTAACAGTCCTCCTTTATTTATTTGAAAATTTTGATACTAAGCAAAGCATTATTTTATGACATTTTTTTTTTTGTTCCATTAGTGATACTTGGCACTGAGACCTCCAACAAATATGAGATTAAAAACAGCTTGGGACAAAGAATTTACTTTGCAGTGGAGGAAAGCATCTGTTTCAATCGTACTTTCTGTTCCACGCTGCGATCTTGCACCCTGAGGATCACAGATAACTCAGGTCGAGAGGTGATTACCGTAAACAGGCCTTTGAGGTGTAATAGCTGCTGGTGTCCTTGCTACCTACAAGAGGTTAGTCACTGGCTTTGGTGTCTTATTTTTTTAAATCAGCAATTATTTCTTTAAATGGAATTCATCTGGAGCTATGGGCCTATTAACCTTTCAATTGTTTGCATTAGTATGATGCTTCTTTCGGATCAGAATAGTTTGAGGATTTGATGATTCACTAAACTTTTTTCCTTTCCAACCAAAAACTACGGTGGATTCTGTGATGTTAATTGGTGGAGATAGCTCATGTATCATGAAAATGAGACACATCCTCCTGAATCTCTACATTAGCCACATAATTATAATGTCTACAAGTTCCACCATTGGGCAAATAGACCCTTTGTCTTCTCTAACTGTAGCAAAGTCCAGGAAGTGCTAAGTGATATTAAACCCCTCTAAGGTGTTCTCTTGTTTAGATATTATTATTTAGTACAGAATCTCACATTATATTTACCCATTTATGACAAACCCCAAGGTTTGGCAAAGGTAATATTACTGTTTTAGAGGGAATAATTCAATTCCTTTAATATACAAGAGATTATTATTTAATAGACTTGTAATCATAACTTTCATTGATATAATGCAGTTAAATTGACAGAACTTTTACTTCCTTTACTGAATTTCATATTATGACATCTGTATGAGCTAGAAAGAGTAGGTTTTACTTCCATGTTTTGCAGTCAAGGAAATAGAGTGGAGGTGAGTTTCCCAGGATCCCGCATTCGGGAAATATCATAAATGGGACTTGATCCGGGTGTCCTAATCCAAGCCCAAGCTTCTCTATTGAGTACCTGTGTATAAGCACTGTCCTTAGAACAATGGAAAATAAATATTAATATAGAAGAGACATTTCTAACAATATATATTGAAGCTAATTCTCCAAGTATTAACATTTATAGGCAAGCACCTAAGTGACAAGATGGCTCAAGTACTCATACACAGAGCCCAAGAATTTCCATCCACCTGCTGAAGATTTAATATTAGTGTGTCCCAAGATGGTATAGTCAGTATAATTATAGAATATATGCCCATTTGAAAACTTCTGATAATCAATGTTTTATTTAATAGTAATTCAGTGTCATAAATTAAACATAAGATATATCATAATACCCATTAGTAATTTTTTAAAGTTTGATCAAAATCAAATCACTGACTTTTAAAATGATCCCAGAACAAGTCTATATAATTCCAAGCAGTCTAGTTAAAATGATGTTTGTCTACCTAAGAACACTACAGACATACACAGAAGACTATGAACTTAATAAGAAAAGTCAAAATCAGATAGTAGAGAGATGGCTTGGTTTAAAAGCAAACATTTTATTTTTATTTACACCTGCTCCCAACTTATCTTAGAAAAGTAATTGGTTTGGCTTACGTAAATATGTAAGGGTAATGGGGTCAAATACTAACATTGTGCCTGAAAATGCAAAATGCAACTGCTTATCTGTAATACTTTGGAAAACATGAAACAGCAGTCAAACTGGTGTTTAATAACCATAACTGCAAAAAGAATTTGTTTTTAATTACACACAGAAAAACTGGAAGTTGACAGTATGAAGAGAAAAAAACTCATGAACACTCACTAATTGGTAAAAGAGACTTAGATATATGTTGTGGCTACAACTGAGAAGAAGTAGATATGAGTTAGCACATGAGGAACAGCTTCAATGGTTGACCAACTGTTGTACTGGGAATAAAATGGCAAAGAAGCCAGTGTCCCAGTGTCAGAAGATAGTCCTGGGGCAGATTCTCCTTAGGGACAATAAGATATGGACTTTCAGTGCACAGTACCATTTATCTATATAGTGAATTTCTTTGTTTCTCTAAGATAGAAAAAAAAAACCCACTGCTTTGTATTCTTACAAGCAGATATTTAGGTTGGTTTATAGAATATTAAAGTAATTTCATAACTATACTGTTTAGAGGTAAATTGATATTATAGTAACATTAAAATATAGTAACAAGAAAATCTTCTTTTATTATTATATCTTCTTACAGTTAGAAATTCAAGCCCCTCCTGGTACTATAGTTGGTTACATTGCTCAGAAATGGGACCCCTTTCTGCCTAAATTCACAATCCAAAATGCAAACAAAGAAGATATTTTGAAAATTGTTGGTCCTTGTGCAACATGTGGCTGTTTTGGTGATGTGGATTTTGAGGTATGATTGAAAAATGAAGGAAATTTTCACTTAGATCCTGATATTTTGCAACATGATTCAATTCTTAAAATGTTCAAATTAATTTAATCTCAAATAAATTTAGAAAATAACATATTTGTGAAGTAATATAATAAGCTTATTTTGTATATGCAATAAGAATTTATAATTCCAGAGATACTAAGTCCGAGAATTTTTTAAAAATAATATTACAGAATGTACCACCTTGGTCATATTTGTCATAGGCCAGTGTAAGTATTATTCAAAGTAATTTTAACAAATAGAATATAATGATGGCAATCAAATAAAACTTTTCCTGAAAGTATAATTTATAAGTTTTATGGACAAAACAGTAAACCTCTTATTTTAAATGTATCCAAGTGTCTGAACATCAAGCTTTTTATGTACATATAGTTTTGCCTTTTTTAGATAATCAGTATTTTCTGATTTTGAAAAATAGCAGTGCATTCAATTTTAGGTGTGTCTTACTTATGTGGAATTATAGAATACATGGTATATAGTTTAGAATCACCTAAATTATATAACTTCTTTTCTATAGTTCCGGTGGTCACATTTCCCAGTTCAGATCTTATTTCAGAAACATACTCCATTAAAATATCACTAATTTAGAAAGCTATGATCATACAACTTTTAAAATTTGTTTTATAAAACAATATACTCTCATATTTTTGTAAATTGAATGCTAAAAGCAATAGGTAGTTGCAAATCTAATCTGTAGCAATATGAACTATCTTAACAGATTCTCCTAGATAACATCTTGGGCAGAGAAGATGACCTAAATTAAAGTGTATATTTATTTTCCATTCATTCATTCATTCACTCATATGTCTTACCTAGGACATCAGTTTTCAGGACTTAAAGGAACATTAATCTTATAGAATATAAGGTAAATTTTACAACGTGAGCTGTTCTAACTTCATCCCATTCCAAAAAAAATTTGTCATGGCTTTCCTAAGAGTAATATGATTGAGGAGAACTTAAAACATAAGAGTGTTAGTATTCAGAGTATGGAGATGTCCTAAGTAACTTTCTCTGTTTTCTATCTTTTTCCACCCTATGGAGAGTGAAAGTTTATATTGAATCACTTTCAGCATCAGAAGGGGAAACAGGGTATGCAAATGAATGGTTTATAAAGTTGAACTATAGACTCCTTCTACCTGAGAAGGACTGATAGACTTTGATGTCAAATTGGTCTGAACTTCTTTGTGGTACATCAGCCCAGAGGGTTTTTTGATGTAAAAAAGTGGGATTTAGGATTAGTTAGAAAGGAATGGCCTAACAAATGTCTGAGTATAATACTAAAATGTGATCTAATAATTATTGGTAATATTTAAATGTTTTAATAATTATAAAATATTAGCAATAAATGTTTGAAAGTTTACAAATTGTACCTAGAAATTAATTTAATTCCTAATATCTTCTTTTATATTTTTTTAAATGGAGAATTCAGGTTTAAAATCTAGACCTCAGGTAAAGGAATTACCTTCATGGTTAAAGCATGTAATTGAACTATGTACCTGCTGCCATCTTGTGGTAGCCTGGACTTAATAATTTATTGCTATTATATTCTCCATCTGCATACAAAAAGAAAAAAAAAGAATTATGATGAATTAGAAAACTGTCAGAAAAGCAAAATGTCTGAAGAGTGAACTGGAAAGTTAAATCTATAAACCTACCCTTATATAAAGGAATAAATAACATATAATTGTCATTTGGAAATGATGAATAAAATAATTGAAAGCTCTCATGAAGTAATACCCTCGGAAGTGTAAAACCATCTTTTTTCATCTTCAAATTCAATACTTCTTATTTTCTTTTTTAAGGTGAAAACCATTAATGAAAAACTTACAATTGGGAAGATTTCAAAGTACTGGTCAGGATTTGTAAATGATGTCTTCACAAATGCTGACAACTTTGGAATTCATGTGCCAGCAGATCTGGATGTGACAGTCAAAGCAGCAATGATTGGTGCTTGCTTTCTCTTTGTAAGTATGCATAAGGGTGACTTATTTTTCTCTTTCTTACTTGTTAATTACTATAGAGCCAATCCCAGTTTACACAGTTTTTACTCCCAAAGAGTAAGTTTTATGCATAGAAAGCTAGTTTGGGACAAACTTTCTTCAAAAATCAGAATTTAGAAGCCTGCATTTCTATTAGGCAGCCACTCTCCTGTGATGTCACACCATCTCTTCCTTAAAGATTGATCCCCCATAGCATCCTAGTCATCATTTCCTCAAAAACCGAGTTTTCCTTCACTTTCAACTTCAATTTAGATTTTTGGCTTATTTTCACTGTAACTGAGAAATATGCAAGAATAAATATCACAAGATTTATCCTGGGCAAAGTTCAGGACCCTGCCTAACAATGAGCTAGGTGATATTCAGAATGTGGGAAGTGCAGCCTTCTTGCCTTTCCAATATGAACATAGATTCATGGGATGACACCAATGAGTTAATAGGTAGCAGTTTCCATTGTTACAAAGATATTGTGTCCTTGTCCTTACTTTCAACTTACCATTTTATTGAAAACATTTTCTTCTTTGGTATATGCAGATTGGTGATAGACAAACAGAAGTTAAGTAATACCTGTGCCAAAATGCTTGGCTAGCCCTATTCCTAACTTCCCCTCTGATACCTACTTCATTTCCTACCATTTTCAACACACCCACAAAAACTCATGGAATTTTTAAATAAATTTAAATTCTTCCTCATATTTTATTGTTCTGTGGAGTTTTTAGGTTCCTAAATCTTATGGTTATATTAATGCGTGTGCTTCTGTGGAATAAAATCAGCCCTATTTACTGAGTTTCTCCTAAAGACAGTTGGGAAATAAATGTACAAACTAAAAATTATTCCTTGGTGATTTCTCTGAAGGAAACTTAAGAGTTTAGTATAGAAATGCTTATGTATATGTATCAGGGTTGTTTCTCTAGCACTTTAGAGGAATTATTTTAACTTACTGGTCCTCTATCATCAATAGAAGGTAGAATTAATACTTGTAGAGAGCTGAGTTTTGTACTTACTAAGTCATCATTTACCCTCAATTCCCATTTTCATCTACAAATCTAACCAATTCAGTCAACCTTGCTTGTCACCTAATATTTCTTCTATTCACTTTTCTCAAAATCACTTGACAGTGATTTGACTTGTCACCTTTCCTTTGCTCACCCTTCCCATTTTTGATCATTCTCCACTTCAGCACCAATCCCTCTAAACACACATATCCCTTTCCCAAGACCTTAAATAGGCCTTTCTGTTTAAGCCCCACACTTACTGTTTATATTACAAATCAGATCCTCTTTAATCTGCCCTATTTGATGTAACAGGCTGAGGACAAAAAAAAAAAAAAAAAGTACTGTCAAAAACAGAACTATAATTTATGTATAACCTTTATGAAAAACCTTTACTTGTTCTTCTTACTAATTGCTTTCAAAAACCCTCTAAATATGTTCTTATTGAAAAGAAAGAGCCCTATTCTTAGCCCATATTCTTTGAGGGATTGAGAGGATGTCGCTTTGATAAAAGTTTTTATAGGCCCTAGTCAAAGTGTGGTGCAAAGTGCAGCATCGGCACCATCTGGAAGCTTGTTCAAAGTGCAGAATCTCAGATCCTATCCCAGACAAACAATATCCCTGAATGATTTCTCTATGCCATATAAATTTAAGAAGCACTACTAGAGATAACACATCAATCATCTGGAAGGATAGCTTTTAAACTCCAGCATCTAAGGGAGATATATATTCACTGAGAATAGTTAATGGTTCCCATTCATTTCTTTTTTTTTTTTCTTTTTACCATCATATTATAAAACACTTGTGGGTTGTTTTTTTTTTTTTTGTTTGTTTGTTTTTTGCCAATATAGCTTTTAAAACAATTTATCATGTGTATTACCAAGATAAGTTATTTTTTTCTATGTGTAATTTGATAGGAAGAATCATGTTTTTAATTTTTAAATACTGTCTCCATTTTATTATCTTATGGTGAAATAGCTTTAGAAAGCTGCTGGTGTGAGGATATACCCTGATCTAAAGAAAAAATTCACAAATGCAAACTAATTTTTGGTCTCTTCTGGTTCTAGGTGACCATTCACAACCCATAACTCTCCCTACTCACTCCACTCTCCGAGTTCCCTCTGATATAGTTTTCAGTACTTCCTGAGATAACTACCTAATTGCTGAACACATTGTCTGTGATGATACATCTAAGTTTTATTCAAAGGTCAATGTCTATCACAACTTCCTGCACTGACCCAGAATGCCCCACAATCTAATTCTGTAAGGTGTTGATCACCCAAAATTTTGACTGATAATACCATGCTGATTCAGATAAGGTTATTCATGCTCTGAAAATTCAACATGTAAGTGGCATGAAGCTTAAAACTTTTCCATTTTTCTCCTACTGATAAATCATATGATGCTGGAACACCACAGGAAATATAATTGCTTTTCATAATCAAAGTTTCTATGTCAGGCTCTTGATCTTAATTGTTGCCTTTTTGTAAATTCACTCATATTCAGTTTATTTATTTGTAGGATTTTATGTTCTTTGAACATTCACTGGCTGGATTATAACAAGCACGATAATGAAAACAATAAAATATGCAGAACATATTTCAGTAAGTAAAAAGCAAGTTTAAATGATCTCTTTCCCTTTGAAGATGTCTATATTTGACGCTATCTAATTCTTTTTCATTTTCTTCTAGAAATCCCTTGGGCTCTGGATTTCATTTCTGAATGGTTTAAGTATTTGCTTTTTTGTAAAAAAAAATGTTAATTATTATATTTATTAAAACATAATTTAATGAGGCAATTATCTAGTTGTGAATGTATGATAGCTAAATACATGATTACTGGCCTGAGCACAAGGTTGTTTTGAGAGATTACAATTCTTTCTTTTTATCCTTTTGAAGTTATTGCAATCGTAAGCATGAAAGATGAGAACTAAGGCTTGCAGCATCACTGATGAAAATTCAATGTTTAGAGAACGCTTTGAAGTTTTTCTGGTACTGAGGCTGGTTACTAATCAAAAGGACTGAATTTCTGAAATATTTTTTCAAAAGTAGTCCCTTTTTACTTTGTTTATTAATTTTCTTATTGTAGTGAGATGTTTTTATATTGGAAAAGTTAAAAATTGGGTAAGTAATATGTGTAAAGATGAGAAAGTTAGATAGTGTCAATTCATTTCAATGCCAAGAGGCACAGTTACATTTCATAAGGAAACTAGTATTTACAAACCAAAGCATGCTTTAAATACATACTTATGCCAAATAATTAAATAAACACATAAATAAACATCTAAGTTTGTAAAAAAAAAAAAAAAAACGTGTTATCTGGCAGGAATTTTATCTATTTGCACTGAAATTTCAATCAATAAGGGATCCGAGTCTCTAAAAAATGGACAACTCCAGGACTTAAAAATAAGCCAACAAAATCAAATAAAACTGTAATCCATGAGGCAAATGCAGAAGTAAGGGAGTACAGTAAATTCAATTAATTAATACCTTCCACTTTAACATTTTTGAAGTTCTCTCTGTTACTGTACCCTAGTTATCAACATATTTCCAAAGTCCACGTGAGAGGAAAATTTGTTGTGAATGGCAATAGTCCTTCTCCCCTTTTCCAAATGGAACAAATTTCTTTTAAGCAAAGTATCATGTAGCCATTTGGACTCTACTTCAGAATTGCACATATACTACTCAAATTATCACGTACATGTAATAGTGTTTGGAGAAAGTCCAGGCAATCTTCCACTCAGAAAAAGGAATGTATTCTAAGCATCTGTTACTAAGTTAGTCAAGTTAGTTGTTTGAAATTAGGAACCAATCATCTCTTAGAAATAGCATTATACATATAGTTAAGTTCACAAAATAGCCCACAAGTATCAATTTAGTTCTGGGCTCTGGGATAAGAGCTTTATATTGTGCAGTGTGGAAAGGAAAAGAATCTTTCTTCCATAATCTGGTTCAGTTTCCTTCAGTTTCTTTATCCTTCGTTACACCTTAACTTTTCTATACGCATTCTCCTTTGACATGCAAAAAGTAGATATTGCCTCAGTCAAGCATAAAAGATTTCCTACTTGAGGCAGAATAGTTTACTAGCCACCAAAAAATAACTATATTTCCAAATCACATACAACCTTCTCTCAGTCGTACCTTCCATTTCTTCAGCATAACTGGTACCACCTGCATACTGGAAGCAATGCAGTCATAGAAGGGAACAAAAGTCCTGTTTGCGATAGACATCACCTTGAATCTAGCTTTGCTGATTGCTAGCCATGCAGCCTTAATCCTGCAATCTTTTTGAATCTCTTTGTGTTTCTCATGTTACCTTGTAGAGCCGTGTTGATGTTGAAAGGTAACTCAGCATTTCCTCCTTTTCCCCTTTATCTATGTCAATTCAAGTGTGTGTGATTTATGGTCCTTTATAACCAGCTAAAGGAAATGACATTTTTAAAGCTGATGGTTATTAACTAATCAAATGGAGAACATGTTTTCAGGACTTATTACATACTGGGCACCATGCTTCAAATGAATTCCTGATGAGGTAATAAAATGAGATGTTAACAAAGGAAAATCAGGCAGTATGTGGATGATCGCCAAGGAACCTGTTTTGCCCCTTTCCCACCCTGCACCCCTGCTTCATGTCCTAAGTTCTCTTCCTAGAGACAATCCTGCTTTCATATCTTCTCTTGTCCTTTACTATTCATGTCTAAAATGAGGTTTCTGAAACCAATGTCACAACAGCAATGGCTGAGACTTTCATTATGGAGCAAGAATGGGAAACAGAAAACACCATTTGTAAATGCTTCATTTTAATATGACAAACAGGAAGTTTTAAAAAGTATTTAAATAGACCCTCAAACTTTTGAAAAGAGTATTCAACACCCACAAGTAATGGAGACTCACTAAAGATAAAAATCCTTCTTAGAATATGTCACTCACCTTAAAGTTGGCTACATTTAAATAAAAACCTTCTGTCGGCATATTCCAATGAACTGAGACCCATACTATCTCTCCTTCCTCATTAAAGTTAAAATTGATCTTTCTATCTCTTTTATGCTCTACTATTTCCTTTTCCACCAAACATAAGTCCATGAGAGACTAACAAGACCCTTCGATTTTCAATGAAAAGCATGCAGCTCCAGAAAAAGGCAGATCCCTTGTATATCACTGTTTCCTGGTTTACTACCTTTCCTTGCACCCACAACACCCTCAGAACATAGCCTCCAACTTTGTTTACTCTAAGATGTACTGGGAAAGACTTGACCAGTTTCACATACCTCTTGTTCATGCATTCATCCATTCATTTAATAAATATTTATTGATTCCCTCTTGTATGCCAACAATATAGTCCATTCTCTTATGGCACTAACAGTTTAGTTGAAGAGATAGCTTTTAATTCCAAAATGACACAAAAAGAAGTCAGATCTCAAATATGAGAATTATTTCAAGGAGATGGACGAGGTGCTAAGCTAGGGATATGTGACTTGTTCAGGGAGTGAGGGAGTGATGTTGGCTTTAATATATGAAAAAAATAGGAGTGGAGAACAGAACATTTTAGGGTGAGATACTAACATCTGTAAAAATTCTGTGATGAGGGAAGAGGCGGACCTGAGAATTTCAAGAGACTTGAAGAAGGCCAGTGAGTAAAGTTCAGGCAGTGAGGTGGAATATGCTACAAGACGAGGATAAATAGGGCCTGTAGTCCATGTTAAAGATTTCAGATGCTGTCCTATTAGCAACACGTCCAGTAAAAATTTATGAGAGAAGTGACTGATTAAAGATTAGATTGGTGAGAGGGCTGGAGAGGACATTCATGGACCAGTTAGTAGTTTACTGTGGAAGTGTAGCTAATGGTAGCTTAGATTAATAGGGCAGTCATGGAAAGAGAGAGAAGTGAGCAGATTCAAAGTATGTTTAGGAGGTAAAATCAACAATACTTGAGGCTGAGCTGAAAACAGAGACACAAGAGAGAAAGGGGATTTCTGACCTATGCCATTTACTGATGGTGAGAACATTATAAGAGGATCTGGTTTGAGGGAAAGAACATGGGTTCAGTTTTTGACACTGAATTTGTAAAGTCTTTAAGTCTTTCAAGAGGAGATGTGAAATGGGCAAGTGAGTATCATTTCATCTAGTATAATATATTTCTAAAGAGAGATGACTTTATGAGAACTATGACTTTATGGGAACCATAGAGATCCAAATAATTTCTGGTTTACTTCAAGGTTGTTCCTAAAAAATATTTTTAAGAAATACATGGACAATGAATTTATTCATTCTTATTTATTTATTTTCTTTAATTGGCAAATAAAAATCATATATATTTATCTTGTACAACATGATGTTTTTAAATTTGTATGCATGTGGAATGGCTACATTGAGCCAATTACCATACACATTAATCTCACATATCATTTTTATGGTGAGAACACTTAAAATCAGCAATTTTCAATAATATACAACATCATCATTAACTATAGTCACCATGCTATACAATAGATCTCTTGAACTTATTCCTATTAATTTATTTGGCTAATTATTTCATGGAAGTACTTCTATGTACTATGTTCTGGATTAGGCATGTGAGCCTCAGGTTCAATGGCACATCGTCCCTACTCTAAACATCTTTTCAACAAATACTTTTGGAGTACATCCAGGGTGCCAGGTGTGGATGTCAGCATTAAGTTATAGCAGTAAACAAAAGCAACAAGGTACCTGCCCTAGTGCAGCGTACATCTATTAGAGTTGATCATAACCCAACCAATAACAACAATACAATATAATCATAGGTGATTATGAATAATGATAAAGAATCACCACTCAAGATGTAAAACAATAAGCTGAATTTATTGCTTGTTCAGTCAAGGTAGAGACACGGTTTATAAGCAAAGAAGAGAAACTGTGTAACGTAAGGTTTAGGGAAATCATGGAGTTTAGAAACTGGCGTGTTGACTTGAGCTATGGGAATGTGTTTGCCAGAATAAGACTGGCTAATTCTCAGAAATCTGTTCACTGGACTGAAGCTATTGCTGATTATCTGATTTTCAGAAATCATGTAAGAGGATTATTACTGATTGTCTTTCATAAATGTGCATACATTGTAACCAATCATTGATTAAGCAAGTTTAATACTGGTTTTGATTGTTACTCTCATTTGATTGTTGCTACAATGAGCCAACAAGCAACCACGTGTTTCCTAGGAAGGTGAGAACTTTATATTCCCAAACCTATTAAGAAGAATAATTCAAGACAAAGAAATAAAAAGAAATAGAGCTTCTGTTAAATTTGAGCATAGACCAAAGAAAAGGAATTAAGAATATTTAGGAAAAGTGAGCTCCAGGCAAATGGAAAAGCAAATGCAAAGGCTCTCATCAAGAGCATGCTGGGCAAGTTTGAGAAGCACAGGAAGCCTGTGTGACTGAAGTATAGTATACAGTGAAGTAGGAAATACAGCCGGGGCTAGATCATACAGAGTCTTACAAGGCAAGGTAAGGAAGAGAAACTGACAAAACCTGGCATTTAATTGGATAGGAGATGTCAGAGATATTAAGAACTCAGGGGTAAAGACACAGTTCCTGTTCGGCCCCAGTTTCTGTTGTGAGAAACTGAAGCTATGGCTATGCCACTCACCAAAACAGGTGTAATTCGGTGTTACAGGTGCTACAATAAAACGAATGTATCACAAATGCACAAAAGAGGACGCATTCCACACCAGTTAGGATGGGAATTTAGAATTCCTAGATATTAAGTAACAAACAACGTATGAGGTGGATATACATCTGCCAGCCTAGGTGGGGTCAAAGCCTGAAAGTGTATGGCTGGGAGAATAAGTGAAGCCAAGAGCATAGAACAAACAAACGCATAGAAATGAGAAACATATTAACAGTAGTTAGCACCGATACAAAGAGGCCCTATGAATTCACAATGTGTCTAATGAGGTCCAACTCTCTTCTTGTGCAAAGGAGTCCACATCTTCCCATTCAACTGTGCCCCAGATATCCTCCAAGTAATGGTGCTAGATATGATTCAGATGATATTTTCTTCTCTTGGATTTATATACTTTGTGCTTGGCCAAAACAACCTCTGGAGACTTTGGAAATTATTTACAATCTGGATTGAAACTCAGAAACTTCATCTGAGTGAACCAACATGTATTGAGGGAGTGGGAAACTGAGTATTTTTCCCAACTCATAATATCCTAAAGAAGGGAAACTAAAACTCATAAGATAAACCACTTATATTTTCCTACAAAAGAGAGATTTTGATAGATGATCTGAAAAGTCAGATTACAGCCCAGATGGCATTTATAGCAGCTTACTAAAATTCTGATTCATTTGAGCCTTAATTAGAGGTTTAGAGACATATATTTTTAGATGTTATATTTTATTATCAAAATGAGAATAAATGGAGGAAATAACGTAAAATTGTACTACTTTACAAATTACTCTTATTTCTCTTTTTCAATTCTGTGTCATAGTTTCTTTAATTGTTAAAATTAGGGTGAAACAAAATTACTGTTTATAATATTTTGACTCTCAAGCAATTTTTCTCTTCTATAAACTTTTATTTTTATCCTTTCTCCTTATATTTTCTTTGGGAATCTGTGGCTTATATTAGAAGAAAAAGGTCCTTTTAACAAAAATTCTCTAAACAAATGCTAATGAATTTTTTCTATTTCTTATGCCATAACTTTCTTATAACATTACAACAAATGGGAATTGTACTTAGTGACATGTATTGAGATTCATCTTAACTGTCCAGGCGTTAAATTTAAGCATCACAGATTTTTAAAATTAAAATTAAATAATTCAAGGAATCTATAATATATTTTAAAAAGAAAAAAACAAATTGATTAAAATCTTGTCAAAGGAGAAAACCATAGTAGGTTTTGCTGATTGAGCCACTCTTTTATGACTGACTGCCAAGTATTAATATCAAATAGTTAAAAATGAATTTTCTAGACATTTCCATTTAATTATAAATATCTAGTTTTTAAAGATCAATCATAATAAAACTACAAGAGATTTCAAATATTAAAATTTGAAATTTTATTAGAACCAAAACTAAAATATGATGAGACTATTATATGTGTATCATGAATACATAAAACCTAGTATTGATGAGCATCTTAAGACACTGGGCTAGATTTCTTATCTATATTTCTCATCTAATTTCAATGCTACACACAAAATGATTATTTTAAGCCCAAAGTTACAAATGAAGAAGTCAATGCTCAGAAAAGTTAAGTAACTTGCCAACAAACTTGCCAAACAAACTTTCAAAATAACAGAACAAGAATCAGAAACCTAGGGGAAAGGTGTTTTTCTTCCTTTAAGACTTGAATATGTAATATTTTCATCAATATTATGTGCTATCTTTGGAAAAGCAACATATAAACAATACTTAAAATCTTTTACCCACTGACAGTATACCTATGGTATCATTTTGGTGGAAATCTATGTGGTTACTATTCTATATAATAGATGAAGCAGCCAATGTGTAAGCCTGAAAAAAATCTCCTTGAAAAAACGGTTTAAATTATATTGGAGAATTTTTTTTAATTAGCAAACATAAAAGATCTGGAAAATATTTTCTTATATCAATAAATCGCAAAACCTATTTTTAGTTTTCCATTTCATTGCCTTTTCAAAATTAATTTTAGCACAAACAATAATAAATGTCAGTATTTATTTTTGCACCTATATTTTCAAGCACATTGAATATTTTAAAATCTATCATATTTTTAAGTATATTGGAGGCATGCCATAGAAAATACATAGACTAATAGAGAAATTATACAGTTCTTACTTTTTTACACAAGCAAGGTGTTTAAAATCCAGTTATATATGTATAGGTAATACAGACTTTTAATAAGTCTTTCATGCTGCAGATGGCAGCAACACATCACATTAGGATGACACTATTTAGCTATTCCAGCAGAATCATGGACATGCAAATTTTTCTTGACTATTGATTTTGTTCTTTCTGTAATCTGGGAAAGAAAATACATTGATTTTGTATATGAAATTTGATGTTTATCAACTGAGAAATAGACTTTTTTACTGATGTATTGTGCACACCACAAAAGTTTAGTAATTACTTACTATTTTTAGTGAGCTGATTGAATACAATTTCCATCAATTTTGTGAATGCATATAACTTTTTTTTAAGAAAACTGAGTAACACAACCTTATCAAATAGTTAAATAAAAGCAGCCATAAAGAATATAATTGAAAGTAGATTCTCAAATCTGATTTTGTCTTCATCGCTTAAGAGATAAACGATTGTTATGCAAAATTTAAAACAATGCAGAAAAATCTCTTCACTTTGATCATTTGTATGTGGCATCTTGATCACCTTCAAAGGAAACATATAGGCAAAGCTGAGACACATGGAGTCAAATCTTCCTGGTTTGGTGATTCAAGTTCATCAAGTAAGGGTGAGTAGGTCTGACCATGGATATAAATGCCCCCACCATTTTTAAGTAGGCTTTTAAGATAATAAAGTGATAAGAATAGAAAACCATAATAAACATTCTAACTAGAACTGAGGTCGGGACGGAAGCAGGGCAAAGCAACATCAATGTAGAGAAATTGACCTTATCCCATATGGGTGAGCTTCAACTCAGTTTAAATGTTTGAATCACATGGGTAGATATTTTATTAAATACCAATACTGAGGTCTCATTCCAGAGCTATTAAATCAAAATCCCTCAGTGGTCTCCTGGGCCACTTTATTGTTTTTGTAAAATCTGCTCAGTAATTCTAATGTGCAACCAGTGTCATAAAAAACTGCCTATTTAATGAAAAAATTGTATAAATTTTAAGCCCGAATCCCAAATTTGGCATTGAAAAGCTTCAGTAATCAGTTTCTGGTTTACTTATATACACTTTCTGTTACTGAGCTCCTTATAGTGCAATAATGTCCCCCTGGGATCCCCATGCAAATCCCTAGTCTGTTCTCTTTAACCTATATTTCAACTGTGCTGAATGATTGCAAAGTCACAGTAATAATAGTGGCATAAGCTTATACTTTTAGAATTCTTTAGGGTATTTCAAAGCACTTGCACACGTATGAATGACCTGAGTTGGACCTCACAAGAAGACAGAGGGTTTCAATTGGACATAATGTTGGAGATTACCAGGTACAACCTCCATATACTGAAGACTTAGAAAATGAGAAGTAGAAAAATTAAATTACTTTCTTCTACTTTGTGTCCACAGGTTCTTTTACTATACCAGAGTATATTATAAAAGACTGTACATAATATATAAAATGTTCAAAATGGTCAATGGATTAATAAATTATGGTTCACACATAAAATGGAATTCTTTATTTTTAAAATGAGATTGTTATTAATATATAAATGATAGAATACCTACATAGGATGGAAAATACCTATAAAATAGCAGGTAAATGAAAAGCAAGTTACTTTGCATAAATGTGAAGAACTATGATTCACTTCTTGTAAAATCAAAAACAATCACATATGAAATGTAGGGGGGTGTGTGTGTGTGTTTGTGTGTGTGTGTAAGACAAAGAAAGGAGAGAGACAGGGAAGGGAGAGAAGTAGAAAAGGTTAAATTTCAAATTTGCTATAGCAGAAGCACAGGTATGCAAATCATCTAAAAGTCATATTAATTTTTTTAGATAAATGTGTAATAGATCACAGCCAAGATATAGGTCTACTCTAAGATATTTTAAATTTGTAGTTTACACTTTTAGAAGCATGTGCTAACTTTTCTGTATGACAGTGAAATTGTGAAGATTTGCAAGAAGTATTAAGCTCCTCAATCTAACTCTGAGGAAACCATATAATTGTGATCAAATCCAGAACAGTATTAGATATTTCTTGTGGAAAAATTCTTCCTTGGGGCCATTCCTGAATTTAAGTTAGTCAGATTGCCTTAATGAGTGGGATTATTCTAGTCTAGCTAGGGAGAGAGAGACTGGTGTACAAAACACATTTGAAAGAAATCGACACACAACCATAAATAGAAATATGTACCTTCGTGATTCTCAGCAACCAAATCCCAGAACCACAGGTGCACTATTGGCTCTCATAACTTCTCAGAATACGTATAGAAGAACTAAAGGAACTAAGACAGGTTGGTTCTTAGTAGAAATTAAAAAGAAAAACACCAAACTCTGGCATGTAGAATCCAGAAATATAATGATGCTTATTCTATATGGAAAGTTAATTTGTAATAAAAGGGTGTATTCAAAGAAAGAAAATGATAAATAAGTGATTATTCATTGAATAATTATTCAATAAACTCTGCTAAGGAAAATACTAGCCAATATGGAGCCACCGATGTTCAGCTAGTGCGTTTCCAAACTACCTTTTGCCACTGTCAACTACAGAAGCTAAATGTGTGGTCTGTGTGTGTATGTGACAGAGAGAGAGAGAGAGAAAAAAGGATATGAAAAAGTTAAATTTCTTGTTTGTTATAGCAGAAGCACAAGTACGCACTCATCAAAAAGCCATATAAAATGTTTTTAAATGTATGTTTAAAAGGATGACAACCAGAATAGGTCTACTCTACAGGCCTAGATTATTGCTTTCTCAGCTTAATTGTATCCAATAGGGGCCCTTGTAAGTCAGATTTTGTATCAACGAAACATAACCGTAAGTCTTTTAGGGCTCCCGGGAAAGTATTTACTTTTCTGTAAAAAGGGGAAGTTGTGGCTGGATGTATTTTTCTGCCCACTTCTTCTTTCTGGGAACCTGATCTGATACATCTGACACCTGAAAATATAGCACTGATCTTGTGACAATGAGTAAACAAGCCAATACTCTAAGGGTTAAAACTCAAAAACATGGAAGGAACATATGTTTTTGATGGTATGATGAAGTTATTTTACCTGTCCTGGAGCACCTTTCTCCAAAATTCTTTAACTGAGATCATTAGTGATTTTATTATTTTATTGCTTAAGCCACTAGTATTCAGGTAAACTGTAACATGAAGCTGAGACTTTTCTTATCTAATACAACCGTTTAGAAAAATTAAGATGTGATTTCAGGCCACACACAAATGTAAACCTAGCTGTAAAAAAAAAAAAAAAAAACCACAAAATTCAATATCAACATTTTTCTTATGCAAAACACAACATGAACTAAGGTAATTTCCTTTTTTTTTTTTTTCCTTTTTTTTTTCTTTTTTTTGAGATAGGGTCTTGCTCTATCTCTGGGGCTAAAGTGTAGTGGCATCATCGTAGCTCACTACAATCTCAAACTTCTGGGCTCAGGCAATCCTCCTCCCTCAGCCTACCAAGTAGCTGGGACTACATGCACTTGCCACCATGCCTGGCTAATTTAAAAAGTTGTAGCATAAAGGAAAACACAGTGCTTATCCATAATGAGGAAAGAGCTCCTACAAATATAATAGGACAAATATTTTAACAGAAAATAGGCAAAACACATGAATATAAAATTCACTAAAAAGGAAACATTAATGGCCAGTAAAACTAAATTATGTTCAAATTATCTAATGAACAATGAATCAGAATAAAAATATCCAGAAGTCTGAATTATCCATTGTTATCAAAGCCTCAACAAAGTCAGACTTTTTATGCACTCTTGGCAGAAGGGTAAATTGGTATAATTAATAAGGAAAGAAATTTGGTTTAAAGTGTAAAAATTTTAAATATACATATTAGTTGAGCAAAAAATTTTGTTTTCTTAAATTTCATCCTATAGATATGCTAAATAATTTCAAAAGCTTTCAAAGACATATGTAGGATATTTGTTCCAATATTGTTTTAATATTCTCAGTAAAATTAATAGAGACATTCTAAACATTCACCAATGGTGACTTAGTTAATAAATGATTGTTCAGACAAGGAATGGAATTCTCTCTCCTTAAAATGAGATAGCTTGATAGCCAGGTAGATGGAGGGAAGGAGGGAGGAAAATAGGGATGGAAAGTCCCTTGTAGGTCAAGGGAAAGCAAGTTATTTTTCAGACAATACAAACTATGAATCATTACTTAAGAAAACAAAAATAATTACACATACACTAAATAGGATATTCTTAAATTTAAAAATCTGGAAGAATACATATCAAAATTTTGATAGTAGTTATTTCAAAATAGGGCCAGATATAATGAAGGGATTAAATACTACTTTATATAATTCTGTATTTTTAAAATATTTGATGATAGACATAAAAATAGATATGGACACCCCCCCACATATACACACAATGGCTAAAGTACAACTATCTTAAAAACCATTATTCAGATTTGCCTCATAAGGGAAAAGTTGTGACATTCCTTGAATGCATCAAAAAAAATGTTAAGCTTAAAATTTTAAGAAACAATGTCTATTTTCTTTATTACTATTGCCAACTTTTCTCTTCAGTTGTTTTCTAAATAAGTCTACCTCTGATGCATATTTATTTCTATTTTTTATTGATTTATTTGTCATAATGTTCAACTTACACAGATGTACAAGTTTTCCTGGGATTTATTACACTACTTAACATATTTGAATCCCAGCCTATTTCCTTGCATATAACTCAGTAGTGATTTGATATTGCAACAATTGAACAAGAGTACTCAGGGTAGGAAAGAATATACGTCCTTTTGTCAAAATAATAACAGGACAAAGTTTATACTCAGAAATTATATGGTGTCTAATTTACCATTAATGCATATTATAATACTTTTATTATTGGTTTTTTCCCATCCACATAAGAAGGGCAGTAAGAAGAGAGTTTGGGAGTGGAGAGTTCATTTCTTAAAGTATTGGTCTTGAGGTGCTTATGGAACATCAAAGTAAAGAAAATTGGCAAGTATTTGTCAGAAAATGCTCTAAATTAAAGTTTTAAGCTTTGGAATTGAAGCCATGAGTGCACAACATAACCCATTGAAACTATATAACAGGAAAAGAGACAAGTGTCAAAAATGAAAGGAAGCCTGGGGACACCATACTTTAACATTAAGAAGAGGAAGAAAAAGAACAGAAAATGAAGCTATTGAAATCAAGAGAGGAGAGATTTCTATAAGGTAAGTAGTAATTAATCATACTAAATGCTACAGTGAGTTAGTAAAACGATTTGATTTATTTAATAGCTATTATTTTTGGATGTAGGCCTTAGAACATTATTAGGCCTTGGAGAAGGCAGTTTAAATGGATTTTGCTGAGGGTCCTCATTTAATCCATTTGGGCAAAATGAAAAGCAAAAAAGAAGATAAAATGAGTGCAGATTTTATTTAAACTTATTATTCTGATAAAAGCAGGGTAGCTCTTCCACAATGAAAGCATAAATATTTGATTAATCATGAGTTAAAAAGTTGAGTTTCACATATTATTTTTCTATGGTTATATAAAAAGACAAAGAAAAATAAAGAATTAGAGATTTGAGCTTTTTATTGAATTCCTCCATACTGAATACATATAAATTCAGACATAATGGCTCCATATTAGATTTTAGTAAATATAATTTTTCAATTAAAGTCAGTAGATCAAATTTTAATTACTTAAAACCTAATTATAAACTGAGAAAATAATTGAGAAGAGAATGTAGACTGGAGTTTTACACGCTACATTTAAATTAAAATTATGTCTATTTATCATGCTAGGAAAGGAAATATTTCTTCTTGTGTGTTCACAACTGCACGTGATGAACTAATTAGTCAATAAACACTATAAATTCTTTCTTCTTTTTACCTCTTAGTTCTCTCTCTTCATCTCCATTTATACAGTCACTATCTTATTTCTAAACCTGCTTATTCTTCTCCCTTCTGATAGTAGGAAGAAGTAGCCTCTTCTTCCTACTATCCACTCTGCATATAATCATTAAATTAAAGTTTTTAAACCAAGTGTCTGAAAATGTCTTTTCCAGTTCAAATAGCACACTGAAAATAAGAACTTGTCTCCACTCTCTTCTAAGTCTCCACAAAACGTATAGCAAATGCAGATGCTGTTGGATAAAACAGAGCAAGCCAAAAGTAGTCCAGTATACAGGTGAACAATCTACAATGGAGACAAACTCTTATCCCATGGAATTACCTGGCTCAAAGACAGCAGTGCTGGGAAAAGTGGGAGTAGGAAGAATGGCTAAAAACAGAGTTAATTGAAAGTCTGTCTAATGAAATATTATGCTACTCAGGTGCCCGACACCCACCTCACTTCTAACCTCTTCCTTATCCCAATGAAAGCTGAGCATTATAATCCCAGGCATGCAAAAGAAACACTCTAAAAGAACTGTAATTAATTTCATGGGGATAACTTATTGAAGTTGCTGGAACTGCTTCCCATGCCAGAGGATAAAGCTCTCCTCATTTTTTAAATTTAATTTAATTTTTAAAATAATGTCGTTATTGTTATTTCAAAATATTACAGGGGTACAAGTGTTTTGGGTTACATATATCAATTTTCTTATGCTTGAGTCAAGGTTATAATTGTGGTCATCACCTGGATAGTGTTCATTGTACCTGTTAGCTAGTTTTCTGCACATCCCCTCCTCCCACCTCCACTCTGCTTAATTTCCACTGAGTTTTACTTCCCTCTGTGCACATGTGTGCTCACCAGTTATTTCTAATTTAATAGCGAGTACATGTGGTGTTTGTTTTTCCATTCTAAGATACATCACTTAGGAGAATGGTATCCAGTTCCATCCAAACTGTTGCAAAAGGCCTTAATTCATCCTTCTTCATGGTGGAGTAGTATTCCATAGTATACATATACCACATTTTGTTAATCCACTCATGAACTGATAAGCATTTGGGTTGATCCCACATCTTTGCAACTGTGAATTGTGCTGCAATAAACATTTCAAGTGCAGGTGTATTTTTGATAAAATGACTTCTTTTCCTTTGGGTAGATACCCAGAAGTAGAATAGCTGGATCAAATGGTAGGTCTACTTTTATTTCTTTGAGGAATGTCCATACTGTTTTGCATCGAGGTTGTACTAATTTGCAATCCCACAAACAGTGTATTAACACATTTCTTTTTCTCTGCATACATCCTAGCATCTATTGTTTTTGGACTTTTTAATAAAAGCCATTTATTCTAACTGGGGTAGGGTGAAATCTCATTGTGGTTTTATTTGCATTTCACTGGTAATTAGTAATATTGAGCATTTTTTCATATGTTTTTGGCCATTTGTCTATCTTCTTTTGAAAAGTTTCTGTTGAAGCCTTTTGCCCACATTTTAATGGGGTTGTTCACGGTTTTGTTCCTCATTTGCTTGAGTTCTTTGTAGATTCTGGTTATTAGCCCTTTATTGGATGTATAGCATACAAATATTTTCTCCCATTCTGTAGGTTGCCCTATTTGTTCTGTTGATTATTTTCTTAGCTGTGCAGAAGCCTTTAAATTTAATCAAGTCCCATTTATTTATTTTTGTTGTTGCTGTGATTGTCATTGGGGTCTTCCTCATAGATTCTTTGCCTAGGCCAGTATTTAGAAGAGTCTTTTCCAACCTTTTCTTCTAGAATTCTTATAGTTTCATGCCTTAGGTTAAAGTTTGTTATCTATCGTGAGTTGATTTTTGTGAGAGGTGAGAGGTGAGGATCCTGTTTCAGTCTTCTACATGTGGCTATCCAATTTTCCCAGCACCATTTATTGAATAGGGCTTCTTTTCCCCAGTGTATATTGTTGTCTGCTTTGTCAAAGAGCAGCTGGATGTATGGGGATGGTTTTATATCTGGGTCCTCTGTTCTGTTCCATTGGTCTATGTCTCTATTTTTGCGCCAGTACCATATAGTTTTGAGTACTATAGCCTGGTACTGTAGTTTGAAGTCTGGTAATGTGATTCCCCCAGATTTGTTCTTTTTGCTTGAGATTGCTTTGGCTATTCAGGCTCTTTTCTAGTTCCAAACAAAGTGCAGAATTATTTTTTCTAGATCTGTGAATATGACACTGGTATTTTGATGGGGATTGCATTGAATTTCTAAATTACTTTGGGTAGTATGGACATCCTAACAATGTTGATTCTACCGATCCATGAGCATGATATGTTTTCCCATTTGTTTGTGTCATCTGAAAATTATTTCCTCAGTGATTCATAGTTCTCTTTGTAGAGATCATTCACTGCTTTGGTTAAATATACTCCTAGGTATTTTATTTCTTTGTAGCTAGCATGAATGGTATTGAGTCTTTGATTTCACTCTTAGCTTGACTGTTATTAGTGTATAGGAATACTACTGATTTGTGTGTACATTGATTTTATAACCTGAGATTTTGCTGAGTTTATTTATCAATTCAAGCAGTCTCTAGTGGAGTCTTTGGGGTTTTCTAGATGTAAGATCATATTGTCAGCAAAAAGCAATAGTTTGACCTCCTCCTCCTTGCTTTGATTACCCTTTACTTCTTTTACCTGATTGCTCTAGCTAGGACTTGTAGCACTGCGTTAAGGAGAAGTGATGACCATGGGAACCATTGTCTTATTCCCATTCTCAGTGGGAATGCTTTCAACTTTTCCCCATTCAGTATGACATTGGCTACGGGTTTGTCATGTATGGCTTTTGAATGCCTCCAGCCTCTAGAAATCCAGTAAGCTATCCATTGCGCCACAGAGCCACCTCATGTATGGCTTTTATAATCTTGAACTATGTTCCTTCTATACCTAGTTTGTTGACAGGTTTACAGGGCACCTGTTCTTTACTGGGAACTCTCCTGCTTAAATAGAAGAAGGGGAGGTCCCTAAATGGTGCTTTTTTGTCCCTACTCTGGAATGTTGATGTGACAAAGGAAGGGAATGTGCACTAGAAGCCTGTAAGCACCTATTCTGATTTGATTTATTCTCCTGTGATTGCCTCTGTTCAAGCCTGTGTTGGATGCTGTTTGTGCTGGGTGTTGGACTGTTCACCAGATAGTTGTACCATGTTCGAGTTGGGAGCTGGGCAAGACCCTCTTCACTGAGGTTGGTGTTCTGGGGATTGCTCTGCCTGGAGTCTCTCCACAGAGTTGACAGTGGCAACTGGGTGCGGTTATTTAGGCAGTGGTTGTAAGTGCCTATGTGCTCAGATCCCATTGTGCTGTTGGGGAGGAGTGCTTGGCTTTCAGCAACTGGGTACAGCTTGGAGGAACCTCTCATCTGTCCACTCCCTCCCCAGCCCAGTGGGGGCAATGTGAAGGCCACAGCCACAAAGCTGAGTCCCATGCTGACCTGGTGCTGTGCACCCAAGAGCTCAGAATGTCTGTAGCTGCTGCTGGATCCCCACCACACCTGTTGTCTGGTGCAATAACTCTGTACAGACTCCAGGCAGGTCCCCTATCTGTGGCAGTAGAGAGAGCCCTCTTGCAACTAACTCAGCCACAGTGCCCGCAGGGTGAGCCTGGTGCCCCAGCGCTCTCTCTTGCTAATTGTCCCTGTTCATGCTTTGATATTATCACATGTATCGCCTCATCACCTTTTATTTCCCCACACACCGATAGTCCTGCACTGCTTCTCTGTGGTTTCACAATGTTCCTTCTGAGAATAGCTGTCCCTAGGTAGGCACCTGCTTCCTATTTACTCTTCTTTCCTTGGAAGCTGTGGGCTTGCGGGCTGCTTTTAATCCGCCATTTTTTTCCTTTCTGATGATGTCTTCAAGATAAACTTTCAGTGGCAGCAGCCAGACCCGCGCCCACTCCCGACAGCAGCCAACGGGGAAACTTTCCTAGGGTGGAGAGGTGTGCTAGCGACTTGCTTGGCACTGACTTCCCTGCAGCGGCCGCGTGTCCAGGGCCCAGCGGTGCCAACCAGCCACGGCGGTGCTTGTGCTTGCTCGGGGACAGGGCTGGGGCTGGGGCTGGGGCTGGGGCTGGGGCTCAGGCGGTCTCCGCTGTGGATCGCTGGGCACTGCGATCCTGGAACCCCTGAGACGCCGGCGGCAGCCTTTTCACGGGGATCGAAGCCTCTCAGAGGTTGATTTGTAGCAAAATCTTGCTCCTTTTTGTTCCATTCTGCAACTTCATCCTGTGGAGTCTCCAGTAGATTCTTGCACTTTTCCCACACCTGAGCTAGTTTGCTTGCTTGTTTGTTTTTGGTTTTTTTTTCCCCCCTACTGAAGCTTTTTCTTCTTTCTGAGACTATTTGGAGACCGGGATCTCTAGTCAGCCATCATGTCTCCTCTAAAGTTCTCCTCATTTTAGCACCCAAAGAATGGTGTCCCCACCTGCTCACCCTGATGGTGGCAAGAATCCTTCATACCTGAGCTACCAGTCCTAGTCCAACTGGTGGGAGAGCCCTAGCAGAAAAATGGGTATATACAGCAAAGAAAAAGGACAACAGTCACCGGTCTTCTATTCTTAAATATAAATGAACTAAGGACACTACATATATGAGAAATAAAACATCAAGATGACCAGAAAACAGCTTGCCAACAAAGAAACAAATATAAACCAGGCAACAGAAAAAAATTTAAAAAAACCCTGCACTGTATATTGAGGAATTTGAAGTAATACATTTTTTCAGTTCCTTCTTGAATTCATTAAGAAGGAACTGAAGCCTATAAAAAAATAAATAAAAGGAAATTATAATTATGTATATTATACATAAAATGTAAACATATAATTACATTCCTGAGACCACTAAAATTTGGTATAATAATCCAAAGAAAATTTGAATTTTCTATTTGAAATGAGAGTTTAGCTACCTTTCTGGAAAATATTTTATAAGTTTTAATAAGTAGCATAATCAGTAAATTTTAAATATTAAATTTTTCAATTCTCAGATGAAAGTAAATATCAGCAATAAAGATATTAATAACTAAAACAAAAAATTAATTAAAGGGATGTGGATTATACATAAATACAGTATATAATCACTTGACTATTTTGCTTGCATGTGCTTAATAAACACACTACTCACTGTGTACTTTGGCAGAATTATGAGCCAGATTTGTGTATTAGAAAAAGAAAAGAACAGAGGCTTAATTTTTTTGTTTTATTTCATAGTACTATAAAAGAGAAAAAGAAAATTATAAATGTGTAATCCACATAAATGATCTACAAATGGTTACAAACGACGGACAAACTGCTTTTTCTTTTCTTAGGTGTTAATATTACTTTTTCTGAAACAAATGCAAAATTCTATCAAATAAATACATTATCAAAAAAATTCAGCCTATAGAAAATTAATGTTCTCTCCTTCTTAACTGTAGTCTTTAATAACCATTATGAATGAACTATGCAAGTATTACGTGAGTCAAATGTACAAAAAATTATTGTATTTCCTTATATTATAATTAACATACATTTTACAAAATTGAATACCAGAAATAAAATAGAGTAGATTTAAAAACTGTATTCAATATTTACAAAAAAATATGGTAAATGACTCTCAAAGTAAACTCTTTTCTACAAAGGGGAGTAAAAATATTTCCCTCTTGACACCTTATAATTCTATCCCTTTGTTCCGATAAAATAGGGTCCACTATATGCATTTATGAATGCAAAAAACATTTACATAGGCACATCATTTTTATGCCTAGTTGTAGTTTCCATAGAATGCCAAAATGTAAATCTCTTTGCAGGATGGAATATTGCAATTTTTCGAACTGCAAATGGCACACCTAGAAGGGCTGAGGAAGCATCAATAATAAGCACACAGAATGCAGACAGATTCCTTTCCTTCATCCATTTATGTATAATTACAAAAATAAAAACAAAAACAAACCTGCACAGCTATTAGCTTCACAAGGGAGAGAAACAGTGAAATCCCAATATTAAAAAGTCAAAACATCAACCCAAGTGTCAATCAATTCACTACTGGATTAACAAAATGTGGTATATGTATACTATGGAATACTAATCTGCCATGAAGAAGGATGAATTAAGGCCTTTTGCAACAATTTGGATGGAACTGGAGACCATTATCCTAAGTGAAGTATCTTAAAAAATGGAAAAACAAACACCACATGTACTCACTATTAAACTGGAAGTAACCAATGGTACACATGTGCACACAGGGAAGTAAAACTCAGTGGAAATCAAGCAGGGGGAGGAGGGAGGAAGGAATGCACAAAAACCTACCTAACAGGTACAATGAACAGTATATGGGCTATGTGGGTGATGGGCACACTTATAACCCTGACTCAAGCATAACAAAATTGATATATGTAACCAAAAATATTTGTACCCCCTAATACTTTGAAATAAAAAAATTATTTTAAAAAATCAAAACATAAGTATAAAACTTTCAAATTTAATTTTGAAGCAAAAGAACAATATCTAGATTTTAAATAATCTTAGCCTGACTTGCTTTATTCAAATTTAACTCTGATTTCTCTGCATTTATTTATGCTTTTCCCTCTCCCTTAGTACATTTTTGTATTTTTCTACCTGTCCAAACCCTCTTCATCTTTTAATGCCAGAATTGTGTCTGCCTCAAAATTATTCTCTAATTTTTGTTCCTTCTGTGAAAGCTTCTCCATTCATTTCATGTCAATAGAATATAACGGTAAAGTTATTATGGAAGTTACCATGTTCTATAGCATACTATAGCTATTTACTTTCTATTTCTGACACTTTTTTTAAACTAGACTGTCAGCTCATTCTGGTCAGGCTCTGACTCTGAACCATTTTTGTGTATGTCCCGTATGGTGTCAAGAACACTGTGCCTGCTATATTGTTAATTTCCATAAACATTTCTTGTTGTGGAACAAATGAAACTTTTAAGCAGACACCTGTCACGTCTCAGACTTGACTGAAATTTCAAAATGGAGAATATGTGAACATTTCATGTTAAAAACAAATGAACAGGAGTTTTATTTTTATTTAACTGTAAGCTCATGTAAGTACTAAAAAAGCCAGAGATTTACTGAGATGAATTGGCAGAAATGTAGGTCCATAACATAGGGGTAGCTACGGCACTGCATGTGTCAGTAACCCTCCCTTCTAGATGTTATGAACACTATAGTAATAAATTCAAACTTTCAGAATTTAAAGGAAAACTACAGGGTATCTAGAAAAGAATGATTAAAAGGATGAAGGGTGTGGCATCCATGTTCTATGACAAATAAATAATAGTATACAGCACCAAGAAGGGAAAATGTGGGCACTGAAATATGAAGGTGAGATACAATTATTCTGAATTACTCTGTAATGCCCCATGATTCTCACTTGTAAAACTGGTATAATAACTGCATATTTCTCATAGGGTGGTTGTGAGGATTAAGTAACTCACCACCTGTTAAGCCCTTAGACTATCTCCTAAAACATAGGAAACACTATAAAAAATGTTGATATTATTATCAGTATCATTATTATTCCTCCAAAGTGGACAAGCAACAATGATTAACACAGAAAGATTTTTCTATGTATAAGAAAGAGCTTCATGGCTGGGCACAGTGGCTCATGCCTGTAATCCGAGCACTCTGGGAGGCCGAGGCAGGAGGATCTCTTGAGGTCAGGAGCAAGACCCCCATCTCTACTAAAAATAGAAAAATTAGCCAGGTGTGGTGGCACGCACCTGTAATCCCAACTACTCGGAAGCCTGAGACAGGAGAATCGCTTGAACCCAGGCGTTTGAGGTTACAGTGAGCTAGGTTGACACCACAGCACTCTAGCCCAGGTGACAGAACAAGACTCTGTCTCAAAAAAAAAAAAAAAAAAAAAAAGCTTCATGATCATTAGAATTTTCCAAACTCTCAAAACAGTTAATGGTTCAACTTAGATGCCTTTCAGAGAAGATGTTATGGAGAATATTTGAGACTTGAGAAGAAGTTAAACTTCATGACTTTCTAGAACCTAGATAGAAATAGTGATATGCTAAACATGGGTGGAACCACAAATGACAAAGTGACTAGGACAGGCACCAGTGAGAACTCTGCACATGTTTGCAGATAGTCAGGACATTCCTCATTTTCCTCCCAGGAGGCCGGGCTGGAATTACTCACACATTTACGGTCAGTAATCTCTTTATGTTGGTGAGGGTGTGCACATGGTGAGATTTATGACCATATGTACAGGACACTAAAATGATGATTCTTTAGAAATACAGAACAATGAAGGCACTGGTCTGGGAGAAGTCCACAGGAAAAAAGCTAGGCACTAATTTCCATCTTCACACCTTTGGCTAATATACACCTCATTTTTACTAGTTAAGCAAAGGCAGTGAATAGTTTGAAAATATGACATTGATTTACCTAATATGCTGGAGTATTCTACTTATCCATAGGAGAAAGCCAGCCAGAGTAATCTAATGATGTTTTATTTCCACCTAGAAATCTCCAAAGGGATGTTGAGGACTGGCTATGTGCTGTTGTACTTCACTTTATGTGTATGTATATTAATATTTTGCTTAGTGAGAAGAACAATGCAGAGAGTATATTCATTTTCCACATTACCGTACTTACTCTATACTAAAAGAAATGACATGACACACCAGGATTCTACATAGCACTAAGAAAGTGAGCCCAAGCAATTCTTCATAAAGGAAATTCTCCACATCCATAGGCTCAGTAGTTTCACTATAGATTTTAATTCCACTTAGATTACTCTAAAGTCTACTGTTTCAAATTAACCAGTTATGTGCACATGGAAAGATGTCAAATCAGTTTTCTCCCATCCTATACTTGGCAAACACCACAACTTTTTAAAAATTAATTAATTTATTTCAATAAATTTAGGGGGTACAAATAGTTTTTGTTTCATGAATGAATTGTATAGTGGTGAAGTCAGGGCATCACGAGAATTGTGTACATTGTATTGAATAGGTAATTTTTCATCCCTCACGCCCCTCCCATACTTTCCCTTCTGAGTCTCCAATGTTCATTATGTCACTCTGTATAACCATGCATACCCATCGTTTAGCTCCCCTAATTTTTTAAACCAATTGTTAGTCTCTACATTATTATAATACCTATAAGCGTTCACTGAATTAAACAACATCTTCTATACATTGGATTATATAACAGAATTCTTGATTGCAGTAGACAAAACCCACTCTGGATAGTTTAAACATAAAATAAATGTATGAAAGGATATTAGGTGGTTTTCAGGGTTTGGAGGGAAGGCCAGAGGGTGTGGCTGGGGGATCAGGAATTCAGAAACAATGCCCAAACCTTTCAAGGACCTCTGTAGGTGCAGGATATGTGTGGAACTGTGGGATAAGAAGAAAGGTAGGAAGGAAGAAATTAAGAATTTATAAAATGAATGAAAGGGTGTATCAGATTTATTAGAGAGGGAATTAAATCGATGTTGAGAAAAATTCAATCTATTTCAATTTTTTCTCCTTCCACATTTTCCATTCATATACTGGTAGAGTTGATGCTTTGGGGTATAATTAAGTTTAAAGTAAGATATGAACATAAAACAATGGAAGCAAAATACAACTATGTTTTACAGTGTCTGAAGACTACTGGTTTCACTTCAAACCAGATATAACTAGAGATGGCCATGAACATGAGGTCCATTTGTTTGGGTTGTAATTATGGGTTTTATTGGAATTTAAATGATCTGTGCTACATAGAGATCATAGAACTGTTGCTGTCAACAACTGTCAAGAATTTTTGTAACTAAGAAACTGACATAAGCTAACACAAACAAGCGCTCGCAGAGTGTAGAGTTTGAGGCCTTCAGGAGTAATATAGATGCTACATAAAAGAGAAGACACAGACCTATTTTTCTTTCCCAAAGACACCAGAAGGCATATCATTATTTCCCACCATTATTAGTTTCCAAATTTCCTACAGAAGCTATTTAAAGTAAAAGATAAACCAATCTAGTGATTAAAAATAAAGTCCTAGTTTTCTATATTCTTCATCAGAAACCCTGGGTCTTATTTGCCATGTGATGTTTGCTGTAAATAGGCACAAATTCCTTTTTATGAAGAGAAAACTGAACATTCTTTATAAAATAGCATTGAAGTAACTGATAACTTGGTATGTTTTTGTTGAAATATTTTGAATGTAGTTATATGGATGGAGAAAGAAAGTATTTATTTGAAGAGGAAAACAGTTTATCCTTAAAACTAAAAGTTAAAAAATTCTATGGGAAAAAGGAAAGTCCTGCAGTTCATCACCCAACTTCCTTAGTACACAATAGTGTCTGCTGAAGCCAAATTTTATTACATGAGAAAAAAATAGAGAGTATTATATTTGGTAATAACTTGAATTTTCCCTTACTAATTCAAATAATAATCAAGTAACATTTTATTCATTTTGGAGAATTATGACTGAGATCCTGTCTTCTAGGCAGTGTTTCCAAGTTAAGTTATTTTAGAGTTTTATAAAAGTCTATAGGAAAGCATCGTACTTAACTATGAAACACTGGAATCAGGCATGCCCGTTATAGCTAAAAATAAAATATGGATGTACCTCCAATTGCTGATACTATTCAACAATGTTTTCAAAGATCTGACCAATGATCAAGGCATGAAAAAAATGAATAAACTTATGAATATTGGAAAGAAGATAAAAAAATTGTCAGAATTTCAAATTATTACTTTTAGAAAATACTGAACAACTGGAAAAGAATAAGGTGTTCAATAAAAAAATATCAACTATTGCCCTATAAACCAGCTATAACCATTTGGAAAGTCAATTGCAAAAGATTTCACTTAAAATTTACAATAAATACTACAAAATGACAAAGAATAAGTATAATATTAATATACGTGCAAGAGCTAAATTTTAAAAAATTATAAAACTTTGATCAGGGTCATTAAAGAAGATATGGATAAATAGATATTTTAATGTATTTTGAACTTGATAAGCTGATTTTCATGTTTATCTGGATGAATATATATGAAAAAATGCATAACTGAAAAGAATAGTGAAAGAGGCTACTCTAGCAGAGATTCAAATATACTATAAAATGAATCATACAAACACAGTATTATTGTACAAGTGCTTGAAGAAAAAAGGTAAAAAGATCAATGGGAGGAATTAGATAATCCATACACAGATGGGAATTACACAAATGACAAAATTGGTATTTTAAAGCACTGGAGAACAGTTACTTTATATTACATTAGAATAATTAGGCAATATGTGGAAAAGAAAAAGTTAGAACCCTGCTATATATCATATACAACAGTAAATATCAGATGAAATAAAAAACTGTTTAAAAAATACAAAAATTAGAAAAGCCATTAAAGATTGCATTTATACTCATTGTTTTGAGGAAGGTGTCCCAATGAAAAAAATGAGGAAATTACTGCCAAATTTTAACAACTTAAAAATTTAGAATACTTATATTTTAGGGGAGGGATCTCTAAAATTAAAGTTAAAAAACTGAAAGAAAATACTCATATCAATGAGCTCTGAAATTTTTAGAAATCTATAAAAATAAAAATCAATTGATTAAAGAAAGTCAGCATTAAGCAATGTATCTATAAATATACATTCAATCTCAATGACAATCAGAATAATAAAGATTATGGATTTTAGCTTTTTAAAGAAAACATTTATACTTTACTATTTTAAGCAGGAGTGTCAAAAGAAGTTTGCATGCTTTACATGTTTAACAATGAAAGTTTTACATAGTTATTTAAATACCTTAACAGTCTACTTTTTCAAAAATACAACCATTTTTAAAAACTTGAAAGTTATGAACTACATTTAAATCTCAATTATATTTATACAATTTCAAATCTCTAACAATATACAGGCATACCTCAGAGATACTAAGGTCCAGACCAACACTGTAAAATAAATATCACAATAAAACTAATTATACAAAATTTTTTGTTTCCCAGTGCATATAAAAAGTCATCTTTAAACACACTATACTGTTGTCTATTAAGTATGCCATGGCACACAAAAGGTATTCACACAAAAAAACAGTGTTCATACCTTAATGAAAAAATATGTTATTGCTAAAAAATGCTGACAATCATGTGAGCCTTCAATGAGTTTCTTTTTGTTGATAGAGGGTCTTGCCTCAATATTGACGGCTGTTGACTGATCAGTGTGGGACTTACTGAAGTTTGGGATGGCTATGGCAATTTCTTAAAATAAGACAACAATAAAGTTTAACACATCAATTGTCTCTTCCTTTCACAAAAGATTTTTCTGTAGCATGAGGTGCTATTTGATAGCATTTTAACCACAGTACATCTGTCAAAATTGGAGTCAGTCCTCTCAGACTCTGCAACTGCTTTATGAATTAAGTTTATGTAATATGCTAAACTTTTTGTGCCATTTCAACCATGTTCACAGCCTCTTCGCCAGGTATAGTTTGCATCTAAATAAACCACTTTCTTTGGTCATGTGTAAGAAGCAACTCTTCAACCATTATAGCTTTACCATGAGATTGTACCAATGCAGTCACAACTACAGGTTCCACTTCAAATTCTAGTTCTCTTGCTACTTCCACTATATCTGTAGTTACTTCCCCTAGTGAAGTCTTGACCCCCTCCAAGTCATCTCTGAGGGTTGGAATAAACTTCTTCCCAACTCCTGTTTAATGTTGATATTTGGACCTCCTCCCATGAACAAGGACTGTTATTGTTAATGGCATCTAAAATGGTGAATTCTTTTCAAAAGGTTTTTAATTTATTTTGCCTAGATCCATCAGAGGAATAAATATCTATGGCAGCTATAGCCTTACAAAATATATTTCTTAAATAATAATATTGACTTCAAAGTCAGAATTACTCTTTGATCCATGTGCTGCAGAATGGATGATATGTTAGCAGGCAAAACAAACAAAAAAACAAACAAACAAAAAACGTTACTCTGCTTGTATATCTCCATCAAAGCTGTTGGATGACTAGGTTAATTGCCAGTGAGCAGTAATATTTTTCAAGGAACCTTTTTTTCTGAGCAGTAGATCTCAATGGTGGGTGCAAAATATTCAATAAACCATGCTGTAAAAAGCTGGGCTGTCATCCAGGCTTTGTAACTCCATTTATAAAGCACAGGATTTAGCATAATAATTTAAAGCAATTATGTAGCAAAATCCTTAAGAACCTTAGGATTTTTGGAATGGTAAATGAGCCATTGACTTCAAGTCACCAGGTACATTAACCCTTAACAAGAGAGTCAGTCTGTCCTTTGAAGTTTGAAGCCTGACATTGACTTCTCCTTTCTAGCTATGAAAGATATAGATGGCATCTTCTTCCCATATATGAGGCTGCTTCATCTACACTGAAATTCTGTCTTTTAGTTTAGTCAATCTCATCAATGTTGTTAGCTATTTTTTCTGGATAACATGCTGCAACTTCTACATCAGCACTTGCTGCTTCACCTTGAATTCTATGTTATGACGATGGCTTGTTTCTTTAAACCTCATGAGCCAACCTCTCCTAGTGTCCAGCTTTTCTTCTGAAGCCTAGAACCAAAGACAGTAAGGGTCTTGCTCTGAATTAGGCTTTGGCTTAAGAGAACGTTGTGGCTGGTTTGATCTTCTATCTTGACCACTCAAACTTTCTCTATCTCAGCAATAAGGCTGTTTCACTTTATCATTTGTTTGTTTGCTGGAGTAACACTTATAATTTTCTTCAAGATTTTCCTTTGCGTCACAACTTCGCCAAGAGTTTGGCTCAAGAGGCCCAGCTTTCGGCCTATCTCCGGCCTATCTCCGCTTTCCACATGCCTTCCTCACTAAGCTTAATCATTTCCAGCTTTTGATTCAAAGTAAGAGATATGCGTCTCCTCCTTTCACTTGAACACTCAGAGGCCGGTGTAGGGTCATTAATAGGCCTGATTTCAATATTGTTGTGACTCAGGAAATATAGAGGCCCTAAGGAGTGGGGGAAAGGGAAAGTCAGTGGAGCAAAGCACGCATAACATTTATCAGTTAAGTTGGATACGTGTGTGGTTCATACTGCCCCGAAACAAAAACAAATATAAGACATATTATACAACATAAAATGCATTTGGGCAATACTAAAATGTGAGTATTAATCTGTAACTTAAAAATATCTTAAGATGTTTAACTGCTCAATTTTATTTCTACTCAATAGGTAAATAAGTTATTGACTGACATATGAAAGAACTAAACAATATATATTCATGATTTTGATATTTCCAGAAGACAAAAAAAAAAAAAACTGGTAACATGACTATAATTCTTTTCTGACAAGTAAAATGACTTGCATTTTTTACAAATTGAAAGTGAAGAACAGGAATTGATAGTAGGAAAATGTGTGCTCTCTTTGATTCTAACTGATGCTATTCGCTTCTGTGACTATGCTTGCTTTTAGTTGTTTGATAAATATAGTTAATCAGAATGAAAAACAGGGATAAGAGCAAAGGTAACTCCATGATAGGCTAGGCTTCCTGGATGTGAGAAGCCTAGTTCTGCTTCTGTATATATGGCTTGCTGGCTTGGTGCTTAGCGTATGGCAGGCTTCACTAAAGTAAAGGAAAACAAAGCCCCGGGGAGGTAACCGCAAGTTACTTCCTGATAAAGGGCTGGAGAGTCCAGGTGCCTTCCAACCAACTAAGTAGATAAGAAGAGCAAGACATGATCAGCGCATGAACAGCTTGTGCAGGGTGTGTGTTCCCAGTATCGCTTGTAACCAAAAACTAGAAGGTATGCAACAACAGCCCTCCTCCCCCATCGGAGACCCTCCTCTTCCCCTGGATGACGTTAACTACAACTGGTGCCAGCGCGAAAAGCCCGAAGCTTAGAGTCAACAAACCAGAAGCCAACGCGATCAGCCACTTCTAAAAAAGAACAAATAAACCGAAGGGGGATGAAGTGCAGACTAGTGTGTCATGTGCAGACTAGTGCGTCGTGTGCAGACTAGTATGTCGTGTGCAGACTAACGTGTAGTGTACAGACTAACGTGTCGTGTGCAGACTAACGTGTCATGTGAAAACTAGCATACAGAAAAGTATAAAAGCTTAACCTTTACCCCAGGGCAGGGTCCTAGTTCCTGGAGAGGCCACTGCGTTGGTGCTCTGGAATTTGGACCCTGGCCCGGGCTAGTCAATAAACTCCTTTGCCTTTTTGCAGCCTCAGTGACTCTGCCTCTCTGTTCCTGGGGCCAAGGGGAACCGGATCTAACAAAAGTTTGTGGCAACTCTCCTTTGAGTGAGTCTATCAGCACCATTTTGCCAACAGCAGGTGCTCACACCCCATCTCTGTGTCACATTTTGGAAATTCTCACAGTATCACAAGTTTTGCCATTATTGTATCGGTTATGGTGATATGTGATCAAGTGATCTTTGACGTGTCTATTGTAAAAGGACTTGGTGTTTTTTTCTTCTCCATGGAAACAAAGAATTAAAGTCCCACCTAAAAATACATTTCTCATCTTTGCTATCTACATTATCCTCAGTAAAATGGCTCAAGACAACATCTTTTCTCCAATCTGTGATTAAAATTGCAAGAGTCAAATGCAGAAAACTCCCTGTATAACCTAGTTTAATGTAAATTCTAAATTTGAAAAGAGACCAATCTAGCCTGAGGCTGCCATGAGAAGTGCCTCAGTCTTTCCAGGCAGTGGCTACTTGGAGAATACTCCCTTCTAAGGATCCTTATTGTCTGAATTAATTCTGGGCCACTATATTGTTCAGTATTTCAGACAGGACTGAGACCTCCTTAGGAAACCTTCTCTCATCCCCTAAATATTGCTTTTCATCCTCAGCATTCCTGAGACGGAAGAGGCATGTCTAGACAAATTCTGGGATGCTCAGCACCACACCCAGTGGGAGGGGAACTGGAAAGGCACCTACCTGGGCTGTTCTGTTCCAAGTCCTACAAATGAAGATTTAGCCATAATTTAAGATGTTTCTCAACATATAAGAGTTCATCCTAAATCAGCTCACTGGACTGTGCTTTTTTAGAGGTAAATGTAGGAGTATGAGTAGCTAGGGGACAGACTATGTTCATTTTAGTTATAAAATTATAGTCACTGATGATATTCAAATGTGAAAACACAATCTAAATAGGAAACCAGACTGAAACAGCCTATATTAAAATAATGTAGAGCCATATGGTATAAATAGTAATCGAAGTCTGAGTTTTATAAAAGTAGAGATACAGCCAGAAGTTAAACAACCTTTGTTCTCTAACTTTCTTACTGTTATAACTGCTTACTGCTTAATGCACTATCCTCCCTGACAGGTGCAAGATTTGTGACTTCCCCAACTGCTTCTTTAGACGTTGCTATTGTAAAGCCTGAGACTTGTGCTTCTATAGATAGCATTGCTGTTGTAAAGCCTAAGGCTGGTCTTTGAGATGTTTTTCAGACTCTGCATTTCAGGGACATCCACTGACATCAACGACATCAACAGGATCCATAGGTAGCCATGGGAATTGATCCAAGAGCCCTGAGACCCCCTACCCAAGAAATCTCCCAACTGAGAAGATAATTTCTGCTTCCCAACCTTATGAATTCATCCCCAGCCAATTAGCAGACCCTGTTCCCTAGCCCTTTGTTCCCCAAACCAACTTTAAAAACCTTAGCCCCCAAACTCTTGGGGAGATGAATTTGAGAAATTGCTACCACCTCCTCACCTGTTGTCTTGAAAAGTAAAACTCTCCCTGCTTTAACACCTGCTGTCTCAGTATATCAGCCTTCATTGGGTGGTGGACAAGGCACCTGGACTCACACAAACGAGAGATCTTATTCAGTATAAAGCTTTACTAACAATTTCAAAATACAAGTAGTCATGTTTCAACAGAGAGGTGACACAGGAAGATGTCCAGAAACATTGACACAACTCCTCAGATATTTTCTTGCCACTTTGGGGCACATTCCTGGCCTGAACTAAAATCAGTGGTTGCTAAGTAATGCATGTGGCTACATTACTTAACAGGATGGATCTGTTGAGGCCATGAAACATCTCCATTTTATTCTCAGGTAGTTGCACAATTTATTTGACATTTTCCAGAGAGCTGTGCCCCATAAATCCACACATTCTAGAGTTATTTACTCCATAAATCCTAGACAAGCCAGTTCCATCTTCTTTGTAAGCATCCCATAAATAAGGTCTAGCTGAGCATGGTAGCACCACTTATAGATATTCAAGAGGCTGAGCCAGTCTGCTATCTTTTGTATTGTGTTACCTGATCTCTTTGGTTTGGAGGGACAGCGAGATTACTTTTCACTATGACACCTGACCTTCGTGTATATAATGGCTGGTGAGTCACTGGCAAAAGCTGCAGTTTTGGAGATGGCTGACAGCAATTGTTCATAGTGAACGGTTATTACCAGTATTATTAATATTTCACTTTGATTCTTCTCCAAAAGTGGTTTATGATCAGTTACAGTCCAAAATTTTCTTTTTCTTCAAGGACATTCACAGAAAGGACCCTGGCAAGTACTCTTGAATACAGGTTTCTTGTAACTTTGGAGATCATGGCATTGGACTAGGTAAAAACTTCCAGGACTCTAATTTAAAAAGTTGATGCACCTATGAGGATCGTTAACCCAACATCAAGTGGAGCAATAATTAATAATATGGGACTAAACTACTAGAGGACTGAAATGATTTTTTCTTCTTATGATTTTTTGTTCAAAATATTGCTAATTCCTTTTATGTTTTGTTTTCCAGAGTCAAAAATTATTTTTTTCTTTTGAGCTATTTACAGCTTACTACAATTTGGGTAAAGTATAATTTTGTGAGCAAAAGTGGAAGCATTTACCTTTCTCTCTACCTGATTCTTCTAGAATTCAGAAATTACATGTGAGTATTCTTAATTTATGGTGATATAGGTATTTTCATGTACAAATTCACTAAGAATAGTTTTTCTTTTGTAACAGAGCACAATTCGATAGAGTGGTTATTTTACCAAGGCTTTGAGTGGACTGGCATATTTTCAGATATGCCCAGATTGCTTTGAGGGATTGAGGTTAACTTTATGGAGCCAATAAATAGTACCTTAAAAATACTGCCCTGGTACCTTGTCTATATGGTTTGCTTACGAGGTTTCTTTACTTCCAAGGTAAGTAAAGAATGTCATTTTTTTTGCAATCCCAGCACCATAAGAATATTTTGAGCCCTCAAGAAGACAGGAATTTCACCTAATTCATACAGGTATTATAGACATAGTTTGATGGCAAATCTTTGGCTTGGCTTCTAAGCCTCAAGGCTTTTAAAAGTGTAACCTGAAATTCCTTACAAAAAAGTTCCAATAAAGCAAACTTAAAACAGCCTATATGGCCATATGCTATTCTTGTTGCACTTTATACAAATAATCAGGCCAAGTATAATACTAAAACTTATTTTTCAAATACATTGGTCCTATTAAGTTTTATTTTTGGTAGAAATGGAGGACTAGAGAGAGAAAAATTATGTTTCGTGAGAAGCCTATAGTGCACATTATTAGATTTTAGCCTTGTTCATTGTTTTTGAGTATGAATTATTTTCCTGAAATTTGGACTAAATCCTGAATTATTTCTTGGTTACAAGTCTCTCTAAGGAAAGACCAGGTTTAAATTTTTTTTCATGATGTTCTTAGTTGACTTCCCAATGGAATAAGTTCTTTTTTTCGTTCTGGCATAAAAATTTCCTTTTTAATTATACTAATTCTGTAAGTTATATTTCTCTCATGTCTCTCTCATTTTACTTCTGAGAAAATTAAATTCATGGTGGTCTGAAGACTAGAGGTGATTTAACAAGCAACAGCAGCTGTAGATCAATGACTGACAGGACTACCCAGAAACGAGGTTTTCCAGTGATGAGGGACACCTTGACATTCAGGTTTTGATCATCAATGCTTTCAAAAAGAAACATTTTTGAACAAATAGAGGAAATAAGGAGAATAAAAGAAATTTTATGTGAGGATTGTGGGTTCTTTTAAATTATCAGGCCAAGAGAGACATTGGTCCTTATGATAAAATTGCTGCACTTCCAGGGTATGGACCACAATATCCAGTCACACAAAGGTTATAACTGGTGCTCCTCATCATAAATGCTGAGTAGAGGATTAAGACTGACAAACAAGTTTCTGACACATCTTACTGTTATCAGCACTAACTTATATTCAGGAATGATAATCAAAAATATTGCTGGTATGGCATGGAAGACAAGCAATCAGAATAGAGGCTGCCATAGATAGAATTCTAAAAATTTCTCCTTCAGTTTTCCATCTGCTGGTTATTTAATAAAGCTACTACAGATGCAATTACAGTTACTGATCATCTAAATGGAAGATTAGTATAGCATCCTGGATTATTCAAGTGGGACCAATGTAATCACATGATACCTAGAAAACAGACACGACCATCAGAAAGATGCAGCAGAGACAGAGGTCAGACAGATTCCAAGTATGAGGAGTATTTGGCACATAGTTGCTGGCTTTAAGATGCAGGAGCAATGTGGAATTAAGGGCAGAGCCCAGCTGACAGCCAGCAAGGATATCAGGACCTCATTCCTAAAGGCTCAAGGAAATGGATTCTGCCAACAACCCAAAAGACTTTGGAAGTGGATTCTTTCTAGGGCTTCCCACTAAGGGGCCAATTGGCCACCACCTGATTTCAGCCTCATGAAACCCAGGTTACTGAAGCCACTCAACCAAACCCAGATTGCTGAACTATAGAATTGTGAGTTATCAAATTTATGTTGTTTCTTGCTGCCAAATTGGTGGTATTTTTTTACAGCAGCGATGATAAACTAATATAAATCTCTAACCAATAGTACAACTAGCATGCAGGCACATAATTGCTAAATATCAGCCTTGGCTATGCTGTGAAATGTTTTATCTGAAACTAGTGTCACTGCCAAACTATCTGGGGAAATATAGGAAACATTTTTGCTGCATATTTCCTCCTACATTCTATCTATAATCAAATAATGCATAAGTCTAATACCAGAATATTCATTGTCCATGCAGACCAGACACATTTTTTACCAGTATTTGGTGGCAACAACAAATAGCACTGATTGACCTAATAATTTCATATCTAGGACTCTCAACTGCCCAAATAGTTCTAGAGGCTCACACATTTGCTATATGAGGCTGTTCATCACATTATATATAATAATAATGTTTAAATATATCATGGTACAATTATTAGATGAAGTAATATGCAAACCTGGAAATAGAATTTTGAGAAAATAATTGCTATACATTAATAGAAAGCAGGAAAACATATTGCATTAACAATTTGAACCCAGTTTTATTAAAAGTACAAATATAAACACTTGTACACAAAGAAGACTAGAAAGAAATACACTATATTAGAGTGGTTATTAATATGTGTTAGAGTTATTAGTAATTTTTATTTATATATTTTATAAAAGTTCTATATATTATTACCTTGTAATTAGACAATAGATACTTTTTTTTAGAAAACTGAATTCTAATCTATAGAATTAGTTTGCTATTTATACATATGCCACTAACTCTACATATTACCTTGACAAATTAAGCATTTTGCAACTTCAGAATAAAATTGACCTAAAAGGCCTAACATCTCCTTGAACACAAACATTCTAGAAATACCTGAATATAGAAGTTTTGAGAAAATCTTAGGGCCATGATATATCATCCTGGAATCATCACTTGGTTGGCAGTTCACCATCTCTGTCCTTCATGTCATTATTACTCTGGTCCCTCATGAGCATTAACATTTAGTCTACTAGTAAATCATAATAAATAAACAATATTTTTATTTTACATCCTAACACTACATGATTTTTGAAGAACAGAAACTTTTCAAAAGAAGACAGACTAATGGCCAAAAAACATATGAAAAAATGCTACACATCTCTAGTCATCAGGGAAATGCAAATCAAAACCACAATGAGATTATTACTTAATGCCAGGGAGAATGGCTGTCATCAAAAAGTCTGAAATCAACAAATGTTGGCATGGTTGCAGAGTGATAGCAACACTCATACACTGCTGGTGGAACTGCAAACTAGTACAACCTCTGTGGAAAGTAATATGGAGATACCTCAAAGAGCTACAAGTAGAACTGCCATTTGATCCCCCAATTCCATTACTGGGCATCTACCCAAAGGAAAAACAGACATTCTGTGAAAAAGACATCTGCACTAGAATGTTTATACCAGCACAATTCAATTGCAAAGATGTGGAAACAACCCAAGTGCCCATCAATAGATGAGTGAATTAATAAAATGTGGTATATGTATACCATGGAGTACTACTCAGCCACAAAAAACAATGGTGAACTAACACCTCTTATATTATCCTGGATGGTGTTGGAGCCCATTCTTCTAAGTGAAGTATCACAATAATGGAGAAACAAGCACCACATGTACTCATCATAAGATAGGTACTAACTGATCAACACTTATGTACACATATGGAAGAAACATTCATGGGGAAAACAGGCAGGTGGGAAGGAAGAGGAGGGGATAGGTAAATTCACACCTAATGGGTTCAGTGAACCTTGTCAGATAGTGTTAGAACTGAATTGAATTATATACAACACTCAGTTGGTGTCCTGATGAAGAATTGCTTGGTGTGTGAGGGAAAACCCACACACATCTTGTGTCAGAAGTGTTCTGAGATGAGTAATATGTGAGAGTAGGAAAAACAAATTCATATTTCCTGTTATAGACTGAGAAAATTTCCAAAAGAGATAATCATTTGAATCAGTATACTGAGTAAAGATCTCTCTCATCAAAGTAGATGGGCATTACCCAATCCATTGAGCTACTTAATAGGACAAACTGGCAGAGGGAGGGACGAATTTGCTCTCTCTTCTTGAGCTGGTGCATCCATTTTTCTTTGCTGATGGACATCAGCACTTGTGACTCTCAGGCCTTTAGACTCTAATTGGGACCCACACCATTGACTTTCCTGAGTCTCAGGCATTCAGGCTTGGATTGGAAGTACACCACTAGCTTTTTTGTGCCTCCAGCTTACAAACAGCAAATTATGGGGCTTCTCAGACTCCATAATTGCAATAGTGAATTCCTCATAACAAATCCTTTCTATAGATCCATATGTGTCCCACTGGTCCTGATTATCTGAAGAACCCTAACAAATATACCTTATATTTTAATATTAGTATCTTCAGTTAATATGGTTTCAAATGGGTCTCAGAACTTTATTACTATGTCTTTTCTCTTGTTTTTGTTTGTGATACCTCCAGGAAAGTTTATGTTTCCAATTAACAAATGTTTAGTACGATGGATTTGTGGGTGGTGAGGTGATCCCTCCTTGGGGTATTCATTACGTCCTCATGGTTAGTGATCTTGATATTTGTTTATAATTTTTATAAAGTAAGCTTGGTTAGTAGTAATTATAGTTACCTTTTTAAAAAAGTTCTAAATTCACTATTTATGTTTCATTCCCTTCCTTTTTATTCTGCAGAGCACTGAAATATAGTTTTCCACGCCATCATTTCAGTGAAATTGACCTTTTTAAAATTGGTAATGGCTTTTTAATTGTTAGAGCTCAAGGAAACTGTTAAATATTGAACTGAAAGCCAGAAAAATACTTATAAAAAATACATTTCTGTTTTTAGATGTTGTGGATTTTTCTTTTAAATTTAGTAATTTTTGTCTCTTTAGATGGTCATTTGACAATTGGTTAAATAAGTAGAAAACTTCAGACCCTAAATCTAACCATTTTATTTTGTTTTGTTGGTTTAATTTGGGGGGGGTTAAATTTTGAGTAAGTGATAATTCTTTACAAAGTAAACAACTGAAATAGCCAAGCTCATCAGGTGGTGCCTGATAAAACCATAGCTATGACTGGATGGCCTTATAGAAAGATTTAGCCCTGTGCCTCTTCCCAGGGCATGCTGGTGCAGCAGCATGCCCACCCCCACCCTGCTGTCTGAAAAGAATGTTCTCTCTCTCACTCTCTCTCTCCCCCCTGCTAGAAATAAAAATGAGAACTAGAACATTAGTGGGACCTGAACCTACACAGTGAGAACCTACTTTCTTTCCACCCTGATAACATTCATCCACTAGGCTTCAGATTGTGGCATGAGATTGTGGCAGATATCTTCTGATTGGTGACTTTCCTTCCCTCTGGAACTGGGGAAGTGGAGGGTACAATAAATTTGACATTTTGTTTGACCAGAAGTTTTATGGCAGCACTCTTTCCTTGAAATTGAGTGCAAACATAAGGACATGACACTGTGACCTCAGTAGCAGGACTTGGCCATAACAGCCTAAGCTTTTTTTACTTCCTTGCAATTTATGACACCATTGACAGCTTCCTCATAAATAGTTTCCCACACTGTAATTTCAGAAAAAACACACTTCAGTTTTACACATCCTTGTCTTCCCTTTCAGTCTACTTTAGGCAGAAGATGAAGAAGTACACGCTTTACATATGGGTGTCCCACGTTCCCATACTTGAACCACTCCTCATGCTGTAACATTTCAACAGTGTAGGTCTGTTACCGTGGGTTCAAATACTGTGCATACAGCTGTTTCACTTCTAAGAGGTAGGCAAGAATAATCTTAGCAATCCATTGTTGTTCCCACATTCATGTCCCACAGGCAACTCAAACTCAATTAATGCAGCTGGACTCCACCCCAAATTTCCTTCAGCAATCGCTATTTATATATTTGCACTATCAGTTGCCAAAGGTAGAAACATTCTTAAGATAATTCTCTTCTTCCTCTCCCCCAAATCTATTCAGTCACTAAGCACTACATTTTCTTTTTATTTTTAAATCCCTGTAAGACCTCCCTACTTTCTAATCTTACTAAACACCATCTCAATATTTTAGTTCAGTATTGCATTATTTTGGTCTTGAATTGTAACTAAAATAATCTCCTAATTGCTTGTTTCTCCTATCATGCAAATAATTTTTCACAATGTCAATAATTTAGTCTTTCTAACACTAGAGGTTAATAGTGTATTTATTAAACTTAAAGTTGTATAATTCTTCAATCTATCCTCCAAAATAAAATCCAATATCTTCTCAATAGTATTAATATATGGCCTTATACCAATGGCTCCCTCCCAGACTTCTGGGGTTGATTAGTTTGAATAATGCTAGCTGCTATAACAAATTTTCCAATAGAGGCTTATTTCTCCCATGTGTCCATGCAGTAATGTGCCAATTTCATGTCTGGCCCATAAAAACATCCTATATGTAACCCTTTTCTGCCTTGCCCTGACTATAGACTCAATGTCAAAGCCCAGAATAACCTGGGAAGCCATATATTAAAGATTCCAGAGCTTCCATGAATGTGGGTTCCTTAATGATGTTGTGAAGCAGAGTCCCCCACCACCAAAGAGGAACACTTCCATTCAGTTGTTTCCATAGTTTAAATTATTTTTTATTTTGTTATGTTATTAAAGTCTTGAGGTTGGTAATGAACTCAGCAAAATAATATAGCCCAAAGTTGAATAATAAAGAATGTGTGAAAATTAAAATTCTTTGCTAAGACTAGTTTCTCAAAATAGAAAACTTTGCCCTAATTTAGGTGAAACTCAGGCACCCAGTTGTCAGGACCAGTGTTGAACAGTGAAATCATCCTTCTGCTGCTGTTTCTCATAAAGCCTTGTTATACCAACTCCCCATGGGCTGTGGGAGTCTTGGAGTTATTGGTTATCGCAGTTAGCCTAAGCAAAACAAACAAACAAAAAATGAAATAAGAACAGTAAAGAGGATTTTAGAAGGCATAGTCTTAATATCCTCAGTGGTACAAAGCTTTTGACTGCAAATAAACTTTAATAGCTTAAACAAAAAAACCAGAATCACAAAGAACTATAACCATAGTATTAAATTCAAAAGATATAAATCCTACCATGTAGAAAATGATGAACTTGTTTGCCTTGAGTATGAAATTAGGTGAAGAACAAAGATAAATATCATTAGATTTTACAACCACAAGCCAGCCTTCACGTATCAAGTTATCTGGAGCTATTAATACAGAAGTACAGGATCAATGCAGCAGGTCATCGGTGCATCATATTCTTGGGCTCTTTCCTCATTTCGGTTCCACCGTCTTTAAGACATGTTCTCTCCTGGTCTGAATATGGCTGTTTCAATTCCACATATCACTGCCTCATAAAAGGGAGGATATATCTATACATACACACGCTTAATCAGTAAACCCTTTCCCAGAACCCCTCAAGATTTTACCTTTGCCAGATATGAATAATATGCCCAAAGTACACCAGTCACAGGGAAAAGATCATGGAATCATTATGATAGTCTACTAATCAAAATTCATCATTTGTGCTATGACTCTTTCCACAAATATGTTGTTCTACAATACATGAACAAAAGAGGGTTGTTTTAACGAGTGGTTCTTAAAATGCAGAAAAGAATCATCAGCATCATATGAAAACCTGTTAGAAAAGCAAATTCTCAGGGGTCATCCCAGATTTACTGACTCAGAAACCCTAAAGATGGGGCTCTGCAAATTTAGTTTTAACTATATTTCCAGGTGTTCTTAAGCATGCTAAAATTTGAAAACTGCTATTTTACCATGCAAAGGCAGAGACTGATTTTGTTAGGCAAATAATAGTTTATACCATATGTAAATATTTTCAAATTAAAGATGGTACTTTTCTTCAGAGACTAAAATAAAATGAAAGTCAAGACAATTAGAAAAAAACAGGGGAGAGGAAGATGGCGGAATGGTGGTGACCTCCTGGATTCGTGCTCCCGGAGTGGAAGGCATGGGTCTCGGACTGCCACAACGCTAGAGGTTCACTCCCCCACAAGAACGGCGGCGTGAACCCACGGAGAATCAGCGTGGGACAGAGAGAGAACGAGAAAGGACTGAGGTGATCGGGAAATACAGCGCGAAAAACTAGAGAGTGCGGAGGGTCATCAGAGAAGGGAGCGCGGGACGGTTGTACGCACCCCACCAGAGAGTGGGGTGGGTTCAGCCCCACAGGAAAGCATCTTGTTCCCCCTCTGACCTCCACACCCACTCAATTGGGGATTTGCCCAAAGTCGGCGCAGAATTGCCGCGGGAGACGTGAGCTCTGCAGAGGAGACATTGGCGGGAGGCTTTTTGGACCCTAGAACGCTGTGCGCTGTGCGCGGCTGAGGCGCCTAGCAACTGTCTCCTATACGCGGGCGGCGGGGCTGCCTCCCTCCCGGCAGGAGCAGACGCCGATCTGTCTCGTTTGGGCGGGGCTGGGTTCTCCCGGTCTCGGCTCCTCTGGCCTCTGCCGGTCGCTGAGCGTTCAACCCCAGTGACAGTGCTGCAGACGGGCGGTCGCCATTGTTGGGTTTTGCACCCTAAACCCGGTGAAGTGATTGGGTACCGGGCGGCTCCCTTCCCTAGTCCATGGACCGACTAGGAGCTAAGCCTTTGTGTGAACACTGAGTGGTTCCCCAGTCACGAGAGAGTCGAGCGTGGACCTTGCGGACATTGGGGCGGGGAGGACCATCGCCCACGGGAACTGCAGCGGCTGGGGCGCTGGGCGAACGAGGGCGCCGCTCCCCTCCCCCTATCCACTGTCTTTCTCGCAGAGAGAGACGGAAATCACCTCGGGAGAGGAAGAGGAGCAGCCCCCCCAGCGGAGGTAGCAAAACCCTGAACAACACGCGAAGGGCTCCCCCTAGCGACAGAGGAGGCAGCTTACCTGGCGCTCACGGCCTGCCCCTTTCCAGACTAAAGCTGAAAGAAGGAATCTTAAGGATTCATCCAGATGGGAAGGGCTCAGCGAAAGAACTCTGGAAGTATAAAGAATCAAGCTGAAACTTCACCCTCAAAGAGGATTACTAGTTCACCACCAATTAACACAAACCAGATTCCAAATAGCAACATGTCACAGGAAGAATTTCAAACATGGATCATAAACACGCTGAACAGCATGCAAGTAAAAATGGATAATCAACATAAAGAAACCACAAAAAAGATCCAGGACTTGGAAGAAAAATTCACCAAAGAAATTGAAATACTGAAGAAAAATCAAACTGAACTCCTGGAAATGAAGAATTTATTCAAGGAGCTACAAAACACAGTGGAAAGTCTCAAGAGCAGGGTAGATCAAACAGAAGAAAGAATCTCAGAGATCGAAGACGACACTTTCCAATTAAATAAGTCAGTTACAGAGCTGAAACAAACAAACATGAGAATTAACCACAGTCTACAAGAAATGTGGGATTATGTGAAGAAGCCTAACGTCAGAGTTATCGGCATTCCTGAGGGTGAAGAAGACAATAAGCAAGGGTTGAATAAACTATTTGAAGATATAATTGAGGAAAATTTCCCAGGCCTAGCCAAATCTCTAGATATACAGGTTCAAGAAGCTCAAAGAACCCCTGGGAGATTCATACCAAATAGGAAGACACCACGTCATGTAGTCATTAGACTGACCAAAATATCCACTAAAGAGGCCCTTCTTCGAGCTGTAAGGAGAAAGAATCAATTAACATACAAAGGAAAATCCATCCGAATCACGCCAGATTTCTCAACTGAAACCTTACAAGCAAGAAGAGATTGGGGCCCCATTCTCACTCTTCTGAAACAGAATAATGCCCAGCCTAGAATCCTGTATCCAGCTAAGCTCAGTTTTATATATGAAGGTGAAATTAAGACATTCTCAGATAAACAAAAACTTAGGGAATTCACCAAGACAAGACCAGCTCTCCAAGAAGTACTCAAAACAGAGTTACACATGGTCCAGCACAAGAAGGACCCTCGAATGTAACACTAATCAAGAGATAAATATAAAAACCCAGTTATCATAATGGCTCAAGAGAGAAAACAGATCAATGAAATTCAACCCAACTTGAGGAAAAGCAATCTGTCTCACCTATCAGTTCTCTCATTAAATGTGAATGGATTGAATTCCCCACTCAAGAGACATAGACTGGCCCAATGGATAAAAAAATATAAGCCAAGTATCTGCTGTCTTCAGGAAACTCATCTAACCTGCAAGGATGCATTTAGGCTGAAGATAAAAGGATGGAAATCAATATTCCAAGCAAATGGAACCCAAAAGAAAGCTGGCGTGGCGGTTCTAATCTCCAATAACGTAGTTTTCAAATCAACAAAAGTAAAGAAAGACAAAGATGGTTACTATATACTGGTGAAGGGTACAATTCAACAAGAAGACATAACTATACTTAATATATATGCACCCAATCTAGGTGCACCCAGATTCATAAAGCAAACCCTACTTGATCTCAACCAAATGATAGATAACAACACGTTAGTAGCCGGAGATTTTAACACGCCACTGACAGTTCAGGACAGATCTTCCAAACAAAAAATAAACAAAGAAATAGTGGACTTAAATACAACGCTCGATCAAATGGGCCTGACTGATATCTACAGGACATTCTACCCAAAAACCACTGAATATACTTTCTTCTCATCAGCTCATGGGACATTCTCCAAGATTGACCATATCTTAGGTCATAAAGCATGCCTTAAAAAATTTAAAAATATAGAAATTATACCATGCATCTTCTCAGATCACAGTGGAATAAAAGTAACAATGAACCCTAACAGAAATCCTCACTTCTACTCAAAGTCATGGAAGCTAAATAACCTTCTCCTGAACAATCATTTTATAAATGAAGAAATCAAGTCGGAAATCAAAAGATTTTTTGAATTAAATGACAAAGGAGATACAACCTATCAAAATCTGTGGGACACAGCTAAAGCAGTCCTGAGAGGAAAATTTATTTCCATAAATGCTTATACCAAAAAGACAGAAAACCTACAATTAGACAATCTAATGAATAGACTCAAAGTGCTGGAGAAGGAAGAACAGACCGATCCCAAACCCAGCAGAAGGAGAGAAATTATTAAGATTAAATCAGAACTAAATGAAAAGGACAACAATCAAACCATAAGGGAGATTAATAAAACCAAAAGTTGGTTCTTTGAAAAAATAAACAAAATTGACACACCTCTGGCTAGACTAACCAAGAACAGAAAAGAAAAATCTCTTATAACCTCCATCAGGAACACAAAAGGAGTAATCACGACTGATGCCACAGAGATACAGGATACCATATATGAATTCTACAAAAATCTTTATGCACACAAATTAGAAAACCTGGAGGAAATGGACAAATTCCTAGAAACACACAGCCTTCCCAGGCTCAACCAGGAAGAAGTAGAATTCCTAAATAGACCGATATCTAGATCTGAAATCGAAACAGCAATAAAAAACCTTCCCAAAAAGAAAAGCCCTGGACCAGATGGGTTCACACCTGAATTCTACCATACCTACAAAGAAGAACTGGTGCCCATCCTACATAAACTATTCTCCAATATAGAGAAGGATGGGATTCTCCCCAACACTTTTTACCAAGCCAACATAACCCTAATACCAAAACCAGGAAAGGATGCAACTAAAACAGAGAACTATAGACCAATTTCTCTTATGAATATAGATGCAAAAATCCTCAATAAAATTCTAGCAAATCGAATCCAAGTGCTTATCAAAAAAATAATCCATCACGACCAAGTGGGCTTCATCCCAGAGATGCAGGGATGGTTTAACATACGCAAATCTATAAATGTAATTCATCACATAAATAGAAGCAAAAATAAAGATCATATGATACTCTCAATAGATGCAGAAAAAGCATTCGACAAAATTCAACACCCTTTTATGATAAGAACACTCAAAAAAATAGGCATAGACGGGGCCTATCTAAAAATGATACAAGCCATATATGACAAACCCACAGCCAACATCATACTGAATGGGGAAAAACTGAAAGCATTCCCACTTCGAACTGGAACCAGACAAGGCTGCCCACTGTCCCCATTACTTTTCAACATAGTATTGGAAGTCCTTGCAAGAGCTATCAGGCAAGAGAGCAGAATCAAGGGAGTCCAAATAGGGACAGAAGAGATCAAACTCTCACTCTTTGCTGATGATATGATGTTATATCTAGAAAACCCCAAGATTTCAACCAAGAGACTCCTGGAATTGATTAATGAATTCAGCAAAGTCTCGGGATACAAAATCAATACACACAAATCAGAGGCATTCATATACGCCAATAACAGTCAAACGGAGAACCAAATTAAGGACTCAATACCCTTCAAAATAGCAACAAAGAAAATAAAATATCTAGGAATATATCTAACTAAGGAAGTAAAGGACCTCTATAGGGAGAACTATGAAACTCTGAGGAAGGAAATCGCAGAACATGTAAATAGGTGGAAAACCATACCATGCTCATGGATCGGTAGAATCAACATTGTTAAAATGTCTATACTGCCCAAAGTTATCTACAGATTCAATGCAATCCCTATTAAATTACCAACATCTTTTTTCACAGACATAGAAAAAATAATTTTACGCTTTGTATGGAATCAGAGAAGACCCCCGTTTAGCAAAAGCAATATTAAACAACAAAAACAAAATGGGAGGTATTAATTTGCCAGACTTCAAACTTTACTACAAGGCTGTGGTTCTAAAAACAGCCTGGTACTGGCACAAGTGCCGAGACACAGACCAGTGGAACAGAACAGAAAATCCAAATATAAAACCATCCTCATATAGCCATCTAATCTTTGACAAAGCAGAAAAAAACATACTCTGGGGAAAAGATTCCTTATTTAATAAATGGTGCTGGGAAAACTGGATATCCACATGTAGAAGACTAAAACAGGACACACAGCTCTCACCCCTCACAAAAATCAAATCACGGTGGTTAACAGACTTAAACCTTAGGTCAGAAACTATTAGAATTCTAGAAGAAAACGTAGGTAAGACTCTTACAGACATTGGCCTAGGCAAAGAATTTATGAGGAAGACCCCTAAGGCAATCACAGCAGCAACAAAAATAAATAAATGGGACCTGATCAAATTAAAAAGCTTCTGCACAGCCAAAGAAACAGTCACAAGAGTAAATAGACAACCTACAGAATGGGAAAAAATTTTCGCATACTACACATCAGATAAAGGACTGATAACAAGAATCTATTTAGAACTCAGGAAAATCAGTAAGAAAAAATCGAACAACCCTATCAAAAAGTGGGCAAAGGACATGAATAGAAATTTTTCAAAAGAAGATATAAAAATGGCTAACAAACATATGAAAAAGTGTTCAACATCTCTAATCATCAGGGAAATGCAAATCAAAACCACAATGAGATATCACTTAACTCCAGTGAGAACGGCCTTTATCAAAAAGTCCCAAAACTATACATGTTGGCGTGGGTGTGGAGAGACAGGTACTCTCATACACTGCTGGTGGGACTGTAAACTAGTGCAGCCCCTGTGGAAAGCAATGTGGAGATACCTTAAACAGATTCAAGTAGACCTACCATTCGATCCAGCAATCCCATTACTGGGCATCTACCCAGAAGAACAAAAGTCATTCTATAAAAAAGACACCTGCACCCGAATGTTTATAGCAGCACAATTCACAATCGCAAAGATATGGAAACAACCCAAATGCCCATCGATTCATGAATGGATTAGCAAAATGTGGTATATGTATACCATGGAATATTACTCAGCTATTAGAAATGATGGCGATATGGCATCTCTTTGGTTCTCCTGGAGTGAGCTGGAACCCATTCTATTAAGTGAAGTATCCCAAGAATGGAAAAACAAGCACCACATGTACGCACCAGCAAACTGGTTTCCTTGAGAGCACATTTGGGATTCACACCAATTGGGTATTGGACAGAGGTCGGGGCTGGGTGGAAGGGATGGGTGTATACCTACTTGATGAGTGCGATGCGCACTGCCTGGGGAATGGACACGTTTGAAGTTCTCTCTGGGGGGGATGGGGTGGGGGGAGGGGAGGAGTGCACACCTACATGATGAGAGTGATGTGCACTGTCTAGGAAATGGACACAACTAAAGCTCAGACTCGGGGGGATGGGGAGGCATGGGCAATGTATATAGCCTGATCTTTTGTACCCCCTTGATGAGCTGAAAAACAAACAAAAAAAAAAAAAAAGAAAAAAACAAACAAAGAACTCAAAAGCTCTAAAATCCCCGAAGACTATGAAAAGATGAGAATATACTGTAGTGAGTAAGATTTTAACAAATTTGAGAAACCAGAAAGAAGAGGCACATATGGAAACTGATTTTGCAAGACTTGGGAAGTCACAACATAAAGTGTGTAAAGAGGGATATAAGATTAAGGAGATCCAACTTAATTCCACAGAACTCCAAAGAGATTGAGGACTTAGTCATGTCAAATATAAAAGAGGACAAATTTGAAAATTAGGAAATAAAATGAGGAATGCTTGAAGGTCTATATTCAGAAGTCTATTCGCCCATTCTAACTAACTACTTCCATGGAGAGAATGTGGGATGGGAGATTTCTTCTGTGCAAAACTGAACAGAAAAGTCTTGGGATTCAAAAACACAATATTCATCAGGGAAGGAGAAGTTGAAAAATAACATTGAATATCAAAGCTACTAGATTTCTATAGCCTCCTGCCTCTTCTGCAACAGAAGTTCAGCTTTCAGCAGGCTAAACACAAAGCAAAAGCTTGCTCTGTGGCAGGCACCATTCTAAACCCTTTATATATTTTAACTCTCTGAAGGCTCATAAAAATATCATGAGACATTAATAGATACTATCACTACCCTAACTTACAGATTTTAGAAAGAGATATATAAATAACTAGGTAACTTTCACAAGGGCACAGGATGATAAGTTGAAGAGAAAGGATTCAAACCTAGGTGACTTGGTTTTCCTCCCACCTTTTTCCATCTTATTTTCTCAATTTTTCTCTCCACCTCCCTCATTTCCAACGCAGCGTTTCTTCTCTCCTGCCTCCTCTTCTAATATGTCTTCAGATATTTGCTAACCTTAGTAAGCAAGGTAATGGGGAGGAAAGTGAGGAATTGGGAAGATAATGTTTCACTTCTTTTCTATATATGTAGTTTTATTGTTTGAAAGTTCACGTTACTTTTGTAAATAAAAATTTTAAAAGAAAAAAAATAATGAATCCTTCAGATCAATAAATATTTATTTATCACATGTTTCTGTGACAGTTATGGGTTTGGAAAATTAAATATTCTAAACAAATCTGATAAGTTTGACTCCTAAAACATTGTTTGAGGTATTTCTGTTTTTTAACTGTGCTTTTATAGCCTGAGCTTTTGGTGTGATAACCAAGAAATTTTTGCCCAGGCCAATGTCAAGGAAGATTCCCCTTTGTTTTCTTCCAGGAGTTTTATGCTTTCAGGTCTTACGTTTAGGACTTTTATCCATTTGGAATTGATTTTTATGGATGTTGTAAGATGAGGATCCAATTTCATTCTCTTGCATATAGAAATCCAGTTTTCTCACACCATTTATTCAAGAGACTATACTTTCCCACACTATGTTTTCTTGATCTCTTGTCAAAAACTGGTTGACAATATATGTTTGCATTAATTTCTGGGCTCTCTATTCTGTTCAACTGATCTATGTGTATGTCAGTACCATACTGTTATGATTTCTACAGCTTTTTAACATAATTTTAAATTAGGAACTTTGGATTCCTCTGACTACTTTTTCCTCAGAATTACTTTGACTATTCAGGGTCTTTTGTGGTTCCCTATGTATTTTAGGATTACTTTTATTTATTTCTGTGAAGAATGACATCAGGATTTTGATAGGGATTGCATTGAATCTATTAATATATATTGCTTTGGGTAGTATTGCCATTTTAACAATATTAATTCTATGTCAAACTAAAAAGCTTCCACACAGCAAAGGAACCAATTAACAAAATGAAAAGGCAACTTATAGATTGGGAAAAAAATATTTGCAGGTCATATATCAGATAAGGGTTTAATATCCAAGATTTATAAAGAACTCATATAACTCAATAACAAGAAAACATATAACCTGATTAAAAAAATGGCAAAAGGACTTGAATAGACATTTCTCGAAAATGACATAAAAATGGCAATGTGTATATGAAAAGGTACTCAACAGCGCTAATTATCAGGGAAATGTAAATCAAAACCACTATGAGATACCACTTCATATCTGTTGGGATAGCTTTATCAAAAAGACAAGAGATAACAGGTGTTGGCAAAGGTATAGAGAAAAGAAAATCCTGTATACTCTTGGTGGGAATGTAGATTGGTGCAGCCATTATAGAAAACAGTATAGAGGTTCCTAAAGAAATTAAAAATAGGTGGAAAAAAAAGAAATTAAAAATAGAACTACCATATGACCCAGCAATCCCTCTTCTTGGTATATACCCAATGGAAATGAAAACACCTCATAAAGGTATCTGTACTCCCATGTGGATTGCAGCAGTATTCACAGTAGCCAAGATATGGAAACCGTCTAGGTGTCCATCAATGAATGAATGGATAAAGACTATATATATATATATATATATATAAAACATATATGTATATGATAGATATATAATGAAACATTATTCAGCTTTAAAAAAGGAGGAGATCCTTATCTTCCTTAGGGTACATGAAAAAAAAATGAGAGGAGATCCTGACATTTGTCACCACATTGTTGGACCTGGAGGACATTATGCTAAGTACTAGTGAAATAAGCCAGACACAGAAAAATATTGCATGATATCATTTACATATGGAATCTAGAAAAGAAAAGTCAAATACATAGAAATAGAGAATAAAACAGTGGTTACCAGGGCAAGGGGGAGGAGGTGATGGGGAAATGTTGGTCAAAGGATACAAAGTAGCAAATATGTAGGATGAACAAGTCAAAAGACTTAATTTACAACATGAGGGCTATAGTTGATGATAGTGTATTGTATTCAGAATTTTTGCCAAATGAGTAGATTATAGCTGGTGTGGGGGGAGGGGAATGGGTAACCACATGAGATGATGGTTATACTAATTTGTTCCACAAGAGTAACCATTTAACTATATGTGTGTATCTTATGAAATCGTGTGTATACCTTAAGTATACACAGTAAAATTTATTTTTTTAAAAAACTATCTAGGCACAATATTTATAAAAAAGAGCTCTTAAAAAATTAAGATAGTGATTAAAATAAATTAAAAAACAGTAAAACATAAATTTATTGGAAGGAAAGAATGAGCAAGACAGCAAGAGAGAGAGAAAAAAAAAAAACATAAAGAAAAACAATCTTGACCCCTGCTCATTTGTACTCTAAGCAGCCTTCTGCTCCCCTGCTTTAAAAAGCCACAGGAGTCTGAGGGATTCAGGTCAAGGCCAGAGTAATGGAAATTCCCTAGAGGAGGCCAGTCCCCAGTTGTTGACTTCACAGTTCCAGCGGATGTCGAGGTACCAATTCATCTCTGTTGAAAGATTTTGGGGCATCTCTCCAAGGAGCGAGAGAGCAGACGGTGGGGTGGATGGGGGTGGGCGAGGAGCAGCACCCATTCCTCCCTTCAGCTTGGCCGCCTTCAGGAGTGACGCAAGACCTCGGGGACCAGCGTGGGGATCAGCATAGAGACCAGGAAATGAAAACCGTGCTCTACGCGTAGGATGCAGGAAACGAAACCGAGAGCCGTGCGTGTCAGCACCAAGGTTTCTCCGAGGTTACTCCTTTTCCCCGCTGACTTCAGAGGAGGTTGTGTGACATCTGTGCCGGGCGGTTAAAGGGCAAAAAGGAGAAGAGTCACCGCCCGGCGCCCAGGTCCCAGGACCTTGGCTCTCTCCGCGCTGCACGGGAACAACTGCAGCCACAGGTAGGTAAAGCAGGTTTCTCTTTCGCCTCGGGGGCCGAGGGAGCCTACGCGGAATCTGCGCAAGTCCCAGGGCCAGGCGCAGGGGTGGGGGCGGTTTATGCGGAAGGAGCCCGAGACTTGTGTTTGCTCTGAGGATGGACAATGGGGGGTGAAAGTTGGGAGCAGGGGTCCAAGAGGCATCGGATAGGGACCTCGGAAGTGGAGCGGGAAAGTGGAGCTCCAGCTGGCCCGGCGGTACCCATAGTCTGCCCTGGAACCATTCTGATGACATGTGTCCTGCCTGAACACACCTGGCAGGGCTCTGCTTCCCCTTAGCTGCGCTGCTTTACAGGCAGAGGGCAGCCTGAATCATGGTCAGAAGCTGAGCTCAAGAGTTTCTGCCAGCATAGTGGGAGTATTAAAAGGAACGATTCCTAGAGCCTACTGTCTGTCATTTAACAATAAGTATTAATTGGAAATATGACTGGGGCCCCAAACTATGCTGGGCACTCTAGGATACCAGAGCAAAAATGAAAGGTGGAGGCTGTACAGAGCATAATGGCTGAGACCAGTAGCTCCAGAGCCAGGCTGCCTGAGTTTGAATCCTGCTTCTACTATATTTCACATCTGTAGATTCTGAGCCAGTTTCTTCGTGTATGTTACTTCCTTTGCCTCATCTCTGAAACTGTGTAACTGTTAAGAGAATTACAAAAGTTACAGAGTATTACATGTATTGATGTAATGTTATTAGAGTTACTAGCACTGCAGGAATACTCTGTGACAGTTAGCTTTCAATGTTTTAAATATTTGACAAAGTCCCTCCTTCTCCAAGCTCACTATCGGCTGCCCATGTGGTTTTATTCAGGTCCTGTTATTCCTGAAAGTCTTGACATGGCTCCTTCTCAGTTCCAGGAACAGGCAGTCATTGCTTCTTCCGGTTTAGCAATTTGAGATACATGGATAGTGCAAGACACACTTGCTTAATGAGAATTGTCAGGAGGTTTAGGGTTCCCTTTTCTTTCTTGAACTTTCCTACAGTAGATGTTTCCCTTAATAACACAACAATAGAAGGGCTTTGAACAATGAGCAAATGCAAGGAAATGAAAAATAAAATGAGTGGATTTCTGCAGCTGGATAGAAAAGTGGCATTTAAAATAGCTGGGTTGCTATCCGATTTTTCCAGCACCATTTATTGAATAAGGATTTGTTGGAAACTATCAGGAGAGTAAACAGACAACCTACAGAATGGGAGAAAATATTTACATGCTACACATCTGATAAAGGGTCGATAACTAGAATCTATGTAGAACTCAGGAAAATCAGCAAGAAAAACATCAAACAACCCTATCAAAAAGTGGGCAAAGGACGTAAACAGTAACTTTTCAAAAAAAGACAAGACTAATAGCCAACAAACATATGAAAAAATGCTCAACATGTCTAATCATCAGGAAATGCAAATCAAAACCACAATGAGATATTGCTTATCTCCAGTGAGAATGGCCTTTATCAAAAAGTCCCAAAACAATAAATGTTGGCATGGATGCAGAGTGATAGCAACACTCATACACTGCTGGTGGGCCTGCAACCTAGTACAACCTCTGTGGAAAGTAATATGGAGATACCTCAAAGAGCCACAAGTAAGAACTGCCATTTGATCCCCCAATTCCATTACTGGGCATCTACCCAAAGGAAAAACAGACATTCTATGAAAAAGACATCTGCACTAGAATGTTTATACCAGCACAATTCAATTGCAAAGATGTGGAAACAACCCAAGTGCCCATCAATTCATGAGTGGATTAGTACCATGGAGTTCTACTCAGCCACAAAAAACAATGAATTTTGAAGCCATAACTGGAAATCCCCTGTGTTGTTTCTCCCTCTCTGTGGTGGTAGAGGTTTACAATTATCAAATAGTCCAGAGCATCAACGGGGACTTATGATTTCTGATCAAATGATTTTAATAGAGATGTACTTATATGTACACAATGTACCTATAATATATGATGCCTCTATCGCTTCTCAGCCTTTTGGCTAAGATCAAGTGTAATATATGATGCCTCAATTTCCTCCAAAGCTCTCATTTAACAGAGTTAGGAAAAGTATGTAGTAATTATATTTTGAAATTCTGTTGTAAGTATGTAGTACTTGTATTATATTTTGAAATTCTGTTGTTTTGGGGTAATTATGATTGCAATGGTATAATATATAATATGACATTATTATAGACTTTTTTTCTTTTGGGACAGCATAAATATGATTTTCTCTTTCCCTAAAGTATTTGTAAACTTTTTAAAAACTAAGAATGGTAGAAGCCATTGTTAAAGAGTTATCCTGTTAAATTAATTCACTAATTAATTCAACAAGAACATATGCAGTTATTCCTCAAACTGAGTGACATATGTCTTAGAATATACTCATTAAATTTTAGAGAACCAAAGGATCATTATAACAGCAAACAGAGTAGGATCCACATGGTGGATGACTTTATTCATCTGATATATAGTACTTTATTCTACTTGGCACAGGTACAGGTACAAGAATCACTTAAAATTTTGCATAGAGCTTATGACATACCATTTTCAATGCTTGAGATATTATGTAATTGCTAAAATTCTAAAACCTATAGTAAAGTGAGGACCCGGATTTTATTCTGTAGTAGTTTTGTCATAGGTAATCATCCTTGCTAACTTATGTTTATATGACTTAAAATAGTATAACTAAAGGGGAAGAAAAAGAACAAATATGAATAAATGAGCACTATTATATAATCTGCTTAGTTCCCCTTTCTGGGAATTCTGTGCAAGGAAAGAATGAGCTCTGAGCCCATGAAAAATAAATACTGTGTATATTCACAATTAGTACTCATTTGACAAGGACTTGGAAACTTCTGACACTCCGTGGTTAAGATCCTCCACCTGTTCTTAAAATTATGCAGTGTTAGTTTATGAATTCTCTATCTTCCTAGCAGAAAGATTCTTTTATTTCTGTCTTGCACTGGATTTACCAGCCTAAAACAGCTAAATGCTAAGGAGAAATATTTTTTAAATTATAACAAAAATACTGTCCATCTGAAATCTATAGATTTGCAATCTAGAAATTATGAAATTTTTTCCCAATTCAATGGTATGTAAAAAATAAGAAATAAACATTTGCTCTATTTCTCCTCTTAGATATCTCATTTAGGATTTTTCATTAGATGTTACTTAGTGCCTTTCTGACATTGTAGGCAACTTAAGAATAACTGAAACAATAGTCACTTAAAATTACTGTTAAAATTATTATAGTTAAAGGCCATAGAATTATTTTTAAAACTACGAATGTTAAGGAGTGGTGTGTCCTGTAAGAAATGGGTTAGATAAAAACTTTAGAGATGTGTAGTCCAGCATATTAATTAAGGAATACTACCTATTTCTACTCCAGAATTTATCAGTCTTTTTTATATATCTGTTAAAGTATTCTTAACATGTTTTAAGAAAATGGGTATTCATTTTAATGTATATCCTTTGATGATGGAAACATGAGCTTGACAAAAATAATTTGGCCTTTTGTATGTATAAATTTGGTCTCTTTTTGTAGTTTTTTAGATGATGGAATCTGAAATACAAACATGGCCTTGAAAACTTTTAGTCTACTTCAGTTACACATGTTTATTAACTTATTATTTACCTTATAGATTAATTGCAGAAAAATATAAATTTTAATATTTCTGCCCTTCTGACTCGAACACAGCAGTTGATTTCTGACCAGTTAATGCAAACCAGGGTTCCTATTGTTTGAAGAAAATCCAGGAAATTAAATCAGTAGCACAGACACATTTTTGGATTTATTCCAGGTTCAAGTAAACCCATTTGAATTATTCAACCATTGCTGAACTTCCTGTGTAAATATAATTCAGAGGTGACTATAACTGGAATAGTCTGAAGAGTTTTACCAGATTGTGAAATTTTATGCTTAAAGTTGGCAATTATAAAAAATAATTTTGAAACACAGTGGAAGAAAGTGGTTTCTTCTTGGGAACACTAGATTTTAGCTGAGAGTGTAGAGGGATCAGGTGACTTAGCTAACAGTTAGGATTGTTCAGTAGGAGGAATTGGTGAAGGGCAGCCAACACCGGAATGTGCCTGGGAAGGGGAAGGGCCAATTTGGGGAACAGTGTTTTTGCCTGATGTGTAAATTGTAATTAACAAGCATGAAGCTGGTTGGGATTCATCATAGACAAAGTAGTGACTGGATAGTAGTGGGAACAATTAGGATGGGATCAAAGCACTGGAAGGCAGAGTATTGAGTAGATTGTTTATTGTTATTTATTCTGTAGAAATAACCAAGTACAAAGTTTCACTTGAATTGTCAAAGTGCTACAGTTATGCCAACTCTGGAGAGTGGGTTCTGTGGTAGAAAAAAAGAACATGTCTTGATGCAAAGAACAGAGTGTCAAGCCCTCAGATTTGCTATTCAAGTTGGGCAAAACAGGTCCACAGGACCTGGAATTTGCAGAGATAATTGCAACAGTGTGCCCTGAAATTAACCTTTCTTGCTCTCCTGCTGGACCATTCCGGGAGCCTGGCTGAGAGACTGGGCACTGGACTACATGTTTCCTTTAGGTTGTGTAGGTTGTGAAGGCAATATATATATATATATATATATATATATTTTTTTTTAGTTTGGTTACCATTTGGGTTTGTTTGTTTTGTTTGTTTGTTTGTTTGTTTGCTTTTTTTTTGAGACAGAGTCTCACTTTGTCACCCAGGCTAGAGTATGGTGGCATCAACGTAGCTCACAGCAACTTCCTGGGCTCAAGCGATCCTCCTGCCTCAGCCTCCTGAGTAGCTGGAACTACAGGCACGCACCACCATGCCCCGCTAAGTTTTTCTATTTTTAGTAGAGACGGGGTCTCACTCTTGCTCAGGCTGGTCTCAAACTCCTGACCTCAAGCAACCCTCTCACCTTGGCCTCCCAGAGTGCTAGGATTACAGGTGTGAGCCACCATACCCTGCCCACTTGGGATTTTAAGTTCACAAAGTTCCTTTATGGTTGTGTGCTTCATTGAACCCTCTTCCCAAAGACTTTTAGAAAGTGTTCACCATAATGGACTGATCAAGATCTTCTAAATTCCTATTCAGAAACACAGTAAGAGGAATGGGGTCAAGTCCAAGGGGTTTAAATGACTGAATAAGGCTTAACTAGATGAATGAAGAGCAATATCCTATGAGTGTGCCTGTGTAGTTTTAGAGTATCCTGTTTCAGCAGTCATATTTGACCTGTAAATTTGTAGACAATATGTTAATATCAGATCTTCTTTTTCAGAACTATTTAAATCATGGATAAACAAAGTAAGTAATCTACTTTACGTTTCTCCCTATAATATTAATCTGTTGGTAACTTGTTACTTGTTATCATGTTTTAATTCAATTTCTGAAAATATGTAATTTGCTTTGTGTTATTTATACTCCAGAATCCAATATGTAATTCAGTATTTTGAATGTGGAGAGATGTACACAAATATCCACTATCACTAATTTTTTCATTGAAATAAGAAGACTTCAGGGAAAACTAAGAAATTTTAGGTGTATTGGGAAATAGATTGTATAATGTATAGTATATTCCATTCAGAACAATTTTCTCTTTTTTCTGTGCATTTTCTAAACATAAAGATTATTCAAATCATACTAATTGACAGATAATAAATTTAAGATATCAGTTCATTGTAATAAAATCCTTATCTACAAACTCTGATGTATATTTCATTACATAGGCTTAAATAAATATCAATCACTATGTTCTGGCTTTTTTTGTCTCAAGATAATTGTAAATAAGATGGGTACTTATCAAGCATGTAATGAAAGACTTTATCTTATTAAAATTTTAAGGTTTGGAAGAGAAAAATACAACATAGCAAAAATATGAAAAAGAAAATCCTGATCTTCTGAAATGTTTTTTATTCTTTTTTTTATCTTTTTTGACATAGTCAAAAAATATTTATCTCTCACTATAATGTCAGCCATGTAGGTATATTGGATAATCTTTAAAACTAGTCTCCTTACTTTTCTCATGTGAAGTTTTATGATCATTTTATTTATAAAACTCAAAGCTTTTGAAATGTAAATTTACATAAAATTAAGCTATTTTATTTGCTACAAGCTCTAAGATGCTTCCACTCAATTTAAAAATATTCATTTGGCCATGGTCATAGTTACCTTTTAACTCTTCAGTTTTGTATATGTAGTTGTATGTGTCTATGTATATATGTGCAAAAATAGATAAAATGTGTATACGTATAAGAATAAATGTGTATATAATATGTATGTATACACATATAGAAGTAAAAATAAAATATTTTAAGACAAAGTGATAGTCCTATGATTTTTGTAAGCTATTAAATATTTTAAATTGCATTCACAAATACAGAAATCAACATGTAATTCATATACTCATTGCTCTGCTTGAACTCCTGCCCATTAGCTTACTTTCTTTGTATGAATTCCTCCTGTAATTCCTAAAACCAAGATATTTCTCAGGTACCAAAACTGTTGTCCCGGGAAAAGTCCCTGCAGTATCTGTCCGGGGGAAGAGTCTTCATTTGAGTAGGAGAGTCTTTATTGCTTGAATTTACAGTTTCCACGGACTGCATTCTGCTCAAGTTATTATGAAGCCAGTTGAATGGAGGAGAAGGGGTCATGGGGCACACCCCAGCCTTCCTGATAAAACCACATGATTAATGAGTTGAGTGTGCTTTGAAAGTTCATAATAGAGACACATTCAGAAAATGTGTCAGATTGAAAGTTTAGCCAATATATTCTTCTATGTTGATGTCATGTCTCCATGGTTCAAAAATAAGAGATTTTGAATTTTACAATTAGTAGCCCATAAGTAAACAGAGAAGGAGATAAGTGTAGTGTCTACTAGGCTATAAGTTGTATGAATGCAAAGCCACTGTAGCCCCAGAGCTTAACTCGAGGGTGACACAGGAGATGCTCAGTAAATATTTAGAGACCAGCTGGGGTGAATAAAAATGACTGGAGAGACATGGACAGGAAGAACTAGGAGGCTGAATCACTAGTGCATATACCAAGATTACACAAGCCATATTAACTAGCAGGTAACAAAGTTTAATATGTTAATTTATTGTAATTAAATGTTATGGTTTTCATAGGTCAAAATCCATCATGTTTTGTAAATTTCAAATAGTTAAGCTGATTAGTGTAGTTCCAGAGTAAGCATTAAAAAGATAATAAAATACTGAAGTATATACATTATCTTAAATATTTTAAAAAATTCATATAACAATGTTTAGAGATATCTTTTAAGTCACCCATAATCCTACCACTACTCACATCCAACTAGTTTCATTTATCTCTTTCTTCATAGTCTATATGTGATTTTAAAACTACATTTTTTCTAATACCAACAAAATCAAAGTATGGAACTGAACACTCATCTAGCATATTTGAAAACTGTGAATTCAGCTCCAGTAACTCAGCTATCTCATTTTATCTAAAAGAGAATTTATTTGAAACAGGATTCCACTGCAAATTAGCTCTGATGACAGGCACAGTTTATGTTAAGTGAAGAATTTACTTTACCTATTTCAATACACAAGTGAAAATTATCTAAAGACAATGCATTTGTCTTTCTAATGTATATTTTGTTTAAGGAAACATATATTTACCTCTCCTTGAATTGCAGACGTGCTAATGAATGCTCCTCATCCAAGAACAGATGTGCCGCCACCTGGGTATCCTCCTCAGTATCCACCAGCAGCATTACAAGGTAAAATATTTGATTAAAGAAGAAAAAAATATTTCCCAGGGTGAATGTGTGTGTCTTTATTTAATAGTCCTTTTTCTTAAAATCACATTAATGAAATTTTGGCAGCCTAGCTGTTCTTGATTATTTTTTATTTGACTACCTGTTTTCCATAGAAATAATTTTTATTTATAGAGAATAATAAAGGTGTAAAGGAAAGCACATAAAAACAGTAGTGAGATTATATTTAGTAAAAGCTGTATATAAACCCGAAAATACTGATATAAGTAAAATATTTTATTGATCCTCTATCTGTTCTGAAAATTGTGATCATTTAATCACACTTAAGAAATTTATCCCTGGGTGTTTTTGAGTAATATAGTAGTTGGTATTGTGTTTAGTGAGAGTCACAGAAAAAATGATAAGACTGCTTAAAACTGGAAGCAATAAACATGTAGTTACCTGGGGATAATTCTCATTTTAATTTTGTAACACATATGAAAGCTTTTTTTTAATATGCTGACTAATGCCTTGTGTTTAGGAGGAAAGTAATTGAGTCATATCACTACATACCAGGGAGTACATATTTTCTTTTGAACCAATGCATAAAAAAATTCAGAGATTTTCATTTAGACAAATGCAGTTATCAAAATTACTAGAACTTTACAAATGGCAAAGTCCATGCTGCGTCCAGATTTGCTTTGCAAGTAGGCAAGCTATCTACATCTTCTGAAAGAGCATCCTGGGGATTTCTATTCAAAAGGAATGGGGTTTGGAAAGAAGGATATATAAATATATATATATTTTATTAATTTTTTTTTTTAACAAACCAGTCTGCTGGGAGCTTAGTGTTCTGTTTAATTGTCAAGCCAGAAACCTCCCTGTGGGTCCTGGATCTTATTCAGATGTTTGCAATTAAAAGAATATGCGCCAGATAAGCTCCAAGACTCTAAAGTGGTAGTTCTCAACTGTGACTGCACTTAAGCATCAGCCAGAAGCATTTAAAATTACTAGTGCCAGGGTGCCATCCCAGAGAAACAAAATCTGAACTTCTGGTGGTGGGACTCAACATACTCCAGGTGATTCTAATGTGAAGTCAGGGTTGAATATCTCTGCTCTAAATTCTTATAGGATTGGTGTTTGGAGAACTATTAGCAAGTCTATAAAATTTACCCAAGACACGTAGAGAATGATTTAACCCACTTCTTAACTAATTAAAAGTAGATATATACAGATAATTAAATTTAGATATAATCAGACTTGAAATAGCTTGATTTTATTTCTCAAGTCCAAGGCCACATATCTCACAGGTCTTGAGATGACAATGATACTAACAATAACGATAACTTAAAATTAAAAGTTTATTGTGCTTTTTAGGCATTGTTCTAAATGTGGAATTAATGTTGATTAACTTATTTAATTCTCAGAAAACTCTTATGAGGTAAACAATATTAATTATCCTCATTACATTTATGGGAAAACTGAGGCATAGAGAGTTTGGATCAGGCTTCAAGTTCTGCTTTTTGTACTTATAGTTGTGTGGTTGACTTAAACAAGTTGCAGTACCTTGAAGCCTGAGTTTTCTTATCTATAATTGGGGATAATATTTTCTAATTTAGATTGCTTTGGAAATTAAGTGAGAGTATATGTACAACATTGAGTACAATGCTTGCAAATAATAAGTGACAAGTATTTGCTAACATATTAGTAATAATACTATGTTAAATCAATTGAACTTTATATAAATGAAACTATTATCTAAATTTCAGGTAATTCTATATGCTTAATTCATTGATTTGAGGAACAAGCAACCATATTCTCTCTCTCAGAGAGTCCTGAGAGGATTATGATGTTAATGATGTAACCAATCAGCTCACATCTCCACATCCCCACTGGCTTGCCTGTGGTCTGGTCACTGCACTGAAGCCAGTTATCCTTAAAAATGTAAATCTTTTCATATTACAGTTGGTGTTCAGCCCCTACTTGATAAGCTCCCATTACTTTTAGGAGAAAGGCCAAAACCAGACCCTGGATCACCTTTTTCCTGCTGTCTCTTTAACTGTCTCTTAAGTCTAGCTCACTACTGTCCAGCTAGACTGGCTATTTTTCAGATTTTTAAAGGCCTATGTTTGTTGCTATCACAAGACTTCTTCGTGAAATGTTTTTCTGTGCTTCTGGCCTGCTCAACTCCTGTGCATCCTTCAGGTTTCAGTGGAAAGGTGATCCCTCAGGAATGTGTCCCTACTGCTTCCCTCCCGCTCTCCCCATCTCAGTAGCTTCCTTTGGCATATGTAGTCATAAAGCACTGGTCCCTTACTTCAAAGCACTGTCTCCAATTCTAATTAATCAATTAATCACACTGATGTTGTGGCTCCCTAGAATTAAAGAGGAGTATAAAACCGTCTCTCTTATTAGGTAATTATGGCAGAGATTGCATTTGTTTCCTTTTGTAAATCCCAGTGCTCTGCACTCCTAAAAATATTGTAAGGTATAAATGAGATCATGGAACTCACTCTCTTGCTTAAAATCTCCCAATGCTTGTCAATCACACTGGGAACAAAATCCAACTCATTAGTAAGGGCCTACCTAGATGAACTGCTTCCTATTGCCTTAGTGACAGCCATCCCTAGACTTTCTGTCTCTTATGAAATTCCTGTCTCTTTCACAAACATGCCAGATTCACTCCAAAATCAGGGCTTTTATGTATGCATTTCCTTCCTCCTGGAGCATCTCTCACCAGATCTTCACATAAAGCTTTTGCCTTCTCATCTTTTAAATCTCAATTCAAATTATGTTTATCTAAAGTGTCTGCTGTCTCATACTCTTCCATCTCCCTCATGTATTGTCTCCACCACAACAATATGAAATCTTTTTGTTTTATATTTATTTTTTGCCTTCCAGAAGTTGACTGTACTCTGAGAGGAGGTTGCCTCCTTGAGAGCTGTGTCCCTGATTCTGCAACAGAGCCAGTTACATTATAGGTCATCTATACATATTCATTCAATGTAGAACGAATAAATTGTAAAAGCTATATTTAAAAATATTATTATGAGGTTTAATCTGTTTTATAAGCCTTATTTATTTTATATGAATTTTATTCTAAATGCTCCATTTAAAGGTATTTATAAATTGCCTAAGTATAAAATTTTACATGGCCTTTAATATTAAAATATTGAGGAGCACAGTCCTTCGAAATTATATTCGATTTCTGTGGAATTGCTACTCTGTGGACTATACAAATAAGCCTATGAAGCCTCGTTGTAATTACATATTCACAGAGATTATAAAGCATATACTTATTAAATTTTTGCCCCTACTCTGCCTCTTATAACTTTTGCCTTTCTTGTTTCTCCAATTATATTTTCCAGAGTAAAGGGTGCTAAATTGAGAAATTTAAATTTCTAAACTAAAAATCATAATGAAATTTTTTTAGTAGAGAGTGACTTGGGAAAGGAATACACTATAGATTAAAACTCCAGACAAACTGTTAACCCAAATATCTAAAACATACTAGAAAAAATGACATGCTTTTTTCTCTGTATCAGGGTTTCTCAACATGATAATATTGTGATCTGAACAATTCTTTGTTTTCAGGGGGATGTTCTGGACATTTTAGGATGTTGGGTGGCATCCCTGACTTCTATCTAACGGATGCCAGTGTCATCTTCCCCTCCAGCTGTGACGCATTAAACATCCCCAGACCTTGTCCAATATCCCTTGGGGATGGAAGGGGCAAAACTCACTTACTTCTATATATAGGATATGCCATTTATTATAATTCCAGAATTATCACTTTTCCCAGCTGCTTTGGCCCTAAAAATGCTGGCTCAAAGCCTTTATGTTGGGCCTTCTCCCTCATGCCGTCTCTCTTTTACATAAAGGCACACCAGAATCTTTACATACATGTTTTTAGATTATGGCTGGTTTATTATCACTTTCCCAGGTATTAAAGCATATTTTCCAGCGAAGTTTTCAATAGTTTAAGGCTGTGGGCCAACTCTATTCACAGCCTACTACCCTCAAACTAGAAGTGGATAGGAAACTACAGATATTTCATTGAAAAAAATCTCTGAAGATAAAAGCACACATTAAGCTTCACAGATACAGAATTTCTGAGGTGAGGAGTCAGTTTGTAGATAGCTGGGATAATTCTAAAAGGGTTGATGATTTTTTTCTGTGCACTGACAAATTATTTTACCTGTTGCTATTTCAGGACCCCCAGGCCATACTGGATACCCTAAGCCCCAGGCTGGCTACCCAGTCCCACCAGCTGACTACTCAGTTCCACCAGCTGGCTACCCAGTCCCACCGCCTGGCTATTCACATGGTGGCCCAGCTGGCTTTGCTGTTCAGAATCAGCCTGTATATAATCAGCCAGGTGGACCTGCAGGGGTACCATGGATGCCAGCACCACCACCTCCATTAAACTGTCCACCCGGATTGGAATATTTAAGTCAGGTAATTTAAAATACTCAAATTCTCATACAAAACAAAACTGTGCTTCCAATTTACTTAACCAAATTAACAAATGAATAATTCAACAAAGTCTGAAATGGTAAGACTAAATTGCCTGCTAACAGATTACTCTGATTCTTCTACATCAGGTTCTTTTTTAAAGCAAAATACCAATGTCTTAGGAAATTGTGTTTTCTGTAATCTTGATCTCTGATAATAGCCAATAGCAAATATTTAGTAAGCACTATTCTCCAGTATTTGTCCGAAGCCTAATACATATATTAACCCATGTAATCCCTATCGAAAATGTATGATATATAGGTGCTATAATTATCTCCATTTTTCAAAAGAGGAAACTGAGGTCCAGAGAAGTTACATAACTTGTTTAGGGTCAAAAACCTAAGAAAGTAGAGCTGGCTTTTAATCCTGGAACTTCGCTTCTGAACCTCATGCTCTTTAATCTCAACACTGCAAAATTACCCTGCAATTTGAAAGAAACTTTAAATAAAGTTTATTGTTGAGTTTCAATAAGTGACATCAAACAAGGAGTTAGTATTTTGTGTGTCCTGTGGCTCACCTTTTTATTGTAACTAATAAAACTACATTTTTATTATGCTGCTTTTATTCTTCAGAAGACTCAATTTTATAAATGTCATCCATAGGGGAATAAAAAGTTCCAGATTTTGCTGTACTACGTAATAGTTAATCTGAGCAATATGATGATTAACATTTATTTGGTGTTAGAAATCTGGTAGGTAAAATAGAAATATGAATCTCTGTGTGTCCTATAAATATACAAAGATTCTTGTGATATCCAGCCGGTTTACAGTCAATCAATTCTCTCCCTTGCACTATCTGTACTAACTTAATTTCCCATAATACACTCAAAAAATCTCATATTATAGGAACTTTTGGTCATTATTATATTCTCCAAGAAACACATAAAAATAGATATTTTAAAAATCAGGATTTCATCAAATACATAAGGGGAATTTATCACCTATTACAAATGATGATATCAAATACACTTAAAAAAATTTGAAACTTGTTAAAAATCTTTAAATGAATAAAAATTATGATACTTCTTAAGCCTCTTCTAGAAAGAACATTGTTTTCTAATTTCTTTATTGTTGCTTTTGATATATAATAATTGTACATACTTATGTTGTACAATATGGTATTTTAGTACATACAGCTATGTGTGATGATCAAATCAGTATAATTAGCATATCCACCACCTCAAACATTTATCATTTCTTAGTGCTGGAAACATTCAAAATTCTGTCTTTTTGTGTTTTGAGAATGTACAACAAATTCTTGTCAACTGTAGTCACCCTACAGTGCAATAGAACACTAAAATGTATTTTTTTTATCTAGCTATAATTTTGTTTCCTCTCACTATCTCCCCTCATCCCTACCCTTGCCAGTCTCTAGTAACCACTATTGTAATCTCTACTTCTATGAGATGACCTTTTTTAACTTCCACGTATGAGTGAGAACGTGCAGTATTTTTTCTTTCTGTGCCTGGCTAATTTCACTTAACATAATGTCCTTCAGGCTTATTCATGTTGCTGCCAATGGCAGGATTTCATTCCATTTTATGGCTGAATAATATTCCATTGTGTGTATAAAGAGTGAATTTTTAAGCATTTTTCTGTTGATGAACATTTAGGTTTATTCTATATCTTGGCTATTGTGAATACTGCTACAATAAACATGGGAGGGTAGGTATCTCTTTGACGTTACTGATTTCCTTTCCTTCGAGTATATATCCAGTAGTGGGATTGCTGGATCATATGGTAGTTCTACTTTTAGTTTTGTGAGGAATCTCTGTCCTGTCTGTCCTCCATAATCGCTGTACTAATTTACATTCCTACCGACAGTGTCTAAGAGTCCCCTTTCTTCACATCTTTGTCAGTGTTTGTTATTTTCTGTCTTTTTGATAAAAGTCATTCTAACTGGGCTTAGATGTTACCTCATTGTGGTTTTAATTTGCATGTCCCTGATGACTAGTGATGTTGAGCATTTTTTTCATATATTTGTTACCCATTTGTGTCAGTTTTCTAATTTTTATAGGTATTTCAGCATAAGCCAATTTTATTTGACCTAAACTTTCACACATTAATAGTGAACACTTTCAATAAATGTTTTTATCAATTAAAAATATTAACTTTAGATTTACACTAAAAAGTAATATAAACTATTAAATAATTGATAATCAATTACTTGTACTTTTTAAACTATAAATATATGCATATTAACTTGGTTGGCTTAAAAACCTTAATTTTCTTTTTTCTGTAATAGATAAATCAGGTACTGATTCATCAGCAAATTGAACTTTTGGAAGGTATGTATTCATTGTATTCACTATGTTTCTAGAAAGAGAAGAGGTTTGTGAAGAGAAAAGCATGTCAACCTCCACAAATACAACACTAAATCATGTGGGACAGTTAAACCTGGTTATTTACAAACATCTCTCTTCACAGTAATGCAATTATGAACATTGTCAGCAATCCACTTCTAAAAATTAGTAGTCAAATGCCAAAATACTATTATGCTGGGCATCTGTCCTCATGATACAGACACTAACTTAGAAGGAAAACGTAACTTACTTTTGCTTCTCTCTCTCTTTATACATCACTTTAAGTGATTCTATCATTTGACTTTACTTTTACCACCTCAGCTATTTTCTTCCCAATTGCAGTTACCTTGAGAATAGCACAAAACCAAATTCCAAAGGAAAGGATCTTTTTGAACTTGAATTTGGGGATGTTTTGGATAATTATTTCTCATGCCTATAGTTTCTCTTGGGAGTTTAGATGAACTCTATAAAACCTTTGTTACTGTTATGGTCTGAGACGCAAGAAATGACCACCTAAAGACCGAATTGAGCCAAATTAGGAGTCTTTATTAGCTGGCCAGTGACTACTCCTGTGCTGCAGAGAGTACAGACATAGACAGCAGCCCTGAGCCTTCGAAGCAGAAAGCTTTTATCGTGGGTGAAAAATCACTGGGGCAGAGCAAGCATGATTGCAGGGGCAAAAAGCAGCATTACATCACTCTCATGTCCTGGTGCAACTGGATCTGGGCAGTTTAGGGCTTGGTCATGCAGAACATGGTATTGCATTCCCACACTTTGGGCACTGTCTTTAGCAAGCAGTTTTATAGAAGCAAAATAGCAGGCTAATGATTTTTCAGCACGAAACTCACACTGTGACATTACAGAAATAACTTTGACAGTGGTAAAATTTCAGCCTTTAACATTATATGGATAAATTTAACATTATATGGATAAAAGTTATAAGTCAGTAGTCTTGAAGCTTTTGGCCCTTAACAGTTACATGGGCTGTAGATTGATTACCAGCCAAGATGCAGGGGCACTGGAGTATTGGGGGATGCTGACCAGAAGGCCTGCAGGCTTGGCTTCCTAGAAAAGCACTGCTGCTCCTGCTGAATGAGCCTGACGTTTCTCTGGGCCCAGTGCTCCTAGGTGCAAGAGTAAACTTGGGGAGCCACTACCACTAGATGCTTCAGGACAGCTGCCAGGGGAATGAGACCCTGGGTGGATTTATGAACCTTAGTGTCTGTCTTCTACACATAAAGGATTTAGTGAAAACTCTATTTATTGGTTTTTAGAATATGTCTGTTAAATCCATCTTCATCTATCTCCAGAGTTTCTTTCCACTGGTAGAAACTAGAACATGAATTGTACAAGCAAAGTAATAGATTTGGCTAAAATATACAATTGTCACCTCTTACATTTAAATTACTTAAAATGTACATTATTTGATATCTGTAGTGTTCTTGATTTTGTTTAGTTTCTTTAAACAAAATTATCTCTGGAAGAGAGTTCTTTGTTGTTTGATAATTTGTATTCTGGAATTTTTTAATGTTTATTTTGTGGTGTATATTATTAAGGTTATGTAATTCAAACAGACAGGTGCTATACATTACACAGTTCACCATTTAACCTTTTTTTAGATTTATAATCTATATAAATATTTGTAAAATACATGTCTTAATCATAAAATATAAAATAAGTTCCCAATTTACTAGTCTTTAATTCTGCAGTTTTTTAAAAAAGATGTCTCTAATTTTCTTGCCTTCTTTTTCTCCCAAATTGAAAGTCTATATTGTTTTCTCATATTACAAGTAATATAAAGACGATGAAGAGTATTCAGTTTTTTAGCATCTGAGCATATAACAAGCATTTATATTTTCCCTCAATTCAAAACATAATAGACAATAAAGATGTAAACAGAAGTCTTGTGTGCTTTCATTTTTAAGTAACTAGAAGGAAACGTGAGGATCATGTAAACCCATGTTGGTTTACAAATAAACAGCCTGGAGATTTTTGAGACTAAGTTTCTCAAAATGAAACAACTAGTTACATAATATATGTTATCTCAAAATCAGTTTACTTTTTTCTCACCAAACATTTCTTATAAATGCAGTCCAGGGCCTTCTAAGTCCCACCAAAGACCTTAAGGGAGCTCATGGTGATAGTCTTGTGAAGGACATCTCTATCTGACTAAAATTCCTTCCACGCAGACATTTTAGAGTGATTTCACCTCCATGTATTTCTTTTAATCACTCATTATTTGTTCAGGCTTCTGACCTCTATGACCCAACTTGCTGAGGGCTATGGACAAGTGGGACCATTCGTTTCTCCTCTCTGGCTCTAAACAGGGAGAGGCTTTCAATGTGCGGCTCCACATGGGAAACCTTCAGTAAGATATCATATGGCTGTCAGCACTTCTCATCCCTCTGTTCCCTCCATGAAGAGATTAGCCTGTCTAAGGTGCTAAGTTCACTTAGGCTGCCCAGAGCCTAGTTATTCAATGAGTTGAAGCCCTGGTTGTCAAGCACTTTCCCCCTCTAATACCCATCTGCTACTTCTGAAAAGCTACTGCTGAACTAAACAAGGGTGCCCTGGGTCCAATGAGACATTCACCTTTCATTTTCATTCACTCCCTTTTTACATTTGTGCATTGAGAGTAGCCTTCTTATGGCCTTCCTTCAAACATGGTACAAAAATTAAAACAAAGCTATGGCTTATGAAACAAAATCTCAAGCCAGTTGATTTAATATATTTCATAGAGCATAAACAGCAATCATCATGTATTTCCCTCAATAATACATGAACATTATACTGGGTAAGTGGACATTTTGTCCATACAACTAGCGTCAATGTGTCCAGCAGAAATTCTCCCTTTTGACAGGAGTTTATGAAAGTAGGAAGGTAGGACTTGTTTTCTTTTCCCTGTGTCATGTCAGCCCTCTTTATTTCTCTATACATTAGCAGCCTCTCCTCCTCCTTTTCCTTTGCCTTTTTTCTCTGCTTCGATCATCTCTAAACACCTTTTCTTGAAGTATCATCTAAAACTGGTATACTAGATATTATACCTAGGATAGATTCAATATTTTTAACATAAAGATGACTATGATTTTCTCTTTTATATTTTTAGTCTTAACAGGTTTTGAAACTAATAACAAATATGAAATTAAGAACAGCCTTGGACAGAGGGTTTACTTTGCAGTGGAAGATAATGATTTCTGTACCAGAAATTGCTGTGGGCCATCCAGACCATTTACATTGAGGATTATTGATAATATGGGTAAAGAAGTCATAACTCTGACGAGACCGCTAAGATGTTCCAGCTGTTGTTTCCCCTGCTGCCTTCAGGAGGTCTGTGAGCAATTACCAGGGCAGTTTGTAAAGGATTTGCACCCTTTCATTGAACTTTTTATCAAACCTAGATATCACAATGATTATTACGTTTACATATATTCTTTTGCCTTTATAGTTAGAAATCCAAGCCCCTCCTGGTGTACCAGTAGGTTATGTTATTCAGAACTGGCACCCATGTCTGCCAAAGTTTACAATTCAAAATGAGAAAAGAGAGGATGTACTAAAAATTGCTGGTCCATGTGTTGTGTGCAGCTGTTGTGCAGATATTGATTTTGAGGTAAGAGATTTCATAATGTTTATGTGATTTGTTTTCCTAATAAGAAGAATAAAATTTTACAGGATGTTACAAATACATTAACTAAGTATTGTGTACTAATATCTCAATAAAGAGATAATGTTCTCATATATTTAACTTTGGTCAGAGTGGTGGTTACTACTCTCATTAAAGGTCAATGTTAATTATAATAAATGGAAAAAAAGAGAAGTAGAGCTCTGCAGTCAAATAGAAATAAGCAAAACATCTAATATTTACACATGGTGGTTTCTGTACGATGACACTGCACATTATCCATTTTAAATAGATCGTTAACTTTGTTATCTAAGTTTGATTGTCAAAACATATGGATCCTTCCTTTAATCTGAAATACAGGCTGCCATTGCTTGAGACCATGTTCAGAAATTCTGACATCATTGAGTTCCTACATAAAGATCAATTAAGCAAAGACAGTTTTGAGAAAGTTAGTATAATATGTACTACCCAATTGTGCTTATCATATGTAGCCTCTTCTTTATCCCTGTATTAAATTAGGTTGTTGGAAACCATAATATATCTGTATATTTACTACATAGTAGGATTTCATTACAGCCATTCTCCAACAGATGGCCTAGCCTTAAAACCTGAGTTTTTTGCTTGCAAATGTTTAACAATTGGGAGATTTTATGAATGAATCTTGATTTCTTGTTTTTCTTGGAAAATCAGAAAATTGAGTAAACTACCTTTCCACAGAAGGGGCAGAAATCTGCTAAAGTTGAGTAGGGCTGCCCCTTTACAATATGACAAGTGAACTGTACCACTATCTCCACTACTTCGTTAGGTTTTCCACTCTACAGTGTCATTCACTTATATTATCTGCCTGCCTTCTTTAATCATATGGTTTTCAAATCTTCTGTTGGACTCTGGCTATACAAAGATGAATCCTTCATCTTGTTAACTTCATAGTCTAGTTACAGAGATAGGCAGTTCTAAAAAAAACACACATGATGTAGAAACTTTTAAAAAGCTCTTGTAAAGATATTTGTATAGTGTATGTGTGTGTAATATGCATGTATACAGATTTTATATAGAGGTATGAATAACAATAGTTCTCCACATAGTGGATGACATACCTATCATAGATCCAGACGAGTGAAAAGGTAATTGCTCCTTCAAGGAACAATATTAACAGAAGTTTAGCTGACATATATTTTATTTTTAGGAAATAAATATGTGAAAACACTGGAAAAGCATTGTGAAATTCTTACATTTGATGCTAAGAAATTAAATTTCATCCAACAACCTTTCCTGATGGATGCCTTAAAGCATCCATTACATATAATAATTAACTTTTCTTCTGTTCATCTAGAATGATCATATCTGATACTGTCTTGGAGAGAATTGATAAACAGTCACTTGAGTCATTTCCTTTAGGGTTGATGACAGAAAGTTTGGCAACTTAAAGCAGAAATTATCAGCATGAGGAACCACTGAGGAACATGGACTTCATCAGGGTGTCATTGAAGTTAAAAAGAGATTAAAAAAAAAAAAAAAAAAAAAAAAACCTCGATCCACAGCAGAGGCAGAAGTCATTCTAAAGAAAGCAATAATTCAAGAGACATCTCATAGGTGTATTGTGGGGCACTGATTCATGGATTGATGTCAATTGAGGATGAAAGAAAACTTGGAGGATTCTGATGTCTTATTATTCTGATGTCAGGTGTTCAAGCAGGTGAATGAATAATGATACCATTGGCCAAGTTAAGAATCTTAGTGGAGAAACACTTTATTTGTGGAAAGCTCATGATTTGTAATTGGGTCATGGTGGATTTTAGTTATGTAGGGGAAAACGATGGAGAGTTTTCAGCATATGGATAGTAGTTAAAGCTGTAAGAATATTATCACAGTGGTGAATAAGAGTGAGCCAAGTAGATCTTCTATCCAATATAGATGGTAAGGGTGTCTGTCTCCTTCCAGGCCTCTTGATAGGGGAAAAAATATGGCCACATGAAACTGATATCCCAAGTCAGTCCTATCTATGAGTTTGAAGTCTGAATTCATGCCACTAATGTGGTTAAGGAATCTTAAAACATAGAAATTGATTGAGTGGTGATATAGATAGAAGAATCAATGCAAAAGCATACTATAAAGAGATTGATCACCAAGGCTACTCTCTATTTCTACCCCAAAATCCTATCTTCACATGAAAGGATTGAAAAATTACATACAGTTTGAATATCCTTTTTCCAGATATCTTGGGGCCAGAAATGCTTTGAAATTCAGATTTTTTTTTCAGATTTTGGAATATTTGCATCGTGCTTAGTGGTTGAGCATACCTAATCTGAAAATCTGAAATCTGAAATGCTCAAGTGAGCATTTTCTTTCAGCATCAGGTTGGTGTTCAAAAAGTTTTGGATTCTGGAGCAATTAAGATTTCAGATTTTCAGATTAAGGTTGCTCAACCTATAACAATTTAGGAACTAATCTTCAAGAATACAAGTCAACAGATAAAACAAACTGCATGTAATAGAACAATCTTCAACTAATCGTAAAAGATATAACTACATAAATATTAAACATACAAAAGAAGAACAAAACAGGCCATAAGAAAAAATGAGACTATAAATAAAGGACGGGAAGACTTAGAAACAAGCCAAATAGTATCTCTGAAAATGAGAGATGGTCATTGATAAAACCTTGTTGGAAAGGTTGAACTGCAAATTAGATACAAGTGAAGGGAGAATTAGTAAACTGGATGGTATATATAAGGAAACCACATATAAGAAAAAAGAAATATAAATTTGAAGGGAAAAATAAAATCAAAGGGCAATGGAAGCTAGAATAAACTACTCTTGCATATATCAAAGGGAATTATATATATAAAAAAAGAAGACACAATGTGTTGAAATAATATTCAAAGAGAGAAACTGCTAAAAATTTGCAAACTTGATGTCATAGATACTCCGATTAAGAAAGTGAAAGTAGTTCTGGATTACAAAAAAAAGCAATGACACCCAGGTACAACTTAGTTTAACTATGAACTTCAAACTAATAAAGAAAATTTAAAAGCAACAGAGGAGGGAGGAGGTTATTTTTACTTTAATATTTCCTGACTATTAGAGAGTGAGAACATTTTGCTCTAAGTTTACTGGTATTTGCTCTTTTTCTGCATTCGTTTGTCTTTTTATTTTTTGTTGTTGACTTTTTTCTTGTCAATTTATTAAATAATTTGTGTATTGGAGACATTGACTTCGTGTCTGTCCTCTGATATGCAAATATTTCCTCAAATCTACCTTTTGTTTTTAGACTTCATATTATACACACACACACACATGTTATATAAAAATATTTATTTTTATGTAATCAACTATAGCCCACTGATTATTTTTTGCTGACTCCTGACCTAGATTTTTATTAGTATTTGACATATAACTTTCTAAAAAGCAGAATATCATAATGGTCAAGAGTACAGAAACTGGAACCAAATTGCCTGGGTTTGAAACCCATCCCCACCCCACAACATCTTAGCTGTGTGACCTTGGAAAATTTAATTTCTCTTTGCTTTAGTTTTTTCTCATGAAAATTTGGTATAATAATAGTACATATCTTGTAAGTTTGTTATGAAGATTAAATTACTTAATAATTGTAAAGTCTTTATATGTCTTGCATTTACTAAATGTTTTATAAATGCATCATTAGTAAATAAAGAAAATATCTTATCAGCAACCACTGATACAATCAAATGTTACACTTTGTTATATTCCTTTAATATATATCTAGGTTCTATGTGCCATTATTATACATAATTTTTTGCATTTATATTTACATTGTGAGATGAGTCTATGGTTTTTTTAAGAATACTTTTACCAATTATTGATATTAAATTTATGGATTTAAAAGCTTGACATTTATATAACACCAACTTATTACATCCAAAGGTTGAAATTTTATTATAGGGATTTTCTGTTTTTAAAATGTTATCTAGAATTTGCTAAAAAGTATCTAGCCCTAATGACTAGATAATTGGTTGAAAATCATTATTTACACTTCTTATTCTTGTCACAAAAAAACCCCTACATTTTCTACTTGTTGCATAAATTTTGGTGAATTTTTAACTTTCTTGCTGTAGTCATCAAAAAGGGAAAAATGGTAATATCTTTATCAGTGTAGTGTTGGGTTTATGGTGGCTGGTAAGTTGTCAGCTGCACTTTTCATTTTTAAAAATATTTCACAACTAAAAAGCAAAATGTAAGGTTTTCATTACTAGATTCAAGTACTTAGATGACAGCTATAAGCAGATAAAGTACTAACATGGATGAGAAAGGATTTGTATTAGTTTGTTTTGCCACAGTAGTGTTGCATAACACATATAACCCTTGAAACTGAATGACTTAAAACAAACATTTATGTTCATGCTTAAGGCATCTGCATGTCAGCTGTGTTTCATTGGATATACTTAGCTTCTGACTTAGGCTGCAGGTTGGCCTCAGGTCTGCTCCAAGTTTATTTGCTCTAGGGGTGTAGCAGCAGCAGCTACCTGGATTATGCCTTTCTGGTGGCTTATCACTGGAGAGCAAGAGCCAGCCCAAAGCTCTTAGCCATATTTAAGAACACTACTCATAACACATCTACTGACACCCGTTAGTCAAACAAGTTACATGACCAAGCCTAATTATCAATAAGCAGAAAGTACACTATAATATATATGCCTACAGTTGGGAGAGGGAATGAAATGAACATTTGATAGACAGTAATCCACGCTATCAGTTTCATATTAGACATTTGTTTCAGGTTTTTTAAGAACCCATCTACTTTCACCCAAATAAAATGAGTCAAATGTTTTTAGTTTCTCCACATTTATTTAGCTGGTATTAACCTAAGGCAAGTGCTTCAAAGGGTGTTGCTAGCACATGTGGTACCTTGTGCACATTTGAAAAGAACACTCCTCCTCCTTGGTTAACACAACCCTACCCGTGTACATAGCTTAAGGAATGTTGGCTATGCTTAGCTCCCACATGCCCAGTTAAGGATTTTAGTCTGAGCACAATCTGTTCAAATCCATATGATGGCCTTGGACTTTCCTCAGGCGGAATTGTGAAATTAGAAAATATTTACTTTGGAGCTTTTTTTGTAATGCACTCTTATTGTTCACACCTTAAGATGTGAACAATGGTTTTTTTCATTGTATTAAATAACTACGGGAGCTTATTTGTATCTAATGAGGATTATATGTCATAGTTAACATAGAGTACATAATTTTAATACAATATTTATTTCATTTTACTCTAACATTGAAAGTACTTTTGCTATATGTTTTCTAGAAATGTTTGACTTTTTTTTTGTAATTTAGGTTAAATCTCTTGATGAACAAATTGTGGTTGGCAAGATTTCTAAGCAGTGGTCTGGGCTTTTGAGAGAGGCATTTACAGATGCTGATAACTTTGGGATCCAGTTCCCTTTAGACCTTGATGTTAAAATGAAAGCTGTGATGATTGGTGCCTGTTTCCTCATTGTAAGTCTGTTTTTATATAAAAATCTTGATTATAGAAGGTTTCTCTACTATCATTCTGAAATGATTCAAAATGACCTTCTTAAATATATAGGTTTTAAACAAGGGTTCCCATTTAGATCTAGCTCTTAAATTTCATTTGATTCTAACATTCTGGACTCACACGTGACTAGTTTTTGTCTAAATAGTCATTTTCACATGGCAAGAGAAAGACTTCATGTACGAAGGAGAGGTCCTAGTCTTGAGGTTTTTATTAAAAAAAAAAAAATTGGTGCTCTGGGGAAGAAGTTCAATCTGGGCTTATGTGGGAAAAAACTCAATGAAACAGGGAAACTTTGTCCTGGCTCATTATTAAATTAAATTATCTAATATAGGAGTATAAACTGCAATAAGAATATGCAATCAATTAAGCCTTGAGCTTTATCAATTTACAGGAAATGCATGGGATAAATTAATGATTATGAGCTTAGAATCACCCAGGGAGTTATAAAAAACCCTAAGCACCAGGCCATACCCCAATTCAACTAAATCAGAAGCTCAGAATCAGGAGTTTGTATAGTGCCCCAGGTGGTTGCAAAATGCAGCCAAAGTTGAGAATTATGGGGACAGAGCAGTGGTTTTCAACCTTAGCTGTGCAATAAAAACATGCAAACTCTCCATGTCCAGATTGTATCTAAATATATTAAATCCCAAATCTCTGAAGGTGGGACCAAGCCTTCAGTCTGTTTAGAGCTCCCAAGTAAGAAAGAGAGAGAATTAAGAGGTATTAACTTAATACATTTTGTTGATCATGTTTGGATACCAATTCAAATGAACCAAATGTGGCATTCAGGGAAATTTAAACATTGACTGGCTATTTGATGATATGAAAGAATTTTAAAGTTTTTTTAGATGTGATGACAATAGTGTTATTGTATCAAAACAAAATAGAGTCCATATTTTTAGAGGCACATTCTAAAATATTTCAGTATAAAATGGTATGAAATCAGAGATTTAGCTTTAAATAATGGCAGTGAGGGCAGAGGGATCTAGAGGATGGAGTAATAGATGAACTAAGACTGGCCATATTGACAATTTTTATTTTTTTTCTTTCTTTATTTTTATTTCAGGATATTATGAGGGTACAAACATATTAATAATTTTTGAAGCTGGGTAGGTGGTTGCTGGGATTTTTTTTATGCTGTTATATCTAATTTTGGATATGCTTAATATTTTCTTATACTAAAGTTTAAATATAATCAGAGTTGTATGTAAAACTTGTGTTCCCAATGGGTTCATTTCACATAAAAAGTAAACGTTAACGTTAACTTTGAGGGAACTGTTTAACCAAAGGCAGGGGATGTGAAAGGTATGGTGTGTTTTGGGGAAAGAGAGCAATCGGGAGTGTTTGGAATGATGGAAAATGGGGCTGTAAATTGTGGAGGGATTCTTAGGAAATGGCCGTGGACTTCTAAAGAAGCTTTAAAGATTAGACAGCTTTTCGTGGACATTGGTTAAGTGATTGAAAAATTTTTAGTTAATTGGTTGGTCTTAAACTAGGTATTATAAAATAATTATAAATCTAAATTTTAGGAGGATAAATCCTGGTGTCTATGTGGGCAATGGGTGGAAGAGAGGTAAAATTGCAATAGTGCAATGCAAAGGATTGGTAATAAGGGTTAAATTATTTCTGTTGAAGGGGTAAAGGAAAATAATGGAAATATGAGGAATAAATTTCATAGGATTTGACTGAAGCCATAGAGGAGAGGGTCTATTTAGAAACTGATAAAATGAAAGCTGGGGAACATAGTGGACAAGTTTGAAAGAGAAATGATGAACCCAGCCAAAAAGTTCTAAGTCTAATGCTTTCTACTCTTAAGATCGCTGTCATTCTCCTGAAAAAATCTAAAGCTGAATGTGAAACTCTTAGTCACTAGAAAAGTTAAATTATTAGAGAAGGACCACAAAAAGTTGAGGAAGAAACATTGAAATAGAAAGATTCCAAGAGGGATGAGAAAAAGTGACATTTAGAGAAATTACCAGAGGGTTAATTAAACACATACAGGTATCAATAAATGAATACAATTATAAAATTTAATTACTGTTCAAATAGAAAGCTAACGCGAGGATTTATATAACTGTAGGCTTTTCCCATATTTACTTATTACAATTTATTTTCTTGGTTAACAGATATATTACTGTGTTTCGTTAGATCCCTTAGCAGTTCTGCACCTGGGAATTGATCTATGTTTTGTTGCTGAAAACTCATTTCTGTATTTTTGTTTTTATCTAGGACTTCATGTTTTTTGAAAAAACTGGAAACCGAGAACAAAGATCAGTACTGTGGTAGTAGATTGGTGAAAGTCTCCTCAGAAATTTGCAGTCTATATATTAGTTGGGACTATCTAAAAGGAAAAAGTGTGTTTCTCCTCCCTTTTTTTTTTAATTACTGATACCTGTCTGAATTAAGCTGTGATGCCTTTACCTCTAGTTGTATGATTTTTCTTTTACAATTATAGAGTTTATTTTCTGTATCACTGATTTATAAATGTAATATTCATTGAGAATTTGGGAGAAAAGACATAGGAGTTTTTACATTTATAAATGAAACTTCCTATTGAAAACTGCTTTGAATTATAATCTCTGATTTATTTTCTATTTTCATAGCAAAATTAAAGCCTTTTTAGAATAATCTTAAAAAAAATTATATTTTACTCTATTAAATCTAGTTACACTTTATTTCAGACATACCAACTAGTGTTATTTTGCAAATATGATATATTCAAAAAAATTAAAAAATAAGTTTTTTATCATTATGTTCAGATAATACTCAATATACATCTTATCCAGGATAATTAAAATGTTCATTTTTTTTGATCTTCAGAAAATCACACTATGTTTAACTTCTCCTATAAGCTAACCTATTACTATAAATATTTTCATATTGACAGGACAATAAATTACTCATTTTTAAATGACTTTCAGGAAAGAAAAAAAGACATGATTTTCTTTCAGAGAAAGACATATTTTAAAGACTCACTGGCTCTAAAACTTTGGTATTTTAATGAATTTTGATGTTATTATTTATACATGGAATGTTTAACTCCTATATTGTATCATTTCGAAAACAAGGTAATTGAGATTACTCAGGTATTAATTAAATAGAACATATATATTTCTTCACAGAGTATAAATCTAAATAATAGTCTATTAGATTATTTATACCAATAAACAAATATTTTAAATAAAATCTTGTTGATATGTTTTTTGCATATGTGATTTTTGTTTTTAAACAAAATGTACTTAATCAGTTCAGGTGGTATTCTAAACAGTCATTCAGCTAAATAAGGGCACTTTTAATTGTCCTTTACATTCAAATCTCCTTTAAAATGAAAAAAGGCATATGATACCTTTAGTAAAACCTGTAGCAAGATTGCAAATTAGGATTCTACCTGTCTTAAAGGAATTTTGTAATCTGTTTTGTAGGGAATATTAAATTGAGAGAGGAGATTATCAAACACAATTTGCCTCATGCAAAGGAAAAGTGTGCTTAGGAAATAAGGGCACCCCCTTTCATCTCCAACAGAATGCCTCCAACAGCCGCTCTCCTCATAAGTGTTAGTGACAGCCAACACGGTAGCTCCAAATGGCAAATGAGGAGGACGCTGGTATGGCAGGTCAGCTACAGGAATAAAGCAAAGTCTAGATGACCTCCCAACAGCCAAAATAATTCACCAGATGCCAAATTCTACTGCTGAGGTGTACCATGGCACCTTCTCTAGCATTTGCTTAGTACAGACAGACAGCATGCCAGTAAAGTGGGGGTACTTGCATAGCTGCATCCCAGTGGCATTAGCTGCACTAGTTAGAGAAGCGAAGACCTTTCCAAGCTTGCTATCAGGTGCCAAAACCAACCCTAAATGAGGCTTAGAGGTACTGACATTATCTCTGTGACAGCTACATCTTACTTTCATTTCAGGCAGTGAAATGGCCAGAAAATCACTCTCTGGGCTCCTGGATAGTTAGCTGTTCTCTGTAGGTTAACTGAGTTTGGACTCAAAAAGAGCTACTGTAATTTTAGGGTAGTTAGAAAGAACTCAATAGAGAACATCTGCCATCATTTAAGGGAAGAATGTTTTAAAATTCTTCCAGGCACAATTAATTGCTCCTGGTGCTGTGAAGTGCCAGAAGAGTGCGCAGAAGGTCCCTCTATGTCCTGCCTCACTCCTGCCCCTGTCCCGGCCCACCATATACTAGCTGCTGACTCTCCTAGGAGAATGTTCCTGCACCTGACCCTGTCTCTTTCAAGCTCTGTGTTCCTCTCTGTGCCTTAATTTCTCTCAATTGTCAATAGTATAGTATCTACCTCATAAGGTCAGTGTGAAGATTCAGTGATCTAATACCGGTCCAGGAACATGAACAGGTTCCTGCAGAACTAGAGTAGAAAATGAGAATGGCTGCATATTGGTAACCATCAGTGGTTTTCAAAACACAGGGAAGTGTGTCAAGCCAATGTGGAAGATTTTGAGTAAATTGGATTTCTGTATTATGGCTTTGGATGGCATATACAATTTATTCTGAACCCTAAGATGATACTGAGTCTCCCCTCAGAAGAAAGAAGATGTCTCCACACAAGATGGCAAACGAGGAGATGATTCTCATCTCACAGAAGTGTGAAATATTATCTGGCCACAGTGACATTGACTTCCTTTCCCAGCCTCATAGCCTCAAAGTGGGGCAAGCCAATGAAGGAGAGAAGCAAAAATATGGCCCATGCAACCAGATGAAATATAACTGAATACAGAACTTGAACTCAAGGCTCTGTAATTAAAAGCTGAAAGGGCCATAGGTTGATAAGCAACAGAGTTAATTGGTCACAAAGCTCTGAACTTACCTCTCCGCATACCAAGCATTCAAGTTAAACTTTAACCTACTTTTAATGTTTATGTGGTGCTACAAAATGTTCTATTTCTGTCCAAAAGGTAACTTATAAATTTACCCAAGTTGAACACTGACTAGACTTGTAAAATTGAAGGACACTCCCTATCCCAAACATCCAAGTTAAACTTTAATCTACTTTTCATGTTTATATGATAGTAAATGTCATATTTGTGCCAATGATAGCTTATAAATTATGCAAGATTCGGAAAATATGCTTGCCTATTAAAGGCAATTTGTTTCTGCCTGTGGGTTCTGGTTTTCCATCATTAACATATTGAAGTTATTCTGTCTGGCAGTGATAGGGAACAAACGTTGGCATATTTCTTCTTGCAATAGAAGTTTCTTTTGTAAATCAGTTGGTCGGAAACATTTCAACTGTAATCAAGCATTGTCAATAGACTGAAGCCATCTAAAAATAGTTTAAAGAAAGTCCCTGTTATATGAACTTTAAAGAGTAAATTAGGTCTTAGTCTGCTATGTATCTACTATCTTAGTCCATTTGTGCTGCTGTAACAAAATATCTTACACTGAGTAATTTATAAATAGCATAAATTTATTTTTTACAGTTAAGGAGGCTGAGAAGTCCAAGATCAAGGTGCCAATAGATTCAGTGTAGGGTGAAGTGTATGTTGTCTGCTTCCAAGATGGCACCTTGTTGCTGCATCCTCACATGGTGGAAGGCAGAAGAATAAAAGGGATGAATCTTGTGCCCTCACATGGCAGAAGGGAAGAAAGGTCAAAAGGGGCCTAGTTCGTTTCTTTGAGCCCTTGTTTAAGGTCATTGATCCCATTCATAAGGATGGTGCCCTCATGACTCAATCACTTTCTAAACGCCCCACATCTTAACACACATTGGGTCTTACTTTCCAGCACATGAATTTAGGGGACACATAAAGCATAGCACCTACTCAGTGTATTTCTGTTCAATCTTACTGCCAGAACTCTATCCCCAATATTGCTATTCATAAACAGAAGAAGATTTACTTGCAAAAATAATTTTTTCAGTCTATTTTGTTTTTTCTGAAATAGACTTGAATAATTCACATGAATGTATTTATAGCTTTTATTGTATTAGAATTGAATATAAATATAAAAATGTAAAATTGATTGATTTAGAAGCTAAAACTAGTCATCCGTTATTTAATAAATACATACAAAACTGCTATACTGGCTGGGCCAGTGGCTGTGTTAGGTACATTGGTTGAAATAAACAATAAAAATAGTTTGCTACAAGGTGCTTCAGGCCAATCACACATGTGCAAGGTTTTATGATAGGGTACAAGGTACAAGGTACTATGAAAAGTAAGCAGTAAGGACACTTAACTCAGTTCTAAGGGTCAGGAAATTAGGGAAAGTGACATTTAAACTAAAACAGGAAGTTTGCTGGGCAAAAAGAAGTGAGGAGAAGAGTGTTTCAGGCAGAGGAAAGAGCATAGGTAAAAGTCACATCAGGAGTCTCTAACGTGGCTGGACCACTGGAGGTGTGTTCACATGTACCCTGTGAATGACGAACAGGGAGGGCGTGGGACCAGTGAAGAAGGACTAGATCGTGCAATGCCCTGTTAGCCACATTGAAATTTCAGGTTGTATCCTGAGAACAGCAGTGGAGGGTTTTAAGAAGGGAAGTAAAACTGGAGGGTTTTTAGAAGGAGAATGAAATACTACCTGCTCCAGTGGCCAAATGTCTTCCACATCCGAATGGAAGATATAATATTTACAGCAGGTATTTTTATATTCTTTGAGGATAAGAGAGTTTACACTATGACTTTTATAAAGGCTTTTAATAAGAGCTCCTTCTGAAGGATTGTGAAGAACTTCCCTTATCATAGCTCCATATGCCTTAACTAAATTGCAGTACCCACCAAAATCTGTTCCTATAATTATTCACTTAGTTTTATTTTCCATTTCTTGCCCATATGAGAATTTAGTGAGAAATTCAGCTTTATCTCATTTCTCTACTTGAGCATTTTTGATTCCCTTTCTTATAAATGCACCATGATCATTGCTACCTCTGGCTTAGCCATGCTGTTCCTCTTGACTGGATTGTCTTTCTTAGAGCTTCCAACCATTCCTGGAAGACCGTATCAATGTCCCCTCCTCCAGTGACACTCACTCTCTCAGTCTCCAGGAAAACTTGATGATGGACTTCTCTGAACTGTACTTTTTGATTTTTTTCAGCACTATGGCTTGACTGATTATTTTCTAGGAATCATACCAGTCTCTTCAGCTAGAGAAATTCTTTTGTGTACATAAAAAATTTCTTATAGTGATTTGATATTTCCCTCATCACCAAAAACTGGATACATGATAGATGGCTTAAAATTGTTGAATTAGCTATCTTTCAAATTTTCAGGGTTAATTGATTCATGCCACACGTCCTGAAAGTTCTCAAAATAACCAAAGCCCATTTATCTGAGGACATTGGGATTAAAATTGGTTACTTAAGTAAAAATATCAATAAAGGGTAAGAAATCATTTTTTAAAGATGCATACATTCTTTAAAATAAATTAAGGATAAATTTTATTATTATTATCATTAGTATTATATCATTCATTCATACCAATCTTTTGGTGTAGGGTGAAAGGCCAAGTATGGACCTGCTATCCTGCCTTGTTTTTGTTGTTCACAGACAATTTACTTTTGTTTAAACGGAGTCAGAATTCAAAGACACTTGAAAAGTTATCTTAACACAGAGTACCAGATTTGTACTATTCTTTTCTAGTCTTTCATATTTGCTTCACCCTTAACTAACTCAGTAGCAGTCAACTTTACTGACTAGATTTGATAAGCATTTTTTTTCCTTGAGACACAGCCTTGCTTTGTCACCCTGGCTAGAGTGCAGTGGCATCATCATGGCTCACTGCAACCCCAAACTGCTGGGCTCAAGCGATCTTCCTGCCTCAGCCTCCCAAGTAATTGGGACTACAGGCACTCACCACCATGCCCAGCTAACTTCTCTAATTTTTGTAGAGACAGGGTCTCGCTTTTGCTCAGGCTGCTCTCAATTCCTTACCTCAAGCGATCCTCCCACCTTAGCCTTCCAGAGTTCTAGAATTACAGACATAAGCTACTGCACCAGACCTAATAAGCATTTTTAAAGAATTCAGCTTAGTTTCCATAGAAATAATTTCTTTTATATTACTATTTAATAAAAGTAAGTGATGCATTTATTTACTTGCTGTAATTACAATAATAGGTATAATTTACATGAACTGGTTTAAGAATAAATGTAAATCACTTTCGTTAACGTAGAACTTGGGAGAGCAGATATACCTTAGAAACTAAAGAGTCAGTAGGGACCCTCTTAATGTACTAGTCACAAGTATTCACCATAACTTGAGCTAATAAGTAGGTTTTATAGAGGGAATAGAGAATGAGCTGATCTTCGTTCGCTCAATACAATGAGTTGGGTAAATGAAGATCAGTTAAGAGTGTCTATCTTGACACCATTTATAATTATTCTCTGACAATGAAGACAATAGTCACCATCAATCCAGTAAGCAGAATGATAGGATAATTTTTGATATGATTCAAGAATCCCTCAAGAACTTTCCTGTTCAAACATAGAAAGAAAAAAAGACACAAATAAATGAAGGAAGGAAGGAAGGAGGGAAGGAAAGGAAATAAGAAGGAAAAGGATTTTATTGTTGTTTGAGGTTGAGGCCAACTAAAAAACATAGAAGAAATGATGGAATTGGAAAACAACCACTTCACAATCATCATCACAACAATTTAATGCCAGCAAGGAAATCTTAATGGCTGCTAAAATTAGTGGATGAAAGCTTAAGGAGTAACAGTATATAGTATTTACATTGTCTCAAAGTAGCTCCCTATAAGATACTTATTATTAATAATATAAAAAGAGTAAAATAGTAACTTTACAGTTACTACAGGATGCAATTCAGCTGAGCTGTCTACCACTATATGATAAAGATCCTCTTTCCTCCAGTTTCCAATAGCTTGTTTTTCCTGTTCATCTGAGCCCTCACCTGCAATGAATTTAACTCCATATTTCTACCATTAGTCGCTTCATGATGATGCAGATATTCTGTAAGATGACACATATTATCTTTACCATGTTTCTCACTTCCTTTTGAGTACATACCAGCAGAGTTATTAACATACAAATTTCTTCAGTCTTGTCTTCATCATCTTGTGCTGCTATAACAAAATACTGTAGACTGGCTTAAACAATAGACATTTAATTCTCACAGTTCTGGAGACTGGGAAATCCAAGATTAAGGTGCCAAAAGATTTAGTTTCTGGTGAGGGCCCCCCCTCCTGTCTTGCAGAGGGCCAACTTCTCTCAGCATAGCAGAGAGTGCAAGCTCTGGTCTCTCTTCCTCTTCTTGTAAAACACTCATCTCATAGGACCCCCACCCTCATAAACCTAATTATTTTTGAAAGGCCTTGCCTCCAAATACCATCCCATTGAAGGTTAGTGTTTCAACATATAAATTTGGGGGAGGAGGATCACAAATATTTAGTCCAAAACATTCCACTTTGGTGCCCCTTCATTCATGTCCTTCTTTGTTTTTTTTTTTTTGAGACAGAGTCTCTCTTTGTTGCCCAGGCTAGAGTGAGTGCCATGGTGTTAGCCTAGCTCACAGCAACCTCAAACTCCTGACTTCAAGCAATCCTCCTGCCTCGGCCTTCCAGAGTTCTAGGATTACAGCCATGAGCCACTGCACACAGCCCATTCATGTCCTTCTTGCATAGAAAATATATTAATTCCATCCCAATAGTATTAACATTTTTAACTCTTTTTATCATCAATTCTAAAGTCCAAAGTCTCACCTAAGTATCATCCAAATGAGATATGGGTGACATTCGAGGTACAGTTCATCTTGAAGTAAAATTCTTTCCAGCTATGGACCTGTGAAACTGTGAAACCAAATAAGTTATGTGCTTCCAAAATGCAATGGTGTGACATGAACAGAATAGACATTCCCATTACATAATGGAGAAGTTAGATGGAAGAAATGGCCGACTGCCCTCAAGCAAGTCTAAAACCTAGCAAGGCAAACACCATGCGATCTTAAAGCTCAAAAGTAATTCTTTTTGGTTTGATGTTCTGTCTTCCAGACCCACTGGGGCAGCAGTCCCTCCTCCAAGACTCTGTTGCACGGGGGTTGTACCCTCAAGGTTCCGCCATGTTGGAATCATGCACCCAAGGCTCAGCTGGGCATTATTCCTGCCCCACAGCTCCAGGCAGCCACTGTCTATCCTAATGAAGCCAAGGCAATGGCTTTCTACCTCCACTGCACCCCCATCCCCCCTGCTCCATTTGAAACCAACAAGGCAGACTTGATGATCTCTGAACTGCCATCAGGAATATTCTTTTCTTGTCTTAAAGAATAGAGCACATCTGCAAACAAATAGCTCCATGATCTGATCCAGTAGCCTACAGCGTTCTTTCAATTCATACAATTTCCATTCCCTTTAGTTCAAACTGGCAACATTTTTGCTGGGGTAACTTATTAGGTCTGTGGTTCACACTCATATTAATCTCTTTATAAAATTTCTTTATAAAAGAAATTAATCTCCCTCCAGGCCACACCCTTAGTATTCTTTTTAGAATCAGAATTCTCATTTTTTGCAATTCGGATAGGCTGAGAGCTTTCCAAATCTTTAAATTCTTCTTTATTTATGCTTAACAATTCTACTCAGACACTTTAGACTCCTCATGCCTCTGACTCAATAGGGAAAGAAGAGAGTTACTGTGTTGGCTGGGGTGATTGATCCTAACTACCATGGGGAAACTGGACTGCCACTTCACAATGGAGATAAGAAAGACTATGTCTGGAATACAGAAGATCCCTTAGGGCATTTCCTATTACCACACACTATGATTACAGTCAATGCAAAACTACAACAACTTAATCTAAGCAGGACTACTAATGGTCCTTTGGAATGAAGGTTTGGGTCACCTTCTCCGGTGAGAACCACAACTAGGTGAGGTGCTTGCTGAGGGAAAAGGGGATATGGAATGGATAGTGAGAGAAAGTAGTTATAAATTCCAGTTATGTCCAAGTGGCCAATTACAAAACTGAGAACTGCAGTTGTTATAAGTATTTCTTCCTCATTTTGTTATAAATATGTTTGTCTGTCTGTGTATATCCCAAATACCTTTGTTTCCTTCCCTCTCCTATCCCCTTAACATGCAACATAAGATGTATTGATTTTATATCATAGTATTTAAGTATTGTTATATTTACATGATAGTATTTAAGTTATGGGATATCAAGGGGCAGAGTGAATATCACTCAAGGACTTTGTACTCTCTTTTGGGAGGTCCAAAATCTGTGAGGCAGTCTAGTAGGCTGGAGACCCAGGTAAGAGTTGACGCTATACTTTGAGTATGAAGGCAGCCTGCTGGGAAAATTCCCCTTTTTGTAAGGGAAGTTAGCCCTTTTATATTGAGGGCAGTGTGTTTTGGGTCGTACACAGGATAGTTGTATCCTATTAGTGAGAAGTATAACGTTTTCACTGTCTTCATTTGGAAAGTAAACATGCTTTAAGGAAATGTGTATGAGTGTTAAGTTGACAAGGGGGTAGATCACAGTACACAGATGTTTGTTCAAACATTATTTTAGATATTTCTGTGAAGGTATTTTTTGGATAAGATTAATATTTAAATCAGTATACTTTGCATAAAGCAGATTACCTTACATAACATGTTTGGACTTCATCAAATCAATTGAAAACCTTAATATAAAAAGCCTAACTTCCCTCAAAGAAAAGGGAATTCTACCAACAGACTGTCTTCAGACTCAAACTACAGTATCAATTCTTCCTTGAGTCTCCAGCCTACCAGACTACCTCACAGATTTTGGACTTGCCAGTCTCAACAATCACATCAGCCAATTCCTTAAACTCTAGATAGATAGATAGATAGAAGGATAGATAGTCAAAAGACAAAATTAAGCCACAACAAAAATAAACAAATGGGACCTGATCAAATTAAAAAGCTTCTGCACAGCCAAGGAAACTATCATTAGAGTGAATAGACAACCTACAGAATGGGAGAAAATATTTGCTTTCTACACATCTGATAAAGGGCTGATAACAAGAATCTATACAGAACTTAAGAAAATTGACAAGAAAAAATCAAACAACCCCATTAAAAAGTGGGCAAAGGACATGAACAGAAATTTTTTAAAAAGATAGACTAATGGCCAACGAACATATGAAAAAATGTTCATCATCTCTAAACATCAAGGAAATGCAAATCAAAACCCACAATGAGATATCACTTAACTCCAGTAAGAATGGCTTTTATCAAAAAGTCCCAAAACAACAAATGTTGGTGTAGATGCAGAGAGATAGGAACACTCATACACTGCTGGTGGGACTGCAAACTAGTGCAACCTCTATGGACAGTAATATGGAGATACCTCAAAGAATAAAAGTAGAACTACTATTTGATACAGAAATCCCACTACTGGTCCTCTACACAAAGGGCTAAAAAAAAGACATTCTATAATAAAGAACCCTGCGCTTGAATGTTTATAGGAACACAATTCATAATTGCAAAGATGTGAAAACAACCAAGTGCCCATCAATACATGAGTGGATTAACACAATGTGGTATGTGTATACCATGGAGTACTACTCAGCCACAAACAACAATGATGAATTCACACCTCTTGTATTACCTGGATGTAGCTGGAGCCTATTCTACTAAGTGAAGTATCACAAGAATGGATAAACAAGCACCACATGTGCTCACCATCAAATTGGTATTAATTGATCAACTATGTGCATATATGATAGTAACATTCATCAGGTGTTGGGCAGGTGGGAGTGGGGAAGTGGGGATGGGTATATTCACACCTAATGGATGTGGTGAGCATGCTTGTAGCTCTGACTCAGATGGAGCAAAGGCAATATGTGTAACCTAAACGTTTGTATCCCCATAGTATTCTGAAATAAAACAAATAAAAATAAATAAAATAAAATATTATTTACCACAAATATTGTAAAATGCCCAAGAATAAAAACCTAAATAAATTTTTGATAGCTAAAATAAAATGATAATGTTTTTCTGAGAGCCATTAAAGAAGATGTAGAAAAACAGAGATGTTTTAGTGTGTTATGAACTTGATACATTGATTTTAAAATGTATGTGGAGGAATATATATGAAAAAATATATTATATTAACATTAAATAAAAGCAATGAAGATATCTAAACATACTTTATAACATTTCACTATAAATATTGAAAACACAGTAATATTGTACATTGTGCTTTAGAAAAAAGGTTAAAAAAATGGTACAAGCTAGAGATTTTATATATGTATGTGATTACAAAGATGGTAAAATTGGCATTAGAAAGGAGTGGAGAATAGTTAATCACCCTAAAGTTTTAAACAAAAATTATGAAAGGTCATCCTTTTAGACTGAGTTTCTGCACTAGGTCACAAGAGACCAAACTAAAATGGAATCACTCATGCTAAATGCCACATAATCAAACTGAAACTTTAAGAAAGCAGATACATCCCAAAACAGACCAGTTTTTCTTGAAAACAGGAGATTCTAGTCTACTTGAGTCAATATTAATAAGAAAGTCCTCCCTTCTTTAGCCCCGTGAAAGGTAACCTGAAGTATTCTAATGTTAACCAATCTGTTAACCAATCAGTTATTTTCCTATTGTTCTGTTTCCTTGTTCCTACCTTATAAAACATTGTTCTGGTATTGCCTGTTCGGAACCTTTCATACAATTTTGTAGAATGGAGACTGCCCTAATTTATAAATTTTGAGTAAAAATCAATTATATTCTTAACTAAATTTGTTATGATTTTGTCTTTTGATAGTTCTGGTGACCATGAAGTGACCTGAGGGAGACTTTTGATGACCCTGAGACCCCTTGATCACAGGAAAGGTGCTGGCTGACCTCCTTTTTGAGGTCCTCTGTCTTCCTCATGGCACTCTAAGAGTCATGAGTAAGTTCCTCTCAGGTCTGAAGCTCTGCTCTTTTTTGCATTGAGCACCCTAATCCCTTTGGCTTTTTTAGGTATCACTGGTTAGTTTGTGCAGTCAGAGGGCACTTGACCAGCTGACAAGTCACTGGCAAGAACTATAGTTTTAAAGGTAACTGACAGCAGTTGCAATAAATGGTTGTTATTACAGGAGGCATGAACTCTGCCTTTCAGAACTCAACAGGTATTTGTAGTCTATCTTCTTCATTTCTTTTTCTTGCACTCTTAAGCAAGAAAGGTATCTGACTGGGTCAAACAGAAACTGGAAAATTATTGGCTAAGTTTGTCAAAGGGATCTCATAGCCTAAGCCACAATTTGACTGGTGGGCATGGGTTGGACACTTAATAGCTGAGTGCTTGCCACCACAAAAATGAGAGTCCTGTGAAAAGATAAGCTGGTCATAGAAGCAGCCAGTTGGCATTAGGTGCCCACCAGCTATAAGAAATGTCTGTGAGGTGAGGTACATCAAAAAAGCATCACACAACCCAATGCCATAGTATTTCCTTCTTAGGTTTTTTATCTCAGCTCTGAGAAACTCAAGACCCAATATGAAAATGGGATCCTTAGTTTCTAAAGATCTGAGAGTCCACTTTTTGGTATATCCGCCTTTTTCATGTATATGAATTATGGTTCCAGAAGCTGTACATATTTACAAAAGTAACAAAATCTTACTGTAAGGGCGTGGAACTCACTAGGTGCTCATGGCACAGGTAGAGAAAGATTTCTGACACAAATATTAGGATATAAAGTTGTAAAAACTTTATTTTGTTTTCTTACCAAGAGAGACAGAGAGAAAGGGAGAGAGAAAGAGATGGAAAGAGAGAGAGAGAGAAAGAGAAGGGAAAGAGAAATAAAGAGAGAGAGAGAAAGAGAGAGGAGGAGGAAGAGGCAAGAGGCCACTGCACAGGAAGGAAGAAAGGATGTGCCAGGCCTGAGCAGAAGGTGAGTGTGGTTTTTATGGAGACAAAAAGAAGGGGGAAAAAAATGGTTATTGCTGTCAGTTGATAACAGAAGTGGTGGGCCACCATGTCTGGATTTTCTCTTCTTTTTCCTTCCCTGTGGAGATGTTCATATCTGTATTCTGGCCTAACCAGTCTGGCAAGGAGGATTTACAATTCTTTTCTATCTGCTCAGCTCTTTTCAGATGCTAAAAAAAATTCTCATCAGGTGATTAGTTAATCCTAAAAGACAGGTAATCAATCTCAAGAATAGGAGTTGAGTTTAAGGTTAACGTCCCTGCCTTCAATTTTGGAGTCAGACAGCTAGAGACAGCAAGTTAGATGGTTTATATTTTTCTGTGAGATAGTTCATTGGCAAAGTCATCCTTTCACTTCCTAAAAATAATTTAGAATTATAATAGCCATTTGTGAAATGTTCCAGTTGAACAAAATTGTCCATCTAAGAAGTGAACTTGATTCCCAAAGCCTCTTGAATTAGGAAGAGAGAATGGGATTCCTATCTTTTAGTTGGCATTCAGAAGCCTCAAAGAGACAAAGGGATTATAAATGGCTTCTTTTTTTTTAAGGATTCATTTTGAACCTTTAGGCCAAAAAATATGTAAGGAGGCAGCTTTAGGCTAAACTTAACAAAAAACCCAGGTGGCTTATCCTTCATAACTCCTTTTTCCACCTTTCTCAATTTCTTTCTCCACCTTCCTCCCTTCCACTCCCCTCCCCCCCTTCCCCTCACCTCTCTTACTAAATCTTCAAGTGTCTGTTAACCTTGGCTAGCAGGGTAATGGGGACAAAAGTGGGAGAGAGGAAGGTTTCACTTCTTTTCTCCATACGTGATTTTACAGTTCAGAAAATCATGTGTTACTTTTTAAATAAAATTCTTAAAAGAAAAAATATCAGTGATGTAAAGCTGGTGGCAGGCACCCTCCCCTCCCTAATGGAAAAAGAAGCAGCCCACGAGACCTGCCGAGAACAATGCCTGCAAGGCCCAGCTAAATTAAAGGAGGACCACACCTAGATGGTTACCCTGATAAGGGTCTCAGCTTCTGGAATCCACACGTACCACCAGCCCCTCCTATTTCTCAATACTCCCCTTAAACTGCAACGGAAAATTCCTTGCTCTTCTCCACCATAAATCTTCCTGACAAAGAAACCCCTACCCCCAGCCCTAAAAACATATATAAACCCACTCAGACTTCTGGGCGATGCAACTTTTCAGGTCTCTCTCTCTCTTTCTACCTCTCACCCCGGAAAATCTCGCCGGGGTCCCTCTCTTGGGACTCGTCACCCTCACCCAGGAGCGCCCCAATAAAGCCTCTTTACTTATCCCTTTCAACTCTGCTCCTCTTTCTTTCTCTGGCCCCCCGCCAATCCAAAAAAACCTTACATTTGGTGCCTAAACCCTGGAGGGTGCTTTAACTTTCAGCTGCGCCGCCCCTCCCGTGAACTCCGGTCTTAAAACCTTACAAGTGACAACTTCAGTTCAACGAGTATTTATTTACTGTATGTTGGTGTGCTAGCCGCAAGGCCAGAAAGCTAAAGATTCTACACATCTGCTTACTTTCACCCTTAAAAAAGTTAAAAACAGCTTTTGGTGGAAAGACAAAGGAAGAGAGCAAGGGCTAGAAAAAAAGGAGGCCGTCTAGAAAAACAATGTTGACTCCCCGCCCTCATTTGTACTCTAACAGCCCCCCTGCTCCCCTCCGCCCACTCTGGAATCCAAGGCGCCGAGGTCAAAGCCAGAGTGAAGGAAACTGCCCTCAGCCGCTCCCAGACGCCCCGCCCTGGAGGCCGCCACTCTCCAGCTGACGACTTTCAGTTCTAGCTGCTGTGGACTTCCTTGTTGATCTCTGCCCTTAACCACAGAACATTTCCAGAGCCTCTCCAAGGAGCGAGAAAAGGGACGTGGGGTGGGGAGGGCGACTCCGCTTTGCTCCTGGCGCGGGGACTAGGAGGGTGCAGAAAACGAACCCTGAGCCGCCGCGGGCGGTGGGCGCCACGGTTACTCCGAGGCCTCTTTCCCGCTGACTTCAGGGGAGGTTGTGCAACAACTGTGCCTGGCAGCCAAGGGGTCGAGGGGAGGGGAGACACCGCCAGGCGCCCGAGTCCGGGACCTTGGCTCCCTCCGGGCCGCACAGGCGGTTTCTCTGCGGACTCGGGCTCGGGGTGGGCGCGGCTGTGGGGGAGGGGCTGGTCATTGTGTTTGCGTTAGAGGGTGGGGCAGGGGTCCCGGGGGACCCTGGAAGCGGCGCAGGAAGTGGAGCGGGGACTCAGCAAGGGGTCCCAGCTGGCCCAGCGGTACCCTTGATCTGCCGCAGAACCATTTTAATGAAGTGTGTTCTGCCTGACAACACCTGGCAGGGCTCTGCTTCCCCTTAGCTGCGCCGCTTTACCGGCAGAGGGCAGCCTGAATCATGGCCAGAAGCTGAGCTCAAGGGTTGCCAGCATAGTAGGAGTATTAAAAGGAAGGATTAATAGCGCCTACTGGCTGTCTTTAAACAGTAAGTATTAACTGGAATAATGGAGCCCAAAACTATGCTAGGCACTCTCCGATAGCAGAGCAATATGAAAGGTAGAGGCTGTACATAGTACAGTGGCTGAGACCATTAGCTCCAGAGTCCGGTTGCCTGAGTTTGAATCCTGCCTGTACTACTTCATATCTGTGGATTCTGAGCCGGTTTCTTCATGTATGTTCCTTCCCTTGCCTCATCTCTGAAACTGTGTAATTATTAGAGTTACAGAATATTAGATATTAATGTAAAGTTGTTAGAGCAGTGCCTAGCACTGCAGAAAGTACTCAGTGAAAGTTAGCTTATATTACTTTAAATGTTTGACAGGTCCCTGTTTCTCCAAGCTCACCGTCTACGTGGTTTTATTCCCGAAAGTCTTGGCATGGCCACTGCTCAGTTCCAAGAACAGGCAGTCATTGCTGCTTCTGATTTAGCAATTTCAAAATAGTTAGTACAAGTGACTTTTGCTTAGTGAGAAATGTCAGAGGGGTTAGGGGCTCCTTTTTCTTGAACTTTCCTAACAACATAACTTTCTCTTAATGCCACCTTTGTGTTTACAAAAATTGGAGAGCTTTGAACAACGAACAAGTACAAGGAAATGAAAAATACATGAAAAGAGAAATGAGTGGATTTCTGCAGTTAGATAGAAAAGTGATGTAAAACAGCTGGATCTCATCATAGAGTAAGCAGATTGTAATTTGCAGTTCTGTGTTTGTCGTGGAGTAATTATAATTTCCAGTGGTACAATATATGATTTTATTACAGGCTTTTTTTTTTTTTTTTACTACAGCATAAATATTATTTTCTCTTTCCCTGAGGTAGTTACAAAATTTGTTTTTTAGTAATAATGGAAGCAATTATTTAAAGTTATCATGTTAATTTAATTAATTCAAGCAGGGAACAGCCCAATCATTTCCTAAACTTAGTAATGTTATGTCTTGGAATAGACTCGTCATATTAGTCAGAGTTTTCTAGAGAAATAGAACAAAAGAGATTTATTATAAGGCATTGACTCATGCAATTTGTATGCTAAAAAGTCTCACAATCAGCAGTCTGTAATCCAGAGACCTCGGAAAGCCAGAGGTATAATTCAATCTGAGCTCAAAGGCTGAGAATCAGTGGAACCAATGATGCAGGTTCCAATCTGGGTTGAAAAGATGAGAACTTGGAACACTGAGAGCAAAAGATCAATGTTCTAGCCCAAAGAATATGGCAGGAAGATGTGAATTTCTCTTACTTCCCCCTTTTGTTCTATTTAAACCCTCAAAGGAGTAGTTGTAGCCCACCCACATCCACATGGAGGAGGACAACCTCTTTCCTCCTTCCATGGATTCAAATGCTAAGCTCATCCAGAAACACCCTCTAGACATACCCACATACAAAGTTTAATCGAGTATGAAGTGGCCAGTGAAATTGACATATGAAATCCACCATCCCAGGTCTACCCCTTATCAACTTGGCACCTATATGCATGTTCTTAAACTATACTTAGTCTTACTATAAAGACAAAACAAGGTTATAATTCCACGTAACATAATACGATTATCCTGAGCACAACTGTACACTAATCCCTTCCCCAGAAGAGGAGGTAAAGTCTTTGAGTGATTTTTATTCTCCTTGCTATCCCGTAATTTAAATACTATGATGTAAAATTAAAAATATTTAAACACTATGATATAAAATCAATAACGTCTTATGTTACATGATAAGAAATTAAGAAAACAAATGCACACATTATACACAGCAAAATAAGGAGAAAATGATTATGACAATTACAGTCCTTATTTCTGTAACTTGTCATGTGGCTGTACTGGTATTTGTAACAATCTTTTTTTTTTTTTTTTGAGTCAGAGTCTTACTCTGTTGCCCAGGTTAGAGTACCATGGGGTCAGCTTAGCTCACAGCAACCTCAAACTCCTGAGTTCAAGCGAGCCTCTTGCCTCAGCCTCCTGAGTACCTGGGACTACAGGCATGTACCACAACACCCGGTTGATTTTTTTTTTACTATTTTTAGTAGAGATGGGGGTCTTACTCTTGCTCAGGCTGGTCTCAAACTCCTGAGCTTAAGAGATCCTCCTGCCTCAGCCTCCCAAAATGCTAGGATTACAGGTGTGAGCCACTGTGCTGGGCCTATAACTACCTTCATCTACTACCCTTTCTGTATTCCCTATGCCTTCAGCAAGCTCCTCAGGTGGTGTTGGTTCTTTACCTGGTGGAGTGACCCAAATATTCATTCCTAAAGGGCTGGGCCCTTCTTAGTCCTGCCTGGATTGGATTGTTGTAGTTTTCCGTTTTCTCTAATCACAGAACATGGTAATACTGAGATATGCCTTATGAGAATTCCTGTATCCCAGCATATTCTTCCTTACCTTCATTGTGGAATACTAGTCCAATTTCACCTTAGTTGTGAGAATCAGTCACCCCAGCCAGTACAGTAAATGGGTTCTTTGCTTGCTGATTTAAGGCATGAAGAGTCTAAAATGGCTCAAGAAGTCTTAACTTCCAGTTCAGTAAAATTATTATTATTATTATTGCTGTTTCTAGTTGGAAGATATGCTTCTTTTGGTGTGAGATTGACAAAAATGATCTTTTATATGTATAAATTTAGTCTTACTTATATAATTCTTCATCTAATAAAACCTAAAACACTAATGTAGCTTGAAAACTTTAGTTGACTTTGGTTACATGTGTTTATTAGCTTATTGTTCACCGTATAGATTACTTCAAGAGAAATATAAATTTTACTTTTTTTGCCCTTCTGGTCTGATGAGGTTCATAGCAGTTGATTTCTGACCAATTGATGCAAACTGAGGTTCCTTTGGTTCTAAGAAAATCCAGTAAGTTAAATCAGTAACACAAACACATTTTTGGATTTATCCCAGGGTCAAGTAAACCCATACTGAATTATTCAACCACTGCTGAACTTCCTGAGTATATTGTCAATGAAAAACAACCCAAACTCTGTGAAATAATTTAAAGAAGTTTATTTTGAGCCAAATATGTTTGAACATGGCCCAGAGAGCCACACCCAACAAGACTTGAGTAAATGCTCTCACCAGGGTTGGGTTATAGTTTAGTTTTATACATTTTAAGGAGACAGGAATTATATGTAAAGTCATAAATCAATACATGGAAGGGGTACAATGGTTTGGCTCCAAAAGTCAGGACATCTTGAAGTGGGAAATTACAGGTTATAAGTGGGTTTAAAGATTCTTTTATTTGTAATTTGTTAAAAAATTGAAGTTTTGCCTAAAAGCTTGGAATGTTTTAAGATAAGGAAATCTGTTAATCAGAGACAAGCCACAAGGAAATCTGTTAACCAGAGACAAGCCACGGGACATATACAGAGACTGTTAAGTAAATTGATGACCTGCAGGTATGATTTAAGTTTTGTCTTATATAGCCTTCGCCTGTTAATGAGTTACAAAGGATAGCTTCAAGAAGGGAGAGGGGCATTCATGACGCATGTCTGACCACCCTTCTCATGGCTAGGCTAGCAACTCAGTTTTAGGGTATTTCTGGGGTCCTCTGGCCAAGAGGGGGGCCATTGAGTCAGCTGAGGGCTTAAGATTTTATTTTAGTTCACAATTTAAAATTCAGAGGTAAATATAATTGCAATGTTCTTAAGAGTTTTACTAATTATGAAATTTTCTGCTTGAAGTCAGCAATGATAAAAAATAACGTTGAAACAAAGAAGAAGGAGGCAGTTTCTTCTTGGGAACACTAGATTTTAGTTGAGGGTGTAGAGAAATCAGGTAACTTAGATAACATTTAGGATTGCTCACTGGGAGTTTATAAAAGGACAGCCAACAGTGGAGTGCACCTGGAAGGGAAAGGCTAATTTGGATTAGTGTGTGGGTCCAAGATAAAAGAGTTGGGTAACAGAGTTTTTGCCTGATGTGCTAATTGCAAGTAACAGGCTTGAAGAGGGTTGGGATTTACAATAGACAGAGAAAGTAGTGGCTGCACAGGAGTAGGAAAGACTAGGATGGATGGGATCAAGGCACTGGAAGGCAGAGGTATTGAGTAGAATATTATTGTTATTTATGTTTCTGTAGAAATAACCAAGTACAAAGTTTCACTTGGATTGTCAAGGTGCTACAGTGATGCCGGCTGTGGAGAGTGGGTTCTGCAGTAAAGAAAACATGTCTTGATGCAAAGAACAGAGTGTCAAGCCCTCTCAAATTTACCATTCAAGTTAGGCAAAACAGGTCCACAGCACCTGGAATTTGCAGAGATAATTGTAACAGTGTGCCCTGAAATTAACCTTTCTTGCTCCCCTGCTGGACCATTCCTGGAGCCAGGCTGAGAGGTGGGCACTGGACTACATGCTAACTTTAGGCTGCATAAGTTGTGAAGGCTGTTTTTAGCTCGGTTAACTTTTGGGGTCTTTAGGCTCACAGTGTTCCTTCTTGGCTTTCTGCCTCATTGGACCCTCTCCACAAAGGCTTTTAGAAAGTGCTCACCATCATGGGCTGACCAACAAGGTCTAAATTCCTACTCAGAAAGAAAGGGAAATGGGGTAAATCACAAAGGGCTTAAATGACTGGCTAAGTCTGCACTAGATGAATAAAAATGAATATCCATGAATAGGAATGTATGGTTATAGAATATTTTGTTTCTCCAGTTGTATTGGACCTATAAATGTATAGACAACCTATTAATATCAGGTCTTCTTTTTCAGAACTATTTAAATGATGAACCAAAAAAGTAAGTAATTTGCTTGTGTTTAATTTCCTTCCTATAATATTAAATCTGTTATTAACTTGTTCTTTGTCATTTTTTTTAGTTTATGAAAGAATATTATTTGTATCTGTGTTTCCCCATTGTAAATCCCAATTTCAGCACTTCTAAAAACTTTGTAAGATATAAATGAGACCATGGAACTCACTCTTCTGCTTAAAATCCACCAGTGCTTGCCAATCACACTTGGAACAAAATACGAACTTCTTACTAAGGGCTTCCCTAGATGAACTGCTTCCTGTTGCTTTACTGACAGTCATTCCTAGTCTTTCTGTCTCTTATGACATTCTTCTTTCACAAGCATGCCAAATTCATTCCAAAATCAGGATTCTTACATTTGTTTTTCCTTCCTCTTGGAGCATCTCTCAACAGATCTTCACATAAAGCTTTCCTCTTCTCATCTTTTAGATTTCAGCATAAATTATATCAATCTAAAGTAACTGCCTTGTACTCTTCCCTTTCCCTCATATATTTTCTCCATTACAACAATACAAAAATCTTTTTATAAAATTTATTTTCTGTCTCTCAGAAGTTGACTGTAAGTTCTCTGAGAGCAGATTGCCTTTTACATAGCTGTATCCTCTGATTCTACAATGGATCCAGTCACATTATAGATCATTTGTGTATATTTATTCATTGTGGAAGGAATAAATGAAAAAACTGTATTTAAAGTCATTTGTATGTGGTTTAATCTGTTTGCTAAGTCTTAGTTTTTAATGGTATATGAGCCTGTCATTAGTGTTCCAATTAAAGGTAATGCCTATTATAAGTATTAAATTTTTCATGGCTTTTAGTGTTAAAATATTGTGGAACACAGTCTCTTGACATTATATTCCGTTTCTATGGAACCACTACTCTGGACTATACGAATAAGTTCACAAAGTTTAACTGCAATACACATTTACAAGGAACATAAAAATTACATTTATTAAATTTCTCCCTCTATTGTGCTTAATAAGTAATTTTTACTGTTATAACTTTTGCTTTCCTTGTTTCTCAAATTATACATTCCAGAGAGCTGAGAATGCTAAATTGTAAAATTTAATTTTGTAACCTAAATATCATAATCAGTGTTTTAAGAAAAATATTGAGAGGAACTTAAGACACCATGGATTAAAGCTCCAGGCAAACTGTTAACCCAGACAAATATCTGGAACCTATAAGAAGAAATGACATGGTTTTACCATTGTACTAGGGTTTCTGAACTGTGGAACTATAATATTTTGGGCTGGACAGTTCCTTGTTTTCAGGGGAATGTTCTGGGCATTTTAGGATGTTAGGCAGCATCCCTGGCTTCTACCTAACAGATGCCATTATTGTCCTCCCCTCCAGTTGTGACTAAGAAATGAATCTCTAGACCTTGTCAATTAGTTCTTTGGGATGGGGGGCGGCAAAACCTCCCCTACTTCTGTATATATAGGAGGCTCCATTTATTAGAATTCCAGAGTTATCAATTTTCCCAGGTGCCTTGGCCCTAAAAATGTGGCTCAAAGCCTTTATTTTGGGCCCTCTACCTCATGCCATCTCTCTTTTCCATGAAGGCATGCCAGAATCTTTATGTAGGTGACTCTAGATTATGGTTGGTTTACTGTCATTTTCTCAGGTATTAAAGCATTTTGAATGGTGAGGTTTAAGTCTGTGGGTGAACTCTATTCACAGCCCACTACCCTCAAAATGGAAGTAGATAGGAAACTGTGGATATTTCATTGAAAAGTCTTTGAAGATAAAAGCACACGTTAAGCTTCACAAATGCAGGATTTCTGACCTGAGAAGTCAGTTTGTAGATGGCTAGGGTAATCCTAAAAGGGTTGGTGATTTTTTCTGTGCAGTAACAAATTATTTTACCTGTTGCTATTTCAGGGCTCCCAGGACATACTGGATACCCTAAGCCCCAGGCTGGCTACCCAGTCCCACCAGCTGGCTACCCAGTCCCACCAGCTGGCTACCCAGTCCCACCAGCTGGCTACCCAGTCCCACCGCCTGGCTATTCACATGCTGGCCCAGCTGGCTTTGCTGTTCAGAATCAGCTTGTACATAATCAGCCAGGTGGACCTGCAGGGGTACCATGGATGCCAGCACCACCACGTCCATTAAACTGTCCACCTGGATTGGAATATTTAAGTCAGGTAATCTTAAATACATAAAATATTCATAAAAAAACAAAACTGTGCTTCCAGTTTACTTACCAGATGAATTATAGTTAAGTAATTACTTATTTACTTACCATTATTAAGTAATTAAAGTCAGAAATGGTAAACAACATGTTCTGTTAACAGATCCTTAATTCTTCTGGGTTAAGTTCATTTTTAAGCAAAATATAAATGTCATAGGTAATTGTTTTCTATGATCTTGAATATAATGTGTTAATAGTCAAAAGCAAATGTCTATTAAGCACAATTTTCTAGACTTTGTCCTAGAAAGCATGATACATGTATTAATTCCCTTAATGGTTATAGAATCTCTATGATACATGGGTGCTATAATTATCACCATTTTACACAAGAAGAAACTGAGGTCCGGAGAAGTTGTATATCTTGCTCAATGATAAAAACCTAAGGAAGTAGAGCTGGCTTTTTAATCCTGGTACCTTTATTCTGGATTTTGTGCTTTTAAATTTCAATATTGAGGCCGGGCGCGGTGGCTCACGCCTGTAATCCTAGCACTCTGGGAGGCCGAGGTGGGCGGATCGTTTGAGCTCAGGAGTTCGAGACCAGCCTGAGCAAGAGCGAGACCCCATCTCTACTAAAAATAGAAAGAAATTATATGGACAGCTAAAAACATATATAGAAAAAAATTAGCCGGGCATGGTGGTGCATGCCTGTAGTCCCAGCTACTCGGGAGGCTGAGGCAGGAGGATTGCTTGAGCCCAGGAGTTTGAGGTTGCTGTGAGCTAGGCTGACGCCACGGCACTCACTCTAGCCTGGGAAACAGAGTGAGACTCTGTCTCAAAAAAAAAAAAAAAAAAAAAATTTCAATATTGAATAATTTCCTTGACGTGTGAAGGAAACTCTCAGTAAAACATAGAGTTCAGCTTTAGTATGTGGTACCCAAAAAAGAGTTAATATTTTGTGTGTCAGGTGACTAATATTTTTGTATAATTATTATTTTTTTTTTTTTTGAGACAGAGTCTCACTCTGTTGCCCAGGCTAGAGTGAGTGCCGTGGCGTCGGCCTAGCTCACAGCAATCTCAAACTCCTGAGCTCAAGCGATCCTCCTGTCTCAGCCTCCCGAGTAGCTGGGACTACAGGCATGCACCACCATGCCCGGCTAATTTTTTCATATATATTTTTAGCTGTCCATATAATTTCTTTCTATTTTTAGTAGAGATGGGGTCTCGCTCTTGCTCAGGCTGGTCTCGAACTCCTGAGCTCAAACGATCCGCCCACCTCGGCTTCCCAGAGTGCTAGGATTACAGGCGTGAGCCACCACGCCCGGCCAGTATAATTATTAAAATTACATTTTTATGACATTACTTCTGTTCTTTGGAAGATTCAGTTTTACAAATGTCACCAATAAGGGGAAAAGAAGTCCTGGATTTTGCTATACTACATGATAGACTTCCTCAGCAATGTGAGGTTTAATATTTGGTTTGTGTTAGAGATCAGATAAGTAAAATAGGAATATAAAGTTTTTGTGGGTCCAATCTATGAACAAACATTTTTATGATGTTCAACTTGTTTTCAGTCAATGAATTCTCTCTCCTACACTCTCTCTAACTTAATTTCCCACAGTGCACCTGGGCAGTGTACACTATAAGAATATTTAGTAGTCCATATTTTTCTAAGAAATGCCCTAAATAGGTATTTTAAAAAATCAGGGTCTCAAAAAATATGTCAAAGAAGTTATTAGCACACAAATGATGATATTAAGTACACTTGAAAAGAATAATTTTCAGACTTGCAGAAGTGGTAAAATGGAGTAAAAAATATCTCTATACATCATAAGCCTCATTTAGAAGGAACATTATCTTCTGATTTTTAAAGAGATTTCAGTATAAGTGGATTGACCTAAATTTTCCCACTTTAATAGTGAATGCTCTCAGTAGACATATAGTATTTTTAATTAAAAATATGTTAACTGTAGTTTAACACTAAAAAGTAATATAAACTATTATTAAAATTTAATAATTATAATTGATGATAATTCAATACATGTAGTATTAAACAAAAACATGAATATTAATTTGGTTGGCTAAAAAACGTTTAACATACAATTTAATTTTCTTCTTACTATGATAGATAGATCTGATACTGATTCATCAGCAAATTGAGCTTACAGAAGGTATGTGTTCATTGTATTGACCTTATTTCTAGAAATAAAAGAGATTTAAACAGATAAAGACACATCAAATACCACAAATATAACACACTGAGTGATGTGCTGTGGTAAATCTGATTACTTACAAATGTCTTTCTTCACAGTAATGACATCAGCAGTTCATTTCTGAAAATTAGAAATCAAATGGTAAAATACAGTTGGCCCTCCTTCTCCTGGTGTTCTATAGGGAAGGATTCAATCAACCATGGATCACCTATGTTAAAACAAAATTGCATCTGTACTGAACATGTGCAGACTTTTTTCTTGTCTTTATTCCCTCAAATAATCCAAATATAACAATTATTTACATTGTATTTGGTATCGTTACTAAAAATTTGGTACTTGTCCCTGTGGCCAAACGAAGAATGAGGACATGTGGTTTGAGGAAAAGGAAAGAAAATTTTATTAATTTGCTGGCAAATGAGGAGGACAGCAGATTCTCATCTTAAAGAGCCATCACCCTCTTTTTAAGCAGAAACACAGAGCTTTTAAAGGTGTTTTCAGCTTTGAGCTATTGCTATTTAACTCCTGTGAAGATAATCTCCTGATCCCTGACAATTTTGTTGAACCATCTCCTGTAGTTTAAGGTGCTAGAAAACAAAGAACATTCCTTTGTTCCTCTGATTACTGGCCTCAGGCAAGAATGCAGGTTTTAATTCCCAAAGAGGGTGAAGGATTTTAAAGAAACAACTCATAAAACATCTTGCCCTTTTTCAGACCCTTACTTCTGTTACAGTATTATAAGTCATCTAGAGATGATTTAAAGTGTACAGGAGGATGTACACAAAGTATATGCAAATACTATGCCATTTTATATTAGGGACTTGAGCATCCTGGGATTTTGGAATCTACAGGAGGTTCTGTAACCAATCTCCCACGGACACTGAGGAATGGCTGCATTATGATGATGGACATCTTTCCGTATGTTATGATGCTGACTTAGAAGGAATACAATCAAGACTTCTTACATTTGCTTCTCTCTCTATAAGTCACTGTAAGTGATTTAATCACTTTACCTGACTTCTACCACTTCAGTTCTTTTCTCTCCAATTTGTGATCACCTTGAAAATGGCACAGAATCACATGTAATAGTTGAGTTACCTTAGTACATTTACAAAGCAAGTGAACTTTTTGAATTTGGATGGGAATGTTTTGGAAAATTATTGTTCATGCCTAGAGTTTCTTTTGGAAGTCCAGATGAGCTATATAAAAACTTTGTTCCATGGGCTGTAGATTACCAGTTTGGATGCAGGGAGTGTTGAAGGATGAAGGATGCAGACTTGGCTTCCTAGAAGAGCACTGCAACTCTTGCTGAAAGCCTGGATACTACCAGATGCTTTCCTGGGTCCAGTGTTCCCTAGCTGCAAAAATAAACTTAGGAAAGCACTAAATGATTCAGAATAGCTGCTAGGGGAATGAGACCCCGGGTAGATTTATGAACCACTGTCTCTTCTTTCTAGATATAATTAAGATATTCCTGCTAGGTATAATGAAAACTGCTGATTTTTAGAATATATCTGTTAAATCCATTTTCACCTATATGTAGTTTCTTTCACTGGTAGAAATTAGAACATGATTGTACAAGCAGAGAAATAGATTATGTTAAAATATATTGTCAATGGATAAGAAGCCAAATTCTGTAGAATAATTTGAAGAGGTTTATTCTGAGCCACATTTGAGGACCATGTCTTGGAGCCATGCTCAAGAAGCCTTGAGCAAGTGGACTCGCTGTGGTTGGGCTACAGTTTGGTTTTATACGTTTCAGGGAGACAGGAATTACACGTAAAGTCATAAATCAGTACATGGAAGACATACATTGGTTTGTCCTGAAAAGGGGGGGCATCTCAAAGTGGGGACTTACAGGTTATAGGTGGGTTTAAAGACTCTTTGATTTGTAATTGGCTAAAGAAATGAAGCTTTGTTTAAAAGCTTGGAATGTTTTAAGTTAAGATAAGGAAGTCTGTTAACCAAGGACAAGCCATGGCCATATACCAAGACTTAAGTGATTTGTTACATAAATTGAGGACCTGCAGGTGTGGTTTAAGCTTTGTCTTGTAAAGCCTTAGGCCTGTTAATGAATTACCAAGAATATCTTCAGGAAGGGAAGAGAGCATAATGAGGCATGTTTGACCTCCTTCTCATGGCCAGCAACTCAGCTTTAGAATATTTCTTGTGTCCCCTTGGCCAAGAGGTGGTCCATTCAGTTAGCTGGGAAGGGCTTATTATTTTATTTTAGTTCACAATGTGATTGTCACCTATTACATTTAAATTGCTTATAATGTACATTATTAGATATTTATAATGTCTTGATTTTGTGTAGTTTCTCTAAACTAAATTTTCTCTGGAAAGGAGCATTTTTTTTTGTTAATTTTTATACTAAATTATTTAAAATACTTTATTATATGTTATCCATTATTGAGATTTTAAAATCCAAAAGACCAGATACTAAATATTATATAGCACTCCATTTATATTTTTTAGACTTATAAGTTTTAGGTATTTGTGCAATATATGTGTTTCATTGTGAAATGGAAAAGTTAGCACTTTTTAATTCTTGAGTTTTTAAGTGGTCTTCAATTTTCTTGTTTTCTTTTTTTTCCTCAAATTGAAAGTTTATATTATTTTTTAACATTATGAGTAATACGAAAAGATAAAGATTATTCTGTCTATTTTTAGCATATGGGACTAGGACAAGCACTTATACCTTCCCCCAGTTGGAAAATTAATAGATGCTAAAGATATAACCGTAGAATTCTTTTGTTTGTTTTTATTTTTCAAGTAATGGTAAAGAAACTTTGAAATTGTATAAGCCCAATGATCTCATTTTGCAGACAAATAAATTTAAGATTTTCAATATTAAGCTATATAATTAATTAGATGGATAATAGATGCCCTCTCCAGAATTAATTTCATTTTTTTAATTAGTTTTAAAATATTTTCACAAACATTTGGCTGTGGCAGATATTGAAGTCAAGTATAGTTCCTATAAAAGCAGAGTCCAGGCCCTGTTTGAGTCCCACTGGAGACATTTAAGAGAGTTTGTGATGATATAACTTGTCGTTAACTTAAACAGTAAGTAACAACATGTAACACAGGGAATACCTTGGAAAAAAAAAAAACACACAAAAATGTTTTCTGTCTCTTTGAATCTTCTCCCACTCATTTTGGGAACTGGAGCCTGCATCCTCAGGCCAGTGGTCAAGTGAGGCAAAGGAGTATCTTTGTTCTTTGCACTGCAGGGAATGGCCTAGCAGAGCCATCCTGGCAAAGGTCCAGGTGGTAGAGTTCCCAGCAGATTCTGGAGATAAAAGGATCAGGGCCATCAGCTATAGTTGAACAGCAATTGCCTGAAGCTGAATGGCTTCCTTCTAAAAGCTCTGTATTTCTGCTTATTATTAGGATAATGGCATCATAGACGGTAGTCTCCATCTTCCTCATTTGCCAGCAAATTAATGAACTTCTCTTTCTTTCTCCTCAAACTGGTTATTCTTGTTCTGATGTGGCTTCGAGGACAGGTGCTGAGCTTTCAGTAACAAGAAAACAAGAGTCACACTCAACTGAGGTTTATTAAGCCAAGATTTTAAGCAGGCGCCTGGGAAAAGCACAGCCCACAAAGTCTCTGTTGTGGACTGGGCTCTCCTCAGAAGGTTTTGAGAATTTCACGTTTAAAGGAAAAAAAGGGTGCACAGAGAAAAGGTGAGGGGTGAAGGAGGTGAGCAGTGAGCCAGTTGATGGTACTGTTGTGAAGTTCTAGTTGGTACTCAGAAAATCTACATACTGTAAGGTGAACATTCAAAACAGGGGATGGAGGAAAGAGTCAATGCTGTGGTATTTTCAGGGTGGGTAGCAGAGTGACCATATCTCTTCCTTGGCTTACATCTGTGGAGACAAACTTGTAATCAACATTTAAGGGTTTATGCAGGCTACAGTCCTAAGGTTATAATTGGCATGCACTCATTTTATAGGGGCTATGTATCTTGAAGGGTATTTTAGGGCTGAAGGAAATAAAAAATATTTTACCCCAAAATACATTTCTTTGAGATATTTTGAGATGGTTATGGGCAAACGAATAATACTATAAGGCTGTCTGGAGCTGGGGGAGAAATTTGCTTCTGTAGATAATCTCTGTTAAATGCAGCCAGGCCCTGACTACTTGATCTGGGACAGGTTTGCTGAGAGTCTGACACCCTAAAAGGTCTGAACAAAAACATTTTCGTGAGGGCTGTTATCGTGAGGTTTATCTGCATAATAAGACCACCTTGCCAGCCAGGCATTCTTTCTGCCTTACATACCTTGTCCACCAAAAAGAAACCTTGTTTAGTCATTTTATAAGCCCTTTTGTCAGGTTTCAGTCTGAAATGATGGTTCTTAGTGCACTCATGGCTGAAGAATGACCAGACACACCAAAGTAAGGCAAACATGAAAATGAGGTTTATTGAGGAGAGAAAGATAGGATTATAGGGCAAAAACAAGATACAGGTTTACAGAGCATGATACATACACACATACGACCAGAGATTGTCACAGCAAAGGGAGAGCAAAATGAAGGTCACAAAAAAAGGGGTTTGGTTATGGTCTATATCTTGTTTTATAGTGTCTGGATTGGGACCTCCCTAGTGGCTCAGATGTCATCATGGAACCACTTTGACTGAAAAGTTGGGAGTTGCATTACTATGCATGCGATTTGTTCTAGGTCAAATTCTAGACTCTATGTTACCTATGCTGCTTGGCCATGGACTAAGAGAGTCCTCTGCATTCTTTTGCAGCTGGTGCACTGCATTCTGATTGGCAAATTCATAGGGTATTCCCTACTCCCTGAGGTATCATGGTAGTTCAGGGGAGGATTAGGGTGGAGCAGGACCAAGATGCGGGCAATAGCATCCACTTTTGTCCCTAGGAGACCTGGAATCCCTCGCTATCTACCTCTAACACTTTCATTTCTTAAAAAAAGATTCCTGTACCTCACTGGGGAGAGAATGGTAGTGCTTGTGCAACTCAGTTCTTAGGCTCAGTTCTCTCTTTTGCCAGAATGAATTTTGGGGCATCCTGAGATTTTTATTTTTCCTTTACATTGTGAAGGACATACCTGTATCATGCCCTTCTGTAAACAAATGAGACCATTCATTGTTCCTTCCTGGCTCTAAGCAAGGAGAGAATTCCAATGTTTGGATCAATACGCCAATCCCTTTGGTAAGATACCATGTGGGTGTCAAAATTAAACGTCCTTCTGTTTCCTTCATGAAGAGATTAACAAATCTAAGGTGCAGAGTTCACTGAAGGTGTCTGTGGTCTAGATATTGTATGAGTTGAAGGTCTAGTTACCAAATACCCCCTGTTCTTGTCTGATACCCATCTCCCACTTCTGCACTATTTCTGAGCTAAGCAGGGGTGCCCTGGGCCCAATGTGATATTCTAATTCACCTTCCATTTTCACTTTTTCCCTTAAAGTGCCATATTCAGAGTAAGCCCTCTTGTTGCCTTCATTCAAACACATTGTAAAAAATAAGACAAGTATGGCTTATGAAACAAAATCTCAAACCACTTTATTTAATGTATTTCATAGATCAAAAACATAGCACTCTTCTTATATTCCCCTCCATAATGGATGAAAATGTTATCAAAACTGCAAGGAGATTTCGTCCTAGGTCCAGTCACTTATTGCCCAAAGATCCAATTATTGAGACTAGGGAATTTTTAATATGAAAGATGTCTTGATTGGAGAACATAGAAACTGCTTCAAATCCATCTCCTCTACTAACAGAGATCATGGGCTTTTTAAGGAGGGGCCACATGCCTTGGGGCAGGTCCAGGGTGATGATGAATCTTGGCGTCAAAAAGTCTGCTCTGGAGCCTTCAGAATCTCGACTCCTTTGGCTTGCAGAAAATCCATCATTTCTGGGAAACAACTCAAAAGGTCAAGTAGTTAGTTAAGGGAGAGGATTATAAAAAACATATAGGGGTCATTGAAATTTGTTCATGGAGCCAGTTATAAAAATTCTACCAGATAAGTGGACATTTTGTCCATACACCTAGCACCAATGTTTCGACCTGTAGCATCTCCCCAACTTTAGCAGCAATATCTCCCTTTCTGACAGAAGTCTATGGAATTAGGAAGATATGACTTGTTTTCTTTTCCGTGTCTCAAGTAAGAACTCCTAATTTGTTGATACCTTAATAGATTCTCCTCCTTTGCTTTTGCTTTTTTTTTTTTTCTGGTCTGGATCATCTCTAAACACCTTTCTTTTTCCTTCTTCCTGTGCTGATATTCCTATGATGATATTTCAAAATATCATCTAAATCTGATATAGCTAGATATTATAGTATCCTTAGAACAGAGTTAATGTTTTTTAGCATAGAGGTGACTAATTTCCTCTTTTTGTTTTTAGTCCTATTTGGTTTTGAAAGCAATAACACGTATGAAATCAAGAACAGGTTTGGACAGAGGATTTACATTGCAGCAGAAGATACTAATTTTTGTAACCGAAATTGCTGTGGGCCAGATAGACCTTTTACCTTGAACATTCTTGATAATATGTGTCGAGAAGTCATAACTCTGGAGAGACCACTAAGATGTTCCAGCTGTTATTGTCCCTGCTGCCTTCAGGAGGTCTGTGAGCAATTACCAGGGCACTATGTAAAGTAGTTCAGCAAGAATTTTCACCCTTTCATTGAATATATATAATCAATTGAGATTTAAAGGAAAGTGAATCAACAAGCCATACGTTTAGTTTCCTGAGTCAATTGTATAGGAAGGAAGGCAAGTGAACAATAGCTAATGGTTAGCCCCAAGTCCCTGAGTAGTCTTCCTCCTGGGGTTGAGCAACAGGTCTGAGAATTGTTGACATTCAGGAAAGGTCAGATAGAGCATCTCAGTCTAATCACTTACTGCAAATGACTATGAGAAACATGGCCAAAGCCAGCGGAGTTACACAGTTGAGAACATCCTAAAATACTCTTCTAGGAGCACACAGACAGAAGAATGAGGGAAAGAACAGATGTGTTCACCTCACAATTTTGGCCAAGCTACTAAGCCATAAACCTAGGAAAATCCCTCTCCAAAAAATTGCATCTCCTGTGTTTTTCATTTCTCATTTTTCAAATAAAAACTTATATTATGTGTGTCATCTGTAATAGGGATACTTGAGGTGAGAGTATCTTGATCTCTGTAAAGACCAGCTGCTTCTGTTTCATATTATTTGGCAGCCTAGAGAATATGGCTTTCAGAGGAGACACCAAAGCACAGAGACTTTATAGGAAAGTTGGCTTTGCCTGGATCCCATTGGCTGGAGTCTAGCTGTGCCTGGGTAACTCAGTCATCCCATGCAGGTTCCTGTGACAGCATGACACAGATAGAGATACAGGCACATAGTTATTTATAGTCTAATACTGTACTTATTTTGAGAGGATAACTGAAGTTATTTATAACGAAATACTTTGTTTTCCGTTTAGGTTAGGTATTATTTTATAGTCATAAAAATACCTGAGGAAAAACTGAGATTTTGATGGGAAATTCTCTGCAACTTGAATGCCATATTAACATACATTACACTATTTAGTCTTTAATAGAGGTCCTAGGAAGTCCTCATTTACAGATGAACATACCTAGACACTCTCAAAGTTTCACAGCTAATAAATAGCAGAGCCCAGATTTCGGGCCCGTATTCTTTTTGTTATAGCACCATTGGCACTCGTATGTAAGAACTGTACCAGTGGTCAGTGCTCTCTTCATGTATATAAACCACTGTTTTTAAAGGAGTTTAAGAAAACAGTTTCTTAGTAATTTAGATGTGTAAGGATGTGTTGTGAATTAAGTGGCATTTAGAACAATGTCTGGCATTTAGAAGGTGCTCAATAAATGAGAGCTATTATTGGACATTTTTATTATGATGATTATTCCATTTACATATATTCTTTTGTTTTTGTAGATAGAAATCCAAGCTCCTCCTGGTGTACCAATAGGTTATGTTACTCAGATCTGGCATCCATATCTGCCAAAGTTTGCAATTCAAAATGAGAAAAGAGAGGATGTACTAAAAATTACTGGTCCATGTTTTGTGTGCAGCTGTACTGGAGATATTGATTTTAAGGTAAAAAATGTCATAATGTTTATAGGATTTGCCTTCCTAATGTTAGTAAAATATAATTTTTCAAGATGTTACAGATGCATTAAATAAGTATTTGTATACTGATAGCTCAAGAGGGAGACAATATGCTCATATATTTGGTCAGAGAGGTAGTAATTACACTGATTAAAGGTCAGTTTTGATTACGGTAAATGAGAAAAAAAGAAGCTGAGTTATGTCAAACAAAAATACGTAAAATATCTAACACTTAAACATGGTGATTTCTGTATGGTGACACTGTATATTATCCATTTTAAATTGACCATTAAACTTGTCATCTAAGTGATTGCCAAAGCCTGGATCCTTTCTTAATCTGAAATACAGGCTGCCAGTGTTGTAGGCCACATTCAGAAGGTCTCACATCTTTGATTTCCTACAAAAAGCCCAATTATGCAAAGATAGTTTTGAGAAAGTTTGTATAATTTATATACCCAATTATGCTGCTCTGTGTTCTCTCCTTTGTCCCTCTATTAAATTAGGTCATTGGAAACCATACTATGTCTGTATGTTTAATTTATGGAGGAATTTCATTATAGCAGTTCTCCAACAGATGGCCTAGCCTTATAATCCAAACTCTGGAGATTTTATATTTAATCTTGATTTTTTGATTCTCTTGGAAATCTAGTAAATCTGATAAACTAGTCTCACAATTTCACAGAATGGGGAAAAAATTACCCTAACGCTGAGCAGGGCTATACCCTTATGATAAGATGTGGGAACTCTGGCAGTATCCCCCCACATCTTCCCCAAATTTTGCACCATACAGCTTCATTCTGTTATATCATCTGTCTGCCTTTTCTAATCATACGGTTTTCAATTTCTTTGTTAGAATCTAGTTATACAAAGATGACTCCTTCTCCTTATTGACTTTATAATCTAATGATAGAAAAGGGCAATTCTAAGAAAACACATGTGATGTAGGGACTTTAAAAAGGCTCTTATAAAGAGATACATATTATGTCATGCCTGTGTGTGTGTGGGTATATGTGAAGTGTGTGTGTGTGTACGTACTGTGTTTGTATAAAGAGTTTATACTGGGATATATGTAAAAATAGTTCTCCTTGCATGCCTGTCAAAAATCCAGACAAGCTCCTTCCATTGCAGGGCTCCTAAGCAGGTCTTTTCCGCAGCCTGCAGGCACCTCGCCTCCATCCGCTGTCACATCCTGCTACCTGGACAAAGTGCTGCTGCTGTCAGGGACCCGCTGCCCTGGCCTCAGAGGCTGCCAACTTGGCCAGGCTGCTGGGCTGGGCCCACCAGCTGCCCATTGTTTACTGTAGCCAGTATTCACACCAGACACCAGTCACCACTATGGCAAGGCAGGAGATGGCCCTAACTTCTTCAAGATAGTGAAGGACTTATTTGCCCGTGGTGCCATCATCTTGGAGAACAAGCTGATGAAAGACCTGAGGACCCAGAAGAATGGGCAGGAGAAATGAACCTTGTGTGCGGCATTCTGCAGATCACCAAACCATGTGACCATGTGCTGAGCCTCCCCATCCCATCCAGCACAATGACAGCTCCTGGGAGGTCATCCAGGGCTATGGGGCCCAGCAAAATCAGCATTGCATGCCCTGCACTGATGTGAGTGTAGATGAAGTAAAGGCTTTGGGTTCTCTGATGACATATAAGTATGCAGTGGTTAATGTGTCATTTGGGGGCGCTAAAGCTAGTATTAAGAAGATGAAGCCCAAAAACTGTACCGATAATGCAAGGAGATTCACCATGAAGCTAGAAACAAGAATTTTATTGGTCCTGATATTAATGTGCCTGCCCTGGACATGTGCGTGGGTGGGCAGGAGATGTCCTGCATTGCTGACACTTATGCCAGCACCATAGGGCACTTGATATTAGTGCACATAACTGTGTTACTGGTAAACCCCTCAGTCAAGGAAGCATCTATGGACCATCTCTGCTACTGGCTGTGATGTTTTCCATAGGACTGAAAAATTCATCAATGAAACTTCTTACATGAGCTTTTTAGGAATGACATCAGGGTCTGAGGATAAGGCAATTTTTGTTCAGGGATTTGGTTGGTGTTGGTCAATCTCATGGGAGTGTATGGAATTCGGATGATTGGACTCAAAGGAATTGGAAGACTACAAATTGACATGAATAAAGTCTGGGCTTCTCCAAGGCAAAGCCCTATGAATGAAATGTTCTCAAAACTGCAAGGGTATTTTGGCCTAGGTCCAGTTGCTTGCCTCACAAAGATCCAGTTATTGAGACAAGGACCATATCCAAGGAGGAAGGGAATTTTTAACATGAAAGACATCTTGTCATGAGAACTGAGAAGCTTCCTCAAATCCATCTCTCTGACTAATGGAGATCATGGGCTTTTTAGGGTGGGGCCATGTGGCTTGGGGCAGGTCTAAGGGGATGGCGACTTTTGGTGTCTGGAAGTCTGCACTGAGGCCTTCAAAATCTCAACTCCTTTGTCTTGTAGAAAATTCACCATTTCTGGGAAATAACTCAAAAGGTCTAATAGTTAGTTAAGGGAGAGGATTGTAAAAAACCATATAGGGGTCATTGAAATTTGTACATGGAGCTGGTTATAGAAGGATCTTGGAGGCTGACTGTGACATACTGATTTTTGCTGCCAGCGAGAAGCACTTGACCAAATCCAGTACACTCAGAGTCAAATCCAAGATCATCGCTGAAGGTGCCATAGGCCAACAGCAGAATTAAGTCTGCAGGCATGCAGAATGCAAGAGTAGTGGAAGCTTGGTAGTTTCCATCTAAATTTCAGAGGATGTTTGAGAAAGCCTGGGTGTCCAGGCAGAGGCCTCCCCCAGAGAAACTCTGCCAGGGCAGTGCCAAATGTGGTGTTGGAGCCTCCACCCAGAGTCGCCACTGGGGCACTGCCTAGACGATATATGGGAATGGGAGGGGACCACCACCCTCCAGACCCTAGAATGGTAGAGCCACCAGCAGCTTGAAGGCTCAGCCTAAAAAAGCCACAGGTGCCAGACTCCAGCCCATTTGAACAGCCATGTGGGTTGTGCCCAGCAAAGCCACAGGGGCGGGGCTTGCCCAGGGCTTCAAGGCCTACCCCTCACACCAGTGCACCCAGGAGGCAGGACATGGAGTCAAAGGAGATTATTGTGGAGCTCTAACATTTAAAGCCTGCCCTGCTGGGCGGGGCCAGGTGAGGGAAACATGTTCAGTCTACCTGTTTAGTCAAAAGATAAGGAAATTTTGCCCTTCTTTCTTCTCACCAGCTAAACAGTTGTCAGGGGTTGTCATGAACATGTATACTTGTATCATTATTCCAAACTTCTGTTGAGTACAAAGAACACGAGGCAGTGTGTGTTTATTTTGCAGCTATTTTTTCTGCACCTGTGCTGTAGGTAAATCCCATCCTTCTGCAATTCTTTTATCAGAGAAAGTAAAAGTTGAGTATGAGGAACCTGGAAATGTTTTCACAAACAGTATTTGCCATTGACACCTTGACATTGGTCCTCTTTTTCAAAAGGAAAATTTAATATTCCTCCTCTATATTGGAATAATAGAAGCCAGGAACTCCTGCTGATTCTAGCAATTATCCCTGGAAACTCTAATGGCCAAGAATGTTGGTGCTTGTTTTTAGTGGCATCTAACTTTTGCATTCAATGTTGCCCTGACTCTTGTATATACCAAGAGTTAAATGATTTGAGAATATTGGTATTAAGATCTACAAGTTCAAAAAATCATTTGAAAATGTGTCTACAAAAGGATAAATACTATATGATTCCACTTATATGAGACACCTAGAGTAGGCAAATTCATGGAGACAGAAAGTAGAGTGGAGGTTGCCAGGGACTGGGAGACGGGGAGATTGGAGAGTTAATATTCAATCAGGACAGAGTTCTAGTTTGGGAAGATGGCAAAGTTCTGGAGATGGGTGGTGGCACAACAATGTAAATATATGTAATGCCACTGAATTTACACCTAAAAATGGATAAAATGCTAAATCTTATGTGCATATTACTACAATTTAAAAAAACCTCTCATTGTTGAATCTGCCTCAATACACAAAGTCTTAACTAGCCAATGGAATTGGACAGCGCTGCCTTTCCACTTTGTGGTAGGCTGAGTAATGGCCTATAAAAGCATACGGGTCCTTATACCTGGAACCTATGACTGTCACCATATATGGCAGAATGGATTTAGCAGATATGATTAAGGATCTTGAAATGGGAAGATAATCCTGGATTATCTATAGGGCCCTAAATATAATCACAAGTGTCCTTATAAGAGAGGCCAGACAGTGGTGTGCTCCTGTAGTCCCAGCTACTGGGAGGCTGAGGCTGGGGGAATGCTTGAGGCCAGGAGTTCAAGACTTAACCTAAAAGACAAAATAATCATAATGGACAAGAGCACAGACTCTGTAGCCAGAATATCTGGGTTTCAAACCCACCCCTATGACTTCTTACCCATGTGACCTTGGACAAATCACTTAACCTCTTTGCTTGATTTTTTTATATGAAAATTGGTTATTATTATAGTACATATCTTGCAAGGTTGTTATGAGGTTTAAATTACTTAATGATAAAGCCTTTATATGTAATGCATATACTAAATTTTATATAAATGTTAAATTTGTAATTAAAAAATACCTTTTTAGCAACCTTTGTACCATCATATGTTCTGAATTATATAGACTTTTTAGTATTTTACACTTTATTATAGTATATTCTTTTATTTATTTATCTTTTTTTCAGGAAATTATGGGGGTACAAACATTTTGATACATAGGTTCTTTGTGCTACTGCTCTATTTGAATTTTTTGCATTTATATTTACATTGTGAGTGAGTCTGTAGTTTTCATTTTAGAATATTTTTACCAATTATTGGTATCAAATTTATAGATTTATAAATTTGGTACTAATATAATACACCATGATTCTTTTTTACTCACACTTCCGATACCAAATATGTGGATTGTTTTGCCCACATTAACTAATTCTCCAACTCTCCAGACACCAAGTGGGTGTTCTACAACTCAATTCAATTCTGACACCCCTAGAGTTAATGCACACCCCATAGTTTATGCTCTCAGTCCCATAAAACTGTCCCCTATTTCAGGACCTTCTGTACTTTTGACCAAGTGGCTAAAAATTGGGGTTCTTACAATAGTTTGATAATTTGCTACAACGGCTTACAAAATTTAGATGTACACTTTAATTATGTTTGTTCGTTTATTATAAAAGATACAGATGAATAACCAGATGAGAGGTAAATAGAGTGAGTTCTGGAAGGGTCCTAAGCACAGGAGCTTCTGTCCCATGGAGTTGGGTTAAGCCACCCTCATGGAACATATATATGTTCACCAATCCAGAAAATCTCCAGACCTGTTCTTTAGAGTTTGTAGGAAGTTTCATTATGTAGGCATGTTTGATTAAACCATTGGCCATTGATGAGTAACCCAATATCCAACCTCACTCTTATCCCTGGAGGTTGGAGTTGAGACTGAAAGATCCAACCCTCTAACCATTATGTGGTTTTTCTGGTGTCCACTCCCCCTTACTAAAACTGTCAGGAGCCCCCAACCAGCAGGCATCTCAATATACAAGATTTATCGTGCAGAAGGGTCCAAGGATTTTGAAAATGTGTGGAAGGAACCTGGGAGAAAGACCAAATATTAAAAAAAGACTTTCCTATCACTCAGAAAGCTAGAGGGGTTTTAGAAGCCCTATGCCAGGGAGCAGGGACAAAAGCTAAATATGTATTTCTTATTGTGTCACAAATACCAATTTATTATTTCCAGAAGTTTAAATCATTTTACTATAGAGATTTATTTTTGTTTTTAAAATGTTATCTAGAATTTAGCTAAAAATTATCTAGACCTTATAACTTTTCAGTTGTAGGTCATTATTTATATTTCTGATACTCCATAAAATATATTTTCTACTTCTTATATAAATTTAGGTGGATTTTTAAACTTCTGGCTGTAGGATCAAAATCTATTTAGTCTAGTGGTAAGTTTATGGTGGCTGATAAGTTATTGTCTGCATTTTTCATTCTTATAAATGTTTCAAAATTCTAATATTTTTTTTAAAAAAGTAAGCTTTTTATTATTAGCTTCAAATGCTTAGATAACAGCTATTGGCAGAAAAAGCACTAAGATGTGCAAGATGGGATTTCTGTTAATCTGTTTTGCCTCAATAGTGTTATATACAAAGAACCCCTAAAACTCAGTGGCTTAAAACAACCAGTATTTATTTTTGTGCTTATTGCTCTGCAAGTCAACTCTGTTTCAGTGGATATACCTAGACTCATTTAGAGGGCTTTGATTTAGGCTACAACTGGCTTCAGGTGAGATCTAGGTGTGTTTACCCCGAATTTGTAGCACAAGAGGCTACCTAAGTTTTGTTTTTCTAGGGGCTGTTTACCTGAGACCAAGAGCCAGACCAAACCATTTAGCCATGTTTAAGGTCACATCTACCAATATTCCATTGGTCAAACAAGCCACAAGCAAAGCTGAATTATGAAGGAACAGGGAAATATTTCAGATTACAAAGGAAGGGAGAATGAAATGAATATTTGATGAACAGTAATCCTTGCTATCACAGTTTCATGTTAGAAATTTATTTCAGGTTTTTTAAGAAGCCATCCACCAACACTCAAATAAAATGAATCCATTGTTTTTAGTTTCCCCACATTTATTTATTTGATGCCAACCTGAGGCAAGGACTTCAAAGAGTGTCACTAAGAAAAGTGGTACCTTGCTCATATTTGACAAAAATCTCCTTCCCTGGGTTGACATAACCCTTACATGTACATAGGATGGTGAATGTTGACTGTATTGAGCCCCTACCTGCCTGACTGGCTAGATGTTTTTGTCAGGGCACACTCTTTTCAATTCTGTATGATGACCCTCAGCTTTCCTCAGGCAGAATGTTTACTTTTTTTTTTTTTTTTTTTTTTTTACAAAAAGAGAAATTTTTTATATTGGAATTTTTCTTCACACATCTTTTCTTTTATTATGTTGTTATTCACACTCCAATAGTTATGCAGTCTTATCCTAACCCTTGACCTGGGGTATTCCATCAATTTACTTATTGTTTATTTTCATTCACTCTTAACAACCAATCTTTTCTTTCTAGGCTCTTAGCATTTTATGCTTTCCAAATGACAGTAGGTGATAATAAGCCTTCCTATCATACTTAAACTTTAAGCCTATGTAAATTATCTGTGTTGCTCTTAAAGGACATCTAATCGGAGTTGTGTTTATTACCATCCTGATGGCTTCCAGAAATTTTATCAAAGAACCATTTCATATGTGTATCCTTTTATACTTAAATTTTTTGGATCAATTAAATAATTTATTACTGTATTAATATAAAATAAAAATGTTAAATATGTAGTTATATATGGTGCATAATTTTAATATAATATTTGTTTCATTTTACTCCAACTTTGAAAGTACTTTTGTTATAGGTTTTCTAGAAATCTTTAAGAATTTTTGTTTGTTTGTTTTTGCACTTTAGATTAAATCTCTAGATGAACAAACTGTGGTTGGCAAGATTTCCAAGAACTGGACTGGGATTTTAAGAGAGGCATTTACAGATGCTGACAACTTTGCAATACAATTCCCTAGAGACCTTGATATTAAAATGAAAGCAGTGATGCTTGGTGCTTGTTTTCTTGTTGTAAGTCTATTCTTGCTAACCTTGGTTATAGATGGTATCTCTAATATCATTCTGAAATATCAGTAAATTTTACATTTTAAGATTACTTCCTATAGTTTATAGGTTTTATACAAGGATCCCATTTAATCCTAGCTCTGAAATTCTATTTGATCCTGACACTCTGGATTCACAGGTAACTAGTTCATATCTGAAGAGTCTATGCCCTTTCAAATGGCAAGAGAAAGACTATATGTTAAGGAGAGGCCCTGGTTTGGAGGATTTTTATTAAAAAATATCAAAGATTGTCCTTAAGAGAAGAATTTGAATCTAGGCTTACATGAAATAAAACTCATTGAAACACAGAGATTTCATCTTGACTCATTGCTAAATTAAATTATCTAATATAGAAATATAAACTGAGATAAAAGTATACATCCAATCAAGCCTTTAGCTCTAACTACCAATTTACAGGAGATACATGGGATAAAACTGTGATTCTGAACTTCACTGCACATTAGAATAACCTAGGGAGCTTTTGTTAATAAAATCCTCAAATACCAGGACATACCCCAGTTCAATTAAATCAGAAGTTCAGAATCAGAAGTTTGTATAGTGCCCCAGGTGATTCCAAAATGCAGCCAAAGTTGAGGGTTATGAGGACAGAGCAGTGGCTTTCAACCTTAGCTACACAATAGAAGCACCTGAGTAATTTTTCAAACTCCCCATGTCCAGATTGCACCCAAATCTATTAAATCAAAATCTCTGGAGATGGGAACAAGCTTTCTAGCTGTTTAGAGCTCCTAGATGATTTCAATACCACCAAGGTTTGGAAGCACTAGATGACTATCTTAAACATTGATTTGGGAATGCAGTCAGAAAAAAAAAATAGACGGTGAGAAAATATACAACCACCACCAAGACCCCCCAACAAACCAGTAGCGAGGAAAATAGAGACACACACACACACAGAGAGAGAGAGAGAGAGAGAGAGAGAAGGAGAAAGTGAGAGAGACTTGAGAGATTTCAACCTAATACAGTTCATGGACCATGTTTGGATATTGATTTGAGCAAACCAATGTAAAAAGACATTTACAAAACATTCAGGGAAATTTGAACATTGACTGGCTATTTGATGATATTAAAGACTTATTAATACTTTTAGATTTGATAATGATATTGTGGTTATTTAAGAGCAAAACAGTATCCAAATCTTTTAGAGGCACAGATTGAGGTATTTCAGTGGATTTGCTTTTAAATAATGTGGGTAAGAACAGGGAGGATCTAGGGCATGGTGTAAAAGATTAAACAAATAAAAGTTGAGCAGCCCAAATCCAAAAATCTGAAATACTCTAAATCCAAAACTTTTTGAGCACTGACATGATACTCAAAGAAAATGCTTACTGTACTATTTTGGGTTTCAGATTTAGAATGCTCATCTGGTTAGTATAAATGCACATATTCCAAAATCTGAAAAAGTCCAAAATTTGGGGCACTTCTAGTCCCAAGCATTTCACATAAGAGATTACTCAACCTAGATGGTCATGTCAATAATTATTGAACTAAGTGAAGGGTCACTGGGACTTTATTACTCTATTTTATCTAATTTGGGATCGGTGTAATATTTTCTGTAATAAAATGTTAAATATAACCACAGCTCTTATTGTAGTTTTAATTGACAAATAATAATTGTATATATTTATGGGGTACAATGTGATGTTTCAACATATGTATGCATTGTGAAATGATTCAGTCAAACTAATTAATATACTCATCACTTCACCTACTTATTTTCTCGTGATAAAAACATTTAAAATATATTCTTTTAGCACTTTTGATGTATGCATTATTACTAACTATAGTCACCATACTGTGCAATAGACCGTTAAAACTTATTCTTCCTAACTGAAACTTTGGAGCCTTGGAATAACATCTCCCCTCCCTCATTTGCAATGCCCCCCGCCCCCCTGCCCAACCATGGGCTCTGGTTACCACTATTCTACTCTCTACTTCTATGAATTTGACTTTTTTTAGATTCCATATATAAGTGAAATTGTCCAGTCTTGTTTCTGCTCCACTTATTTCATTTAGCTTAATGTCTCCCACGTTTATCCCTATTGTTAAAAATAACACAATTTTCTTTTTTACGGCTGTATAGTATTCCTTTGTGTAACATTGTGTATATATACCATATATTCTTTGTTTTCATTCATTGATGGGCACTTGAGGTTGTTTCCTTATCATGGCTACTATGAATAATGCTGCAGTGAATATGGGAGTGCAGATATCTCTTTGGTATACTGATTTAAATTTCTTTGGACATATACCCTGAAATAGGATTGCTACATTATATATTAATTCTTTTTTCAGTTTTGAGGAACCTCCACACTATTTTCCATAATGACTATATTAATTTATATTTCCACCAACAATGTACCAGGGTTCCCTTTTTTCCACATTCTTGCAAACATGTATCTTTCATCTTTTTGATAATGGCCATTATAACAAGTGTGAGGTGATACCTCATTGTGGTTTTAATTTGCATTTCCCTAATGAATAATGATGTTAAGCATTTTTTTCACATATCTATTGGCCATTCCTATGTCTTTTTTTGAGAAATGTCTGTTTATGTCCTTTGTCCATTTTTAAATTGGGTTATTTGTTTTCTTGCTATTGAGTTGTTTGGGTTCCTTATATATTTTGGATTTTAGCACCTTATCAGATATATGGTTTGTAAGTATTTTCTGCCGATGAACAGGCTGTCTCTTTACTTTGATAATTATTTCCTTTTCTGTGCAGAAGCTTGTTAGTTTGATGCAATTCCCTTTTTCTCTTTTTTATTTTGTTGCTGTGCTTTTGGGGTCATATCCAAGAAATCATTTCCTAGACCAATGTCATGGAGATTTTCCCCTATATTTTCTTTTAGTAGTTTTATAGTTTCAGGTCTTACATTTAAGTCTTTAATCCATTTTTATTGATTTTTGTATGTGATGTTAGATAAGGATTTACATTCCCTCTTCTAAATGTGGATGTCCAGTTTTCACAGCACCATTCATTGAAGAGGCTGTTCTTTCCCCATTGTGTGATATTAGTACCTTTGTCAAAAATCAATTGTCTGTAAATGTGTGGATTTATTTCTGGGCTTCCTATCCTCTTCCATTGGTCAGTATGTCTGTATTTATGACAATGCCCCAAGCTATTTTAGTACCTTTGTAATATATTTTGAAATCAGGTAATGTGTGATGCCTCCCTCTTTGTTCTTCTCACTCAAGATTGATTTGCCTATTCCAGGTCTTTTGTGATTCCTCACAAATTTTAGGATGTTTTTTCTATTTCTGTGAAAAACATCAGAATTTTGATAGGGCTTTCATTGAATCTGTATATCACTTTGGGTAGTATAGACATCTTAGCAATATTAATTCTTCTAGTCCATGAACAAAGGATATTTATTTGTGCCTTCAATTTCTTTCATCAATGTCTTACAGTTTCTAGTGTGCAAATGTTTCACCTTCTTGGTTAAATTTATTCATAAGTATTTTGTTCTTTTTGATGCTTTTATAAATGGGATAGTTTTCTTAATCTGTTCTAATAGAATTCCAGCAACAAGAAAAGTTATTTACTAAAGAAGAACTATAAAATGTTAAGGAAGAAAGATTGAAAGAGGAAGATTCCAAGGGGGATGAGAAAAAGTGGCATTTAGAGAAATTATCAGAGGATTAATTAAATCCATGCAGTGTCAATAAATGAATATAATTACAGGATTTAATTGCTACTAAAATAGAAAGCCGAAGATAGAGCTTATATAGCTGTGAACTTTTCTCACCTTTACTTGTTATAGTTAACTTTTCTTATTTAAAAAACATGTCACTGTGTTTCATCAGATATCTTAGCATTTCTACATCTGAAAATTAATCTCTGTTTTGTTGCTGAAAACTCATTTCTATATTTTTGTTTTTTTCCAGGACTACATGTTTTTTGAAAGCACTATAGGCAAAGGCCAGAATATAGGAGTGTGGTAGTGAATTAATGTAAGTTTCCTCAGAAAATTTGGAATGTGTTTATTGATTGGGATTATCTAAAAGGAAAACTCAGTGTTTTTTATTTTCTTTATTGAAATTACTTATACCTGTGTGAATTAAGCTGTGATGTCTGTAGCTCCAAGTGTGTTTTCACTTTTCAAATTATAGAGTTTGTTTTCCTTATCACTGGTTTATAAATGTTCATTGTATACTTGGGGGAAAGGAAATAGGAATTTTTTTATTTAGATCTGAAAATTCCTTTATAAAACTGCTTTGAATAATAGTCTGATTTTCTATTTTATAAGCAAAAAATAAAGCCTTGTTAAAGTAATTTAAGTATAATTATATTATATTATATTAAATACAATTATAATTTATTTTATATGTAAAATTAATATTGTATAAATATTATATACTGAGAAACTTAAAAATTAACATAATTTTCAGTTTCCTTTACCATGTTAAATATCAATATTCACACTTGCAAATAAAAGTAAATGTGTATCTTTTTTAACTTCAGGAAAGTACACCATATTTAACTTCTCCTATAAGTTAATCTACAGTTATAAATTTATAAGATTTTCATAATGAATATATGATAAATTAGCAGTTTTTGATGGTTATCATTGAATAAAGAAAGATATAAGTCTGTTGAAAGGACACATTTGAAAGAGTCATTCACTCTAAAACTTTGATGTTATTATCATTTTTGGAATTATTTACTTCCATGTAAAATTGTTAGGTTCTGTATTCTACCATTCTCAGAATATGTTAGCTACTAGATTACTCAGGTGTTAAATAAATCATATGTATACTTTCACAGAGTATACTTCATTAATGGTCTTAGGTTATTTATGCCTGTAATCAAATACCTAAAATAAAAATTTATTGATATTATATATTTGATTTTTGTATTTGAACAAAATGTAGATAATCAATTCAGGTGGTATTTTAGACTCTTCACATTTACCTCCTCATCCCTTTAAGATCTACTTTAAAAAAAGCAAAGGCATAGGATACATTATAGTAAAATCTGCACTGGTATTGGAATAGGATTTCCACTTGTCATTAACATAAAGGAATTTTGTAAATTGTTTTGTAGGGAAGATTTACTTGAGAGAGGAGATGAACAACCCACAATTTACTTCATGCAAAGGAAAAGTGTGTTTAGGAAATAAGGGAATGGAGGAGGGACCCCCTTCCATCTTCAGCAGAATGCCTCCAATAGCCACTCTCCTCGTGGTGAGTGTTAACACTCACTAGTAGAACTTCAACACCAGTAGCTCCAAATGGCAAATGAGGATAATATTGGTATGGCAGGTCAGCTACAGGAAAAGCAAAGTCTATAGACCTCCCAAAAGTCTAAATATTATAATTCACCAGGTGCCAGATTTCCACTGGTGAGGTGTAGCCATGGTGTAAGCATAGCCCTCTAGCATATGCTTAGTACAGATGGCATACCAAGTAAAATGGGGGTACTTAAATAGCTGGATCCCAGTGACATTAGTTGTGCCAGTAAGAGAAGGGGAAGGGCTTTCCAAGCTGGCCATCAGATGCCAAAACCAACCCTAAATGAAGTTTAAAGGTACTGACATTTTCTCTGTGACAGCTATATCTTACTTTCATGTCTTCTCTCTCTCTCTCTCTGCTCTACCTAGGATTCTGGATCTCTGGTTAAACAAAGTAAAACTACAACTGATCTAAACAATTCCTTCCTTCTTCAGCTGTGCAAGGAAGATTTGAGCAGAAATCCATATACTCTGTGCAGAATCCATGTAAGTTCAAATACTAGACAAATGTCTTCTCATTAAATCTTATTTTTACAATTATGACTTTGACTCAATCATTAAATTTTACATTGAGAAAAATCATCAAACATTAAAAATTAGCAATTTAATCTTAAAAATACCAGGAATTACACAAAAATCTTAATTTGTTATCTCAATGAGATTTTAGGGAATGGTGCATATTTGTTTCTGGAACCGGCATAGAGAAAAAGGAACACTCTGATGCCAGATTTTAATAATGTTGAAAAATAATGACCACATTTTAAAGTATGGTGTAGACACCAGCACAACAGTTTGCATACAGTAGAAAGCTAACACAATAAATTTAAAAATAAGCTTGGGAAATTCTTCCAGAAGTCACATAAACACTAAGGATAGAGAGAAAAGTTAAGATCTAAGGAACAGGTACATCAATTTCAATTTATACATAATAAGAATTCTAGAAGCAGAAATCAAATAGATCCAAGAGAACAATAAAAAAAGGTAAAAAAAAATTATTTGCAATCAATTTACATTGTAGTCTTTAGGTGAATGGATTTACCATAAACCAGACAAAATGAATGAAAATGACCTACTTATGATTATTTCTGAAACAATTATTGCATGCCTACAATATGGCAGAAATTGTTAGGCAGTAGTAGAATGATTTCTATGACCTGACTTTCATGATATACCCACAATGTAGTTCTTTTTTTTTTTTTTTTTTTAACCATACCAACAGAGTGGAATCAAATTTAGTACACTTAATAGCAGGCATTTAAAAGACCAAAGGATGTGGAACAAAAGGTAAATCCTACAAAGGTACATTCTTCCATTATGTAACAAAGATTTCCTTTGCTCTAGTTTCCAGTAAGATATTCTTAATATTCATCTGAGACCTCACCTTCAGTTCCTTTAACTTCATCTTTCTACCATCAGTCTGTTCAGGAAGATATAGATATTCTCTGAGATAGTACTTATTTTCTATGATCTTCATTTCTGATTATTGACCAATAGAGTCATTAACATCCGTATGTTCATTAAGAATCTTTGTCTATCACACTTTTTTTTTCAAGGCATTCTTTTTCTATCAGATTTCTCCATATTCTTTCAGCCTTGGCTATTGCCAAATTCCAAAGCCACTCCACATTTTTAGGTATTTGTTGTAGCCTCTTTAATAGCACCCTATTTCCGGATATAGTTGTCCCTCCTTATCTGCAGGGGACTTATTCAAGACCCCGAGGGGATGCCTGAAATAGCAGGTGCTACCAAATTTTATATATGCCTTGCCACATAGTATAAGAGTTAATTTGTCTTTGCATACTTTATGCCCTGATGCCTTTTTTACACTGTTATGAATGTAGGTTCAATTGGGCATCTTCTTCCAGAAGAACTTGGTTCCATTACAATTGAAGATGTGCTTTGGATAGCATTTTTCCACCTTAATCAACTTCAACTGTGTTGGATATGTGACAGCAGCTTCTTTATCAGCAGATGCAGCCTCTCCAGCAATTTTTATCTTTTTCAGTCTACTGCTATTCCTGAATCTCTGTAACCCTCCATTACTTGTATTAAATGGCTTCATATCACTTATTTCAGGGGATCTTTTGCTGAAGCCTTTATATAGGCCCAATGATTCCTGGCGCAACACGTTGCCATCAATTGGAACATGTTTCTGATTCATGTCTTTCACCAACAAATTTAATGCCTTTGACATCTTAACTAAACATTTATCATGCACCGTAGCCATGATTTTTGCAGTTTGAGGTGTGACAGAAAAACTAGCATGGATTTTTCTTCCTTCTTCACAGCTTCATGGAGATTCATTCTTACTGTAGATTGCAACCTCGGCATACAATTTTTTTCTTTCCTTATTTAGTCAAGAACATTCACCCCTTGGACAAAAAGATGTTTCCCATATCATATGGGACAGCATGAGATTTCATCATGCTACTCAGAACAGCATGCAATTTAAAACTTATGAATTGTTTATTTCTGGAATTTTTCCCTTAATATTTTCAGAACTTGATTGACTATGTGGGTACTGAAACCATGGAAAGCAAAACTGCAGATAAGTCAGGGCTAGTGTATTAAAATCAATATTAGTTTTTACAGGTCATGAACCTGTTATGATGCCAGATTTACCTCTATGTTTCTAGATTTTAAGAGAGTTGATATTCAGAGAATTATTAATCAAACCACTCTTCTAATAGAAGTCTCTTGAAAAACTGATTGCATCTGTCCTTAGCGAGTTAAGAGTAAATGACAGATAATTACATTCTATCATAGTATCACATGTAAGAAATAGGTAAAAGTATATTTTTACTTCTGAAATCCAAATATGTCCAGAATTTTTAGTTACATGACTTTGGACTAAAGCCTTGAGGAAGCCTCTTTAAGTTTGGTTTTCTCATCTCTAAAATTAGGGTAATAATTTCCTCTTTTTAGGGTTTTGTGAGAATGAAATACACACGTTTTACCATTATTATTGTTATTTTGTGGCTAATCCACTGCTTATTCTCAACTCTACTTAGATAAATGACATTACACCATAAACATGTTTTATGAATTTAAGGTGATTCAGGTAGTGTTCTAACTGGGAAATTATTAATTTTTTAGAAGAATAATGGTTTATTCATTCTCAATATTGAATATTCTTTTCTTTTCTTTTTTTTTTTTTGAGACAGAGTGTCGCTTTGTTGCCCTGGCTAGAATGAGTACCGTGGCATCAGCCTAGCTCACAGCAACCTCAAACTCCTGGGCTCAAGCAATGCTACTGCCTCAGTCTCCCGAGTAGCTGGGACTACAGGCATGTGCCACCATGCCCGGCTAATTTTTTCTATATATATTTTAGTTGGCCAGATAATTTCTTTCTATTTTTAGTAGAGACGGGGGGGGGGGGGGTGTCTCGCTCTTGCTCAGGCTGGTCTTGAACTCCTGACCTCGAGCAATCCACCCGCCTCGGCCTCCCAGAGTGCTAGGATTACAGGTGTGAGCCACCGCGCCCGGCCAATATTGAATATTCTAATCTAGCATATTTCACACTGAGGAAATACTTGCTTTCTTATGTTATCTATATATTTGTGACTTGATTTCAGATTTTGATAATTGATTCAAAAAATAAGAATAATTATATATTTATGTTTATTTACTTAACAACTCACACATTCTCTAGTTTTGTTTCCAATTTTACTTATTTACACTTTAGTTTTCTTGAAATTATGTCCTAAATTGTGAACTCATAATTTTAATTCAGCTTAATATTTATGTATCAAAACATGAACACTTGAACTTCCTTCAGTTTAAAAAAGAGTATTTGAAAATATGTGCACAATTATAGAATTTTATAACTAAGGGAAACCTTAAAGTACAATTTATAGATAAGAAAACTGAAGCTTTAATATTACTAAGTTAGTTAATGGTAAAGCTCATGGTGTGAATGTTAACCTTTAACAATTCTACTTTTTGAAATTTCTATATAATCTCGCAATTCTGTTAAAAGTAGGAAACAGCATATTCTTTTCAGTAACTGAACAGTAAAGGAAATTAAGAATGCAGTATTGGGTGAAAAGACTTTTGAGACAATACGTCTATTTTTCAAAAATCAGATATAAGAAATGTTGGAGTGAGACAGTGTCTCCATATTTCTTTTAATCACTCTTATGTCAGTGTTCTGCACCTACTATCCAGGTGACTGGGACTAAGAGGACACAGTTCTGGAATGCTCATTTGATCCTTTCTGGCTCAGATAAAGAGAAGGTTTTCAACATGCTCATCTGGCTGAGGGGTTTATGAGATTGCTGTTTGCCTGTGACCTATTTAACATCTCTTGTCTTCTCCAGGAAGAATTTAGCTACTTGAGGGACACAGTTCCTTTTGGACTAGTTGAGCTTCATCTTTTACTAAGTGACAGCCTTTACCGTCCCCCCACCCCCAATTAACACCAATGGGCTTTTGTCTCCCTTGAACAGCTGATGCTATGAGGTATAAAACCTCTGCCTCTATTCACAGGAAATGCCCCCACCAGTACTTCATTGACATCATCGGCAGAAGGAGACATAACCTTTCATGCCCGTGTTCCTTCACAGGAGTCCAAATCCCTTCTCTTTGTTCAGCAAAGATTACAAATGTCTAAGACTCTTGTATTCATAGGTGAGGCTGGGAAAAGGCTCATGCAAAAGTGAAGCTCACTGTAGTATCCCTACCACTCTGCTTCTGCGTCCTCATGTATTAAAGTTACTTCCATTTTAAATATTTTTTGCTCTCATTTTTAGATACCAAAGCCTGCACCTTTTTTCCTTGCCCAAAGCCTGTTATCAAATATGTTGTTCTAATTCACATTTCACTTAGTTTTTCTTTCATATATATCTGTAAGTAAGACTACTCAGTAACAGCCTCATACAAAGTACAAAAAAAGGAAACCTGTATGATAGAGAACAATACGCAATGCTCTTAAACCATTTTATGGACGATGATGTAATTTTTCTATGGTTTTTTATTCATTGTTCACCAAAGACTAATATGGCCTTTAGCTGTTAGTATGTCCACGAGAAAGTGGCCTCCACTTGGTACTCAACCGTCCAGTGTGTAGTTCTCGGCACTCCTCTTTGTACCTCTGCTGCCATTCCAGGACAGTAGAATGGTTGTCATCTTTATACACCAGTACACATGTAAATATTCATAGAACTAATTACCTGCAAAGTTCTGAATGGAATTTTTATTGTTGTGGCTGCTTGGATCCGCCCATCTTAGATTCTTCCTCACAGCAACTTTGAGAGATTGTGGATTGTAGGCCAGACACAGGACCAAGCCTTTTCAAAGTGAGCTCTCAGGTAGCCATTTGACATGTAGTTTCCAGAGACTATGGTGTTCTAAATGTTGGTATCCATAGACCACTCGCCTTTATTTATGCCTATGGTCCTCTTCATGGCCTATCTAATTGAGATTTTATAACTTATACTAGGAAACCGATAGTCTTTAAGCAAAAGGTTCCAAACTTTACTAACGCTTCATTGCTGTCAGGCTGATACAAGAGAAAATCTTGCTGTCTTTTTGTAGAGGACACCTACGGTTTCCGGGTTTAGTACAAATCTCTGAGTGACCCATGTAGACATTTTAAATCTAAAGTAGGAAGTAGATATTTATGTTTTTGTCTAGGGGACAGAGAAACAACACCAGAGTAGCAAAGTAACAAAACCTCCAGCCTTTCTTCTGACTTAAAATTAACTACTCATATAAAATATATCAGAGCCTGCACGGGCCCCTTCTTTCCTGTGCTGTGAACATCTTCTCTACCGACATTCCCCACTCCCATTCCATGACCCGTCTCAGCTGCTCCTGCTTTTCTTCTCTATGATATCTGAGCTCTCTTTCTAGCTTTTCCATTAATAAATCTAAGTGACAAAACACCTCTGAGGCTTCTATTTTTGATCTATAAAACCAAGATAAAAGTTAAACTAGAAAAGATCTGTAAGTTCCCACACTGAGCCAACTATGAATCTCTTCTAGAGATAAGATATTTTTTAATGTATAAGATCTCATTAAGATAGAATTTTTTTTTCAGAATTAATAAACCAATATATTTGTCTGAAACATAATACAAGATACATATACTTTTTTTTTTTTTGAGATAGAGTCTCACTCAGTGGCCCAGGCAGAGTGCAGTTGTATCATCATAGCTAACTGCTGCCTCAAACTCCTAGGCTCCAGTGATCCTCCTGCCTCAGCCTCCTGAGTAGCTGAGACAACAGGTGCGTGCCATGTCGCCTGGCTAATTTTTCTATTTTTGGTGAGACGGGATCTTGCTCTTGCTCAGGCTGGTCTGAAACCCCTGAGCTCAAGTCATTCTGCTGCCTTAGCCTCCCAGAGTGCTAGGATTACAGGCATGAGCTAACTTGCCTGGCCAAGATATATATTCTAAGGATTCAGGTGAATTATCTATTTTATGTAAATGTGTGGTTATCAATGGCTCTGAAGATCATGATGAAGAAAGCATTTAAATTGTGACAGTGTTTAAAAACAATATTTGTATTTTAGGTCTACCAGAAGCAATATATTACTTTATCAAACTAGAGCTAGTCATGAATAGGGCAACAATTTAAAGGTGAGATTCTCTTAGAAAACAATAGAAATAACATCAATTTATTCAGCGTGATTACTTTATATTTTTCTGTTTGGTGATGTGTGTTTATAAAAAATCAACATAGCCAAATTGATTAACAAACACTAAAAACATATTTAAATATATAAAACATATTTACATATACAACAATATATAATATACTATATAAAAACAACATACTTTTTAAAATATAAAAATTAATATGTAGTTCATTGAAATTTTTTAAAGTATACTTGACATTTACATATAAAACATTTGTGTACTTATCAATGCACAGAGATAGCATATTTTGATTTGTTTGCGAATAATAGTCTCTGTATGTATACTGATTATTTCTCATACACGCACACACACACACACACACACACACACCCCTTATTCCCATCCCCGTTTCCTCAGCTTCACAGAAGTCTTGAAAATCAACAGCCCTGTAGTCACAGTATCCATAATGTGATTAACAGAATACTAGCACCCAAGGATGTGCTTTTCATAATCCCTAAAAGCTGTGATTATGTTCTCTTAAATGGCAAAGGAACTTTGCAGATATGATTAAGGATCTTGAGATGGGGAGATTATCTTGTATTATCTGTGTGGGCTTGATAGCATCACAAGAGTCCTTAAGGAGGGAGGCAAAAAGTAAAAGAGGAAAGGGGATGCTATGCTGCTGACTTTGAAGATGAAGGAAGGGGGCCACAAGCAAAGAAATGCAGGCAGACTCTGGAAGCTGGATAAAGGAAAGAAACATATTTTTCCTTAGAGCTCCCAGAAAGAATGGGTCCTGGTGATTCAATTTAGACTTCTGAACTTCATAACCCTGAAATATGATAAATATGTGTTTTTATAAGCAACTAAGTGTGTAGTAATTTGTTATAGCAGCAATAGGAAATTCATACAGATTTTGGTACCTAGAAGTGGGACACGGCTGCATCATGCACCTAAAAATATGTAAGTGGCTTTGGAATGGTGTAATGATTTGAGGCTGGAAGAATTTTGAGAAGCATACTAGAAAATGCCTAGATCACTTTAACAGATTGTTAGCAGAAATACAGTTATTAATAGTGCTGTTTGTGAGGTCTCGGAAGGAAATGAGGAGGAAGTTATAAGAAACGTGAGGAAAAGGGATTCTTGTTATATAATGACAAAAATGCTTAGCTGAATAGTGTCCCAGAGTTATTTGAAAAAAGAAATTTGTAAGCAATGAACTTGGATTTTTAGTTGATATTTTCAAGCAGTCTTGAAATTGTGCTCTGGTTTCTTCTTGTTGCTTATCATAGTACAATGTGGGGGAAAAAGAAAGGAGAAAGCTTGAGAGAAGAAGTTTTAAGCAAAAAGGATCAGGAATTGGTGATTTAGAAAACTCTCGGACTATCTAGAGTACACAAGACACTAAAATTAGGACATTTAGTGTCAGGAAAGTGTGCTCTTGAGAGAAGGCTGAGGGAATGCCTGGGCAACCTTTTGCTAGTGTTTCTGAAGTATTAAAATTTTAGAGCATTCAATCACAAAGAGGGCTCTTTGAAGAGATTAGGTGTGTGACTTATGGATCTAAGGAGAAGTCAGGAATGAAGTTGGAATTATCACGGACATGTCAGTGGAGAAACATCTTTTCAAATGCAATGAATCTATTAATAGCAACACATACAGGAGAATCACAAGGTTCTTGGCAGAAACAGCTCCAGCTTGGTCTAAAAAGGACAGACAAAGAGATAAATTTGTTGGAATTACAAATAAAAACTGCCTAATAAAATTACTCGGCTGAAAACACATGCTTCCATTTAAGGAAAATGGAGGATGATTCTGAGGGCAGAGCTGCAGGACAAGAGGGCAGAGTCCTGAAGCCAGAAGGTGAAACAGAGCCACAGAGGATTATTCCACAGCCTTGAAACCTAGTGGAGTTTGACGTGCTAGATTTCAAAATTACTTATGTAATTTTATGACTCATTTTTTTTTTATTTCTATTTTCTCCCTTTTTGAACTGAAATGCCTCTAACAGGTATTCTATGCCTGCCCTACTTCTGTGTTATGGGAAGAGTAGCATGTTTTCTTGTTTCACAAGTCAAAGTTGGAGAGAAATTTTGACTCATAATGGATCATACCCAGAGTCACAACCAATACATGGTTTACATTGATGAGATTTTGGACTTTTGAGCTGAGGAGATTTATATGAGAGTTTGGACTTGAGTACATACTGTAATGTGGTGATGTTTGTGGAGACTTGAGATGAGTCAATACTCTTTGTGTGTGGGATAGATATGTTTCTTTGGGGAACAGAGGCAGGAATATTGTAGACAGAAAAATGGTTCCCCAACATATTCATATCTTAATCCCTGGAACCAGTTGATATATATTACCTACATGAAAAAAAGATATTTTTTAAACATAATTACATGAAAAATCTTGAGATTAGGAAATTATTCTGTATTATCTGGGTGGATGCAATGTAATCACAGGTTCTTTAAGAGAGATCACAAGGAGGTCAGAAGGTTAGAAGCTTGAAAAGGCAAGTGAAAAGATTCTTTCTCCAGCCTCCGCAGCAAAGGCTAACCTGAGTACCCATTTCAGATGTCTGACATCCAGAATTGTGAGACAATACATTCGTGTTGTTTTAAGCCATTGTTTATAGTAATTTGTTACAACAGCAATAGGAAATTAGTAAACCTGGAAACTGGCAGTCTTGCAATTATTCCCTGGAAGAAAGAGAAAGTGTTTGGACCTCCCCAAATGTCTCATCCTCAAAGAACTGTCATTAATTGAGTGAAAATTGTTTTTTTAAACCTACTTGAGGAGGTGTTTTGTTTTGTTTTGTTTTGTTTTGTTTCATCTGACTCTTAGCTCAATTAGTGAGAAGGAACAGCCTTTCCCCACAGGGCATATTATGAAAACAATCAATGACAATTATTTAATATGGCAGCTGAATGAGACAGTGAAAACAGTTGGGGCATACAAGAGCTGACCAAAAACTCTTAAAAGGAAAATCTGGGGAATGAGACATCCATAGGAAACTTTTAAAAGTTCTGACATGTTCTTAGAAATCTAGAAGGCAAAGTACATGTGCAGAACTGTACAGACACTATGAAAAGATGTGACAAGGACATATTTCTTACCTCTGGCTGACCCTAAGGTTCTGTGGAAGCAAGGAGGGAAACCTATGCCAGTGTTGTAAACTGCCTGCTGGATCATTAAAAGCATCCCCTCAAACACATACAGAACACCTTGGCAAAGGCTGGGAGATACATTGGTGCAGAGTATTTAAGGAAAATGCTAACCATTCATTAGATAAGCAGTAAGCTGAGTGGTCCTCAGTGATCACACATATCAAAGAATATGGACTCAATATAATTGCTTGAAGAAAGTCACGAAACCAAAAACAAGGAAAAAAAAAAAAACACTAAATCACAATAAACCTTGGCAGGGGGAAAATCCAACTTCCAGAATTGTCACATTATATTATTAAAAATACCTGTCTTGTGACAAATTATGAAACATGTAAAGAAATAGGAATGTATGGCCCATACACAGAAATAAAAGCACTCGATAGAAAGTACCCCAGAGAATGCATAGACATTACTGGGACTTACTAAGGAATGGCTGTAAATCAGTTATTGTAAATATATTTAAAGAACTAAAGAAAAATATATCTCAGAACTAAAATATGAGAATGATGTCTCACTCAATAGAAAATATGTACTTAGGTAAATATGAAAAATGTATTGGGAATATATTTTAATTTGTACCTCTCTTCTTCTCTTATGTGATTTAAAAAGTAACTGCATAAAACAACACTAAGTCTGTGTAGATGGGCATATAACATAGAAAAATGTAATTTATATGACAACTGATTTTAAAAGCAATTTTATAAAACATTACCTTTATATCGTTGGGCCTATAACACATAGAAAAGTAATATATTTGCCAATAACAGCCCAAAGAAGGTGGGTTTGAGGAATGCTGTATTGGGCTAAGGAAGTAACTGCAAATGGTAACAAATTCATAACAAATAAAAGCAGAAGTAATAAAAGGGTAGATTAATACAACAAAAGCTGTAAATATATATTTAGTCTCCTCTCAGACTCTTTAAAAGTCATAAAATTGTATAAAGTAATAACTATAATTATGTACTGTTTGGCTTATAACATATATAAAAAAATATAGTAATAATAAAAGAGGGAGAAGGAAAAAGAGTCATATAGGGGTACATTTCTATGTCATACTACAATTAAGTTAATATAAATTTAAAGTATATTCTAATAAATTAAGATGTGTATGGTAAGCCCTAGAATACATTTATATGTGAAAAAATAATTGAAAGGAGTAGATGTCACACTAGAAAACAAAACATTCACTTTATGCAAAAGAAAGCAATAAAGGAGGAAAAGAAAAACAAAAAAAACACGTAAGACTTTTTTTTTTTTTTTTTTTTTGAGACAGAGTCTCACTCTGTTGCCCAGGCTAGAGTGAGTGCCGTGGCGTTAGCCTAGCTCACAGCAACCTCAAACTCCTGAGCTCAAGCGATCCTCCTGTCTCAGCCTCCCGAGTAGCTGGTACTACAGGCATGCACCACCATGCCCGGCTAATTTTTTCTATATATATATTTTAGCTGTCCATATAATTTCTTTCTATTTTTAGTAGAGATGGGGTCTCGCTCTTGCTCAGGCTGGTCTCAAACTCCTGAGCTCAAACGATCCGCCCACCTCGGCCTCCCAGAGTGCTAGGATTACAGGCGTGAGCCACCGCACCCGGCCGACACGTAAGACTTATATAAAACAAAATCCAAAATGACAAACGTAAGTCAAATTATATCCATAACAGCATTAAATAAGAAAGGATTAAATAATCCACTCAAAAGGCAGCAATGCACTGAATGGATAAAGAAACATGGTCCAACTCTGTGTGGTCTACAAGATGAACACTGTAGATTCAAAGGCACAAATAAGCTGGAAGGCTAAGAATGGGAAAAGATAAAGGACAAAAATAGTAACCAAAAAAAGCTTGTGTGGGTATTCTCCTATCAGAATAAATTAGGCTTTAAAATAAAAAAATTATGTTTCAAAAGGCATTAAAAAATTTTTATAATAATAAAAATATTAATCCATCAGTTGATATAACAATAAAGACAAATATATAGTTAACAATAGAGCGCCAAAATTCATAAAGCAAACATTGGCAGAAATGAAGGAGGAAATATACTATTCCACAATAAGAGTTAGAGACTTCAATATTTGACTTTCAGTAATAAACAGAACTAGACAGGAGATCGCTATGGAATTAGAAGGCTTACACAATAGTATAAACCAACTAGTTTTAGCACACATCCAAAGAACACACCACACAACAACAGCAGAATATGCATTCTTCTCAAATGGACTTGGAACATTGTCCAGAATAGACCACAAGTTACATCATAAAATAATTCACACTAAATTTTAAAAAGTTAAAATCAGAGTGTGTTTTCTGACTACAACGTAATGAAATTAGAAATTAATAAAGGAGATTAGAGAAATTCACAGATTTGTAGGAACTTAAGAACACACAAATAACCAATGAATCCAAGAAATAATCATAACAAAATTAGAAAACACTTCGAGATGAATTAAAATGAACAAACAACATACCAAGTGTAAGATATAAAGCTAAAGTAGTGCTTAGATGGAAATGTATAATTGTAAGTGCCTGTACTTTAAAAAATAAAGATCTTAAATCAATAAACTAAACTTCTATTTTAAGATATTGGAAAAAGGGAAGACTAAATGTTAAGTGAACAGAGGAAGGGAACAATAAGTATTCATAGGAAATTAATGAAATAGTGAATGGCAAAACAAGAGAGAAAATCAATGAAACCAAAGGTTGGTTCTTTGAAAAGTTTGACAAAGTTGATAAACCTCTGAAAAAAATGATGACTCAAATGACTAAAACTATGAATGGAAAAGGGATATTACTATCAACCTTACAGAACTAAAAATGATTTTAAAGAATACTATGAAGAAATATATGTCAATAATTTGGATAATGGAAATGAAATGAATAGATTCATAGAAAGACACAAACTACCAGAACTGATACAAGAGAAAATACAAAATCTTAACAGAACTGTAAGAAGACATTGAATCAAAAAATTACCCACAAAAGAAGTTCAGGACCCCATGGCTTAATTGGTGAATTCTACCAAACACTTAAAGAAGCATTAATATCAATTCTTCACAAGCTCTTACAAAAATACGAGAGGAGAAACACTTTTCAAGTCATTCTTTGAGGCCAGTTTTACTCTGATAACAAAACCAGATAAAGACACAGCAAGAAAAGGTGCATATCACATCTCTTACAAATAAGAGACACAAAAATCCTCAAGAAAATAGTAGCTAAATCAGGTAAGATATAAAAAGAATTATACACCACGACCAAGTAAGATTTATCCTAGGAATGCAAGGCTCATCTAAAATCTGAAAATGACTTAACATAATATATATTATATACTATGTAAATTGAATAAAATACAGAAGGTGTATAATTATCTCAATGATTACAGAAAAAGCACTTAGGAAAAAATCACTCTTTTCTGATTAAAATGAAAACTAAACAAGCTTGATACAAACTTCTTGAACCTGATAAATGGCATATATAAAAAATAATAACTAACATATTTAATGGTGAAAGATTGAATACTTTTTTCCTAAGATCAGAAGCAAGGTGAGAATACTTCTGCAAGCGTCAAAAATCCAAATGTAAGAGCTAGGTGCATGGGTGGTTCAGTGGCAGAATTCTCACCTGCCAAATGGAAGAAGTAAATCTTTAACACCATGAGGAAAAACATAGGAGTAAGTCATTGTGGCCTTGGGTAAGGGGATGGTTTCTTATACATGACAACTAAATTTCAAGCAACAATGACAACAATAAAAAAACGATAAACTGGACTACATCAAAATTAAAATCTTTATCTCTTTAATGCAAATCATGAAGAAAGTGAAAAGACAACTCACACAATGGGAGAAAATAATTGCAAATCTTATATCAAGGGAATTATATATAAAAACTTTCACAATTCCACAATAAAAAGATAAGCAAAAACATGGAATAATAATTAGAAAAGACAGTTCTCCAAAGAAGATATAAAATAGCTAACAACACATGGAAAGATACTCAACATTAGTCATCAGGGTAATGTAAATCAAAACCACAATGAGATATGACTTTACACCCACTGAAATGGTTGTAATTAAAAAGATAGATAATAACAATTGGTGAGAATGTGGAGAAATTGGAATCTTTGCACATTACTTGTGGGAATGGAAAATGGAAAACATTTTTCAGTTCCTCAAAAATTTAAACATAAGAGGTAATTACCATCTGACCCACCTAAACTAAATTGATAATAATAATAACTCAAGTTTGGATGGTCTTTTTTACTAGAATCCTTTCTTTAATTTTTCTTCTTGTATTTGTATAAAAGCAAATCATGCAATATTTGCCCCCAAATAATGTGAGTAAATTCTGCAATACTTTCGATGTATTCATAGGCACTATTAGAATCATCCTCTTAAACTTGGAGCTGGAAGCAAGGTTTGTAGATTTATTTTGTAAGTTTAATTGTGAGAAACCTGTGGAAAATACAAAGAATAATGAGACCTTGATTAGAGCCAATAAGAAAATTTTGGCTCCGTAGAGATTTGTTTCTAAATTTGTTAGAATCATGGCACTGGAGACATAATAGATATCTCCCCAAACCTAATTTTTAAAAGTTTTATATGATGTTTACCCAGGACAAAATGTTGCTATATTCACCATTGCATATCCTTGAAGATTGGTGGTGGGGAGAGGGAATTCATCCAGCTATTTTTAAATGATTCTAAAACATAAAGATTTAATTCTATTTAAATGGATTAAAGTCACTTGGCCTGGGAATGTGTATAACAATTACATTCACCTTATCGTGATTGTATTAACTGGGACATCTTGTATTTCTGAGATTTCTTTTTGGTATTAGTTGAGAAATAGAGTTCATATATTAAACCACAAATGTTGAAAACAATTTAAAAAATAAAGTGTGAATAATATTTATATCATTAAATATAGAAAAAGTGAACCTGAAGTTGAAATTGATTCCTGTCTCTACCCAGGTTAATATGTTTTAGTAATGTTAGGTTTTAAAGATAAAAGGCTAAATCTGTCCAATCTGTCACATTGTAGAGCACTATAGTATCCAGATTATGACTTTTTATGATCTACGACCCACAATACAATGGATGCCTACACCAGGGATTATAACCAACTGTCCACCTGGATTGGAATATTTGGATCAGGTATGGTACTGTTTCTGAAAGTACTTGATCCATAATAATATGAATTTAGATAGTTGCAAAATATAACTTGTTATAACAATTTTTAACTATAGATTAAAATACTATAACTCTAAGATTTTTACATTTTGTTTACATATAAATTTTTATTTTTGATTGAAGTCATAAACCTACATTTTAAATACTATAATATTATTATTTACAAATTTATTTTCTGGGAAGCCTATTGAAAAATAAATGCTTATTTTTTAAAACAGAAAATTAGATTTTGAGAATGTAACTTAAAATTAACTTCGGTTATCTTCATTTCTTCTAGTGCTTGGGCATTAGAAACTTGGTATGAAATATGAATGTTAATATTAGGAAAATGTCTCTTGTTCTGTACCAGATTTTATGGGATTGAATGATGATTTATTTATGCCATCAATTTTGATTTACTTTTGTGTGATACTGTCTCTGAATAATTAACTTTGATAATTCAGGTGTCTGTAATCATTGACCACATCTTATTTTTTTTTGAGACAGAGTCTCACTTTGTTGCCCAGGCTAGAATGAGTGCCGTGGCGTCAGCCTGGCTCACAGCAACCTCAGACTCCTCGGCTTAAGTGATCTTCCTGCCTCAGCCTCCTGAGTAGCTGGGACTATAGGCATGCGCCACTATGCCCGGCTAATTTTTTCTATATAGATTTTTAGTTGGCCATATAATTTCTTTCTATTTTTAGTAGAGACGGGGTCTCGCTCTTGCTCAGGCTGGTCTCGAACTCCTGACCTCTAGCGATCCACCCGCCTCGGCCTCCTAGAGTGCTAGGATTACAGGCGTGAGCCACCGCGCCTGGCCGACCACATCTTATTTTTTAATACTTTAAAAATGAAATAGTATGCCTGTACCTTTTGGAAAAGGTTATTTACATTTTCAATGCTTAATTACAAATATCACAAATGATGATACAAATCTAACAAAATCCTTTAGAATTTGGGTAAAAATTATATTAAAATTCTCACTTCAAATTACCATATAAATATTTCTCTCTGAATTTCAAAAATATTTCTAACAAAAGTCTTTTAAGTTCTTGTTAACCAAAATATTGCATACATTAACAACAGAGAAAAGATAAAATACTTTATATACTATAATAATTTTTGATTTACCTGTTTCTATGATAAAACAAAAATTAAATTTAATTTTAGATTACTGTAATATTTACAAGTCACAGAAAAAAATTAGAGATGTTGATAATAAATCAATTACTTTAAATATCTTTAGTGTAAATATTAATTTATGTGTGGTATGTGCTACAAATTTACTTTGAGTACTTCATACCATCTATCTTTATTTTCTACTCTAATAGATAAATCAGTTAATAGTGTGTCAACGTTTTGATCTTCTGGAAGGTATGTACCGAACACACTGATATACTCATTTTTCAAGATGTTATTTGTTTTACTGTGGTTATATCAACCCTCATAAATTAAAGTGTTCCTTATGTCTGAGGAAAACTAAACCTTAGAAACACGAAGAGAATATATAGAAGGTCCTTAGATAATGAGAAGCTGAATGCAGTACTCTTCTCATAGGAAAGGAAAAAGATATTGGCTCCAGGATCATTCCTGAAAATTCTAGTCTGCATTTTTAGTCTTGCTAAACATAGGTCTAACTCCTAAAATGTTTTCCTATCCTAAATTCCTCAAATACAGGTATCAGAGAAACAATGATTCCAGATTCTTTGAGAATTCTGCTAATAGAAGCAGAATACAGGTAAGTTTTTAGGTAGTCCAATTCTGCTCCCACATCTAAGAAATTAAGCTATCCTTTGGAATTCAAGTATTCACATATGTCTCAACTTAGTAAAAGTATTTCTTTCATGTAGATGAAACTGAAATGCTTGTAAATAAAACAGGTTTAGTTTAAAAAATATTATCACCACTGATATCTTTATTATACATATTAGAAATTTCAAGAGTACAATGGACGATTTATGGTTTTACTTGTAAAAGCTTTTAAATTTAGGTATATTATAAAAGAATGTTTTCTTTATATTTTTCTTGCTGCATTACACTAAAATGCCTTATTTTTCTGAAAGATCATTTATTCCAGAAACAGTATTGTGTACCTACAATGAACAAGGCATGTGTTAGCCATTTTAGGAGAATCAAAGAAGAGTCAGATTTGGGTTTGCTCCAGAGGACTTGCTTGGAAATGGGAGGGATGATGATATTTGCTGTGGTTTGAATGGGTCCACCAAAGTTCTTCTACTGGGATCTTAATCACCAATGTAACAATGATGAGAGTTGGGGCCTTTAAGGAGGTGATTAGGTCTTGAGGGCTCTGCCCTTGTGAATGAATTAATGCCATAATCTCAAGAGTGAGTTACTTATTATGGGAGTAGATTCATGATAAAAGGATGAGTTTGGCCCCCTTCCTTCCTTCTCTCATGAGTACTCTTGCCATGTCATGCCTTCCAGCATGTTATGGCTTAGCAAGAAGGCCTTCACCAGATGCCAGCCCTTGGATCTTAGACTTTCCAGACTCTAGAACTTTGAGAAATAAATCTCTGCTCTTTATAATTTACCCAGTCTGTGGTATTCTGCTATAGCAACACAAAACAGACTAACACAGAAAATTGGTACTGAGAAGTAGGGACGTTTCTATAGCAAATACCTGAAAATGTGGAAGCAGATTTGGAACTGGGTAATGGGTAGAGGTTGGAAGAGTTTGGAGGAGCAAGCTAGAAAAAGTCTAGATTGCCATGAAGGAAGCATTAAGGGCCCAGAAGAAGAGATTATCAGTAGGGAAAATCTGAGACTTCTCAAATTATAAATAAAGGGAATGGGAGCAGAATGTTGTAGAAATATACAGTAAAGGAGATTCTAATGTGGTCTCAGATGGAAACAGGAACAAGGTACTGGAAACTGAAATAAAGGCCATCCTTGTTACATAGTTGCAAAAAATTTGGTATAACTATGTCCAGGCCCTAAGGACATAGTTGTACCATAAAGGAAGGCATAATTTAATAGCAATGAACAAGGGTATCTGGCAGAAGAAATTTCTAAGCAAAATATTGAAGAAGCTGCATGGCTACTTTTAACCACATATAAAAAGATGTGAGAGGAAAAAAATGATTTAAAGATGGAATTTATAATTCAAACAGAAGCAGAATGGAAATGTTTAGAAAATTTGCAGCCCGGACATGCAAAGAATGAAAAATACGTGCTGAGGAGAGCAAACGAAGGGCGTGGCCAAGCAATGGTTTTGCTAAGAAGATTGGCACAAATAGAAGATAACCAGCTGCTATTCATCAAGATGATTGGAGAATCACCTCCAGGCATTTCAGAGTTCTCCAGGCTGCCTCTCGCATCACAGGCTCAGAGCTTTAAAACGGTGGAATGGTTTTGGGGGATGGGCCCAAGGTACCTTATACAAGTTCATTGCCCAGGGCCAATTTGGGTCTCTGCTCCTCACATTCCAGTGCAGCCCCCCTCTGCCATCTCAGGCATGGCTCAATTGGGCCCAAGTGTGACTCATACTCTTAACTCTAGAGGGCACAAATGGTAAGCTTGGGTGGCATCCACGTGGTGCAGAATCTGCAGATATGCAGAGTGCGTGAGCTGTGAGGGCATGGCAGCCTCCATCTAGATTTCAAAGAATGTCACAGATAGGTTGGCGGCCCAGACAGATACTTTTCACAGGGACAGAGCCACCACAGAAAAACCCACTAGGGCAATGCCCAGTGGAGTTGTGGGAGTAAGGCAGCTCTCCAGACCATAGAACTGTAGGGCCACCAGCACAAAACTCCAGGCTGGGAAAGCTACAGGCATGAGACTCCAACTCTTGAGAGGTGCTGGGTGGACTATGCCCAGCAAAGCAACAGGGGCAAGGCTGTCTGAGACTTTGGAGGCCCAACTCCCACTCCAGTGGATGCAGAACATGGAATCAAAGGAGATTATTCTCCAGATTTAAGACCTAATATTGTTTTACCCGTTGGATTTTGGACTTATTTGGGATCAGTTACTCCTTTTTACTTGCCTATTTTGCCCTTTTGGAATGGGAATGTCTATTCTATGCTTGTCCCAATATTGTATTTTGGAAGTAGATAACTTCTTAATTTCACAGACTCACAGTGGGAGAGGTATTGTGCCTTGAGTTTCACTCATATATGATTCAGATTAGACTCTGAACTTTGGACTTTTGAGTTGAATCTGGACTGAGTTAAGATTTGGGGGTTATTGGGATAGGATGAATATTTTACATGTGAGAGGGACATGAATTTTGGGGCCAGGAGTGGAATGTGGTTTGAATGTGTCCTCCAAACTTCATGTGTTGGAAACTTAATCCCCAATGCAACAGTGTTGGGAGGTGGAAACTTTAAGAGGTGATTAAGTCATGAGGGCTCTACCCACATGCATAAATTAATGTCATTATTGCAGGAGTGGATTAGTTTTCAAAGGAATTGATTCCCAATAAACAGATAAGTTTAGTCCCCTTCCTCTCCTTCTCTCACATGCTCTCTCACCATGCAGCAAGAAGGCACTTTCCAGATGTCAGACCCTCAGCCTTAGATTTCCCAGCCTCCAGACTGTGTGAAATAAAATAGAAAATATTATAAAATTTATAATAGTTTTGATAATGATAACTATTATAATTGTTTTATAATAGCAAATAGTTTTGGAAAACTCAGTGAAAATGGTCAAATTCCTAGAAAAAGGAATATAATAATCAAAACTGAATCAATTAGAAACTAAAAATCAGAATATGTATATATTTTATATATTTCACTATAATATTAAACTATAAGCAATGTCAAAATGGTGTAAGACAATAAAAGATTCTTAAGTTTTTTTAAAAAAATTCATTTTATAGAAATTACCCAGTGTGTGGTATTCCATTATAGCAATACAAAATGGACTTAGACAATATTTAAATAAAATATATAGTATGGAGTCATAAAAATTATGAGAGAGGTAAAAACTAGCTGTGGGAATTCAAAGGAGGGAAACTGCCATAGTTACTTATAATTTAAGAAGTCACAAAAATAGAAAAAATATTGGGAAAGTCTAAACATCCATGTATAGGGAACTAATTCTCCTGACTAGTGATTCTCAAAGTATCGTCCCTGGAACAGCAGCATCAGCATCATCTGGGAACATGTTAAAAATGTAAATTCCCAGCCTCCATAATAGACCTACTGAAATCAGAAAATCCACGGGGGGAGTTCAATAATTTGTGCCGTAGAAAGCCTTTCAGGTGAATTTGATGCAGGCTAAAATTTGAGAACTACTGCTCTAAATGAGGATATTTTCATATAATTTAACACCATGAAGTTATTTAAAAGAATGAGACAGCTCTACAGAATTGCCAGGAACATCTTCAGAGTATATTGCTAAGTATAAAAAACAATTACAGAGTATATAGTAGTTTGTGTGTGTGCGCATGAGTTTAAAATATGTAGAGATTTTGCATATGCTTGATATGTCTCTGAAAGGATGCATATGAAATTGGGGAAGGAAGGAAATAGGATAGGACTAGAGGAAAATTTATTTTCAATTTGGTAACTTCTTTTACATTTTTAAAATTTATGCCATGTATGTGCATTTCCTACTCATAAAAAATTAATTTTAAAAGACAGTCAGAAAACATTATTTTCTTAAGTTTTGAACCATGATATAGCTTTCAATATCAGATTAAAATGCATACATTTCAAATATGTTGACACAATATAAAAACATAATTATGTTCATATGCCCACTAAATAATTAAACGTGAGGAAATTCTGTACTTACCTGTTTCAAAGTTTAGCATTAAAACAGAATGTTAAATGTATATTAGAGTAATATAATATACACCCACTAAACACACACTCATTTGAAAAAATTAAAAAGTGGGTAACAATAATCATTCACGCACAACTGATTCATTTCCTCTGAAGACTTCTTTGTTATGTGTTAGGATTTAAAAAAATCACTTTTAATCATTGTCAATGCCACATTTATATTTATGCACCTAATTTTTTTAATCATAAAAACGCAGCATTTTAATAATCCTCATGAGGGATACTACGTATTGCCTCTTGTTGTTGGATACTTTGTTTCTACTTTTTTTTTATTGTTCTAAATTGTACAGTAGTGAACATTTGGTGCCTAAAACTTTTTTTTTAATTTTAGGATTATTTTGTTTATATAATCACAGAAGTAAAATTATCAGAACAAAAATAATAATATTCCCATTTGCCTGCAAAAGAGGTGAATTTGATATTATTTATTTCATGTTCTTCCCAGCTCCCTCAATTTAGCATAATTAAAATATTCTTCTTGATTTCTGATATCCACATTGGAGTTCTAGTAAAATCTTTTTCAAATCCAAGAAGGAAAAGATGAAGAAGAGTAAAATTTAGCATAACTTAAAACATCATAGTAATGGGTTAACATCTCTGAAATTAAAAAGTGATACAAAAAAATCTATGTATAGATTTTTAGCAATAAAGGGGACCAGAGAGTGGTTAGCCTCTTTCATTTTTCTACCTAAAGAAACAAAGATACCGATGAAGATAAGTTACCTAAAACCAACCTGTTTATAACCCAACATAATTTCCATATTTGAAAATTATTTGATATGCACTTTACACAAGTCATTCATTAGCATTACTAATAAACCATCATGTTGTTTTATTCTTTAGTTCTCGGTAATTTGGAAACTAGTAAAACATATGAAATCATGAACAATCAAGGACAGAGAATTTATTTTGCAGAAGAGAGAAATAATTGGTTTCTTCAATGCCTTTGTTGTTCTTCAAGACCTTTTACTATGACAATTTATGATAATGTAGGTCGGGATGTAATTGCTCTTCATAAAGATCTAAGATGTAGCTGTTACTGGAGAAGCTACTACTCACGAAAGGTAAATTTATTCCTTGTGATTTAGAATGTATTTGCATAGCTTCAGTAATCCTCAACACTGAACAGTATGCTAAAATTTAAGCATTGGGTTTGGTTACAAAGGATTGTCTGGAATGAAAAATGTCAGAGTGAGAATTGAATTTTTATACCACATACCTGCAGGGTGAGAATCATGCACAACTCTGTAAATTTTTTTCTGGGCAATGAAAGTCACAAGATCTTTAGATGTTTTCTATTATAAAATATCTAAACATCTATCCAAGCCTTCATTTCTGACCTGTGGTCATTTGTGATGTAGATAAGTGACAGTTTTGAGATTCTCAGTTTTATAGTTCCTGGAATGCTTCTATACTATTGTTTTGTATTCTTTCATGAGATGGTCAGTCAGGTGTGGCCACAAGGGAGAACACAGGAGAGGTGCAAGAAAAAGTTTTTATACTCAGGGTCCTAGAGATAACAGAGGCACTGGAAGCCACGAGGGTGCCACATGGGGGAACCAAGCAGGTGGGGAGCAGAGAAAGAGAAGCAGGGCCTTTGAACAAGTGCTTTTAATGGGGATCAGAATGGAGTAAACAAGCTAAAGCCTTGATGGGATTTCACTGGTTCATTTGAATATCACTAGGCCACAGTCAGGGATAGGCAAGAAAGGGAATGTGTAGCAGTGGCCAACCTTATGACACTGGTGCACCTGGTCACCTGGGCAGAGTGCTCACAGCCTGTTGTGGGGATGTTGAGGCAGCAGGAAAATACTAAATTGTAAAATTTGCAATACTACTACTACTATAGGTCACAATCAGCATCTTATCAGAGGCAGATTTTTATTTATAATAGGATATGAGCTATACATTTGTTTATAGGGTTTTTTTCACGTTTTTTTGCTATTATGAACAAAGCTACTCTGAAAGTTCACATATAGGTCTCTGTGTAAACATATCTTGCTGTGCCATATATATACATGTATGTGTGTATACATGTATATATAAATACAGATATCTTATTGTGGTTTTTTGTTTAATTTCTCTGAATGTGCTTGCTGGCTATTTGAATATCTTATTTAATTAAATGTTCGAATCTTTTTCTTATTCTAAAACTGAGACTATTTGCCTTATTATTGAGTTATAAGAGCTTTTTTAAAAAAGTGTAGTCTGGATATAAGTCCTTTGTCAGATATATGTATTTCTAATTCTGTCTCCAGATTTATGGCTTGGCTTTTCATTTTCTTAAGAGTGTATTTGGAAATTGGAGATTTCAATTTTGATAAAATCAAATGTACACTTTTTTAAAATGGCTTATGCTTTTCATGACCTTTCTAAGAAATCTCTGCCTACTACAAATTGGCAAAGACTCTCTTGTGTTTCCTCTTGAAATTCTATATTCAACCATCTAGTTCCATTTTGAGTTAATGTTTGTGTTTGTTCATGTAGGGAAAATGTTGAGGTTCATTTTTTTCTCTTAATTTTGCATCTAGTTATTCTAATACCATGTTTTGTATAAGACTATCTTTTATTCTGTTGAACTGCCTTAGCATATTTTTTGAAAATGAATTACCAGTATATGTGTTTACCTATTTTTTGAGTCTACTCTCTTCCATTGTTCCATTGATATATGCATATATATCTCAATATATATACATATGTACACACATATAGATATCTATATATACATATGTGTACATATATATACACAATGTACATGCACACATAGGTATACACATGGTTAGGGTAGTCAAGACAATGTAGTATTACCAATACCATCAATACTACTTTGTCTTGACTCCCCTAGCTGTAGAGTAAGTCTTAATAGCAGGCAGTACAAGCCTTCCATGTTGAATAGAAGAAGTAGGAGGAAAGATTCCATTTTACCAGTAAGTATGATTCCATTTTACCATTAAGTATGTTCCCTGTAGATTTTTTTAATGGTTTTATAACATTTCTTTTTTAAAAATTATTTTCATAGGTTAAGCAGGTACAAGGTGAATTCAGTTTCATGTACATATTATATAGTGGTGGAGTCTGGGCTTTTGGTATACCTGTTGCCCAAGTACTGCCAATTGTACCCCATAGGTAATTTTTCTTCCCACACTCCCTCCCACCCTTCCACCATTTGAGTCTCCAATGTTCAATATACAACTCTGTGTGCCTTTGTGTAGCCATAGTTTAGCTTCCACTTATAAGGGAGAACATGTGGCATTTATTTTACTGTTCCTGGGATACTCCACTTAGGATAATGGCCTCCAGTTTCATCCAAGTTACTGCAAAGGCCATTATTTCCTTCTTTCTTATTGTTGAGTAATACTCCATAGTATATATATATATATGTGTGTGTGTGTATATATATATATTTAATATCATATTTTCTTAATACACTCATCAGTTCATGGGCACTTGGGTTGATTCTATATCTTAGCAATTGTAAATTGTGCTGTGATAAACTTATGAGTACAGATATCTTTTTGATATAATGATTTATTTTCCTCTGGGTAGATAGCTAGTAGTGGGATTATAGGATCAAATGGTAGATCTACTTTTAGTTCATTGAGAAATCTCCATACTGATCTCCATAGAGGTTGTACTAATTTACATTCCTAGCAACAGTGTGTAAATATTCCCTTTTCACTGAATCCACACAAACATCTATTGTTTTTTGACTTTTTTAATGGTCATTATAATTGGCATAAGACTGTATCTCATTGTTTTAATTTACATTTCACTGATGATTAGTGATGTTGAGTATTTTTTCATATGTTTCTTGGCCATTTTTTCTTTGAAAAATGCCTGTTCATGTCAATTGCTCACTTTTTAAGGAGGTTGTTTGGATCTTTCTTGCTGAGTTGTTTGAGTTCCTTGTGAATTCTGGAAATTAGTCCTTTGTCAGACACATAGTTTGTGAATATTTTCTCTCATTCTGTAGATTGTCTATGTACCCTTTTGATTATTTCTATTGCTGTGCAGAAGCATTTTAGTTTAATTAAATCCCATTTGTTTATTCTTGTTGTTATTGCATTTGCTTTTGGGGTATTAGTCACAAATCCTTTTCCTGGGCCAATGTCCAGAAGAGTTTTTCCCACATTTTCTTCTAGGATTTTTTATTTTTTCAGTTACATTTAAGTCTTTAATCCATCTAGAGTTAATTTTTGTATATTGTGAGAGAAAGAGATCCAGTTTCATTCTTCTTCATATGGTTATCTAATTTACCCAGAACCATTTATTGACAAGGGTGCACTTTCCCCAGTATATGTTCTTGTCAACTTTGTCAAAAATTGGTTGGCTATAAGTATGTGGCTTTATATGTGGATTCTCTATTCTGTTACATTGATCTATGTATCTGTTTTTATAAAAGTACCATGATGTTTTAGTTTCTATAGCCTTGTAATGTAATTTGAAGTCAGGCAATGTGATGCCTCCAGCTTTGTTCTTTTTGCTTAGGGTTGCTTTGGCTATTTGGCCTCCTTTTTGGTTCCATATAAATTTTAAAATTGCTTTTAATAATTCTGTGAAAAATGATGTTTGGTATTTATTTATTAATTATTATTTATTTCAGCATATGTTTGGTATTTAGATAGGAATTACACTGAATCTGTCAATTGCTTTGGGCAATATGGTCATTTCCACAATATTGATTCTTTCTGAGCAATGAGTATAGTATGGTTTTCTATATATTTGTGTTATCTGTAATTTCCTTTGTCAGTGATTTGCAATTCTCCTCACAGAGATCTTTCACCTCCTTGGTTAAATTTATTCCTAGGGTTTTTATTTTCAGCTATTGTAAATGGGATTGAGTACTTGATTTGGTTCTCAGCTTTGTCATTATTGTGTAACAATGCTATTGATTTTTGTACATTAATTTTATAACCTGAGACTGCTGAATTAATTTATCAAATCTAAGAGTCTTTTGGAGAAATCCTTAGAGTTTTCTATGTATATGATCATATCACGAGCAAACAAGTAATTTGATTTCCTCTTTTCCAATTTGGATATCCTTTATTTCTTTCTCTTCCCTGATTGCTCTGGCTAGAGCTTCCAGTATTATGTTGAATAAAAGTAGTGAAAGTGAGCATTCTTACCTTGTTCCATTTCTTGGGGGAGATGCTTTCAGTTTTTCCCCATTCAGATTGATTGTGGGTTTGTTTGAGGTATGTTCCTTTTATGCCAAGTTTTTTGAGAATTTTTGTCATGACTGAATGCTGATTCAGTTATTTATTAAATAATTTTTCTGCATCTATTGATATGATTATGTGGGGTTTTTTTGATTTCTATTTATGTGGTGAATCACATATATTGACTTGTGTAGGTTGAAGGCCTCCTTGCATCCCTGCCATAAAACACACTTGATCATGATAAAGTATCCTTTTAATTTGCTGATGGATTTGGTTTGGTAGTATATTTTTGACGATTTTTGCATCTATGTTCAACAAAGTTATTGGTCTGTAATTTTCTTTTTTGTTGTGTCCTTGTCTGGCAGTGTAACATTGGCTTTGTGCAATGAGTTAGGGAGGATTCTCTACTTCTCAATCTTTTAGAACAGAGTCAGTAGGATTGGCACTAGTCTCCTTTGTATGTTTGGTAGAATTTCAACTCTGAATCCATCTGGTCCTGAGCTTTGTTTTGTTGTGGGGGAGGTATTTTTAATTACTGATTCAATATCACTAATTGTTATTGGTCCATTCAGGAGTTCTATTTCTTCCTGGTTCAATCTCAGGAGGTTGTATGTATTCAGAAATTCATCTATTTCCTCTGTGTTTTCTAGTTTGTGAGCATATAGTTGTTCATGATAGGCTCCTGAGGATTTTTCTGTATTTCTGTGGGATGAGTTGTAATATCTCTTTTTTCATTTATGATTGTCTTTATTTGGATCTTCTCATTTCTTTTTTTGGTTAGTCCAGATAGTGGTTTAATAATTTTGTTTTTTTGAAGCAACAACTTTTTATTTTGTTGATCATTTGTACTGTTTTTTGTTCTCTATTTCATTTAGTTCTGCTCTGATCTTTGTCACTCTTTCCTCTTCTTAACTCTGGGTTTGTTTGTTTTTCTTTTTCTTTTTTCTTAGTACCTTGAAGTATGATGCTAAATTGTTAATTTATGATTTTTCTACTTTCTTCATGTAGGCAGTTAATGCTATAAACTTCCCTCTTAGCACTGCTTTGTCTGTATCTGCAAGGTTTTGGTATGTTATGTTTTCATTTTCATTCATTTCAAAAACAGTTTTGATCTCTGTCTTTATTTCTTTGTTGACCCAGTGATCACTAAGGAGCATGTTGTCTAGTTTCCACGTTTGAATAGTTTCTCAAGTTCCTCTTCATATTGATTTCTAGCTTTATTACACTGTGATCTCAGAAGATACTTGATATGATTTCATTTTTTAAAAATTTGTTAAGACTTGTTTTGTGGCCTAAAATTGGGTCTATCTTCGAGAATATACCATGTGCTGTTGAAAAGAATGTATATTCTGTAGTTGTCAGGAGGAATGTTCTGTAAATGTCTGTTAAGTCCATTTGGTCTAAAATCCAATTTATGTCCAATGTTTCTTTGTTGATTTTCTATGTTGATCTGTCTACTACTGTGAGTGGGATATTGAAGTTACCTACTATTATTGTGTTGCTGTCTATCTCTTTCTTTAGGTCTAGTGATATTTGTTTTGTGAATTTGGGTTCTCTGATACTGGATGAGTATATATTTAGGATCATTCTATCCTCTTGCTGGGTTGATACCTTTTTGGTTATATAATAACTTTTCTTTTTCTTTCTCTTTTGATTTAGTTTGTTTTATCTAATATAAGTATAGCTACTTTTGCTCTCTTTTTAGTTTGTGTTTATGTGGAATATCTTTTTCTATCTCTTTACTTTCTGTGTCTTTATGGCTAAGATGAGTTTCTTGTAAGCAACATATTGTTGGATAATTTTTTTTATTGATCCTGACAATCTATATCTTTTAAGTGGTGCATTTAATCCATTTACATTCATGGTTAAAATTGATATGTGAGGCTTTTTTCTTGTCATATTGTTAATTGATTCCCAGTTGTATTATAATTTATTTGTTTCTCTTTTTCCTTGTCTTTTTGTCTTTGTTGTTTGCTGAACTTCTGTGATGTTGCCATTTAATTCCTTTGTGTGATTGTGTAAGACTTGTGAGTTTTATGTTGTGTGTTTTCATGATGGTGAATATTGTCATATAACTTCCATGTTTAAGTTTCCTTTAAGTATTTCCTGTAGGGCCAATCTAATAGTAATGAATTCTCTTGCTTGTCTGGGAAAGACTTTATTTCTCTTTCATTTATGAAGCTAATTCTGGTAGGATATAAAATTCTTGGTTGACAGTTTTTTCTTTCAATGCTATGAAAATGCCTTCCCATTCTATTTGTGGTCTGTAAGGTTTCTGCTGAGAGGTTGGCTGTTAGTTTAATGGAGTTTCCTTCATAGGTAACCAGATGCTTTTCTCTTCTAATTTTAAAATTCTCTCTTTGACTTCAACTTTAATCATTCTAATTATAACATGCCATAGTAAAGACCTTTTTGCAACATATTTGCCTGGACTTCATTGGGCCTCTTGTATCTGAATGTCTAGCTCTGTTGGTAGTCCTGAGAAGTTTTCTTTAATTATTTCCTTAAATAGTTTTTCTAAACTTTTTTAATCTCTCTTCCCCCTGGGGAATAGTGATAATTCATATGTTTGGTCACTTTATGTAGTCCCAGACATCTTGAAGACTTGGCTCATTCTTTTTTATTCTTTTTTCCTTATTTTTTGTCTGACTGTGTTATTTCCAAAGACCCATCTTCAAGTACTGAGATTCTTCTGCTTGGTCTAATCTATTCTTGAAGGTTTCAAATGTGTTTTGTATTTCCTTCAATGAATTTTTCAGCTCCAGAATTTCTGTTTGTTTGTTTTATGATATCTGTCTTCTTGATACATTTCTCTTGGCATCACAAGGAATTCTTTTTTATTGGGATCTGTTGCTGGACAATTGTTTTGTTCCTTTGGTGGTATCATATTTACTTGCTCTCTCATGCATCCTTCCATTGATATTTGACCATCTGATGTAGCAGTCGCTTGCTGTGATTTTTTTTCCTGAAGATGTGAATATGTTGATGGTTGAGTTGGACATTTCAGCTTTAATTTTGGGTTCCTGCACTAGTGTGATCTTTGTATTATTTCTTGGGGAATACACAGTGTTAATGGCAACTGTGATTTCCTTGGTGGTTTAGGGAACGTATTAGCTGAGTCTGTGGTGAAGTTTTGCTGGGGACTGGAATGGCAGCTGAGCCAATCTTTGGGTCCTAGTGGTAGAAGCAGTAGTCTGTCCAATTTTAGACCTCAGAGCAGCTTACACTGCCACTGGTGTTAGTGTGTCCTGGGGGGCAATTCTTGGGTCTTCAGATGGCTTTCTCAGAATCTAGTAGTTGAAGCAGAGGGCTGCGTATGTGGGATAGGTTCTTATGTTCTTCATCAGCTAGTGTGATATGGGAGGTGGAAGTAGCAGTGGTGGAATTATACACTAGGAACCAAATGGTTCTGGTAGCTGTAGTGGGATGGGCAGGTTAGTCCCTAGTGCCATAGCTGCCTGTAATGGGGCAGTAGGTTTTGTCCTAAGTGTGCTTAGGAGAGCTTGGTCTCCCCTGTCCCTCTCCAGTTAGGTGGCAGCTGTAGATGTTGCACCTTGAACTCAGCCCAAGGGCTGAATATAGCTTAGTTTTAAACTCTCAAAATGGTTCTGGGTATGGGCCTGCAATTGAAGAGGGCAGAGCCACTTTCAGACAAGCAGTATGGGCAAGAGACTATGGGGAATGGAGTCTGCTTGTGTCTCAGTCTCACAGGAGCCCATAGCAGGGGTGGTGAGAATTGTCCTAGATGTGTGTAGAAGTGCTTAGGCTTTCCTGCTCCTCCTCAAGTAGGTGGGGCTCAGCTGCATCAGCCAAACTCAGCACAAGGGTAGGGTGCTGCCCAGATTTAAACTCCCAAACTGACCCCTTGTGTCTATAATCAAAGAGGATGGGGCCCTTTTCAGGCAAACAATATGGACAACATTCTGGGAGGAGTGCCATATGCTCACAACTCAGTCCTACAGCAGCCTGTAGCAAGCCAGTGTGAATTATACTAAGTGCATATAGGAGAGCTTGGGCTGCCCTGTATGGATAGGGCTGTGGCTGCATCAGCCTGGATTCAGCTTGAGGGTGGAATGCAGTCCAGCTTCAAACTCCCAAAATGGTACACTAGGCCTTCTAACAGAGGGGATGGGGCCCTTCTCAGGCAGGCTGCTCTAGCAGGAAACTGTGAGGAATGTAGTTCACTTGAGACTTGGTCCCGCAGCAGGTGACTGCAGGATAATGGGCACTATCCCAGATGTGTGATGGAAAACAATTTTCTTGTTCCACCCCAGGCAGGTGAGGACTGTAGCCACATCAGGCCCAAATACAGCCTGTGGGTGGGGCACAGCCCACTGTCAAATTCTCAAAATGGCACATTGGACCTGTGACCAGAAAGGCTGGGGCCTCACCCAGGCAGGCAGGGAGGGTAAGAAACTTGGGAAAATGCTATCTGCTCATGTCTCTGTCTCCCAAGTATCTAGGCTCTCAGAATGGCACTCAGTGTAAGCTGCTCTAGCTTAGATTCCTATAGGATTCTGCATGAGTTCTCTTGCTGGAACAACATATCTGTGCAATCTCCAAGCAATTCCTTATGTTAGGCCCAAGATCTGCATGGGTTAGAGGGATTCTCTTGCAGCCAAGATTGTAAAAGCTGATCTGGGTGAGTGGAGCCCTGGGAGCTTCTCTCTTACTGTTTCCTTGTATCTTGTGGCTTCTCCTAGCTGTTAGCCAGTTCCCAGGGGGAAAATTGCCCTGAATCCTCTCCTTACCCACTTTTTGGTGCTTCTCATCACTTCCCTGGTGAGTCCTAGCATTCTCTCCTAGATGGTCTATTCAAAATATGAGAATCTGATAATTGTTCTGGTTCCCTTCCATGGAAGAGGAACAGACTACCTGTGTCTGTTCATCCATCTTTATCCTATCTCTTTTGTAGATGTTTTGAAGATATCCCTTATCAGGTTGAGGAAGACTCCATCTATTCCTAATTTTCTGTGTTTTTATCATAAATAAGTTTGTATTTTGTCAAATCTTTTTTTCCACATCTATTGATTTGATAATATAATTTTTCTCTTATTCTGCAAATATGGTAGTTGCATAAATTGTTTTTTCTTAATGTTAAAACAATCTTGCATTCCTGGGATACATTCTACCTGAACATGTAATTTTTATATATTGCTGGATTCAGTTTGATAATGTTTTAGGTTTGTGTTTATAATATTTAGGTCTATAGTTTACTCTTAATTCTTTGTATGGATTTGGTATTAGGATGATGTAGGTCTCATAAAAAGAGTTTGCAATTTTTCTTATTTCTTTCTTTCCTGAATCAGTTTGTGTAGGATTGGTATTATATCTTTCTTAGATATTTGATTGTATTCAACAGTTAAGCCATTTTTATCCTGGAGTTGTGTACATGTGAAGGATTTTAATTTTAATTTCAAAGCATCTTTAAAAAACATAGAGATTTCCAGGTCTTCTATTTCTTGAGTCTATTTTTATAATTTGTGTTTTTCAAATAATTTGTACATCTAATTTGTTGAATTTATTGGCATAAAGTTGTTACATATTTCCTTACTGTCCTTTTAAGTTTGCAGATTATATAGTAATGCCCCCTTTTTATTTCTGACTTTAGTAATTTGTGTTTTCTTTCTTTTTTCATGCTTAGTTTAATAAATTGTATTAATCTTTTTAAAAAAATCAGCTTTTAGTTTCACTTATTTTCTCTATTTTTTGTCCATTACCTATCTCATTGATTTATTTCCCCTACTATTTATTATTTCCTTTCTTCTACAACTTCTTTAGCTTCCTAAAAATGGAAACTTTTGTCATTGGCTTTAAATCTTTCTTCAATTCCTATATAAATATTTGAAGCTAAATATATCTTTTTATCAGCATTACTTTGGCTATAAATTTGATAGGTTCTATTTTAATTTTTATTCAGTTGAAATATTTTCTAATTTTTCTTCAAATGTTTTACTTCATCTATGGGTTATTCTATCAGTCTATGTCTAGTGTGTCTATGGAAAGAATTATGCACACATAATGGGGCTACCTCTCTCTCTCTCTCTGTCTCCTTTCTAGGATTTTCTCCTCACTTTACAATGGCTGTGATTTCTTTCATCCCTGTTCTATGATTTCTCAACCAGTAAGACTGCAGGTTTGTATTCAAATTTTCACCAGCACTAACTTGGACCAACCCTCAAATAAGCTTCCATAAAAAATAGGGAACTCAACCACTGACATTCCATTTTTCTAAATATAGACTCACTATATTTCTATTCTCCCAGTTTCCATTCTCAGAATTGTTTCTGAAAGTGGAACTCCTCCTGCCCATTATTTTGATAGTTGCATTTTATATACATTGCTAATACATATAATCACTCTAAACTATTCTGTCATAATTTTCTACATCATTTAGTCCACACATTTTGGATACGTATACTATTGTACGATGTTCATATATGTAGTCATTATGTAACATTCTGTCCATCTTATTTTCATCATTTAGTGCCAAAGACTGCCCATTCATCCTAGTTTTTTATACATTACTTCTAGCAAGGCTTCTCAGGAGGGGCTCAAAGTAATAATATTCCCTGAGCTCTTTCAGGGTCATAACAGTTTGTTCATAAGCTATGTATGTCAAAAAGGCAGTTCCTTGGATCACATTTTCTTTTCCTGAATATTTAATATATCAATCCACTATGTTCTGGCATGCAGTGTAAATTACTATCCAAAGCTTTGTTGCCAATCTGATTTTGTTATCCCTATAAGTAATATGACTATATGTACCAAGTTACCTGGGATAATACTAGTTTGAGACTATTGTTAATATGTCCTAATAGTGCCCTCTTTCTCTTTCTAAAGTGACCCATATATAAAATAAATTACATGATTAGCCTTTTTATAAGTAACTTGATGGTTTTGACTAAACTTCTCCAATTTTGTTTTTAATTTTCATATTCTCTAGAACATGTCTCAATGTCAAGCATTTTAGGTTGATTTTCTTTAGACATATGCCCATTAAGTTGATAGAATCACCTTTTTTCTTTTATGTGAAGAAATTATATTGAATTATAGCTTTTAGTATTTATTCTGTTTCATTACTTTTTTTCTTTGGGGAAGACACTTAGACATATATTGGACCTTCTTTTGCTATCTTCTACATTTGTATGATAATTTTTGTGTAATCCTTTGTACTTATGTTCCTTCTAGATAAATTCTTATTTCTGAAATAATTTTTCCTTTTTCTGTTTCTTAGCTTTGCCCAATCTCTTTTATAGTCTCTTCATTTTCTCTCTTCATCTTTAATTACCTTATTTCTGAGCTTTTCTAATTCTTATGTATACTGCTTATTTATATCTTCTATCATTTTTTTAAAATGTATTTCAAAATAAATATTAGGTAGAATTTCTATTTTTGAGGGCAGGTTCCAGTGTAAATTTACTCAGCTGAAAGAGACAGAGAGAGAGAGAGAGAGAGAGAAAGAAAAACAAAAGTAAGAAAAGAAAGAAAAAAAAGAAAGCTAACAGAATTATATTCAGGAAAAATAATGTCTCACAAAAATAATGCATGTTTTCTAGGACTCCTGAATCCCTCCTCAGATACAACTACTATTATGAGTTTCTTATGTATTCTTCCATAGTTATTCTATAAGTATTTATATAATATATTACATTAACATAGCATGTTTATGCTATCTGTTTGCATTTAACACAATTGGTAGCATTTTTCCCACAATTTCCTTTTAACACATTACACTATAACTTGAAGATTTTATCAGTATTGTATAAACCTCCTTTGTTCCTTTAAATGCCTGCATAATAATACATTATATGGATAATCATAAGTTATTCAACCAGTTTCTATGGATTCTTATAAACTTGGCTTTAAATAACAATGGGGATAAAGGATTTCAATGAATTTGTATTTGCATTGTAAAAGATGTATGAAAGTGTTTGTTAGTAAACAGTTTTTGGTGTGATTGGAATTTAAGTCATATCTCACGGACATGGCAATTTATAAGTAATTCTTATAAGTACCTAAAGAAGGATATTATTATCCTTCTTTTGCAAATAGTAAGTGAATTTTAGAAACATTAGTGACTTTTCCACATTTCAAGCAGTTAGTAAGTAGCAGAGTTTGATCGTAAAGATTTTAACATCTAAAGCCTGGGTCTTAGGCTTTCCATGTTTATTTTCAAATATAAAGCATGCTTTAAACACAAAACGTTCTGTTCAAACATATAAAATGCTGAGTTAAAAGGTATTAATAGCACATAACTAAATATAGTGTTACATATATATTACAAATATAATATATCTCATTGGATCAATATTATATTTTTCAATCTTTTATAGCTAAAAGTTGAGGCTCCACCTGGTGAAATAATTGGATATGTTTATCAATACTTTCACCCATTTTTTCCGAAGTTTAAAATAAAAAATGAGAATAAGGAGGATATAATGAAAATAAGAGGGCCATGTGTGTTTTTGTGCCATCTCTCCGATCTAAATTTTAATGTGAGTAATTCATAATGTTTTAATATTATCATGTTCAAATTAATTATTTGATTGTTTTCTAATACATATAATCAAAAACTATGATTAAAGAAAAATAAAAATGTATTATGGTGTTACTATAACCATTTGACGTTTTTTAAAAAAGATTAATTATTAATTAACAGTGTTCTTGTCTAATTAAGCCCTACAAGTTTATGTAGCTTATAAGGCATCTTTTTAAACTATCTTTTTAGTATATAGTTCTCAAACAACAATTGTGGCATTTAATATTTCAAGGAATATTGAAAGAGAAAATTAAACTTTATTGTAATGTATAATGACATAATCTGGTGTTAATGATAGATAATATATAAATGCTTATTAATACAGTTTTCACTTTTTATAAAATCCTGAAATTTGTGTAATATATTTTTTTAAATTTTTATATGTGTACTAATTTATTTCTCAGATTATGGCCAACATCTAGAGGAAAGTTAACTATTAAATATACTAAATGCATTTAATAAAATTAAATAACTCACTACATTTATTGAAATCCAAAGATTCCTAAGCAACAAAGAATATTGTGATGGTTCAATAACATATTAGGTCTGCAAAAAGCCATGCTTCCCAAACTTTCATTAAGGACATGTTTGTTTGTTTATTTATTTATTTATTGAAGGCAGAGTCTCTCTGTCTCTCTGTTGCCCCGGCTAGAGTGCAGTGGCATCATCATAGCTCACTGCAACCTCAAACTCCTGGGCTCAAGAGATCCTCCTGCCTCAGCCTCACAGGTAACTGGGACTACAGGCACTCACCACCATGCCTGGCTAATTTTCCTATTTTTTGTAGAGATGGGGGTCTTGCTCTTGCTCATCTCACCTTGGCCTCCCAGAGTGCTAGGATTACAGGTGTGAGCCACCACACTCAGCTTGTTTAGTTTTTTAATACCTGAAATGTCTAGTCAGAAATCTGGACACAGCCTAACTAAAATACTACCCGATTTCTTTCCTTCTCTAGAATTATGTCAATTCAATTTAGTGATATAGATTCTGATTGGCATCTGCCTATACTGATTAAGTAAAACATACTTAAGCAAATTAATTGTAACAATATGGTTAGTTTGAAAAATAATAATAAAAAAAAAAAAGCACGCAAGACTATTATATTTCAAGTTGGAAACCAAAGCAACAGAGTGGCCAATGCATAAAACTCTGGAAGCCAAAGCCACCTTGGCTCATTTTTACTGACATCAAATAATAAAATGCTTTTTGTACATGGTTTTATATTTCAAAGTATAATACAACGAATCCTACTTTATTCTAATGTCTTCAAAACTTTGTCTAAGGTGAATAACACACTTTCTACTTTTAAGTTTGAAGCAAAACAATGTTAAATCTGACACACTTGCGTAAGCTACAAGAATGAGGAAAAAGAAAGGGAGACCTTCATTCTGTAAGAAAGTCATCTTGTGCATGAATGTGGACAATTCTTTTAATACTTTTGTCTATGAAGAATGGAAGAGAGGTAAAGTAGTAGATAGTTACAGGGTCAGAACTAGAGTGAGGCAAGTGAGGTGCTTTATCTCAGGTATAAAATTTAAGGGGGCACCAAAAACTCAGTATTTAAGGTAAGTGACAGCTGAATGAATTTTTTTAAATCAAAATTAATGTAAAAAATTTTATTTTAAACAGATAAAAAAAATTAAATGAAGACAAAAACTGAGCATGCACTTGCATGACTTGTCTCACTGCCTCACCCTAATCCTATTTCTGGCTGGATAAGGGCACAGTGTGGAAGAGTAGGGATTTATCAGAAAAGTATGTCCTTTAAGTCTGTAAAGAATGATGTTGGTAATTTACAGCCTGGTATTGGCACAAGTGCAGGGACACAGACCAGTGGAACACAACAGAAAATCCAAATATAGAACCATCCTCATATAGTCACCTAATTTTTGACAAAGCGGGAAAGAATATACTCTGGGGACAAGAATCCCTATTCAATAAATGGTGCTGGGAGACTTGGTTAGCCACTTGTAGAAGACTGAAACAGGACCCACAGCTTTCACCTCTCACAAAAATCAAATCACGGTGGATAACAGACTTAAACCTTAGGCGTGATACAATCAGAATTCTAGAAGAAAATGTAGGAAAGACTCTTACAGACATTGGCCTAGGTAAAGGATTTATGAAGAAGACCCCCAAGGCAATCACAGCAGCAACAAAAATAAATGAATGGGACATGATTAAATTAAAAAGCTTCTGCACAGCCAAAGAAACAGTCCAGAGAATAAACAGACCACCTACAGAATGGGAAAAAATTTTTGCATACTACACATCAGATAAAGGACTGATAACAAGAATCTATTTAGAACTCAGGAAAATCAGCAAGAAAAAATCAAGCAACCCTATCAAAAAGTGGACAAATGACATGAATAGAAACTTCTCGAAAGAAGATATAAGAATGGCTAACAAACATATGAAAAAATGCTCAACATCCCTAATCATCAGAGAAATGCAAATCAAAACCACAATGAGATATCACTTAACCCCAGTGAGAATGGCCTTTATCAAAAAAACCCAAAACAACACATGTTGGCGTGGGTGTGGAGAGACAGGAACACTAATACACTGCTGGTGGGACTGCAAACTAGTGCAACTCCTGTGGAAAGCATTATGGAGGTATCTTAAACAGATTCAAGTAGACCTGCCATTTGACCCAGCAATCCCATTACTGGGCATATACCCAAAGGAAAAAAGGTCATTCTTTAACAAGGACACATGTACCCGAATGTTTATAGCAGCACAATTCACAATAGCAAAGCTGTGGAAACAACCCAAATGCCCATCAATACATGATTGGATTAGTAAGCTGTGGTATATGTATGCCATGGAATATTACTCAGCTATAAGAAATAACGGAGATACGACATCTCTATGGTTCTCCTGGAGAGAGTTGGAATCCATTATATTAAGTGAAGTATCCCAAGAATGGAAAAACAAGCATCACATGTACTCACCAGAAAATTGGTTTCCCTGGTCATCACCTAAATACAAATCTGGGAACGACACCAATTGGATATCAGACTGAGGTGGGGGGTGGGGGAGGGGATGGGGGTATGCCTACACAATGAGTGCATTGCGCAACGTTTGGGGAGTGGTAACACTTGAAGGTGCTGACTCAGGAAGGCGGGGGTGGGGAAGGGAGGGATATATACCTCATGATGGGTGCAATGTGCACGACCTGGGGAACAGACATGCCTGGAGCTCTGACTTGGGGGGAAAGGCGGTACAGGAGCAACGTATGTAACCTGCAATTCTGTATCCCCCATAACAAGATGAAATAAAAAAAAAAAAAGAAAAAGAAAAGTATGTCCTTAGCAGGTTTTGATTTTAAAGGAAAGGAGTCAATGAGAGAGAATGTATGAAGATACAGGAAAGGTTGAATACTTGAGGAACCCAGTTTCTTGCTTGGTATGGGACCTAAGACACTAAGAAAATTGACCCCAAATAGGCTTAGAAACAGCACATTTATCAGAACAAGAAAGAAGTAAAAGGTACTGGTATGAATTCAATTGGTTTGTACGGCTGGTTTCTGGGAGTTTAGTAAGTTCCTGTCCAGTAGCTTCTATTTTCTCTGTAGTGTGTGCCATAAGATGTTTTGCTGAGGATGAGGTGGAACGGTGGGTTCAGAGCTCTGAAGAGTAATGAAGTTTGGATGTAACTATTTAAAACTCTTCCATATTTCTCTTTTCCCAAATACCTTAACACTACTAACAAGGATGTGTATGACCCACCCAGCCCAGCATACCTCTCTTACCTCACTCATTTTCTACACGAGCTCCCTCACTCTGATCCAGCTATGGTCCCTCCTAACTCAGGGCCTTTCCTCATGTTGTTAAGTCCCTCTGAAATGCTCTCTGTTTTCCTATTCCTCCTTTCACTAATACCTTATGATCTTCCAAGTCTCAGCTTAAAGGATGCTGTTCCCAAGCAGCTTTCTTAAAACCATCCGCCCACTTTGTTTAGTCTGCGTATTACCTCCCTATTATACACCATCATATCACTCTACCTTTTCCCCATGGCACTCATTACAAGGTGAGGAGTGGAATTTATCCCAGGTTTGTTGTTTTGTATTTACATGAGCATCTCTTATTCTAAAGGAATGAATGTTACTTGGTATGAGAAGTAATGCTCTAGGAAGTTTAGATGGGTAAGAGAGAAAAGGAAATGAGAGAAAAGTAAAGGGATCCAGAAAATTAAGATCACTTACAATAGAGTTGAGTTAACTGGGTAAAAGAGCTGAAAAGCTGTGGTTTTCATATTGTAATTAAATTGATTCTCATATTAAATTTAAAAAATTATATAAATTAAATGTGTGTGCATACAGATATAGATACAGTCAGTTGTATACGATTTGAAAATCTACTTTTTTTTTTTTTTTTGAGACAGAGTCTTACTCTGTTGTCTGGGCTAGAGTGCCATGGTGTCAGCCTAGCTCACAGCAACCTCAAACTCCTGGACTCAAGCGATCCTCCTGCCTCAGCCTCCCAAGTAGCTGGGATTACAGGCATGCGCCACCATGCCCAGCTAATTTTTTCTATATATTTTTAGTTGTCCAGCTAATTTCTTTATATTTTTAGTAGAGACAGGGTCTCACTTTTGCTCAGGCTGGTCTTGAACTCCTGAGCTCAAACAATCCTCCCTCCTCAGCCTCCCAGAGTGCTAGGATTACAGGCATGAGCCACTGCACCCGGCCTGAAAATCTACTTTTATTAGGTAGAAATTGTCTATAGATGTTTTTCCTGGCTACTATATGTCCATTTCACATATTATTTTAATTTTAGGGTTCAATCAGTATGATTATAATTCATCCAGGTCATACTAGTCAATAAATTTGGCGTAGGAATTCTTTTTTTTATTTCAGAAATTTTCTCCTAAGACTATATATATATATATATATTTTTTCTTTTAGTTGTTGTCTATGGATGAAGAAACGGTTATTGGAAAGATTTCAAAACACTACCCCGGATTTGTGAGAAGACTGTTAAGCAATGGTGTTAAATTTGGGATACAGTTTCCATTTGATCTTGATGTTAAAATGAAAGCATTGATAATTGGAGCAAGTTTTCTCATTGTGAGTCAATTTTTATTTTATTTAACTGAAAATTACATTTTCTGAGAGTACCATTACACCTTTGCTAATATTTCTCTTTAAATCACTTGGGTCAAATTGCAAATTATGCATTTTGGTCTAGTTCTCAGTCTCTAAATTACATCATGGATTCAGTATGCACATTGCAAAGGAAGCAAAAAACTACAGTGTCCTAGAAGCGTGATCATTGAGATTTAAATCCTTTGCCTTCATGAAAAATCAGACTAAGTCACTGAAAATTGAAACAAAATGGCTCAATAAATGTGTCTTATATTTATTTCCCACAATTTAAAATTTTATTAATAAACTTCTGTTACATTTTATTTAAAAAGTAACATTTTATTAATTTGGAAACTATAGATATTTTCATAGTTCATCCATGCTCCTCTAACAAAATATCTGAGACTGAATAATTTATATACAACATAAATTTATCTCTCACAGTTCTGGAGGCTGGGAAGTCCAAGATCAAGGTACCAAGTAGGTTCAATGTCTGGTAAGGACATAGTCCCTGCTTCCACAATGATGCCTTAAAACACTGCATCTTCCAGAAGGGAGAACACTGTCCTCACACAGTAAAAGAGACAGAAAGGCAAAAAGATTAGCTAGTTCTCTTGAGCCCTTTCATAAGGACTCTAATCCATTCATGGGGGTGGGGCTTATAACCTAATCACCTCCTAAAGTCCCCATCTCTTAATACTTTTACTTAATACTTAATACTTTAAAATCCAGTTGCAACCTGAATTTTGGAGAGACACAAATTTTCAAACCATAGCAGAAAGGTAGAAAATTTTAAAAGAAAAATGTCATTCTTGATTATAATTGAATCCTATGGGCAAAGTGATCATAAGCAACTACCTTCCTACCCCAAATATTATGAAATGACAGTAAATGTCAGGAGAGGTATACAGGGCTAGGTCTACACGGCCTTGTCAGTAGGATCAAGGAATTTAGGGAAAGACAAAAATAAGCAGGTTAAAAAGCAGATATAGATGAGGAAAAATTAGTGAACTGAGAGATATAGTGGAGAAAATTATTCATAAATACAGTATAGAAAGACAAGAAAATATGAAATTCAAGGGTTCCAAATGAAAAAAATTGACATAATAGAGAATAAATAACTGCTAAGAAATTTCTAGAAGTGAGAAATATGAATTCAGTTGTCCAGAAAGGGCAATATATTCTAAATAGTATAATTAAAAATTCATATCTATATAAATCAGAATGAAGCAGCAGAAGAGCAAAGAAAAATACACAACCAAAAATTAAATATAGATCATCTGCAAGTAATTAGACTCACAACTACTTGACAGATATAGTAGAAGCCAGAAGAGAGAAAAATAATATCTTCAAAATACTAATTAAAAAAGTTTAACTCTAAAATTCTATTTTCCGTAAGACTATCTCTCAAGAATGAGTGTGAAATTTCTAATTATAAAAGAGTTTTGCAGCATACAGATCTCATTTTTTAAGGAAATATAGTAAGTCCTCTCTTAATGTTGTTAGTGTGTTCTCAGAAACTATGATTTTAAGTGAAATGGCACACCTGAGGTCCTCAAATAATCTCATTTTGTTCAATGTTTTGTTATAACATTGATGAGAAAAAAATAGTTTATTTCTATATTGTAATAGCATTTTTGAAGTTAAAATGAAGCACAGCTAAAATACTAGTCAACAAAAGTATATAAGTTGTAGCAAGAGATTAGAATTAAAATGTTTTAAGGTCTTTGTATTGCTTGGGAGGTAGAACTAAATTAAATGTGTATTTTAAAATTTCATGGATAGCCACTGAAACAACAAAAAGGACTGTATAAATTTTAAGCTAGTAGAAAGAAAAAATGAGACTATAATATAAGCAAGCAAACAAACAAAGAAAAATCCATTGGGAGAAAAAACAAGAAATAAGAAAAAGATTTCAAGAAAATGGTAGCCAAAAGAAAGCTGATGTGGCAGTCTTAATTTCCAATAACTTAGCTTTCAAACCAACAAAAGTAATAAAAGGCAAAGATGTTTACTATATACTGGCTAAAAGCACAATTCAACAAGAAGACATGACTATAATTAATGTATATGCACCCAGATTCATAAAGCAAACCCTACTTGATCTGAACCAAATGATAGATAACAATACTGTAATAGCTGGAGACTTTAACACCCCACTGACAGTACAGGACAGATCCTCCAAACAGAAAATAAACAAAGACATAATGGACTTAAATAGAATGCTAGAACAAATGGGCCTGACTGACATCTACAGGACATTCTACCCAAAGTCCACAGAATATACATTCCTCTCATCAGCTCACGGGACATTCTCTAAGATTGACCATATCCGAGGACATAAAGCATGTCTTAAAAAATTTTAAAAAATAGAAATTATACCATGCATCTTCCCAGATCACAGCGGAATAAAAGTAATAATGGGCCGGGTGCAGTGGCTCACGCCTGTAATCCTAGCACTCTGGGAGGCCGAGGCGGGTGGATCGCTCGACGTCAGGAGTTCGAGACCAGCCTGAGCAAGAGCGAGACCCTGCCTCTACTAAATAGAAAGAAATTATATGTACAACTAAAATATATATAGAAAAAATTAGCCGGGCATGGTGGCACATGCCTGTAGTCCCAGCTACCCGGGAGGTTGAGGCAGTAGAATCCCTTAAGCCTAGGAGTTTGAGGTTGCTGTGAGCTAGGCTGACGCCACGGCACTCACTCTAGCCCGGGCAACAAAGCGAGATTCTGTCTCAAAAAAAAAAAAAGTAATAATGAACCCAAACAGAAACCCTCATTCCTACTCAAAGTCATGGAAGCTAAACAACTTTCTCCTGAACAATTATTCTATAAAGGAAGAAATCAAGACAGAAATCAAAAGTTTCTTTGAATTAAATGACAATGGAGATACAACTTATCAAAATGTATGGGACACAGCTAAAGCAGTCCTGAGAGGAAAATTCATATACATAAATGCCTATATCAAAAAGACGGAAAACTTGCAAATAGACAACCTAATGAATAGACTCAAAGAGCTGGAGAAAGAAGAACAGAATGACCCCAAACCCAGCAGAAGGTGAGAAATTACTAAGATCAAATCAGAATTAAATGAAAAGGACAACAAAGAAACCATAAGGGAAATTAATAAAGCAAAAAGTTGGTTCTTTAAAAAGATAAACAAAATAGACACACCTCTGGCTAGACTAACCAAGAGCAGAAAAGAAAAATCTCTAATAACCTCCATTAGGAACATGAAAGGAGAAATCACAACCCATGCCACAGAGATACACGATATCATCTATGAATTCTACAAGAATCTTTATGTACACAAACTGGAGAATGTGGAGGAAATGGACAAATTTTTAGAAACACATAGCCTTCCCAGGCTCAACGAGGAAGAAATAGAGTACCTGAATAGACCAATATCAAGAACTGAAATCAAAACAGCAATAAAAAACCTTCCCAAAAAGAAAAGCCCTGGTCCAGATGGGTTCTCACCCGAATTTTACTATACATACAAAGAAGAACTGGTGCCCATCCTGCATAAACTATTCTCCAATATTGAGAAGGATGGAATTCTCCCCAACACGTTCTACCAAGCCAACATAACATTGATACCAAAACCAGGAAAGGATGCAAAAAAAAATAGAGAAATACAGACCAATTTCTCTTATGAATATAGATGCAAAAATTCTCAATAAAATACTAGCAAATCAAATCCAAGTGCTTATCAAAAAAATAATCCACCACGACCAAGTGGGCTTCATCCCAGGGATGCAGGGGTGGTTCAACATACGTAAATCTATAAATGTAATTCACCACATAAATAGAAGCAAAAACAAAAACCATATGATACTCTCAATAGATGCAGAAAAAGCATTTGACAAAATTCAACACCCTTTTATGATAAGAATGCTTAACAAAATAGGCATAGATGGAACCTACCTAAAAATGATACGAGCCATATATGACAAACCCACAGCCAACATCATACTGAATGGAGAAAAATTGAAAGCATTCCCACTTAGAACTGGAACCAGACAGGGCTTCCCACTGTCCCCATTACTTTTCAACATAGTATTGGAAGTCCTTGTGAGAGCTATCAGGCAAGAGAGCAGAATCAAGGGAGTCCAAATAGGGAAAGAAGAGATCAAACTCTCACTTTTTGCTGATGATATGATGTTACATCTGGAAAACCCCCAGGATTCAACCAAGAGACGCCTGGAATTGATTAACGAATATAGCAAAGTCTCAGGCTACAAAATCAATATACACAAATCAGAGGCATTTATATATGCCAATAACAGTCAATCGGAAAACCAAATTAAAGACTCAATACCCTTCAAAATAGCAACAAAGAAAATAAAATATCTAGGTATATATCTAACTAAAGAGGTAAAGGACCTCTATAAGGAAAACTATGAAACACTGAGAAAAGAAATAGCAGAACTTGCAAATAGGTGGAAAACTATACCATGCTCGTGGATCGGAAGAATCAACATTGTTAAAATGTCTATACTACCCAAAGTGATCTACAGATTCAATGCAATCCCTACTAAACTACCAACATCATTTTTCACAGACGTAGAGAAAATAATTATACACTTTGTATGGAATCAGAGAAGACCCCGTATAGCAAAAGCAATTTTAAGCAATAAAAACAAAATGGGAGGTATAATTTGCCAGACTTCAAACTATACTACAAGGCTGCGGTTCTTAAAACAGCCTGGTACTGGCACAAGTGCAGGGACACAGACCAGTAGAACACAACAGAAAATCCAAATATAAAACCATCCTTATATAGACACCTAATTTTTGACAAAGCAGGCAAGAACATACTCTGGGGACAAGAATCCCTATTCAATAAATGGTGCTGGGAGAATTGGTTAGCCACTTGTAGAAGACTGAAACAGGACCCACAGCTTTCACCTCTCACAAAAATCAAATCACAGTGGATAACAGACTTAAACCTTAGGTGTGAAATGATTAGAATTCTAGAAGAAAATGTAGGAAAGACTCTTACAGACATTGGCCTAGGCAAAGAATTTATGAAGAAGACCCCTAAGGCAATCACAGCAACAACAAAAATAAATGAATGGGAGCTGATTAAATTAAAAAGCTTCTGCACAGCCAAAGAAACAGTCACGAGAATAAACAAACCACCTATAGAATGGGAAAAAATTTTTGCATACTACACATCAGATACAGGACTGATAACAAGAATCTATTTAGAACTCAGGAAAATCAGCAAGAAAAAATCAAACAACCCTCTCAAAAAGTGAGCAAATGACATGAATAGAAATTTTTCAAAAGAAGATATAAGAATGGCTAACAGGCCGGGCGCGGTGGCTCACGCCTGTAATCCTAGCACTCTGGGAGGCCGAGGCGGGTGGATCGCTCGAGGTCAGGAGTTCGAGACCAGCCTGAGCAAGAGTGAGACCCCGTCTCTACTAAAAAATAGAAAGAAATTATATGGACAACTAAAATATATATATACAAAAAAATTAGCCAGGCATGGTGGCTCATGCCTGTAGTCCCAGCTACTCGGGAGGCTGAGGCAGTAGGATCACTTAAGCCCAGGAGTTTGAGGTTGCTGTGAGCTAGGCTGACGCCACGGCACTCACTCTAGCCTGGGCAACAGAGTGAGACTCTGTCTCAAAAAAAAAAAAAAAAAAAGAATGGCTAACAAACATATGAAAAAATGCTCAACATCCCTAATCATTAGGGAAATGCAAATCAAAACCACAATGAGATATCACTTAACTCCAGTGAGAATGGCCTTTATCCAAAAGTCCCAAAACAACACATGTTGGCGTGGATGTGGAGAGACAGGAACACTCATACACTGCTGGTGGGACTGCAAACTAGTGCAACCCCTGTGGAAAGCATTATGGAGATATCTTAAACAGATTCAAGTATACCTACCATTTGATCCAGCAATCCCATTATTGGGCATATACCCAAAGGAAAAAAGGTCATTCTATAACAAAGACACATGTACCCGAATGTTTATAGCAGCACAATTCACAATAGCAAAGATGTGGAAACAACCCAAATGCCCATCAATACATGATTGGATTAGTAAGCTGTGGTATATGTATACCATGGAATATTACTCAGCTATAAGAAATAACGGAGATACGACATCTCTGTGGTTCTCCTGGAGAGAGTTGGAACCCATTATATTAAGTGAAGTATCCCAAGAATGGAAAAACAAGCATCACATGTACTCACCAGAAAATTGGTTTCCCTGATCATCACCTAAATTCACATCTGGGAATGATACCAATCGGATATCAGACTGAGGTCGGGGGTGGGGGGAGGGGACGGGTGTATGCCTACATCATGAGTGCGTTGCGCACCTTTTGGGGAATGGTCACGCTTGAAGGTGCTGACTCGTGCGGGGGCGGGGGGGTGCGAGGAGGGGATAGGTATATACTTACATGATGAGTGCAATGCGCACTGTCTGGGGAATGGACACGCCTGGAGCTTTGACTTGGGGGGACAGGCGGTACATGGGCAATGTATGTAACCTGAAATTCTGTATCCCCCATAATAAGATGAAATAAAAAAAAAAAAAAGAAAAGAAGAAAAAGCATAGAGAAAATAGGGCTAACAGAAATTTGAAAATATCAACCTATCCAGCTGTAATAGATGTCAATTAAATAAATTCCATGCAAACTTTTAAAATAACTACAATAAATGTAAAAGGAAAAAACCTCACCAGTTAAAAGACAGAAACCATCATATTTGATTTTTAAAGTATCTGTAGTTTTCTTATGAAAGACAAACCTAAAATAATGACCAAAAAATTGAAAGAAAGACAATATGGATAAAAGATGGCAGGTAAATGCTAATTGCAAGAAAGCTAGGGAAGCTAAGTTAATATGAGGAAAAAAATAGACTTTAGGACAAAATGCATTAGAGACAGAGACAGAGTGAGTAACTACATGATGATAAAGGTTTGGTTCAAATAAGATAATAACTCTAGATATGTATGCATCTAATATTAACCTAAAAATATAGAGAAAAATTTTTAAAACTTAGAAAGTTACAAACCCATCTTCATAATGGGGAATTTAGTCACACATCTCAATTTTAACTAGATATGAGAGACAGAATATTAGTAAAGTTATATAAGATTTGAACAAAATTCACAAGCTTGATACAGTTGGCATATGGAGAACTTTGTGCTAAACAATTAGAAAACATACATTGTTCTCGAATAAACATTATTTACAAAAATTGATCTCATAGAGTGGGCCAACAAGTGAGTTTCAACAAATTTCAGGGAATCAGTATCATTCAGACTTTGGTGTCTGAGCAAATGAGATTATATTAAAAGGTAATAAAGATAAATATTTTAAATTTTTTATAGATATGAAAAAGTAAATAACTCGTTTAAGAAAAGCCTAATAAAAGTTTCAAAAAACTTCAAAATATATAATAAAACACTAATGACAAAATTCTTGACATGCAACTAAAGATGTTAAAGAAAATTGTAGCTGTAAATATTTATTGAAGAGAAGTAAAAAATTAACAAGCTAATATTAATTAGCTAAATGTTTATACCAGCACAATTCACAATTACAAAGATGTGGAAACAACACAAGTGCCCATCAACACATGAGGGGATTAATAAAATGTGGTGTTATGTATACCATGGAGTACTACTCAGCCTTAACAAATGGTGAACTAATACCTCTTGTATGAACCTGGATGGAGCTGGAGACCATTCTTCTAAGAAAAGTATCACAAGAATGGAAAAACAAACACCACATGTACTCACCATTAAATTGGAACTAATTGATCAACATCTATGTGCAAATGTGGAACTATAATAACATTCATCAGAAATCAAGCAGGTGGGGCCGGGCGCGGTGGCTCACGCCTGTAATCCTAGCACTCTGGGAGGCCGAGGCGGGTGGATCGCTCGAGGTCAGGAGTTCGAGACTAGCCTGAGCAAGAGTGAGACCCCGTCTCTACTAAAAATAGAAAGAAATTATATGGACAACTAAAATATATATATATACAAAAAATTAGCCGGGCATGGTGGCGCATGCCTGTAGTCCCAGCTACTCGGGAGGCTGAGGCAGTAGGATCGCTTAAGTCCAGGAGTTTGAGGTTGCTGTGAGCTAGACTGACGCCACGGCACTCACTCTAGCCCGGGCAACAAAGTGAGACTCTGTCTCAAAAAAAAAAAAAAAAAAAAAAAAAAAAAAAAAAAGAAATCAAGCAGGTGGGAGGGTGAGGAGGGGAATGGGTAAATTCACACCTAATGGGTACACTGCACACTATCTGGGGAATGGGCCTGGTACAAAAGCAATTTATGTAACCAAATCGCTTGTTATCCCTGTAATATTATGAAATAAATTTTTAAAAAATTACAAAAAATAGATAAATACATTCACTTAAATATTCAGAAACTGACAGGATGACATAGCATAATTAAAATTAACTGAATTGTTAAAAAATCATAACCAGAATAAACATAAGGAAGCACAATGAGGGAGATATTAAATCTTTAAGCAAACAAAGATTAATGAATAACCAGCACCCACAACTTATTTTTCAGGTAGAAAAAGTCTTGCAAAGCAAGGAACTCACAAAGTAACCAACTACTAAATTCAAATATCTTAAACTTCTGTACCTCAAAAAAAAAATCATAATATTAAATATTAAAAAGCAAATAATAAAGGAAAGTATATGCTACAAATATGACCAAGCAATATATATATAAATGAAAATTATATTTAAATGAGAAGAAAAATATCAAATTCCCAATGGAAATGTACCAATAATAGGGAAAAATAATTCAAACAACCATCAAAGAGGAAATAAAAATAAGAAATAAACACAAGAAAATATTTTTTAAAACACACAAACAGAAGCAAAAGAGAAGAAAATGATAAACTACCTCTTTTTATTTAGCTTATAATAAAGTTTCTGCTTCAGCTTCAATGCTGATGAAGCTTTAGAGAATCAAGTGCTTATGAGCTACAGGTACAACTTTTGGGGAATAAATTAAAACTATCCACCAAATAATTTAATGCTTATATTCTTTCAGATGTAAACAAATAATTATGCATAATCTTTATAGCAGATAGCAATATAAACTCTCTGTAGCAAACTTCCTTCAAATAAATAGCAAAAAATTAAAATAATGTAAAAGTATGAGCATTATTAAGCATATTATAAGACACTGTTAAAATAGAATATTAAACAGATATTAAACTAAAAACTCAAACTGTTTCCAAAGAACTTTAATGACATAAATACTCAGGATATTTTATGTGGTTAAAAAGCATATTATGACATCAATTATGTATGTCTGGAAGGAATTTGAACCAAAATAGTAATGGTAGATTGGGGGAATTGAAAATAAAACTCTTTCCCTTTTCTTTTTCTCCAGTTTTCTACATGGGTATATATGGATGAAAAAAATGCAAATAAAATGATGCAGAATTAGTTCTTCCCCAAGGACCTGTATAATCAAATTTATTATTTTGATGTATTTAAGAACAAACAATCATTCTTATGCCCTTAAAAATTGGCTCCACATAGGTCTGATCCTCAGAATTTGTTTTTAAACATATTTTAAAGTAATGTTATTATAACACAAGGACCAAGAAAGCATTCTCATGTCTAAAGCCTGTAGCTGTTTCTGCTATTAAATCAACCTAATTGTATTTATTTTTCATTTTCATTCTAGGACTACATGTATTTTGAATTCTGGTCATAAGAATCAGCCTGAGAGACTATGCCAGAGACTACTGGCATTAAGTTTTGCCAACCCTCAGCAAAATTAAACAATTTTTACTGAAAATATCTAAATAAAGTTTTGCTTCCTTAGAATTATTTGTATGAATTTTTTCTACATAAGCCACACCAAAATTTAATAACTTAGGATAATAATTGTATTTAGCTCAGGATTCTGCTGTACAGTTCTCCTGTCCAGAACCTGGCTCACTCATGCATGTGCAGTCAGTTATCAGATTGGCTGGGGACTGTCTCATCCCAGATGGCTTCATTCACATGTCTGGCTGTTGGCCAGGGCCATGGGACCAACAAGCCCCGTATCTTCCATCATTTAGCTCATTTCAGGCTTCTACTTCGGAGAATATTTTTCTTATCAGTATTTAAACATGCTCAGGACCCTTATTCTTCCCCAAATTTCCCTCAATCACATGTCTACCTCTCCCTTTAACATTTTTGTTATTGTTCTTTTGTATCTAAACTTCTTAAATTTTCTCCACTTCCTCCCCTCCTATATTTTCCAGGAAGTCCAGTGTCATTTCTTTTGCATTTCTACTAAGGGATTCTTTTAAACCTCCCTTTACTTGACTTTTGTACAACATTCGGCATTGTTGCCCATTCCTTCCTGAACTCTTTCATTGATTTCCAGACAACCCATTCTTTGGTTTATTTTCCACTTCTTGCCACTCATTCTCAGGCTCTATTAGATCTTCTCCTGTGCCCATCCTTTAAATGTTGACTTTCAAGTTTGCATCTTAGGATCTCTTCTGGACTATCTAGCTTGTCACATCACAGCCAAATTGAAGGCGAATGAAGAATTTTTTAAATTAACTTTTATTTATCAAAGTATAACATGTGAATAGTCTAAAACTCAAAATACCGCTAAAATACTTTTTACAAAATCAGCAGCATCTAGGTATTCCCTTCCACCAGTTTTATACAAACACACACACACAAAAAAAAACTTGCTGAAATTCTTCTTTGCAATTTTATTGAATTTTGATATCAATTTGTGGAGAACTAATATGTTAAAGAATACTACAACATCCAATCTTGGAACATGATATATCTCTCTTTTACTTAGGGCTTCTTTAATTTATGTTATCTATATTTTACAGTTAGCAGAGTATAAAAAAAATGTATCTTGCATATTTTTCATTACTTTCATTACCAGATATCCGATGTTTAGCTGCTGTTGTATCTGGCCTCTTTTATTTCCAAATTTTGTTCCTAGTATATGGAAATACAATTGGCTTTTATTGATTTATGTACTATTACCCTTGTCAAGCTAAATAAACACGGAGAGACATTCTATAAAAAAAATAATACTTATTTGGGAACAGGGCATTGCAATGGGCATACTCCATAGTAAATTATGTGCATATTTGGGGAGGTGAACAGATTTTTAAAGGAAAAATATAATTGTTTTGAGATGATTATCCTTGGCTATAAGCATCAATAACGAGGGGACACCAGTCTGAGGTTGGCTAGGCAGTTGCTGGGCAGATGTCCTTTCAGAAGTATTTTTTGTGTAAGGTTGTAACAGCCTTTGTTCAAGGTTGCAGTTTTTGCAGAATCTTTTGTGATAGATTTGGTTATTAGGCATTTATGATAAAAACCTTCTCTTCATAGCCTTTCCCTGATCTATTTGTCAGGGTTTTTTATTTATTTATTTTTTAACACAAGTGACTGCATTTTGATTCTAACTACTTTTATATTTCCCTCTTTTTATCAATATCTTACTCCAAAAGCATCCTTGATTGATCATCTTGTAGTTAGGTTTTGATTCTCCCTCAGTGCCACAATGGACCTATCCCAGTTAGTTGGTCCGGTCCCATGTTGGAGGGAGTGATTGGTGATAAAGAGTCAGGGTTAAAACCCTTTTAGCCACATCTGAGCAACAAGAGACATTTGAAAGAAGTGACTCTCAGGCTAAGTCTACCTGCAGTCCATTGTTAAGTTCGATTTTGTCTGTTCCTTAGTCTTTTGCTATCATCTTAAACTGTGGGGCCAGCGTTATTCTATTAGGAGTTGTACTTCTGCAATAATTTAACAAGTATTAATAGCAAATAAAAGTTAAAAAATAGAAAATACAAAGTAAAATTAATAGTACTCTAACAATCACGGTTTGCATAATGATTATGAGTCATAATCTTATGCTTAAAGGCAACTAATTGAATAAATCAAATGACCCTTATTCCATGAAGTGAAAAAAGTAGGCATTAAGAAGGGTAAGAGTCTCATTATGATATACAGTCTTGTTCTGCCATCTTGTGGAAAACTGTTCATAGCTTGAAAATGTTAACTTCTCATCCTAGTTTGCAGTTTGAATGTTCCTGGTTATGGCATCAGGGAGTTTGGTGAACTTTTTATGTGACCCATATAACAGCCACAAGACTTGTTCCTTTAAACTCGTCTAGATTTAGCTTATAGGGCTTTAGGGACAGTGCAGTTCCCATTTTTAGTAACTTTGTGAAAGAAAGTAGGATTGGGTAAATCTAGAAGAATGTAGGTAGATTTATAGGTAGATCTCAAGCACTTGAAAACAATGCACAGAGCTAAAATTTAATAACAGGTGTATTATAGCTTTTCTTTAGAAATATAATGTTTTCTCTATACATTGGTTATATAGGAATCTCAGATTGAAAAATCTCTTGAAGCCAGAAAGCCAAACCAAGGCAGACATTAGATTTTACCTACAGTCTTAAGGTTCCTAGGCTTGCCAGTAAATGACAATTTTTACTGGCTCACTGTAAGGCTGGAAACCTTTAAAGTGAGGCATTCTATGCATATCCTTAAATCTAACACTTTAGTCAAAGCCATGCATATAATCGATGTTTGCAATTGTATCCTGCTATACAAAGACAGCAGGTTTTTATTTGTCTTATACGAATAACCATATTACCATAAAAATACTCATAAATAGTTTCTGAATTTGGGTGGAATCAAGGAGGGAGAAAAAGCAAATGCTTCCATCATTGTTCACAAAAATACACTTTTTAAAATTCCTGTAAACTATAGCTTAAGAAAGATAATTTCCTTAAATCTGGAAAATAAAACATTTAAGTAAAGAAACAAAAATGTTTCAAATAGAAGTCATAAAAAATCTTCATCAGTTATTCAGTGACATGTAATTAATTTTTGTTCTGCTTGATCCTGACTAGCAGCTTCATGAACCCCTCAGTTTAACCAGAGTTTTATTAGTATATTGATCTTAAAGTTATTAGCAATCTGTATTTAAGAGTACTTGTTAGCGTCTTTTCCATCTGATTGCAAATGCTTTTAGAGAGGAATTTAAAATAACTATGGATCACTAACTCTTAGAATAGCCATGATTAAAAGTCTAATAGAATTCGTTATAATCATCAATTGATGAGGACATTTTGTTATTTTCATGGCATACATTGTAATTTCCAGAATTATGACTGACGACATATTAAATTTCTAAGAATTTTATATAATTCTGGAAACTTCTTATCAATAACATACCCATAAATGTAACTGAAAGATGATTTAGCATCACTTATCATTTGACAATGTTTTCCATATAATTTATTGAATATGCTAATCATTTACTAAGTGATGAGAGATGTATTATTTGAAAACCTCAAAGTTAATTCTAGGTGAAAAAAGACAATTTAGAAATTTAGAAAAAATAATAGAGAAAAACAATAGAGATGGAGAACTTAGAAGCCATTACCTATTAAGTCTATAATTGCAGGGCTTTTTTAAAAAGAGAGTTTAAATAATGACCATTTAAGCTCTGTGTTTTCCTTGATGTAGTTTCCACATCAGTATAAAAATGTGAATGAGCCATGGTGTTTGGTGAATTTTTTGTGTGGCCCATACTTGATTAAAAATGAGAAAGCAGCAGAGGGCAGGGTATCTCTGCCAGCACCCAGGTGTTCAGATCAAATTAAATATTAGGCACTCGGAAAGAACGAAAAGTAAATTCAGCAGAAAAGACCTGCCCTACGGACAGCCTATAAATTCTGTAGAAACCAGAGTACTCAAACCAAAAAGTCCTTATACCAGGAAGGACTTGTCAAAAAAGTCTTCTATCATCTCAGGAGGGATGCAGATCCTTTATTAAGGTGGTCTTCTACCAAAAATGGGAGGCTCGGCCTGAGAGAAAACTCACGGGTGTGGAAAAGCAAGCTGCAGAAGTGGAGAGCTAAAGTAGCGCAAGCAAGTACTGCACACCAGTTCCTAAAATTGCTGATTTCTTCCAATTGTGATCTTTCTTGGATTCCATTTCTGACACCATTTATGTCAACCTAAATAACAAACAGCGAGAGAGGTTCTCTAAAGAAGTGACATTTATTTGGGACTAGGGCATTGCAATGGGCATATGCAGGAACATGCCATAGTAAATTATGTGCATATTTAGAGAGTAAAGGAAGGCACAGATTCATAGGAAAAATAAGGAGGATTACATCATTGTTTTGAGATAATTATCATTAACTACAAAGATCAATAACAAGGAGATACCAGTCTGAGGTTGGACAGGCAGTTGCTGGACAGATGTCCTTTCAAAAGTATTTAGTAGATCTTCGTAGATTTTTTGGGGGGATTTCTTGTATGTAAAATTGTCATTTGCGAATAAAAAGTTACACTTTATACTTTCCAATCTTTATGTGTTTTCTTTTTTTTTTTGTATTGGATAGGACCTCTAGTAAAATGTTAAATAAGATATTAGCAGTGGGCATCTTTGCTTTATTCTCAACTTTCTTTAAAAGGAAAATTTTTGATATTTCACCCATATGTGCGATGTTAGCTCTAGGTTTTTGGTAAGTACTCTTAATCAGATTGAGGGAATTTAATTCTATTTTAAAATTGCTGAAAATTTTACCAACCTAAATTTAGTTAAATGATTCTTATACATCTGTTGATAAGGTCATATTTTTCCCCTTATTCTGATAAGCAAGTGAATCAGATTGATTGATTTTGGATTATTTAACTAACCATGCATTTCTAAAATATCATTTATATTTCCATATCCCACTTGATCATGATGTTTTGTTTGTTTGATTTTTCTGGGTGATGTTACTTGATATTCTGGTAAAGATATTTACGTGTATATTCAGGAATAATTTGGTCTGTAATTCTTTGTTGAGTTATGGAATCAAATTTCATCTGACCCAGTGGTGTGCTGGTAAATGTTAAATCACTGGCACTGGCTTTCCAGGGTAATAAAAAGCCTTGGTTTATAGTGATTGGTCATTACTTTGGTATGCATACCTCTACAATGGCTGATCTCAATCTATAGATACGACGTCACTCAATGCAGAATTAAGAAGAGATGCTCAGAATAGGTTCTCATGAGCCTGAGCAAGCTGGCTCCAGCATACCTGTGTCATGATCTAAAAACAAATTGAAAATTGTTCTATTACATTTTATATTCTGAACAAATTGGTGTAATATTAGTATTACTATTTCCTCTTTAAATTTTTGTTAGCATTCACAGGGTTTCAATTAATGAGTTTGAACAAAATATATATAGTTATATAAGATATAAATAAAACACTATATATAAACGTATGCACATCATATATGTATGATAATTTTTATATATGATATTTATTTATTATATACAATTTCTTAATGTAGGAAAAGTTTCCTTCGTTATCAGGAGGATGGTTTCAATCATATTGTGTCATTCAACAGACACTCTTAGTCATAGATACCGTATTTCAGGAAAAAGAAAATGATAAAAACTCAAAGAGGATGTTATGCTCCTACTGCCTGACAAATTCATTTGTAGTTGGCTAGATAATTATCAATGGTTTTTGTCAAATACTATTGGAGGAAGATTTATTCTAATAGTGCTTCACTTTATGTTATGCCAGGACATTAATTTAATAAAAGTGGCTCACTTTCTCTTTAGCTAAAACATTAGCTAAATTGCATTGGGAAAATAAAACCGAGAGGCAGAAACTAATTGGAAACATTGCTTTTAGGTAATGAAGCACTTACATATCCATTTTGGGGATTCATTAGTTTTAAGTTTGAGGAGGTTTTACATAACTCACCTAAAAAACACATAATTGTGGTTGATGTATATAACTGCCAAAGTCATTAAATAAAGGAGAAACTTTGGCATTTTATCTCATTTCATTTTAACAAACGCTCCATCACAATTTGGACTAAACTTTAGGAATCCAAGGATAAAAAACATCATCAAGGCATTATTCTACTACTCATGAAGCTTAGTAGGGGAGAAGAACACAATTAAACCAATAACAACTCTACCAGGTGATAAGAGGTATTAAAGAGATTTACATAAGGTGCTATAGGAACACAATGAGAGAAAAATTTTTCCAGGTGGGAGACAAAGTCTATTGATAGTGTATTAACATCTCTCTCCCTTTCCCCTTCTCTCTCTCTTTCTCTCATAGATTTACTATTTTGAAGATAAATTGCAAGAAGGGGCAAAGTGTCTCTTAAGTAAACCAAAGGAAGTTACAATTGTCCCAAGTCCTATGGTTTGCTAAGAGGTTTGCACAAGCCAAACAAAGAGCATTCTAGACAGCTATAGAAGGACCCAGTACTGTATCTTACATCGGAGAATTTCAGAAGGCATCATTATGAGGGAGCACTTCAGCAACAAGTAAGCACATTCAGGGTCAATAGTACAATTCTTATAGGAAAGAGAAATTGACATCTAAGAGGTGAATCTATTTTATCAATAATGAAAAGAAATGGATCAGTCCCAAGGGACAATTTTGCTTATTAATTAGAATAGGTTGTATCACATTCATTACAAACACAAAGACTGCTTAAAGAGAAGTAGAGAGATTTCACAGAAGCAGGACTAGTTACATAATTTTCTGGGCCTAGCACAAACTAAAAATGCAGTGCTCCTTGTTCAAATGGTATTAAAATTTCAGGATGGCTACAGTAGCACATTAATCCAAGCACAGCTCTCAGGCCCATGAAAGCAGCAGTGGCCAGAGGGAAGTATCACTTTGTGTACTGTAGCAAGCTAAATCTTTCTAGACTGGGAAGCCGTAAACTCTGAAATATAGCAAATATAGGTCTGAATCCTAGTTCCATCACATATTATCTACTGAATATTGGACAAGTTATGAAATTTTCCATTTCCTCATTGAAATGTGGGCATGCAAATTAAAACTTCCACTTGTTTCAGTATTATACATAAATACATAAGTAAATTTTCTTCTGTTGAATATATAAATAACTGAATGTATTATTAAAAAAAAAGTGCACAAATTAGTGGCTTTAAAACATTGCTGCTAATTTTAAGAATAAAATTTTAAAGGAAAACATTTTGTTCATTTTTTTAAATACCCCTGACCATTGATTTTGTACCTCACCCCAGTTGTGAGCTACCAATCCCAAGTAAGATTTGCCATTAAAATGACTGTTTTCAGATCAGATTTTTAAAATATTTAATAAATGTTATCTATTTAGGAATAAGAATATAATATCCATGTGTGTTTTATATTCTCCATATAGAAAATTATACTATGCATTTTAAAATTTCACCATTACTTTTTGATATTCAGAGATAGACTCATTTAATTTCTGTAATGTTCTGACATTTTAAAAACATGTCATTTATATTTTGTCCTTTAGCTGTGTGAAGAAAAGCAGGAGTGCTAGGGCTTTCTCTCTGGGTGACCTGGCAACTTCCTTCACTGTCTCCAGGTGCTAGAGAGCTGGCAATTCTCAGCACATCATTAGGAAACTGGCACCCAAACTCAAAGTATCCTTTCCCCTGAGCAAGATCATTGTTATGCTTAGTCCATTAAGAAGAGAAAGCAGCAGAGAGCAGAGTACCTCTGCCAGCATCCAGCCCCATGGCCCAAGCACATCTTTCTGGAATATTACAAAAACAGGGACCCATGTTCCTGCTGACCCTCTGCCAGTGAGTTATCATCTGCATTATGTGATATTTGTTGCTGTGTGCCCCGACCCTTTGCAAGAGAAATCTTAATAAGTCATTGTGGGATAACAGGGGCAGGAATTATTAATCTCATTTTACCAATGAGAAACATAAAGTCAGATGGATCAAGTAGAATGTTTAGGGCCACAAATCTAGTGATCAGCATTAATGTGGCACTTGACATTCCTATTCCAAGATAAATTATCAGTGATTCTGGCTTCAGAAAAAGAATTGTTAACATGTTATGTACTTTATACCAGATCCTTTCACAAGGACTTTACATTTATTGACACATTTAATCCCACAACAAAACTCCAGGATAGGTACTAATAACACTGCCTTTTTACAGTGGGAAAAACTAAGACAAAAGGAAGTTTGATGAGTTCTTCAAAGTCACGTTATTGTTAGTGACTTGCAAAGCTTGAGTTCAAACCTAGATGGTCTGGATTCAGAGTCCACAGTCTTACTTTCCAGGTGCACTACAACTCACATGCTGGCTCAAGAGCCCTTTTCCAGGGCTGGGAGAGCTACCCAACCGTAGCTATTCCTGGGTCACATATCTGGTTGATGTTGAGGAAAAGAAAGAGAAGAATGTCTTCATCAGCAGTCAAGTGGGCACACAGGTCATCCCCAGGTGCTTGTATTAAATCGGAGGTTTTGTGTTCCTGAGGTTCCTTTTGGTTTTAGTTGAGAGAGATGAAAACTATGAATATTTCAGTTTTAATGTCATGTACCTAATATTCCCAGGTTCTTAAATGTTAACACAATATCTTTGTGGATATATAGAACTGACAGTAGAGTAGCATCTCCAATCTATGGGTATTAACATAGCAATAAGTATGAGATATAGACATAATCAATCTAAGAAAGGGGCAGAAAGATTATACTACTTTTCCTTATCTGAAAAGCATGATGCTAGTACCTCTGGTTTCTGAAAGCAGAGTTTATTTTTCTATTCTAGGGTACTCAAAGTCATCAGGAATACAAAGACATAGTCGAAACATTCATGTTTTTATGAATTTAATAAGATTATAAAATACTTTCTTTAAATCATTATCTATAAAATGTTCTTTATTACAATTATTTTACTAGAATTATTGATTAGTCACCTAGTGAGTGCCAAGTAGATGAAAGAACAGGTCAAGAAATATTGTTTGTTTAATTTTTCTTATTTTTACTTCATCTTATATATATATTGAGATGAAGAACATTTTAAAATGCATGCTGAAAACTAATTAAAAACACACTGAGTGAATCTTTGTAAAATTGTTTCTGTCAGTTGGTTTGGTAATGTTCTCTTCATTACTATGATAACCATCCAAAGATAAGGCTCCTTTTCATTTACCTTGGAAGAGGCTCCAACAAAATTATAATGTTCTTGGACAGAGAAAAACATATGAGAAATATCATTGCATCTACCACAAAACTAGACTGTGTTTCACCCATAAGGTGATGATATGCATTTTATAATATTTATCTTTTTTTCAAGATAAATAAAAAGGAACCTTATCTTTGGATGATTATCATAATAATGAAAAGAAAATTACCAAACCAACTGACAGAAACAATTTAACAAAGATGCACTCAGTGTTTTTCATTAGTTTTCAGCATGCATTTTAAAATGTTCTTCATCTTAATATATATATAATGAAGTAAAAATAAGAGAAATTAAACAAACAGTATGTCTTGATCTGTTCTACTTTCATCTACTTGGCACTCACTAGGTGACTAAGCAAGAATTCTAGTAAAGGATATGATGCAAGAGGTGCATTTGTCTGCTCAAGAAATCTTTATTAAATCCAATCATATTCCAGTCACTTTGCTAATGGTGCCAGCACAGACACAGTCTTTGCCTCCACTGAGCTCAGAGTATGTTGGAGAAACAGATACATAAACCACACAGGTAATTGTGACATCCTGTGTGAGGATGATGATAGAGAGGGTATTGTTGAGCCCATAGAAAGAATATTTAGCCCAATGGAGTGAGGGCAGGATAGCAAGGAGAAGGAGTAAGGCCCGAGCCAAGTCTTAAGTAGAAGTTATCCAGGCAAAGGGCAGAAATAGGGACTGGAAGTAGAAGGGAATTCCAGAAGGAGGTGATGCCAGGAGCAAAGGAAGAGCTATGACAGCATGGTGTATGGGGGGTTTGCTAACAATTGGATTCTAATGTTCAGTTTCAGGAAGTGATGGGGGAAAGGCGACAGACAGGCAGATGGGCCACATATGAATTCTAGGAGGTTGGGCTGTATGTGCCAGTGAGACACTGAACAGGGAACTAATATGGCTAGAATTTTGGTTACATCATTATGACTGCATATTGGATGGAGACAGTTTGGAATACCCTACAATATCAAGAAAGAAAAAGAGAGAAACAATTTGAGAAGTATTCAGGAGTCAAGATCTACACAATGTGCCATATAGCAATTGATTGGGAGCTAGTTACTTAAGGATAGAGGAGCACTGAGGAAGATCCTCAGTTCTAGCTATGTGGAGAGTACTTTTACTAATCAAGACCAAGACTATCCTAGAACATGTCTGGGGGTAAAATCAGTTTTGTTTTGAACCTCTTGGATTTGAGGTGCCATGTGATGCCAAGACAGAAATGTCTAGTAGGCAGCTGGTTATGTGAGTGTATAACACAGAACAGTTATTTCTAGGAATTAAATGTTTGGATTTCTGAACAAATCAACAATCATTAAAAATATTTACGAGGATGAGATTATCTAATAGGGATTTGCCAAGTAATGCATCCTATGGGATATAAACATTTAGGGGTTATATAGAGAAAGATAAGTCCTTGAAAGAGGCAGACAAAGAATTCCAAAGTATAGGAACCAGAGAGTTTGAAGTTAGGGAGCAGAGAGTCATATAGATTAGTAAATAAAGACTGAACTACATCTGCTAAATTTGGAAATACAAAGATCATTGATGAATTAAGCTGGAACTACTCTTATGAAATATTAGGAAAGAGATGCAGATTGCCTGCAGTTGAGAAATAAATGGGAGATGAGAGAGTAGAAATACATAATAACAATCTACACTTTAGGAAGCTCAGTTGAAAAGAGGAGGAAAGAGACAAGATGGTAGCTATAGAGAGAAGTAGGGACAATAGATGGCTTTTTTTTGTTTGTTTGTTTTTTATGAGAGAAATAAGCATAAGTCTTGGCTAAGGGCAAGAAAAGAGAACAAAGAAACAAGTTGAAGATATAAGAGAGAAATACTATGTATGACCAACAGAGCAAGAGCCTACAATGTAAGTATGGAACTGGAAGCAGGAGAAATGAGCAGGGCACACCTCATTTTTTGCAATTAGAAGAAAAGTGAGAATAAATGTGCATGTTGATAAAAGTGTGGGTGGGTAGAACAGAAAGTGAGGAGGCTTACTCTTGATGGCCTTGAGTTTCTTAATAAGAGAGCAGTCAGATTAGCTTCTATGTCATCCTTGCTATTCACTTGTTCATTCAATCAATTGATTCAGTAACCTCAACGCATTGGTTAATGAGGGAGACATGGTTCCTGCCTGTAGTGTTTAGTGGGATTTGAAGATACACAAATGTGTAGTAACAATACAGTGTAACAAGTGCCTTTACGAGAAACGTAGAGATTATGGGAGCTCATAGGATGTTTACCGACCACGATGAACTGTCTCATACGGCTCTATTGTGACAAACTATAATTTTAATTATATTTTACCATTTTGTTTGCATATTCTTCAGCATTTTTCCCACAAAAACTTGAAGGTAATATTGGTCAATTAAGTTGTGGTGAATTCATGGTGTAACATTACATAAGAATAAAGACAGTGACAAGAGCTATATTAATTAAGTTGAAAAGATGTTCAGTACTTATTATTGAATGAAAAATAAATACAGATTGCCTAATAGTGTATGTGGCATAATGTTTAAAAGTGAATAAACCAAGAAATCAGAGACAAGCAATTGACTATGTATAATGTTGTATCAATGTTAATTTTCTGATTTGATAATTATATTGTGATACTATTAAGAGAGTGTTCCTGTTTGGGGATAATGCATACTGAAGAATGTAGCAGCACCATGTTTTTAACTTACTTTTAAGTGTTTTAGAAATAACAGTAATTATATCATATATTACATATGTGTGTTTGTGTAAAGTACCCATCAATACATTAGTGCATTAATAAAATGTGGTATATATATACCATGGAGTACTACTCAGCTATGAGAAATAATAGGGATATAGCATCTCTTATGTTTTCCTGGATAGAGCTGGAACCCATTCTACTAAGTGAAGTATCCCAAGAATGGAAAAATAAGCACCACATGTGCTCACCATCAGATTAGTTTAACTGATCATCACCTAAGAGCACATTTAGGAATAACATTAATCGGATGTTGGGCAGATGTTGGGGCGGGGATGGGTGTATACATATATAATGAGTGCGATGCTCACCATCTAGGGGATGGACATGTTTGAAGCTCTGACTCGGGATGGGGGGCAAGGGCCATATACGTAACTTAAACTTTTGTACCTCCATAATATGCCAAAATAATAAAAAAAAAAAAGAGAGAGAGAGAGAGAGAGCTGAAGCACATGTGAAAAACGGTAACATTTGGGGAAATGTAGGTGAAGATTATATATATGTTTTTACTGTTCTCATAACTTTTCTGAAACTCCGTAATTATTTCTAAATTTAAAAATTTACCAGGCAGGGGGAGGCAATTGGATGGTCTAGCCTAGGTTTGCAGAATAAAGCCATGTAGGTTACCACACAAAACACATGCTTTTTCTTTCCTTTTAGTTTAATAAATTCATAAATTAATTTTCAAATTGCAAAGTGCCAGTCTTTTCATTTGTATGTTAAGTAACCAAGGTAACCTGAATAGGGAAGAAACAGCTGCAATCTGGATTCCACACATCCTTGAATACCTACCTCCATTGGTCTGTTTTCAGAACCCCAAATTTCTCCTTCCTTTTTTCTTGCAGCAGGAAGACCTAAAAGAATAACTGTGGTTCTCACTATGTGCCCAAAGTCTGGAGATTTCCTAAGCTTGTTAAGAGCATAGGAACTGAGAGGTGGGTGGGCATTCAAAGATAAGGAGTGGAAAGCACCAAAGGTCTTCCAGGACAAAAAAGAAGATATAAGGAAAAGAAGAGACAATGTCTGGTGGATGCTCTCAATCTACAAAGGAAACATCTGTATATCCAGTACCCAGAGGGTGGCACTCTGTGTCACAGTGTTGGATTGTTAATTGACATAGAGTCATCCAGACCATTTAAAAAAACATCTCAAAGTATTTACAGTATGTGATGGTTAATTCTATGTGTTAATTTCTCTAAGTGATAGTTCCTAGATGTTTGCTCAAACATCACTCTAGATGTTTCTGTTAAGATATTTTTAGATGAGAATAATATTTAAATCAATAGACTTTGGGTAAAATATATCACCCTCCATAATGTGAGTGAACTTCATGTAATCAGTTGAAGTCCTTAACAGAAAAAAACTGACCTCTCTCAAAGAAGAGGGAATTCTGCTAGCAAACAGCCTTTGGACTCCAACTGCAGCATCAATTCTTCTCTGGTTTTCAGCCTGCCTGCCTATCCTGCAGATTTTGAACTTGTCAGCCTCCACAGTGATATGTGCCAATTCCTTAAAATAAATATTAGTATCTTTAAATAGGTAAAGAGACAGATATCTATACATCCTGTTGGTCTGTTTCTCTGCAGAGAAATATGTACTAATAACTAGTACATATTATGAACAAAATAAGAATCAATGGGCCGGGGATATTGAAGGAAAACATATGACTAAATTTAATAAACAGAAAGTGGACAGAGATTCATTTTTTGTAACATTAATTCAAAAGGCACTAAACCCGTAGGTAACACATACTAAGTCTGAAAAAATATATATACAAAAATTGAAATGAACCAACTTTACAACTTCATTGGATATAATCAAACATCTTGAAATATTCTATCATTGTTTACTCTTTATTTTCAGAGCCTATAGACAATGTCTAAAATTCAAAATTTTTACTGTATAATTATGATGGAAAAAATATACTATGAGGGTTGAACCAGAGAAGAGTATAAAATATATTAGCAAACCATTTAACAATTGTCACATATTTGTGAGTATAAAGCATTGAGAAGTTACACTTTAAAAGCTAATGATAAGAACTGGAAAAATCATTTTTTGTGCAGAATTATTGATGTGAAAAATATTCAAACTTTGTGACTTTGAACTATAATTTAAATTATATTTCCAACATTTTTCTTGCCTATTTTGAGACACTTTTTCCCGTAATTTAAACAGCATTATAGATAATTTATTTTAATGTTAAAATTTCTGTGTATGAAATTAATACATTAATTTCAGATGAGTTCACTTTTCTTTATCTTTAGTAATCCCATCCAAAAACATTGGCTACATTTCCAACATTCATTAAAATTTTACTGCTTTCCTCATGAATAACTTCCTTCTTAAGTTTATTCTTAAATTCTATATTTGTCTCTATTCTTTGTGGATTTTTTTTAATTTTTACTTTTCTAGAACTATTGAATTTTGTATTCCTTGGGGGAAGCATAACAAATTTAGTAAATACATTCATAAGCTAAACAAATTTTAAATAAGTAAAATATATACTATTTCACAAAATAATTTGTATAGGTATTTGAAAAAGTTATAAGTACAATGGAAAAAAAACAGGAAACATAAGAAGTACACTGTGGGGTTGAATTTTTAAACAGAATGATTAGAAAAAGTTTCATATTTAAGGAAAGATTTGAGAGAAGTCAGAAACAAAACTTATAGATATCTGGAGAAGAGAATTTCTGTCAGAGGATGTAGCATTTGCAAAGATCGTGAAGTGGGAATGTGCCTCAGAATGTTCACAAAACAAAAAGACGCCAGTGTGTCTAGAGTAAGAGTAAGAAATGAGAGAGCTATGGGAGATAAGATTTGACCTGCCAGACTGTGCAGGTCATTATAAGGACAGTGGTTTGTATTCTGAGTAGACCAGTGGGATAAAAGCAGGCAAGTCACCTCTTTCTGAGGCAGCTAGAAGAAGGTTTTCAACGCTCCAAACTACTAGGGCTCTCCTAAACAGAGAAGCATGAAGGTCGAGTTCTTATTGTCTATCCTATGTGAGCCCTGGCTTGTAAGGATCATCAAGCCCACATTTACTTGGCCCCAACCAAGGCCGCTGGGAACCCAGCATCTCTTGGGCACATGGGCACCCGTGGGCCTCAGCATTTCAGGAAAGAGTTCTCAGGGACTTAGGAAGAAGATGCAGACACACAGGAGTTAGTGGAGGGAAGCAGTTGCTCTGCAGCCCCCACCTTCAAAGAATCCTCTGCTCCAGAATCTCTAACTATATTTATTTTAGTCCAAGTCTGTAGAAATTGTCTTCATTCCCACCTTTCTATATCCCAGAGAAGATAAAATAAAAAGTCACACATCAAAATTAAGCTATTTCTGTATTCCAACAGATAACATCCATTACAAGTATTTATTTGATCTTGGTATTATACAATGAACTCTGTACAACAAATAGTATTATTCAACAAATAATATCTTAACGTAGACAACTGGCAAACCAACAATCCAAAAAGTCTTGGCTGGGTACAAAGAAGCTTTAGCTACTTCACAGAGCTATCCATGACTGTGGAATCACAGTTGTTTAAATCAAGGAGCACCGATCTGATAAAAACAATAACTAATATCTTTTCAGCACTTTTTTATTTGCTATGTATTAGGCCAAATCTTCTACACATATGGTTATCTCCAGCCTCAAATAACCCAGTGTGGTAAGCATTACTCATATTTTGCTATTATAGAGGAGGAAATATATAGAAGCACACACATGTCAGGTGGCAGAGCTGGTTTTGTCTGACTCCAAACCCAGGTGACTTAGCCTCTACTCACTGGTTACAAAACCACCAAAAAAGTTGGAAATATCCAAACCTAAGGGATACAAAGCACTTGCAAAGATATAAAACTTGTGTTACAAAATTCTCAATTCCAACTGGCCTATTTAGACAGACAAGGTCAACTCAAGAAATGAGTATCACGCAGCTTTCAACAGAAGAGAGTTATATAGAAGCAGTTGTCTGTGCTAACCTCTGCCCAGATGCTGCAGGCCAAGAATTACATTTTTAACTCCAGGGCACTGTCTCTCCCTTCTATATAGAGGACACTTTATTCTACCTCTGCTTTTCATTCGCTCCTGAAAACCAAGGGATATTTTGAAAAGGTGAAATATATTATGTTAACTTGAAATTCTCAGAAGAGAGTCAGAAAAGCAATAGAATGAATGCACTGTTCCCACCTTCCCAAATGTGAAAACAGCAGCAGTAGTAGCAGATAAGTTTATTCCATGGTATTGTGTATGATCTCTTGCTCTAAGAAGCAAACCTCTCTGATCTCCTCTCAGGTTAAACTGCTGAAGCTAGGCAGGGATCATGTAGGTCTGGAGTCCTCTGTATGATATATTTAATAACTGCCAGGCAGCCCTTTGTGACAATGCATAAGGTAATCCTTGAAAGCTTCTGAAAACGTGCAATGATTAGACAGTAATATCTTACATCAAGTGAAACTCTGTTGTTCTCCCTTGAAAATTCTAATGCTTGCTTTCTGCTCCAACACACTGAGATGCAAAGACACTTCTAGTTCAAACGATTCAAGACAATGTTCTCACTCATCCTCCATCCTAAATCTTTAATTCTCTGTGCTAAATATCCCCAGTTTTAGCTCTTTTTCAAATGAAGCCAAGTCCAGATGCTCTCTCACTGTAATGGCTATTCTTTAAGACATTCTTACTTTCTACATCCCCATTTGAAATGAGTTGCCAATAACTAAACATATTTCAGCTACATTCTCATCAGTGCAATGTGCTAATCTACTAATGTAGATTATGTCAGTATCAATTTCTTTGGCAGCCACATGAGATGGCTGACTCCTACTGAGCATGGAGCTGGCTAACTTGTTTATCTGCATGTTTGTTTATTTTGCATGAAAGATTTCAATTTACTATTTAACTAGTTTTTAAAAAAATAAGGATTAAAGATGTATTTCAAGAGGAGTTTGAAAAGATCTTTATGATCATTAACTATGATTTTTTGAAACTTAAATGTTATACTTTTAATTAATTAATTTTAATTTTATATTGTGAGTTTTCTCCCAACTCTTTCTGTGCTAATAGTAGTTAGCTGTTTAGAAAAAAGAGATAGGGTTAGCAGTTTGATTAAAGATATATAAACCAAAGTGGACTTAGGAAGAAGTGACTCATATCTTATTCATTAAGAATTAAAATTTCTTTTTTTGTGTGTGAACTGTAATATTCCCATGGTTTTGGAGGATTTATATCAGCAAATGGCCAGAGTAGATATGCCTTTTTGAAGAATTCTCTCCACCAGTATCTATATGTACAAGTTATGATTTGAATGTTTGTCCCTTCCAAAACTCATGTTGAAATTTAATTTCCATTGTAACAGCATTAAAAGTAGGACCTTTTAATGAAAGCAGGATTAAGTCATGTGTACTCCACCCCCACAAGTGGGACTAGTGCTCTTATTAAAGGGCCAGTTTAGTTTTCTTTCTTCTCTCTTGCCCTTCCACCTTCCACCAAGGAATGACACAGCAAGAAGGCCCTTGACAGATGCCAGTCCCTTTACCTTGGACTTCCCAGTCTCCAGAACAGTGAGTCAGTAAATTTCTGTTCATTGCAAATTACCCAGTCTCGTGTAGTCTATTATGGAAGCAAAAATGGATCAAGACAGTACACGTATTGTGGCAAATCAGAGCTATTACACATTTCTTAGATAAAATCATCTTTAAGCATTTATCTTTTAAATTTTATTCATGAATTTTCAAATCATCGATGTTGTGATCAACTCTTTCACCATGTAAGAGGTACATTTCAACTACCAAAACATAAGTACAAGACTTGTATAACCACTACTTGGAAGTTATGGCTACATTTGGAAAAAGAATTAAAGCACTATGAAGTTCTAGACAAAACACAAAACTATGAGATTATTTAATCATTTATTTATACAGATACCCTAATACTGTCATAGTTGTCTTACTTTAGAAACTCTGCTTATGGTCAGGCTTTCACTGGAGGCAGTAGTTAAGGCATACCTTTGATTTCAGCCATAGACATGACATTATTTGGATTAGCCAAGTAATGTTCTTAAGTTAAAGTCTAAGCACACATGGCATAGCTGAAATCATAGAATGATATGCTGCTTTGGAAACATTTCCTACAAAATATGAGCTATTTATTAGCTAAAACTGAAGATGAAACAATATAAATTCAGCCAGGCCCACTTGCTGAGAATTAATATTAGCCTTCTAATCAGAAAGACATAAATTTTGCTACAGGTCCCACTAATATTTCTTCTTCTGTCCCAATACTCCCCTCACTTCTGAGACTCAAAAGATTCATATTTCATTCATTGAAAACTCACTAATATCCCTTAAGTTTTACTCATAAAATATTTAATACAGAGTTTTAGAATATGCAGCATACATGAAATTTTCACTTAATTTATCTTATTTGAATCTCACAATATTATGGGTTAGATAAGAAAGTTATTATTTTCTCCATTGTGTAGACAAAAATACTGAGCCTAAGAGAAGTTAAATAACTTGATGAAGGTCATTCAGCTAGTCAATAGTGGACTAAGAATTCAGCCCCAGCCTTTAACACATTGACTGACACACCAGAAAACAAAAATTTCGCTGGGGTCACAGTGTTTTTTTAGGAAAATAGAATAAAAACTTCAAAAACAAAACAATCCTTTCTGATTTAATGAAAAATTTGTTATTTTGTATTGTTTTCTGTGTCTGAGTTATGTGCAACTTATGTGGTACTAGAATCCATTTATACACTGCACACCAATTGAGTTGTATGTAACTCACAACGTACTTATTGAATTTGTTTTGGAAAATTGAATCTTCATATGCTTCATGAAGCCCTGGGCTCAAAACTAGCATGAGTTAAATACAACTCACATGGCAGTTAATGTGTTAATGTTTTCTAGCACTTGTTAGTTACTGTAAAACAGGAGTAGAGCAATGGTTCTCAACCCTAACTGCACATGAGCATTACCTGAGAAAATTTTTTTTAAGTACCAATTCTTGGACCTAACCTGTTAAAATTGATTTAATTTTTCTGCAGCGCTGACATCAGTGTTTATTAAAAAATTTCCACATAGTTCTATGCACATTTGTTGTTGATAACAAATGACAGAGTGTGTCTATGTGCTCAGCCTCTGCAGTAGTAAGACAGACTGGCTTGAGATCCTGGCTCTACCATGAAGTAGAGCGTGACCTTTGGGAGAATATTAATCTCTCTGTATGTTGATTTCCAAATCTGTGAATTGGTTGTCATAACAGAATCTACTAAATAAAAGTCCTGGGAAAACAAAATGTAATAATATATATGATTCACTTAGCACAGTCTTGAGCAAATAGTAACCACTAATAAATATTTTCCTGATCATTATTTATTTCTTACAACAACACTTTAAGTTAGAAGATTTGAATTTAAAATTGGAAGACTGAAGCCCAAAGGTAGTTATGACCTAGGGAAACCGTTCAATTTCCTGGGACTAGGAGAATTGCCAGGACACAAAATGCTAAAGTCAGAAAGTTCTGGACAAACCATAAGTTCCTTTGACTTCAGATTTGAGCCTTTTCTAGGATGGTGTACTTCTGAGCAGTGTTGAGAACTTCACAGGGACAGAGACTGCCTTTTTTATGATTGTTTCCTCACAAAAAAGCACTCTGCCCAACCCCCTCTCAATAATCATCCATTTCTGAAGAATTAATTTAGTAATTAAAACATTATTTGACTAACCGGTAGATTAAGACTAACAAATACATAATAAAAGTAATTCATGTGATACAGATATTTTTTTTTTTAAAAAAGAATAGCCATTATTTAATTGCTTCCAAGGAAATAAAAATCCTCTTCCATATCCTTTAAATTTCCAATAAACGCACACAAGAGGAGGTAGAAAAACTCTGAGAAACTGTTTTAGGAGTCTAAACAGAGATTTAAGAGATACTCCACATTCTCCTTCCCTCTGTCTTCATTTTTGCCATTTCAAAATAACTTCTTTTTTTTTTTATGTATACATTATTTCTTGTACAATGATATGAAATAATATGGGAAATATTCATGATAAATTATTAAGTGAACAGTGCAAGTTAAAAACAATAGTTTCATATTTTTTTCCCCACCCCCCCTTTCCCGAGTCAGCACCTTCAAGTGTTACCACTCCCCAAACGGTGCGCAATGCACTCATTCTGTAGGCATACCCCCATTCCCTCCCCCACCCCCCACCTCAGTCTGATGTCCAATTGGTGTCGTTCCCAGATTTGTATTTAGGTGATGATCAGGGAAACCAATTTTCTGGTGAGTACATGTGATGCTTGTTTTTCCATTCTTGGGATACTTCACTTAATATAATGGGTTCCAGCTCTCTCCAGGAGAACCATAGAGATGTCGTATCTTCATCATTCCTTATAGCTGAGTAATATTCCATGGTATACATATACCACAGTTTACTAATCCAATCATGTATTGATGGGCATTTGGGTTGTTTCCACATCTTTGCTATCGTGAATTGTGCTGCTATAAACATTCGGGTACATGTGCCTTTGTTACAGAATGACCTTTTTTCCTTTGGGTATATGCCCAGTAATGGGATTGCTGGGTCAAATGGCAGGTCTACTTGAATCTGTTTAAGATACCTCCATAATGCTTTCCACAGGAGTTGCACTAGTTTGCAGTCCCACCAGCAGTGTATTAGTGTTCCTGTCTCTCCACACCCACGCCAACATGTGTTGTTTTGGGTTTTTTTGATAAAGGCCATTCTCACTGGGGTTAAGTGATATCTCATTGTGGTTTTGATTTGCATTTCCCTGATGATTAGAGATGTTGAACACTTTTTCATATGTTTGTTAGCCATTTTTATATCTTCTTTTGAAAAATTTCTATTCATGTCCTTTGCCCACTTTTTGATAGGGTTGCTTGATTTTTTCTTGCTGATTTTCCTGAGTTCTAAATAGATTCTTGTTATCAGTCCTTTATCTGATGTGTAGTATGCAAAAATTTTTTCCCATTCTGTAGGTGGTCTGTTTATTCTCTGGACTGTTTGTTTGGCTGTGCAGAAGCTTTTTAATTTAATCATGTCCCATTCATTTATTTTTGTTGCTGCTGTGATTGCCTTGGGGGTCTTCTTCATAAATTCTTTGCCTAGGCCAATGTCTGTAAGAGTCTTTCCTACATTTTCTTCTAGAATTCTGATTGTATCACGCCTAAGGTTTAAGTCTGTTATCCACCGTGATTTGATTTTTGTGAGAGGTGAAAGCTGTGGGTCCTGTTTCAGTCTTCTACAAGTGGCTAACCAATTCTCCCAGAACCATTTGTTGAATAGGGATTCTTGTCCCCAGAGTATATTCTTTCCCACTTTGTCAAAAATTAGGTGACTATATGAGGATGGTTCTATATTTGGATTTTCTGTTGTGTTCCACTGGTCTGTGTCCCTGCACTTGTGCCAATACCAGGCTGTTTTAAGAACCACGGCCTTGTAGTATAGTTTGAGGTCTGGCAAATTAATACCTCCCATTTTGTTTTTGTTGCTTAAAATTGCTTTTGCTATACGGGGTCTTCTTTGATTCCACACAAAGTGTATAATTATTTTCTCTATGTCTGTAAAGAATGATGTTGATAATTTAATAGGGATTACATTGAATCTGTAGATCACTTTGGGTAGTATAGACATTTTAACAATGTTGATTCTTCCGATCCACGAGCATGGTATATTTTTCCATCTATTTGCAAGTTCTGCTATTTCTTTTCTCAGTGTTTCATAGTTTTCCTTATAGAGGTCCTTTACCTCTTTAGTTAGATATATACCTAGATATTTTATTTTCTTTGTTGCTATTTTGAAGGGTACTGAGTCTTTAATTTGGTTTTCCGATTGACTGTTATTGGCATATATAAATGCCTCTGATTTGTGTATATTAATTTTGTAGCCTGAGACTTTGCTATATTCGTTAATCAATTCCAGGAGTCTCTTGGTTGAATCCTGAGGGTTTTCCAGATATAACATCATATCATCAGCAAAAAGTGAGAGTTTGATCTCTTCCTTCCCTATTTGGACTCCCTTGATTCTGCTCTCTTGCCTGATAGCTCTCGCAAGGACTTCCAATACTATGTTGAAAAGTAATGGAGACAATGGGCAGCCCTGTCTGGTTCCACTTCTAAGTGGGAGTGCTTTCAGTTTTTCCCCATTCAGTATGATGTTGGCTGTGTGTTTGTCATATATGGCTTGTATCATTTTTAGGTAGGTTCCATCAATGCCTATTTTGTTAAGCGTTTTTATCATAAAAGGGTGTTGAATTTTGTCAAATGCTTTTTCTGCATCTAATGAGAGTATCATATGGTTTTTGTTTTTGCTTCTATTTATGTGGTGAATTACATTTATAGATTTACGTATGTTGAACCACCCCTGCATCTCGGGGATGAAGCCCACTTGGTCGTGGTGGATTACTTTTTTGATAAGTACTTGGATTCGATTTGCTAGTATTTTATTGAAAATTTTTGCATCTATATTCATGAGGGAAATTGGTCTGTAGTTCTCTATTTTTGTTGTGTCCTTTCCAGCTTTTGGTATTAATGTTATATTGGCTTGGTAGAACGTGTTGGGGAGAACTCCATCCTTCTCAATATTGGAGAATAGTTTATGTAGGATGGGCACCAGTTCTTCTTTGTATGTATGGTAAAATTCAGGTGTGAACCCATCTGGACCAGGGCTTTTCTTTTTGGGAAGGTTTTTTATTGCTGTTTCGATTTCAGTTCTTGATATTGGTCTGTTCAGGTACTCTATTTCTTCCTGGTTGAGCCTGGGAAGACTATGTGTTTCTAAAAATTTGTCCATTTCCTCCACGTTCTCCAGTTTGTGTGCATAAAGATTTTTGTAGAATTCATAGATGATATCTTGTATCTCTGTAGCATCGGTTGTGATTTCTCCTTTCATGTTCCTAATGGAGGTTATTAGAGATTTTACTTTTGTGCTCTTGGTTAGTCTAGCCAGAGGTGTGTCTATTTTGTTTATCTTTTCAAAGAACCAACTTTTTGTTTTATTAATTTCCCTTATAGTTTCTTTGTTGTCCTTTTCATTTAGTTCTGATTTGATCTTAGTAATTTCTCGCCTTCTGCTGGGTTTGGGATCGTTCTGTTCTTCTTTCTCCAGCTCTTTGAGTCTATTCGTTAGGTTGTCTATTTGCACGTTTTCTGTCTTTTTGATATAGGCATTTATGGATATGAATTTTCCTCTCAGGACTGCTTTAGCTGCATCCCATAGATTTTGATAAGTTGTATCTCCACTGTCATTTAATTCAAAGAAATTTTTGATTTCCATCTTGATTTCTTCTTTTATAGAATAATTATTCAGGAGAAGGTTATTTAGCTTCCATGATTTTGAGTAAGAGTGAGGGTTTCTGTTTGTGATCATTGTTACTTTTATTCCGCTGTGATCGGAGAAGATGCATGGTATAATTTTTATTTTTTTGAATTTTTGAAGACATGATTTATGTCCTAGGACATGGTCAATCTTAGAGAATGTCCCGTGAGCTGATGAGAAGAATGTATATTCTGTGGACTTTGGGTAGAATGTCCTATAGATGTCAGCCATGCCCATTTGTTCTAGTATTCTATTTAGGTCCATTATGTCTTTGTTTATTTTCTGTTTAGAGGATCTGTCCTGTACTGTCAGTGGGGTGTTAAAGTCTCCAGCTATTACAGTATTGTTATCTATCATTTGGTTGAGATCTAGTAGGGTTTGCTTTATGAATCTAGGTGCACCTAGGTTGGGTGCATATATATTGAGTATAGTCATGGCTTCTTGATGAATTGTGCCTTTAATCAGTATGTAGTAGCCATCTTTGTCTTTTATTATTTTTGTTGGTTTGAAAGCTAAGTTATTGGAAATTAAGATTGCCACACCAGCTTTCTTTTGGTTACCATTTGCTTGAAATATCGATTTCCATCCTTTTATTTTCAGTCTAAATGCATCTTTGCAGGTTAGGTGAGTTTCTTGAAGAGCAGATACTTGGATTGTATTTTTTTATCCATGGGCCAGTCTATGTCTCTTGAGCGGGGAGTTCAAGCCATTCACATTTATTGAGAAAACTGATAAGTGAGACAGATTTTGTTCAGCTTGTTGGGTAGAACTTCATTGTGATGTTTTCTCTCCTGGGCCATTGTGGTATCTGGAATTTGATCTTTAGCTCTTGAGGAGTTTTACATTCATGGATCTTTCTTGTGCTGATCCGTGTGTAATTCTCTTTTGAGTACTTCTTGGAGGGCTGGTCTTGTCTTGGTGAATTCCCTCAACTTTTGTTTATCTGAGAATGTCTTGATTTCTCCTTCATATAGAAAACTTAGCTTAGCTGGGTACAAGATTCTAGGCTGGGCATTATTCTGTTTCAGAAGTGTGAAAATGGGGCCCCAACCTCTTCTTGCTTGTAAGGTTTCAGCTGAGAAATCTGGCGTAATTCTGATGGGTTTTCCTTTGTAAGTTACTTGTTTCTTTCTCCTTACAGCTTGAAGAAGGGACTCTTTAGTGGATATTTTGGTCAGCCTGATGACTACATGGCGTGGTGTTTTCCTATTTGCTATGAATCTCCCAGGGGTCCTTTGAGCTTCTTGAATCTGTATGTCTAGAGTATTGGCAAGGCCTGGAAAATTTTCCTCGATTATGTCTTCAAATAGCTTGTCCAACCCTTGCTTATTATCTTCTTCACCCTCAGGAATGCCAATAACTCTCAAGTTAGGTTTCTTCACATAATCCCACATTTCTTGAAGACTCAGATCATTTCTCTTACTTTTTCGATCTATCTCTGTGACTGACTTATTTAGTTGGAAGGAGTTATCTTCAATTTCTGAGATTCTTTCCTCTGTTTGATCTACCCTGCTCTTGAGACTTTCCACAGTGTTTTGTAGCTCTCTGAGTGAATTCTTCACTTCTAGGAGTTCAGTTTGGTTTTTCTTCAATATTTCAATTTCTTTAGTGAATTTTTCCTCCAAATCCTGTATTTTTTTTTTGTGTTTTCCTTGTGTTGTTTATCCATTGATTCTTGTATATTATTCAGCTTGTTTATAATCCATAATTGGAATTATTCCTGTGACATGTTGGTGTTTTGAGTCTGGTTTGTGTCAAATGGTTGGGAGCTGGTATTTCTCTTTGGGGATGAGCTTTCCATTTGATTCTTTGTGCTCTCTGTGTTTTTTCGCTGGGCCCTTCCCATCTAGATTTATCGTTGGATCTTTACTTATAGATTTAGTCTGGTTAACAGGACTCTTTGTGCTCTATTCTTAGGCTGTGAAACAGTCTAGGTATGTTGCTTCTTTTGGCAAGAGGGGGAGACTGTTGTGTATTTTTTAGAGATTTTTCTGTTTCCGTTGGGGGACTGCTTCCGATGGGTCCAATCCTAGAGGATTGGAGTGATCCAAGACCGCTTTGGTGAGTTAGAACACTGTGTTGTGGTCTTTCAGAAGGCAGGCAGGGTCCACACTAATAGTAGACCGAAATTCTCTTTGTTTGTTTGTTTCCCTTTGGTTCTTCCTCTATAGGGGAGGTTTCTGTCTCTATCTGCAGGCAAGATACTAGCTATGGGGAGAGGACGGTGACCTCGCTTGCTCAGCACCCCAGTTGCTGTAGCTCCCACGGGCAAAAGTCTGTCTTGGCCCAATGTCCCCAGGGATCAGGTTCCACACTCTCGCTTCTGGAGAAGTATTCAGTGTTTACACTTGGGCAGGGATCCTATATAAGGTCCGTGGACCAGGGGAGAGGGCCGTCCAGGGAGCCTCTTGGTACCCTATTGCTCCGCAGTGACTTGGCTGTGGGCCCTAGAATGGCGATTGCGTGCCCGCAGATCTCCGGCCCTGGGGGTGACTGCTCAGGATCTGGTATGTACCAGAGCCAGAGACCTGGCCCGTTCCAAAGCTCACTGTGGGTCCCCAGTTAGAAGGCGAAAAGAGAGGAGAAAGAGAAAAAAAAAAAAAAAAGGAAAGAAAGAAAAGAAAGAGGAGAAAACGAAAGAGAAAAGAAAAAAAAGAAGAAAAAAAAGAAAGAAAAGAGAAAAAAAAAAGAAAAAAAAAGAAAAGAAACGCAAAAAGCCAAACCAAAAAACACCAAAAACGCCAACAAAAATGAACAAAAACAAACTACATAGCACCTCACCACACCGCAAGGCAGAAAGGTACACAAATCTGAAGTATATAATTCAGCGACTCAATGTTTTTTTGTTTGTTTGTTTTACGCCTTAGCACAGCTCCGCCCCTTCACTTCCGCTCGGCTGGGTCCGGAGCGGCCATTAGATGTTTTTGTTTTTACGCCTTAGCGCAGCTCCGCCCCTTCACGCCCGCCCGGCTGGGTCCCGGCGGTTTCGCAGTGGATTTCAAGATGGCGTCTGCGCGCCCGCACAGCTCCGAGGGTGGTGGGGATCCAACCTCCGCGCTCAAAAAGGCGCGGCAGCCAGAGGCCCAGAGGGCAAAGGTGCCCGCTGAGGCTGTCCGGCTCGTGAGCCGCCGGGAAAAAAAAAGAAAAAGAAAAGAAAAGGAAAAAAAAAAAACCAATCAAAACAAAAACAAACACAAACACAAACACAAACAAACAAAACCCAGAAGAAATTTACCAAGAATAAAATATACAGTTCGGCGAGCCTATTCTTCTTGTTCGTGCTTTTTTTTTTTTTTTTTTTTGCCTTAGCGCAGCTCTGCCCCTTCACCCCGAGCGCGACCCCGGCATATCCCGCACTCCTGGCGTTGGTTCAGAGACCAGCGGAGGGCGCCGGGCAGAGAGAGCCGCTCGGCACTTTATGGCTCCCGAGCGGTTTCGCCCTCGCTTTCAAGATGGCGCCTGCCAGCTCCGGGGCTGGAGGGGACCGGCTCCCCGGCAGGCAGAGACCGCCACTGCCCAGGGGCTGGCCAGCAAGGACACGCACCGAGGGTGACCGGCTGGAGAGCTGCCGAAAAAGGCAGCACGGGGTACGACGCTATTTACTGTCCGGGAGTCTTTTGTGTTTTTCCGCCCTGGTGCAGATCCGTCCCTCCTCGCCAAGCGCTGTCTCAGCTGAGATCCCCCAGGTTCTAAGGTAATTTCGCAAAAAAGCCTCCTGTCTCCAATGCGCCACGTATCCCTCAGTGATTCTGCGCTGGCCTGGGTCAGGGCTCTGTTCAATTGGGAGCGGAGGGCTAGCCGCTTTCCCGAGAGGCTGCACCCGCCCCGGCTGGGGGCGGGTGTATCCGACCCGCGCTCCGCTGGCAAGTGTCTGTCCTGCGTTCCCAATTTTCGTTCACCTCAGACCTCACTCGCTCTGTTTGTCCCACGCTGATTCTCCGTGGATTCACACCGCTGTTCCTGTGTGGGAGCGGTCTTCTAGCGTTCTGGCAGGTCCGGATCGATGCCTTCCTTCCCGGGAGCGCAGATTCAGGCCGTCACCACCACTCCGCCATCTTTGATCTCCCCCAGATATTTTTATATTTATAATTCTCTTCTACCAATCATTTGCTTAAGAGTTATCTGTTAGTCTACAGACTTCTTTACTATATTGACCTTACACTTAGCTTATCTTTTCTTATTAGAAATTGTATAATATAGTGAATTGCATGTAGCCATCTAATCCTGGGAAGGTTTATCTTCTCTGAGCTTTGGCTTCCTTACCAATGAAATGGAAATAAGACCTACATCACATGTTTGTTTTGAGTATTAAATAAGATAACAAATGCAAAGTGTCTGGCACACTGCAGCATCTGGTAGCTCTGTACACAATTTTTAGACAAGTTTATGCTTTATCTGTGTGTTTGAATTAAATTGTCTTCTTGTTTCTAGGGACCTGAGACTCCCCTCTCCAACTGGAAGATACTGAGGCAGGAAGCAGAACTGGCATTTAGAACACAGCCACAGCAAGCAGACTGGCCCCTTCTGGTGCCTTTTTGACCCTACTGGCCTGAGACTCCCTTCCCCCAGTGGGAGGTATCTGGAAGCCCAGCAGCCCAGCATGGGGATACCCATTCCTCACATCCTTATATCAACTTGAGACTCATTTTCATAAAATTCATTTCCGTGTTTACCTATTAATGAACTGCATTACTATTCTCCCTTGCAAGATGTTTTAATATTCTTAAAAAATGGATTAGCTTTCATTATTAGAATGCTCCCTAAGCACATACTGCATGCCTGTGGGTCTTAGACACATGACAATTGTATACTGCCATGCAATCCTTAATATTCTCTGGCTGCCTGGTCTCACATTGCCTCCCCATTCCCTGACCTTCCTCTGCTCTTCTCTATCCACGAACAGTGGCAAAATCTAGGTGGTGTTGAAAAATACAAGGTAATACTAATCACAATGCTTTCATTTTTCCTTTCATAACACAAGGATTTTTTTTGTTTTGTTTTTAGACATGGTATATTCAATACAATCCGTACAGCTTGGAAGGCGAGCAAAGTGTATAAATATGGGAAAGATGTGAAATCAGGAACTGAGAGAGTGAATATTGAGTAATATTGAGGTGCAGTGGCAGCAAGTGGTGGCTAGTGAGGAGGCGGCAGTTGTTATTACATCCTTAGAGCCACAAAGGGGAATGTCTATCACCTATACCCAACCCAGGGTCTCCTATACTCAGATCTCCAAGGTGTGAGACAGAGACCACAAGCTTCTGAGTCAGTTTTATTTTGTTTCTTTCACAGATTGAAAAAATATTTTTTAATGTTTTGTGCTTTCAAAAGGAGACATTATTTGACTATTAACCCTCATTTTGATGTTCAGGAAGTCTGAATATATGGCTCATAGCAGACACTTCAATTTTTTTATTTGGTGACTGAAATTATAATAGAAAAGTGATTTGATGTGTTTCAACTTTCTTGTTCCCTTTGCCAAAGGCTGAATTTATTACCTTTTCAAATTTTGAGATCTGAATGATATTCTTATCTATGTAAGCTCTGAATCTTCTACAATTTCGTTAGTCATCTAGCTCTAGATTCTTCCTCTCTGCAAAACAATCTAAATAGTCAGTTGAAATAATTGTTATCTTGTCCGTCCTACAATATGATATGTTTACGTTGTACACAGTATAACATTTTAGAATAGACACAGGTGAAATATATAGTATATATTAATATAAAGCATTTCCAGACTCAATTTAAAATCTAAATATAAAGATCATTTTAGAAAAGCAATCTGCAATATCATTTTGGGACTATCTAGGCCCGTACTTTACTCTGAGGGTAAATGGGATTAGGAGGGGGTTAGAGAGGAAGTTGCCTGAGGACGGCCTATAAGAATTAAAATTTAAATGAAATGAACTCATCAAATGAAGGGCAAAGTGATGAAACAGTAGAACATGACTGTAGTGAATTACATTTGCTTTTGCAAACTTATTCTTAACTTTCTATTATTTGATACTGTTATGGTCTAAGTGAAATACCGAAACCACGTAAGGTATAATGAACACCTTAAAGGGAATAAGTGATTTACTACATTAAATCACTAAATGAAAGTCTTCTAACAGGACTTCCAAGAAATTTTCTAGCTCAAGAGATTATAAAAGAAAATGGAAGGAAAAACAAATTATAGGAAAGTGAAAAACTGTTTTTACAATTTTCTTCAGACTAAGTTTTGACAAAATATTCAGAAAGTAAATTAGAAGTCAATAAAAAGCAATTTCTACCCAAGCCACTAAAATGTGTTGAAAAATATTTAAAGTACATTACTTTGAAGGAGCATCAAATTTTCAGCTTCCCCAAGGTAACCTATTAGGCTGTCTTCATTTCTGCCTCTAGATGAACCAATTAATGATACAACTATCTTAAGCTAACAGAGATGTGTGTTGAAGTTCCCCTCTGATATAAGTAGTTGATATTCTGGGGAGAAATGAATGAAAGATGAATTAAATTATAAGTCAATATAACCGCATTTCATTCAACTACCAGAATGTAGTTCACACATTTGAGAAAAGATATCTATACATAAATATTAATTGCAGTATTTGGCTTTTTAAAGTTTAAAAGCTTTCAGACTTCCACATGTTCCCAATGTAAAGTCACTGATTATTGATTTAAAAACATAATTACAAAAAGCCACTATTTGAAGAAAACTTTTTTCTTCTCTTAATTTCTATAAAAGACAACTGACTGTTCAAGCCAAAATGATAACAATGTATATGGATTTTATATCTTATGCTCACTTAAAATGGCACAAAGGATTGAGGAACTGAAACGTTCTGCTGTAAACTTCTTAATTTTGTATTAAACGGTACAATATTAACTCTAAGTAGAGTGTGGTTACTTAAGAGCAACCAGTAAAAAATAATGGTAATAAAAGTAAATGCAAAAGGATGTATCTAAAAAGCATCAAAGAAAGTAAAATCAAATGAAATAGTGTGGTTGTGGTAAAGTGAAATATTCAAGTTAGAGCATTAACACATCATGATTTTTGAAACATTTGGGTTGGATCACTGTAGCTTTGGTGACTATTTCTTTGTCTTATGCTTTCAGTAATATATTATTGCTGCATTTGAGAAATGTCCTGTGCAATTACTACTGAGAAATAAAATATGAAGTAATCTATTCTCACATAAATATTAGCAAATAACATGCATAAAAAGGAAAATGGAAAATTCTACAAGTTCATTCCCACATGATTTCTCCTATCTAAACTACTCCCACAGTGGAGAAGTGCCAAGTTCCCTTCAGAGCCTAATTAAATATCAAATTTACTTCTGTCCAGTTCTGATTCTTTATAATGAAATAAGCCTACCCATGTGTGGTCAACTAATCTTCAACAATGACAGCAACAATACACAATGGAGAAATCTAAAGTCATAAATGAGAGGTACCCTCAAACGATTATGAGTGCTTCTCTTTTTAAAATGTTGTGTCTCTTTAAGAAAATCTGAGGCTGGGCTCAGTGGCTCATGCCTGCAATCCTAGCACTCTGGGAGGTCAAAGCAGGAGGATTACTTGAGCTCAGGAGACCAACCTGAGCAAGAGCAAGACCCTATCTCTACCAAAAATAGAAAAATTAGCTGGGTTTGGTGGTATGTGCCTGTAGTCCCAGCTACTCAGGAGGCTGAGGCAGAAGGATCCCTTGAGCCCAGGAGTTTGAGGTTGCTGTGAGCAGTGATGATGCCACTGCACTCTACCTAGGGTGACAGAGTGAGACTCTGTCTCAAAAAAAAAAAAAAAAAAAAAAAGCTATAGAGAGATAATAACAATCTCTTCAACCACAGTTTTTGTACTTACGAAATGATCATACCTAATTCATAAGGTTAAAAGGATTAAATGAGTTAATAATCTGGAAATCCCCCAAATATGCTTTTGGTATATGTGATGCCCTGCCCTCAGAAAGTGGAGCCTCTTGTTATTTCTCAGAAGCTGTCATGTGACCCATGTCATCTCCAAGTAAAAATTCATGCTGCATTCTAATATATCATAATTTTAGTAATGTATAATTCTTTCATTTGTTTTTGAATGCAGCTGGACCAGCTGTCCCTCCACCTTTAGGCTACCCGGGAGGCTTTCCTATGGGATACAATAGTTCACAGCAGCCCAGTACCTTACCCTTGTACCAGCCAACTGGCGGTACCCATGCATGCTATCTAGTGTCAGCCTGGCAAATATCATGCGCCAACTCAGCCTGTTCCAATAGCATCGACGCCAGGGCCTACTCCTGTGCCAAACTTCTCTCATGGTCTAGAACACTTAGCTCACGTACTTCACCTAAATCCAAATTATTTTCTTATGAAATATGATCATAGGGATCCAACAAGAAGAGACAAAAGGCAAGACAGAGTAAGAGTGAGTAAAAGAGATGGGTCAGTGATGACATATGTACAGTTTGTGAAACTGTAAGAACAGTGGTGATAATTTCAGAAATTTGAAGGGGGAGAAAAGAGTATATAGATTTTTAGTGGGATTAGTATGATGTTTATAAAGGATTCAGATATATTTTAAGGTACTTAGGATGTTCTCTCAAGGACAATTAGGAAAATAAGAATAAGAATGGAAAAAAAAAGCTTTATTAGATGCTAGTTCGGGTATCATTAACTTGGAAGCAACAATGACCATTAAGAATGACAACATGAAAAAAACAGAATACTCAGTGGCTAAATCTTATTAAGTGCCTAGGCCCTTTGATTTCCTTCACCACCCATAATTTTCATCCACTACTCCAGACCCCCCAAAACTCTATCTTCTAAGTAAAAATAAGGTGCCTATCAAGCCCATTTAGCTGCAAGCCAAGCACCTGAGGTCCCTTCTCAAGTGGTGATATCCTAATTCCCTTCTATATGAAGATTATGGAGTCACCCTGATACTCAGGTCAGAAATTTGGGAAACAGGAAGATTTGGTGAACCAAATGGTATAAACTAAAAAAAATTACCTACAGAAATTAAAATAAAGGTAGTATTGGAAACAACTCTGTAACTCTTGACCCTTTAGGCTTTAGAGACAAGTGTTTCAATTCATTATAAGAAAGGGACTCCCTAATTCAGTACTTGCCTTCCCACACAATCAAGTGTTTGTTAGAGTTCACAAGTTCCTCTTTGCAATTCCACATATTGTTAATCATGTGCGGTGAAAACTGTTGGTGCAATACTATAGAGTTGATGTGTGAAAGGCAATACAATTGGATCAGGAAATTGGTATTTCCTGGAGCCAAAAATTTTATTAAATTGGTCTCTTTATAAAATAACTGTAAAACACACATAAAGCCATTAAAATGCTAGAGTAAACCCCCATGATGTCAGAAACTTATAAAATGTTTATAGTTAATACATTTTAGAAAAGCTTTTTTACACTTGCAGATAAATAATTTGTCCTTACAAATCCAGAGTCTCCTAGACTGTTTCTCTTTCTTTTAAAATTGTACAGTTTAAAAACTATTTAAGTTTAAAAAACAGTTGGTCAAATTCTTCTATTACCTTGATAGGAGTTAAATGATAAATATGATGGGTTGGCTTTTCTCTTTCAGAAATGTTTTGAATCAAAAAATAAATAAAAAATGTAAGAAATATACAAACAAACCAAAAATAAAAGAAGATTTGGAGCCAAATAATGTGGTTTTTAATGCTGGCTTTTCCTCCTACTAGTTCTGCAACCTTGAACACATTTCTTAACTTGTTGGTACTATAATTTCATCATCTACAAAATAGTATCAATTATTTCTACCTTACCAGGCAGTTGTAAGAATTGTTAGTGTGTAATATAATTCCTGGCACACAGGACCATTGAATAGATAGATGCTAACTATATTGATGCTATTGAGCTGAAATGCCTTCTTGGATATGAGTGGAAGGCACACATATCATCATTTTTTTCTATCTTCCCTAGACTTTTGGGATCTCATATGGAGCATATTTGGATCTTTATCAGAATTCCTTAGAGCAATTCTGTCCAACATAGCAGGATTATATGGTTTCTGAGGCTTAACTGTGGCAGTGACTTCACCAATACCTCAAAGAACTGCTCCTGAACAGCCATGGTATCTTATTGGATCAAGACCTGCTACATTAAAGAGTTTTATTTCTTTAAGATATTTTGCTCAGCAGTGGATATTTTACCAAAAAGTAAATACTTTCTATCTTTTAGTCCTAGGATTTTAAAATTCTGGAATTTTTTTTTAAAGGTACTGTAAACATTTTAGCAGCCACTTTTGAAAAAATACATGTTTATAACCTCACCTGGTTGTGTTTTCATGCAGAAAACAGTCTTCCTTAATTAAGCATGGATTGTTCTCTTTACTCTCTTGTAATCAAATACAAGATGAAATTTTCATGTCCAGTTAAGTCACTTTCCATTTTATTCATTTCGATATTTAGTCATTAACTTATTCAACAAATTCACTGATTTGTTCGTTAACTTATTCAACAAATATTTAAGGAAATACAACACTTCAGTCAATTTTCTGTGTCCAAGGATTAGGAATGATATTAAATTGAACAAGATATGATCAGTCTGTCCTCTAGGAGGTTTCTTCTCTTCTGCTAGAACATTCTCAATTATAATGGTTTATCAACTTCCATCTTGGAAGTGATTGCTAAGTAAAACTGAGATAAAAAGTTTATCTAATGATATTTCCAACCTCCCTTTTCATGGAATTTCACACCGATTGTTTCCTTTCCTTTGCCTCAATCCCATTCACATGCTCTTGCCCTCTTGGATTCTACCCTTACTAACACATGCACCTAGGAGGATCCTGGCAGTATTAGCTCAAGTGTATGGAAGTCAGTGTGTTAATCTCTCAGAGGTACTTGTGAAACAATATAATCTTGGCCATTCCTGTGTGAGCTTTGCTCTGGCTGATTTACTTTCCCTAAACCATTAAGAAAATTGCAATTTCTTAATTCAAAATTATCCTGAACTTTCTGATCAACTCCACTCTGTCAGTGATATGTTGGAGAGACCAGTAAGCAGGGATTGAGCAAGGAACAATGTATGTAAACACATCTACTTTTAGATGCTGTTGCTATAGAAGATTGATGTTTTTCTGATATTTTAGACAAAATTTTCAGTCTTCCATAGCAGCATCCCCCAACCTTTTGGGCACCAGAAACAGGTTTCATGGAAGACAATTTTTCCACATACCAGAGGTGGGGGGATGGTTTCAAGATGATTCAAGCACATTACATTTATTGTGCACTTTATTTCTGTTATTATTACATTGTCACTCACAGCTCACTGATAAGAGTTTTGATATGAGTCTGCAAGCAATTGATTTACTATGGTCTCTGTGCAGTCAAACCTCTCCGCCAATGGTAATCTGTATTTGCAGCCGCTCCCCAGCACTAGTATCACTGCCTCAGCTCCACCTCAGATCATCAGTCATTAGATTCTCATAGGGAGCATGCAACCTAAATCCCTTGCGTGCACAGTTTACAGTAGAGTTTATGCTCCTATGAGAACCTAAAGCCACCACTGATATGACAGGAAGTGGAATTCTGGCAGTCATGTAAATGATGGGAAGCTGCTATAAATATAGATGAAGCTTCACTCACACACCTGCTACTCACCTCCTGGTGTGCAGCCTGGTTCCTAACAGGCCACAGACCAGTACCGGTCCACGGCCCGGGGAATGGGGACTGCGGTTTTACAGCAGAACTGGAGGAAACTGTTTTTCCTATCTGGACAGCTCTTTAATAGCCATCTGATCAGGTGCAGATAGCTTAATTTCAGTTGGTAAAATATATTTTTAATTAATTTCATTTATATTCAAAAAGATATTTTTAGAATTGAATTGATTCATTGTGATACATCTATCATCAATTTCTTTTCTAATACTATTTTAGTTCTGTTATTTCTATATCCCATAATTGCTTTGTTCTATCCCAATAGTTGTACAACCACACAGGTTCTTCAGCATTTTGAGCCCCTGGAAAGTATATATAATTCAGTAGAGTCCAGCAGTATTTGAATCAGGTGGACATTTGCATTACTGATTATCCAGTTCCTTTTTTATGGTTGTCTTTTTTAGGTCTTCAAAGAGAAAAGATTATATTCCATAAATTGATAAAGGAAATTATTTTGTGCAATTTTAATTACCATAAATTATATAATCATTAGCTCTTAAGACTGAAAAAGATCTCAGGTATTATCTTGTCAGTGCCCCCTACACTTTCACTATTTACTCTTCATATACCTTTCACATATGAGGAAAAGAAAGAGCAGAGAAATAAAATGACTTAGTGAGGGACAAGCAGAATCTAGATTTGCTGAAATCCAGTCCAGTGCCTTTGCTTTGAAAGTAGGAAGAAACAAACACTGTAAACAAGAAGGCTATGCTTTGTTCATCACTTGAGTGTGGCTGACCCTTGAAGCAACAACCCTAAACATTCATTTAACAACATAAGGTCATCAACTCCTCTTGTCTACTTTTCCTATTTGCAATCAGTAATGACCCTAATCATTCTACTGAGGTCACTAATTTATGATCCAATGTATAAATGCATTAGAATAGTTTTGTAACTAAATTCTTCTGAATACAGGTAATATAGAACATGTCATCAGCCTTATACAAGATAACTTTAGTCTTTTATGTAAAAAAAGATTTTGAATCATCTTTCCCTGAGATTAAAATATATATTTTAAATTCTAAAGCGTATTAATATTCATAATGTGATGAAATATTTTGATGTCCCAATTAGTTGTGTGTGTTTCAACTGAAATTTTTAAAAAGCTATTTTGCTTTATCCCCTGAGAAATGATTCATGAAGTCTTCTTGAGGCCAATTTTAACTGCTAATAACTTAAGAAGACTTTCTTGTTTTATTTTTTAGTGATGACATATTTTGAAACTAATAATAGATATGATATTAAAAACCACTCAGACCATATGGTTTACATTGCAAATGAAGACATTGATGACCTTACCAGAAATGCTTACCAGATACTAGGGCCCTTTGTCCTGTGGGACAATGATTTTATGGGCAGAGAAATCATGACAAGAGGGCTTTTTCTTGTTTGTCACTGCTCTACAGTGCTATTAATAAGCAGTATGTCAAGCACAATTAGAGTTGTCTGGTCAATAACCATGATTCTATCCATTGCATCAATTGCATTAGAAATTTACCTTTACATAGAATAGTCACACACGTTTATCTAAATGTACCTACATATCACCAGATAAGCTAGGGCTAAACATAAACATGTTTCTACCCACATGTTTCTATGGAAAAAGAAAGAGTGGCTCAGATTAAGTAACTGTCAAGGGTGTCATATTTGGTAGAGGACGATGCTGGAACTGGAATGTAGATGTGCTGAGTTACAGTTTGGTCACACTTATATAACCTGTGCAGTTCTAGGAAAGTTGTTTACTATAGGAAAAAAAAAAGTCTCTTACAGTTTAGAGAGTCACATGAAATTCCCTACATTGAGAGTTGCTATGTCTTAGAGTTGACATCCAAACGACACTTTCTGGATTCTGAGGAACCAAAATATGTGCGTACTGACATAAACATATAATATTTATAAAGAGAGTGATCTACTCTCAAAGCCTACATATAAGAATAGCTTTTAAAAAAAGTAAATAGTAGACTCTAAGATCATATATGGTAATTAGTTAGCTTAATCATTCCCCATTACAGTTTCCCATAGTTCTTAGTTCTGTTGCTACTCAGCAAAGAAATTAGTCATATAAAATCATCTAATTTTGAGATGTACCATTGCTAGGTTTACCTCAAGATTAGATTCCAGGCCAGATGGATAAGCACCTGGGCCCATATGGAGAAAAACCAACCTCACCATGAGATAGGTGGGATAATGAGACCAATTATGTGGAAGAGGAATGACAATGGTGATGCTGTAACAATAAGAGCAGCCGTCCCATATAGTGCTTCCTGCACTCCCAGCATGGTTCTGCTGCTAACTATTTTCAATATATTAACTCATTTAATTCTTATGACTAGTCTATGAGATAGATCACTGTGATAACTCCCATTTTAGAGATGAGAAAACTATGTGAGGTATTTTTCACAGGGTTATCCAGCTAGCTATAAGTCCACAAAGCCATTGTTTGAAGCTGGCTCTAGAGGCCACACCCTAAATCATTATGCCATGTTACTATTTCATCTCTGTGTGATATTTGGTTTCTTTATGTGTTGACACAGAAATACAGGGGAACACAAATATAGGAAAATGGTATTATAGCACTTCATATGTTTTCCAGTTTGGGATTATGGCTGGGAAACCCATGAAGCGCCAAGGAGGTCCTGTCTGAGGATGTGCTCTCTGCAGGGAAGTTTGTTCTTGCTTCTGTAATGTCCCAGCAGTGTTACCAACTGCAGATTCTTTCTCTTTACTCTTTCAGTTTGGTGTTTCTCAAGTCTTGTATGTATTTTAATTAGGAACCATTAAATGATGAGGAAAAGACTTGACTGTGAATTCTCAGTGGACAATTTTTTCCCTACCTCTAGCACAAGCCAAAGCAGTCAAGCTTTCTCTTACTCCTCATTTGCCAATGGGTGGATGTTTCTAGTTCACCCTTTATACTGGAGTGTGTCCCTTTAAGGGTTCCTATTTTATTGTGGGTCTCTGTTATAATACCCTCGTTGCTCAGGCCCAAGGGCTCACCAAGGCCTGGCCATGACTGGTAAAGCAAATCCCCTTGCTAAGGAAGATTGGCAACTCTTTCTCCTGCAGATGCCAAGTAAGGGTCAGCTTTGCGTATAACACTTAAACTTCGCAGATTGTTCCTGACTTTTTGGCCCCATAGATTTCTCTAACTTTCCTCTGAGCTCAGCTCTGCATGTAAATATGTTTTAATTACACTTAACTCAGCCTTTTAAGTTTTCACATGATCTACTTTGCAATATTGCCATATATGAAAGTGACATAATTATTAAGAGCACACACACATTTTAGTGTAAAGAACATAAGAAAGAGAATGTCCGAATATCAACACAAAAATTAAATAATGTTCTACTTTTGAATTATTATTATTGACAATAATTAAAAATGTATTCCTTTTTTTCTATTTGAGAAGGCACATATGATGTTTATGTCATTGTACTGTAGAATTCTAGATCCTTTGAAAATGTTTGTTTCCATTACTCTTTTATTAGCTAATAAACCATTCAATTAATACAGTAGCAGCTGTTTTACAATCCAGGCACAAAAAAAAATTTATCTTGGGAAAATTACTGAAATCATGATTTTCTTGAAAGTTTTAGAAGCAAGTTTTCTCAGTTGTCTTAGCTAACTGTCATTGAATATTACTAATTTGGTATATTTGTTTGTTAAAATCTAGATCTAAGCAAAACAGATTTAGAAAATAATGTTAGAAATGCTTGTTTATTCAAGGACAGGCAGATTACAGAATAAGAAAATATTAATTATTTAGTTTTGTAAAACTATTGCTTTTGGAAGGCTTTTTCCCTCTCCCTGCCATAAAACTGAATAAAACAAGTATGCCAAAGAGGGCAGCACTAGCTCATCGTTTCCTTTACTAGAATATGCTCATTTTCTTAGCCAAATGATGCTAGTACTACTCTATAAATTTCAATGAATAGAACCAAAAGATTTTAGAATTAAAAAGAACGTTATGGACTATCTGCTCTACATTCTGGTATACAAATGAGAAAACTGAGAGAAGCTCAGGTCATATGTCCAAGGTTAGACTGGGCATTAATAGTAGAAACAGAACTACAATCACAGGTCCTCCTTTTTTATCCAGTATTCTGACAACCAGGAATTTAAAGAATTTAAAACATTTTAATGTACCATCTTTCATAACAATTAAATTTTAATTAATAAAAATATTAGTGCTCTGTTTCAAATTTTTCTAATGTCCTAAATTGGTTGTAAGCACATGCTGACAGAGTACATCTCAATAATCTTGACTAATATCACAGCAATCTTTTAACTATGAAGAACTAAATGACTATGTTATAAAGCAAAAACATTTAAAATGTCTTTGTCATGGATTACAGAGGTTTATTTTATTTATTCATTCATTCATACATTGATACAATTACATCTTTCACAGCCACCATTCACATCTGATTTTAATTTTTTATTAAATTATCTATTTTTAGATTTTTAATAAAAGATATTCATTATTTGACAGATTCACTTGCATTAAAAAATTTAATTGTTGGTCATGCAAGGACTATTAGATGAACGGAGACAAAAATCAAACCAATATCTTGGTTAGGGGAAGAGAATGTGTCTAATGGGCAGTCAAATACAACTCTGCCCAGACGTTCCCGAGCCTGCCTATTGGTCTGACAGAAGACACAACTGGAGATGTGGGAATATTTTATTCAGGTGCCTGGCATATTCACAGTCAGTTATGAAAATTATTCCAAAGACTGCTACTGTACTTTCTATCTACTTAAGTTGTTTATTTTTATTTTCCCACCTGTTATAATGTTTCCATTTTCTCTATGTTTTCTGGGTCTGTACAGATCTCTCTGTTCTATATGTCTTTGTATACTTCAGTCTATATGTACTTTGTGCCACTTGTTTGAGATATGACCAGAGGACCTGTGTAGACATGGAAATTAGGGAGAGATGGTGTTTTTTTTTTTTTTCCTTTTTTTTTTTTTTCACTGATAGCTTTGTAACTTTCAAACAGAAAATGTGCTCATGTGTTAGCCTTTTGAGAGGTCACTTTATAATGCCACTATTCTTTGCCTATGAATGAAATCATCTGAGAGGTAGGCACAGGAGTGAAACAGACATCATCTTTATCCTGATAAAGCTCTTTAGAGTACACAGCTCCATTCCCTGTCAACAATACATTTGCAGAAAGGTGCAGAATCAGAATTATTACCACTGTCTCAGGCAGAGCTGGAAAACTACAGTCCTTTACTACAGAGGCCTGCCACTATAAACCTTACTCCATGAAGGAGCTAGGAATGTGCTCCCTATCAACAGGCTGCTTCTCCAAGAAGAAACAGGACTGAACTACTCATACCCAGTTTCTTTTTTCAAACTCCCCAGGCCCATCATTTGTCCCTGAGACAAGTAAAGGAGGGGACAGAGAAAGGTCAGGAGCATTCTCTAATGCCACTTTCTCTACATGGAAACATCAGGAGTGGAGAGGAATTATGGTAGAGGTTGTGCTTATCCCCTTAAGTTTCTTCTCCCCTTCTTTTGTAAGGTAGCCATTGATTTCACGGATTCCATGTGAAACCTGGAAGATAGGAAACATTTCTGACCCTTTCATGTAGCCAGATGTAGTGATAGGGCAAAGTTCCGGCCCGTTAGAAGTAAATTGCATAAGTACTTTAAAAGATAATTGACACATACATTTCATTGATTCCTTCCTCATTCCTGCTGGACACATGAGACAAACAGTTATTTAAAACAATATGTCCAAGAGTAGATAAACTTAATTGACCAATTTACTTAAAGTAGACTAACCTAATAGATTTTTTGAATTTTTCTTACTAAGGCATATTCTTTTCAGAATACAGTTAAGATAATTTGCAAATGGTTTCCTATAATTTGACATATTGTTATACTTGACTACAAACAGGAAGAAGTATCCTTTGTATTGGTAGTTCCTGACTCTCTATTTCAGTCCCTCTCCCAATTCTCTAATGAACCAATTCTTCTATCATTTTCCCAAAATGTAAGAAAATCTCCCAAGCACTGAGAGTAACAATAAAGTAATAGATGTGCAGTCATTTTCTTTTTAACTTATGTATAAGCCATCAATGAAGAGACTCCATTACTTAAAATTAATTTATTTGAATCCAATAGGATTTTTAATATTCCATATATTCCCAATAAAACACAATAATCCCTAGAATAAAACATATTATGACAGTGCAAACTCAAATTTCTATAGAGGCCTAGTAAGTGATATAAATGAGTGAGTTAGTTCTGCCAAGAACTGTCAGAAACAGGAGACCACAGATGATATTTGGCACCAGCATATTGTCCCATTAGAGCATGTGACTTACATGAACAGATTTCCAGTGAGGGTAGGCTAGGTTATGCTGTGCTGACAAACAACACCAAATTCTCAGTGGGCTTTTAAGAACAAACGTTTGTTCCTTGTTTATACTGTATATCCAGTGTAGGTCATCAGGACACCTCTGCTCATCACATTCCCTCAGGGACCCATGCTGGAAAACACTTCATCTTGACCCAACCTTTCATAAGTGCTAAGGCATGGGGAAGTGGGACACAAGGCATGGAGAAGGAACACACTCACAGACTGGTTCTTAAAATTTCTGCCCAAACATGGTACATTCTCACTTGTGGTTATAAATCATTGGCCAAAGCAAATCATATGAATACAATCAACTTCAAATGATCAGCAAAAGGCAATAATCTTACCCGGTTCTTGGAAGGAGCGAAAATAGCTTATAAATAGCATCAATGACTATCCCACATATATTCTGTTTTTTGTTTTTGTTTTCACTAATGAAACTTGCTGGCTTCAAGTTTATCATTTTGTCTTTATCAGCTAACATTTTAGTAGGAATTAAGATTTATTTGGCAGCTGAGTAAAAGGAGTGAAAGGCCCCGGAGGTTGATGTGGGAATAATAAGGAAAATGGAAGACATACAAGGGAATTGGTTGGTTAGACACTGGCAGAGGTATCATAGACATAACTTTACTCACTTCAAACTTTTCCCTGAAAAAAATAGTTAAAGTTTAAAAGACTGACAAAATCAAGTGTTGGTGTGGAATAACTTGACATATACTTACTTTACATAAAACATAAACTTTATGTTTCAGGCATTTTACTCTTAGACAGATACTCAAAAGAAGTAAGTGTAGACGTTAACCAATTTTCAGGTACACTAATATTTGTAGTAGCTATATTTATAACCCAAAATGCAAACATCCCAAATGTCCATCAATAGGAGGATAAATAAATAAAATATATTATATTCACACAATGAAATACAACATGGGAATAGAACAGGAGAAACTACTGATGAGCAACACAACATGTAGAAATCTCAGAAATTACCTGTTAGTCTAATCTCTCCAGAAAAAATGGAATCAAGAGTATAGATTTAGATAAAGATATGCATATATAGATTTAGTATAAAATTTGGCTCATGTGGTTATGAAGGTTGAGAAGTGCCATAATCTGTGTTGGAAAACTGGAGACAGAGGAGAGCCAACAGTATAGTTCTAGTCGGAGTCTGAAGGACTGAAAACCAGGTGAGCTAATAATATAAGCTCCAGTCCACGCCTGAGTCTGAAGGGAGGAGAAGACCAATGTCCTATATAGAAGACAGGTAAATAAAGAGACAGAAATCTCCCTGAGCTTGACTTTTTGTTCTATTCAGGCAACAACAGAGCGGATCAGGCTGACTCACATTGGGGAGGACAGCCTGCTTTATTCAGTCGAATAATTCAAATGTTAATCTCATCCAAAAACACCCTCAAACCCAGAATGTTTAACCAAATATCTCAGTATCCCATAGTCCAGTCAAGGTGACACATAAATCTTACCATCACATTGTAGTAAAAGACAGAAAACATAATGAAAAGAATACACACTGGATGATTTCATTTTATGCAGTTCAACATCAGGCAAAAACATGACTTCAAGATAGAAGTCAGTATGGTGGTTACTTCTTTTGGGTGTACTGACTGGTAATGGCACAGAATAAAACATTCTGGAGTGCTAAAAATGTTCTATGTCCATCTAATAGATATATGAGTGTATGTATAGTGCTGAAAAAAATGCCTTGCTTATTTAAATTTGTGTACTACAGGATTTAAGTTATACCTCAATTTTAAAATGTTTAAGTTTGCTGATATGAAGAGTGATGTCAGCAGCATAGCAGGGTAGGAGATCCCAGCCTTTGTCCTCCCACAAAACAATTGGACAGATACCTATGAATGAAAATAGCTCTGGAATAGCTCAGGATTCTGTTTAATAAACTGCAGCAACACACTGGAGGAATAGAACTGAAAATAACTGCACAGAAAGAATGGGAAAAATATTTTGCCCACATTATCCTATCCCCTAGGCCAGTGCAGCTAGGCACAGAAAGGGATATCTCCTTGGCCCACAAGTTCCCCTCATTGAAGAAAAGATCAGGGTAAACAACCAGTTTCCCAAGGCTTTTGGAGCAATGTCTGAAGGACTTACTTCAGCTTCTACCCACCCAGATTGTGAGGGAGATCAGTATAGCTGATATATCTGGAGATGGCTAGACAAAAAAAGGGCAAGGACTATCAGTATTAACTACATGGTGGTTCCTAGTTCCCAATGTCCTGTTCTTTAGAGGATTCCATTGGCCTTCAGGTCTAAGGACCTCAAAAACCCTCATGTCCACTGCAGATTTCTGCAGCTTTCACCACCAAAGGCCTAACAATTTTCTCTTGTGCCAACCCCAGCTGCCTAAGCCTCAGCTCCACCTGCAACCACCAAAGTTATCTTAGCCAATGTCACCATGGGCACTCAGGAACCAGTGTAGCCTAAGCTTTCACAGCTAGGTCCTGTCCCCATCACTGTCCTTAGCTCCCACTGCTGTGTGCACACCTGCAGCTGGCCGCTTAAGCAGAGTACAAGCACATCACTCACCCTAACCTCTACCTATCTAGTCATGCTCACCACTTGACCAAGAGGTGCCATTGGAGTCTCCAGCAGCTCTAGTGGCCATCATGGACCCCCTGTAGCTGTCACAATGGAGGATCGCATAGTTGTAAGCATCACATATACCAGCTGCCTGAGTCCTGAACAAACATCCTGGCCCCAAACCCAGAGTCAGTGCACATCACCACACTTTTTGTCCTGCATGTCACTAGACCCAGGGCCACAGCATACTCCTAAACAGTACCTCCCCATTGGCACCTCCTCATCCTTCTTGCCCCTCCACAGGTGAAGATTTTTCCTTACCATAGCCAGTCTATACAGTGTGGAGTAGGTAACCACTTCTTTAAATGTGGAGACACCAACACAAGGAAACAAAGACCACAAAAAAGTCAAGGAAACATAAAATCATCAAAGGAATATAGTAAATTACCAGGAACTGGCCCCAACAAAATGGAGATCCACCAATTGCCTGATGAAGAAATCAAAATCATTATTATAAAACTGCTCAGCAATTTATAAGAGAAAACAGATAAAGAACTTAACCAAATCAGGAAAATAGTACATGAAGAAAATAAATAGTTCAATAACAGTAACAATAACAAAACCAGATTATGGAGCTGTAGAATATAACGACTTTCCTAAAAAATGCCATAGAATGCTTCACCCACAGATTTGATCAAGCAGAAGACAGATTTATCAAACTTGAAGATAGATCATTTGAAATTATTCAGTAAGAAGAGAAAAAAGACATGAGTCGGCTGGGTGTGGTGGCTCACGCCTGTAATCCTAGCACTCTGGGAGGCCAAGGCAGGAGGATTGGTCCAGGTCAGGAGTTTGAGACCAGCCTGAGCAAGAGTGAGACCTCGTCTCGACTGAAAAATAGAAAGAAATTAGCCAAACAACTAAAAACATATAGACAAAAAATTAGCTGAGCATGGTGGCACCTGCCTGTAGTCCCAGCTACTTGGGAGGCTGAGGCAGAAGGATTGCTTAAGCCCAGGAGTTTGAGGTTGCTGTGAGCTAGGCTGATGCCATGGCACTCTAGCCTGGGAAACAGAGCAAGACTATATCTCAATAAATAAATAAATAAATAAATGAGTGTAAAAAGTCTATAGGATTTATGGAACATAATCAAGTGAACCAACAAACTCAGAATGTGAATTCAAAAAGGAGAAGAGAGAAAGAAAGGAATAGAAATTTTTTTAAGTTTGTTTAAAGAAATAATAACAGAAAACTTTCCTAACATGAGGAGGAAGGAGACATCCAGATGGAAGATGCTTATAGGACTCTAAATAGATTGAACATAAAGAAATCTACATCAAGGCACCTTATAATTAAACTGACAAAAGTCAAAGACAAAGAATGTAGGCTGTCCTGATTAAGCCCAAAAGTTTTCATTTGCACTAATAAACAAATAGTCTTTTCACATCTATGCACTACTTTTCAGAAACAAACATATTATTAATAGAAATTAAGAACTTAATACAATTTATTATAAATAACAGCATTTTATCATGATTAAAAATGGGGATTATGGAAATATCCAATTGGACTTAGTATCCTGGCTCTGCCACTTATTAGCTCTGTGCCTTACCTTCCTCTTAGCAGGTCCACATTTAAGATAAGTCATTTAACCTCTATATACCCCAGTTTTTCCATCTGTAAAATGGATGGAGTAATTCTATTTACCTATGAGTTGTTATGAGGATGTAGTGTGTTATTATATTAATATATAAAGTGCTTAGAAGCATGCATGACACATAGACAGCAACTACTACAAAGGTATTAGCTACTATTATGTTACTTTTTCCCTTTTTTGAGATAAAATACACATATTTAATTTACTACCTTTACCATTTTAGGCGTACAATTAAGTTGTAAAAAATACATGTTTATTTTCTTTTTTTCCCCTCATTCCTCTCCTTCCTCTCCTGCTTCCCTTCCCAGCTTCTGATAATTATCAATCTACTTTCTATCTTCATGGATCCATTTTTTAGCTCCTGTATATAAATAAGAATATGTGATATTTGTCTTTCTGTGCTTGGCTTATTTCACTTAACACAGTGGCCTCCAGTTCCATCCATGTTGCTGCAAATGACCAGATTTTGTTCTTTTTTATGGCTGAATAATATTCCATTGTGTATATGTATCATAATTTCTTTATGCTTTTATACACTGATGGCACTTTGAAAGTTGTCTCCATATCTTGCCTATTGTGAATAGTGCTGCAAAAAACACAAGAATGCAGATATATCTTTGATATATTGATTGCCTTTTCCTTTCTTTTGGACTTAGTAGTGGAATTGCTGGATCATATGGTAGTTCCCTTTTTAGCCTTTTGAGGAACCTCCATACTGTTCTCCACAGTGGCCGTACTAATTTGAATTCCAACCAACAGTGTATAAAGATTCCCCTTTCTCCACATCCTTGCCAGCATCTATTATTGCTTGTCTTTTTGATATAAGCCATTTTAAAATGAACAGCTCCTCAAGGATCTGTAGGACAATAACAAAGATCCAACATTTGTGTCATTCAAGAGAAGGAGAGGCCTGAAAGAGTATTCCAAAAATAAAATTTCCAAATTTTGCAAAATATATAAGCCCACAAATTCAAGAAGCTGACATATATCTACACAGAAAATCCCAAGAAATATATACAATTCATAAACAAAACTTCTAGAACTAATAAATGAGTGTAGCAAGATCATATGACACATATCAAAACATAAAAATCAATAGCATTTCTAAAAATGAGCATGTAGAAAACAAATTTAAAAATATACCTTTATCGGATATGTAGTTTGCAAATATTTTCTCCCATTCTATAGGTTGTCTATTTACTCTGTTGATTATTTCATTTGCTGTGAAGCTTTTTAATTTAATAAAGTACCATTTATTTATTTATTTATTTTTTGTTGCTGTAATTGCCTTTGAGGTCTTAGTCATAAATTCTTTCCCTAGGCCAATGTCTAAAAGAGTTTTTCCTATTGTACATTTTCTTTGGGAATTTTTATGGTTTCATGCCTTACATTTAAGTCTTTTATTCATCTTGCATTTTGGTATATGGTGAGAGATAGGAATCCTGTTTCATTCTTTTGCATATAGCTATCCACCTTTCCCAGCACCATTTATTAAATAGAGCTTCCTTTCCCCAGTGTATGTTGTTGTCTGCTTTGTTGAAGATCAGTTGGTTGTAGGTAGATGGTTCTATATTTGGGTTCTCTATTCTGTTCCACTGTGCTATGTCTCTATTTTTATACATGTGCAATGCTGTTTTAATTACTATAGCATTGTAGTATAATTTGAAGTCTGGTGATGTGATGCCTCCAGATTTGTTCATTTTGCTTAAGATTTGCTAATATCCAGAATCTACAAAGAACTCAAATAAATCAGCAAGAAAAAAAACTAACAACCCCTTTGAAAAGTGGGCAAAATGCATGAACAGAAGTTTTCCAAAAGAAGACAGAGAAATGGCCAACAAACAGTGAAGAAATGCTCAACGTCACTAATCATCAGGGAAATGAAAATTAAAGCTACAATGACACATCACTTTACTCCTGTCAGAACGGCCTTTATTAAAAAGTCAAAAACTAATGGATGCTGGCGAGGATGTAGAGAAAGGAATGCTTATACACTGCTTGTGGGACTGCAAATTAGTACAATTTCTATGGAAATCTGTATGGAGATTTCTCCAAAAAATAAATGTAGACCTACCATTTGATCCAGCAATCCCACTACTGGATATCTACACAAACGATCAGTCTAAGTGCCCATCAATTCTTGAGTGGATAATGTGCTGTGTATATGTATATATAAATATGTACATACATGTACACACACACATTCACACCATGGAGTATTAGCCATAAAAAGGAATGAAATAATGTCTTTTGCAGCAACTTGGATGGAACTGGAGACCATTATCCTAAATTAAGTATCTCAGGAATGGAAAAACAAACACTACATGTACTATGAAATAATTGGGAGGTAAACTGATTGGCACACATGGGCACAAAGAGATGTAAAGTTCATAGGAAATCAAGAAGGGAGCTGGGGGGAGGAGGGAAGGAGTAAAAACCTACCTATCATGTACAATGAACACTACTCAGGTGATGGGCACACTAACTCCCAACTTAAGCATTATAAAAAGTATTGATGTAATGAAAACTTTTGTACCTCCTTAGTATTTTGAAATAAAAAAGAAAATAGACTGAAGTTGCTTTTAAAAAATATATAATACCATTTGTAATTACTTCAAAGCAAATTAAACACAGGTACTCATTAACAAGCTTTTATTTTAGGTAGAATGAGTCCTCCTACTTTATTCACTTAATAAATATGTGTAGAATCTTTATGCTAAAAATTATAAAATTCTGATGAAAGAAATCAAAGAAGATGCAAATAAATTGTGATGTATTGTGTTGTCATGTATTGCAAGAGAACAAATAGACAATGTGCTACTGCATAAGGATTGGTAAACAGATCAGTGCAACAGAATAGAGTCCAGAAATGTAATCATATATTGATGGTAAATCAAGTTTTGACAAAGATGCCAAAGAAATCCAATGGATATAAGAAGTCTTTTCAATAATTGCCCTGGAAAATTCATATAGGAATCATTAACTTCAAACACTGTCTAATACCATACACAAAGATTAACTCGAGGGATATTATAGACTAAAATGAAGTAGCTGAATCTATAAAACTTTTAGAAAAATAGGCATAGTATAGTATCTTTGTAACTTGGGGCTAAGCAAAGGTTTCTTAGTACTAAAAAAGCAATAACTATAAAAGAAAAAATGATACATTAGATTTCATGATAATTAAAAAATTTCTGTCATCAAAAGAAAAAACATGAATAGGTAACCCAAAGACTGAGAAGAAATATTTACCAACATATATCTGACAAAAGACTGATATCTATAGTATATATAAAACACTTCTTATAACCAAATAATAAAAAGACCAAAAAATCGATTAAAAGTGAGCTGAATATTTCAATAGACATCTGACAAAGGATGAGATACATGTAGCCAATAAGCATGAAAATCTGCTCAATATCATTTAGTCATCAGGAAAATACCTATTAAAGTAACTGGAAGATAACCACATGTGTCACCAGAACAGCTAAAATGAAATAGAATGACCACACTAAATTTGGGGGAGAGCAGTTGTAACTCTCATACGTTATTGAAGGGAGTCTAATATGGTACAACCACATTAGTAAAAGCATTGACAATTTTTAGAAAACTAACCATAAGTTTATTTTTTGACCTAGTATTTCAGCTTCTAAATATTTACCCAAGAGAAATGCATGTGTTCATAAAATCACTTGTACATGAATGTTTGTAGCAGCTTTATTCATAATAGCAAGAGCCTGCATGCAAATAGCTCATGTTTCTATCAATAGGACAATGGATAAAGAAACAGTAATATATCATACAATGGAACACTTCATAGCAGTATAAGTCCTCAACATTGTTCCACAAACCATTTTATAAGGATTATCATTCCCAGTGCAATGAGCAATGCAATTGGACTGGTTGGCATCTGTCTCACATGTAAAGCTTGAAGGGTAATTTTTGAAAATTATCAATTTCAAAATACTGGGTGACTAGAGAAGTTTTTTCATTTGGATTAGGTTGGTTTAGTTTGGATCTCATAAGTTTATAACCCACATGTCTGCTGAATGACTGTCGGGAGACAATTCCTGCTTCCAACCAAAAAAGTCATCTTTGCAGATGTTGGGAACATTGGTAATGCAGCATTGCTGTCTTGGTTTTCTTGCAAGAAAACAAATGCTAGAATCAATGTGGTCACAACTGCACACACTTCTTGGTCTACTATGTCCTATTTACATACATTAATGTAACCTGTGGATGTAGCAGTCTGGAATTTCATTTTTCCACCACATGAGTAATTGTTGTAAATTATGAGTTCATGACTACGCGTGTGTTAGATCCATGAGATCATTCTGGACCACCTAAAATGTTTGAAATCATCAGACCAGACCTTTCTTAACTTCTTGCTAATCCACCAACAAATTTATTTGAATTTACATTCGAACTTTCTTTTTTCACTCCTTGTCACAAAAAAAGAGGTGCCTGCCTTTCCTCTCATCAAAAAGACAACCACTGGTGCACTGGCTGCTGCCCATTTCCCAAACTACCTTGCTCAATTATCCCCTCTCTTCCCTTTATCTTCAATCTCCCTCTCTAGAGCAGACTGTTACTTTAAGTGTGGCTTTGAGTAAGCAGAAGTAACATAATCTGGGAGCTTCTACAAAAGACAAATTCATGGGCCCTACCCTAGACCTAGTGAATCAGAAACTCTGGAAATGGGCCCAGAAATCTGTGTTTTAACAAAGTCTCAAGGTAATTTTAATTGTCACTGAAGTGTGAGAAGCACTATAATATAATGTAGTGATTCTCAAACTTAACTGCACATTGAATCACCTGAGAGCTCTAAAAAGCTACTGATACTTTGGTCTAGGTGACAGATATATATATACACACGTGTGTGTGTGTGTGTGTGTGTATGTGTGTGTGTGTATGTGTGTGTGTGTGTGTTCAGTGTAACATATTTCAACTTTTCTGTATATTTGAAGATTTTTATAATTAAATATTGGGAAAAATCAAGACATTTGCCTTATTAGTCCTCATTTGCACATCCATCAAATTGAGCACAGCCTTCAAAGTAAATTTCATCAAAGAGAGAATACATATGAGATTTTATTTTTATTATTATTTCCATACATTTTTCTTTTTTCTTTTTTTCCCATTTTTTCAAACTTTTTCCTAATTTTTAATGTTTTTCTAAGGTATAGGCACAGCTTGCATTATAATTTATTTAGTTCTATTTGTTATATAATGGTGGCTATTACATATGAAATTTGGGAAGAGATGTTCATAATTGGCTTTTGTGAGCCTGTGCAAGCTGACTTTAGCACATCCTTGTTCTAACCTCATAAAACAAGTTAAGAATCATGACTTAATTCTCTGAAAGAATTGGGGTAAGATTGGTATTACTGTTACCTCTTTAAATTTTCTTTAGTATTCAAAGGGTTTTGATTGGCAAGTTTGAACACTGGTGTTATTACTCCTGAGAATCAGAAAACCTAACCCAAAAAATCTTCCTCTTCTGTGAGGAGGATGGCCTCACACTGTGTCTTTCAAGAGAAACTTATTCAATATGTAAGTGACATATTCAGAAAAAAGAAAATCAAATGAAAAAGAAAATCAAAAGGCAAAAAGAAACTCATCATCCTACTGCATGACAAGTACATTTGCAGTTGGCTAGATAATTAGCAGTGGTTTTGTCAAATGCTATTGAAGAAAGATTTATGCTGATAGTGATTCACTTAATCTTCTACTAAGGCATTAATTTAATCAGTGGGTAACTTTCTCTTTAGCTAAAACATTAGCTAAATTGCATTGGGAAAATAAAACCAAGAGGCAGAAACTAATTGGAAACATTGCTTTTAGGCAATGAAGCACTTATGCAAGCATTGTAAAGATTCATTAAATTTTAGTTTTGGAAAGCTTTCACAAACCTCACCTGAAAAGCACATAATTTTGATGGACATGTATAAATGCCAAAGTCATTGAATACAGGGGAACTCTGTCATTTCATTTCATTTCATTTCATTTCATCAAACACTTCATCAAAATTTCCCAACATTTTGGTGTTCCAAGGATGAAAAGATGAACAAGGCAGTATTCCACTACTTAAGGAGTTTAGTAGAGGAGCAACACATTTAAACTCCTACCAGGTGGTGGGGCAATTAAAGAGCCTTATGTAAGAGGCTGTAGGAACACAATGGGAAAGCAGTACATATTTTCCAGGTAGGAAACAAAGTCTACACGTGGTGTTATCATCTCAGTCTCTCTTTGTCTCTCTCTGTCTCTGTCTCTGTCTCTCTCTCTTTCTCTCCCCTCCTCCCTTCTTTACCCCCTCTCTTCTCACCTTCTCTCCACTCCCCTTTCTCATTTCAAAGATAAATTCTAATAAGAGTCAAAATATCCCTTCAGAAACTAGAGAAGTCACACTTGTCCATGTCTTGTGGTTTGCTAAGAGATTTTCTTGAGCCAAATGAAGAACATTCTAGACGGCTACAGAAAGACCCAGCAGAGTATCTTCCTTTAGAGAACTCCAGAAGACATCACCATGCGTGAAGAACACTTCAACAAGAAGTGAGTACACTGAGTACCATTCCTCATAGGAAAAATAAAATTGAAACCTGAGTGGTGAAGCTGTTTTAGTAATGACGAAAATAAAAAAATTAGTCTCAAGGTTGTCCAGGAACAATTTTGCTAGTTGGTTAAGTTTTTATCATATTGATTACAGACATGGAGACTATTTAAAGAGCTGTGCAGATCTTTTCCAGAAACAAGACTGGCTTTATAATTTGATGGGCCTCGAGCAAATTAAAAATGGAGGGCCCTTGTTTAAAAATTACTAATTTCATGACAGAGACAAAACACATTAAACCAAATGCAATTTCACAACTCCTAGGCCCATGAAGCCAGCCCTGGCCAGAAGGCAATATCACTGTAAATACTAAAGCAAGCTAAATCTTTCCAATTCTGTATAGTATGGGTATCACAGGCATTAGAATATAGCAAATGCAGGTCTGAATTCTAGCTCCATCACATATCAACTATTGGATTTGGGGCAGGTTATCTTCAGTTTCATCACTGAAATTTAGTCATGCAAATTAAACTTCTATTTAAGTTTCAATATCACATATGAATTATTACACATCTAAGTATTCTTGTGAATTTACAAATAACAGAATATATTATAAAATAAGAATATATTCAAATTAGTGGCTTTAAAATTTTGCTACTACTTTTAGAATAATAAACATAGATATTCCTCCATATCCTTGGGTCCTGAATTCATGGATTCAACCAACCATGGATTGAAAATATTCCAAAAAAATAAAATGGTTGGTTGCATTGTACTGAGCACGTACAGACTTTTTTTTCTTGTCATTATTCCCTGCACAATCGAGTATAGCAACTATTTACATAGCATTTACATTGTATCAGGTATTATAAGTAATCTAGAGATGACTTAAAGTATATGGGAGGATGTGCATAGGTTATATGCAAATACAGCATCATTGTCACTTCACTATAATACTGAGGAGGAAAAAAATCAATTCCTGGTGAGGGCCACTGTCTGTGTGGAGTTTGCACATTCTCCTCAGGACTGTGTGAGTTTCTCTAGGTATTCCAGCTTCTTCCTACATCCCAGAGACGCACACGTTAGGTGAATTTGTGTGTCTACGTGGTCCCCGTCTGAGTGAGAGTGGCTGTGTGTGAGTGAGCCCTGAGATGGAATTAAATCTACCTTGCCCCTGAGCTGCCAGGACAGGCCCCAGCCACTCCAGATCCTGAACTGGAATGATTGGATTAATCATAATCTGACTTGTTTTTATTAATCTTTCTTAAATGTATGTATAGTTCACATTTATTTCAATTTTTAAAATTAGAAGGGTTTTGGTCTTTATTTAGAAGTTTGGTGATGTTTTTGTGATCAAAAACTGTTGTAGAAACTTATCTCTTACTTTTATCAATTAGTCTATGTTAAAATTGGTTTTGTTATATGTCCTTTCATTTAAAGTCATAGTTTCCAAGAACCTGTTGACAACAGTAAGGACTTACTATACTACATAATTTTTTATAAGGAACTTAATAATCCCTGGATTTTGGTATCCTAAGGGGTTTTGGAACCAATCTGTTATAGATACCGATGGACAACTGTATATTAATTAAAACAATCTTTCATTGTTTTTTAAATGTTTTTGCCCCCTTGGCTAATAGTTTCTTCTCTCATTCTCCACTGTGAGCTATCAATCACAAGTTAGATTCAGTATAAAAATATCGTTATGAGGTATTTTTAATATTTAAATAAAATTCATATATTTAGGATTAGGAACATAATACGTGCATTATACATTCTGTATATTGTATTCTTCACTGTAATCTTTCAAAGTTGCTTTTTGATATTCATAGGTAGATCCATTTAAATTACATAGTGCTTCATAGTTTTAAAGATCCATTTACTTACATTTTGTCTTTCAGTCTTGTACAGAAAAGCAGGACTGTATGTTCTTGACCGTGGAGCTTTCTCTCTGGGTGGCCTGGCAACTTTCTTCATTGTCTCCAGGTGCTAGAGAGCTGGCTTTTCTCAGCACATCATTAAGGAACTGGCACCAAAACTCAAAGTATCTATTCCCCTGAGCAAGGATATTGTTGTGCTTATTCCATTAAAAAGAGAAAGCAGAGGAGGGCAGAGGATGTCTGCCAGGACCCAGCTCTGTGATTCAAGCACATCTCTCTAGGATATTACAAAAACAGAGACCTGCTGACCCTCTGCCTCTGAGCTCCCATCTGCATTCTGTGATGCTTGCTGCTCGTGCCCCCAGTCTTTGCAAGAGAAATCTTATTAAGTCATTGTGAAAGAAGAGGCAGAAATTAGCTTTTTAAAATGATTATTATTATTGTGATAAAAACATTTAACATATCTACCCTCAGCCATTTTTTTAAGTGTACATAATTAGGTGTACACAGTTTTGTACAGCAGACTCTCTCACTCATCTGGCAAAACGGAAATTTTATACTTATTAAATAGCAGCTCCCATTTCTCCCTCCATCTTGTCCCTGGAAACCATTCTACTCTCTGCTTCTATGAGTTTCACTATTTTGCATACCTCATATAAGTAGAATCATGCAGTATTTGTCCTTCTATCACAGGCTTATTTCACTTAGCATAATGTCCTTAAGGAATTAATAATCTCATTTTACCAGAGAGAAATATAAACTAAGATGGATGAAGGAAAATTCCCAAGGTCATAAATCTAGTGATCAGCATTGATTCTCATTTGACCTTCCTATTCCAAAATTAATTATTTGTGATGTAGGCTTCAGAAAATAAATAGCTAACATATTACTTATTGTATACTAGATTCTCTCACAAGCATTCTACACTTATTGACACATTTTATCTCACAACAAACCTCTAGGACTGGTACTGATATAACCACCTTTTAACAGTGGAAGAAAGTGAGACAAAAGGAAGTTTGATGAGTTCCTCAAAGTCACCTGACTGTTAGTGAGTTGCAAAGCTTGATTTCAAACCTGGTAGTCTGCGTGCAGATTTCATGTTCTTACTTTCTAGCTATACAGAAATTCACATGTTGGCTTAGGAACCCTTTCCCAGAGCTAGGAGATCTGCGCAAACATAGCTGCTCCCATGTCACACTATGGTTTATCTTGCGGCAAGGGAGGAAGAGAAGGATCTCCCCATCAGCAGAGCATCCTCAGGATGGCAGGGCAGGGGTTGTGGCCCAAGTCACTGGTTAAGTCAATGTATGAGGCCAAAGGCAGCAGAAATGCAGGTAGCTAATGGGATAAAGCAATAGTCCTCAACATATCAGTCTCAAACACTTGAGAACACATACTTTTTCATGTTCCCCATTAGGCATTTAAAGTCACTCAGGAGATCAACAATACTCTTCATGTGTAGGACTGCCCTATGCATTGCAGGAGGTCTAGCATCTCTGTACCCTGCCCTATCAATGTTAGCAATGTCCCCATCAAGTGACAAACGCTCCCTCATGCAGCCCCTCCCATTTCCTATATGAACTCTGACTTGGTTTGCTTTGTGCTGAGAATCACCATGTGAAGTCTTGAGGGGTGATCTAGAATCAGGAGCCACAGGCAATTCATCTATATCTCACTGTGGTATACCTTGTATAATAATCTGCCTGGCTTTGCAGAAACTCTAAATTCTTAAGGGCATGGCCTAAATTTCTCCTAAACAAGATCTTTACTTTTTCTTTACCTTCAGGAGAGATTCTGAGCTCATTCATGTTGCCATAACTTCATGAAGAAACAAAAACTGGGAATGGGCATAGTAGCTCATGACTATAAACCTAGCACTTTGGGAGGCTGAGGCAGGAGGATCTCTTAAGACCAGTATTTCAAGACCAGCCTGTGTGACATCTTGTCTCTACAAAAAATAGAAAATTAGCCGGATGTGGTGGCACATGCCTGTAGTCCCAGCTACTAGGGAGGCTGAGGCAGGAGGATCTCTCAAGCCCAAGAATTGGAAGTTTTAATGAGCTATGATGACAACACTGTACTAAAGTGAGATACTATCTCCATAAGTAAACAAAAAAGAATGGAAGCAAATTGTATTATTTCCACATAGGGAAACAGCCATCTGGCTGCAGTGGCTATGTCCATGGATACATTATTAAAGCACAAGTAAGGCAGGAGAAACTCCAGAGGTAATGAAAATGAGAGCACTGGTGAGCAATTTTAAGTCAGAGTCCTTAAATGATTGTCATTAATTAGAAACAAGAGACAAATGCCAAGTCTCCAGGGCAGAAGCAAATGTTAAGTGAGGAAAAAAAGGATCAAAAGTCAAGAAACAGATGGACATGGAATTTAATTATCAGCAGGCCAGGAATATAAGAGTTGGAATGGTCTGGGATGACAGCCAGACTAGTGCTTTGGACTAGTTATTATTGCTCAGCGGTGACAATTGCATAATACTCTGAATATACCAAAAACTACTGAACTGTACAATTTTAAAGGGTGAATTTTATAGCATATGAATTATATTAATAAAGCTGTTATTTTTTTAAAAGTATATGGTTAGACTAGATAATAAATCAAGAAGACAGAATTTAGCAGGAAACTGTGTACCTAATAATTCCAAAATCCTTAGATGTTAACTCAAAATTTTTGTGGATATATAGAATTGAAAGTGAAATAGTATCTTCCAGTCATCGCTATTAGCATAGTCAAAAAACCGTGAGATTAAGACATCTTGGATCTAAGAAAGCAGCAAAGGGATGGATCTAGTTTTCTTTATTTGAAAAGCATAATGTTTGCAGTCTCTGGTATGTGAAAGTAAGTTTATTTTTTATTCTGAGATACCCAGAGTTATCAGGGATATCAAAGACATATTCCAAAAAATCATATTTTGTTTATTTAATGATAGAATTACTATAAAGTATTTTCTTTAAATCTTTACCTAAAATGTTCTTGTTTTATAATTATTTTTAAACACATATGAGTTGTGGTTGACAATACAGCTTTTTTTCTAAAAAGTATGAAATTCAGTCATGTCTTGATTTATTTGAGCCAACTACTTAAGCTAATCACTTTGCTCAGGCCCAGCAAAGTACAAATAAATCATAAAATGTAAAATAAACATCTAATCAACATATTGGACCATGTCCAGATCATAGCTAATTTTGTGATAGATGTAATGACATTTATCATATTTGTTTCTATATCCAACTACATTCTAATTTTGTTGAGAACCTCTGTAGGGTAAAGAGATAGGAATGTGTAAACTTGGTTCAATAAAACAATGGTTTCAATCTCCTCTTTGGATGTGTACAATAGTAAAGGAGAAAAAAATTACCTCACCAATTGACATTGAAACTTTTAATTTAACAAATATGTGTTCAGTGATTGCTAGTTTTTAGGATGCATTTTAAAGTGTTCTTGTATCTTACTATAATTAAAACAAGGTGATAATCAGAAAAATGGAACAAACAATATGTCCTTGGCCACAGTGCCTGTGCTACTTAGACTGAACTAGCACTCACTAAGTGACTATGCAAGAATTCTAGTAAAAGATACAATGAATTTGTCCTGTCAAGATATGTAGTGAATCCAACATGTGTCAGCTACTATGGTAGGAACAGGGGTTATACATGTGCCAACATAAACCAGTCTTTGCTCCCATTGAGCTTAGAGTTCGTAGGGTAGACGAACACATGTAACATCCTGTGTGAGAATGATGATAGGGAGAGGCACTGTTGAACCCAAAGAAAGAATATTTAACCCAGTTGGATGAAGGCAGGATAGCAAGGAGAAGGAGTTAGGCTTTTAGAGTAAGGTCTCAGCCAAGTCTTATATTGGATTTACCCAGTAATGGTCAAAAGTAGGGACTGGAAGTAGAAGGGAATTCCAGAAGGAGGAGATGACATGAGCAAAGGAAGAGACACGACAAATATCCAGGTGTATGGGGTGTTCAGTAGCAATGGGGTTCTGATGAACACAGCGTTAGGAAGTAATGGGGGAAACAAGGCAATAGACAGGTAGAGGGGCCACATGTGCATTCTTAGATATCAGGCTTCATCCTGCATGTGTTAGTGAGACACTGAACAGGGAACTGATGTGGTTAGAATTGAGTTTGGTTACATCATTATGACTGGGTATAAGAGGAAGACAGTTTGAATATCTTAGTAGTATTAAGGGAGAAAAATAGGAAAATTATTTGAAAAACATTTGAGAGGCAAAATCTATACACATGTAACAATTGATTAGAAGTAGGTTAGTGAAGTATGGAGTAGTTCTAAGGAAGAATCCTAGTTTCTAGCTAAGTAGATTACAGTGCTGCCTGCCAATCAAGAACAAGAACCTACATGAATATGTCTGGGGTAAACTCAGTTTTGTTTTTTTTTTAAATCTGTTGAATTTGGGATGTCATGCGATACCCAGATGGAAACGTTCAGTAGGCAGCTGGATTTACGAGTCTGTAGGTGATGGCAGAGATATATGTGGAAACTAGATGTCTGGAAATTTTGAATATGTGTATAATCACTGAAAACATTTAAAAAGATGAGATTATACAGTAGGGGTTTGCCAAGTAATGCATGGTGGGGAACATGGACACATAGGGCTTTTGTGGAAAAGATAAGTCATTAAAAAGGAAAATTATTTCCAAAGTATGAGAACCAGAAGAGTACAATGTCAGGGAGCAGAGAGCCAGGGACAGTGAAAAAAATAAATAAATAAAGACTGAATTGTTTCCACTGAATTTGGAAATACAGAGGTCATTGGTGAAGTATGTCAGAATCATTTCCATGGTGAAATAAGAAAGAAAGCCAGATTGTAAGTAGTTGGGAAATGAATGAGAGATAAAATAGAATAAATGCTTTTTGTTTGTTTGTTTTTGAGATGGAGTCTCACTCTGTTGCCCGGGCTAGAGTGCCGTAGCGTCAGCCTAGCTCACAGCAACCTCAAACTCCTTAGCTCAGAGCAACCTCAAACTCCTGGGCTTAAGCAATCCTTCTCCCGAGTAGCTGGGACTACAGGTATGTGCCACCATGCTCAGCTATTTTTTTCTATATATTTTTAGTTTTCCAGATAATTTCTTTCTATTTTTAGTAGAGATGGGGTCTCACTCTTGCTCAGGCTGGTCTCAAACTCCTGACTTCTAGTGATCCTCCCGCCTCGGCCTCCCAGAGTGCTAGGATTACAGGCATGAGTCACCATGCTCAGCCTAGAATAAATGCTTTTTGGTTGAGAAGAGGGGATAAAAGACTAAATGGTGGATATGGAGAGAATTGGAGACAATAGATAGATTATTCTGGATGAGACAGAAAAGCCTAAATTTTGGCTAAGTGGTAGAAAACAGAAAAAAAAAAAGAAGTTGAAAATACAAGAGGTGGACATTACAAAATGATAGATATAGAAAGGACACAGAGACTGCGAGGACAGAGAAAACGGAGATAAGAGGAAGCAGGTGCTGTCTGGTGCACATTCTCAATCCACAAAGGCAACATCTATCTTCCCGGTGCCCAGAGGTTGGCCAAGTGTGTTGATACAGGTTAGATCAATGAAATAGAGTCAACTTGACCAGATTGAGACACCTAACTTTCATATATACCCAGACTTGACTTGTATGATTTGTATTTAATAAGTACAATCTTGAAATCTGGAGGAACCAAACTATCCCTTGTTTTCTACATTCATGGGTATGTTTGAATGTATGTGTTTTCACCTGGAAGACCAACTCCTTATCTTCTGTGCTGTTTGACTTTTTGTGATATGAATTTTCATGGATCACTTTCACAATCCGAGAAAATACTGAGTATTTTCATTATGATCATAACAAGATCAATGGGCTAGGGAAGTTGAAATAACACATTTGATTAAATTTAGTGAGTGGAAAATGAACATAGTTTTTCTTTGTAATATTAACTCAGAAAGCACTACACTCAGAAGATAGTGTACACTTAATCAGAAAAAAGATACACAAACATTAAAAACATTTAAAGTCTAAACAATCACTGGAACTAACCAGACTTATTTTTTTTAAATATTCTATTATTTTGCATTATTTATTTTTAGGGATTACAGAAAAATCCATTGGTAGTAATCCTCTTTCTCCAAGATGTATTTATTTATTTTTTTGGTGGTTGATGAATTTTATTTTTTTTATCTTTAATATCAAAATGTTAAGGGGGTACAAATGTTTTTGTTACATAGCTTTAGTCAGGGCTATAAATGTGCCCATCACCTGCATAGTGTTCATTGTACTTGTTAGGTGGGGACTTGCCTTTGCCCGCCACGCTAACTTGATTTCCAATGACTTTTACTTCCCTCTTTATACTTGTCTGTCCATCGGTTAGTTCCAATTTATTAGAGAGTACATGTGGTGTTTATTTTTCCATTATTAAGATACTTTGCTTAGGATAATGTTCTCCAGTTCCTTCCCAATTGCTGCAAAAGGAATTGATTCATTCTTTTTTATGACTGAGTAGTACTATATGGTATACATAGAACACATTTCGTTTATCCACTCATGAATTGATGGGCACTTGAATGGATTCCAGATCTCTGTAATTTTGAATTGTGCTGCAGTAAACAATTGAGTGCAGGTGTCTTTTTGATAAAATGACTTATTTTCCTTTAAGAAGATACCTAGTGGGATTCCTGGATCAAATTGTAGATCTACCTTTAGTTCTTTGAGAAATCTCCATACTGTTTTTCATAGGATTTGTACTAATTTGCAGTCCCAACAGTGTGTAAGCATTCCTTTCTCTCTGCATCTGTGCCAGCATCTATTGTTTTTGGACTTTTTAATAAAAAGCCATTCTTATTATCAGGAATAAGATGATATCTCATTGTGGTTTTAATTTACATTTCCCTGATGATCAGTGATGTTGAGCATTTTTTCACGTTTGTTGGCCATTAGTCTATCTTCTTTTGAAAATCTTCTGTTCATGTCTTTTGCCCACTTTGTAATGGGGTTGTTTGTTTGTTTCATGCTGATTCGTTTGAGTTCTTTGAAGATTCTGGATATTAGCTCTTTATTGGATGTGTAGTTTGTGAATATTTTCTCCCATTCTGTAGGTTGTCTACTTGCTCTGATGATTATTTCCTTAGCTGTGCAGAAGCTTCTTAATTTAATGAAGTCCCATTTATTTTTGTCATTGTTGTTATTACCATTGAGGACTTAGTCATAAATTCTTTGCCTGGATCAATATCTAGACAAGTTTTCCCTATATTTTCTTCTAGGATTCTTATGGTTTCATGCCTTACATTTAAGTCCTTTATCCATCTTGAATTAATTTTTTGTGAGTGATGAGAGATAGGGGTATTGTATCATTCTTCTGCATGTGGCTATCCAATTTTCCCAGCACTATTTATTGAATAGGGCTTGTTTTCCCCAGTGTGCATTGTTGTCTGTTTTGTCAAAGATCAGTTGTCTGTATGTAGATGGTTTTATATCTTTGTTCTCTATTCTGTTCCATTGGCCTATGTCTCTATTTTTGTACCAATATCATGCTGTTTTGGTTCCTATAGCTTTGCATTAATAGTATAGTTTGAAGTCTGGTAATGTGATAGCTTCAGATTTCTTCTTTTTGCTTAAGATTGCTTTGGCTATTCAAGCTCTTTTCTGGTTCCTAATGTGACGTAGAATTATTTTTTCTACATCTGTGAAATACGTTGTTGGTATCCCACCTCTCAAAATTGAAAAACCATGACTGGTATATTTTACAATCATCATTGTTATTATCATCCATAGACAAGCTCTTTCCATGATTACAGTATTGGACATGATCTCTTGCACTGAAAAGTGAACATTTCTCATAGTCCCATCTTAGGTTAAACTGCTGAGGGCTGGGTAGAAACCATGAAGGTCTCTATAGTCTTCTGTGCAAGGTACTTCACAGGAGCCCTTTGTGACTGTGCATGAGATAGCCCTTCAAAGTTTCTGAAGAGTTCTAATGATTAGAAAATAATATATTAAATGGAAATTTATTGTCCTCCCCTGAAAATTATATCCCTTTTTTCAGCTCTGACACTTTGAGATGCAGTTATTTCCAAATAGTTCTTCAAGTACTTCAAGAAAACTGACTCACTCATCCTCCTTCCTACATCTTTTTTTTTCCTGGGCAAAATATTCCTAGATTCAGGTGTTTTTCAATTGAAATCATTCAATGCTGTCTCACTTCAATGGCTCATTTTTAAAACACTAACTTTTCAAAATTCCATTTGAGATGAGGCTCCAGAAACTAAAAGATATTCCAGATACATTCTTATCAGTGCAGAGTATAGTAAAATGATGTGACCTTTCCTGCTTGGACACTAGGCATCTACTAATATAGATTAAGTTTGCATCAATTTATTTGGTAGCCACATAAGATGGCTGAATTATAATGAGCATGGAGCTGACCAACTCATTTTGATTTTTGTTTATTTCTATGTTTATCTATTTTGTGTAAACATGGGCAGTTTCCTGTTTAATTAAGGTTTTCTTGATTTAATGGAAATCATATGATGTAGTGAAAAGGGCACTGGACTCAAAGTCAGAGTATATGGGTTGAATCCTTATAACAATATTCATGAATTCCTTCAACAACATTCAACAAATGCAGGAATTTATTATTTAACCTCTCACAGTTTAAGTTTACTCATCTTTACTTGATAAAATTAAAGTTTACTCATCTTATTAAAGATTAAAGATAAGTATGTCAAAAGGAGTTTGTAAAAACCTGTATGATTATATATTGTTTTTTAAAAACCTAAATGAGAACATTTTCATTAATTACTTTTAACATTGTGTATGATTTGCCCAACTATTTCTGTGTTAAAAATATTGCTTTTGTACTGAACATTTAATTCAGTATATATAAACCAAAAATTGTTGGACTATATGGAGAAAGGACTGATGTCTTGTTCATCGAGAAGTAAAGTTGCTTTTTGCAAACTTCCATGATGTTATTTCAATCTTAGTTGGACAAGAGAGTAATTATCCTTTTCTGTGGGAAAAGATGGGATGGGTACCTGATTTTTCTTAGTTAGGGCTGCTATAACAGAATACCATAGACTGGGTGGCTTAAACAAACATTTGTTTCTAACAGTCCTGGAGGCTCAAGTCTGAGATCAGGGTGCCAAAATACTCAGGTTCTTGGTGAAGGCTCTTTTCCTGGTTTACAGATGGCCATCTTCTTCTTGAATCCTCACATGGCAGAGAATAGAGAGACAGAGAAAGCTTTCTTTTCTCCTCTTACAAGGGCACTAATCCCATTTGTGAGGTTTCCACCCTTATGACCTAATTACGTTCCAAAAGTCCTACTTCCTAATACCATCATATAGAATTTCAACATATGAATTTGGCAGTCAGTCAATAACACTGACTTTTTAAATAAAAATGCTTCAAATCAAATTTATGCTTCTTAAGTAAAATTTGGAAGAGGGAGGAGTATATGATTCTCTTAGATTGTCAGAGCTGATCCAAATTATGACAATTAGACCTATTGTTCAAGGTGGAGCAGACTTAGTCAAGATGTGCCAGACTTTCTCAAGGTCTCAGTGCATTGTATTTATCTTCAAAGGGTTGTAGTGTTTCCCAGTGGATATTTTTTTATCATAGCAAAGTCCAGTTGTTTTGAGAAGTAGGGGCTATTAAAACTATTAATTCTAATCTCCTGTGATATGAAGGCTACTACCATGGCTCACCATATGCCATACTGAAGACACAATGAGTACTTTTCCACCATTCTCAGAAGGATGCAACTGTGACAGAGACATTGCCAAAACCCTACCTCCTTTGACAAAGCCTGTTAGCAAAAGGATGAATGCAAACATGTGGAAGACAAAGCGCTCATGGTAGCAAAGAAAATCATATTATTACTTTTTTCTAACTAGACTAGTTGTAGCTTGAAAATACAAACTTGAATGCATTTGTAATGATGGGTGAAAAATAAGAAAGGACTAGTTTCAACAACATAAGGCAGGAGGGGTTAAACTCACAGTCATAGAGACATCAATAATAATGGTGATGAAATACTTGCTTAAAAGTCAGCAGATTTACACTTTGACCTAGAAAAGCTCTGAGCTCAGTCCATGCTGTGCCAGATAGTAAGAAAAGGAAATCAGGTCCCTTCACCATTACCTAACACTCCCACATTTCCTCTCCTCCATGCATCTCCAACCCTCCCTCAGGGTATTCAACAGGGAAACTCAGGTTCAGGAACATGATGGCTGCCACTGTGTGGTGGGTATATCTGCAGAGCAGAAGAAACAAATGTATTCATTAAAAATAATAATGACAACTTAGCTTAAAGGAAGCAATTATTTCATTAATAAAAATTCAGTTTACCTGTCAAAATTCAGTCTACCTGTCAAATGGAAAATGTAGTTAGAGAAGTTTTGTTGAGGTGTCCTATTTCATATGTCAACATAAAATGATGACTTAGAGAGACCCAAGTTAATTTCTCTACAATTGAATACTATTATATTACCTGCTCTGAGCCTCTTTTTCTGGAAACTTGTCATTTACCATACCCTGTAGCTATATTTACATGTTACTACAAAAGCATCCATGCTTTTACAAGGTGACCACCTCCTGTCTCCAGTCAATTGATTTGGAGATCAATTTCTGTCACGTAAACTCAAAAGCAGAGAAAGACAGTTTTCAATTAACAACAGCAAGGAAAAAAAAAACAATGAAAATGTAATATAGAAAAGCAAGAGATGGAGAGAGATAATTTACTTGGTTTCTGTAAAATACTAGAGCCAGACCCAGTCCTTAGTTTCTGAGCCCCATATCACAACAATTAAATCACAATCTGTTTGCATAGAACTCAGGCACCAGTATTTTCTAAAATCTTGCCACGTTAGTTTAAAACACAGACAGATTTGAGGACCATGGTTCCAGACAGTTGCTGAAGCCCAAATGCATCTACAATAAGGAGCTTGGAATATATCCCAGTATCTGCTCAATAAATTACTCATTGTTAATGTAGTTTGTCTGCTAGAATTTTAGAACACATCATGAGTGCCACTCAAAGACATGACAAAGCAAACTATATAAAAATAGAAAATACATACCATTTTAATGACATTTTATATTTTAATCAGATGATTCAAAGATAAATTTATAGCATATTCCTGACATCTGATTCTTTTGACCAGAGGTTTTTTAGAAAAGGAGGAGGGAGTTAAAGGACTTTAGTCCCACTGTTAATATAAAAAGTACAGTTGTTCCTTGTACCCAAGAAGGATTGGTTTTAGGAACTCCTGTGGATAACAAAATCTACAGATGCTTGAGTCCTTGATATAAAATAGTGTAGTATTTGCATATTACCTACATTCTCCCATACACTTTAAATCATCTCTAGATTACTTATAATACATAATATAATGCAAATGTTATGTAATAAGTCCTTATACTGTATTGTTTAGGGAATAATAACAAGAAAAAAATCTGTATATATTCAGTACAAAAGCAATATTTTTAAAAAATATTTTCCATCTGCAGTTGGTTAGATCCACAGATGTGGAACCCATGGACATGGAAGGCTGACTGTACGGTAGGGGGTTAGTAGGAGTTTCAGTTTCATGTTTTGCAACATTAAGTATATAAATTGCAATGTTTCCCATCTCCTTTCACCAGAGATAATGCCAACAGGTGCTTCCTAAATGTGATAAGCTTTCCCAGATGTTCATGAAAGTGATATCTACAGCATCTCCACCTGTATCATAAGTAGCAAAAAGGTGAATCTTCTATGCTGGAAAGTAGACACAAGGGATTTATAAAATTTTTATCTTTTTTTCCATCAAAAGTACTATCTTCAAAGTGTTGATTTAGTCAGATTGTCTTGAAAAATTGTTTGGCTCCCTTTTTCCCCCTTTCAATCCTGGGTCCAAAATTTTATCACTTTTGTCATTATTTGATAAGCTTTTTGAATTTTTCTTCTAGCTTTTGCTCTAGACTCTTGGTATACACTCCATGTGCTAAAATATTCAACCTGGCTTTGACATAATTTCTTTCTAATTTTATTTCTATAAACCACTTTAACTCATTACGTTATTTTCCATATCCAAATTAATAAGAAGCAGGTGCATAACTCACTTTTGTTACCTTATTATATTTCTTAATCTACTGCTGGTGCATAAATAGAATTATATTTGTAAAAAGCATCTTCACATAGTTTAGATTGTGCCTGTTATGTCCAGAAATTTGCTTAGTTGTAGAGTAAATACAAGTATAGTAAACCTAAATATTTCCTTAATACAAATAATCAAAAATATCACCATGCTTCCATTCTGGGATTCTTTTATCCATTTTCCTTATATTCAAACAGGGTCCAGGTACCTTTTTGTCTTAGAAGCCCACTGTGACTACATATCACCACCTAAATAGCATAGCAACAATCCTTACACATGTGTGGTGCCTTGAAGTCAGAATCCATCACAGTTAGTGGTTCTCTTCTAGAAGTATTGCTTTTGCATGTCTCATTAGTTTGATGGGTTGGTTGTTTTTGTACAGTGTATTTCAATTCTTTAGAATCTGCCATAAAATATAACAATCAAACTTTGTTTACTCAGTTCTCAAGATTTGTTTAGAACTCAACAACTGGGGTCATGCCAATTTTATTTCTCTGACCAAAACATTCTTTTAGTGTACTCTCCTTAGCCTTTGAATTTTGCCAATATTTTGTTTAATTACCTCATTCTAATTGTCCATGACTCCCACATTAATCTCACTTTCTCTTCCTTCTTTCTTACTGCTTGTCTTGCTCTTCAATTGGCGGAAATTTTTCTTTCGGTGACTTGAATGTCAGAAACTTTGTGGTTATGTGCGAAATTTCCAGTTTTTTGCTTTGTCTTCCAAGAGATGAGAACACATTGATAAAAAAGTGAACAATACTTTCATTTTCTTATGGAGGACAGAGCCACTGTTTAAAAATAGCCTAGAAGAGGAACATACCTAAAGTTTAAAATAAGAAATGTTTTAATGTATGCTCCCATTTGGGGGAAAATGTGTTGTAAAATTTTGCAGAAATTATTGCTTCTGTCAGGTCAAAACTGATGGCCAGGTCATCTGAACAAGTAAAACAAAGAATCAATCAAACTGGCAAGCTAGAAAGATTAAAAAGAAAATGCTATTTACAATTTTACTTTAAAAATTTCATTTGAATAACTATTCAATCGTGAAGTGTTCAGCAAGTACTTATTACCTGCCCACCTTGCCAAAATTATGATGATCCTTAGAGATTCAGAAGCAAAGACGCTGTCTTCGTGGAACTCATGGATGTATCTGACAGGCACATTCCATCCTAACTAAACTGAATGGCTTGAGCTCTTTTGGATCTACTTTTATGAAGCTGTCATGTTCCTGCTTTTGTTCCTACATGGTTCAACACGCTTCTGATGCATTAGGAAATCTCAATTCTTTGGATCAATATAAATATAGTATCTCATCTCCACTACAAAATCATACTTTATTCCCTCCTAAGTCTGTCTCACACAATCTAATGAACACATCAATGTACTAACTTAATGAGACTTTCTTTCTTGAAATTGTGTTATTTACATTTCTATGAAAACAGAGGCCCTGTACACACTTAACAACTATATATTGCTGGACAAACCTACACAGTCTTCAGGCTACCCTGTCTCATTCTGTCTTTCCATTCTCTGCCCTTCCTCTGCCTTCCTCTTCCCAAAGTGCAGCAAGATTGAGGCGTTGCTGAGAAATGAAAGGTAATAGTAACCACAATTGTCTTTCCTTCCACAGGTCAAGAATTTCGTTTTGTTGTCTTTTGTTTCCAGATATGGTATATTTATTCAATTTCTGTAGATAGGTGGAAAAAGTATTTGTAGATAGGTAGAAAAGTATTAGCATGGAAGAGATGTGGAACTGGGATCTAACTGCTAATGAGAGGGAATAGCGTCCTGGAATACTGAGGTGCAGGAAGGGCAGGTGGTGGTTAGCTGGGAGGTGGGCAGTAATTGTTAATATTATTAATATTACATCAGTAAGGTCACAAGGGGAATGTTTATCACCTGTGCCCAACCCAGAGTTTCTTTTGTACGTGCCTTCACAGGTGTAAGGCAGAGGCCACAAGCTTCTGAGTCAGTGTTTGTTACTTTTTTTTCTTTTTATACATTCAAGAAAAAGAATACTTATTTGGAGGTTTTTTGTGCTTTCAAGTGGAGGCACTATTCCACTATTTGTTCCTTATTTTGATTCCCAAGGAACCTAAACAGGGGGCTCAGAGTCAATACTTTTATATCTGTTACATGAAATAACAGAATAGTATTTTTATGTGTGCTTCAATTCCCTTGTTCCATTGGAGCTCTAAAGGCAGAATTTATTAGCCCTCCAAATTACAAAAACTGGCTGATATTTTTCTCTGTTGAACTCAACTTCAAAAGTTCTTCAGTTTTCTTAGGTTGCTAGTTCTAGATTCTTCCTTTGTGCAAAACACCCTGCAGACTCAGTTGAAATTATTGGCATCTTTTATAACTCTATCATGGTCCTTGTATATGTAATAATAATGTTTCAGAATATATCTAGTTGAAATATACACTGAATATAAACCACTGTGTATGCAGACATAATTTAAAATGTAAATATATATGCCATAATTACAAAACTAATCTGCAGAGCATAATATCATTTGGACAATTTCTATGCCAACAATCAACTCTATGGGTAAACAGAACAGAACTAGGAACAAGCTAGCTAGGGAGGTGCATGCAGAAACTTCCAAAAAGGGTGGAAATACAAATGGAATGAATTAATGAAATGCACATTATTCTCATGCCACTCTCCCTCTTGCCCTGACACCAACATTTTTGTTTTGTTTTGTATTGTTTTGTTCTTTCCTTCTTCCTCCCTCAGGATCATTCTGCTTGTTGTTCTTTCTTTCTGTAATACTAGTAAAGACCACATGTTTGCACAGCTGATTCTTTCTAATCATTTGGCATGAATGTCTTTTTCCCCAGTGACCAAGATGTCTTTCCTGAATACTATTTATAATATAGTCCTTCTACTCCATCCTCCATATCACCTGTCTTATTGCTTCCAAACTACTTTTTATGCTCTAAAATTACTTTGTAATCCATTTTCTTGTTTATTGGCTTTGAGTTGACAAGAGTGTAAATTCTATGAGAGCAGAAACCCTGTTTGTCATATTGTCCTCTGATTTTCTACCACCTAACACAGAACATGGCTCAAAGTACTCAGTAAATCAGAATGAGGAAGTCATAGAAGGATTCCCCCAAAGTGGGTAGTATTTGAAGTGACTCTGGGAGAATTACTAGAGTGTAGTAGATAGAGAACTGGGGATAAGGCAGTGGCAAAAAATATTTGTGAGTTGATAAATCTCACAGTGTCATGAACCAACAGCAATGCAATGGTGAATTGATATATGTTGTGGCCAGCATATTTCTGGAATATGAAAACACAGAACTATTAATAGTAGACAGTGGGGCAAAAAAAAAATTAAGCAGATGGAAGAAAATTAGGGCTTTATGTTCTAGGATAAACATTAACAGTTTTCTTGAAAATTGTAGACTTTAAAATGAAAAATATTTTCTTGAAAAATGGAAGACTTTATCCTGGAAATGATATTAGCAGTTATGTATTTTAGGAGAAATTCCTGAGCAGTTGTGTAGAAATAGATTATTTTACTTACATGTCTTAATTGTAAGATTTTAGTTAATTTTTTAAAGTTTATCATTTTAAAATTCAGTAACCTACCCAAATAATTCACATTTTTTGAATATACACATAAAAAATCAATAGCTCTGATCCAGCCAATTTTTTTAAAATCAGCAAATAATGCTCTCTGCATACAGACACTATATAAAAGGAAGCTCTATTTACTAATAGTTTATTCCCATTTAAAGACAATGGCCAGCTCTTTAGTCACAACATAAACATTCAGAGTATTGAATCAAAACCGTTGTCATCACAATTATGCCAATTGTGGTGTTTGGGGCTGCCACATATAAAAACTGAATTTGAAATAGTATTCTCATTGACATATAAATTACTTGCCTGATCTAGAAAAATATTTCCTTTCTCTATTTTGCTTTTTAGAATGCTGACCTCTAAAATTTCCTAGTTCTTCAAATTTTTGTCAAACTGCATCAAGCATTTTGGGATTTTGCAAAAATGCATAAATATATGATGATCACATGACTTAGCCATTTGTGAAGTACAGATAGCCTAATCAAAAAATAGTCGTATACATTTCACAGACACACATGTATTAATCAGTCTAAAGTGGACCAAAGATAAAACACTGTTAGATAAAATAGAAAGAATGAGATTTAAATATATCTAGGTGTATGGACAGAAAATTTATTTAATATGCTCTGTGAAAGGAAAAAGGAGATGTAATATAATTAAATTTCAAGGAAACGAGCACACATTTTTAAAAAGATTATTCTAATGTTCCTTCCTACATTGAACTGAATATCATAAAATTTTTAACCAAGCTTATGACAATAGTCTTTAGATTCAAGACAGACTTTGGTTCAGATCTCAGTGCCACCACCTGTTGGGACAAATGACTTTATCCTCTCCAGCCACAGTTTCCTCATTCTTTTCATCCACCCACCATTACTACATTCCAGATAGCCCAAGTCTGTAACAGTAATTTGTGCTTCCATTTTTCTCCATGCTTATATAATCCCATATAAGCATATCTGCTGTATGCATACATATATGCATGTTACATATATCAGCATCCATGTATGTCCATACATAGAGAGTCTTATTTTTTAGCAAAACTTTACTCATGTTTTTAGTGAAATTTTACTTCAGAAAGATCTAGGATCCTTTTTTCTTTTTAAGCAAACATTTCTAATTGTACTTCTTGAGGTGATATTTAAATGATTTTGATAGAAGTTCCATGTGTTCCTCAAACACTTTAATCACTCTGTTACATTTTGTATTCCCATGTTCTTGGAAATGCAATTCACTTTCCGCTCCAAGTATCAAATTCGATTTTATCCAGACAGCAATGAGTTCAAGCTTTTAAAATCATATAAACTACATCCATGGGCACAATATAACATGAAAATATCTTTTCGAAACCACTGTCAATTATCTTTTCAACGTCACAGAATGTGTAAAGATTCAGAACACTAGCGAAAGGCAAACTGTGTCCCAATTTTCAAAGAGAAAAACAATATTAACTTGTAGAAATTACACACACACAGACACATTTTGTATTCATTTCCTAGCGTTGCCACAACAAATTACACAAACTGCATCACTTTAGACTACAGAATTTTATTCTCTCAGTGTTCTGGAGGCTAGAAGTCAAAACAAATGTCAGCAGGGTTAGTTCCTTTTTGAGGGCTCAGAGGAAGAATCTTTTCCATGCCCCTTTCCTATTAATAGCTTCTGGTAGTTACTCAATCCTTGGTGTTCCTTAGCTTATAGACAGACATATCACTCCAATCTTGGCCTCCATTTTCACCTGGTGTTCTCCCTGTGTATCTGTCTCTTTGTCCAAATTTCTCTCTTCCTATAAGGACACAGTCATTGGATTAGGGTCTACCCTAATCCAGGATGGCCTCATTTTAACTTGATTACATCTATAAAGACCCTATTTTTAAGTAAGGTCACATCAATATATCCTTTTGGGGGATACGATTCAATCCACAACACATTGCAATGTCAATTTCAGGTAAATTTATAATATAAAAATTTTACATAATTGTATGTCAGCATTTAATAAAGGGAGTAGTAAACAACATTAAAAATTTTGTATTCTCAAATATCAAAAATGTCATGAAATCAATTTGTTTCTCTTCTCTGGTGGTGTATCGAGATCAGGAGCATGTCATAATTAACATTATTTTTAACATACATGTAGCACAAATTTTCATTTTTATTGCTGTGGATAAGAAATAAGAAAGTAGATTATGTAACAGGACAGTCCAAGTGGAATTTTAGCTGGTTGAACAATTACAAAAAGTATTGATTATTGAATTTCTGTTATCCCAGAAGTTAGCCTCTAGAAGTGACCTATTGAATTCTTTATTTGACCCAACATTTGTATCAATGACACGAATGTAGACATAAAAAAGCAGATTAAATTTCATATGACAAAAGTCTAAGAAAAAAGCTAACATAGAATACAGATTCAAATTAACCTTAATAGGTTTATTTGATTTTAGTTACAAGGAAGAGAAGCTAATGGGCTTAATTGAGAAGATGAAATTATATATATACAATGTGAGTTTCTAAAATCAAAAATCAGTTGCCTATACAATAACTATATCTATATGAAAGAGCTGGTTGGATGAGATTCCCTTAAACATGGCTAATCTGGTTATGTTCTTAATTGCCATTGATGAGTTCCTGGGTGAGAACTCCCTAATTTGGCTCTAGGTCAGCAAGTAAGGTTCAAGAGAGCATATGTAACTTATAGGTGCTCTATAGAGAAAATTTCATTACAAGGATTTCTGGTTTTATTGACTTTTCATGGATAATGATGCAAAGAAATTTCTTTGCAACATGATAATAACATTTGTGTTAAGTTCATCCATGACGAGGAATCTGATAATGAGAAACTGTACCCTGAAATACATTGTTGCTTGTGTCCTATTCCTATGCAATGATACATAGAAATAGAAATGTTTCTCATTGTCCAAATACTCTTCTCATGCTGATTGGTCAGAGGGCAAGTTTATTATCTTAGTCTATACGAAAATGTATGAACATTGTAGAATCCAGGGAGTACTTTGAATCCAAAAATTATGAGGTTAGCATTGAAGATTACTAGTGAAAACTGGATAATTTGCACAAATTCTTTGTTGGCAAAACCACCATTAAATTCCTTCAATTGCTAGGAAGAGCTTCTCTCTCACTGTGCTTCTCTCCTTCCTCCCCCAACTTCAGCCTGTTCTCATTTCTTATCATTTTTGTATACTTTTGGTTAAAATTTGGGTTCCATTTCCCTTATCCCTTACATTTGGAATTTACCAGACTAAAGAGTTGAGGTTAGGAAATAAAAGTTCATCTATCAAATACTAATAAATATATTCTCTCTAATATACAATGAAAAGACTGACTCTAGGGTAACTTACATTGGGGTTCAATTACCCACCAATATATCATGTAAATAATTAATATGCCAATAAAGCTAATGCAGTTAGGCCTCATTATTGGAGACCTATTGATATCTCATTGTATCATATAAGTATCTGATCAATTATTAGAAGGCAATGAATAAGTCTAAGGAAGGTAATCTCAATGTAAAGGATGGGCAATCATGACAAACAGAAATAGCAAAGGGAAATAACGATGTTTAGTATTAGGAAAAAAATGTTTAAGGAAAAATTGACAGCTACTTACAAAATTTTAAAGGGTTATTGTGTTAATTAAGTAAGAAATATATTCTCTTTTGGAACAAGGGACATAGATTTTGTTTAATAAAAAGAGCTTTCTAACAGTTTGGCTTGCCTGAGAATGAACTGCTTTTAAAAGTTATGAGTTTGTGAGATAATCTAATAATAATAAGTCTGCTTGTATTAGAATACCTTCCCATAGATAACAATAATAAACTCTACAAAAATATTATTAAAAAAACTATTTGAAGGCACTGGAGAACAACTAAAAGTAGACACTGTAAGGGATTGGACTAGTCAAAGAAGGGAATTAAAATAACTGAGTGAGACCCATATTTATACAGAATTTCTCTATGGGTATTCCCAGTCCTCAGGTGCAAGGCAGCTAGAACTCAAGGAGAATGTGTGATAATTTTTGACTTGTGATGTCAGTGAAGAGATTTTAGGTTGCCAGAGTGGCTATAAATTGAGAATAATCCCAGAAAGTAGGGAGACACAGAAGGAAGAGTATTAATAGCTGCCTATAAAAAGCCCTCAAATTTTTGACCAACTGTGTATGTGTTTGGGAGATTCCAGTGATGCCAGCAGAAAGCAGAAAGCAGCAGCTGTAAGGACTGGACAGAGATTTCAGTTGCTAGAGTTTGGAATTTGAGTGACACCAAGAATAGAGGAGCTTGGTAAAATCTTCAGGCATTCAATAGGCCTGCCTTAACAAGGTGAAACCAAAGGATCCAGAGGTTAAAGGTGATCGGCCTTCAACTGCCAGCCAGAGAATCATTCATACTCTCTAGAGGAAGAAGACAAATCAGAATCTTTATAATGTATTATCCGCAATGTCCTGTACACAATAAAAAGGTATATCCTAAGAAGCAGGAACGTATGACTTATTTTGGAAAAAAAAAAAAAAGCAGCCCATAGGAATAGATCCCAAGGTAAAACACACATTGGTATAAAGTAGTAACACAGTTATAATGATATATTCAAGAAAATGATGGTTTTAATAAATGGACAGTTGTGGAATCTCATCAAGAGATACAGAAGCAGGGGGCAAAAAAGAGAACCAAATAGCCAAATAGAAATATTAGAATTAAAAAATATAATATCTGTAATGGACTTAACAGCAGTTTGAAATAAGGGTCAATATATTTTGAAGAGAGATCTATAGAAAGTATTCAATATAAAGATAAAAAATCACAAAAATGTAAATAAAGTCTGGGTGAGCTGTGTGTGAGACAATATAATGTGGTCTAGCATACAATTAATTGAATTGAATTCTCAGAAGGAAAAGAGAGAGATTAGGAACAGGGTAGTAATTATGAGAAATAATGATTGAAAGATTTCAAAATTTGGTGAAAAATATGAACTTAAGTATCTGTGAAGTTCAGAGAACCCCAAGTAGAACAGATACAAATAAAACCAAGTATCAGAGGCTAACTGTAGAAAACCAAAGATTAAAAAGTTATTCTTAAAACCAATAATATAAATCCTATCAGATGAACATGGAAGTCAACATTGTTGGGAAATAAAAGAAACATCTGTCCACCCAGAATTCTGTACCCAGTAAAGATACCCAGTAAAGATATCCTTTAAAAAATCATAAAAAATTAAAAATATTTTTGCACTAAAACAAAGATGAGTGAATTTGTCTCTAGCTGTTCTGTACTACCAGAAATACTAAAGGAATGTCTAGTCTGAAGGGAAGTGACAATAGATAAAACTTAGATCTACAGGGAAAAAAATGAGGAGCACAGGAAATTGCCTATATGTAGGTAAATATAAAAGCTGTCTTTTTTCTTCTTTTAGTCTCTGTAAAAGACAACTGACTACTTAAGCAAAACTTACAACCTTTGGGTGTGTAGTTTATAATTTTTGTGTATGCATAGGTTTGAAGAACGTAGAGGTAATGCTGCAAATTTCTTAACTTTATATGAAGTGGTATAATATTAACTCTAAGTAGACTGTAGTAACACAAGAATGACCAGAAAAAAAGGAAATAATACAGAGATACAGCTAAGGAGGAACAAAGAAACTAAAATGGAATTAGTACAAAAAGTAATGAATTTGTTGTTCCTGGAAGTGTTCAGCTTGTATGTCATCAGATCGGGAATTTCAGAAGGGCATGGGTTTAAATCCTTCTCTTTCCCCTCAAAACTTGTGATTTGGGGTATGTGACACACTTTCAATGTTCTGTTTTGTTTTTTTCTAATCCCCCAAAGCAATGTGTTTCACAAGACATGTTTTGCTCTTGAGATTTTTGGCATCTTTCATGTGGCCATTATGGATGTTTACATTCATAAGTTCAATTTCTTGGCCCCTTTCTGATTTAAAACAATGGTAATAAGTACTATTATATTTTGCTGGAGTTTGACAACAATTTCTTTGTTTTGCGCTTTCAATAAAACACTATTTCTAAATTTGAGAAATGTTCCATGCAATTATTACTGAGAAAAACAGTACTAACAAATAATATGTACATAAAGGAAAATGGAAAATTCTAGAACTCCACTCCCACATGCCTTCCCCTATCCAACAGTCTCCCCCAGTGGAGTACTGCCAAGTACTCCTCGGAGCTTAATCAAATTTACTTCTATCCAGTTCTGATTCTTTGTAAAGTCAGAGGACATTTAGGTTCTCCCGCTTCCTGTCAGTGTATTGTGCTTCTCCCCATGGGCCAGGTTACTGAATCCCTTTTGTTTGAAAGAAGTATTTGTACCTCTTTAATACTTAATTACTGTCAACAACAGTAATTAACATGTCATTTTTCTCCCAAAGTCAGAAATCATGGGCACCCCTGCTCCCCCTTCCCTCTTTCCTGGTGTCTCTCCTACCTTCCCTCCAAGATCAAATTGGCCTCTTCCAATCCTGTGGAAAAGAAAACAGAATTCCTTGGCCCCATGCCTGAGTGTTTCCAGGCAGCATTGCATTGCCAAGGGCAGGTCTCCAAACCAATGGTCTGGGAGTGGGAGCAAATACAAATTAAAAAGACTCTTCAGAAAGAGTTTGTGTTTTTTTTTTTTTTTTTCCTTTCCTTTCCTTTTTCTCTTTAAGCACAGTAATCCTCTATCAGCAAAGCTCCTTTTCCCAGGCTCTAGAACCTGCCGCTCTCTGATGAGAGGCAACCGTGGGCTGGCTCTTATCCTTTCACCTCCTGTTAGAGCGGTGACAACTTGTTTTCTTCTTCACTGCCCCCTCCCGCCTCAGCTTTTAGGCTTCAGCCCATTTCAGGGTGCTCCACCCCTCCAGGGAGCGCCCCACCCCCGCCGCGGGCGGGCTGCTACCCCGCTCGGGTGGGCGGGGTCCCAGGCTTCGGCGGCCGCCCGTCCGGAGGGAGTGTCTACACCAGCCGGGACCCCGCCCCTGGAGCCTGCGCCTCCCTTTGCCACCGCACGCTTACTCTGTTTTTAATTTGAAAAATCCTCCTCTTCCGTCTCCCTCCTCCGCCTCCTCTGCTTTCCCTTTCCCCTGCGGATAAAAGTAGACCCTGCGTCTGGCGTCGCCGGTGCCTAGCGGTCTGCGGGGCGGGCGGTGAGTGGGGCCGCACGGGCGGGCCGGTCTGCGGGGCGGGGGGCGTGGTGAGGAGAGGACCGAGGCCGCGGTTACTCGGGCGCGGGGGCGGAGGGCCGCGGCGCCCTGGGCCGGCAGCTCCCAGGCGGCTGAGCCGTGCACTGCATCCTCAGGTGGTTGCAGAAGTTTCGGGGCCGAGCGCGCCTGCGGTGGAGACGCGGCAGGTTTGGTTGAGCGCTGTTTCCAGCAGTGGGGTAGTTAGTGGTCGCCGAGCTGTCCAGGACGTTAGGGTTCCCTGAATCTTAACCTGGCGGCAGTGGCCCGGAATGAAGGCTCTCTGCTGGGGAGACTCACTTCTGCCAGAGGCGACGGCAGTGATCGGAGAGGCGGCCGCACTTCTCTGTGGCCTCCCTGGCCACCGCGCGTTCCGTGATTGGTCCTGCCTGATCGGGCTCCTCTTGGTTTTCAAACTGGGGTGACCTCGGTGCAGCTAACGGACTCAGGCCGCTGGCAGGTAACAAGCGTTTGTGAGAACTTTTCTACATGCTTGTTGGCCAGAGCGGGGTTATAGCAGAGAACCCATCTCTCACATTGTCAATTTGGACAAACTGGGGCGATTTGGGGGTGTGTTGGCTTCATTTTATTTTATTTTATTTTCCTGAAAATAAAACGTTCATATTTCAAGACTAGATTTTCCTTCATTTATTTTGTGGCCTTGTTTGTCTTCTCAGGCTCTACAATTTCGTTTTTAACTTTATATTGCACTTGAAGCCACCAGAATAAATACACATCAAGATATTATACACTAAGGTTGATTTCCCAGCTGCTACCTACAAAGGGGATAGATCAATAATTTAAATTGCATTCTACTATAATAGGAATAGCTAGATAACCTCCGTTTGTCCATCTGCTATTGGGGCGGTGAAACATTACCATGATTTCTGTTAAATTTAAAAAAGACAAGAATGCTCATCATCACACATGGTTGCGAATTATATGTAGGCAGAACACATCACTTTATGCATGATGTGATTGTATACTTCTAATATTCACTCAGAACAACTGAAAAGCTAATGGGAAGAATAAGTGAATTTAGCAGAGTGTCCAACTGTATTTTACTTAATTTACAGAAATCAATTGATGTTCTATATGTAAACAAAATAAACTTCAGTTTGGCATGAAATAACAGAAACTTGAAAAGACCTATTTTAATAAAAGATATAAAATGTATATTTGGGAATCCAGTAAAATACATAAGTTTTCTAGGGAAATACATCATTTCACTAACACAATATGCAAATTAAATAGAATTTTAACCAAATATTTTTAAAGGGGATTGTTTAGCTCATGTGAACTAACAAACACTTGAAAATAGCTAGGAAATTTCAAATAAATATATATATATTGATATATATGTATTATATAGAGGCTTTAGCATATAATAAAAGGTATTATAAATCTATAGTGATTAAAAGACTATGGAATAGCCCTATCAGGCATGTCAATGAAACTGTAGAGCAGATTTAAGAATATAAAGAAAGTGGGCTTTTGATAGGGACACATTTTAAATCAGGGGTGAGGAAGAAATAATATTTAATTGATGGTGTATTTATTTGAGAAAACTTGTAGTAAAACTGAAACTTTTCCTCATTCAATACACAATTATTGTCTACATGGCTTACTACTTTGAATATATGAAGCCTGAAAATAAAATAAAGAAAACCTAAATGGGTATTTATGCACATGGCACATGGGAAAAGCATTTCTACACATAGTGCAAAAACCTAGACCCATTTAGGGACATAATTTTTATTAATATTTGCACCCAAAAAACAGATACAAACTGGGTAACTTGTTAACAGAAAAACAGATAATTTTTCCAATAAAGCTAGAAATCTCATTAATGACCTTTAAAATCAACAACCCAGTTGAGGATAAAAAGAAACAAAGCACGAGAAATGCAAATAATCAGCAGAGTGAAGACTCTTAGCCACACTGATTATCTGAAAAAGTGCAATTAAAGTAAGACATCAATTTTTGCCTGGTTTGCTAATTTTGACAGTCTGATAATTTTCAGTGTTGTTGATAATACAGTAAGGGAAATACACTTTTTACAAGCTTTCAGTGGAAAAGGTGAGGGCTATTCAAATTTTCAAATGCCCATTCACTTATTGGAATTTATCCTGTAAAATACACTACCAAGTGTGTAAATAAAAATCTGTGTCAAAGATGTTCACAGGCTTATTTGCAATATAAAAAACATGCAAACAACTCTAACTATTGATTGGGATTTGGAACCAACTTTGTAACTGTGGTACATCCAAAGGGGAAATAGTTTAAAACATTTGGTTTTCCATGTTCTAACATGGAAATATGTCCAAAGCATATTATAGGTTAAAACACAGAAACAAAGAACATATTGCAACTGTGTGTATGTATACAGTAACATAATATTTTTGTAAATAATCTGGAATATAGATTAAATTATATTATTTTGAGTATTTGTGTTCTATGACATTTCTATAATGTATGCATGTTTTTAAGGAAACATGATGGTATTACAATGGGAAAATAATAAAGCTCCTGAGAGTGTTTGTGATTAGTAATTTATACAGATTACTTCCTTCTTGAATATGTTACTTGTCATTTACTATAGAAGAAACATATTTCACAAAGCATTCCATATTGTTCTCTTCATTGTCTTTCTTTTTGAATGTTGTCTTTCAGCTGCTTCCTTAAAAAACCCCTTCCTTTTTCTTCTTCCTCAATATTGATGATTATGATGTTTATTGTGGGCATAGAAGTGAAAATTTTTTCCTGAGGGATTTCACACCGGTTAACTTTTTTATGAACAGAAAATACAAGAATGTTCATACTCCTTACGTATTTCACCAGCATTGTACTAAAATTCACCTTTATGGCACTCATCCTTCCATATGAGAGAGATTTGCTATTCTTTAGAAAGGAAAATATCTAAAATTGGACTATAAAAAAAATTTAAAAATGCATGGCAAAAATACAGTAAAGACAAATGACAAATTTTGAAAAAATACTTTTAACATAAAATTTTAATGCTTTAATCTCATATAAAGAACACAAAAAGAAAAGCTAACAACAACAAAAAAAAATAAACAAATGACCAAAGGGCAATTCACAGAACTAAGATATAAATGACTTTCAAACATATGATAAAAGTTCATCAACCTCTGTATTATAAGATACACAAAAAAAAAACTAAAAATTTTTTACGTATCAGATTGGCAATGACAAAAATTTTGATAAAACACTGTATTATAAATCTAATGTTTTCCTGTAGTGTAGGAATTGATTCAAATTCTTTGTAGTACAATTTGACAGTATCTTTCAAAAATGTACAAAACTTTGGTCAACCAGTTTTGCTTTCAGGAATTTGATACACAGGTACACAAACAACAAAAAATAAGTTTATTTCAGCGTTATTTATAATAGCATATTTAGAAATAATTTAAATTTTTATCATTAAGTAGTTAAATACATAATGGTGCAGCCATTAAAAAGAATAAGATTATATGAACTGAAACACAGCAGCAAAACATTTTAATAAATGAAAAAACAAGACAGGAAAGTATATAGAAGACTGCCATTTGTATTATATTAAAAGGTATATATGTTAGTTTGTATGTGCTTAGGAAATCTCTTGGAAGACAAAAAAATCGAATACCTGTGGTTGTCTTTTGAGATAGGAAATGGAGATTGGAGTAGATGGGATCCTTTTTATTGTATAAATTTTTGTACTTCTTGATTCCTTGAATTATTGTGTGCTTGCAGATAACACCTATTTAAAATGTAAATGTATTTATAATGTAATGTTTCTTATCAAAATGACTTACTTATAATCCAGAGGACATGTAGTTTTGCTACAATTTTTAATACTAACAGACTAGCCAGGAAATGGCACAATGAGGCATTACTGGTAATTTTCCAAATATCATAGTTGTCATGGTAATACTTTCTTAAATGTATTATATAAACATCATGAGATATTGTTCTTCCCATATTTTTTTGTACTCCAAATAACTAAAACATTTCCCTCCTGAACGCTAAAAAGGAGAGACCTGATATTTAAACATTTTGACCTATAATATGTTTAATAAAAGTTATCTATGAACTCTGGCTATCGATTTGCTTCCATTTAATCTCATCTTTTATTTTAAATTAACGCCAAATGACCAACCTCCAAGATCCTGAATATTTGCTAAAAAGAAGGAAATATTCTACTACATACGTTTTCTTTTGAAGGAGTCATGGTGTGAATAAAATAAATATATTTATATAGGTTATAAAAACAACATTATAACATTTATTAGATTTTCCCAACATTTTCATTTGTTGAAAATTAATCACTTTTAATTTTCTTGTAGAAATTATTTTATGGAAAGATATAATTAAATATATGTTACACGTAGTTCTAATGAATATTCTGCATATTTTATCACAATGGGCCTAGGTTTATCTTCTTCGTGCAAGCCTGGAATTAGTTTCTCTAATTTCAGCCTATGGAACAGCAACCTATTAAGTTGCCAAGGTGTGGACAGGAATTACTGAATCCATCACAGTCGTGGGACTTTAGTCCACTTATGTTGAGCCCACTCAATTATCCACTTCTCTGGTAATCAAGAAACCCGTAAAACTAATCAACAGGATACACTACAGGAGCCAAGAAAGTTGAATTAAAATCTGTAAAGATAATTGTACTTGGAAGGATGTGCATAAACCTTTCATCTTTGATGAACATGCAAGTCTTTTTAGTTATGGATTCACTGCAAGACAGTAAAGTGTCAATTTATTTTTTAAAAGATTCAGATTATAAAATCTATTCTATAGTTATTATAGAAAATTTAAAGAGGAAATATTGTTCATATTTAAGCATATTTTCTCCAGGTTTTTCATACTTAAAAAAATATAACTTGTTATAATTATCCAGACTATGTTTATCAGTTAAATATAAACATTTTATGATTTTTAGAAAACTATTTGTGGCCATATTTTTAAAGGAATATGATTTTATTATAATGTTTCATTATAATATGTGAACCATTGTACTAGATATCAATGTAGTTTACAATTAATACCGTTTCCATTCTATATTCTTTCTGTGGGAACGAGAATGTATTGCTTAAAACAAAAATATTATATAGCATAACTTGGATTTCTTTTGAATTTGATGTTGAGGAAATTTACTTGATTCTACAAATGAGATTTAAGAAGAAATTTAGATAAGTATTATATTGGTAAATTGAAGATTTAATTAAGTTTCTTATAGGAAGTGGATTTTTATTTGAATAAGGGAAAATGTCATAGATCTGCAATTGAGTTTTTGTGTGTTTTGGAGAGGAGGAAGGATATATTAAAATCACCCGAGAAATGACTGCCACTTCGCTCATCCGTAAGAAGCAACTCCCATCTGTTTCAGCTTTATCATGAGATTGCAGCAATTGAGACGAATCTTCAGGCACCACTTCCAGTTCTAGTTCTCTGGCTGTTTCCATCACATCTGCAGTTACTTCAACCACTGTAATCTTGAACCCTTCCAAATCAACTTCTTCCAAACTCCATGAGGGCTGGAATCAACTTCCTCCAAACTCCTGTTAATGTTGATAATTTGACTTCCTCTATGAATCATGAATGTTCTTAATGGCACCTACAATGGTGAATCCTTTCTAGAAGGTTTTCAATTTACTTTGTCCAGATTTATTAGAAGAATCACTCACCGTCTATGGCAACTATAGCCTTTCGAGATGTATTTCATTTAAGAAAGAAGACTTGAAGTCAAAACTACTCCTTGACCCCATGGGCTGCAGAACAAATCTTGGGTTAGCAGGCATGGGAAAAAAAAACATTAATCTTCTTGTACATCTCCATCAGAGCTCTTGGGTGGTCAGGCACATTGTCAGTGAGCATTAATATTTTGCAAGGGATCTTTTCCTGAGCAATCTTAACAGTGGGTTTAAGATATTCAGTAAACCATGCTATAAATAGATGTGCTCTCATCCACCCTTTCTTATTCCATTTATAGAGAGTGCACAGGCAGAGTAGATTTAGCATAATTCTGAAGGATCCTAGGATATTCTTATTGGTACATAAGCATGGGCTTCAACTTAAATTACCAGCTACAATAGCCACCAATAAGAGAGCCTGTCTTTTGAAGCCAGGTGTTGACTTTTCCTCTCTAGCTATGAAAGTCCTAGACAGTATCTTCTTTCAATATAAGGCTATTTTGTCTACATTAAAAATCTGTTTAGTGTAGCCACTTTCATCAATGATCTTGTATCTTCTGGATAGCTTACTGCAGCTTTCATTCCCCACCCACAATACTGTGTTTTGATCAAAAATGTTACTGTTCACTGTATTTTCTTTAAGTGAGGAGAATCATCAAAAGCAGTTGAGGGATCAGGAAATGGGTCCTCTAAGGATGAGGAGACTTTATGCTGGATAGCTTTTCACAATGTTTTTTTCAGAGTCGTCTGCATCATTAACAACAGGTTTTGTCTTTTAAAAGTCTTTGATTTCATAAGCTAACATGATTTCTTGTTCTATTATGAATGCTTACTGCTCTAGTCTCATCACACATTTTCATCATGTCATCGATAGGCACTTTTTCTGCAATGTTAATGTTATCTTCATCATTCATTTGTGGCAGCACATTGGTGCTGAAAAAGTTCTGGATTTTGGAGCATATCACATTTCCCATTTTAGATGCTCAATCTGTATAAGCATTTTGTATGCCAGGACTCAGCATGGATATTTTAATCTTGCCTTATAGACCACCTTCTCTGTTTTGTTTGCTTGTTTTCAAGATTAAATGACAAACCAATCAGGTTTTTTTTTTTTTTTTCCTAAGAAACTTTTGGGGCATAGCCAAGATCATGACAACAAGAAAGAAGTGGACAGAGGTGGCAGAGCAGGGATTGGTGAAGAGGGGTTTCAGCAGACTGAGAGGTTCCCACAGGAGAAGCAGGATTGAATAGAGAAATGTTTCAGAAAATGTTTTTCCTGAAAATGGTTCAATTGTCAATTAGACAGGAACTTTTTGGATTTGATTTCAAATACCCACCACACAAATATGTTTCTTCCTCTCTTAGAGGTTGGTACATTATTATTCTGGGAGTAAAGGCTTTGGGAGCTTTCTCTAGTCGGGAAACAGTTCAGCAGACCAAGGGGAGCGGGTCCATTAGTTGGGTGGTGTAAAAGTGAACAATTTCTTTTCCAGTTGCCTGGCTGTTTACAATAAAAGCAGACATTTTAGGATATAGTGTTCTTTAGTTTGGAACCCTTTGGTTTGGGCTTATAATATGTATAAGGAGTTCCTCTTGGTACCTGTAGGTGTTGTAACTGTAAAGACATGCACCCATTTGCACTTTGTAAGCAATTTCCCCACAGTGGCAACTCTAAGTTACCATTGGTAAGGCTCACCTATTTGTTTAGAAAATCACAGGTTTTTGACCCTTAGTCCTTATACATAAAATTGGCTGGAGTTCCAGATGGAGGAGTTCTAGCCTCTTTGGCTCCAGATGAACACCGGATTCCCTGTCTTTTATTAACCTTACCTACCTACTGAACCCAGTCTAATTTCTGTTTGATCCAGTCAGATACTTGAGGCCTCCCTAGAGGACCCAGTCCTGTTTCTGTCATGACTTCAAAATCCAGTGTGAACCAAAAATTCTGAAACTCAGAGAGTTCAAACCACAAGTTCATGGAACTCAAATCCAAAAAAGGACTCACTCCAGTTGCTGTAAAAGAGCCATGGGAGCAATGGGCACAGTGGATAATTTCCACTGGTCTCTTGGTACTCCGGGAGGATCACTGGAAGTCTACTTTGTATCCCACTTCTCATACCAAACTGCTAAAAAAAAAACAACTTTAGAAAAATTAAATTTAGCAGTTTATTTGAGCAAGGAGCAATTCATGAATTGCACTCAGAACCAGGAGAGTTTCAGAGAGCTCCACCTGGCAATGTGTGCAGGCAGTATTTATAGACAGAAAAAGAGAAGTGACATACAGAAATAGTTTGATTGGTTACAGCTTGGCATTTCTTTATTTGGGCATGATGTGCTGAGGCATTTGCCTTACATGAGCATGGTCTGATCAATTGGCAGCGTGTGATTGGGTGAAGCTCCCCGGATGTGGTGGCTGAGACTCAGCACTTGTTGCAAGAACACATCCTTAAGTTAGGTTGCAGTTTGTTTACATACTAAGTTAGGTTGTAGTTTACTACTTACAGAGGCAGCTTTAGGCCAAATTTAATTTAATTTAATTTAAGAGATTATTATTTATATTATATAGAAATGTGTTGTTTCATTTTTAAGTAGTTGAAGAATTTCCTGTTATCTTTCAGTTAATAACTCCTAGCTCATTACATTACAGAGGACAAATTGTGTATGACTTTTGTCCTTTGTAATATTCTAAGGTTTGTTTTATGACCTGTGATATGGTCTGTTTGGGTGAAGGTTCTGTATGTTGAAAGAATGGTTACTTTGATGTTGTTGAGTTGCATGTTCTACAAATGTCAATGTTGGCTGATGATGCTTCCTAGTTCTTCTATTATCATTGCTAGTTTTCCCTCTACTGGTTCTGTGGATGCCAAGAGAGGAGTGTCAGAGTCACCAGCAATAATTGTGAACTTGTCTATTTCTTTTTTCAATTCTGTCAGTTTTTGTTTTGTTTATTTTGAAGCTCTATTGTGAGGAGCAATCACATTTAGGATTGCTATGTTTTGTTAGTAAATTGTTTCTTTTACTTTTATGTGATATCCTTTCTTATCTCAAGTAATTTTCTTTGGGTCTACTTGTGATGTATTAATATAACCATTTTAGCATTGTTTTCTGTTTTAAAGACCTTGCTGAGATACAATTCACATACCATAAAATTCACCCACCTGAAGTATAGAGTTCATTGATCTTTAGTGTATCTACAGAGTTGTGCAGCTATCACCAAAATCTATTACTAGAACATTTAAATAATTCTAAGAAGAAACCCATGCCCAATAAAAGTCATTCCTCATCTCCTTGAAACCACAAATCTACATTGTCTTATAAATTTACCTATTCTGGATAGTTCATTTAAATGGAATCATACACCCCATGGATTTTTTGGGGGACTGACTTCTTTCAATTAGTGTAAGGTTTCAAGGTCCATACAGGATACAGCATGTATCAGTACTATTAATAAATTATGTTGTATAGCTGAATCATATTCCACTGTAGGGATATATCTCATTTTAAAATTTAGCCATTCCTCAATTAATGGACATTCGGGTTGTTTCCACTTTTTGGCCATTATTAGTATGCTGTTTTGAACATGTTTTTATGAAGGCATTTTTTTTCACTTTTCTGGGGTATATACCTAGGAATAGAATTGCTAGATCATATGGTTAACCATATGAACCATAATTAAACTCTATATTTAACCTTTTGAGGACCTACCAGACTGTTTTCGAAAGTAGCCGTAACATTTTGCATTCCCACCACTAGTATGTGAGGGTTTCAATATCTCCATATCTTTGGTAAAACTTGTTATTGTCTGTCTTTTTTTATTATAGCCATCCTAGTAGGTGTGAAAAGTATCTAATTGTAGCTTTGATCTGCATTTCTTTACTGACCAGTAATATTGAGAATAGGTTTATGTGCTTCTTGGCCATTCATATATTCATATCATATCCTTTGTAGAAATGTGCAAATCCTTTGGCCATTTTTCAATTGGGTTGTCTTTATTATTGACTTGTAAGTATTCTTTATATATTATAGATGAAAGGCCCTCAGGTATATCATTTGAAAATAATTTATCCCATTCTGTGGGTTGTCTTCTCATTTTCTTGATGGTGGGTGACCTTTGAAACACAAATCTTTTTAATTTTGATGAAGTCCAATTTATTTATTTATTTATTTTTTGTCACTTCTGCTGTTGCTGTCACATCAGTGAGACCATTGCCTAACCCAAGGTCATGAAGATGTACTTCTATGTTTTCTTCTAAAATTTCTTAGTTTTATCTTTCACATTTAAGTTGAAGATCCATTTTGAGTCAATTATTTGTAAGAGGTATTGCAGGAGTCCAAATTTGTTCTTTTGTGTGTGAATATACAGTTGTCCCAGCACTATTTGTTAAGAAGACTGTTCCTTCACCATTGAATGATCTTGGTACCCTTGTCAAAAATCAATTATTTATAAATGTTAGGATTTATTTCTGAATACTAAATTCTATTCCATTGGTCTATATGTCTCTTCAAAACAGTACAATACTGTTTTAATTACTGTAGCTTTGTAGTAAATTTTGGAATTAGGAAGTGTGAGTTTTCCATCTTTTGTTTTTGCTTGCAAGATTGTTTTGGATATTATGGGAACCTGTCATCTTTATGAATTTTATGTTTGATTTTTCAGTTTCTAGAAAAAAGGAACTTGTATTTGGATAGGGATTATGTTCAATCTGTAGATAAATTTGGGGAGTATTGTTATCTTAACCATTTTAAGATGAGCTTGGCTTCCTTTTTACTTAAATCTTCTTTAATTCTTTCAACATTATTTTATGGTTTTCAGTGTACAAGTAGTATGCTTTTTGAGCAGAGATACAAGAAAACACATATATTCACATACACACATTATAAGAAAAAACAGTAATTTTCAGAACAAAATTATATTGAATAGTTTAACCTATACTTACATAAGATTATTTCCTCCCCCCACCCCAGAGCAAATATGCAGAGAAAAATCTCCAGCCTCGGTGAAAACAAGCTCTTATATAATTATATTTTCAATGCTGTAACATTGTTTCCATCTTTTCCATTCCAGAAAAGAATCTTTATTGTCTTTTTATTGATTAAATAAAAATTTCTTTAAATTACTGGCTTTTAAACATTATTGAGGGCAAGCTACTTTAATCCATGGCAAACAATACATATATAGATACTTTTGTATATATTTATATGTAACTTATATTTATATGTAACCAAGCAATACTGAATACAGTGAGTATATAGTATACCAGCAATACAGTTTGTTATTTCTATTCTATTTTATTCTACTCTAGTTCATTTTATTTTATTTATTTATTGATTTAGAGGCAGGGTTTCACCATGTTGCCCAGGATAGACTGTAGTGGCATCTTCATAGCTCATTGCAACCTCAAACTCCTTGGCTCAAGTTCTCCTCCTACCTCAGCCTCCAGAGTAGCTGAGATTACAGGCATGTGATACTCTGCCCGGCTAATTTTTTTATTTCTCATAGGGACAGGTCTTGCTATGTTTCTCAGGCTGGTCTCAAACTACTGGCCTCAAGTGTTCCACCCACCTTGGGCTCCCAAAGTGCTAAGATTATAGACTTGAGTCACTACAACCAGCCTAGTTCATTTTATTTTTAAAAATTAAAGTTTGAATCATTGATTTTAAAGCCTACAAATGTATCATCAGTTCGTAAAATACTGTGTATCAGAACAGTATTTCTCAAATTTAGTGACTGACATGGATTAATGAAATAACTAAATATCAGCCAAAATATAGTTTCAGACTAAAATTGTTACTAGAGATAAAGAAGGACATTTTACAATAATAAAAATGTTAATCTATCAGGAAGACAGAATACTTATATACATGTATACACATAAAAACAGAGCTCCAAAATATATGAAGCAAAACTGATACAACTTAAGGGTGAGATAGATAATACAACAAATAATAGTTGGAGACTATAGTCATACCCTACTTAAAATAATGGGTAGAACAACTAAGCAGATCAAAAAGGAAATAGAAGACTTGAACATTATATGTATATGTATGTAATATTGTAACAGTTCAGCAGTTTTTTTTTTTGTTTTGTTTTGTTTTTTGAGACAAGAGTCTTGCTTTGTTGCCCAGGCTAGAGTGAGTGCCGTGGCGTCAGCCTAGCTCACAGCAACCTCAAACACCTGGGCTTAAGCCATCCTACTGCCTCAGCCTCCCGAGTAGCTGGGACTACAGGCATGCGCCACCATGCCCGGCTAATGTTTTTCTATATATATTTTAATTGGCCAGATAATTTCTTTCTATTTTTAGTAGAGACGGGGGTGGGGGTGGGGGGGTCTCACTCTTGCTCAGGCTGGTCTCCAACTCCTGACCTAAAGCGATCCACCTGCCTCGGCCTCCCAGAGTGCTAGGATTACAGGCGTGAGCCACCATGCCCGGCCCAGTTCAGCATTTTTTTCAGCAATCTAATTCTGATACTAACTACCCAGAGTTTGCACAGGCTTAAGGGCACAATTCCCAACAAAACTTCCCTCACTTCAGACATCAGCCACAAGTTCAGGGGTCTCCAGGCGTCCCAGACTTGTGACCAACTAACTACAAATTCAGGTGTTCCCATCACCCCCTAAGGTTTGATAATTTGATGAAATGATTCACAGAACTCAGGAAAGTGCTCTACTTATGATTTAAGTTTTATGATAAAGGCTAAAAATCAGGACCAGCCAATTGAACAGACACATAAGGTGAGGTCCAGGAGAGTCCTGAACACGGGGCTTCCAAGCGCCTCCCTGTGGAGCTGGGATGCATCACACTCCCAGCACACTGATGTATTTACCAACCAGGAAGCTCACTGGAGGTGGTTTTTATTTAGCTTTCATTACATGGCTATATGGTTGAAGTCACTCTCCAGTCCCCCACCTTCCTGGAGGTCAGGCAGATATCAAGTGACTCAAAGCTTCCACCCTCTTATCACATGGTTGGTCTTTCTGACATGACCAGCCCCTATCCTAAGTCATTGTCTTAGCAAAAACTCAGGTATGGTCCAAGGGCCCACCAAGTATAACAAAAACATTTCTGTCACTCGCGAATTCTAAGGGTTTAGAAGTTACCTCTCCAGAATGCAGGACAAAGACCAGACAAATTCTTTGTTATACAACTCTAAGTTACATATAGCAACTAAAATTGAATAGCCATCACTTTTTCTGGAGAAAGAACAAAATAATACATCAGACACTTAGAAAAGGCTAGTAGATATCTCTTTTTCATGAAAGGTGTATATACTTAGAACTACTAGCACCTTAATTTATATTCACCCAGCCTGGATTCTTGTTGTGAAATACGAGGTTTATAAAATTTTAGCATTTGAAAAATACTAACATTTCTATTTATTAAGAGTTTTATAAAGGCTTTGAAATAAATAAAATGTAGTATTACTTCTAATCATCCATATTATCTCACTTGCATCTTACACTATGAAGTATTATACTAATACAGACTTAAATATTCAATTTTTCATAGCACAGGGTTATAAAAAAGACCTCAACATTTATATGTTGAAGATATAATGCCCATTATATTCTTTTCATTTTTGGAATGTGTCTTTAATATAATTTTAATTGCTCTTTTTAAAGCTCATTACTACAATAATCCATTCATCTGAATAATATAATTAATATCATTATCCTGAACTGAAAGCAAATCCTGCAGCCACTTGAGCTATGCTCTAACTCATTTGGCTTTCATTTAGCCACAAATAGTAAAAAGCCCTTTAGCAATGTCTCCATTTTCTTTCTCCCAGTTGCTTCCACTGTGAAACTCATGACAAACAGTTCTCATGAAATTGTGTTTAGAACCTTACTCACTGGAGGTAGAAGGTGGGAGTTAGTGGAGTCAGCTCAGAACCCAGTGTAGAATCTACACATGAGTAATACATGTTGAATGCCTGAATGGCAAACAGCTTTTTTTAAATACTACATTTGAATACAGACATTTACTCTTGGTCTCTCTATGAGTTGGTATGTTTTACTAGTGAAAAAATAGTAAAGATTCTAATTTATTGAGGATTTGCTAAATGCCAGGCATTGTTTTAAGCGCTATACAAATGTCATTGTTTTAGTATTCACAATAGTTCTGTGAGGTTGATCCAACTGTCACCATGCCCATGATACAAAGGATAAACTAAGAACAGACTAGTCACCCAGGATCACACAGCTATTAGTGACAGACTTGGGATTTGAACCCACACTCTGGCCACTGTCCACACTGTCTGAAGCGTGCTGGTGTACACCATTTAATAGCCACCCAATCTTTTGCCCTCCTCCAGGTCTCCTTAAGGTAGGATTAAAATGTACAAAGGATATAATCTCCTAACAGTAACATATTGAACCCTCATGGGGGATTGTAGTAGCTAGAATAGGACTTGGCAGGATCAAGCCATTTTTCCTATCTCTGCCAAGAAGCAGAAGGAATTTTTCAGACAGTGACCTCCTGCTTTCTTTTCCCTCTTCTGGGGGCTGGAGGCAGTAGAGACAGGCAGTACCCAGGGTTTTGGAATGCATGTGTAGGTTTCTAAGCCTTGTGCCTAGAGATTCTCAATTGCCCAAAGGCGTCCTTGTGCAGAGGTCAGGGCAGCTTCCAGTAAATACTCAACTGTACAGAGCTGACCATCCTTCTGTGTTTCAGTGATTGAAGTTTCAAATATCCTTAGTGTGGGTTTAAGAACTTGTGCTTTTATTGAGCTCTGTGAGTGTGTTGCTGTTTACAGAGGTGAAATTGAAGAGCAAGCATATAACACAGCTGTACTGTTGGGTGCACCAAGTGATACCCATGTAGATGCTCTCTTGCTGTGGGATGTCATTGAAGATATCTAGGCTGCTTTATAAGGCAGCAAAGCCCAGCCTCACCAACCTCATCCTGTCCAGCCTATGTCTCCCTTCCCTCTTTATTATGTTGCAGTCAGCTTAGATTCATTCCCTGCATGCATCCTAAGCCCTGAAAATACCAAGGCCTCCACAATTCAGAGTTCTCTGCACTTTGTAATACTAACCTGTCATGGAGACACAGCTCAGTTTTCTAATCTGGTTTCCATCTGATATAAAGCCAAAAGTCAGTCTCTTGACACTTTTGCTGTTGCTGAGTGATAGGGAAATCTGAAATGATTCACTGAAGGTTAAGGGAGGATTGAGTTAACAACATTCATGCTTGTGCCAACTGGAAATTCTCCTGTCTTACATAACATTTTGGATAAAATTATATTGTAAAACTTTATAAGAAAGGGAAGAGAATATAGGGTGGTGAGAAAAAAAATCCTGGTGGCTTGAAGGACAGGGAAGATACAGACTCTTCGAGCACCTGAAACTTGTGAGGAAATATGTAGGTATATTTTCCTTTATTTAAAGTCACTGATATTAGTTGCTTTTTAAAATTTTACTGAACTGTTTATTTTTTCAAGTTGTTATTCAGTCACTAGAATCAGATGTGAATTCTTAATTTCTCCCTGGCAGGGTTGAGAACTGTTATTTTTCTTTACACTCATTATATTAGTCTCAAACATGCCTGATCATAAGGATCACATAGGACTGTATCAAGTAAAGGTTCTAGGACTGGATCCCAGAGGTACTACTTCAGATTTGGGGTTTAGAATTCTGTATTTTTTTTTCAACATTTATTTTGAAAATAAAAATTTTAAAAATAATATTCAAGTCTATTTCTTCACCCAGATTCAGCAATTGTTAAAATTTGCCACTTTTGTACTATACTAAACAGTTTGCCACTATAGATAGCTGGATAGATGATGGATGGATAGATGGATAGATAATTTGTCCCGTTTAACATAGAGCACTTAATAATCTGTTCTAATTAGTTCCCACTGTGGTTCCTGGCTAGTTTGCAATCCCTAGATACCATAGAAAGGAACAACCTTTAGTTAGAAGAAGGTTAACCTCAACACAGAACTGTCAGATGGTTCTTGTTTATTGTGAAACAACATCATACATATAAATATGCATATTTAAATACACATGTACCCTTTAAAACTGATGACCTCTGTTCTCTTCACCCTGATGGAACCAGAAGACTGGCAGGAACTTAGAGCTCCTTGTAGGCTACTGCTAAACACTTGCCCTCTTCTCCCTCACATGTAGCCATTTTCCTGAATTTTGCATTATTAATTCCCTAGCATTTCCTCAATATTTTTCTCCACATATTTATCAGATAAGGTGTTTTGTTTAGGTTTCCTGCTATTGAACATTCTGAAATGGATGTGTCCTCGAATGACTTGCTTTTTCTGACAAGTGACTTCAGCAGAGTTGGCTGTTTATATATTAGAGAGGTGTTGTTATAATTAGCAATAATATGTGAAAAGTGTTGGGCCTTTTGCCTAACACTTGATAAGCAGTCAGTAAATTATAGTCTTTGTTGATGTTCTTCTTTTTACTATTTGTCATTATCCAGAAGTTGGAAATTCAGATATACTGAAATTCCCTTCTCTGATAATAGGCTTTTTTGTTGTTTTTTGGCTGATTGAATCTAGACTATTTTAACTCCATCCCCACTTCTTGTTTCAAATCTAATCTCAATTTCTAGTTTCCTTCTCTGAGTTACTCTCACAATGTTAAAATATACATATTTTCATTTACATGCTTAATTTGTCTTCTTTTGGCCTCAAACATAACATGCCCCAGTTTAAAGTTTTGATTCTTATCTTCCTCAGTCCCCAACATTTCCCTACCATCCTACTCTCTAGTTCAGTTAAAGTCATCACCATCAACTCAGTTACCCTGGGCTAAAACTGAGACCCATCCTTGAATCCTCTCTTCTTTAATCCATTAGCAACTCCTGTAGGTTCTGCATCAAAACCCTGTCATGCCTCTGAGCACTTCTAACCCTCTTCAGTGTCACCTCCCCAGTGTAAGCCCACACCAGCTCTCGCTGGATTACCACTGCCGTCACTCACTGCTCCCTCTTTGTACCCTCCCACTCCCACCATACGGTATGAATCAGGTCTGATCACTCCTCTGACTACAATCCTCCAGACTTCCCCCTGGAATTATAAAACATGCCAAACACCTTGCCATGGCCTTCAGATGTGATCAGACATTGGTTTTCATCTCTTAGTTCGGTTTTCTTCATTCCCTGCGGCCCAGTCACATCCAACCTCTTTCTCTCTTCTCGAACATCCCAAGCTCATTGCCATCTCTGGGCTTTTGCACTTACTTTCCTCTGTTCCTGGAACTCTGCCCACAATTTTAGTGTGAGGTTTCCCTTTCATAGTTCAAATAGTTCTAAGGTCATTTCCTGGGAGAAGCTTACCCTGACTCTCCTAGAACTTCCCATCCATGTTTTTCTTAAACTTTTAACTTTGTTTCCTTCAGAACTGTACTTTCTAAACTTAAACTAAAATATTTGTTGACCTTTTTTTTAATCTTACTCCACAAGAATATGAGCTACAGTAGAGTGAGTAATGGAGTGTCTGGTTTATTGCTGCATTCTCAACATCTATAATAGTGCCTGGTATATAATAGATGCTCAATAAGTATTTGTTGCATTGATGAATGAATGAATGAAAGGTAACTCGAGGCTAAAAGAATAACAGAACTTGTTACCTATATCACTGAATAATAATAGTAACTATATGGTATGTATATATTTTTAAGGCATTAAAATATTTTATTTTTCAGGATTAATTGGAATTCTTCAAAATGTCAGGTAAGTTTTTATGGCTATATTTGGAATGTGCTTTATTTTTAAATTTGAATTATGTGACTGTTTTCCTTAAAGGGGGTCTTTATTTCATTTTGGAGTTTTTAATTATTTAGTATTTGGAGAGCATAAATATATAAAATGTATACATATATTTATACATATAAACTATCTATCTTTGTCTGAAAAGGATTAAAAAAGGACTTATATTAGCATATATGTACCAAATGATCTTTAAAGTATATGGGGCAAATTAGGTGAAGGAAAAGCAAGGGTAGCAAAGCAAGTCTGTAAAGAGAGGTGATAGCAAGTAATGGTGACAGCCTGTGGTGACATCCTGCCTTGGTAGAGGAGGGCTGAAAGTAGGCCCTGCATTTTCTAGAAACTGATATAAAGAGAACCCCCCCCCCCACATTTAGGGGATTTGTGTTTTCTATGAGATAAAAGTCAACTGGTTGTTTAGGAAATTGAGAACTTTTTCCTATAGTGAGTCCAGAGAGAAATTTCTCTAATCTCAACAAGAGGACAAGGTGTAACATCATGAAAATGACTCCAATATCTGCTTTGCAGCAATTACTGTGACCCAGGTTGGCTGTAGAAAGAATTCAGTAAAAATATGGGTCACTGGAGATGTAGTCTAAACTACCTCTAATTGAATGGCGTGTAGAACCACTGCTTTCTACACCATTAAGTGTTTAAGGTGCTATGTTTTGATTTATTTAGATACCACTTTCCAAAAAGGATTAGGGGAAAAATCAAATTCACTCTATCTGTATATGCTTGTTTTCTCACATTATATAATAGGAAAAAAAATTTTAATATTGTGCGAGGAATTTACTATGTAGGTAGGAGTTAGCTTCAGGTCAGCTGAACCACTAGTATGAAAGCTCTTTGCTTTGGTCACGAGCACAACATAATTGCTTAGTTTTATTTTTAATCTATGTGCAGTTTGAAAATTTACAAAATTTATTAACAGGTTGATGTCTAATACAGGACTAATTGTTTTTATAAAAATAAGAATGTCTTCATATTTATTATATTGCTTGATGCATACTAATAAGAAAAATATGAACTTATTTTGTTATCATATTATCATTTCCTTTGTAAGTCATGTCCCCTCTCTTTCCCCCAAGGTGTAGTCCCCACAGCTCCCGAGCAGCCTGAAGGTGAAATGGAAAATCCAATAAAATCGCCAGATCCAAGGCCTGATGCCCCTCCTGAATACAATTCTCATTTTGTACCAGGTAGGTAAAATATTCATAAACAATCTTCCCTCCTCCAGCAAACCATACTAATAGTTAAAATTGCTTTTTAAATTAATTCATTGATTGAGTCAATACATAAATTTTTAATGCTAATAGGGTGCCAGGTGGTTTACTGTGTGTCTTAGAAGACATTCCTGTCTTCATGGGATTTACAGGCTATCAGAAGGAGGTTGTACAAACACTGATGACATTCTCTCCATTCTATTATGGACATATGAAGAGAATGTTATAAGGGAACAGAAAAGAGTAGCTGACTTTGTCAGGGAATTGAGGAAAGCCCTGACTGAGGAAATCAAGTTTTGCTGTCATGATGAGAATTTCACAAAGAAAAGTGGGAAGTGACCGTGCGTAGAAGGAAGAATTATATGTCTAAAAGCACGTGGTCATGAAGGTCTGGCATGAGGCATGCGTGCAACGAAGAGCAGGAGAAATTCAGAGAAGTGGAAGTGAGTGGCCTTGAGTGCTATTTAGGAGCCTGTTGTTCTGGAAAATATTTTTATAAGTCTGAATACACTACTGATGATAACTCAGGAAAATGAATACTTATACATGGCTGGTATAAATTTGGGTTTTTTAAAATAGTCTTTTTGGAAAACAATGTGTCATTATGTAAAATTTTAAAAATTAAAAATATATTCACTTTTGACCAAGGAAATATATTCAGTCAGTAATATATTCAAATATATTTTAATGACTTAGGAAATGATAGATATAGTTTAGCAATATTTCTTTAAATATATATATTTAAGTGTATACCTACAGGTGGAAGCCACTGGTGAAGCTCTGAAAGGGCAAAGAAGCCCTGGTATTTATAGGATGATAGCAAAGATGTTGTTTTGACTTTAGACATATGATCCATGCAGCTCAGGTTGCTGAAAAAAGTAGGATTCACCGTCCTCCTTTTCCTAATGTGTATGTGTATTATACAGATAAGGTCATCATAACTTACCTCATTACTGCCTCAACCTCTCCTAAATCCAATATATTGGCAATCCTAAATTATAATAATGCTTTATCTGATAATTTTTCTACATTACACTTCAATGACTGTCACCATGATGTACACGATCAATGTTATATTCACCAATCACTCCATATCCAAGAACCTGGATTCCACTAGAACAGAAACTCTACCATTTCTAAGAAGCAAATACTGGTTATAAATCATGTTCTGCTTATGTAGGAAATATATGTCTATTTTTCTCTATATTTACAAAGAAAATTCGCAAGAAGTAGGAGACATCCTCAAATTAAATGACTAGATAAACTGAAAACATGATCATGCAGAACATACAACTAATGAGGTTTCAACTATAAAATACAGTAAAAATTCGTCGTGATCGCCATCTAGTGGCTGGACTCTGTACATACTCATAATGACTGATAGAAATTGTGTCTGTAATTCACATTAAGAATTAAGAAACTTGAACTACTGTAGTTGAAATATTTGTTTTAATGAATTTATTTAAATTAAATTACATAATTTTATGTGTATTTTAGTACAGGATATGTGTTCCTACCAAAAATAATTTTGTTCACTATGCTTGTTTAAAAGGATAGTTAATAAAGTAACCTTTGTTATATATAGTCTATTTAAACAGAAAATATGATTTTTTGGCAATAAAAAAGAATGATAATATTCAAAATAACTAAGAAAACTCAAACACTATAAGACAGTGTTTCTCACACCAGTACTGGTAAGACAATGCTCCATGACAGGGTTCTTTATTTAAATGAGTATAAGATACTATAGTCACACAAAGTTAAACGTGTGTTGTTTTTTGTTGTTTTGTTTTTATGAAGAAGCAATCATAACTTTTAATGGAAATTGCAAAGCTCAGAAGAGAGTATAATATGCCAGTTTCCCAAACATAATTTCATTGTGTTTTTTCCTTTTTTCTGGTAATAAATACCTATAAGAAAACTCATTCAATCACAAACGTTTTATATAATTTTTGTTAGAAATACTAATTCTATACTGAATAGCCCTAAGATCTAAATCATAATTTTGTTTCCAACTTATTGATCCTCAAATTTTATATTTAAATTACATTATAAATTATTAACTCATTATAGTGATATGTTGATTAATGTCCTTAAGATAATTTATGTGACTTTTAGTTGCGTTGTTGTTTTTAATAATGGCTAAAAAGAGGGGAAGGATATCTGATTTCTACTCCAATTTGGGCAGTCTTAAACACAATTCTTAAAGGAATTAGACTATATTCTTCATGTCAAAACTCAAACACATATTTTCTCTCATTTTTTTCTAAAGACGTTATAGCTTTTTCTCACTTAGCTCTAACTTGACATTGTTTCTAGTTAGCATCATTTTTCCTTTGGTCTCTGCTTACTCTCAATCTCTATCAAGAACACTGTGTCCCCTACCCTTTAAACACTGCTATTCCCCAGAGTTCTTTGGTCCACTCCCCTGTCCTTCCCTGTTCTGTCTCCCTCTCTCACCTCTTCCATTCACCCTTCCTTTTACATGCTATCCTAAGTGATCTTGGTAACACCAATGGTTTCTTTTGCCTTTAATCACTTACGAACCCCATATCCCTAGCCCATATTAGTCTACTGTGCTCTAAAACTTGCATTTCCGACTGCCTGTACACTGCTTCTGCTGGATAACCATTAGATCTCAAACTCAGTGATCATCAATACAACTTTGATCATCAATACAACTTTGTCATGTTGCTTATAAACTCATACCCTCTATTTTTTTTTTACCTACTTTAGAGGCTACAGGAGCCCAAACCAGAAACATGAGAATCTTTCCTCATATCTAGTCCAATACTAAGTCAATACTGCCTTTTAAATGCCAATTATCATTTTTCCACTTTCTTTATTTTTTCACTATAATGAAACTTCTTAGCTTTCCATTTGGACTCTTGCAAGCACTTCCTGACTAATCTAACAGTCTCATTTACAAAGGATTCTACATGTAAAACTAATCTCTCTACTTTCCATTTTATTGGCAGAAACTTAAACTTTGCATAGAATACAAGATCTTTCATAATCTTCTCTCCTTCTTACCTTTCTTTCCAGCTTTGTCTGCTACATCTCCACACGTAGTCTTTACTCCTGCAGTACTGAGCCTCGTGTATGCACCTGCTTGTTCCGATCTGTCTCCTTGTAAAACTTTCCCTGTCATAGAGGTCGTGGCTAGGTCTAGTGTGTTATCAGTCTTCTCTTCATAGGTAAGATGCTACTCCTCTCTAAGCCCTTAACACACTCTGCATCTACCTGTGATTACACCAATTACTCACTTCATGTTAACCACTCACTTTTTCTTATAAATCTGTGTGTCCTCCACAGATCTGGATGCCCTTGAAGACAGGCATGTGTTTGTATATCTTTCTGTCTCTAGCAGCAAGCACAGCAGCTGGTCCTTGAAATAGGGTTGAGGATATTTTCTAGAAAAAGGAATGTTGGATTTACCTCGTGGCCTTGTTTTCAGATAGTATTGGGAGAATTAGTTTCATAATTCATGACTTTTATGAGTGGGATTTTTATGAGTAACCAAAATGTCCCAGACTTCATCACCTTCAAAGACTACTCTTCTGTTTAATGTCCATATCACAGGAATCTGAGCCTCTGTCCAATTTGCCACACAGAAAGTGCTATCTTTGCACTATTCTCATCCCATAGAACTTCTGGGAGTCCTAAGGAACATCTCATCCTGGTGGTGACTGGCTTTTTTAGCATTAGCTGACCCCAAGCCACTGCTTTGCCCTTATGATGTCCCATGGAAGGGTGCAGAACTTAAGGACTTAAAAATAGCTGCCAGCTAGGCTTACTCTTCCAGTCTACAAGCCAAAGGTCCTCCACAGAATCCCCTCTTGGGTGTTGCTCTTCCTTGCCTTTGGTGTAGGGGAAGTATTAGCATAATTTAGTTAAGGGTGCTTTTGCAGTCAGAATGCTTGAATTCGAATTCTGGTTCTGACACATATTATCTAGTGACCCTCAGCAAGTTACTTAACCTCCCTATGCCTCAGTTTCCTCCTCTGTTAATTAGGGATAATAATAATAATACCTACGACCTAGGATTGATATAAAGATTATAAGATTTAATACTTGTAAAGTTTTTAGAACAGTGCCTGAAATAAAATAAGACCCCAGTAAGTGTTAGTTATTATCTTTTTTTTTTCTTCTTTGCAGCTGATATAGCTTTATCCAACAGGAGTTTTTTCCAGATCTATATGGTATCCAAGACCTCATTTGTTTGGGGGCTCTGAGAGAGAGTATAGTATCCACCTTACCCCACTCTCTGAAATCTTTTTCCTTCTGCAAGAGTGACCTTTTCAAAGAACAGCTTCCAATGAGACTGTTCACATTTTTCAGGAGATAACGTTCCCTGCCCAACACAGAGTGTGGCATTGCTCTTTGATTACAAAAGGCTCCAGATTCCTTAGTCCTATAGACCCACAGTGCCCCAAACCTCAGTGACTTAGCGGAGCTTTAACAACACAGCCCAAATCTGCCTTTTATAATTGCAGTCTTCCCTTTAGCATACTTACCTGGACAGAAGGTGAATCTCAGCTTCTGACACTTTCCTTCTGTCACATGGACTGACAACCCAATAAATAAATAAAAGAATAGAGATACAATAAAACACACATATATGCATATATATACATTATAAGAAAAAATATAATAGTAATTTTCAGAAAGAAATTATTGTTTAACCTATATTTACATAAAATTATTTCCCCCCTGAAGGAGGAAATATGCAGAGAAACATCTCCAACCATGGTGAAAACAAGTTCTTATGTGATTATATAATGCAATGTTGTAACATTGTTTCTGTCTTTTCCATTCCAGAGGAGAATCTTTGTCATCTTTATATTGGTTAAATAAAAAGTTCTTTAAATTACTGGCTTTTAAACATTGTTGATGGCAATCTACTATAATCCATGGTAAACAATACAAATATAGATACATTTGTATATATTTATGTATAACTTATACAAGTTTCACCAAGCAATACTGAATATGGTGAGTATATAGTATACTAGCAATGCAGTTTGTTATTTCCATTCTATTTTATTCTACTCTAGTTCATTTTATTTTTATTTATTTATGTTTGTTTATTTTGAAACAGGGTTTCACTCTGTTGTCCAGGCTAGAATGTAGTGGCATCATCATAGCTCACCGTAACCTCAAAATCCTAGACTCAAGTGATCCTCATATCTCAGTCTCTAGAGTAGCTGAGACTACAGGCACACAATACTGTACTTGGCTAATTTTTGTATTTTTTGTAGAAATGGGGTCTTGCTATGTTACTCAGGCTGGTCTCAAACTCCTGGCCTCAAGTGATCCTCCCACCTCGGCCTCCCAAAATGCTAGGATTATAGGCTTGAGTCACAACACCCAACCTAGGTCATTTTATTTTTATAAATTAAAGTTTGAATTATTAAATTTATTTTAAAGTGCACAACTATTATCATCAGTTTGTAAAACACTGTGTATCAGATCAGTATTTCTCAAACTTAGTGGCCAATAAGGATTAATGAAATAACTGTACAAACATCAGATAAAATACAGTGAGGCAAAAATTGTTACTAGAGATAAAGGACATTTTATAATAACAAAAATGTCAATCCATCAAGAAGACAGAACAGTTATATACATATATACACATAAAAACAGAGCTCCAAAATATATGAAGCAAAACTGATAGAATTTAATGATGAAATAGATAATATAACATATAATAGTTGGAGACTGCAATACCCCACTTAAAATAATGGATAGGACAACCAAGCAGAAGATCAGAAAGGAAATAGAAGACTTGAACATTATAAACCAAACTAGACAATACATACTCTACCACAGACACCAGAAATAATAAAACACTCTGCTGTATGACGGCACAATACACGGTCTTCTTGAGCTCACCTAGGGCATTCTCCAAAATTATTGTTAGGCCATGAAACAAGCCTCAATAAATTTTAATAAATTGAAATCACATAGAGTATATTTTCCTACAATGGTAGAAAAAAATTGGAAATCAACAACAATAGAAAGAAATTTTGGAAATTTACTAATATGAGGAAATTAAACAATAGACTTTTAAATGACTATAGAGGCAAAAAGAAATTACAAGGGAAATTAAAAAATGCTTTGAAATGAATGAAAACAAAACACAATATAACAAAACTTACAAGTTGTAGCTAAAGCAATACACAGAGGGAAGTTTATAGCTGTGCATGCCTACATTAAAAAATAAGAAAGATCTCCAATCAGTAATCCAATATTGCACTTTAAGAAAGAAAACTAAAGTAAACAGAAATAATAAAGATGGAAGCAGAAGTAAATTAAATAGAGAAAAAAGAACAATAGGCAAAATCAATGAAATCAAAAGTTGGTCCTTTGAAAAGATCAACAAAATTAAGAAAACGTAAGTCAGACTGACCAAGGAAAGAAAAAGACTCAAATAGTAAAATCAGGAATGAATGTAAGTCCATTTCTACCAACATTATAGAAATTAAGAAGCATCTTAAGGGAATAATATAATCAATTTTATGCCAACAAATTAGGAAACCTAGATGAAATGGACAAATTCCTAGAAAGTCACAAACTATTGAAATTGACTCAAGAAGAAATAGAAAATCTGAATAGACCTATATCATAAATAAAGAGATTGAATTATTATTTTAAAAATTCCCACAAATAAAGCCCAGGCCCAGATGGCTTCACTAAAGAATTCTACCAAATGCTTCATGAATATTTAAATACCAGTCCTTTACAAACTCTTCCAAAAACTGGAAGAATAGTGAACTCTTCCCAGTTTATTTTATGAGGCCAGTATTACCCAATTTTCAAAGTCAGATAATCACAAGAAAATTACAGATGACTATCTCTAATAAATATAGATGAATCTATGCTCAACAGAATACTAGCAAATGAAATCCAGCAATATTAGAAAGGATTATACACCATGACAAAGTGGGATTCACCCCAAGGATGAAAGATTGGTTTATCATATCAAAATCAATCAATGTGTATGCCATATTAATAGAATATAGGACAAAACCCACATGATCACATCAATAGATAACAGAAAAAGAGTTTGATAAAGCTCAACATCTTTCATGATAAAAACACTTAACAAACTAGAGATGGAATAGAACTTCCTCAATACAATAAAGGGTGTCTATGAAAAACCCGCAGCTAACATATTTAATAGTAAAGATTGAAATCATTCATTCCCTCTAAGATCAAGGACAAGACAGCATATCTTCTCTTGCTATGTCTGTTCCTCATTGTACTAGAAGCTCTAGCCAGGGTAATTAGGCAAGGAAAAGAAATATTAATAAATATTAATCCAGATTGAAAGGAAGAAGCAAAACTATCTCTGTGTGCAGATAACATGATCTTATATATATAAAAAATCCTAAGAAATACACACACACACACACACACACACACAGAGCACACCAATAAGTGACTTCAGTGGTGTGGCAGGATACAAGATCAATATACAAAAATCCAATTGTTTTTCCCCACATTATAAATGAACAATCTGAAAAAGAAAGCAAAGGTACAATTCCACATAGAATGACAACAAAAATGATAAAATACTCAGTAATAAATTTAATTATGGAAGTATAAGACTTGCATATTGAAAAACATTGTTGAAAGAAATTAATTAAGACTTAAATAAATGGAAAAGTATTTCACAGATTTGAAAAGTAAATATTGTTAAATGGCTATACTCCTCAACTTGATTACAGATTCAACACAATTCTTGCCAACTTTTTAGTAGGTTATATATACATATATATAAAGAAATTGACAAGCTGATACTCAAAAACATATGGAAATGTAAAGAACATAGAAGAGCCCCAACAACCTTGAAAAAAAATCTGGAGGACTCACACATCCCAATTTCCAAATTGACTGCAAAGCTACAGTAGTCAATACCATATAGTGAGTACTGGCATAAGGATAGACATGTGGACCAGTGTGATAAAATTCAGAGTCCTGAAATAAAACACCTGTAGCAGTTGATTTTCAACAGGAGTGACAAAATAATTCAATGTGGAAAGAATAGTCTTTTCAACAAATGTGCTGATATGAATGAATGTCAACATACAAAAGAATGAATTTGGAACCTGCCACACACTAGATACAAAAATGAACTCAAAATGTATCAAAGGCCTACATATAAAAGTGAAAGTGCTAAAACTTCTAGAAAATATAGGTGTAATTATTCATGACCTTGGATTAGGCAACAGTTTCTTAGATATGATACATAAAGCATGAGCAACCAAAGGAAAAAATAGATAAATTAGACCTCATAAAGATTTAAAATTTTGGTGTGTCAAAAGACACTATCAAGACAAAGAAAAGACAACCTACAAAATGAGAGAAAATACTTGCAAACCATTTACCTGGCAAGGGACTTTATTTTGAATACATAAAGAACATTTACAAGGCAACAATAAAAAGACAAATTATCCAGCTTAAAAGTGGGCAAAGCATTTAGATAGCTATTTCTCCAAAGAGGATATACTAATGGCCAATAAGCATATGAAAAGATATGCCACATCAGTAGTCATCAGGAAAATGCAAGTAAAAATCACAATAAGGTACCACCACAAACCCATTAAGATGACTAAAATAAAAGACAGACAATAACAAGTATTGGTGGAGGAGATGGGAATGTAGAACTCTTATACACAACAGATAGGATTATAAACTGGTGAAACCACAGTGGAAAACAATTTGGAAGATCCTCAAAATGTTAAACATGGCGATATCGAATACCTCAGCTAATTTCACTCCTACACAGAGAATTGAAAACATATGTCCACACCAAAACTTGTATATGGATGATCACAGCAATATTATTTATAATAACCAAGAGTGAAAACACCCCAAATATCTACCAGCTGATTAAAGGATAAATAAAATGTGATATAGCTATACAATAGAATATTATTCAGCCATAAAAAGAAATGAAGTACTTACATGTGCTACAACATACAAGATCCTTGAAAACATGCTAAGTGAAAGAAACCAGACACAAAGGTTAAATACTGTGTGATTTAATTTATATGAAATATGTAGATTAGGCAGTGATTTCCAGGGACCGTGGGGAGGAAGGAATGGGAATGTCTACTGATGGATATGTGTGCTTTTGTGGTATGATGAAACTTTTGGATTTAGGTTGTGGTGATGGTTGTGCAACTTTGAGAATATAGTAAAAAAAAAAAAAAAAGTAAAGAAAAGAAATAAAAACCTATTGAATAGTATATTTTTAAAAAGAATCAGTGAAATTAGATATTTTTCTTCCTATATTTTGCCTTATAGATTCTTAGTCCATAGATTAGAATGGGGCTCAGGAATTTGCAATTTTATTAAGAACTCCAGATTATTTGTAAGCACTTGATATATTAAATCACAATTTAAGAAAAAACATTTTCAAATTTTTTTTCCCTAAATTTGAAAGTAGTAAATTTAAATACCTACCTTTGAAATCTAGAAAATCTAGTTCCATTTTTTTCAAACTCCTTTCATGTCTAGCCACCAAAACGTCAGCAGATTCTGCAGGTGAGGTCTTACCTAGGATTCCTTGCTAATGTAAAGTTTTATTTGATTTTAACTAAAGTAGATCTACAGTTGTCCTTCTGTATCTGTGGGCTCCCCATCCATGGATTCAATTAACCATAAATTGAAAGTATTCAGGAAAAAATAATTAAAAACAATGAAAATTATGCATGTAAAAAACAATATGACAACTATTTACCCAATTTTCATTGTATTAGGTATTAAAATTAAACTAGAGATGATTTAAGTATTTGGAAACCTGTGTATAGCTTATATGCAAATACTACACCATTTTTATATAAGTGGCTTGAACACTGGCATAGTTTGGTATCCCTGGAGGTCCTGGGCATCACCCATGAATGCTGAAGAATGACTGTATATTGATAAATTAATATGAAATATCTTGGCTTACAAAATTTATTTTTGTTTTCAACCACAAGACTTTCCACAGGACATTGTTTCTTAAAATCTCTGTTAGAGGAGGAAAAGCTTTCTTTATCTGAGTCTAACCTTCCTGGCAGTTCAGGGAAAAGTGCTTGTGGGCTTTTTGTGGCTCTACCACTGACAGGATTTCAGTTAGGGCTATAAAACCTCAGAAATAATTTAGAGTCTTTCGCATATCTCTTGGTAGACAACAAGGGCCCCGTTACTTGCAAATTTTAATTAATGGATCATAAACACCTGGAAAGGAAAATAAAAATGAAAATATTAAAGTGCAAAATTATTCAAAAAACTCTTGATAACTAGAGTTCATCACCATATCTCAGCAGCATAGGCATTCTCATATCTACTGCTGGAAATTTCTTGAATTTTAAAAATATCATTGTGAAATTCAAAGTTACCACTGCTTATCTTAAGAGACCTTGATAAAAAAGAAATCCTAAAGTCAGCCATTAATTGTTGTATGCAAAGGCATTATTATGAGTTCCATTCTTAAAACATTATAAAATAGTGTATCTATTTTAAAAAATCCAGATACCCTGACTGATTTATAATGACAAAGGCAAAACTCATAAGATCTCTGGAGGTGGAGTGGGGAGAAATAGTGGAGGGTTAAGTGCCATGGGCTGAATGTTTATATTCCCTGAAATTCATATATTGAAGCCCTAATCCTCAGTGTGTTGATATTTGGAGGTGAGTCCTTTTAGGGGTAGTTAGATGGAGAGAGTAGAACCCTTACAATGGAATTAGTACCCTCATAAGAGGAGACATGAGAGAAATAATCTGTTTCTCCATTGTGTGAGGATAGATACAGCCAGAATGTGGCTGTCTTCAAACCAGGAAGAGAGCTCTCACCATTCGACCATACAAGCATTTGATCTTGGACTGCTCAGAACTGTAAGAAAGACATGCTTGTGGGTCTTTTTGTTTGTTTTGTTTTGTTTTTTTTTAAGCCACTCGGTCTGTGGTATTTTTTTATAGCAGTCCAAATTACTAAGACAACATGCTTGAGAAATTGAATCTAAGAGATGTCAGGATTGAGGACCAGTCTAAGAACTTGATGATGAAGATATATAAAAGTGATTGAATCAAAGGCAGCTCAAAATAGTCATTAAAAGCACTTTTTTGATGTAAAATAGACATTACTGTCTTTGTGATAATAAAGAATAACAAATATGATAAAAATTTACAATAGTAATTATATGCTAGACCTTGTACTAATCTCACTACAACATAATGAAGTATATTATCTCCAAAGAAGGAACTTAATGCATTGAGAGGCTAACATGTTATTTAATGTTTTAGACCTTATTTTTGTGCCTCTGAACTTGGAATAATTATTTCAAAAGATTTTCAATTATTTCAAAAGATTTAGGAGTATTAAATGAATTAAAATGTAAATGAATCCTCTTAATACATTGTCGGTACATGGTACACACTCAAAAAATGGAAAAACTTGTCATTTTCAAGTGGATATTTTATGATCCATTTCATCTTAATATAAAAAGTCATGTTAACTTACGATATATTATAGTGTTAAGAATGTATAACACTTTCATTTGTTTTCAACCCAGGACCGCCTGGACCATCTGTCCCTCCACCTGCAGGTTACCCAGGAGGCTTGCCTATGGGATACTACAGTCCACAGCAGCCCAGTATCTTCCCCTTGGGCCCACCAACTGGTGGTACCCATACTATCCAGTATCAGCCTGGCAGATATCCTGTGCCAAATCAGCAGGCTCTAATAACATGGATGCCAGGGCCACCTCCTGTGCCAAACTGCCCTCCTGGTCTGGAATACTTAGCTCAGGTACTCCAACCACATACAAATTATGTTCTTATGAAGTATGACCATGGGGATCCGAGAAGAGAAAACAGGCCAGACAGAGTTAATAAAAGAGATGAATCAGTGATGAGAAATGCCTAATTTGTGAAACTGTAAGAATGCTAATACTAATTTCAGAAGTTTGAAGGGGGAGCAAAGAGTATAGGGATGTTTTCAGTGGGATGAATGTGGTTTTCATAAGGATTTGTGTTAAGTTTTAAGGCATTCAAGATGTTTTCTTGAAGTAAACTAGAGAAATCGGAACAGGAATAGAAAAAATGCTCTCATAGATGCTAGTTGCATCATTTGCTTAGAAGTAAAGACTTAACATCAAGTAAACCAACATAAAAAAGAACAAAACACAAAACAGCAGGGCAATTACTGAATACTTTAGCCTACTGCTTTTCCTCCCCACCCATAATTTTCATTAGTCACTCTTGCCACCCTCAAAAACATACAATATATATAAAAATAAGGGACCTAGCAAGGATATGACTTCAGGCCAGGTTCCAGAAACTCCCTTCACATAACACAATGACTCTCTAATTTCTATCTATATAGGCATTCTGGAGCCACCAGAACATCCAGATTTTTTGATAAACTAAAAGTTCTATTACTCCAGTTAACACACAAATGATAAAGTAGAAACACCTTATTGCTGACATGCAGAAAGTTTTAGTGGTCTGGATAGAAGATCAAAACAGCCACAACATTTCCTTAAGGCCAATCCTAATATAGAGCAAGGGCCTAACTTTCTTCAGTTCTGTGAAGGCTGATAGAAGTGAGGAAGCTGCAGATGAGAAGTTTAAAGCTAGCAGAGATTGGTTCCTGAGTTGTAAGGAAAGAAGCCACCTCCTTAACATAAAAATGCAGCAAGTGCTGATGTAGAAGTTGCAGCAAGTTATACAGAAGATCTAGCTAAGATCATTGATAAAGGTGGCTACACTCAACAATAGATTTTTGATGTATACACAACAGCCCTCTATTGGAAAAAGATGCCATCAAGGACTTTCACAGCTAAAGAGGAGAAATCAAGGCATGGTTTCAAAGCTTCAAAGAACAGGCTGACTCTCTTAGTGGCTAATATAGCCAGTAAGTTTAAGTTGAAACCAATGCTCATTTGCCATTCCAAAAATTCTAGGACCCTACAGAATTATGCTAAATCTAATCTGTGATCTATAAATAGAACAACGAAGCTGAGATGACAGCACATCTGTTTGAAAGCATGGTTTGTTGAATACTTTAAGCCCATGGTTGAGACCTAGTGGTCAAAAAAAAAAAAATCCTTGCAAAATGTTATTACTTGCTGATAATGCACCTGGTTACTCAAGAACTCTGAGGGAGCTATACACGGAGATTAACGTTGTCTTCATGCCTGCTAACATAATCTGCATTCTTCAGCCCATGAATCAAGGAGTAATTTCAATTTTCACGTCTCATTGTTTAATGAATACATTTTTTTAAGGCCATAGCTGCCATAGATGGTGGTTTCTCTGATGAATCTGGGCAAAGTAAATTAACAACCTCCTGGAAAGGATTCACCCTATCAATTCCAATATGAACATTCATGATTCATGGAAGGAGGTCAAAATATTAACATGAACAGGAGTTTGGAAGAAGTTGATTCCAGCCCTCATAAATGACTTTGAGGGATTCAAGACTTCAGTGGCTAAAGATGTGTTGGAAATATCAAGAGAACTAGAATTAGAAGTGGGGCCTGAAGATGTGACTAAATTGCTTCAATCTGAAGATAAAACTTTAACAGATGAAGAGTTGCTTCTTATGGATGAGCAAAGAAAGTGGTTTATTAAGATGGAATCTACTGGTGGAGATGCTGTGAACACTTTAAATGACAACAAAGGATTTAGAATATTATTAATACATAAACGTAGTTGATAAAAGAGCAGCAGGATTTAAGAGGAATTTAAAATTTAAAATTTTGAAGGAAGTTCTATTAATACTATAGTAGGTAAAATGCTGTCAAATAGAATCACATGCTACAGAATCAATCGGTGTCATAAGCTTCATTGTTTTCTTATTTAAGAAATTGACACAGCCACCCCAGACTTCAGAAATCATCACCCTGATCAGTCAGCAGCCATCAATATCCATGCGGGACCCCCCACCAGCAAAAGGATTATGACTAACTGAAAGCTCAGGTGATTGTTAGCATTTTTTAGCAATAAAGTATTTTTAAGTAAGGTTTTTTTTTAGACATAATATTATTGCACACTTAACACACTACAGTGTAGGGTAAACATAACTTTTATATTCAATCAGGAAGCAAAAAGTTCGTGTTACTAACTTTATTGCAATATTTGCTTTATTGCAGCGGTCTAGAACTAAACATGCAATATCTCAGGAGTAGGCGTGCAGTGAATATTTTTACTTTTTAGTTCTATATGTTAATATCCTAGACTAGTAAAAGGGACTATAAATCATTTTAGTAGCAACGTTTGATATAAGACGTTTCAACCCCCTTACCTGGTTGTGTCCTATACAGGAAAAGGTTTTTAATTAAGCATGATTATGTCCTTTCTGTACCCTCCAGTTATTAATCACATCACAAAACATTTATGTTTAGTTAATTTTAATTTTATTTATCAGCACATTCATAAATTTCTTATTAATTATTCAACCAATATTATGGTTGAATACATAAATGCCATATTTGGTGAAATATGGCATTTAAGGCATTGTTCTGGGCCCAAGGATTAGGAATGGTCTAATGGTCTAAATATTAATAATCTAAAATCATATGAATAAGATCAGTGTGTCCTCAAGAAGGCTTTTTCACTTCTGCTAGCATGTTCTCACATACAACAGATGATAGCCCCATGAAATTGTCCATCTTTAATTTAGAGTGGTAAGTACTATTCCTAAGTAAAAATAGAAGTTTCTCTAATGGTATCTCCAACGTATCTTTTCATGTTTTAGCACCTAAGAATGTTAATTCTCTCCCTTCCTCTGATTCTATTCACATATTCCTGCCCTCATGGACCCTCCCTTTATTAAAGTGTGAACTTGGGGAAGACCCTGGCATTAGTAGCACAATGCGTTAACCTCTCTCAGAGATACTTGTGAAATAATACAAAATTGGACACTGCATGTGAGATTCACCCTGGCCTCTTTGTTCTCCCTAATTCACTGAGAGAATTTCCTTCTCTTTGGCTGGCCCACGTTAAGTTGTTCTGAGCTTCCTAAGCACCTCCAATCTAAGGACGGTATGTCAGAGAGATGGGTGAGTAGGGACTGATCTAGGAACAATGTATGTAAGCACAGCTTCTTCTAGATGCTATTACTATAGCAAGTAGATGTTTTTCTGGTATATTGGACAACTGTTTGTTAAAGTGGAACTGGAGGAAAGTGTTTTTCTTATGTGGACAGCTCTACTAATACCCATATGATCAGATGCAGATAAACTAACTTTTGTTGATAAACGTTTTAGACTCTATTCACCTTCAAAAAGATATTTTGGTATCAACTGATACGTTTGATGTCTATCTCATCAGCTTCTTTTCTAACGCTAGTTTGATTTAATTCTGTTATTTCTCTCTTCTAATTACTTTGTTCTATCCCAACAGTTGGACAACATACATGTTCTTCAGCATTTTGAGCCAATGGAAAGTACGTATAATTTTGGTTAATGTGCAATGGTATTTTAAAGAGGTAGAAATTTGCATTATTCAATATCTACTTCCTTCTTTATATGGATCATTTTCAGTGGTTCAAAGAGAAAAAATACTATGATCTATAAATTTTGTCTTCAAGAAAGTAATGGAGCAAATTATTTTGTATAATTTTATTTATCTATAAATCATATAATCAAAAACTCTTGGATTTGAAAAGGGCATTCATTTTATTTGGTCAACCCCCATCCTTTACCCATTATTTCTGTTCCTTATCCATCTTTCATATATGAGTAAAAGAAGGAGCCAAGGTACTAAATGAGTTGGCTAGAAGCACCACTGTCAGCTAATCAGTGCCAGAGCTGGAAATAGAAGCTAAATCTGCTGAATTCTAGTTCAGTGCCCTTGCTTTGGAAGTAAGAAGAAAATATCACAGTCAAAATCATGCCTGTTCTCAGTTCAGCCTTTCAAGATTACTGACCCTCACTGTACTAGCTGTACACGTTCATTTGGCCACGACAATAGGGCCTTTGACTTTTCTTGGTTTGTTTTCTTATTTGCAAATAGTAATGATCCTAGGCATCTCAGCATATTTCATGAGCAGATTAATTAAAGGTCCAATGTATAATCTCATTTGAATGATTTTATCATTAAAGTTTTCTAAATTCAGATACTCCAAGAATATTGTTTAACTTCTTTGCTTTTGTGTGGAAAAGTTTTAAAAACAAATTTACAATGAACTTCTTATTAATAAAAGTAATGATTTGCATATCCAAAATTATTTAAATACTTATAAAGCACATGGATTTTTGGGTGTTCTAATCAATTGTATATATTTACCTTGAAATTTTTAAAAGTTATTTTGCTTTAAACCCCTAAGAAATGCTAAACAAAGACTTCTTGAGGGCCAGTTTAACTGGTTCTAATTTAAGATGGCATTCTTATTTTCTTTTATAGTGATAACACGTTTTGAAACTAATAATAGATATGACATTAAAAACAACTCAGACCAAATGGTTTACATCGTAACTGAAGACACAGATGACTTTACCAGGAATGCTTATCGGACACTCAGGCCCTTTGTCCTCCGTGTCACTGACTGTATGGGCCGAGAAATCATGACAATGCAGAGACCTTTCAGATGCACCTGCTGTTGCTTCTGTTGCCCCTCAGCCAGGCAAGAGGTCAGAGAACGGAAGTTGAATCATTGTTTCTTTCTGATCCAACTCTTCACAGTGTGATGTGCTCCTTTCAAAACTACACAGGAGGGATTTTCCCTGACCCTGCCAGTCAGAACAGAAGTTGTTAGAGGGGAGGGAGGAAGCCAAATTGTCTCACCTAAGGAAAACCACAGAGGGCTTTTCTTGAGAGTTCATATTCTTCACATGCTGGTTGGCGGGTCAAGCACGAAATAAGCTTGTTTAGGCAATGACCGCTCTTCCATCAGTTTTGTCTACTGAATTCGAAATTTATGAGTTTGATGGTAGTCACATACATTTATCTAAATGTACCTGCATATAATATCAGGTAATGCTAAACATAAACATGTACTTTTAGATTTGGAGGGACTTTAGATACCTTTACGTTACTCATCCCAAGAAAGAGTGGCTCAAAAAGATTAAGTGCCTGAGAGGGTGTCACACTTGGCAGAGGACAGTGCTGGAAATAGACTGCAGATGTGCTGAGTTACAGTTTGGTTACTGTTTTATTATCTGTGCAGTTCCAGGAAAGTTGTTTCCTACAGGAAAAGAAAAGCAGTTTTAGAGAGAAGTCAACGGGAGTTTGAAATCTAGATATGCCACCTACTAAATTTGGACAATTTACTTAACCTTTTTGAGGCTTAATGTTCTTATTCATAAACTGGGTAGAACAATACTTTATAGGATTACTGGGATATTTAAATGATATATTATGTTAAATAATGTCATTTACTAAATGTCAATTTATTTACAACCCTCTCTGTGCCTTAATTTATTTACCTATAAAATAGAGATATTGCTAGTACCCATCTGACAGGATGATTGTTTCAAGGATGAAGTCAATTCCATAGCACAGTGTCTGGCAAATAGTATGGTACTCAATAAACATTTAAGTATCTATTGTTCTCAGATATCTTACTGTTTTGTCATTACTGCCTTTGTAATAATAGTCTCATATTTGAAGTGAATCTCCGCCTCTTAGCCTCAATCCTTTTGCATATCATAGACATTTTTCTTCATATTTGTGATTGGGATTTTTAATCAAAGCCTATAAATATAGCCTTCTGAGATTATAGGAAGCCAGGATAGAGTAAAAAAATCAATATTGCAAACTTAGTCCAATTTTTGAAACTTTTGTCCCATAACTTTATCTAGTTTTTTTTTATTTCTTCAGTTTTAGTTGTATTCATTTGTTTGTGTGTGTGTGTGTATGTGTGTACATTTAGTTTATGCAGTTTTATCAGCTGTATAGATCCCTATATCCACCACCATAATACAAATACCAAACAGTTCCATCATCATTCCATTTTATTACCACACCCACATACCTCCCTCCTCTTCATCACTAACCCCTGGCAATCACTAGTCTGTTCTGCATCTCTATAATTTTGTCATTTCAAGAATGTTATATAAACAGAATCATATATGTAACTTTTCAGGATTAGCTTTTTTCACCCTGTGTAATTACCTTGAGATTCATACAAGTTGTTCCATACATATCAGTAGTTCATCCCTTTTTATGTGTGAGGAGTATACCATGGTATGAATTTTTTTAAGTAATTTATTTTTATACAATTTTTTTTTTTTTTGAAACAGAGTCTCACTCTGTTGCCCAGGCTAGAGTGAGTGCCGTAGCGTCAGCCTAGCTCACAGCAACCTCAAACTCCTGAGCTCAAGGGATCCTCCTGTCTCAGCCTCCAGAGTAGCTAGGACTACAGGCATGTGCCACCATGCCAGCTAATTTTTTCTATATATATATATATATTTTTTTTTAGCTGTCTATATAATTTCTTTCTATTTTTAGTAGAGATGGCGTCTTGCTCTTGCTCAGGCTGGTCTCGAACTCCTGAGCTCAAACGATCTGCCCACCTCGGCCTCCCAGAGTGCTAGGATTACAGGCGTGAGCCACCGCGCCCGGCTTTTTTTACAATTTTGATTTTTATCTCAGAGGCTTAAAATTATATGAGCTATCAGTTCTAGGAAGATATCAAATTTTATGTTTATATATAGGTGGGAATTTATATATATATATATATATATATAATCAGTAACATCTTGATTTGACAGTTCATGAAACTGTGTAGTCCTGCCCCATGTCCTGTGTAACCCTTTCTCCAAATTCCTAGGAAAGTACATGTGACACCAGAGAAATAGTCAATAGAAGCTTCACTTTAGGCTTTTACCAAAAAATGTAATGTGCACCTTAGGAACACTGAGCGTGGACAACTGGCTATTTTATTACCGGCTGTAATTAAGCCTGCCCTTTATCTCAAAAGAAATGTGACCTTCTACCTTGAGACTACTCACTGAAATATAGTCCTAAGACGAATGGTTTGGGTAAAATGGGAGATGTTCTCTCTTAGCAATAATTTCTTTAGTCTGTGAGTGAATACAAACACATCTACGTGGTGTATCTGAATATGTGTGTAGACATGTGCATGTAGCGTCCTAACTTCTGTCACTATTTACTTGCAGCTGGAGGTGCAGTGTCCTCCCGGTGTCACTCTTGGCTTTGTTGCGGAACACTGGAATTTGTGCAGGGCAGTTTACAGCATCCAAAATGAGAAGAAAGAAAATGTGTTGAGAGTGCGTGGGCCATGCTCAACCTATGGATGTGGTTCAGATTCTGTTTTTGAGGTGAACGTATGTAAAAACAATGTTTCTGTTATTTTTTCTTCCATGTAGTCAGAGACCTTGGAATGATGTGGTTTTAGACATTTTTTTTCCATGTAAATGAATAAGACTGAGCAAAGAATTACTTAACCAGTTGGCAACAAAGGATTTTATAATTATTGTTAGTGGATTGCTTAATGTCTTCCAAAATCTGAGTTTCTTATTTATGATTTGAGTGCTTGATAAAAATAAAAAGAAGCCATTTAAAACATTGAACTGTCTGAGAGTAAATAGCCTGACTTAATGGAGTTATTAAATTCTTGGCTGTATTTAATTAACAGTTTTGTCCAGAGATTTCCAAGATGGGAATATAGGTTCTATGTAATACAAGTGCCCAACATATCACAGAACATATAGAGCACTCCTAAGGTTATGTAAATTGTGTATGTGTCTGATAGAAATCTATCAGCATCCTCAAGAAATCAGATAACACTGATAACATGGATAACTTATAATAGGTTATATTGTAACATTTTCTCAAGAAAGAGAAAAATCCTTTTGTTTTCCCTGTATCTCAGTGGCTACAAAATGATAGTTTATCATCCTGTGAATCTGACAAAAGAGATGCCTAGAAGTATTTCCTGGGCTTCTTAAAGAGTACTTTCTGAATGCCTTGCAATTTCAGCAAGCGTCATCATCTACTAAAATTGCTTTTTTTTTTTTTTTGAGACAGAGTCTCACTCTGTTGCCCAGGCTAGAGTGAGTGCCGTAGCGTCAGCCTAGCTCACAGCAACCTCAAACTCCTGAGCTCAAGCGATCCTCCTGTCTCAGCCTCCCGAGTAGCTGGGACTACAGGCATGCACCACCATGCCCGGCTAATTTTTTCTATATATATTTTTAGCTGTCCATATAATTTCTTTCTATTTTTAGTAGAGATGGGGTCTCGCTCTTGCTCAGGCTGGTCTCGAACTCCTGAGCTCAAACGATCCGCCCACCTCGGCCTCCCAGAGTGCTAGGATTACAGGCGTGAGCCACCACGCCCGGCCTAAAATTGCTTATTTGAATGTTTCCTATTGTACCCAACAAACTTTTCTTAGTGCTTATTTTCTATCACTATATCATTAATCATCAACTATTTATTCAAAGACCAATACAGATGCGCCAAATCGTCAGGGCAAGCTGTATATGATCATTTCCATTGTCAAGTGACCATTGGTAAAAGTTATTATTTGAATGTTTTCCCTGTGATAAGTGTCAGGGTCCCCCTTTTATTATGGAAAATGATGCCCTTTGGTATATTAAGGAGACAGGGTAGATTTGGCTCACAAGATCTTGAGTTATGTGAAGTGCACTATTCCGTACCTCCCTGCTTTACTCATAGGTTTCCCTAGATTGGAAGTAACCCACTCCCAATCCCTAATTCCTATCTTTGCTATATGGAGAAGAATGTAGTAATCAATTCAAATCATACCTCCTCTGATAAGGTCCCTTATAACTCATTTGAAGATGAAGAAAGACCAATAGCCTGAGAATCATAAGATCTTCCCCAGTTGCAAAGGAGCTTGCCTGTAATTTTCTCATTGAAATTATGTAATTACCATATTCTTTACCTACTGTCTCAGTGTACACTGCTTCTAAGTAGAAGACTAAAACATATACTCGAATACCTTTCAATCACATAAAGTCACATTCTTGTCATTCCAGGTCAAATCTGTCGATGGTGTATCCAACATTGGCAGTATTGTTAGGAAGTGGAATGGTTTGGTATCAGCAATGGCAAATGCTGACCACTTTGACATTCACTTCCCATTGGACCTGGATGTGAAGATGAAAGCCATGATTTTTGGAGCCTGCTTCCTCATTGTAAGTCTTTTTCTTTCTTTTTTTTTTTTTTTTTTTTTTTTTTGAGTTATCCTAAGAGAGTTATTCTTTCTGATGAGAAGCAGTGTAGTATAGTAGAAAGGGAATAATCTTTGAAACTAGGCCAACTTCTCTCTGTGCTACTTACTAGTTACATGTTTTGCCAAATGTTTAACACTTGCAAGCTTCAGTTTCCTCATCTGTAAAATGAAGATGAAAATACATTTTTCTGGGTTATGAATATTGGTTGTCATATGAGTAAAATGGCCAGGAGAGTGCTTAGAAGATAGGCATCCAATGGGTGTCACTGCATCTATCATTCTCATTGCTTAAAAATGCCTGTCCTGTGACTTGCTAATGACATAACTCTAAAACTGATATCCTTTCCCATCTTTCTTACTGCCTTTCTCCCATTGTGTACCTTGGTGTTGTACCATCCTTCGATTGTCAAATTTTTCCTCCTGTTAATGATGAAATTTAGTTAATTGGTACTGAAAATAGAAAGCCAACAGTTTCAAGTTTGTAATTGCTGCTCTTCACATTAAATTGTCTTCAAAGAGATCTCATTAGATTTAGTTGTTTTTAACTGGAATGTGAGGTCTCCTCATAAATTATAAAGGATAATATTGTATGGATTGCACCTAATTCATATATATGTATGTAGATAGATATATAGATAGATAACATTCTTCTTCCAATTTCAGGATTTCATGTATTTTGAAAGATCTCCACCACAACGTTCATCAAGATAAAGGGATGCAGCAAATCATCAATTATGGTTAATAAAGAAAAATTAGAAAGTTAATATAGGCTTATAGACAATCCTCAATTATTTGCAAGTATATTTTCTGCTTTGCAGATTTTTGTTATTGAGTATTAACTTTAACAGGTAGGTTGAGAGTCTGAATGAAAGAAAGGATACAATCTAAACATGTGTTTCTGTTCACTTGGTAGACTAGGAGTTCATCCTGAAAGCCTATGAGTCCTACTTAAAATACTATAAACACTTAAAACACTATAAACATGAAATAAGGGAAAATGAATCCCTAAGCTCTCACATTAATAGGTAGTAAGATGGTGGGCTCTTTAGAGCCATCTTTGTTGAGATAAAATAGCATGTCGTCTATCTTTAATCCTCTCCTGTCTCTCTTCTGCATCATGTCCTTTTACTGAAGACAAGCTTGATTCCATGTGAAATGAATGATACTCTTCATCTTTAAAAACAAAAAGAAAAGCAGACAGAAATATTATGTTTTATGGTACAAAGAAAGTTTACTTGGGCACATGTATCAAAACCTCATTCTACAAAATTTATAAAAGGTTCACTGGGAAATTTGATTTTATTACAAAATAAAACATGTATTTTTTTTAATCTTAAGGCTTATATTTCCCATGCCTGTTCCCTACCTTGCTGGCATGGACAATCAGGAGCTGCCTGTACATGAAGGCAGGATCAGACTATCAGGAAAGGAGCTGACCAGAGCCACAGTCAGTGATCTCTGAGGAAATTAGAGATATTAGTGTCTTTATAAGAAGCTTGCATTTAATACATTTATACATAATACATTTAACACATAATCTCTTTTGGTCACAGATGCCTTATATATAAAATATGTATGACTGAATCTCTAAGATTTTTCTATTGTACCTGTGTGTCTCATTTCATGTGATACAGAAGACATAATTGTTTTTTCTTTCAAGAAGATCCCTGGTAGTCATCATACTGTTCTAATGACAAGAACTGGAGTTATGTTTTTAAATTTTGAAATGTGACATTTTGTGTAGCAGTTTATAAAAGCAAAAGCCACAAATTCTGATGTGATTAATAATGCTTTGCTGCTTTTTATTTACATGATAAATAAATGTGTATCTACACAAAGTAACAAAACACAGCAAATATGCTACTTCTCTGAGATCCAAAGCTTATCAGTAAACATTATATAAGACCAAGAATAAAGTATCCATTGTACTTGTTTGTACGAATTAATTAAAAGCATAGTGTATAAGTGAATACACTGTGATTAACTTGCCTCTATTGTACCTTAGCTTCCTACCTGGACATGGACTGTGTTTCTGTGTGTGTGTGTGTGTGTGTGTGTGTGTGTAAGATGTTTCTTATAATTTATCTTTCTTTAAAATATAATACCTGTACTATATTTTGTAATACAATTTACATTATTATTTGTATATTTCATAGTGGCATTTCATTGTATAAAATTGATCAGTTTTATTAAGAATGAACACCCAGTATGTAGAATGGGATGTATTCTTCATCTGCTCTTTATTACATAAAGAAAGACTCAGTGTTCTTAGGTGGAGTTATTCTGAGATAAGAGCCTTAGTCCACAGTTCTTTTTGAAATGAAATGAAGGTGCTCCAATTTTAAATTATACTCATCTTTTCATGGTAAAGTTGTTTAACTCAGTTTCTTGTAATGTTCATTTTTATATGCTGCTACTAGCTTTTTCAAAAAGGTGCAAAAGCTGCTTTCTAAAATATTAATTGCCTTACATTTGAAAATGCAATTGCAATCTTAAACAGACATATGCATTTCCTGTAATGATATGTGATATTTAATATAGAAAAAAACAAACAGTATTCAGGAAGTTTATCTATATAAACTTTTTATTTTTACTTGCCTAAATGCCTGTATTCCAAGATTTGCTGCCTAACGGTCAATATGCACATGTATATATTCAGCATAAGACGTGACATTTAAAAATTCTGTTTAAAGTTTTGTGGTATTAACATGTCTCCTGTCTCCTACAGTTACAATTTATCTTTCTTAAAAAAATAATATCATGTGCCATATTTTTATAATACAATTTACATTATAATTTCTCTATTTCTTAGTGGCATGTCATTGTGCAAAATTGAAAAACAAACAGATGTTATTCTCTGAATTTTGTGTTTTCATGATTTCTTATATTGCTTGTGGCTTTTAAATAAATATGATATGGTTAATAGTAAAATACTGTTTAATTTTTTGACTTGTGATTGAGTCTTTGAATACTTTCTTTCTAAAGGAATTTGAAGTAATTTTTTATTAATTATTAGGTTTATTCAGAGCCCTTGCTTTCTTATATAAATTTAATACCATTAAAGTCATTTCAGTCATGTTGCTTAGTAGTAATTAGTTTTCTTTTATAACCAACTTATTTATAAATGCTTATTTCTAATCCACTTTTAAAAGATGGATTTAAATTTCAAGTACAATTTTAGTGTCTGTAAATCATGCAGGAAGGCTGCTAGGATTTGTAACTCTCGTGAAGGATACATTTTAAAACAATTTTTCTAAGTGATCAGATTTCCAGAAATTATACACAAAAGCAGGTTACCAGATTCATTTACTGAGTTTTCCAACCAACTAGATGTTAAATTTAGTTCAAGTATACAATAAGCAGAGTGATTCCAGGGTACAATATCTTGCCCCTATTGGGCCATCTGGCTACGTTTTAGTTTTTTTTTTTTTTTTTTTTTCCTCCCAATGTTCAAGGTTTGACTTAATTTATATTCAAAGATACAAACTTGGGAAATGCAAGGTTCTGAATTTAACAAACTAATATCAAATTCAGCTGTTTGGCTACTGATAGCTAATGTTTAAAATAGATCTTTTTCCATAACTTTACAGAATGCATTTCCCATTTGCCTCGAGGCCTCTTAAATTGTAAGTCTCAGAAAAGAAAAAGGTGGCACGATAGTTAGACTCCAGTCGAAGCAGCCTAATATGCTACTTGATAACACTTAGAATGGTTAATAATAGCACATGATAGGCATTCACTCAGTATCTGCTAAATAAATGAAAATACAGTAGGTGCATAGATTTTTGAAATATTTATTATTTCAGTAATAGCAATAGCAATCAGTAATAGTAATAGTAATCAGTAAAACTCTTTACCATCCTTTACACTATTTCCTTCCATCAATACTTACTTTATTGAGCATCTACTAAATTCAGGCACTAAGATATTTCTGTATGCAAAGGGAAATACAAGATGAAAAATACATAACTAGTACTCTCTGAGGCTCATAGGTTAGTGGATGGGACAGACTTATAAACAAAGAAATGCATCTTTGAGGACTACAATGAACACATGCTCAATGGGTGTTGGTACATCCAATAGAGGTCATGTCATTAGCACCATCTCAGGTGCTCTATGATTCTTTTTGTCCCATTTAATCAGACACCCAAAGCAGACTGGTTGTGTCATGTGCCCAGGGAAATTTCCTGGTACTGCTGGAGGCAAATAAGATGCACTTTGTAGCCACGCCTGCAAACTGAATGCATGATAGGTGCAATTGAAAAGGTCAATTTAGCAAACTTCATCAAGCAAAGAAGGAAATAATTGTTTATTACAGAAAACCATGAGTCCAGGACAATATCTGGTATATCTAAGATGCTTAATGAATATTTGTGAAATGAATTAAAGGAAGTCCTAATATGTGTATGACACTGTGCTAGGTGTTCAAAGAGAGAATTGAACGTGTAGTATTCTATCTCTCAGCAAAGACAAAGCAAGTAAATACATAATTTCAACACAAAGCTAGTTATTATTGTATAAAACACAGTTTTTGTTTAAAATATATATTACTGGATTCTCACAACTACATCATGAGGTAAATGTCAATTGCATTTTTCAGAGAAAGAACAAACTTCAAGACGGGATAGTAATGAGGACATGGGCTGCTGAAGAGTTTCTTCCCCTGTTGTAATTGTAATAAAGGAAACTGAGGGTTGGATAAAAGTTGAGGAACATGAAAGCTCCCTAGAAGAGGAAGAGTGGAACAGGTAGCATTTAGTTAATGCAAGGGCTTGTAGAGCTTCCCAGCCTCAGGTGTGCAACCAGAAATCTGCTGAGGCCTATTATCCTAACCCTGTGTTACCCGGTGCCCAGAGTGGGTTGGTGGAGAGTGGTGTGTGTGGCAAGGGTGGGAAAGGTGCGAGGGGTGGGGTTATGGCGGTGTCTTTATATATAGTATCTAAACAAAGAGGTAAATAGCAAATTCCAAAAACACGTTCTGTAATTAGCTAGCATATGGTTGCCTGTTAAATTTTCCTGCAGTTCTTAGTTCTGCTGCTACTCAGCAAAGGAGGCTGTCATGTGAAATCATTCAATTTTGAGATGTGTAGTTGATAGGTTTACCTCAAGATTTAATTCTAGGCCAGATGGATACGCATCTGGGCATGTATGGAGAAAAACCAACCTAATCATGAGGCAGGTGGGATAATATAACTAATTATCTATAATAACAATAATGATGATGATGATACTAATAAAACTGGCTAACTCCTTTTAATGCATCCCATAAGCCAGACACTGGTCTGATTCTAAGGCATTTCTATATATTAACCCATTTAATTCTCATAACTCTATGAGATAGATTACTGTAATAATTCCCATTTTGCAGATGAGAAAATGGAGATTTAGCTACCTAGCTGTCCACAAAGCCATTTATTTGTGGCCGGTACCAGAGACTACACCCAAACTAAGCCACTATTCCTTGTTCTTTCATCTCTGTGTGATGTTTGGTTTCTTTGTATGTTACCACAGAAATACAGGGAAACAGAGATAGAGGAGAATGGTAGCATGTTACCTGAGGCGTTTTCAAATTTAGGATTATGGCTGGTAAACCCGTGAGGCTCCAAGGAGGTCTTGTCTGAGGGTAGACTGTCTTCAGAGAAGTTTTCTTTTGCTCCTGCTGGTGCCCCAGTGGTGTTATCCACTGAAGACAACTTTTTATGTTATACCTTAGTTTGGTATTACCCAAGTCATGTGTGTATTTTGAATATGAACCCCTAGATTATGTGGAAAAATTCTTATTTATAAATTCTCAGTGAACAATTTTTTCCCTACCTATAATACAGGTAAAACAATCAAGCTTTCTCTGTTTTTTGTTTACCAAGGAGTGAATTTTTCCCTAGTTCATCCTTTATACTAGACTGTGTCCCTTTAAGGGTTTCCACTTTCTTGGGGGTCTCTGTTCCAATAGTCCACTTTGCCTAAACCCAAAACCTCATTACCAGGTGATAATGAAGTTGGTGACTTGTTCCCTTTGGGAAGCTAAAGCACCTGGCTCCCAGCTCCCTCGGGGCATGTCCCACCCCATAGACTCAAGCCCATCAGCAGGTGCCATATTGCTTCATTCTTCCCTTCCCCTCCCTTACCCATGACTGCTGAGAGAGACAATTTAGCCACCACCCGGAGGCATCCACAGGGAACAGGAGCTTTCTTTTTGGGTCCCTGCAGTGGACTGAGAGGTACTCAGACTGTGAGCTCCCTACACACCTGTCCTCCGTGGTGCTGCTTACCTGGCGACTCCAGCAGAGTGGGGCAAACCCTGAGACAGAGAGACATTGATCCAGGTTGGGCACCCCATGGGTGACTTGAGACCAGCATTCTTCTCCCTGGCAGGGTCAAGGATTGATTTCTGGGGCCCAGGGGACAGGACTGCAGGCCAGATCCCATACACCCAGGTATCAATTGCATTGCCCAGGGGCACAGAAGGGATATTTGTGTACTAGTCTATTGAGATGTGTGTGCCTTCAGGGAAGATCAGAGTGGGTCCTAGCTGCAGCATGCTTGAGGGGCAATCCTCCTTCCACAGGAGGACCAGCTCCCAGGTCAGGCTGTGATCCCGAGCAGGGAAATTCCAGCTCACATCATAGTCAGGGAAGATCTGCTGGCTTGAGGTCCTGCCTGCTCTCAGAGGCCCATGAGAAACTGCAGAATAGGGGAGGGTGGAAAGGAGCGAGCCCTCCTCCTGACTGCAGTTCTCAGCCCCACGCTCATATGCAGACTTTTTGGCTGAGTGGAGCCACTTCAGCCCCATCTCTGGCAGCTTTGCCCAGAAGCAGAGAACAGACATTTGACCCCTGCTAACACCATTTGAGAAGCTTGAAGGCAGGTTCACCCAATCCAGCCCCACTCAGCCTCATTCCCTCACTTTCCCCTGCTGAGGTGGAGAATAAGAACACACCTGGAAGTCGAAGGGCACCACCCACCATCTGAGGCACTAGAGTGCCTCTCCAGAGAAATGAGAGCTGGTTACGAACCCCAAAAGAACATTGCAGCTTCCTCCTCCCATAAAGCACCACCTACTGACAGGGAGGTCAATTTTCATGCCCTTTTACTGCATTTTCTGACTCACCACACAGGGTGTGGTTGAATCTCACCCACAAGCATCACCTACTGGCTCAGAGATTAAACTGGGCATGTCATTATCTAAACAAAAATCCAAAGATAAGAAGCAACAGCTGCTCCAGATGGGGAGGAATCAGTGAAAGAACTCTGAAAGTATGAAGAATCAAACTGAAAGGACACCCCCAAAGGGAAACATCAGTTCTCTAGCAATGAATATCAACCAAATTCAGCACACTAAAATGACAGAAGAATTCTGAACATGGATTGTAAGAAAACTCGATGATATGCATGAGTAAATGGATACCCAACACAAAGAAACCACACACACACAAATAAAAATCCAGGACTTGGAGGAAAAATTCACTAAAGATATTGAAATATTAAAGAAAAATCAAACAGAACTTCTGGAAATGAAGAATTTATTCAAGGAATTACAAAACATGGTAGAAAGCCTCAAGAATAAGGGCAGATCAAACAGAAGAAAGAAGCTCAGAGATTGAAGATAACACCTTTCAATTAAACAAGTCAGTAACAGAGATAGAACAGAGAAATAAAAGAGCAAAGCCTACAAGAAATGTGGGATTATGTGAAGAGGCCTAACATGAGAATTATAGGCATCCTTGAGGGTGAAGAAGAAAACACACAAGTATTGGATACATTATTTGAGGATATAATGGAGGAAAGTTTCCCTGCACTTGCTAGAAATCTAGGTATCCAGGTACAAGAAGCTCAAAAGACTCCTGGGAGATTCATTGCAAACAAGAAGACACCACAACACATAGTCATCAGACTGTCCAAAATAAACCTGAAAGAGGTCCTGCTATGAGCTGTAAAGTGAAAGAAGCAGGTAACCTACAAAGGAAAACCCCTCAGTCTAACTGCAAACTTCTCAACTGTGTCCTTACAAGCCAGAAGAGACTGGGACCCCATTCTCACTCCTCTTAAACAGAATAATGCCCAGCCTTGCACCCTACAAAACTAAGTTTCTTATATGAAGGAGAAACAAAGACCTTCTCAGACAAGCAAAGACTGTGAGAATTTGTCAAGACAAGACCTGCCCTCTAGAAAGTACTCAGAACAGCATTACACACAGATCAGCACAATAAACACTCACTAGTGTAAAATCATCCAAAAGCTAAAGATCAAAGGCCAGATATTATGGCTCAAAAGAGCAAACAAAGAAACAAAGTTCAACTCAACAGGATGAACAGAAATCTGCCCCACTTATAAATTCTTTCAATAAATGTGAATGGATTATACTGTCCACTAAAGAGACATAGGCTGGCCAACTGGATAAATATATACAAGCCAAGTATCTGCTGTCTTCAAGAAACACATATAACCCACAAGGATGCATTCAGACTCAAGGTGGAGGGATGGAAATCAATATTCCATGCAAATGGAAACCAAAAGAAAGCTGGCATAGCAGTTTTGATTTCAGATAACTTAGTCTTCAGATCAACAAAGGTAATGAAAGACAAAGACGGTCACTATAGAATGGTACAATTCACCAAGAAGACATAACAATTCTAAATATTTATGACCTAACTCAGGTGCACCCAGACTCACAAAGCAAATCCTACTTGATCTAAACAAAATGATACAGAGCAACACCATAATAGCTGGGGACTTCAACAACCCTCTGACAGAACAGGACAGATCCTCTAAACAGAAAATAAACAAAGAAACAATATATTTACACAGAACTCTAGCACAAATGGGCCTGACTAACATTTACAGAACATTCTACCCCAAAACCACTGAATATACCTTTTTCTCATCAGCTCATTAGGCATTCTCTAAGACTGACCATATCCTAGGCCACAAAATAACAAATTTAAAAATTTGGAAATTATGCCATGCATCTTCTCAGACCATAGTGGAATAAAATTAGAAATCAACTCCAACAGAAACTCTCATCTATACACAAAGTCATGGAAATTAAACAACATCCTGCTGAGTGATTATGAGGTTAAGGAGGAAATTAACATGGAAATCAAAAGATTATTTACACTAAATGATAAAGGAGACACAAGTTATCAAAATCTGTGGGAAACAGCTAAAGCAGTCCTGAGAGGAAAATTTATATCCATAAATGCCTACATCCAAAAGATAGAGAGGTGACAAATCAACAATCTAATGAATCCTCTCACAGAATTGGAAAATGGTGAGCAAACCAACCCCAAACCCAGCAGAAGAAAAGAAATAACAAATATCAGAGCAGAACTAAATGAAATTGATAATAAAAAAACTATACAGAGGATTAATAAAACAAAAAGTTGTTTTTTTGAAAGAACAAACAAAATTGACATGCCTCCTGCTAGATTAATGAGAAGCAGAAAACAAAGGACTCTAATAAGTTCAATCAGGAGTGAAAAAGGATAAATTACAACTGATACCACAGAAATACAAAATATCATCTATGAATATAAAAACCTCTATGCACATAACCTTGAAAATGTGAAGGAAATTGACAAATTCTTAGAAACACGCAGCCTCCCTAGACTCAATCAGGAAGAAATAGAATTCCTGAACAGACCAATAGCAAGTGTCAAAACTGAAGCAGGATTAAAAAAACCTTCCTAAAAAGAATAGTCTCAGACCATATGATTTTACACTCGAATTTTACCAGACCTACAAAGAAGTGGTGGCTATGCTGCAGAAATTATTCCACAACATTGAGAAGGAAGGAATCCTCCCCAACATGTTTTATGAAGCCAACATCAGCCTGATACCAAAACCAGGAAAGGACACAGCAACAACAACAACAAAAAAACTATATACCAATATCTCTCATGAATATAGATGCAGAAATTCTGTAAAATACTTTATCCCAGAGATGCAGGAATAGTTCAACATATGCAAATCTATAAATGTCATTCACCACATCAATAGAAGGAAAAACAAAGACCAAATGATCGTCTCAATAGACACAGAAAAAGCATTCAACAAAATTCAGCACCATTTTATGGTAAGAATGCTTAAAAAAATAGGCATAGATGGGACTTACCAAAAAATGACAAAAGCCATATATGACAAACTCACAGCCAACATCATACTGAATGGGAAAAAATTCAAAGCCTTCCCACTTAGAACTGGACCAGATAACTTTGCCCTCTATCACCATTTCTATTCACCATAGTGCTGGAATTCCTAGACATAGTATTCAGACAAGAGAAGGAAATCAAGCACATCCAAATGGGGGCAGAAGAGGTCAAACTTTTGCTCTGTGCTGATGATATGATCTCATATCTAGAAAACCCCAAAGATTCTGATATGAGACTACTGGAGTTGATAAATTCAGCAAAGTCTCAGGTTACAAAATCAATGTCCAGATATCAGTAGAGTTCTTATACATCAACAACAGTGAAACTGAGAACCAAATCAAAGACTCAATAGCCTTCACAATAGCAACAAAGAAAACAAAATATCTAGCAATATATTTAACTAAGGAGGTAAAAGACCTCTACAAGGAGAACTACGAAACACTGAGGAAGAAATAGTAGAGGACATAAACAGGTAGAAAACTATAGCATGCTCATGGGTCAGGAGAATCAACACTGTTCAAATGACTATATTATCCAAAGTGATCTACAGATTCAATGCAATCCCTATTAAAATACCAGCATCATTTTTCACATACCTAGAAAAATAATTCAATGCTTCATATAGAACCAGAGAAGCTCTAATACAGTAAAAGCAATCTTAAGCAAAAAGAAAAATTTGGGAGGCATCAATTTACCAGACTTCAAGCTATACTACAAGGCCATAGTAACTAAAACAGCATGATATTGGCACAAGAACAGAGATATTGACTAATGGAACAGGTCTGAGAACCCAGATATAAAACCATCCTCATATAGCCATCTAGTCTTTGACAAAGCAGACAAAACTGACAATGGGGAAACAAATCCTTTTTCAATAAACGGTGCTGGGAAAATTGGAGAGTCACACGTAGAAGACTGAAACAGGATCCATACCTTTCACCTCTCAGTAAAATCAACTCACAGTGGATAACAGACTTAAACCTAAGGCATGAAACTACAAGAATTCTAGAAGAAAATGTTGGAAAAACTCTTTTAGACATTGGCCTATGGAAAGAATTTATGAAGAAGACCCCAAAGGCAATCACAGCAGTAACAACAAAAAACTAAATAAAGGGGACTGGATCAAATTAAAATGCTTCTGTGTAGTCAAAGAAACTATTACAAGAGCAGACAACCTTCAGAATGGGAGAAAATATTCGCATGCTACACATCTGATAAAGGGTGGATAACTAGAACCTATATAGAACTCAGGAAAATCAGCAAGAAAAAAAATCAAACAACCCCATTAAAAAGTGGGCAAAGGACATAAACAGAAACTTTTCAAAAGAAGGAAGACTAATGGCCATCTAACATATGAAAAAATGCTCAACATCTCTAATCATCAGGGAATGCAAATCAAAACCACAATGAGATATCACTTAACTTCAGTGAGAATGGCCTTTATCAAAAAGTCCCAAAACAACAAACATTGGCATGGATGTAGAGAGATAGGAACACTCATACACTGCTGGTTGTATTGAAAACTAGTATAACCTCTGTGGAAAGTAATATGGATATACTCAAAGAGCTACAAGTAGAACTACCATTTGATCCAGCAATACCATTACTGAGCATCTACTCAAAGGAAAAAAAGACATTCTATAAAAAAGACATCTGCACTCAAATGTTTATAGCAGCAAAATTCACAATTGCAAAGATGTAGAAAGAACCCAAGTGCCCAATACATAAGTGGATTAATAAAATGTGGTATATGTATACCATGGAGTTCTTTTCAGCCACAAAAAACAATGCTGATCTAGCATCTCTTATATTATCCTGGATAGAGCTGGAGCCCATTCTACTAAGTATCCCAAGAATAGAAAAACAAGCACCACGTGTACTCACCATCAAATTGGTATTAACTGATCAACACTTATGGGCACATATAGTAGTAATATTCGAGTGTCCAGCAAGTGGGAGGAGGGAGGAGGCGATGGACATATACACACATAAGGGGTGCGGTGCCACCTTCTGGGGGATGGACACACTTGAAGCTCTGACTCAGGTGGGGCAAAGGCAATATATGTAATCTAAACATTTGTACCCCCATAATATGCTGAAATAAAAATTTAAAAATCTATTACTCTCCTAGAAGTTACATTTTATATTCAAATAGCTTTTGATTATACTGCAGCTAGACTTCAGGTGTCCTTTAGCAGGAATGTTTTAAGATTAGTTCCAACATTGCCAGCAATGGGAAGGACCTGTTTTTAAAAACTGAACACAGTTTTTAGAATGAAAATTTCAGGGGAAAATGCTTTAATATAAATATAACAAAATAATTTTGGAACTCACAAATTATTACTATTTATTAGACTTAATTTACAGCTGAATCTTTATTTTCTATTTGAGATGACATATATTACCTTGATATCATCACATTATTGAATTTAGATTCTCTTGAAATATGTTTAATATTTCTGTTTTTAGGTAAAAGACATGCATTTGAAATGGTGCTAACTCTCCTGCAATCCAGTTTGGGGCATATTTGTTTAGAAAAATTGTAGGATCTTTTCTATAAACCATTTAAAAACACATTTGCTCAAATTGTCCTAGTTAAAAGTCATTAAACATAATTTAATTGAGTTTTAATTTTTTCCTTACAACATATAAAAGCAAACACAGTTAGAAATTAGACCATTTTTAAAACTTGATTTTTTAGAAAGAGGCAAATGGAAGATGCCTGAGAGAAGCAATTAGAGTATACAGAGTGAGAAAATATTTGTCTAGTTTTGCTGTCTTCTGTCCCCAGAACCACATTTCAGTAAACGGAATAAAACAATCTACAATAGGGGGCAGTATCAGCTCAAGGATTTCTTTATTTACGAATGCTCATTTTTTTTTTTTTTTTTTTCCTCCAAGAATTTGATCTTGGGAGTGGAAACCATGAATAGTAGACAAGAAAGAAGAAACTTGGGATGCTGAAGACTTCTTAGATAAAGTAGTGATACCACAGAGCTGCCATATGGTTCCTAAAGTATCCAATGACATACTTTCATGTAGGAAATAAAATATCTATCTTATCTGGATCTCAGTTATCTAAATCTGAACCTAACAATAAAAGATTTTATCTTCCAACACATAAGTCTTTTACATTTACAAACCATAAGATAGATGTTCATTTTCTAAAACTATGTCTAAGAGTTGAAAAATTTAAGTATAATAACCTAATTGATTTAAAAAATTTTTCTATCTTGGCATATTCTTGTCAGAGTATAAGCATACTTAGTTACTTGCAAGTACCTTCTTATAAAATGGCAGGTTGCTAAACTCAAATACAAATAAGAAAGAGTATCCTTCATACTGGCAAGTTCCCAGCCCACCATTTCTCTCCCCGTTTTTATTCTCAAATGAACCAATTTTGCCCTTCCATTTCCCCAAAATATAAGAGAACTTTCAGTGCACTGTGATTAGGCCCTGTCTCAGTAAAGGAATAGATGCATAGTCATTTTGCTCTTGAGTGACATAAGAAATACCACCAAAGAGGCTATATTATTTAAAATTCATTACAAAGATGTCACAAGACAGCTGACTAAAGACATTGAACTCCTACACTCTCTAGAAAGAAGGACCAAAATTATAAGTGGAAAATCATCCGTTGGATAGAATACCAAGGAGAAAACACTGGAGTCCAATGGACAGGTCACAAGAATCATCTGAAACACAGAAGGATGTAAGTCACTACTCAGTAGAGATCTGCAGGAGCCCAAAGGGACTCGGTATTGTGGAGAAAGTGTGAGAGAGTTTCATTGGTCCACATCCTTGCTGTAGAATGCTGTGATTTCTTCCATGGGAGAACTTCTCTATCCACATGAACCCTGACACTAGCATGATTTTGACCCCCCTGCCCAGGGCATCGTACTGGGCTGGGAACTCATTCTGGGTCACTTGCCTGCCACCCCAGTCCTGGGTGGCTCCGGCAGGGCACCACTATGAGAACATGCCATCTTGGGACTGCATCCTCCCTTGGGAACCACAGTCCATGTGTCTCCACATCATGGGAGTTCCCTCTGACATTCCTCAGTATCCACCTAGGGGGCTTCAGTGGCACAGCACTGGCTGGACTGGGGTACTTCAGGGTCCCCATTGCTCTAGCCCACAGGGAGTACCATCCCACAGGAAAAGGATGATGCAGCATGCCAAAAAGTCAGCTCTGGGGACAAAGGAAACTAAAGTGCACACTTTCCAGAGCCTGAGAGCTCCCTGCCTCACCAGCAGAGAGTGAATTCTCTTCTCACTGGCCGGGCAGCCTCTGTGCTCCAGATCATGGGTAGAGAATAAGACTTCTCCACACACCACTGCAGGCCCAGCCACTGCTGCTGCTACCAGGGGAAGCCAGGGTGCATGAGCCAGGGGGCTGCCTCACTAAAGACATGAGTGGTGACTATGACCCCACTGGTGGCATGCCGTCTGTCCCTGGGGCGAAGAGTGGGACCCCTCCGCCCCTTCTGAGAAGTGTTTTTTGAGGTTAATGTTGCTGAGAGCAGGACAGCCTGATAGCTGCATGTTTGGGCCTATAAGTGGTGTCCCCACACTGTAGTCACTGGCATCACCCACCAGAATCAACCTGCCACTGCTACTGGAACTCACACACTTGCCTGGTCCACCACTGCCACCACCTGCATCCAAGCAAAAACTACTACCTCTGCTGAGGGAGGGAGGGGCTCACAGTCCTCTCCCTCAGCTACTGGTCCCTTCTAGAAGGAGCCCACCATCCTTGGAGGCAAGTCCCTGGCACAATTACATCTCCCCCACTAGAGCATTTCAGTCACAGCCCACAGTCAGTCTGGTAGCTCTGCACACAGGTTAAGATGCCTACACCACTTATGCTGCAGCTTGGCCAGGGTGTGAGCTGGCATCTGGGCAGTTTTCTGTCCCTGAAGGAAAGAGAACATTGTTACTAAGGAGAGAGGCAGGTGCAAGCAGTGGGTGTACCACACAGCTTCAATGTCTGCTAACCTCATCAAGAGGGGCCTGCCCCTCTTGTTGCAGGCTCACAGTGCATCTGTCATTCTCCTGCCTGAACATTCTTCTTGACCAGGCAATGACCCTACCCTTCACTATCATAGCCAGAGCCTGAACTCAGGGAGGATTGAGGGCAAGTTTGCTACTCTGGTCTCATCCGGTACTCCAGGACTCAAGCACTCCAACCAGAGGCATGGGGACTGAAGATTACTTAATCTAGTCCACTTCTTCTTGCACCTGGGTACTCTCCCAGGGGTCATAGGACCAACCAACTCAAATTGCAAGCAACATGACCGTGGGTACCTACCTGCACAGCTGAAAGGCAGTGTACTTCTGACTCTACACTGAGCAGCAGAGGAGAAAAGATAAACAGTAAAGCTATCCGTCTTGAGCTGAAGGAAGAGATTCCAGATGGGGAAGAATCAGCATAAAAATTCTGGCAATATAATAAAACAGGCTGTTTCAACATGCCCAAATAGACTCCAACCAAAAGGAAATGTTTGAAATATCAAATATAGAATTCAAAATATGGATTACAAGTAAGCTCAATGGGATACATGAGAAAGTTGAAAACAAGCCCAAAGAAACCAAAAAAATAATTCAGGACATGAGTGAAAAATTCACTGAAGAGATAGATATTTAAAAAAAATAACAGAACTTCTGGAAATGAAAGAGTCATTTAGGTAGTTTTTGTAACAACAGAATAGAACAAGCAGAAGAAAGAATTTCAGAGCTTGAAGGAAAGTCTTTTGAATTAACCCAATCAGTAAAAAACAAAAAAAAGTAGCAAGAGAAATGAACAAATTCTCTGAGAAATATGAGATTACGTAAAGCACCCAAACATTAAAATCATAGGCATCCCTGAGGGAGAAGAAGAAAAAGCAAAAAGCATGGAAAACCTATTTGAGGGAATAATGGAGGAAAATATCCCTGGTCTTGTTAGAATTTTAGACATCTAGATACAAGAAGGTCATTTAACTCCTGGAAGATTCATTGCAAATAAGACATCATCAAAGCACATAGTCATAAGACTGGGCAAAGTTAAAGCAAAGGAGAAAATCCTACAAGCTAAGAGGTGAAAGCATCAAATAACTTATAAAGGAAAAACCCAGCAAACTAACAGCTGACTTCTCAGCAGAAAGCTCACAAGCAAGAAGGGAATGGGGTCCCCTCACTAGTCTTCTTAAACAGAATAACTGTCAGCCAAGAATTTTGTATCCTGAAAAACTAAGTTTCACAAATGGAGGAAAAACAGCCTTTCCCAGACCATGGAAATGCTGAGGGAATTTGCCACCACTAGACCTGCCTACAAGAAATGCTCAAAGGTGCTCTAAACACTGAAAAGAACAGCTGATACCCAGCAGTGTAAAAAAAACTCAAAAGTAAAAACTCACAGCTCTTACAAAACAGTAACACAAGGGAGAATAGAAAGCAAATGGTAACACTCAACATGATGACTGGAACAATTTCTCACTTATCAATATTAACTTTGAATGTAAATGACCTAAATGCCCTAATTACAAATACAGATGGGTGGAATGGATAAAAAGACACAACTCAGTATCTGCAGTCTCCAAGAAACCCATTTAACTCATACAGGATGTCAAAGACTCAAGGTAAAGGAGTGGAAAAAAATGTTTCATGTAAATGAAAACCAAAAGTGAACAGAAGTAGCTACTGTTATACCAGATAAAACATATTTTAAACCAACAACAGTAAAAAAAAAAAAAGACAAATATGGTGATTATATAACGGATAAAGTGATGCATTCAACAAGAAGATATAACAATCCTAAATATATATGCACCTAACACCAGAGCTACAAGATTCTTAAAAAAAAAAAAAATACTGTTAGACATAAGAAATGAAATAAACAGCAAAATATTAATTGTGGGGGACTTCAACACTTCAGTAACAGAAATAGATCATTGACTCAGAAAATCATCAAAGAATACTGAACTTAAATGGGACTCTAGAATAAATGGACCTACCAGACATTTACAGAACATTCTGCCCCCAAACCACAGAGTACACCTTCTCCTTATCAGCACATGGGACATTTTCCAAGATAGACCATATGTTAGGCCCCAAAATAAGTCTCAGAAAGTTTTAAAAAACTGAAATCATACTATGTATTATCTCAGAACACAGCGGAATAAAACTAGAAATCAATTCCAATAGGAACTCTCAAAACTATACAAATATATGGAAATTAAACCACCTGCTGTTGAATGATCTTCGGGGCAATAATGAAATCAAAATGGAAATCAAAAAATTTTTTGTATTGAATGACAATGGCACTATTAGCTATCAAAATCTCTGGAATACAGTACAAGCAGTGCTGAGAGGGCTGTTTAGAGCATGACATGCCTACATCAAAAAGACAGAAAAATCACAAATTAAAATCTAATGTCATACCTCAAGAAACTAGGAAAAAAAAAAGAACAAACTAAGCCCGCAGTTAGTAGAAGAAATAACAAAGATCAGAGTACAACTAAATGAAATTGAAACTAAGAATACATAAAAAGGATCAATAAAATGAAAATTTGGTTCTTTTGAAAAAATAAATAAAATGAATAGACCATTAGCTAGATTAACCAAGAAAAGAAGAGAGAGGATTCAAATCAGCTCAATCAGAAATGAAAAAGGAGACATTACAACTGACACCACAGAAATATAAAAGATCATTCAAGACTACTTTGAAAACCTCTATGCACAAAAACTAGAAATCTAGAGGAAATTGGTAAATTTTGGGAAACACACAACCCCCGAATCCTGAATCAGGAAGAAACAGTCATCCTGTACAGACCAATAATGAGTAGCAATACTGAATCAGAAATAAAAAATCTCCCAATTAAAAAAAAGCTCAGGACCAGATGGGCTAAAGTCTACCAGACGTACAAATAAGAACTGATACCTATCCTGCTAAAAGTCTTTGATAAATTGAGACAGAGGGAATCTTACCTAACTCATTCTATGAAGCCAGTATCATTCTGATAGCAAAGCGAAGAAAGGGCACACACACACACACACACACAAAAGAAGAAGAAGAAGAAGAAGAAGAGGAGGAAGAAGAAGAAAAGAAAATTACACACCAATATCCCTTATGAACATATATGCAAAAATCCTCAATAAAATGCTAGCAAATAAAACCCAACAGTACATCAAAAAATAATTCACCATGTTCAAGTGGGTTTTGTCCCAGGAACACAAGGGTAGTTCAACTCAATAATGAACAAACTGAGAATCAAATCAAGAACTCAATACCATTTACAATAGCTGCAAAATAAAATAAAATAAAATATGTAGGACTATACTAAACTAAGGAGATGAAAGACCTCTACAAGTACAACTACAAAACACTGATGACAGAAATGACACAAACAAATGGAAAAACATCCTATGCTCTTGGATTGGAAGAATCAATATAGTTAAAATGACCGTACTGCCCAAAGTGGTTTATAGAGTCAATACAATTCTCATTAAAATATCAGCTTCATTTTTCACAGAATTAGAAAAAACAATGATAAATTTTATATGAAATAAAAAGAGAGCTTGACTAGCCAAACAATCCTGAGCAAAAACAGCAAATCTGAAGGCATCATATTACCTAACTTCAAATTATTGTGCAAGGCTATAGCACCCAAAACAACATGACACAAAAATAGACATACAGATCAAAGGAACTGAACAGAGAACCCAGAAATAAAATCATATGCCTATAACCAATTTATCTTCCACAAAGCAGACAAATATATACACTGGGGAAGGAAGGCCCTATTCAATAAATCTTGCTGGGAAAATTGGGTAGGAACATGCAGAAGAAGGAAATTGGTTCCCTGTCTCTCCCCGTATGCAAAGATTAATTCAAGATATATTAATGACTTAAATATTAGACCTGAATCTATAAAAATTCTAGAAAAAATCTTAGGAAAAACTCTTCCAAACATTGGCCCATGCAAAGAATTTATGACTAGGACCTTAAAAGCAAATCAAGAAAGACAAAAATAAATAAATAGGACTTAATTAAACAAAAGAGCTTCTGCACAGCCAAAGAAATAATCATCAGAGTAAACAGACAACCTACAGAATGGGAAAAAATATTCACAAACTATGCATCCAGTGAGGAACTAATATCCAGAATCTATAAGAAACTCAAAGAAGTCAGCAAGAAAAAAACCAAATAACTCCATTATAAAGTGGTCAAGAGACATGAACTGACATTTTTCAAAAGAAGATATACAAATGGCCAACAAACATATGAAAAAATGCTCAACATCACTAATCATCAGGAAAATTCAAATTGAAAACATGAGATACCACCTTACTCCTGTCAGAATGGCCATTACTAAAATGTCAAAAAATAATATATGTTGATGCAGATATAGTGAAAATGGAACACCTATATACTGTTGGTGGGAATGTAAACTTGTACAACCTCTATTAAAAATATTATGGACATTCTTCAAAGAACAAAAAGTGGATCTACCATTTGATCCAGCAATCCCACTACTGGATATCTACTGAAAGGAAAAGAAATTATTATATTAAGAAGACATATGTAATTGTATCTTTATCACAACACAATTCACAAGTGCAAAGATGTGGAATCAACCTAAGTGTCCATCAACTGATGAGTGGATAAAGGAAATGTGGTATATATTTATACCATGGAATACTACTCAGTCATAGAAAAAATGAAATGATGTCTTTTGTCTTGGTGGAACTGGAAACCATTATTCTAAGTGAAGTATCTCAAGAATGGAAAAATAAATATCACATGTTCTCACTTATAAGTGGGAGCTAAAGGATGGGAATACACGGTCATACAGAGTGGTAAAATGGACTTTGGAGACTCAGGAGCAGGGAGGGTCAGAGCAGGTGAGGGGTCAAAAATAACCTATTGAGTACAAAGTACACTATTTGGGTGATGGGTACACTAAAATCCCTGACTTCACCATTATACAATTCATCCATGTAACAAAAAACCACTTTTACCCCCTAAATTAAAAAAAAAAAAACTATGGAGATAAGAAAAAAATTAGTGGCCAGGGGTTTATGGTGAGTGAGGGATAAAGAGTCACAGAACATTTTTAGGGTACTGAAATTACTCTGCATGACTACAATAGTGGATATGTATCATTATACATTTGTCCAAACCCATAAAATTTACAACTATAAGAGTCAACTCTAATGTAAATTATTGACTTTGAGTGATAATGATGTGCCAGTGTGGATTTACCAACCATAACAATCCATAACAATGTGCCACTCTCATGCAGCATGTTGATAATAGGGGAGGCTGTGCATTTATGGGGTTAGGATGTATACAAGAACTCTATGCCTTCTGCTAAATTCTACTATGAATCTTAAACTTCTCTAAAAAATAAAGTCTATTAAAAATAAAATTTATTCATCTTTATCCAATAGGATCTTTATTCTACTAGATTGTCCCAGTAAAATACACTTGTCCCCAGTCCAGAACATACTGTCACATCACATACTCAAATTCCTGTAGAGGCCAAGTGAGTGACACAGTGAGTTAGGACTATCAGAAACTGTGGCAAACTGGAGGCTACACAGAGTATCTAAAGGGAGAAGGTGATATTAATATTTAGCACCAACAGATTGTTCCATTGGAGCATGTGGGACTTTGATGCACAGATTACCAGTCAGGGTAAGCTAGATTATGCTGTGGTGACAACCCCAAGGTCTTAGCAGGCTATGAGAACAAAGATTTGTCCCTCACTTACACTATGTGTCCAATCCAGGCCGTAAGGACATGTCTATTCATCACAGTCACTCAAGGACCTGTGCTGGCAAAACCTCCATTGGGACCCAGGTTTCCATAAGTGCTAAGGCAGGAGAAAGTGGACATTGCAACTCAAAGACTGGTTCTTAAAGTTTCTGCCCAGAGGTAATACACCTCACCTGCAGTCACAATTTATCGGCCAAATCTAGTCACGTAGTCCAACTTCAAATGACTAGGATATGAAATCTTACCACATGCCTAGAAGGAAAGATAATAGTTTGTAAATAATACCAACAAGTTGTATTGTTCTGGGTTTTTTTTGTTTGTTTGTTTGTTTTCTACTTTTTCTTCAACATAGTGTGCAATCCAAAATATTATGTGGAATTTCCTACATATAAATATAGGTAGCTAGTTACATGTTAAAAACATGTCTATTGGATGATGCTTGCTTCCTTCTCATTTATTCTTTCATGTTTATCAGCTCCCATCTAGGATTTAGTTGGCAGCTGAGTAGAAGCAATGAAAGGTCTGGGAAGAAATAATGGATATAACACAGAGGTAAGTTGAAAAACACATAGATAGTTATGCCTTCCTATGCTTACTGGGAAAGCCACAGGCAGAAGTACATAAATTTTTACCTGCATCAAAATTTATCTGCCCAGAATGGTTAAAATTTAAAAGATTGAGCATCCAAGTGTTGGTTAGGATACAGAACAACTGGAAATCTCATAAGTTGTTTCAACCACTTTGGAAAACCATTTGGAAAGTATCTACTAAAACTAAACATATACTTATCCTATCACCTGGAAATCCCACTCTTAGGCATATTCTCAAGAGAATTGCATGGTTGCCAAAGGACATGTACAATAATATTCACAACAGCTGTATTCATAATAGCCTCAAAATGCAAATATAGATTATCTGGAATGAAACAAGCCAAAATGAACAAAATATGTACCCAATGATTCCATTTATATGAAGTTCAAGATCAGATACTACTAATATATGGTGATAGAAGTCAGAATAGTGGTCACTGGGATAGCATGACTGGAAGGGAACATGGGAACATTCTAGAGTGATAGAAATCTGTATACATCTGGTTTTGGATATGTGAGTATGTATATAATATTGAATAATAATTACATGCTTACTTAAGATTTGTGCACTTACTGTCTGCAAGTTAATCCTTAATTAGAAATGTTAAAAAGAATTTTCTTGCCAATTTCCTGATATTTACTGGAGATAGATCAAGAATTCAAGGGGATTCATTATATAATTCTCCACATTTTGGGAATGATTGAAAATCTTATAAGTTAAATAATAGCATGCTTAGTATAGGAAACACACAGATCAAGACTTTAACAGTAGATACCTCTGAAAAAGTAGAATTGGAAGAGTTCATTTTTATTTTAGATATTTCTGCATTCCTTGAATTTATAACAATAAATATTAATTTCATAATTTAAAAAATTGAAGGAAAGTGGAAATACTATTCCTATAGCTGGGAATGCCTTAGGATGTCATTTTTAGGCTATAATTTAGGGCTAACTAACCCTGAAGGAACATTAAAGTTTACTGGAAACTTTTCCTAATAACAGTGCAAGGGTCTTGCCCGTAGAGACATTGATTTAATTGTTCTGGCATGGGATCTGGGCATGAGTATTGTTTAAAAGTCCCCTTGGTGTTTGCTAGGTGTAGGGTAGGTTAAGAAACACTGGACATCAGTCACCAGCTCCTTGCAGCAGAAGCGTCATCTGGAATGCCTTGAAAAACTCTATACCTGGCTGAATCCCACAGCAACTGCACTGGCAGCTGGATGGAGTTCTCCAGGTGATTCTAATGTGTGGTCAAGTTTGAGAACAGCTGTTACTGCCTGAAAGCCTCCAGGAAACTTTCCCTTAATTTGCATGTAAGCCAATAAAATAAATTTTCTTGCATTCACCATGTGTTAGCCAATTTGCTAAGTGAAATACAGGATGCCAGATTAAATGAGAATTTCAGGCATCAATTTTTAGTAAAAGTGTGTCCCATGCAATATTTGAGACTTACACAAAAAAATTATTCATTGCTTATCTGAATGTCCCTGAAGGAAGTCAAATTTAATTGGAGGATTTTCTGTGTTTTCCTTTATTTTTATTTGTGAAATCTGGCAGCCCTACAAACAAAACAAAACAACGCAATGGTAGTCTAAAAATCACTTTAGAGCAATGTAGATTTCTTCTGTATGTAAAGTAGTCTTAAGGAGATTGAACATTGATGAGGAAACAAAGGGGAATCCCCTTGCTAATGGCCAATAAAACCTCCAAATATTCTTTAGTCATCTCCCTTCCCCAATAGTCCTAAGCTTTATTAACAACTGGCTCAGTTTCTTTGCTGTATTTTCTCACTTGACTCAACAAATAAGCACCTGACTCCCAAACTCCACTCTTATTACTTTTACCCCCACCCTTAATCCATTGTCCTTTTGACCAGTTAAATCTACTTGAGTTTTTACTAATCTTTTTTTCTGAACCACACAGAAAAGGTTCTACATCAAGAGAATGCACAGATGGACTAGCCAGGGTGTTTGTGTGCACATGTGTGTAGAATTCTTAGGATCGTTTCTCTATGTATCATCCTGCTTTCATTCACGTGGAAATGTAAGCTTCGGGGTATAGCTGTCATTGTTAAACTAGGAATTTAGGTAAATTTATTTCTTGACTTCTGCTTTCAGTGTCAGTTTCAAATTAAACCATAGAATTTCCTTCTGTAAATGGTGCATTGAAGAGAAAGAAGCACTATTATCTCTGTCAACTTGTAAACTCCATTTTCTAGAACCTCCACTAACCACACAAATTGCCACTACAGATAGCAAGTAAACAATAAGAGAACAACAAATGCTTAAATTGTGAGGAAGAATGTATCTGGTAAGTATGGGGTGTTTTCTACAGAGACATTGGGAGGTATTAGAAAGAATCTACTAGATTTCATGGGGCCCAGACTTTGGCTGAGGCCAGTCCAGCAGTCACCTTGCTAAGTGACTTTAAGCTAGACAGGAAGCTCTGTGCTCTTCCACTTCTACATCCTTAAAATGAAAGCCATAATGCCTGAAATGATTTGATAACTGTGGTATTATAAGAATTCAAATGAGGTAATATATATGGATAAGAATGGACCTTGAAAATTTAGCAGTTTTACTAGGCAAAAGAAAAGAAAGAAGTGTAGGAACTGGGCTTGTTTTGCTCTATGCAACGTAACTTAGCCAGGCTCTTGTATAGTCTTTCATGAGCTATCAAAACAAATGGACCCAGAAATACCCTTAAGGGATAAAAGAAATGTTTGGTTAGCAGACCAACTGTAAGCAACAATTTTTTTTTAAGGAAAAAGAAAAGATAAAAGTGCCAAGCCACAAGATTAGCCCCCTTGAGGCTCCTGGCATCCTAACTGGAGAGCATGGATTTGTTAAATAGTCATGTTCCCTTTCTTTGATTAGATGGAAGTATGAAGTCATCTGAAACTAAAACTGAGTCACAGACAAACTTTCGGGAAGATACCCAAAGTCTGAGTGGTAAAGTAAATGAATTGGGAAAAAATGTGTATGAATACCATGTTTCCACATGTCTATATTAGCTAGTTTAAAGTTCCCCTAGTGAACCAGAACCTAGTTCTGTTTTTAGAGTTCAAGGAGATTGCATTGCTTTGAGCTTACGTTTGAATGTGTGATCATTTGGATAAGCTCTAGTCTCAAGTGTACTATTACAGTTTTCATGAAGAATTAAAAAAAAAATAAACACCACGTTTAACCTTCCCAAAAAGACAAGGAAAGTAATATGAGTAAGCATGTTATCTATCTACAGATAACTCAAATGTTCAAATTTTAGACATAGTAAATTGTTCACAAACATAACTGCCCTCATATATCTTGTTAACAAGATATTTATTCTTAGTAGGTACTTACTTGTGGTGAGGCTGGTGAGAGAAATCTCCTAAGGTCTCTTTCGCTAATACAGTTTTGGAAATCATCTTTTAGAAATGACTCTCTACTCCCTAAACTACAAAACCCATTTTGTACTGTAAACTCTACGCTTCAGTGGAATCACTTACCACCTTCACACACTTATCTCACATCCACTTTCATAGACTTACCAAATTGTTACTCTCCTCTGAAAACCTCTAGTGGCTTGCCATTAACCCACAAAGCAAGCTTTGTTTCCTCAAAAGGCCCTAGATCACTCTTCCCGTGTCTTAAGGTAGCTTATTCCTTTTCTTCACAGGTCAGAAAGGCATGCCCTGACCCTGATATCTAAAATATTTCCATTCCTCCAAGTCATTCTCTCTTTTGTTTCAGCACTTAACACCATCAAAACTATAATTTGTATATTGTTTATTTATAAGCCTTGAAAAGGCAGAGGTTTTGGGTGCCATGTTTACATTCTATTCTTACTGTCTACAACAGTGACTAACAAGAAGCAGGGACTAAGTTAATGTTGGATAGATGCCATTAAGTATAGGCAAAATAATATCATGGCCTCTGTGAAGAAAATTTCAAAAGAGGAGTTTAAAAAGAATATAGATGAAAATAGCATCATTAGAATAATTATGTCTCTAGCTATGAGGCAGTGATGCTAGCACTGGGGAAAGGCTGCAAATACAGATCATCATTAGCAGAGAGGTGTGACTGCACAGAGACCATAGTAAATCAATTGCTTGCAGACTTATATCAAAACCCAATCAGTGAGTGGCAAGTGACAATTAAGCTGCATCTGGTGGCAGGCTTTGTAGTGGCAAGTGAGCATCTTACTTCAATTGTAAAGCTGCATCTGATGGCAAGATTTATAGTGGAAAATGAGTTGATGTACTTCAATTGTACAGCTGCCTCTGGTGGCAGGCTTTAAGTCAGAATCTGGCACTTATTTTAGTCCATGTATACCCCGCCCATTGTTTTATTTGCCAATTCCATCCGCGCCTCTTTCCCACACTGCACACTTGTCTCAGTCACAGTTTTGGTAAGCCCACCAGCTAATCCTAGCAAAAATAAGTGAAAAACAAACATAACAGGAGAGCTTCTTTGAAAATGGGAAGAGACCCGATGAGACAGCAGAAGACTCTAAGACTGCCAATAAAATGAAAGCTGCATTTAAAAGAAAATACCAAAAGTCCTACTTGAATTACAGTTTCATTGCAACAGGTGATTCATTCTCCAAGCCCATTTTGCATGATATGTGGTGACTGGCTATCCAATGAAGCCATAAAACCTTCAAAACTGCTTTGCCATGTGAACACCAAGCAACCTGCATTACAAGACAAGCCTTTAGAGTTTTTCAAAACAAAATAAATGTGAACGTGAAAAACAGAAGCAATTATCAAAGGCCACAATTTCATCAAATATGTCCGCACCGAGAGAATCATTCTTAGCGGCTAACCCATTACTAAGGCTAAGAAGTCCTTTACTATTGTTGGAGAGTTAATCCTGCCTGCTGCTAAGGACATTTGCTGTGAACTTTTAGGAGAGGCTACAGTTCAAAGGGTGGCATGTGTTCTTCTTTTGGCTACCCCTGCAACTAGACGGATTGATGAAATAGCAGAGGATACTGAAACACAATTGTTAGAGAGGATTAATTAGTCACCATGGTATGAAATCCAGGTTGACGAGTCTACCAGTGTTGACAAGGCAACAGTGCTTGTTTTTGTGTGATGTACTTTTTTCAGGAAGATGTGCATGAGGATATGTTATGTGCACTTTTGTGCCAACCAACACCACAGCTGCAGAACTATTCAAGTCTTTGAATGATTGCATATCAGGAAAACTGAAACGGTCATTTTGTGTTGGTATATGCATGCATGGAGTGGCTGGCACGACTGGACGGCTTTCTGGTTTCACTATTCAGGTCAAGGAGGTCGATTCTGAATGTGAGTCGACACACATTCAGTGTGTGTCTTCCATAGAGAAATGCTGGCTAGCTGAAAAATGTCACCTGAACTAAACAATATTTTGCAGGATGTGATTAAAATTATCAACCATATTGATGTACATGCCCTTAACTCACATCTGTTCACACAACTTTGTGAGGAGATGGATACAGGGCACACATGTCTCCTCTTATGCACAGAAGTGAGATGGCTTTCTAAAGGTAGATCACCGGCCAGAGTTTTTGAGTTATGAAATCTGCTCCAGAGATTTCTTTTAGAAAAACAGTCACCACTGGCAGCACATTTCAGTGAGACAGAATGGGCCTAAAAACTTACTTGTGTGATACATTCAACCTGCTCAATGAACTCAATCCGTCACTGCAGGGGAGAATGACAACCATGTACAAGTTGGCAGATAAAGTGACTGCATTCAAAGCCAAACTGGAATTATGGGGGCAATGAGTCACATTGGGATTTTTGACATGTTTCAAACGTTAGCAGAGATTTTGTAAGAGACTGAGCCAGGGCCTTCTTTCTCCCAGCTGATGCATGATCACCTATTTGGCTTTCAAAAGAGTTTGAACATTACTGCCCAATCACAAAAGATCCCCAAACTAGGAAGGAATGGATGCGTGACTTATTTGTAAATAAGGCAGGTGAAGCAACTTTGTTCATGCTAAAACAGGATCAACAGCTTGAGATCACAAATGATGGTGGCCTTACACGTATGTTTGAGACAACTTCAAATCTCCATATGTTCTGGATTAAAGTCAAGGTGGAATATCCTGAGATTATCTCAAAAGCACTGAAAAGCCTGCTTCCATTTCCAACATTCTATCTTTGTGAAGCAGGATTTTCTGCAGTGACAGCAACCAAAACAAGATTATGGAGTAGACTGGACATAAGAAACACACTTCAGGTGTCACTGTCTCCCATCACCCCTAGATGGGACCATCTATACAGGAAAACAAGCTCAGGGCTCCCACTGATTCTGCATTATGGTGAGTTGTATAATTATTTTGCTATATATTACAATGTAATAATAATAGAAATAAAGTGCACAATAAATGTAATGGGCTTGAATAATCCTAAAACCATCTCCCCCATGCCCACCCCAGTCCGTGGTAAAATTGTCTTCCATAAAACCAGTCCCTGGTGCCAAAAAGGCTGAGGACCACTGCCTTAAGTGGCCAACTGTGCAACATGGGGTCATCTCAATAGTTTCTGTAAAAGATGAAATGGTTAGGGCGGTAACTTTTCCTTATCTCCTTTGCTGCTGTTACTGCTGTATCAGGAATGGCACATTGATGGAAGATGACAGAGTCTGTTTAATAGGGCATAAGCTTCGTCGTAATTGAGCCTATTCGTTATAATTGAGCCTTTTACCTTAGGTTTATAAACTGGAGTAATTAGTGACTTTGTTACCTTCTGGGTTGGAAAGTCTTTTTCAAATTGGTAAATACTTAAAAAGACAATAATAACAACAAAAACTCTGGCAGGTTGTTGGCACTGGACAGAGAAACTTAGACACAAGGGAGCCCTTTCAAGACTAACTTAGCTGACTTAGCAGAAGTAAATAAAGCTGAAATGTAAATCTCTTCAGAGTTGGATGCCAATGAAAAGTAACCCAATTCTTGAGTTGAAAGACAGGACATGAAACTGATTATATAGCATGATTGCAATGTTCCTTCACATACATGCTCACATACACACACTACACATAAATCACAAACATCCACAGACACAGCACTAAAAGAAACACATCAAAATGTAAAATCTGGTTACTTCTGGGTGGTTGGATTATAAGTGATTGAATTTTTTTTGTTTCTATTGTATTTTTCATTTTCCTTCCAAGATTTTTCATTCAATCTCTTCATACCCAGCTCTGTTACCAAAGAAACTTTGATCCTTCTCATGCCCAATCCAGCTTAGTCCCAAACTTTTCAAGTTTACCTCTGACTCCCAGGACTCTGAAGCCTTTTTTTGCTTTCTTCTTTGTTCCCCATGCTGGGTCTAAGCTCACAGGATTAAATTGTTCTTTACCATAAGTTCTAGGAATAATTTCCTTGTCTGGAACTCAGGCAGCTTTAAAACAAGGTCACAAAATTATGTGACACTACTCCTATAGAGAAGTGGGGTCTTGTCCCCTACCCTTGAATACAGGCAGTCTTGTGACTGTGACTGTCTCAACCAGCTAAGTATGGTGGGAGTGACACTACGTGGCTTATGAAGCCAGGACATGAAGGGCAATGCGGTTTCCAGCTTGTTTCTGGAACACTCCTGCTTAAAGTCCTAAGTCATTTTGTGAAGTATGAATACTTTGAGGCTGCCATGTTGTGAATTCGCTGAAGTTCTATGCAGAGATTGTGTGTAGGCACTGAGCCCAAAAGTGAGAGTGACTGAAACTTCAGATGATTCTGGCTCTGTTGTGTTTCCCTCAGCCTTTGAATTTTCCCAGCTGAGACCCCAGATGTGGAGAAGCAGAGTCAAGCTGTTTGTACTGTGCCCTGTCTGAATTCCTGATGACAGAATCCACCGGATTAATAAAATATTTTTTGTAAGCTGTACTACCAAATTTTAGGGTAATTTGTTACACAGCGATAGCAACCAAAACAGGAAATTTGAACCTAACTTGAGCCAGACTTCTCACAAAGGGCTGGTCAGCTATATTTCTATGGCCCCGGAGCCAAATGCAACTATTCTGCCAGGCTGACATAATGCTTTTCTCAAATGTTCCATCAACTCAAGGAGCCTGAAGGAGAAACTCTTTCTCCTGTTACAGGGATGCTTAAGGAGGCCCTAGGAATAGAGACTTCTCTCAATAAGTCATAGCCTTCCCTTAATAAGTCATATGCTTCACCTACAAAACTTTTGGAATCTGGGATTAGAGGACTCATTTAATTTACTCTTCTAAATTCTAGACATTTTCCCACTTCCTAAAAAGCATGAATTAGCTTGTCTCCTGGTCCTCGAATTTAGATTTAGCTGAAGATTCTAACCTGAGAATTTTCTTTAGTCAGGACCTAAGGCCACATGTTCCTTGAATCTCAAATGCCAGAAGAGAAGACAAGGTGAAAGTAGAGAACATGAATATGAATTGAAAGCACAGGAGAAAATTAGAAGAACTAAAGGAAATGTAAAAAAGAATTATCACTCTTGGTCATTTCCTATGTGCCAGTATGTTACATGTATTATCTCATTTCAACATAACAGCAGTCCTGATCCTTTTGTAGTTCATAAGTGTGAGATTGGGTTTTCATGCGTATGTGTGAGATGTGGCTCCCCTCTCCCTCAAACCTGGTTATGACGTCAGCACATTACCCATCTGATGCGAAAAAAAAAGTCCTAATGATATAGGTATTTTTGTTATATCCATGGTAAATGAAGGCACATATTTTTCTCAAGGTGGGCAGAGCTCATAGTCATACAAACTAATCTGACACCATATTCTTCTCCCTTAATCTCTAGCCATATTGTCTAGAAATAATCAAAACTATTTTTATAACAATATTAAAGTATAATTTGCCTATTTTGCTCTCATTGTCTCACAAGTATGGGGTGGAATTTTCCACTGTATATTTGGAAGATCTGCACAACTCAGTAAGTCAATATATTCCAAACTTCCAATGTTACAAAATCATACATGGGTAAGAAAAAAGGTCCATTTAAAGTATAAGATATATTAATAGATTTGCATGTACCAAAGTACCAAACATTCATTGACATGGTTTCAGATTACACATCACAACTAAACTTTCAGAAACTACCCTTTTTCGAATTTTGGTGTGTCATCACAAAAGACTATCCACAATTATCTGAAAAAGCTATTAAAATAATCCTGTCCTGGCCGGGCGCGGTGGCTCACGCCTGTAATCCTAGCACTCTGGGAGGCCGAGGCGGGTGGATTGCTCGAGGTCAGGAGTTCGAGACCAGCCTGAGCAAGAGCGAGACCCCATCTCTACTAAAAATAGAAAGAAATTATATGGACAGCTAAAAAATATATATAGAAAAAATTAGCCGGGCATGGTGGCACATGCCTGTAGTCCCAGCTACTTGGGAGGCTGAGGCAGTAGGATCGCTTAAGCCCAGGAGTTTGAGGTTGCTGTGAGCTAGGCTGATGCCACGGCACTCACTCTAGCCCGGGCAACAAAGCGAGACTCTGTCTCAAAAAAAAAAAAAAAAAAAAAAAAAAATAATCCTGTCTTTTTCTGCTACATATTTTTATGAGGCTTGATATTTTTCATATACTTCAAAAACATCACAACAGATTAAATATAGAAGTATGAGTATAGCTGTGTTCTATTAAACCAAATATTAAGGGAATTTGTCATTCTTTTTACTAAAATTTTGTTATCAAAAATAGTTTTCATGTTATTTATGTTAACATGTTAACATTATCTTAAAATCAATGAATATTATTAAGTGTTTGTTTTAATTTTGAATATGGCAAATATCAATGACTATAATCTACACAAACAAAAGATCTTTGGGATCTTTAATAATTTTTAAGGATGTAAGGTGTTTGTAAAACCAAAAAGTTTGAGAATATCTGTCCTAGAAACTGGGTGGATGGATAGGTGGATATGTAAGGTCAAAGAAGTGGGACTTTTGCTTTTATTCTAACAGAAAATGTAATATTAAGTGATTAATATTCTTTTAATATTACATTAATATTACATTCTTAAGTGATTTTAAGAAAGCATAAGGAGGGAGAGGTGTGGAGGGTACGGCAGACAGAGCCACTGATAGGATAGGGATGTGTGAGGTTGCATGTGACTGGATCCAGAGCATGGGGTGGAGAGACCTTCCTGGAGAGTCACTGATGGCAACAAATGCAGGTGCATCTACGGTTGGACCAATGGGAATAGGGAGGGAAGTTAGCTCAAAGCTTTAATTTATATTGATGGCTTCCACTTTTTATATTAAGGACAAGAATTCTTTTGAGATTGAGATTATGGGTTGGATACTCAGGAAAGAGGTAAAGAAATGCACAAGCCATCACAGACACAAGAGAGAAAGCTTCCCAGGAGCATATAGGCCTATGTGGGCAAAGGTCAAAAATGAATTCTTGAATTCTTGAAATTTCCCATGAAAGAACTTAATAGTTTTTTGTTGTTATTGAATATTGTTCATTCAGATTGTACTTAGCTCATGTGAAGAGCAAAAAATGAGGAAAAGTTTGTCTTATAAAAATGATAATAATTACTTGGAGTTAGACATCTTAGGTAAATCTCATTAAACTGAACATAAAAATTAACGGGTACTTTTTTATTTAGGAAAAGTTACTATCTATATTCTTCTTCATGTCCATGGTTGATTAAAAGCAATGTGACTATCTCTAATGTAGGATATGGCTTAAAAGTATAGAGCAAGTTTTATGCTATTTGGAAGGTTGGAAACTCACACTTGATCAAAGATCTCTCTTTCAAACTAGCATCCAAAGTTCCCTAAAACAAAATTGCATTGATATATCTTTAAAAATAAGTGTTGGGGGCCGGGCGTGGTGGCTCACGCCTGTAATCCTAGCACTCTGGGAGGCCGAGGTGGGCGGATCGTTTGAGCTCAGGAGTTCGAGACCAGCCTGAGCAAGAGCGAGACCCCATCTCTACTAAAAATAGAAAGAAATTATATGGACAGCTAAAAATATATATAGAAAAAATTCGCCGGGCATGGTGGCTCATGCCTGTAGTCCCGGCTACTCGGGAGGCTGAGACAGGAGGATCGCTTGAGCCCAGGAGTTTGAGGTTGCTGTGAGCTAGGCTGACGCCACGGCACTCACTCTAGCCTGGGCAACAGAGTGAGACTCTGTCTCAAAAAAAAAAAAAAAAATAAGTGTTGGGCTCTATCTTGTTTCTGACTCAACCAAAGAAGTCATACTTCTCCCAAGAAATTCTATGAAAATATCAAATAATGCTATATAGACTTAATTCATAATTCAATTTGATTATAAACATTTTCATGGGGGCAGTTAGCTGGGAGTTGTTCCAACTATGAAGCAAGTGGAAGGCCTTGGTGTGGCTCTGGGCCTGCCACATGTCAGGGGCCCAGGAGGTGAGAAAAGGCACTTTCAGATGAGAACTCACTGGAGAAGCAGAAGATCTCCAGGAACAAAAGATGACCTGACACATCATTATGGAATCATCTTACTTTTCACATCAGCTACATCCCTCTAAAAGAGGCTAAATATTTTATTGCTGAAATGTGCAAAGCCATTATTGACACCATAAATGATCCCATATTGTATTAGCAGAGCCTTGTGATGACTCAGGGAAATGTTAAACCTCTGCCTCATGTTCCACAGCAACTTCTTCATGCTGTGAGAAGTGAGACTTCATTCGTGAGACCATACTCAAACTTTCTTCAAATGATGCAGCAAAAAGTCACATAATATTCCTTTTGTACATGGACATATGAAAGTCTCAGCAACCCCTGACAAGAAGTGTACACTATTGACTTAGACTGTCTTGATGGTGACTCTAGTGTACTGTGAGTACCTGGTTCTCAGTATCATGTTGCTCTGGTAGAACAGATCATCCACAGATTTATTTTACAATTGGAATATGTATGTTGGTTTCTTAATTAAATTTGGAAACTGGACATTTTAAATTTTTTGAAAGTATTTTCCCAAACTACTGCAAAGAGTAAATTAATGCAAATATTAAACAAAGGGGGGCACTTTGTGTGGACCTTTTCTCCTGCATAAGCATTTACAGTCTTCATAGAGAAAACACTGGATCGAGCTTAGACTAAGGAAAAACTGATTTCTGTTGGCTATAAAGATTATATGTTTTGAGAAATAGTTTTTGTTAAAACAGACACTGAATTTGAGCCACTATTGTCAAGGTTATGCCTTTCAGTTAAATTTCTTTGACTTAATACAAAACAAAATTTACACTTAGAATAATTTGAATACATTCCAAAGATTTCGGAATACACAGATGGAGTTACAAATCATGTGCTGCCTAGAAAAGCTGTTAGTCATATTATGTTTCATACTTGGATTTTAAGATATGGTGATGCCATTATATTAGCACTGCACATGTATATTTTATCATCCTACTCCATCTATCACAAGACTAACAAATGAACAGTGCCACTATGCACATTTCTATAGTTCTCACTGTCTGGAAATTCGTAATGCAAACTTACACATTCATAATAACCACATGGACTCCAATAGCCCTTAACATTAAACTGTGAGGATCGAAATAACCTGGGAGTTCCAGGCTTTTAATGAGAACTTTATGAGGAGTTTATAAAAGATTTAAATTATTTTATAATCAAGCTTTTAAATTTACACAAAATCTTAAATTTTAATCCTATTAGAAACACTCCTATCAAGGCTATCATCCAACTTAAAATCTTTCCCTTCCAGGTTTTTTGTGCATAAAATTTATTTGTACTGCAGCCACAAAATCTTCTGCTTCTAAATCTAAGAGAGTTTTCTGTAATGCATAGTGTTGCTTTATTGCTTACAAATCTTCTTGAAATTATGTGTGCAAACTATTTTAAATATAAATAGAAAATATTTTTATGCTATAAAACACTTTTTAGTACAGAAATTTTTGCACAATTAAATAAATAGAGGATGCTTTCCCATTTAAAAATTAAGAAATTGGTACCTCAACATTGAATGTAAACCTTACATTGGAAACAAATGCTACTTGGCAATGCTTTATTTGCTAAGTTGGATGCTTTACTGTATTATTCTTAATAGAATTAAGAATATTGCACATAAAATTTATTTACAATATTTATATCCATTTTAATTCTTGCTAATTATGATAACAGAAATCTCAGGAAAGTTATATAATTATACTTATGTAATTAAGTAGCTATTTCTGAATATATTTAGACAACATGTGTTGGATTACTGCCCACAATAGGGAGTCTAAAGCTGGTTCTGTTTCATTCTCTGTTCTAACTACGGGTCAAGCCTTTTTCCTGTGAGAGAGGGTTTTAGCAACTATTGAAAGAAAAATATCATTTCTTTAAAATATCTGCCATAATGAAAACAAACAGAATCTTATTTTAATTCCATTCACTTATGGAAAGAAAAAAAAAAAGAGATGAGTTTGTAGTGTCTTCAGATCATATTCAAAAGGTAGTGACCTCTCCAATCCATTCTCCACATGGCAATTGGGAAGATATTTTTCAACAGTAAATCTGATTATGTCTCTCTTGTATTTTAAACTCTTCAATGACTTCCAATTGACATTGGCATAAAGGCCAAATCTCCTCAGCCAACCACCCCTCCAACTCCACCCTGCTTCTTCAGTCCCATCTCCTCTCACATACCCCCTTGCTCACTACTGGTCAGGAATTTGTGTTTCCTCTCTGGTTTATGACCTTCAATTTCTGGAACACCCTCTCCCTAACTCTTCCTTTATCTACTGAATCTCATTCACATTTTGTTTAAACATTTTCTTATCACAGGACTGACTAGGCTGGCCCTCCAGCCACACCCACCCATATCCAAGTAGTTTGTGCTTCGTCCTTTCATCACATTTACCATGTTTGTTATTCCTTTTTTCATCATTGTATTCTGATAGATTGGAAGTTCCAGGAGGACTGGAAATGCTTCTGTTTAATCCAACACACTCAGTACTTAGGATATATGCAGTGTCCAGAGTTTTACAAATGAAGTAATACATTTAGTATTTAATGAAACATCAAAATGGTCTAATAAACGATATTCTTATCCAGTCCCTGAGAAAAACATCTATCAATTTAAAGTGCCCTTAACACATTTTATTTCTTCAAAAGGAAGCATGAAAAAAGCAGAGTAGTTTAGTTGGAACCATAAATATGTTTTTATTAACAGATAAAACAAACATAGGCTATCTACAAAGAACTCTTCTTTTTTCCCTAGATCACCTCATTTCCACAGATCAAGTTCAAATTTTGAGGTATAATTACATAGATACAGTAAAATAAACAGATCAGACATGTTATGGAATGTTGACACCACCAAACTCATTCTCTAGTGACTAAATTCATTTTGATGATACAGTTTTTAAAGAATATATGTTTAATATGTTGATTACTCAGATTGAGAATATACAGGTTTCAGAAACATGAATGCCTGCAGATGAGAATTCCAATGAGAAACAAAACATTTCTTGCTAGAAAAGGGCTAAGAATTTGGAGCTACCATATAACCTGGAATGTGAGGTTATTTGATAAGGCTATAAGCAAAAGAATTGGTTTAAAGTTTGTGTAGGAAGTCTTTAGGCCTCAGATCCCCTAGCCCACCTAGCATGACTGGAAAACTATCCCTCCTTTGACTCCACACCGCAGTAACATAGAGATTTATTTTCTGCAGAATATGAAACAGAAAGGTATAGACTCATGAACAGACATAAGATGCATATAATATAAGGTAACGTACTGAAAATATCACGGTTAAATGAACCTCTACATACTGAATAGTTAGAGCCACATGATTCTTCTGTTCCACCCTCTTCAGGAACCAGAATGTAACAGCCAGGCTTAAAAGTCATCTCTTTCCTACATTCAGGAGACTGGAGTTTTCTTCTGTAGAAAAGTTGCATCAAGAGAAAAGACAGATACTGACTGACATCTGGACCCCTCCCCAAACAAATCGGTCAGGTCTCCCCTCTTCCCATCACCTTAAAAAATGTCTACCAATTGACAAACCCCACCTTTGCACACAGAGCTCTCTGTCCTCTTTGGAGCACCTCACCCATATGTGAACAGAAAGCCAAGGACAATCAGGCCATTTGGGACAAACTTCCACACAAATAAAGTGGCCAAAACAAAGGAACTGGGAGAAAATGAGTGCAGGCATGAAATAGAAGAAAACTACAAGAAAAGAGAAAACACTATATTTGAAGAATTGAAAGAAAATGTATTCATAAGGAAAGAATGGAAAGATATTTAAAGATTAACATTCAGAAAATAAGAAAGTCTCCTAAAATTTAAATTATGACATCAAAAATTTGAAAGTGGTAGATAAATTTAAAGAATTTTCTAAGTAGAACAAAAAGGCAAAGAAATGAAAGATAAGAGAAGGTAAGAAAATTAGAGGATCAGTGGAGGAGAGAAAATAGAGAAAATTGAGGAGTAAATTTTTCAAAGACATTCTCCAATGAGTACACAGAGCAAGATTTACCTCAAGATGCGTCATTATATCACTGTGAATTTTAGAATACTAGGGACACAAAATATTTAAAAGGGGAAACAGGACAGGAGGAGGAAATAGGTAATAAACATAGGATTGATCAGAAGTCATTGTGACAACAGAGCAAATGATCCAAAATGCTGGAGAAAGGTAACATCCAATCTAACATTCTATATTCAATGAAATTAGCATTTAAAGTATGAGAATGCACTGAAAAGATTTTTAGGCATGCAAAGTTTCAAAACACTTACTTTTCATGAATCTTTTCTCAGGAAGTTACTGGAGGATGTGCTCTACCAAAACAATAGAAAAAACCAGGGAACTAGGTATTTCATAAAAGGGAAAAACCAATAAATTCCAAAGATTATGGTGAAAATAAATCCCACGGGAATAGGAGGCAACTCAGCCAGTTCAGGTAGGAGCAGGATAAAGGTTTGCTCTAGGAGAGTTATCTCTAAGAAAAAAGAAAAAATAAATTGCCTGTTGTGACAGATCACATTGGTTGAAGTTTTACAATTTATCTCAAAGAATAAAAATGTAGTGATGGCACAAAGAAAACTAAGCAACTGAATAAAGGATTTAACAATAGTTCATTACATACTAAAGGAATAAAAAAGGTAATTATTAATCCTAGGAAAAGCAGAAAGCATATAAGAAATAAAATTAAAACACACTAAATTACTTAGCTTAACAGAGAATATTATTTACACAACCATAATCATGCAAACATGAGATTTTAATCTAACTAAAATTGTAATGCACATTGGGAGAATTGGAGATGGAGTGTGCGTGTGTGTGTGTGTGTGTGTGTGTGATGTGTATGTGCATGGGAGATAAGAATACCGAATCTTCAACTTCCTTGATAGGTAGTCAACAAATAGGTAATGGACTATGTTGGTTATCTAATCATTTACACATTCTTCCTAATGGAACCTAAATTTTGTTTAAGTTTCCAAATCAAACTCTCTCACGTGTGATTCAGAGAAATCTGATCTCATATATAGCTCCAGTGATAGATCTTGACGTGGTGAACATGAGTGGCAACCACTTTCTCCTGGCCTGGTTGGTTTAGGAATGACCATATGACCTAATTCTGGCCAATGACACAGGGGAAGTTTTCTGGGTGGTTTCTGGGCAAAGACAGAAGTAAAGGCAGTTCCTTTTCTATTTCTGGATAACTTTCTGTCAACGTATGCCCAGAACTGTTGGAAATATGTCAAAGAACTGTAGCAGGGTAGAGCCAAGAGCATCAGAGAGAAATAGAGATAGAGATCTCTGCAATGTGCCTGGGGACTTCCCTACCTTTGGACAGACACTTCATTTATTCAATAATAAATTTTATTTAATTTCAGCCAAATCAAGAGGCTAAGAAACCAGCCCAGGGTTCACAGATATTAAATGGCAGAATCAGGACTGGAATCCAGGTTGGCCTGAGTCAAAGACCTGAGTTAAACATAATGTCATATTGTCATTGATGAGTAGTCTTTAGAGTATCCTTTGAAAAGGGAAATCAACTTTGTGATAGAGAAAGAAATTAGGGCATGCGAAAGTAAGGTCACATGCCCTATCAGTCAACAGTAAAGACGACCCAAAAAATCCTAATAACTTGCCTTTCATTGCTTTATTCTTGCACTAAAAAGTAGCATTTCTGGTAATTATTTTTTTAGGTAGTTGCAGTATCAAAATTATTTCCTTGATTATGGAGTAATTCCATAACTTTTATTATTTAATTATATACTAATGTCAAAAACACCTTATCATTGTGTACAACAAATGGCAACAAAACTCTATCTTGAAAAGATAATTCAAATTATTATTTTATCTTGGTCACTTAAATATATTCAAAATAATCTAGTATTAAAAATTCAGAGCTTTAATTTTCCTTAATACATTTTTATTTAGATATACTATAGACTAAAGGAACTCATAATATGATTTATTATTTAGCACAGTGATTTGCCTTTGCATGTAGGTATTCAAAAACAGAGCAGTGTCTAACTCATTTCAGAATCCTGAAGACAAAATAGTGTCTGGAATGTGGTGCCCGTACGATAACCATTTGTCAAATGAATGAATGAACTGCTGTTCATCTACTTTAAGGAAACCATTAGTAGAATAAAGAGAAAAGATTTTCCACTTTTGTGATTGATTTTGGGAAATCTTGCTGTGTGGCTATTAGATGTAACGTTTATTTGTTTTGATTTAGGCAATAAAATATTATTTAAAAAGTAAAAAATTCAAAGAAGGCATTAAAGTAAATTCAATAATATTTTACACTTTCAGATATTTAAAAATGTTTAAGGAAAAAACAATTTTTATTTAAAACTTGTTCTTTAAATAATTATTTGCCTTTTATAGTGTATACGTGAAAAAATTTGTTTTGGTAAATACTGATAATCCTTTTCACTTATATAGCATCTTCACTTTGTGATAAAACTGGTGTTAATCTCTAAATTGTAATTTTAAGGAAAATATTAACAGCTGAAAAAATAAGAGGGCCCACACACATTAACGAAATAACACTATAGCAGTAATTAAGAAAAACACTGTGATTGAAGTAAAAGATAAATTAGAGGGCAGTCATGAAATGGCTACCTTTCAATACCAAAGTGGTGTGATGTTAATGTCAAAGAACTTTACAAAATATGATGTCTGCAGAGAGTTCACTGAACATTTCACATATACCAGTAAACGGGCTACATGATCATTATGGCAAGCTTCAAAAAGGATGAAGGGGCTCCGAGCATTGTGATCTGTGCCTATAATACAGAAAATTATACCTGATGCAAACCATCCCTTTTGGAAACCTGTAATGAAAAATACACTAAAGAAGACAGCACTTAAAATTCTGAGGTGCTGTGTTCAGACTGGGCATGGCATGGCATGTTGGCCAATGCCATGCTTTTCTCTACTGGCACACCCTTTGAAGTAAATTCTCCTTCCTTTCATTTCTATTGAAAAAATATTTCCTTTAGTGTATGCCACAGAATACATTTCCCAGATTTTAGAAAAGACAGATTAAGAATAGTATTCACACTTCTTTGGCTTATTTCTGAATAATAACTACTTCCCTAAGACCAAAGATGCATAATTTTCTATTATTTTACCTTATCTTTTCTTTTTATAACATCTAGTATTAGTTATTTACATCTTTTTATAATATCTAATACAGTTATTGACATTTGTTTTTATTGCATAATAGACTTCTATATTTTCTCAGGCTATGTATCATTCAAGTCATCATCCTTAGAGATCTCACCAAGTGAGATCTCACTAAGTGAAAAGAAAAGCTAATAATTTACTAGATCTTTGGAGCTCAGGCTCTTTTTTCCTAAGATCTCCACAGGCAGTCTCTGAGAAATGCTTTCTTAGATTAAATAATTTTAATACAATTATTTAACTCAAAGTATTCTAGTTTAATCAAACACCAGAATCAATGTGCCATAACAAATTCTAAGGATGACCAGAGCCAGTAGACCATCAGCCACATGGCAGAGCACATACGGAAACACTCAAGAGCAAGTGGTAAGATAGCAGAGTCAAGAGGTCTTGAGGAAGTTCGGAGGTTTGGGGAAGCTACAAAACTCCATTCTCTGAAGGCTTATGAGAAGATAAGGAGAGAGGATGGAGAACCTGTGGCCTTAGAGCCATTATGTGGCCTTCTGGATCCTTGAGTGTGATCTTATGACTGAATCCAAATTTTACAGAACAATTGCCAAATGGCGTTGGTGGTATAGTGGTGAGCACAAGTGCCTTCCAAATTTTACAGAACAACTCCTTTGAATGAAGAGATTTGTTCTGTGAAGTTTGGATTTGGTTGAAGGGTCCACATGTGGCCTTGAGGCTGCAGTTTCCTCACCCACAATACCATTATTGAAAACTGAGGATAGCATACAACCAGAGCTGACTCAGGAAGGTCCAACTCCATACTCAGCTTATAGACTCCTTATATTCTCAATACTTATGGAAAAAAGTGGTTCTAGATTCCAGGGGTAGGACAAGAAACCAATCAAGATTTAATAGGGGTCTAAGGCATATACTAATTTAAAGATCTTTAAGAAAAAATTTGTAAGAGTTATAAACATAAGATAAGATAAAGAAGTATTTATTTATGATAAAAAAGAAAAGCTAATAATTTACTAGATCTTTGGAGCTCAGGCTCTTTTTTTCTAAGCTCTCCACAGGCAGTCTCTGAGAAATACTTTCTTAGTGATTGCTCCTGATTACAATCTGGCTTCTTTCCCAATCTAGTATATTGTACAACTCCCAGCCACTCCTAACCCCCACAGGGACTCTTGCAAGCGAGGGGCACTGACATTTAAACTTTATTAGTTCCAAGGCAAATCTATCTCCAGATTCCAGAACAGATTGGCAGAACAGATTCCAGAGAAAAGAGATGGTCTTGAGGATCATATTAACAGCATTCTCCTGAAGCAGAGAATGAGGGACTATAATAGCAGAGCTATAAAAAAAATTATTAAAAACTACTGTTGAACAAGAAAATGTTGTTGTATATTGTGGTTCATCATCATTAGTGTCATTCTGGCGTTACCTGTGCCAACAAATATGTCATAGCATGGAACTTTGGTCAAACACATTTGGAAGACTGAATGTGAATGCCACAAATGATCGCCGACCCTGTCGGGTGACTAATGGCCTAGACAGCTCTGTCCCAATCATTTCAACTAGTCACAAAACATCTGCCAGAATCATCCTCAAAATACTTGCGTATTCTCTGGCACTCTTTGCTATTCTTGCCTCCTCTTGTTACATTGAACTTGGCTGAATTTAGTTTTACATCTGACCTCATTTTGCTAAATACAAGGGTTTCACAACTCTTATCTACCCAGGGAAGATTCCATCTAAGCAGGCTAAGATGACTAAAACATATAATCAGGGTTAAAAAAAATGATACTTTGGCCGAAAGTATTGAATGAGAACTAGAATTTATAAATAAAGTGTCCTTATCCTTTCCTGAAGACAAATAAGAAACCAAAGGAGTAAAACACTTCAGAAGATAACTCATACTCATTTCCCCTGAGATAAATAACTGTTTTTGTTGGGTGAAGAAACCTATTTTACTTATCATGTGTTAAGCAGTTCACTCTATTTTCTCATGCTGGTTTTGTTTGAAAGAATGTCCAACCTTGAAAAAGTGACCTGCTAAATCATTCCCGTCAAATTGCAGCTTAAAGAATTTAAAAAGAAAACTGCTGAGGTACAGGGAGTATGCTATAAACCTCTCATATATGAAGCACAGTTTTAGTTTTATGGCAACTTAATTACCCTAAAATTAGAGAGGCCATCCCTGACATCTGTAGGAGGGACTCGATTTAGGCTGAAGCGTCACAGCATGATTGCTCTGCTGAATGGTGTCCTCTATGCACTCGGCTCCAGTTGATAGCTTATGTTCACTGTGGTTTCTGGTCTCATCTAAAGCTTTTATCTTAAACTTGTGTCCCCAGTGCTAAAATCAGTGACCTTCTCCCAGGTTTCCTCCTATTTCCCAAATCTCTTGCCTGTAGATATTTTCCCTGTTTGTGTGACTTTATCAGTCTCCTTTGCTGACTCCTTTTTCCTCCCTCCCCAAAAAGGTCTGCTTTCTCTGAGTTTCAGCTCTTGGTGGTTTTTCCTCCTCATCTTTTCATTAACTTCCCCTTCTGTCTCCACCCACAGTGTTATTACATGTGTTCTCAAACCTTTACTTCTTATTCACTCAACAAATATTCACTGAATAAATAGTCTCTGACTCCTTTTTCTCTCTTACACCCACATTCAAATGGTCAAATTTTGTTGACTTTACATTCAAAACCTATCTAGAAGTCAACTCTCATTTACTGCTACAAACTTGGTTAAAACCACCATCATCTCTCTCCTGGCCCACTGCATTAGCTGACAAATTGGTCCTCAGGCTTTGTGTTTCATTTTCTCCACCTCCTTCATTTAGTCTTCATCTAACCTGGCAGCCGGACTCTGGGATCCTTTTCAAACCCTACTTCAGATTGTGTCACTGCTCTGCTTATAATTATCCAAAGGACTTTTCAATTCATTCAGAGTCAAGGACAAAGTTGTTACCAGGCTTTACAATTATCACACTGTTTGCTTGCTGGCCTCTGCCGTACTTGTTACCTCTTAGGCTTCATCTCCTACTAGTATTACCCACAGTCACTGAATGCTTGTCACCCTCTTGCCTTCTTATGACACTCCAGATGTGTTACAGCCTTAGTCTTTGCACTTCCTGTTTCTTCTACCAAGACCACAATTCCCCCATACAGTATGGCCACCTCTTTCTCTCACCACTTTCACATCTTTGCTTAAACTATCTCTACTCAGTTAGGCTTTTCCAGGACCCCCTATTAAAGTTTTAGCATACCACCTCCTTTTTGGTCCTTCCTAGTTGCCATTCCTGATTTACTTTCTCTGTACCACTTATTACCATTATCTCTTTCTTCACCTGAAAGTAAAAGCTTCATAAAGATAGAGATTATTTTTTTTTTCTTCACTGATATATTTTTTTCTACCAACATCTGGAATAGCACCTGAGATATAGTAGCTTGGAATGTTTTTTGAATGAACAAATAAATGAATGAATACATGCTACTATGTTCTAGTTACTTAGTATCCAACAATGAAAAAGAATTGGATCCTGCACTCAATAAACAAATTGTCTAACAACAACAACAACAACAAAAACCTGTCACAAATGAGAAAGGTTTGCTTAAGGAGAGCATGGAACAGGGACACCTAACCCAGCCTGAGGTAGGGCAAGGTACTTCAGTACCTGTAGGAAGCGGCACCTGAGCAAGGTTGAAGTTAGCCCAATGAAGGAAGCAAGAGTTTTGTTATCCCTTTTTTTTTCAGATAGAGGGAAAACATGAACAAAGGCATTGTGGGTGAACCGATGCTGCTTCTCTTGTTTCTCCTCAGATTTCCTTACCATTTCTGAGCATGCTACCCTGACTTCTTATAGTCAAGATCTGTATCATCATTGGAGGATGCTATACCTTTGAACCTAGCAGGCTGGAATGCCTGGGAATTAATGAACATCCCTTAGCTCTTAAATCAATGACTGATGGGTGTTGGGGTTATATATTGCTCAGTTCTCATGCCACTTGGCCAGGATATTTCTTAGTGGTGTATTATACATCAATTCTGTGGGATTAAGCTCCAGTCACACGCTGTGGTAGCTTTTAAAATGCACCCATTACTGGCTGTCTTCCCTTTCCTTTGTCACTTTAGCCTCATCTACCTTGTTTTCTTAAAACTCCCAGCAAACTGCTGTTCATTGAATCTTGGCTCAGGGTTGGCCTCTGGAGAAACCCAAATGAAGATTGTGATTCCTACTTAAACTGTAGATAACAGAAGTGACAATGTATTTGATCTGCTTTGAGAGATAATAAAGCAAACCAGGTTGGTTTGGTATAAAGCACAGGGGAAGTGGTTTAGTGTGATACGAAGGAATTTGAATTATGGGTTAAGGAATTTGGATTTTTTCCAAGTTTGTTATAAAATCTGTAAGTTTAGGGATGAAATAATCAAAAGTATATCTGAGTATGATTAATCTATATCTGTGGTATATAGTGGCATTATATTGGGGGCAGGGAAATTCCACAGGAAGGGTGGCCAGTTAGGACATGGTTAAAACAGTACCATTAGGGTATATCCAGGAGTGCATTAGTTGGTGAGGTGGCAGTATGAATGCAAAGGGATTGATGGAGAGAAAATGTGAAGGGAAAAAATGACAGGATTTGGAGTCTAGCTCTGTGAGTTGGCAGGTAGGGGGGTGCAGGAAGAGGGAAGTAAAAAAATATCTGAGGCCATACGAGTTAGAGAGCAGTAGTAGTATCATTAACGGAGATGAGGAAGCTATGAGTGGGATCTGGATTTGCTGAGTTAAAGACATGTTGAGTTTGTGCCAGTGGAACATCCAAGTAGAAGTGTTTAGCAGACATCTGGAAATATAAGAAGCCAGGAAGGATTTGGTTTCAGAATTAGGGCTTTTTCAGACTGGCGATAGAAGTGTCTGGCTATTTTGAAGACCCTAAAGAAACACTTGCTTTATACAAGCCTTATAGTTCTGATGTCGTGACTCTAACAGAAAAGGAGGAATAACATAGTAATCTGCAATTATTGGCAGACCTTGCAGTTTAAACACACATCAAGGTGATGCGGAGAGGCCGTACCTGTGTATGGAGGCAAGAGAAGGCATGGGAGGGCAGAAAACCAGGTTCTAAACATGCCAGTTCTTGAAGATACTGGAGATCGAGGGATGCAAGTTCAAAAGTTTGGTAGAGACAGGTTTGGAAATTTGGAGTTTGATATTTAACCAAAAGACTAACCATTCCTAGCAGAGTCCTTGGGCTCTGTGGATTGATGCTGTTTGTTTTCTGCCTAGCGTTATGAAGCTGGGCTTGTCACACGTGGAAGGATGTTATTAAAGACTCCATCTCTTAGCTTTTTCTTCTTCAGACTAAATAAACCTTATTTCATTTTTCACACAGGTCATACTTTCCATTTAATTATTTGTTACTCTTCCCTGAACTTTCTCCAATTTTCCTCGTCTCTTAAAAAAACTGAGACAAAACCTTCAAAACACAGTAATAATTGGCTTAGTTTGGGACACAGGAAATGATTCTTTTTCTAAAATGTCACATCCTAGGCAATATTTCTTTGCAGGTTTTCCACCTGTTTTTAATGCTTCCATAGTACTCGTCTTATCTTAACATCATGGTAATTTTAGACAATATGTGATCATACTGGAACATATCTTTTCCAACAATTTTTTTTTTTTTTAATTTCAAAGGCTCAGAGTTAAAATGTGTGTTGGCTCGGATCTATTTCTTTTTTTCCATTTCATGAGGATGTTAGGTAAAAGATTCCAGAATGCTACCAGTCTGATTCTCTTTCTCCCATAAGACAGCTCATGGCATGAAATGTATGAGGTAAAATTGCCAAGTTTTCTACTCATTTGTGCTTCTGTCCCTGCTCATTCCAACAGATTAAATCCGGGGCCAGCTAAAATGTGAGAATATATTTTTTAAAAAAAGGAATTTGCTTAGACATTAGCAAAACTAGAAGCAGTGGGGGACCTGCCAAAGAACCAAGAGATTCCTCTGACTACATCTTCGGGAGTAATTTTCCATGTGGACTGGAGGAAGATCTTGTAAAGCACAGTCCCAGATTACACACTCTGGGCTCCGATTCCGCAGGATTTACAAGACTCATTACTGGAAAGAGTCTAAGGCTCTCCTGGCACAAGCGGTGGAGGAAGAAATGTTCACTGGACAATAAAAAACTTTCGATTTACAGAGTAAAACAAAAACATGTCCTTTCTTTTACAGGGTGATGAACCTGAATTAATGGAGGGCGATCCATTTCCACGGCTTAGAGGCTGGCGAGGTCCCTTCTAGCCAAGATTGCTGGGGAACTGCCGTCACTTCTGACTGGGGCGGGGGGGGGGTGTATCCAAGTCCGGAGAAGAACAAATTATCACCCTTCGAGGCTGCTGTGGAAGCTTCTGGTGCTGAAGCAGCAGAGAGGAACCGACAGGGCAGCACCGCCCTCCCGCCAGACTCCCGGCGGCTCCTCCTCCCTCTCCCAGGCCCACTCCCACACCTAAGTACACGCTTCCTTGTTCCAGCCAGAAGCGCTGCGTGAGTCTCTACACGTAGCCGCAGACAGCTCCTTAAATAGTGTCCGAGTTGAGCAAACAATCCAGACGTGGGGCCCGGGAGGCGAGCGGAGGCGACCGCACCGGCGCACGCAGCAGCGGCGGGTCAGACGGCGGCCAATAGCCAGGGCGCGGCCCGCCCCGTCGCCTCCCCCTCGGGAGCCTATAAGTTGCCCGCGGCGCCCGGGGCGTTTGCCGCTCCGCGCCTCCGCCGACTGCCTGACCCCGGCCGCTCTCCGCGCCTCCCGGGCTGCCGGCCACGGCGACCGCATCGCGCCCGTTCGCTCCAGCCGGTTATCGGCAGCCCCGGGCGGACCAGGGGATTCTGCGCTCTCGCGAGAAGTGCGCTGCTGCAGGGCAGTGGGGGCGCCGGAGCGGGCGCGGGCCCTCGACGGGCCGAAGATGGGGTGGTGCACGGTGATGCCTCTTTTGCTGCTCCTGGCGCTCGTCCTCCACCTCTGGAGTCCCTGCCTAGGAACGGACTCGGAGAAGCCCTCTAGCATCCCCACAGGTGAGCAGCCCCGCGGTCCGCCGCTGTTCCGCGAGGCTCGGCTGGGTGGGCAGTTCATTCATCCACCAGCCCTTCGCGCGGGGCTTGCCAGGTGAGTAGGTGGGGGCCGGTCCCTCCTCCCCAGAACGCCTGAGGTCTTCCCCAGAATTGCGGTCGGGTGGTGCTGGTCGGAGGGGAAGCGTGGGAGCACCCGCCCTCGTGGGCTCTTGGAGTTCTCCGTGTTCTGAGCGCCCCCGAAATTCCCTTCAGAACAAGTTGGGGTTTCCTTTTGGTCTTGTAGGTCATGGGGCACCTCCAACACCTTTCCTACAACTTTTCCTTTCTTTTTCTTTGTGGGAGTTGGCATGGATTTGTCCGTGATGGATGAGGCAGTACTCTGTCTGTGACCTAAACACGGGGCTCAGTGTACTTTTTGATTGATGGTGACACATTCCTTCCAGCACCCCAGGAAGCAGCCGGTAACACTTACCTCTTGCCAAAACCAACGCTCAAAAACCTTAGTTGTTTTCAGTAAGGCTGCCTGGCTACCTAATATCTCCAGGAGGCAGCTTTCCTCCTTTGAGATTTGGAGGGGAAGCTGTGGACACACACAGTTTCTCCCCTTAGTTACTCGTTTCTTAAGCCTGGTGCTGTTTCTTGTTTTCAGAAGCTGGAACTGCAGCAAATGGTCTAGTCAAATTCATGTAAAACAAAACTTTTTACATTTCGCCAGATTAAAGAGAGTCTCACCATGTTTGTCTAAGCATACTTTGCTACCATTTGACACACATGAGAAATCCTTGGAGTTTTCCACTTTTGTGCTCAACTCTGTGAAATTGGGTCTTGCATTTAAATAACCTTTCCTGATGTATCATTTTTTTTTTTTTTTTAAGATCATTTGGGTACCTTCCCCTCCCCCTTTGGTAAGTTAATAGGGTGGTTTTCTGCGTGAATTTAACTTAAGCCTAAAAACAGAAATTCCTATTTCAAGGTTATATTCAGAAGGTGACATTTGGTGTAGAGTCTAGATAATCCATGAAGCAATGGTTTTGTCTTCATTTTTAAGTGTGTCAGAAAACTTCAACTGTCTGCACTGCCCATCTTTCTACATTCTTGCCAAACAGAACAGTGCTTGCTTTGTTAGCTTGAGTAACTTTAGCATTCAGATGGATTTCTGTGTTACAGGATGCTTTTCTTTACGGCAGGTATTTGTGATGATTTAAAAGCAAATTTCTGAACCTGTGTGATTCCTCTAAATTTGAACTAAACTTTTTCGTAGTTTTAAAGTATTTCTTTTAGTGTAATATTTAGAAAATAGACAAGGAAACGCCTTCAGCAAACTTGAAAATGGAAACATAAAAAAAAAAACCAAACAACACAACAAACCTTCCCCAGAAAAATGTCTGTCTTTGTTGAAACACCCAAAGATACTTTTATTGGGAAATAAAATAACCTCTAAGGGGTTTGTTATATTTAGAGGGGCCTTTTTAGTCTTTGTATATTTTATTCAACTTCATTACCAACACCCCTTATTTTTCATGGAAGCCATCCCCTTTGTAGAGGCCTTCCTTTCTCACTCTGGCTTTTAAATTTCATAGAACTGGATGATAAACTTTTAATTGATTGTAACTTCAGAGAAAGGGAATTTCAGATATGAATGTTTTCATCAGGAAAAAAACACATAAAATTCACTGTTGAAAATGAGGACTGTCACTTTTGGTAAGTGGGCATGGAGAATTTAGTTGTGGCCCAAATGTGGGAAAATACTAATTTGTAGCAGGTGAAGCCAGCAGCAGCCAGTTTGATTACAAACTTCTGTATAGGTAGATGTTCTTATAGGTTATGCAATAAGCTAATAAATGTTGAAGGTACACTGCTTGATAATATGGCCAGAATTATGGACTGTGGTCTGTTTTATCCCTTAAATATTACTACTGAAAATTACTAAATGGAAATGTATTACTCTATATAAATATCAAACTCTTTTTAAGGAGTCTATGTTGTCTAGTTTAATATGAGGTCTTTAAGAAGAGTGCTTATCATCTCTAACCCTTTATATTTGCCATTATGTCTCAGCTAGCCAGGAAGAAGGGGATTAGATCAGAATTTTTTGGCCCTATTGACATTTTGAGCCAGACACTCTTTGCTGTTGGGGGCTATCCTGTGCATTGTAGGATGTTTAGCAGTATCCTTGGCCTGTGTGCACTAGACGCCAGTAATACTCCCTTCCTTATATAAGAACAAAAATGGCCAAATGTCCTCAGAGGGACAAAATTGCCCAGGGTTGAGAATCCACTGGATTAGACAAATCTATGTGTATCTGAGATAATGTGGCATTATGGTGTTACTGGAATGATAATAGCAAATCTTTCTTGAAAACAAATATTTATAGTGATTTTCCTTTTTTTCTCTGTAATAGAGAATGTGCTGTTTAAATCACATTCATTAAGTTTTGGAATATAGTTTTTCCTAGCTTTGGTGCTTTGTTGAACAGAGTTGAAAAAACTGCTTTTTGTTACATTTACTGAGAGTTCTGTGTTCTGTGTTGATTCCTTTTTGGTTTGCACTTTATTCTTAGCATGGAAAGAATCTAAATAAGATTTTGGTTAAAAATAACCGTTTTCTCATAGAATCGTTTATAGAAATGGTACCTGAAAATTATATCCTTATGGGACCTTTCACAGGTAAAATCCTCCTAATCAATGTCAAAAAATCATGTTCATACCCTGATTTATCTTTCCTGTACTTTCTGCATTCTAGATGGGAGAAGGAGGGGGATGTATTCCAGCCAACTCTTTGTAATTAAGTCTGCAGATCTGGACCAAAACTTGTGTGTTTTCTGAGGCACCTTGACTATTCTATGATCTAAATTGGGCAGAAACCAAGTTTTGGGCAAAAACAAAGGAAATGTTTCAGATGTTTCTGTCAAGACTGGTATTTTTCAACCATGTTCATTTATAAACTCTTTAATTTACTGTGGTACATTCAAGGAGGCAAGGAAAGGTTTGTTCCTATCTACTGATGCAAACTAGCAATTTACCGGGCAGAGAGGGAAAGAGCAAGGTCCTGGAGAAACCGCTGGAAGGAAGAGAGAGGGGCTTGTCTTCTGTGCACTTTCTGTGCTCTGGACTCCCACAGGGAACGATGTATCATCCTTAAACAGACTATGCCTTTTATATCATACTATGAAAAGAGACATGTGAAACAACTGAGAATGTGAGGTTAAGAAATGAAAATTACACTGAGCTACCCTATTCTGTCCATCACACAGGAGAAAGTAGTTTTAAAAATAAACTCTAATCATAGCAAATGTGAAGATGGGAACTCTCAAATTGTTTTTAGAAGCACAATGTGTTTAAAGAACAATTTAGTAATGTTTAGAAGAATTGAGAATTTATGTTATATTATACTATCCTAGATATGTATGTGAATAGTACTCTCAAATTTCTGTGTTTTCCTGTTTTTGTTTTTTTTTTAAATCCTATTCATTGTTTAAATCTAGCTCCTAGGAAATTCTTCCCTTTACTATCTTTTGTTTGGTTCTTTTTTCTTTTTAACTTCTTAATATAGTTTGTTTATATAAGTCATACCTGCTTTGTATTATAGGTATCTATGTTTAATAAATTATAAATTATTTAAAGTGAAAAACTGAGTTTTATTCATTTTTGTGCTTTTCATTGTCTACCCTGTTCTTTTGCCACAAAGAGATTCTCAGTTTTTGTTTGTTGCGTTTTTGGCTTACTCTGAGAATTATGAAAAATAGCATACAGTTAATGAGATTGTTTATTGCTCTGTTTCCCAAGATTTTAACTAAATCTGCTGAAGGTTCATTTCTCTAACTGGGGACTCATACACTACCTTGACCTAGCAACTTACGAGGAAACGTCAAGCAAGGCCTTGTTTATGAACTGCAGTTGGCAACTCAGGTTATACTTCCACCTCTACCTGCCTTACTCAATATAAAGTGGCACCTTCACTATTACTTTCAGGTCACTGGGTACCATAATCCTTATAAAAATATGTGGTGAAATGAAGTTTTGTACGTAACTTACAGAAGCTCACATAGCCGGAAAGCAGTAGAAGACAGGCTTATGCCCTTTCTTCAGGCTGTTTTCCTTGTCTTTCCTGACCTCATAATTATTCTTTTGGACTTTTGGGAACTATGGGAAGGAAACAGAGACCGGGTATAGTGACTTAGAGAAGCAAAAGAAATGCTTTGCTAAAGGGAGAAGCACATAATTTGTAGGTTTATGTAAATGGAGAGGAAAGGAATAGGCACAGGCTGAAGGAAAACTGGGTCCTAGGCCAGCGTGGCAAACTATGGCCCGTGGATGAAATACAGCAGGGCAGAAACAGTTACCTGTTTTTGTATGGTCTGTGAACTAGCAATGATTTTTACATTTTTAAATGGTTGAAAAATATCAAAAGAGATATATGTGATGTGAAAACTGTATGAAATTAAAGTTATATTGACTTATAGCCGCATTTTGTTTACATATTGTCTGTGGCTTGCTACAAGCAAGAGGTAAGTGGTTGCTACAGAGACTTATGTAAGGCCAGTGAAGTCTAAAATAGTTACTATTTGGCTCTGTACAGAAAATCTTTGCCTTAGGAGATGACACTCTCACTTAAGCTGTGGCTCATGCAGATCTGCTGCTCTGTTGGAAAGAGCTGGATTCTGGACAGTAGCAGCTGGCTCTGGGCATTTCAGAGACCTGTTTTTCATTTTAGACTTTGCCAGTGATTCCAATGGTGTTTTTAATACAAACATAGAGCTTCTCTGTTACATCTTTTTAAACATGGCATTTGAAGCTAACTAGACATGTTTTTTGGTGTAAATAGTGTTTTCATGTTTAAAAATGAATAAAGCACTCTGATGGCTAGTTGGAAAGGAGATACATATTTCATCTTTACAGCCTGAGTGTATTCTAGAAATTTGTTCTAAAAACTTGGTTATGAATATGTGGCTTAGTTACTGGGAGAAAATGATTAGCACATTTATCAATGAATATTTTTCTTTTTCTTTAATCATTGCTATAAATTAGACTAAACTGAGAAATGGGTAGCTTTTAAAGTGACAAATATTTTTTTTTTCATTTACTTTTTACTAGCTTGCATTCACTGTGGAGTTATTGCCTCACTAAACAAAACTGAACTAATTTTCAAAGCAATTGAGATTGTAGTTAGCCAAGAAATAATTATCCAGAGTGGTAGAATTATAGACATTCTGCTATTATTTTTTGTCATCATTTTGTTTACCACCTTAAGTCCTATATGTTGTAATCTAAAGATTGTGTAGCAATACAGAATTGATTACCACCCTACTAACTGTGTCACAAAGATGCTTCTTCAAAGATACTGTTTATAATTTAAAAATATAGTAACTTCAAATAAGTTTTTATGTTTCTCAGGATAACTTTACTTAAAAAAAGTTCAAAGAGCAGAGGTATGTTATTTTTATATACAAAGGAAAGATTTCCATTACATATTTCTTTTTTTATGTTAAAAGATGAAATCTAGTTATATAAATAATTTTAAGTTTTTTAAGATACAAATCTCCTTATTAAAAAAAGTAATTTAGGTTTATACATTTACATATTTAGTTACTGATTGTCTCTTGCATTTTTTTCAGGCCTAGATTGTTTCAGTAACACATTGTACATTTTTAGGAAAATAATAATTTTTTAAATTTCCATAGAAATATAGCTACATCCTTGCCTTAAATTTATTTCTTTAAGAAGATGCGATTACGTAAGAAAATGCTTAATTTCTTAGTGTGAAAATATACTTCATGTATACAATTTCCTTTTTGCTACAAGAAATTTGGTTTAAAGTTTAGTTTGTATAGGTTTATAATTAAATTCTATCATCTAACTTGAGAGAAATCCTTAAATAGCAAGTGGACGATCTTTGCTTTTCATTTCAAGAGCAATCAGCGCTTAAATGTTTTCTTTCACTGTTCTTTTTGAATGTTTCTCTTCTCAGGAGAGTATCAGGTTCTGTGCAAGTTTTGAGTAATGGGGACACTCCCCAGGCATTATCAGGACAGAGCGACAGGGTCTGCTACAATAGGGTATTTTTTTCTTCTTGGCTGAGGGTTCCTATTTCTGAAGAACAACTGTATTTATAATCAAACTCTTCACTCAAAATTAAAATATAACCCACATTTTAAATTTGAAATACAATTCAAAGAACATGATTATTACTGTAAATATACTCCAAAACATTTAATATAAATAAGAGTTTTGGTGAACATATTGCTTAAAATGAAGGCTAAATGAGGAGGATGGTCAAGAAAAATGTTTCTAACAAACATGGGTGAGTTTTTAAAATGGGCCATGGTTAAAATTAAATCTCATATGTTACACTGTTTATTGATTTTAGTATTGCCTGCATTATTTTGGATACATAAGACATCCTGGTGTTTATTACATTACAAATGGTTTGCTCATTTTCTTTAGGGTTATATTTTCAAAATTTTAAGAATTCCCGCATTTGTTTTCTAGTTACTTCTAACCTGTTTTAGGATGCCTTCCAAAGGGTAGGAGAGAGATAGAAAATTCCTTTGGTTTAAATGCTGTGGTTCTACCCTTGTGCTGTGGACAGGTAAAGATTCTGTATGGGACAAAGGAACTTTTAAGCACACACAATTTTATTGCTTGCAGCACTACCCCTGGTCAGTCTCAGACACTCCGGTGCACTAAGGAGATATTGAATATGCATGATGCTATACAGTTTGACCCTCTCACAGGCACAGCAGTAGGTAGAATGTGTAGTGGATCCTGGCAGTCTTAGATTGCTGATGCTGGGGCATTGTTCTGGCCTGGGAGAGGAAAAGCCCCAGAAGCTATACTTCTTTTTCCAGAGCCCCAACAGTGTCCCATTGGCAAGGCTCTGTTTATTTTAATTGGTCTATTTTAATTCGTTAATTAATAGACTATTTAATTAGTCTACTTTAATTGGTTGGTTTGAAGCCACATTTTTTATGAGGTCTTAGGGTGCTAATTATTCCTAGGTGCTGAGTACAGGGCTAAGAAGGGAGTAAGTAACTTTTAGATTTTTTTTTTTCTTTTTTCTTTTTTTTAGAGAAAGGGTCTCACTGTTGCCCAGACTGGAGTACAGTGGCGCTGTCATAGCTCACTGCACCCTCCAACTCCTGGGCTCAAGTGATCCTCCCACCTAAGCCTCTTGAGTCACTGGGATTACAGGCATGCACCACCATGTCCAGCTCTAAATGCATTTTCTAACAGTTTGTTTATACATTTAAACCTTTCCTTCCTGGTTCTAGCAGTGTACCAAACAGCAGTAGATATTTTATCTTTTTTAAAAAAAATCTGCAAATATAGAATTTAAGTTATTTTTTAAAAGAGAAGAAACTGGCTAACAGTTTGCAGGCAGACTAAAATGACCTCCCTAATTCAATCACCTGGGGAAGTCTTACAGAGCTGTTATGCTGAGGGCAAACTAGTTCATTGATGGTATTTTTCCAGTCTTGCCCAGGACAGTTCTAAGGCCCCTTGTCTTCAGAGGTCCTCTTCTCCTGCTCTGGCCATGCTGGTGCTTTTCTGGCCTCCAGCTGGCACCACAACCATGACCGGAATGCCCTGCTCGTCTAGGCCGTCTGAAATTCCTGTCGGCCACATCTAGAGAAGGACAATTCTCCTTTTCTTCTTAGTTTAGTTTAGATGAGGTTGGAATTTTATAAGCAGTGACTTTACTAGGTAACCAAGGGCAAAACAAAACCAAACCCCAAAGTGGAAAATCACCAAAGCAAAGAAATGAACAGACTTACAAAGTAGAAATTCAGAGTTTTTACTCTGTTCTGACTTTACTCATTTTGGAGATTCATCAGTTCTGTGTCCTTGCCCAGGTATTCTTTCTCCGCTCTGCTCTCACTCCTCGTGTCTTCCCACCACTTTTGTTTACACAGGACAGCTCTTCCCCACGGTTGGAGTCCATGAGGTCCATGGGTAGATAAGGGTTAATAGACAGACTGGGTATATTTGTAGTTTCATAGGGGCATATAAGCATGATCCTAGCCATTAGGCACTTTGTTTTCTTCAGTAAGTGGAAGTTTTTATGCATTTCACTTTTAGTTATTTTAACATATACGACTTACACCATAGTCATCCTGTTGTGCTGTCAAATATTAGATCTTGTTCCTTTTATATAACTATATTTTTGGACCCATTAACCATCCCCATTTTATCTCCCCCCCTCCTTCCCAGCCTCTGGTAACCACTATTCTTCTTTCTATCTCCATGAGATCAATTGTTTTAATTTTTAGCTTCCACGTATCAGTGAGAACATATGAAATTTATCTTTCTGCGTTTGGCTTATTTCATTTAATATAATGTCCATAACTATTTTTGTATTGCTTTAAACTTGGTTTTGAGTAGTAATTTGCATTTGCTTTTATGAACCTACATAATTTAATAAATCTACATTTATTTAATTAATTAAACTTTAAAAAATCTCCCATAATCCTTTTTTTTCTAAAGGTAACTAAAAGTATTGTCACCTCTTAAATGCAAAAATAATTCCCATTATATAATACTCTGAAATATAACAATTAATGTTTTAAAATTTAATTCCAATATTTATTTAATGGCTAGTCTGTATTCTATTGCCTTGTGTGGACGAAAAGTAGAAAAACAAAACAAGACAAACAAACAAAAAAATACCAGGCTCAGTTCCTGTTCCACATTGAAATTCTAAGATGCTTACAGGAAAAATAATGCATATGTAAAACTAAACAAATCAAGAAAGGACTTATGGTGAAGCAGCCTGGGCTGCAGGCAAGAGCACTGACATCTGGCATCAGGAAACCTGTCTCTAACTTTTAATCTTTCCTCTCACCAATCTTGAGCCAATACTGAGCCTCTCCAGACTTCATTTGTAATTCATTGTCTTTACAGCTCTGTTATTTGATGTTTGTTGAATTCTAAGTATCAGGAAGGTGGTAGAGACAGAGTGCTGCAGGAATCAGAAAAGAGGCCTCAAGGGAACTTACTATTAATATATTAGGCCAAAGGAGGCATAGAAACAAAGTTGTTTTGTCTTTTGAATTCTACTTTTGCTTCTAGTTATTATATCAGGAGTTGTACTTGGCCAAGACTTGATGTTGCTTTTTTCCTAATTAGCTTTTGATTTAGAGGTAAGGAAGTAAGGCCAGAAATAACTAGAATGAAATTTACATTTAAAAATATTCCAAGTGTTTTTATATGAGAGGAGAAAACAGTCTGGTGTTTATATGAAGCTGTTACTGTCTTCTGAGAGGAATCATGTATTCTTCAGTATATTTAAATATTGTAAGCTGTTAATAAATGAGTTTATATTCCTCTGTTTCAGTCCTGACTTTTCGAGTCAAACAGATTAGTAAAAATGATGCTGATAACTCTTGAGAAGTTAAAAAGAAACTTTTATGATATGTGCTATTTAAAAATTAGGGACCCTCCTCCAGATTGTTACAGAAATAATTATCAGATCACCTAGGTCCACCTTTTAGATTCATTAAATATCTTTTTGAATATGATTGCATTTAGTGAACTACAAACATGGTAAATCAAAAGGAAATCAGTTTATGGGACAAAAGTATTTGTGTGCATATGAGTGTGTGTTTGTACTTAACGTGTGTTCACTAGCCATGAAATTACTGTTAAGAATGGAATGGAAAGTATGAATGCCTTTTGATCTGGACTTTTCTTCTTTGATAGGTCGCTAGGTCATTGTCACAGTAGCATTTGTTCAGCATGTGTTTGTATATCTAGAATGGAACACATCTCATGAGTGGCACAATCTTAGACCTGATCCTTGGAAGAGATGCTGAAATCTCATGCTTTTTCTCCTTTTCTGGCTATTTTTCGTACTGTTTCCAGAATTATTTTATATAAATTAAAGGAAGCAGTTCAAATAGAACAATTGGAAGGAGAAAAAGGGTGGCTTACTTTTGAAAACATATACAGTTATTTTTCAAGTGTAAGACTACCAAAAATTACAGAAGCATTTAGCTTGGCTATTGTTTTTGGAAATTAACCATGATTTATTGAACAGGCAAATAAACATCAGCAGTTATTTCTCCTGTATAAAATAATAAGTTAAAGAAATATTTGTTTTTTTAAAATGATAATCTAACCTTTATATTACTCTGTAATATCATGTGCTTGATATTTTTATACTCCTTAAGCATAAGCATATTTTTTTCCATAGGGCATAACATCTTAAACATGCAAGCTTATTTTCTCCATGGCAAGTCATTGGATGCCTCTGTTATCATTACCAGCAGCTCCATGGTTAATGGCTGAGTGGATGAATGAGATTTTTCAGGTTGAGGTAAAAGATAAGCTAAGTCTACTTTAAACCATACACACAGACTTAAGAAATAACTATAATTTATAGTTCTATCTCCTTTTTATAACTAGATTTAAATTCTTTATAGATGTTAGGCATGCATTTTTCTTAATAATTCGCAGAATAGCCCACACTTGAATTAGTTTAAAAGTATATTTGGATTGTGGAAAATCCTTTTGGAAAAGTGTCCTGTTTAGTGAGGAGGTGATGGCAGATAGAGGATATGTGGAGGAGAGGAGGTGAAATTGCTTGCAAGTGTGGTAGAAAATTACAAAATATGTGATTTGAATGGGTTCAGACAATTAATTCAGAAAAATCTAAACTAAAAGCCACTGCTAAGTGAAGCGGAATTTTGCATATGTAAAATTGGACAACTGATTTGACGCTAAGCAGGAATATGGTTTGGGTAGTTTTGTCCCAGAGATTTATCTGTAGATGTAAGATGTAAGATGTAGATGTAAGATCTGTAAGATGAAGTGCTGAAACACAGTCCAAAACCGAATATTCATCAGAAAAAGCCAGTGGTATTTATGGTGATTATGCTAATTGATGTTGTAGCACTTCATAGTAACCATAACAAATGGAATACTCCAGCCATTCTTGCAATGCTCTGACTCCCAGCTTGTGGTCCAGTGTTCATGGACCCTGATGGGGCATATACAGTGAGGCAGTGTATAGTACTGTATTTGCTTTTTATGTGGTCACAGGAAGTCAGCTGGTTGCTTTGGTGATTAGCAGAGGTTCAGAAACATAGGTGCATGATTATGCTACAACCATGGATGTGTGTTCCATGTTGGATAAAGACTCTTCACATCCCCCTTGTATTTCTGTTAAATTGAGGTAGAAGTCTGTTGTGCTTTGAATTATTTGGAGAGCTGTGTTCTTTCCTCTTTCATTCTGATTAAGTATATTACAAAGAATTTGAGGGTGATGCTACTTTACTATTCAAATATTAGGGCAACTTCAGAAGCAATACAGAAGAAAGTGTTTGCTCTCTGGATATAGCCAGAGAGGGTTCATGATATAGGATGGGGACTAGAGACCTCTAATTGTGAATTAAAGGTATGCATGATCTTGCTTGACTTACTGGGATACATGATTTATTTTAGGCCAAATGCTTATAAACTGCTTGCATGCGCATTATGAAAGATGCCCTGTGGTCTTGAGAGAGTGCAGAGTAACAGTTAAGAGGGTATGGTTTTGAAATCAGACAACCTGAATTTAAATTGTAGTACTTATTTGCTGATTGCCCCTGGAACAAGTTACTTTCTCTCTATGAATTTTCATAGTTTCTTTATGTTAGCTTGTAAGTATAGAATGTTCGATTTCCTGAAGTGCAGAGTTTGACAGTTGGTGTCTCTGACATTTCACTTTGACATTTCTTGTGTTGTTTTTTTATTGTGAAGGTATATCCTCATTCTTTCAAATGCACATTTTGGCATGTGGTTATCTTTCAAATTTTTTTCTTTAGAGCAATTTTTGTGAAACCGTGGGTAAGTCAAAAATTTGTGTTATTTTTTAACATGAGTTCCGTCATGGAACCAATGCAGCACAGACAGCTCAAAATATCAACAAAATGTTTGGGAAGGATGTGGGTAATGAATGCATAGTATGTCTATGGGTTGAGAAGTTCCATTCTGGTGATTTTGATCTTGAAAATGAGCCTCAAGGGCGACCTGAGACCAAGGTGGATAATAATGAGCTGAAAGATGTAGTGGAAGCAAATGCATCTCAACCTATGCGTGAATTAGCAGCAAGGTTTGACGTTACTATTCCAACAATATTGGACCATTTGAAACAAATGGACAAGGTACAGAAGCTGGATAGATGAGTACCGTGTGAATTAAACGAGCATTAAAAGAGAAATTGTCTCGAAGTTTGCCTTTCTTTGCTGTCACAACATAAAGGTGAACCATTTCTATACCATATTGTTATGTGTGATGAAAATTGGATTCTTTTTGACAATCACAACCATTCAGCACAATGGTCAGATAAAGATGAAGTGCGAAACACAATCCAAAACTGAATATTCATCAGAAAAAGCCAGTGGTGTCTGTTTGGTGGTCCAGTGCTGGTATTATCCACTAAAGCTTCATGAAACTCAGTCAATAGATTATAGTGGATGTCTACTCCAAGCAATTGGATGAAATCATGAGGATGCTTGTGATTAAACAGCCAAAATTGGTCAATAGAGACAGCTCAATCCTCTTGCAAGAGCACATGTCTCAAAAAACAATGCTGCTCAAACTACAGAAGCTGTACTTGGAAGCTCACTGTCATCCACTGTATTCAGCAGCCCTTGTACCAACTGACTACCACTTCTTCCAGGCTTTGGACCACTTCTTGCAAGGAAAAATATTCCATTCTCAACAAGCTATGGAAAATGCTTTTTGAGATTTCATTGCCACTTGCTCTCCAGGCTTCTTTGCTACTGACATAAGCAAGCTACCATTAAGATGGCAAAACTGTGTCAATAGTTTCAGTGCATACTTTGATTAATTGTACTGCTTCTTGTGTGAGATATAATAAACTAAACTTTTGATTTGAAATTGGACATTTTGTATTTAATGACCTAATAATAATAATAATAATAATTGCCTCTTAGGCTTAATTTGAGGATTAAATGTGATAGTACCTGTAACAAGCCTGGCACAGTGTCTGTAAACAGAAATTGCTTAGTGAGTGCTACTACTATTGTTATTGTTTCAAAGGATATAATTTTAATTAGTATTATTCAAAGTGAAAACTAGAAGGTACAGAATTAATTCTTGTGCTCTGATAATGGAGAGAAAAATGTAGGCATTCAGTGACTTCTAGAAAGAAGTTTTAAGAACTTAAGATATAAAGACAACTTTTTTTCAGAGAAACCCAAAAGAAATAAAAAATTTAATGGTGTAGGTACTATCTCTTTAGTAATGCTACTGAATTACTCAAATTCAAAATTTTGAAGTCATTTTTTCTTATTCCTCTGATTTATTCTTGATATTCAGGGATATTGTTTCATCCATTATTTTCTCTTTCTCTGTTTTTTTTTTTTTTTTTTTTTTGGTTTCATCTATAAGGAAAAGTGTGTGTATATATAAATAAATCATTAAATATCTCAAACAGGTAAGGACTTTTTAAAAAACATGATCTTAATACTGTTATCACATTCAACAGTGATTCCTTAATGTCATACATATCCAAATTTACCTTTGCCCCCTTTTCTCAAAAATATCTTTTTACAGTTGGTTTGTTTGATTAGGATCCATTTATCTTCCTAAACACCTTTCCAAGCTGTCACAACCTATCTAGATGACAGGACTCTGGCAGCCTTAGGGTCAAATCCAACCTGCATATTGTTTTTCAGAATACTCAAATTAAGTTCTGTTTTTAAAATCAGGAAATTTTGCTTAAAAATCTAAAGTTTTCTTTTCTTGGAGGGAAAAAAAAGATTTGAAAACCCAGGATTTGCCTTCTTACATGGTAACAACAGCTGACTGACCCTAAGGAGTGCTCTCCATATAGGTGATGCTTGCACACTCCTGGCCTGTATTTAAATCTGTACTACTTTCTTGGCTTTTTGACTTTAGGTGAGGGCTACGCCCAGTCACTATCTCTTCTGCTTGGCCTCTTCCTTAATGTACGTTTGCAACTCTTGGTCTGGGCATACATCACCAAATGAGATAATTGCTTCTTAAATTATTTCCCTTGTCTCGTCTTTCTCTAGTCCAGTGACTCTTAAACAGGGGTGATTTTGCCCTCCAGGGAATATTTGGTAATATCTGGAGACATCTTGTCGTGAGTTGTGGGTACTACTGGCATCCTATGGGTAGAGGCCAGGGACACTGCTAAAACATCTTAAAATGCACAGCATATGCCCTCATCTCCCACTAGAAAGACTTATCTGGCCCCAATGTCAATAGTGCTGAGGTTGAGAAACTGCTCCAGTCTGATGGCACATTTCTAATATCACTGCCCTGCTTATAGTGCCTTCCCTATTTCCAAATGTATGTATCATTATTTGCCAGTTTGCACTCTGTATTCATACTGGACTCCTCACTGTCCAGCTGAGATGTCATGCGTTAATCCCCTTCCCCCTTTTTGGGTCCCTTGACTATGGAAAGCCTACTTTTCATTTTTAAGGCCTCTGTCTAGCCCATTCATGAAGCTATGTCTGGTGACACTTTATCACAATATTCTCCAAAAATAATCTTGTTTTAACTAGAAACTTTCTTAAAGATCTATTTTAATACTTTAATCCTTTATTATGATCCCTGCTTCTCTAATCCAAGGAACTGAATCTTAAGATATTAAGTCTTATATCCAAGGTTTTTCATAGTTCTTTGTTCTTCCCTCCATGGTGAAGGAGGGTTATTTGCTAATATATAAAATATGATTTAATTAGTATGTAGTATGTTATTCTCAGTCTTTTCACGTGAACTAAGTACTAAATATATTCTTGACTAGATTTTAATCTGTAAGAGGACAGAGATGGTATTTCATATTGTTGGGTACGTAGTCTTTGAATTTCTATGCCTCAGAACTCAACCTCTGGAAGCTTCTTTTTCTATAGGCCCTATGGGGCATAGTCAGATAATCCATGACTCATCCTAGTCACAACTAATGGGAGAAGTGGGCACCTATATTGGTCAGGGTTCCATTCAGGGAAAAGAAGCCATTGTAGATATCTTGAACAGAAGTAGATTCAACAAAAGTGATAATAAGCTTTTACAGTTATTGCAAAGGCTGGAAGAGTGGGCTTTAGGGTGGGCCTCCAGACGTAACTTGAAAGAGCTGACCAAACAAGGAAGCTCTGTCCCAGCTGGGGATGGGAAACCAGCAGGACGCCTTTAGAACTATGAAGTTCACAAAAGTGCCGCCATAAATGTAATCCAGGGATCAGGAAGCTGTCTCCACTGATGCCTTATGCCTGTGAGGCTGGTAACTAGCCTCTAGAATGCAGAATTCAGCCACTGCCTTTGTTGTTTATCTGTTTATTTATGTGTCTGTCTGCCTCTGTCTTACTTTCCCTCTTTCTCCCCATTCTCCTCCTCAACTCCCATAAACTGAGAGACTGATCCTGAGATACTGATGTAGGGTAACCCCTTATATTTCTGACCAAGCTTACCAATGGAAATGGCCAAAGTAGTAGGGTGAAGACCATCTGTCTTTCAAATCTCGTAGGAATACATCTGAGAGAAGCGATAAAACTTTCATCCAGATGCTTAGCTCCAAAAGAGCTGGGGCTGTGCACCTTAATATTTTATTTTTCTATGACTTTCTTGAGTAATTGTTCTTGAAATTTGGCAAATCATTCAATAATTTTAGAATTTCATGGATGTCTTTTTAACAGTAGAGATCCAAGTATGGGCTTAGAATTCCATGAAATACATGTTTTACTTATCAACATTGAGCTCTTTTATAAAGTTCTAAGAGTATTGAATGCTTTGCCAACTTTTAAGATGAATAATTACTGAAGAAAATCATGGGAAAAATTAAACTATGAAATAGAAACAACTAAGTAATAGGAATTTATGTCCCCTCATTCTCCTTTTTTTAGGCTAGTACATCATAACTTATGTGGAAGACAGCGTGGTGCAACTTATCCCTAATTATGATTTTATACTGTTTGTTTGACTTTCAGTGATTCATTCATTTTCTTATTTTCTAGTGCTTTCATCTTAGACAGCACCCTCTTATCTTTCAGTAAATACTTAGCTGACTAAGGTCACTTTTCTGATAGGAAACAAGTGGGGCTTACTCAAGGCTTCTTAGTTTTGAGAAGACCAAGAGATAACAGAAAAGTTCTGGTTCCTTTAGGAAGGAAGGATTTAATTTGACTCAGTATTTTAAGTATTTATGAAAGCAAAAGTACAAAAGAAACTTTGTGGACCACCATAACTGTACTTTGTAATTATAAGTTTATTTTTAATGATTTTTATTTGACAGTTTGGTTTTCATGTAACTGGTTTTTGCTTTTGTAGTTTCTTCACTCATAGCAGAAACTATAAATAAGCTTGGGGTGGAAACTCCTGCTGAACAAATCTACAGAGGAGTATGTTGCATTAAAATTATAATGTCTGTCTTTTTCACATTATTTGGAGTTGGGACATGCAAATGTATTTCATTTTACTTGACTTTTCTAGACTTCCTCTGTTGCACATGGTATTTATTTATTTTAAAATTTCATTTGTTTTGCTTATTGTTTGTGACAGTTTCAGGTGGTAGATAGATAGACTTCAGTGTTGAAATGAACAAACAAAACTAGACTGAGAATGGATGGGTTAGATTTATACATAGTTTAATATGCTGCCTTGGAAATTTTAGCTTTGTGGTTTTGTATGTGTATGTTTAAAATGATATATCTCAAAAATGTTTACTTTCATTTTTATGAAGATACAATAAATATTTGGGGGAATCTGGATTTATTTTGAGACATGCTCTCAGTACAATAACATATGCTTAGTATGCAATCAGTTTAGTCCTTTTTAATAATGTTTTTTATCTATAAATCATTCTGAAAGCTCTAGTAAGAAATGACAGACCTCTTTTAAGAAATGTTGAAGCACCAGTAGAAATCAGTAGGAACTAGGACATGACAGATTTAATGAAGATTAACTCCAGTGAGAATGGCCTTTATTAAAAAAACCCAAAACAACACATGTTGGCGTGGTTGTGGAGAGACAGGAACACTCATACACTGCTGGTGGGACTGCAAACTAGTGCAACCCCTGTGGAAAGCATTATGGAGGTATCTTAAACAGATTCAAGTAGACCTGCTATTCGATCCAGCAATCCCATTATTGGGCATATACCCAAAGGAAAAAAGGTCATTCTGTAACAAAGACACATGTACCCGAATGTTTATAGCAGCACAATTCACAATTGCAAAGATGTGGAAACAACCCAAATGCCCATCAATATATGATTGGATTAGTAAGCTGTGGTATATGTATACCATGGAATATTACTCAGCTATAAGAAATAATGAAAATACGACATCTCTATGGTTGTCCTAGAGAGAGCTGGAACCCATTATATTAAGTGAAGTATCCCAAGAATGGAAAAACATTTCCCTGATCATCACCTAAATACACATCTGGGAATGACACCAATCGGATATCAGACTGAGGTGGGGGGTGGGGGAGGGGATGGGTGTATGCCTACACAATGAGCGCATTGCGCACTGTTTGGGGAATGGTCACGCTTGAAGGTGCTGACTCGGGAAGGGCGGGGTGGGGAAGGGAAGGACATATACCTACATGATGGGTGCAACGCGCACTATCTGGGGAACAGACACGCCTGGAGCTCTGACTTGGGTGGACAGGCAGTACATGGGCAACGTATGTAACCTGAAATTCTGTATCCCCCATAACAATAAGATGAAATAAAAAATAAATAAATAAATAAAAATTATATTTTTGGTTAAAATGAAAATAAATGCTTATAGATGCACATAAAGATAGTTAAGAATAAATTAAATTTGTCAATGATTACACTGTCAACTCTCAAAACAATGTAAAACATGATAGTATTTTTTCATTCATATATCTTCATATGTTTTCTTTATAAAATTAAGATACATATATATATTGACATGCATAAACAGATAATTTTGTAGTCTGTCTTATTTGGAAAATACAATATTGTAAGCATTTCCCTTGGCATTGAATATTCTTCAAGTCTTGATTTTTAAGTAACATTTTGATATCTATGATGGGATTATTTTATAACTTTTATAACTATTACTTTATTATTGGAGATATAGTTTATTTGCTCTTTTACACTAACAAGTAATATTGTATGGATATTATTGAAAATAAGTTTTAGTTTCCATTTTTGCTTATTTTTATAGGAAAATTTCAAGAAATAAAATATTTAAATCAAAAGATGTGAACTCTTTCATGTCTCTTGTTACTTATCATTGAGTTGATTTCTAGAAGGTTGTATGGGTTGTCATCTCCACCAGCAATATACAAAATGGTGCGGGATTCTTGGCATTACTTTTTAAAAAATTTTCTTCTGTGCTTTATGGGTAAACAGTATCCTCCCTTTTTTTATTTCTTAAATTTATTATATAATTTTATATGTCTTTACTTACTAAAATAAAAACCTGTTGGTTTTTGCCACTGCTGTTCTGTGATTTTCATATTTATATCAATGGTGTGTACATTCTAGTAGAGTGAAAAGGACAATAAACAAATAGAAGGATATAAATTCTAAGAAGAAAAAATAAGATTCAGGGCAAGAGTGATGAAGTTGGGGAATGCCATTTTAGCTACTATTTTCAGGGGAGAATTTTAATATTTGGTTACATTTGAGTGGAGACTTGAAGGGAGGGGCTGCTTTGGGGACAGGAGGCTTATAGGCAGCGGGAACCACAGTGCAAAGCCTTGAGCCGAGGGTGTGTGTGTGCTTGATGTGTCTGCAAAGCAGCCAGGAGTCCAGTGTGCCTGCCGTGGGGGCAAGGAGGACATAGTGATCAAAGTGGAGACCAATTGACAGTCAGGACCAGATCTCTTAGGGACTTGGAGACTGTGGTAAGGAGTTTTATTTCATTGAGAACAAAAGGGAAACCACTGGAAAACTTTGAGGGGAAAAGAGATAAGATCTGTGTGTGAATTAGAATGTTACCTCCTGTGGACATATGGTTGGTGAGTGTAGGACAGGCTGGGATTCAGCCCCATTCTCCCCTTTGGTGCCTCTGCTGAATGGCTGTGTGCAGTACAGTTGCTAAGCTATATCCATTGTGGCCCTGAATTGATAAGAGTTGTAGCCATGTCTTCTTTACACTGGTGGTAGGCAGTGTGAAGAAGAGATTGACCAGGGCATGGGTAAATACAGGGAGAACCTTTAGGAGATGATTGGAGTAGTCCAGGGAGGAGATGATGGTGCCCAGATTTAGGCCAGTCACAGAAAAGGTGGTTAGTTGAGGCTAGATTCTGTAATGCTGATAGAATTTGTGGACAGTTCGTATGGGGAGTGTGAGGAAAAAGCAGGAGTTAAGGATTGTTGCTCATAAATTTTCGCATGTTAGAAGTTTAAATTTGCCTAAATCTACACCAATTAGGAATACAGTGTACCTGCCATTTTTTATATTCTGACTTATGTTTATGGAGATTGGAACTTCCTTGGGAAACTTTGGTGATTATTTTACTGTTGTTTTAATAATCACTGTTAGTAAATTTTACAGTCTTTTTTTGTGTCCATGATGTTATCTGAGTGTTTATTCAGTAGAGTGCCAGTGCTGAAAAACAGGCCCCTAACACAGAAATTTTGCAAAGGAAGTTGGAGTGTTAAACTCTAGGAAGAAGGCCAGAACAGCTGCTATGATTCACTGAGCGTGAGTTTGGGAGAGAGCAATCTGCAAAATGTTAGTTATAGTGTTGAAAAATTATGGAGCAGCTTGAAGCAGATTTTTAAGTTTACAGAAATTTTCATATAACCAAAGCAAGGAAATGGGGACAAATGGGTGGGGGGAGGAATCTGTGGATACATGACTCCAGGATCAGTGCTGCTGCAGAGAGTCCCTGAGTCAGCTGTGGTTTGTACCAAGGCATCAAGTGTATTTGGTTTGATAGGAGATTGGAATTTGCTGACAATGCCCCTCTCTTATAATCTGGTGCGGTACATTAACTGCAAAGCTTTGTTTTGAATTTAGCCTTTAGTATTTGTTATTTATTATACTTAAATTATGTTTAAAGGCAAACACTAAGATATTTGTGTGCTCATATTTTGTTTAAGGGAAAGCACTGGAGATTTATGTGCCTGAAAAATACCCTCTGACCCCTTGACTGCTTTCCATTTAGGTCAATGGGCAATTAATTCTGTAGTATGAGAGGGAGGTTTGGGTTTTGTGCTATTTGTACTCACCATCCTTTACATAAAAATGCAGCTACCATGTAGTTGGAAAAAGATCCCTGGTGATTTTACTATGTGCCACACTTAGTTTTCAGAAACAGACGAAGGAAGAAAAACTGGAAAAAGAGACTGAGAATGAATAGGTAGAGAGATGGAAAAAAATAGAAGACAGAAGCTCAGGAGAGGATAGATTAATACAGCTGAACAGTGAATTTGGCACAAAACTTTCTTGCTAACTGAATCAACAAAACTTGTTGGATTACATAATTTTCTATTTACTGAAAAAAAAAACTGTATTCATATTGATTTAGGCAATATTTTTCCTAATGACAAATATATAGAAAAAATTAGTTCCTTTTAACAAAGGACATTAAATATCAGCAGATAGTAGCTTCAGTTGTAGTTTATTTAAAGGTACTTTTAAAGGGATAAATATTTTCTTCATCTTTTGAAAGTAAGGAATTATATTCAACTATGACTTGGTAGTTGCTTTTCTAACAGGAACATTTAGTCAATAATATGGTAAAAGATGTTTTTACCAATCTTCTAACCCTCTAGGAACAGAAATGAAAAAATCTGGAATATATGGCAAAGACAGGAGCCCCTAAGATACCATTATTGCTGTTTTATATTGAATCCCATCTCCCTATAACACACACATTTCTTCACTTGAACTCATATTTTTCTTTAGATTTCAGTTTTAGTGTGAATTCTTCACAATTCTTTCAAAACCTTCCAATGTAAAACAGCTTCCTTTGTTAAAATCTCTCATCTCTTGTTTTTGAATTCTTTATTAGTATTTTCCGCAGTTTCCACTTGAACTTGTTTGTGCAATTATTTGCTTACTATCTGCCATCACCACTATATTATAAGATCCATGAAGATAAGGATTTATTGAATGCCTGCCTTCCTTCCAAAATATTTATGAAGTGCCTCTTATGTGTCAGCTAGGAGTTGGAGATATATTTAGGAGTTTGCATTCTCTTAAATTTTAGTATTTGCTTTGTCACCATTATATCTCCAACATGTAGCACAGCACCTGCTTGACAGTGAATGTCAATAACTATTTGTTGAAAGAATAAAGATGAAAGCCCAGTGAGGATTATTTGCAGGGCTCAGTTGTGGAGTGGAGTCGGGGTTAAATCTGTACTGGAGGAGCACAAACTTCTCCTGAGGCTGGGGACTTCTTTCCCTATCACACTCTGAAATTTCCAACTGTTTCCATTCCTGTGGTTTTCGTCTGACCACAGTGATCTTACTTTCTGAAAAGGGAAATAAGAATAGTCAGGAGATTCTGAATTATTAATTGATCTTGGGTAGGTCCAAAGCATCAGTATTTTTAAGAGCTCTTTAGTTGTCTGTATTATGCACAGAGTTTAAAATTACATCCTGAGGGAAGAAGAGTATGGATTTTATGTGTAGAGAGTTCTTTTCTCTTCAACTACTACTTGTTTTATTTTTGCAGAGGAATTTGTAGGTAGGGTTTGTACATATATGCATGTTTACATTTTTTTCCCCAGAAGGAGTTTTGAATTTTTTCCATGCCATTTGAATAATTATCAAAGCAACACAATTTTTGACCAAATGCGATGGAATCCTGAGATACTTTTCATTGCTTCAGCCTGGAAGTGTTTCATTTCAGCATACTTTTTCTTTCAATAAAAGCTAGAACCTCTTTAGTGTTCAGTCCATTTTATAAACTGCATCTGGGGAATGTATGCAGTTTAAGTAAGCTACAAGATAAATCTCCAAAGAGTTCATGTAGTAGTGATTATTTTTTTATTGGTACACATTTATGGGATATAGCAATTTTAATTTTAATATAGTTAACTTTGTACTTTCTTGGGCTATAATTACTCTAAACATCCAGCTATTTGTTTATGTTATTAACACTTATGATCAAAGATAGGAAAGCCATTTGCTGACTTAATTTAATACATGGTATGAACAACACATAATATACTATAAAACTTATTAGGGAGCAGTAAAAAAAGAAACATGCTGTGTTGTTGGTAGAAGCAGGTACGCTGACACTAAGACATTAACATGGAGACCAAGAAATTAAACATCAGAAGCAGCATGTGAAAAATATTCTGTCTGGGGCTACTTGTTATTGAGATACACAGCTCTGTAAAAAATCAGATGTGTTCTAGGGAGTTACAGTATTACTGGAAAGTACAGTAAGAAGTGATTATGAGACCTTAATAGGTTATGTTTGTTTGATATTCTTTGCTAATTATAGTATTTTACAGAACAATTTCTATTAAGAAGTATTTAGAGAAAGATCCAAGGCACCATGGTTTAATTGACTGGAATGCTTTATGGCCAATAATGTAGAGAGTAATTTGTGAATTTTCAGAAACTTTTCTATTCTTGCGTTAAAGCATATTGTATATTTCTGAAAATTATACATAACATAGTATAAGCCAGACTCTCTGAGCTATATACATTTTTAATTGTACGCTGGTTTATGAAATTACTGTGAATTTCCTTTTTCTTTGAGAAATTCTGGAATTAAGAACCAGTGATGAGCATTGGGAGGGGTCATAGATGCTGAGAAAACACCGAATGCTTATCCCTGCTTCTAGGTCGCAGTGAAATCAGACTTCACTGGAGAGCAATTATCTGATGAGTAAAGTCATGAACCCTTTCAGTAGTGGGAATGTCTCCTTGTTTGTCTCTGTAGTGTAGAGGCATCTTGAGGAGAGCTTGGACTTTTGAGGATTCCTCATAGGAACTGGCCCCGTGTGACACCAACTGAGCTTTCCAGCAAGAGGGTTCTCATTTCCTGCTACACAGGTTCCCTGAATGAAGTGCTGGCTCCTTCAGATACAACCTGATACAGTGCACTGGAGCATCTTGACTCTATATGCTTTTTACTGCTGAGATTAGATTGCATTCAAAAGAGAGCTATTTTATGAACATCTGTTTTAAATATGTGTCTTGTTTATGACTAATTAATGCCTTGCTATGCTTTTTGTGCAATATTCATAAGTCTTGAAGAACCAGTTTGTAAGCCATTCATTTCTAATGTGTTTCAGGTAGAAATTAATTGAATATGTTTATACAGGAGACAGGAAAGAGAAAGGGAGGAAAGCAGGGAGGGAGGCATAGACCGACTTTTTCACAGTGACCGTCTTCTAACAATGTTTTTTGCCGACAGTTTATACATTTTTTTCCCAGTTGTGTTTCAATATACACATTCTAAGCCTTGCAACAAATTTTTTGCTAATGACTTAAAGTGATGGCATTTATACAGGAATGTGTACTGTTGGCTTGCTTATTCTACAACTTCGTTAAAGGAGAAGAGAAAAACCTCTGCATATTGATTTCTTCTTAAATTCAGTGAAAATCTAAGTAAAATATTGTAAAGTGCAGAAAAACTTTACATTTTAGGATGAACTCAGTCATTATCCTGTTTTATGCATCAAAATAAAATTCTTAATACTGTATTTAGGTTGTCTGATAGTTGGTGTCCATAACTTTCCCAGGAGCAGGCAGCAACACAAGAGAAATTATAGGGACTGTGTCCCCTTCAGGATAGGGAATGTGGCATTTAGATTTCTTATTATCTAGAATGTCACAGTAAATACTTAAAATTTAAACATTTTCTTAGCATTTTATCTATGCAATAGATTCATCTTTTAAGATTAGCTTTCTTAAATAATTTGAAGTCCTTCCTCACTCTTGTTTCTCACAAATCTCATTTAACCTGTCAGCCAGTTTTTTAGTATACCTTTGAGATGTTTCCAAACTGATCACTTTTTATCTCCTTCACTGCTACTCCTTGGTCCATGTCACCATGGTCTCTAGCCTAGAATATTGTTATAAACACTCTTTTAACCAAGCTTCCTAACTTTGCCCTTAAAGTCTTTCAGTGATAGCAACCAGAGCAATCCTGTTAAACTTTAGTCAGATTATGAGATGTGGTATTGCATAGCAGTTAAAGGCACAGACTCTGGAGCCAGGCTCTCTGCATTCAAATCTGGGCCTTGCCACTCACAATATATTTAATTTTGAGCAACATATTTAAATGTAAAATTGGAAGAACAATAGTGCTTAGATTAATTGAGTTAATATGATAGTATCTATATGGTAGACATATTATTATTTTTGTTATTATTTTAGCAGCTATATGTCATACCTTTGCTTAGAATCCTCTAATAGCTTCCCATTGCTTGGAGTAAAAGCCAAAATCTTTACCATAACCTAGGAGGCCCTGCACAACATATTCACTCTGACTTCTGAACTGATCTCATCATGTTCTCTTATTCAATCCCTTCTGGCCATTTTGGTTATCTGTAGTGTCCTTGCCACCCTCTCCTGCCTGAACCAGGCTCAGTCAGACTCCTGGCTCAGTCAGATTCTTTGTACTTGTTGTTTCCTCTAACTGGAAAGCTTTCCCTCAGGTATGTGCATACCTCACTTCTTCTGCTTCAGGTCACTCTCTCAGTGAAATTTGGTTATAGGAACCAAGATTGCAACCCAGTCAAGACTCCCTGTGTCCCTTCTCTCTTTCTCATTAGCCCTGTAAGTTGGAGGAAAATATTTTGCTTGGTCATTATCTCCCCGTATTATAATATAAACTCCATGATGGCAGAGATTTATTTTTTGTCTCTTTCATTCACTCTTGAGCATTGTCAGGCACAAAGTAGGAACACAGTAAGTACTGAAGGAATGAGTGAAATTATGGCACCTTCAGAATGTTAATTCTCTGCTCAACCTTGGGTGGTAGCATCTTTCCTTTATTATGCCCAGTAGTTCTCTTAGCTGTGGCCTCCATGGTCGGCCCCATCTTGTCTTTCAACAGTTCTCTCTGAATTCTAAATGATTATTTGCAATAAACTGTTTCTGTCTTTTGTTTACTTGTTTGTTTCTTTTAATTTGAAAATAAGGGTGTACAAATGTTTTTGGTTAAATGTATTGATTTTGTTATGCTTTAGTCAGGTTTATAAGTGTACCCATCACCCAGCTAGTGTTCATTATACCTGTGAGGTAGGTTTTTGCCCATCCTGTCCCCGCTTCCTCCCCTGCTTGATTTCCACTGAGTTTTGCTTCCTTCTGTGCACATGTGTGGTGATCAGTTAGTTCCAATTTAAACATGAGTACGTGCAGTGTTTGTTTTTCTATTTTTTGGATACTTTACTGAGGATAATGGTCTCTAGTTCCACCCAAATTGTTGCAAAAGGCCTCAATTCATCCTTCTTCATGGCTGAGTAGTATTCCATAGTATACATATGTCACATTTTGTCAATCCACTCATGAATTGATAGGCACTTGGGTTGATTCCACATCTTGGAAATTATGAATTGTGATGCTGTAAACATTTGAGTGCATGTGTCTTTTTAATGAAATGACTTTCTCCTCTGGGTAAATACCCAGTAGTGGGATTGCTGGATCAAATAGTAGGTCTAACTTTAGTTCTTTGAGGTATCTCCGTACTGTTTTCCATATAGGTTGTACTAATTTGCACTCCCACCAACAGTGTATAAGCATTCCTTTTTCTTTGCAGCTATGCCAGCATCTATTGTTTTTGGATTTTTTAATAAAAGGTATTCTAACTGGGGTAAGGTGATACCTCATCGTGGCTTTAATTTGTATTTCTCTGATGATTAGTGATGTTGAGCATTTTTTCACACGTTCACTGGCCATTTGTCTATCTTTCTTGAAAAGCTTCTGTTCATGTCTTTTGCCCACTTTCGAATGGGGTAGTTTGTTTTTTTCTTGCTGATTTGCTCAAGATCTTTGTAGATTCTGGTTATTAGCTCTTTTCCAGATGTATAGTTTGCAAATATTTTCTCCCATTCTGTAGGTTGTCTGTTTGCTCTGTTGGTCATTTCCTTAGCTGTGCAAAAGCCCTTTAATCTAGTCCCATTTATTTATTTTTGTTGTTGCTATGATTGCCTTTGGGGTCTTCTTCATAAATTCTTTGCCTAGGCTGATATCTAGAAGAGATTTTCCAACATTTTCCTTTAGAATTCTTATGGTTTCATGCCTTACATTTAAGTCATTTATCCATCTTGAATTAATTTTTTGTGCATGGTGAGAGATATGGATCCTGTTTCATTCTTCTGCATGTAGCTATCCAGTTTTCCCAGCACCATTTATTGAATAGGACTTCTTTTCTCTAGTGTATATTATTGTCTGCTTTGTCAAAGATCAGTTGGCTGTATGTGCATGGTTTTATATCTGGGTTTTCTGTTTTGTTCTATTGGTCTATGTCTCTATTTTTGTGCCAATACCATGCTGTTCTAGTTACTGTAGCCTTGTGGTATAGTTTGAAGTCTGGTAACGTGATGCCTCAAGATTTTTTCCTTTTGATTAGGATTGCTTTGGCTATTCAGGCTTTTCTGGTTCGAAATGAAGTGTAAAATTCTTTTTTCTAGATTTGTGAAATGTGACATTGGGATTTTGATGGGGATTGCATTGAATCTGTAAATCACTTTGGGTAAAATGGACATTTTAACAATGTTTACTCTACTGATCCATGAGCATGATATGTTTTTCCATTTGTTTGTGTCATCTGTGATTTCTTTCCTCAGTGTTTCATAGTTCTCTTTGTAGAGATCTTTCACTGCCTTGGTTAAGTATATCCCTATGTATTTTATTTTCTTCGTAATTATTGTGAATGGTATTGAGTCTTTGATTTGATTCTCAGCTTGAATTTTATTGGTATATAGGAATGCTACTGATTTGTGTACATTGATTTTATAACCTGAGCTTTTACTGAATTTATTTGTCAATTCCAGGAGTCTCTTGGTGGAGTCTTTGGGATTTTCTAGATATAAGACCACATTGTCAGCAGAAAGTGATAGTTTGACCTCCTCTTTCCTGATTTGGATACCTTTTATTTCTTTCTCTTGCCTGATTTTTCTAGCTGGGACTTCCAGCACTATGTTGAATAGAAGCAGTGACAATGGGCACTCTTGTCCTATTCCAGTTCTAAGTGAGAGCGCTTTCAGCTTTTCTCCATTCAGTATGATGTTGGCCATGGGCTTCTCATATATGGCTTTTATAATCTTGAGTTATGTTCCTTCTATGCCTAGTTTTTTGAGGGTTTCTTATCATGAAAGGATGCTGAATTTTGTTCAATGCTTTTTCTGCATCTATGGAGATAATCACATGGTCTTTGTTTTTGCTTCTGTTTATATAGTGAATCACATTTGTTGATTTACCTATCTTGAACCATCCTTACATCCCTGGGATGAAGCCCACTTGGTCATGGTGGATTATTTTTTTGATGTTGGATTCAGTTTGCTAGTACTTTATTGAGTACTTTTGCATCTCTATTCATAAGGAATATTGGTCTGTAGTTTTCTTGTGTCCTTTCCTGGCTTTTGTATCAAGTTGATACTGGCTTTATAGAATGAGTTGGGATGGAGTCCTTTCTTCTTGGTGTTGTGGAATGGTTTCTGCAATATGGGTACCAGTTCTTTGTAGTTCTGATAAAATTTGGCTGTGAATCCATCTGATCTGGGCTTTTTTTTTGTTGGATTATTTTTAATTACTGCTTCAATCTCAGTGCTCATTCTTGGTCTGTTCAGGAGTTCTATTTTTTCCTGATTGAGTATTGAGAGGTCCTGTGTTTCCAGGAATTTGTCCATTTCCTCTACATTTTCTAGTTTATGTACATAGAAATTTTCAATAGTATTCACAGATGATATTATATTTTATATTTTTGTGGTATCAGTTGTAGTATCTCCTTTTTCATGTCTGATTGAGCTTATTTGGGTCCTTTGTCTTCTGTTCCTGATCAGTCTTGCATGAGGTCTATCAATTTTGTGTATCTTTTCAAAGATCCCAATTTTTGTTTCATTGATCCTTGGTATATTTTTTTTTCCATTTTGTTTAGTTCTACTCTGACCTTGGTTATTTATTTTCTTTTGATGACTTTAGGTTTGGTTTGCTCTTCCTTTGCTTGTTCCTGTCTTTTTGAATACTGAAAACACTATTATCCTCTTTCCATTTCTGACTGCTTAAGTCTTCTCTTATGTTTGAGACCTACCTAAAATGTTTTTTTGTGTGTGGCATTATCCCAACTACTCCTGATTTCTTGTTCCTTGAATTATTGGTGTACTTCATTGTTTAACCTCCTTATTAGGAGGCTATCTAGAATCAGAGATGATTAGTTATACATTCTCACTGGCATATGTTGGATAGTAGTTCTTAATGGGATCCCTGTTCAGGATCATCAGCATCTTCTGGTGCTGATGCCTAATGCTCAGAAACTTACCCCCTAGCACCTCCCATACATATTGAATCACAAACTCTGAGAGTGTGACCCAAAAATATATGTTTTAACAAGACTTTGAGTACTTCTAATGCATACTAATGTTTGAGAACCACTGGACAAGGACATTGGCAGAATGGAACAATGGAAATGTCTGATGTTAAGGGTCCAGTTAGATCTTTAGGGTTCAACAATCCCTAGGAATGGAAAGAAACTAAAATAGGAGTAGAAGGGCCAGAAGTACTATGTTTGAAGAATGAGGAAACAAAAACATTTCTCTGAAATGTATTAGAAACTGGAAAATATGTCTTCAAGATAAAGGACAGTCAGGGAAATGAAAATCTATTAGTTAATGCATAAGTCTATGATGCAGACTTTCTTCTTTTGAGTAAATTTTGGACATTAGGTGGTTAACAGAGATTTTGGAAACTGTAGGGTTAGGATTGGGCAAATCTTGAGAATGGTAAGCTGTTTAGAGATGAAGTCAGTGCATATGGTCTCTTCTGGGTGATGAGCATTTGGGGTACCAGCTCTAAGAGTGGAATTTGACAGCAGGAAATAAACATTGAAAAAGAGGGTACAAAACCCCAGAATCTGACCTCTGATGGGAGAAAGTAAGGGACAGGGAAACTTGTTATTAAGTTAAAAGCTATGTTTTTAAAAAATAGCTTGAAATTGGTAGAACCCAAGTGCTGAAATAGGGTTGGTGTGTGCTTCTTAACAAGGTTATGTGGCCTCAGGTGTGGTAATTCGAGGACTAGATGGGCAAGTTATCACATAAATCATTAAAGTCTACAAAGTGTCCTCTGTTTGCTACACACCAAATTATTAGGTCATTAAGCATGAAATGTCCAATTTCCTTGAGTACTAAGTTTGACAATTGCTTTCTCTGACATTTCACTCTGATATTTCTTGTTTTATTTTTATGGTGAGGGTACATCCTCATTTTTTCAAATGCATGGTTTGGCTTGTGATTGTCTTTCAAATATTTTTTTTAGAGCAATTTTTGTAAAGCCACGGATGAGTCAAAAATATTTTTGAATATGAGTTCTGTGGTGGAAACCATGCAACACAAACAGCTGGAAATATCAACAAAGTGTTTGGGAAGGATGTGGCTAATGAATGCACATTATGTCAATGGTTTGATAAGTTGCATTTTGGTGATTTTAATCTTGAAAATGAGCCTTGGAGGTGACCTGAGACCAGGGTTGATAATGATGAAGTGAAAGCTATGGTAGAAGCAATTCCTTCTTAATCTATGCATGAATTAGCAGCAAGGTTTGACATTACTATTTCAACAATATTGGACCATTTGAAACAAATGGGCAAATGCTGGATAGATGGGTTCTGCATAAATTAAACAAGCATCAGAAGAGAAATCGTCTCAAAGCTTGCTTTTCTTTGCTGTCACGACATAAAGACGAACCATTTCTACACCATATTGTTATGTGTGATGAAAAATGGAGTGTTTTTGACAATTACAAGTGTTTAGCACAATAGCTGGATAAAGATGAAATTCCAAAACACAATCCAAAACAGAATATTCATCCAAAAATCTAATGGTGTCTGTTTGGTGGTCCAGCGCTGGTATTATCCACTACAGCTTCATGAAACCTGGTCAGTTGATTACAGTGAATGTCTACTGCCTAGACTTCTTCATTAATGACTTGAGAGGTAGAATGGTCTATGTATGTCTTTTAATGTATGACCTAGTTCAGAATTCAAGGAAGTCACTATTGAAAATTGAGGGAAGAAATAAGAAGAGAGGAAAATCAGGCACTTAAACAATGGGGAACTAATTGAATCAGAGGTCATTACCTCTTAGGGAAGTTTTTGTGAGTATGGTAGATAGAATTTTTTCTTTAATCAAATCATACAAAAAACCCCAATTACTTAGAAAAAGCAAATTATGGAGCTATATTATCTTCCTGTTATATTTTGTGTTTTCAGAATTTGTATACTTTGATACATAAAAAATACCATTTGGTTAATTCTGTTTTTTAAAAAAATCACAGGTCATCTTGTAATCATGGTTGAATTAAATATTTCTCATTAAATTGTTAACAGGTCAATTCATCATATGTTTGGTAATTCAGAATGGAACCTAAGGACTTCATTTTTTGGCATACAGGTTGAGTATCCCTTGTCTAAAATGTGTGGAACCATAAGTGTTTCAGATTTCATATTTATATAGATTTTGGAGTAGTCATATGTTGCTTAATGGCAGAGATAGGTTCTGAGAAATGTATCGTTAGGTGAGTTTGCTGTTGCGCAAACATCATAGGGTATACTTACACAAACCTAGATGGAATAGCCTAAACATACCTCAGCTATATGGCATAGACTAATGTCCCTAAGCTACAAACCTATACAGCATATTACTGTACTGACACTGTAGGCAATTAACGCAGTGGTATTTGTGTATCTAAACCTATCTAAACCGAAAGAAAAGGTAATGTGTTACACTATGACCACTATGAAGTCACCAGGTGGTAGGAATTTTTCAGCTTCATAATAATATTATGAGACCACCGTCATAAACGTGAGTCATTTACTGAAACATCATGTGACGTATGGCTTTATTTACATATACGTAATAAGATTTCCTGGGTGAAACCCAAGTCTAAATACGAAATTCATTTTTGTTTCATATATACCTTATACACGTTCTTGAAGGCAATTTTATGCAGTATTTTTAATAATTTTATGCATAAAACAAAGTTTTGACTACATTTTGACTGCAGCCAATCACAGGTCAGGTGTAGAATTTTATTTTCCACTGTGACAATCATTCATCACTCAAAAAGTTTCAGATTTTGGAGTATTTCAGATCTCAGATTTTTGGATTAGGGATACTCAATCTGTAATATGAGTTAAACTGCTCAGCAGTTTCAGCATTTCATTTATTCAGCATTAATCATATGATAAAAGAGATCAGTGTAAAAAATGAAACTATAAAAGTACTAGAAGAAAATATGAAATAATTATTTTATAATTACAGCATATGGAAGGCCTTTGTAAAGTATGAGACACAAAACCCAGAAGATATAAGAATTAGTGGCTGATAAATAGAATTTCATAGAAAAAGAAAATTCTACCTGCCAAAAATCATATAGTCAAAACAAATTCAATAGACAAATGATAAATGGAAACAAAATGTTCAACCCAGAAATTCTATTTGGAATTAATATACAGATACAGTCTTACATGTAAGAAATTATTTATGAACATCATTATCAATCACAACTTTTATTTTTTTTTTTTTTTTTAGTACAGCAATGGATTAGAAATAGCTTGAATGTGTTACTAGCATGCCATTAATTAAATTATGGTTTATCCATTCAGTGAAATACTATGCAGCTATATTCCATTTGAAAATATTTCAGAGCTATATAAAATTAAAACAAGGATGCGGGGTATATAGTATGCTCGTGTATGGGATTATAATGTATTCACTTGTGTATGCATTGAAATAGGTCTTGGAGCATACATCAGAACCAGTATCACTGGTGTCCTCGTAAGGTGAAGTCAGCTAAATATCTGGTAAAGAATATCACTTTTTTACTTCACCTAATCCAAAAGTTAAATAACAAAGAAGGAAAATCAGCCACATATATACATATATTTTTAAAATGTCTAACTTGACACCATGAGTACTAGAATGTTTCTTATGTTTTCTGGGATATACTCCAAAAAATATAATACATCTCACATAAAGATGAGAGTTTATGACAGTTTGCAACACAAAGTGAATAATAAACTACTTTTTTGGAGTCTTGTAGTAATTCCATGGAAGATTATATCTATAGTTGATGTCATCAAGTTATCTACAATTAGTTTTATGTTCTGAAAATATCTAATTTGCTGATTCAGGGTTCTTATAACTTCTTATATGGCAACTTCAACTCATTGGACAACGTGGAGAGCTAGCAAGTTGTAGTGGGAAGATTCTGAGCTGCCAAAATAGATGCCATAAAACTTTAAAGACAATGTGAGGAAGGGTTGCTGCTCAGTTTAAATGTAGTCGTTTTATGTAAGATAGATGCAATGGAAAATGTCCTCTTTTAAAAAATATTATAATGTGTACTTGGCAATGTGGAGGGGAGGAAGCAAATGTTTCACTATCACTCAGAATGATAAATGGAAGTTTTTTCCTTTTGTTCCCATTTCAGCCACATCACACTTTATCAGGTCTGCTCTTCATTTTCCATCCCTGATTCATTTATTTTTATTCCTTTAGGTTACGCAGACTTGTACAAAAATATTTTTCTTTTTCCATTATAGAGAAGAGAATGTTCTCATGGTTCAGGCACCTCATGCTTACAACTTTCTTTTAGAGCATGACTTGCCTAAGCACAAGTCCAACTCAAAAGTTGTCTTTGCTCCAGGGAAACTTACTATTCACAGGCGAATTGGCAGGAATACATTATCTCAATCTCTGCTGGTTTGCCTTGGTTGATGCCATTTTCATATGAACATTGGAAATATTTTTAATGCTGGTGTAAAATACGGAATAAATGGTAACAGATCAAATGTGTTTCAACAGACTACATAAACTTGGTACCAGATTTTTGGCAGACAGTTTATAGTCTCTGATCAAGCATTTGGCCAGCAGATGGGTTGCTCCAGCCCACTCAAAGGAAGTTTTGGTACATCTTTCTTTTTTGGAGGTTGCTGAAACCTTGGAACCCTTGGAATTCAGGAGATTAAAGTTTACTCTGTCTTTAGGGAGTAGATTCTTTTCCCTTTGACATTAAAATTGTATCTAGTATATGAATTTCATAACATCAGAAGGGATCAAATGTGCTCTCCAAATCATAAATTCTGGAAAATGGTCCTATAATTTTTTATAATATATATAAAGATAGGAAACATGCTATTTTTCCAAGATAGTTTATTCATTTTGGATGCTTTTTATTGTACTTTGTATTGATATAAAATCTGGCCCCCGTTAATTCCCCTCCCCGCTATCACCCCAGCCAATTCCTTTGTCTAAAATAATATAGAGGAAATCTATTTTTTTTCTCTTCAAATATGATGAGTTGATAGGGTAGTGAATCTTTTTTTTTTTTTGATGTGGAGAAGTTCTCAATCCCTCAACTATTCAATATATGATATGATTGCCAGACCTCTCACCATGCTTGTCAAACTCAATGTGTGTCAAAATCCTCCTTAATGTAGCATTCCAGGTGTCTTGTAATTTTCCACACATGGGCTATACAGCTTACAGTGGAATTATGGCCTCTCTTGTTAAGATAGCTTTTGTTTTTGTTTGTTTGCATTGGGTAGCTGTCTCATGTATTGGCTCATTTTTGAGCTTGTATTCAAGTAAGACATATAGCACACTTTTTTTTCCTTCAGTTTTTAAAGTCAGGTTTTATGTACTTTGAATGAAGTCCCTCTTAGCATGGTAATTCTTCGGTGTTTGACTTTTACGTTTCCCTTCTGAACTCCGGAAAGAATTCTCTGGAACCTAAGTGTATAGATTTTGGCTACAAACCAGTCTTTGCATTTTATCCTCATGTTTCTGGGAGGGGATTGGCATGGATGTGGAGCAGTGGGTTTTCTTTATTTTTCTTCTTCTTGTTTCACATGTTTGGGTTGAGTTTGTAATGTTTAGGTCATGGATAATTGTTGAGAGGCAGAAGTAGGGATGTGTAGGGGTGGTCAGGGACAGTGGGATATTACTGAAGAGAGTTATTGCACAAGCAGATTCTGAATAGAGTGGTTTTTAAAAACAGATTGAATAAATTGTATGGTTCAGCTATATATATTAATGATTTTCTAAAGTATGTGAATACTGTTGAGATTAGGAGAATATAAATTTAGTTAAATGTGTTACTGTATTTACATCAAGGTTTTCTCATTATAATTTTCTTGATCAATGGTTGTGGTAATTAATATGGTTATAGAGCAGCCCACAATATTTTATATTAAAAATTATACTGCATACTAGGAAAAATTGTCTTTTAAAATTCCAATCTTTATATAATATTAATTCTAGTTTTGTTGACTACAAAAACACTAATTTTGATGTTTTTTGCAATATAATAATCAATTTGTATTTCTTAGAGGTTTTCCTTATCTAGCACTTGAGAGCAACTAGCTACTGGGATTCTTGAACACGATGTTAACATCCCTTTCAATTCTGTCTTGTAATTTGTCTTCCACTCAATATTACGTTACCCAAAAGACAAAACTAAACATGTGCATATATCACTGGAAAACATGGGTTCCAAAAGGAAAATAAGAAAACCTAAAAAAAATTTTAATTTTAGCATATGTACAATTTTTATTTGAAATTTTTATAAAAGTATATTATACATTGAAGTATTTATAAAAATGGAGATGGTTTCAGGGCACCTTGATATTTTAGATATCTATTACCTCTTGGAGTGTCAATCTGGATATCTATCTAGCGTTGACCATCTGGTTCTAGAAGAGTTTATTTTTAAATTAATGCCTCCTGCCCAGAACCATTTGTCATATAGCCTTCTATACATAACTGGCAATACTCGCCCCCTCCATCCCACTGCTTATCTGCTATGGTGACCAACACATCCCAGTTTGTCCAGGACTTTCCCAGGTTCAAAATTGAAAGCTCAATGTTCTGGGAACCTCCTCAGCCCTGGGAAGACTGGGATGGTGGGTCACCCTACATACTAACCCCCAACTCCCAGCATATCTCTTAGTTTGTTTGTCTGTGTATTGTCCAGAGTGAGCTGTGGGAGCCCAGGCATCCATCTGAAATGCTGACATGTGTGAAGATGCCCTGTGTGTTGCATTAGTGGTTGGAAGTTATTTTTTTTTTTAAGCATTCCATATTCTCCCCTTTTTCCTATGAAAGTGATAGGGAATCCTCTGATACCTCTTGACACATCGTTTTTTAGATTTTATTCCTTGTTCAAACTGTGATGTGAATTGCTCTTCAGGAATTTTTGCCTTGAATTTCTTTCAGCAATTCCACAAAACAGAATTTGTTCCCTTGCCACCTAGACTGTATGGCTTCAGTTTATTTGCCATAGTGTTTGGGTGACTCAGTACTTAACAAAGCAACAAAATTGTGCAGTAAGACTTAAGAAACCATATTTTTTAGTCATTACGTATCCTCAGTTCAGTCCTACATTGGTTACCACCTAGCTGTAAGATCCTGGACAAGTCTTGTTTTCTCTTTAGATTTTGATTTCCTCCTTTATAAAAGAAGTGGGTTTTGCTAGACTGACCCTGAAATTTCATAATTTGTATTAAAATGCAATGACTCTCAGTCAGTGGAAGATCAGGGCATGATTACCTTATGTATCAAATATTTCTTTTACAGATTTTTTTTTTGGAGTCATTTATGTATCTTTCTAGCCTGGCTCCTGATCTCAGAACCTATACCCAGCCCTATATCACAAACATAACCGATTAGCCCCATAGTGCCTCTTACCAATAAGACTTGCTGCCTATAGCTAGAAGCATAATATATCAGATATCCTCCAGACCACCCCCAAGTTCAGTTATTGACTAGGATCCAGCGTATGGTTGTACTCATGTCTATGATTTATTATAGTAAAAAGATACAAAGCAAAATCAGCAAAAGGAAAAGGCACTTGGATGAGATCTGAGGCAACCAGGCATGAGCTTTCAGCAGTCCTTTCTCATCAAGTCATAACGCAGGATGCACTTAATTCCCTCAGCAACTAACTAGTTGTGATAACTTGTGTGAAATGTTATCTGTCAGGAAAGCTTATTAGAGATTCAGTGCCCACAGTTTTTATTGGGGGCTGGTCTATATGAATATTTTAAACTCCCAGAAGGAAAGCAGGTATTCAGCATAAACCGCATTGTTTGTACAATTTAGGAGCAGTGAGCCAGTCTTATCTGGGAATTGTGGGGACCCTTCCCATTGGAAAACCATCTGGACACCATCAGGAATACAACTTTTCAGATGCCAATCAAGGACCAACCTTGCAAACAGGTCTTTCTAAGGATAGAAGTCACAAGTTGCTATCTCTTTTCTAAACACATAATACAACTCAAAATTTGTTTCTAGTCCCTTGACCTCTTGCCACCAAATGAGGTCACAGGAAATATTGGGGAAAAAATGAGCTTTGAAGAATAACTCTGAAGTTCCAGTCCTAGCTCTGCTAGTAACTTGTTAGATGACTTTGGCTAAGTTGTTTAACATATTTAAACCTTACTTTCTTCATCTGTGAATTTGAGATAGTAATGCTACGTACATAGGGTTTTTTTGAAAACAGAGTATTTTATACACACATACTAGACATATGGAATCACTAACATAGACTAACTCATTTAAGCCTCACAGAAATCCCATCAGGTAGGTGCTATTATTATATACACATTATAGATGAGAATCAGACAAGACACAGAGTTTAAGTAACTGACCAATTTGGAACTATTAAATGGTATAGCTGGGATTTGAATCCAAGTAGTTTATCTTCAGATCCATATGGCCAAACATAGTACCAAACTATGACCTTTAGGCCAAATCCAGTCCATATCTGTTTTCATATAGCCAACCAGAAAGACTAAAAAGAGTTGTTTTTTTAAAAAAAAAGGAAGAAAAGGAAAGGAAAAAAGGGAGAATTGTGACAAAGAGTGTATGTGGCCCACGAAGCCTGAAATATTTACTATTTGGCGTTTTACAGCAGAAGTTTGCCAACACCTCTACTATGTGAACCATTACTAAGAAAACATGTTTTTTCAATAGAAAATTAAGAACCACACTGATCCTTACTGATGAAGGACATGTCTGGTCATAAAACGGGTTAGTTGCAGAGTGAGAGCAGTAAACTCAGTGCTCCTTCTGTGGTAGAATAATTTTATTTTCCAAATTTAAAATAAGGACTATGTGTAAAATTACTTGGGAAGATAGAGATCAAAGACAGCTGGTCTAGTGCTGAGTTACTTAGTGTTATGCCCTCTGGACAATGGATTTCAGATGGACTTTATATGCTGTGATAGCATTTGGTGACAGGATGCATTGGCAAAAAAACTTCTGTAAAACCATGGATTTGTTTTAGAAAAGAAAAATTGGGCCACCACTTAATATTGATAAATTCTACTCAGATATCAAAAACTATGTGGAAAGAAAAATGGCTCTAACAATGCATTTTTTCCTCCAAGAACTTAAGTGCCTTAATAAGATAACACAGCATGTTTTGGCCTTTCTAAATAAACTAACATTTTTATTTCTGTACAGTTTCTGAAATTCATGTGAATTTACATAGAGAGCTAAATATTCAGCCATTTAACAAATATTTAATGAATCTTACTTGGGGGAGTATATAAAGATGATGGAGAAGATTTTTTTTTTCTTTTTTATTTTTTACTGTGAAGTATTTTTGTTTGGTAGGTGGTGGTTCAAATCTACTACGCTACATAGATGCATCACATGTTTATTATTCATGCAAACCATATTAATCTGTTTTCTAACAGAGTCAGAAGGTGGTAATAGAGGTTACATATGGTTATAGATGCACTTCCATTTGCCTGTTCTTCACCACCACAGTTCCACATTCTTGCTAAAACCCAGAAGATAGGAAAGCCTTCGCTATTATAGATTGGTGGTAATGGTTGGTGGGTGCCTATTATTGAAGCCTATCTCGTCATTCATCTCACTTTATCATTCATTCATTCTGCTTGCCAAGGGTGGGTTGGGTAAGGTATTAATTAGAGTTATTTAAATTATATTATTGTTTGATTAAAAAAACTTTCATTCCATATATTCATCTTTCCTTTAACTTAGATGATTCAGACTTTTAAAAGATTTTTTTCTATCTTTTTTATTGGTTTTGCATAAAGTTGATCTCTTTTTTTTTAACGATAGGAATTTTTAAACCTATATGAACATAATCCAGTTTCCACGGTCATCACATATGGCCCATCTTTTTTAGTCTTTAACTTCCTCCTTTGTTGCTTCCCATCTACCCCAAGTAACTTTCAAACAAATTGCAGACCCTATATCATTTCATTGGGTAAATACTTCATTATATTTCTATAAATTATAAGGACTTTTTAAAAAATGTAAATACTATTACCATGCTAAAAAATTAATAATTTCTCATTATCAACAAATATACAATTAGTGTTCAGATTTCCCTAATTTTCTCATAGATGCCTTTAGAGTTAGCTTTTTTCCCAAATCAGGACCCAACTAAGGTCTGTGATTTGCATTTGTTTGAAATGACTCTTAATTATGTCAATATATTATTGCCATTGATTGTATAGGATTTTTTTTTATCCCCTTTTGCCATTGATTGTGTAGGTCATTTGTCCTGTAGAAATTCTCATGTTCTGGATTTTATTGATATCTTTTTTCCATCACTTATAGTGTTCTTCTGTCTCTTTATTTCTGGTGAATTTATAGTATAAATTGTAGTGAAATATAAAATATGTATCAAATTTGGGTTAAAATTTCTGACAGTGATACTTCATAAATGGTGAGAACATTGGATTCTTGAATTGGGTGATAAAAGTGTGCAATACATGTCAGCACTTTCTTCTTGTACTTTGTCCAGTTGAGTAAGATGTATTTGTTATAGTAATGATACTGAATAGTAGGTTAGAGGAAACATTTATATGTAATATTATTAGACATACCTTCCTTTAACAAAATTTCATATTTATTTTTTGGTTTTGGTTTGTTATAATGAGAAGCAGTCCTGAAACAGTAGGAGTTCTAATTTGGCATAGGATTGCTAGACATGGTCAGACTACACATTTTTAAGCTTTGCTTTCTGAGTCATTGGATGTGGTAACATTTTTGTCTACCCAGAGGTCTGGCCAACTTTACTTTTCCTATTAAGGATGATGAAATCCTTGCTGTTAACTTTATACTGGAAATGTTAAGCATGAAAATTCATCCAGTCAAAATCTAAATTTGTGGTTAATTCTTATGACTTCTGTAGAACAACTTAAGAAAGTTATCTTTAAATAGACCAATTTTATTACAGAGAAAAGAGACTCTAAATAGTATATTTTTTACTCCTATAAAATAAAATCTGATACTCGCTATTTCAACCTTTATTATGAATGGTAATATGTGAAATTTTATTGGTCAGTCAAGCTCTGTTTGAAACTTTATAAATGAAATTTTATTTCTAAAAAATAATAGTTAATTTAAAAAGTATTCTTAAAATATATTTGCTAGAACCGTGACAACTTCAGTGAAAATGACCTTATATTTCCTGGAATATTTATTTCTTAGGTGAAAGTTACATAAGAAGTACCTCTTTCTTAAAAAAAATCTAAAAATGTTAATATTTATCTTTGTGGAAATGTTTTTCCTTTTTGGGGGGGGGTTGACTAATGAATGTGTGAATTTATTTATTTGTATTGTACTTATTTATATTGTTTTAATATTTTCAGAATTTGGTGGAGAATTACCTTGGTTCATATGATATTATTTTTAACTAATTCCTTTAATACATTAATGCTGTGTTCAATGATTGTTGTTTAAAGGACACTTAACAACTTCTGATTTTTTTCTTTTTAATAGAAGCCAGGTGAGGATCAAATGTTACTATTCAGTGACTAAAATGTTGAAAAGATGCTAGTCTTGCTTTTTTAGTCCATGGATCCTCTTAAATCTTCAAATTAAAAAAAAGTATATATCTTAGGCCCTTTAGCAATTGCTGATACACTTGTTTCTTTTGTACATTTTCCAATATGCCTTTTCCTGATAAGCATTATCCTCAGTAGCTTCTACAGGTATTTTGAAATAACTCCTTAAATCTACCTACTTCTGAGAAGTTGTGTTATCATTATAGAATGGGAGTTAAAAGCTGTATGTTTATTAGGGCAGTGGTGATTTTGATTCCACTTATTCTTTAAAGAAAAAATAAAACACTGCATAAATAAATAATGTAATTATTGTAGCTTTAAGGACTTTTCATATAAAAATCATGAATTGAAGGGAAAAAATAAGATTATGTTTCTAAATATTTTCTCCAATTTATCACAATTTATTTTAGAGAATTAGGATCAGACTTATGGTTGGCTCTTTTTTTTTTTTTTGCATACATCAAATGTTTAGAAAAATGTAATTTGCACACATTTTAACTATGTGTCATAAACCAGGGATGATTTATAGGTGACAGTGAAGCTGGTTGAGCAGATAATACCTAGGAGAGTCTTAATCTTTACAGATTTAACAAAATGTGCATTTTATGGAAGATTTTCTCTTAATGTTGAAATGAGAACATTCATTTCCTTAAGTGATAATGCACTTTTTTTTTAACCATTAAATTACTTTGTCATTTGATGGTTAATCATTTGGCAGTAATAAACCAATTTCAATTGCCTATTTTTTCAGCAGCATTTTTGTTTAGTCTTATGTAGATTAACAAACCAGAACATTTCCATGGGTTTAATGAGTTTTCTAATCACTATAGTGAGTTGTAAAGTGTTAGTATTTAACTTCTTGGTAAATCTTCTTATGTTATTTCCTTCTGTCTTTGCAGATAAATTATTAGTAATAACTGTAGCAACAAAAGAAACTGATGGATTCCAACGATTTATGCAGTCAGCCAAATACTTCAATTATACTGTGAAGGTATGGTATATCCTTTAATACATGTTAGAATGTGTGTCTAAAGTACATTTTTTATAATAGCAACACTACAATGAAGATAAAATTCAGTTACATAATTGCTATTAGTTTATATACAATTTTAAAGACACATTTAGATCTTAGTAATACTTTGTCAGGCAGACAATTATTTCTTAATTTCTGCTAATGCTTTATATAAACATGTTTTATCATATAATTCCACAGATAAATATATTAATATGTATTTGTATATGTGTATATATATATAATTTTTGGGGGGGTGGGTCATTGTACAAACACAATATAACTAAGATTTGACAGTAATTATTTTCACTGAATTTGAATAATTTTTTCTGTAATAGGTTTATCTGTCATTGTTTGTTTGTTTGTTCACAGAGAATTGGAAATGTGACTGTGAAGGGTTTGCCTTTCCTGTCCATTATTGAGAATTGCTTTTTTTGTTTTTTTGTTTGTTTTAGAGGAATTTTGGAGTATTATAAAAGTATAAAAGTATAAAAGGGTTTTAGAAAATTTATCTCCAGTGACCATCTTATTGATAAGTGATCAGAGGAAACTTGGGGAAGTTGATAGAACTATTAAACTGAGCTATGAGAGGCCTGCCTTTTTTTTTCATTTATTTGTTTTTTGCAATAATAGAAAGAAGGATCTGTTAGCAAGATCTCTTCTACAAATAAATTGAGAATGAGACAGTATCTATGTAGGAAATTAAAAAAAGAAACCTTAAGAAAAAGATGAAGATTATACTTGGGAAAAACTGAACTGTTTGAGTATGTATTATAATGTAGAAATAAGGTAGTATTCATTATATAACTACTGGAAAAGAGTAGGTACAGTTGCTAATATATAACAACTATTAAAGAGTCTAAACTTTTCTGGAGAAGAGATATAGTGATAACTAGATGTTTAATATAGCATAAATGAAAAAATGTTAGAAATAGGATAGATGATAAATATATTAATAGTAGAATATGCACTGATTGGAGACACTATGGAAGTAATAGAAAAAAATAGGATAAAATTATGCTGAAATCTAGTGGGAGGATCTCCCCAGTCTGATATAGAGTTCAGACTGGGGAGAGATTGGAATGTTTCGTACCTGCAAGGTACTTTGTCAGGAACTTAACACATGGTATTCTGTTAATTCATTATGTGAACCACATAAGGTAGATATTACTTTGTTTATGGGTGAGGAAAACTTGTAACATAGTCCATGGCTATAAAGTATCAAATCTTGGATCCCAGCCCCACTTGATGAACTCAGGAGTTTATGATCCTCCTGCTCTATCTTCCCTTACGTAATTCAGGCCTTCGGAAAGTATCGACTCCAGACCATCAACATTTGTATGAACTGGACGCTATTTAGAAAGAAAATTGCTCAGGCTCCACCTGAGACCAACTGAATCATAAATTCTGGGAGTGGTACCCAGTAGTGTGTGTTATAAAAAGCTCTTCACGTGATTCTGATGTACACTAAATTCTGACAACCAAGAACATAGAGAGCAGTGCTTAGCATAGTATACTGCACAAAGTAGGCTCTCAGATGTGGTTGGGCCTAGTATTATTAACACTTCAGGATTAGAGAATCCAGATGGATTGTGTAACAAATCTCAGGGGGCAAGAACTAATAATTCTACTACATTAGCCCCAGTTTGACTCTAGCTCCACAACAGCTTGAGTTTTCTTGGGAGGCATTTCCCCACCAACCGTCAATATAGGCAGTGATGAAGTTGTAAGAGATTTGAGACTGGGAGCTCCACAGGCTTTGTCAGCCAGATTTATATTTGGCTCAGTGTTAAGTACAGTTGCAACTAATAGTATTTATTTCCTAAATTTATTTTATTCTTTTCTTTTTGAATTTATTTTTAATTTCTTTCCCCCTTAATTTCCCAGATCTTCTAATAGATTATTATCTTGGCAACTTCAGATGAAACTAAGATAAAAGGTGTGTGTGAAGAGGGAGGGGCACATATTGTACTTCCTGATTCTTATGAACAAAATTTCTCTGAAAAGGAATTTGGTTTCAGGAAAGAGACCATTCCAGTGAATAGTTTACAAAACAAACTGGGGGTGGGGAGGGGGTGGGGAGAAGATGCCTTCTAGAGAATAATGGTAGGGTTCAGTCCCATTTATGCAAATGAAGAGTTCAGACTTGCTTAGTTCTGATTGGCCACCACCTCTTAGTTCTGATTGGTTGATACAGCTGAGTCCTGATTGGTTGATGGACTTGAGTTCTGAATAGTAAGTTCAGGTGAGCTCTTATTAGTTGGTTCAGATGAGTTCTCAAAGTTGGCATTCGGGGTGTGGGTTTTCACAGAACTCAGATTACCTATGTAACCTCTAGTTTGCAAATGGCCATTTGGTTCTACTTACAACTTAGGCTCAGTTAACCACTTAGGATTCATTTTGAAGAATTGACCCTTACAGGTTCACATTTGTTCACATCCCTCAGAGCCGAGTGTGTCAACAGTGTATTTCCAATTCAGAAGGCAGCTGCTGAGGCTAAGACAAAGTGTGAAGAGAGAGACTACAGGTTTAGCTCCAATTTATTGGGCTTAGGCAATTTCTTGCATTGATAAATTCTTACTAAGCTTTTTTTTGTGATAACCTTTTATTTATATAGAATTATAAATTACAAACTATTATTTTGCTCAAACCTTTTAACCACCACATAAGGCACACACGCTAGAGGGTATTAGCTCCATTTCACAGGCAAGAATGGAAATACTGTTCCCATAGTTATATAAGGCAGCTGGGATTTAAGCCCTGAGTTTCCATTCTCACAACAGCTTTTTTCTCATGACCTTGTGATACATCATTTTAAAGTAATCTGATTTCACAATGCTTTAAAACGTAAGAGTAACATCTATAACATCTATTGTTGGCGTAAGTTTAAAATTTAATACGGTAAAGAAAGTGACGTTTTACTTTATATGCTCTGCAATTTCGTGAACAATCCATTTTGGTTCAGTAGGAAAATTGCTTAAGGGCCCAATCCAGGAGTCAAGGGCTTTCAGTTTTGATCATACAGATTCCCTGCCAGATTGAAAAAAGTGATATGAAAGGTTTCTTCATTTTCTCTTTCATTTTGGTCTGACCAAATAGGAGTGAATAATAAAATATGAGAAATACTGTTTGAGTCCATCTCCTTGAATTAGCTTTTAGCTTTTGAAATGGCAAAATTGAAAATGGCATTTCCATTGAAGAATTATGACCTGATTTAGGCATCAAGTTTTTTTTTTTTTTTTTTTCTTCCTTCTAGCATCATGATTTAATGAAACATTTAAAGACTGGTTTGGTGCGATACTGTGCAAGTTGCTGGTGTCTTTCAGTTCTTCATTGTAGTATCATCATTTGAGTTTTGCTTAGGGATGAAATGTTGATTTCGTTTATAGGTCCTCGGTCAAGGAGAAGAATGGAGAGGTGGTTATGGAATTAATAGTATTGGAGGGGGCCAAAAAGTAAGATTAATGAAAGAAGTCATGGAACATTATGCCCATCAAGATGATCTGGTTGTCTTGTTTACTGAATGGTAAGAGAAATACTCTGTGGATTTTAAAATCTATATTAAATTATTTTTTAAGAGTCAAAATTTGTATTTGTAGATTATGTATTGAATTATTTTATTGACAAGGAATCATTTTAAAAAGTAGATATTACTCATAGTTATATAACCATGGTTTTACCTAATGATATGATCAAAGTTGATGAGTTACCATAAACATGGAAAAATGTCATAAGCTAACATTTTTGTGAAATTAATGTTTTAATGTTCAGTTAAAGATCATGCTGAGCTTTTCTATTGAGAAGGGTAACTTAATGGATTCTGGGCAACCAGGAGAAAATAGATCATGTAGAGTTATAAATACAAGTGAGACATAAGGAAGTCTATGTTATTAAGAAAGAAGAACCTTTCTAATATAATATAATATTTCACTCTTCTAATTTATTTGAAGTATCTACTGTCTTTCTTTACTATCTTCTTACAATTATGATTTTTATAATGTCAAGTTGTCATAAGTTAATAGTTGTTACATCTTTTCTTCAAATCCCCCTGAATTTTTCCCTATAATGTAGCAAAGTCTTTTTTAATATATTTTTTCTTAATTTGAAAATGCAAAGACGCAATTTTTTGTAGATGAAAATAAGAGTAATTTTTATGCAAGTATGTAAATAAGAAAGGCATAAATTTTGAAATGAAAATAGATACATAAAGTCTCAGTGCCATCAACACTTAAAAGTTTTGAAAGGATCCATAAAATTTGCATCTTTAGAATTTTCCTGAAAGCACCTAGACAAAAAAAAAAAAAATTAAATTCTACCTGTGGTTGCCTATTCTTGCAAGAAAAGTATGGTGTGGCAGGTGTTAGCTTGTGTACTGGGAATTTTTCTATGGCATCTATTATTATATATTTTTACCTTTAGAAAAAGAATAAGCTCATTATCATAGCTATTTAGATGAAATGTTGAGTATGTTTTGGTTTAAAATTACCATGGATTTCAAACAACCATATTAGTTAGGTTGAACTTGCCACATGTACATTTTGATTTTGGCTCTAAGGCAGATTCTCCTCGTAACAGTTACCAGATATGAGTCAACAATGATTCCAGTTTCCTAAGCCTCCTTTTGCATTTTAGGAAGAACTTTCCTCTACCCTTACCCTCCCATCTCCATCCTCCGCTCTCTCCCAATCTAAGCTTTGGCCTTGTGGGTAACTCGTACAGTGAGGGGCCTATTTGTTTCTAATGAGAATAGAGATACTGTGAGATATCTAAAGCCTGCTTGAGGTTGGGTTTGTTTATGTAGATGATTAAGACCCAACTTGACAAAAAAGACAATAAAATTTTAATAGAAGTCCTGTTGTCTTCCAGACACCATTAGTGTTTGGGATATATCAGTGAACCAAATAGTCAAAATTTCTGACAACTCCTCCTGTGAGAACAGCCAGCCAGGTGAAAACTTGGATGCCCAACCCAGCCAAGACATTGTCTCAGCAGAGTCATTAATATTTTCTCCATCCTCACCTACCGTGTCTGTCCTGTGGAAAAATGCAAGGATTGTGAGAAAATAACCAAAAGGGTAAAGAGGGGTGAAAAATTAGTGACAGGAATTATTTGGTGGTAGTTTTTGGCCTTATAAAAAAAGAATATTTCCTTTATGAAAATATCTACTCAAAGATTTTTGTATATAGAAACTCCCCCAGTTTATTGAGGTATTTATTTCAAGAGGATTGTGAGTTTGAGGTAAGATAAAATAATTGTCTATTGCCAACTAAAGATAGCAGGAAGGAAAACTAAATTAAAAAAAAACAAACAAAAAAACAACAACCCTAGAATGGTAGTCAATGGTATGCTACAAAAGTGGATATATATATATATATATATATATATCTCACATATATGGGTGTGTATGCATCTATATATGTGTGTGTGTGTATATATATAACTAAATTGAATATAAAGTGAAGTCATGGCCGGGCGCGGTGGCTCACGCCTGTAATCCTAGCACTCTGGGAGGCCGAGGCGGGTGGATCGCTCGAGGTCAGGAGTTCGAGACCAGCCTGAGCAAGAGCGAGACCCCGTCTCTACTAAAAATAGAAAGACATTATATGGACAACTAAAAATCTATACAGAAAAAATTAGCCGGGCATAGTGGCGCATGCCTGTAGTCCCAGCTACTCGGGAGGCTGAGGCAGTAGGATTGCTTAAGCCCAGGAGTTTGAGGTTGCTGTGAGCTAAGCTGACGCCACGGCACTCACTCTAGCCTGGGCAACAAAGTGAGACTCTGTCTCAACAAAAAAAAAAATAAAAAAAAAAATAAAGTGAAGTCATTATTTTAATAGTTTTGGTCTAGGAGGTTGATCCAAGATAAATAAATAAATGGGTATAAATGGAGGGGTAATCTCAGTCACACAAGTTCCTGCTAATCACCAGTGTGCTTTATCATTTTGATTGTATATGGCTAGCTTTTCTTCAGTTATCATGCTGAATTGTAATTGTTTGTGTATTCCACACGGTAAAACCAGGGGCCATACCTGATTTACATATTTCCAGGGTGCAATAGCAAGGAATCCGTAGATAGTAGGTAATGGTGAATTGCACTATAAGAAGAAACAGACCTTACAAGAAGAGAGAGAATTATGGTGGATGGCTTGAAACAATTTTTTTAGGTTGTTTCTCTTTGTTCATTTGGAGAAATAGGATGCCTTCTAAAGGCAGGAAAGCATTCAAATTTTCTAAGTATCAAAGGATTGAAATTATTAAAAAATTGAATTTTGATTAGAAAGTATAAATATCATGCTACTGCTTCTTATCTTTCACATGTCAACTAATGTTTGTTTCTTTTGGCTTCTGATTGAATGTCATTTTTCTGAAAAAGTGAGATCAGTGGGCAAATTTTTCACTCTGCATTCAGGATACATGTATTGAGGATAAAATGTGATCCAGCCATTGAACTTAACACTACAGAAAAAGAGATAAAAACAGATATCACCCTCAAGGAATTCTCATTTATATCATAATAATTCTGCAAACAAAACTGAACAAACCTAATGTGGAAGAAGAATATATGTTTTCAAAAAATGTTGACATAATCTCTTTAGAATTATTTACTTTTAGAAAATTGTGAAAGATTATATATTTTATTGGGTCATTTTGTTAATTATTTTAAAAGTATCATTTTTATGATTTTATTTTATTGTTGAAGAAGTATAATTTATTTTTGTTATTCTAAAGGTGACCAGATCCTATCCTATTTGTAGTCTAAGAAATAAACATTTTCTGCCTCTCATAATTCATATTAAATTCCTAGTATGTCTGCCTTTTATATTGTTTTGCATAATTTATACAGAAGACAGAATGAAAAGTTTCTGAAAGCAAAACTTTTGAAATAAAAAATCTATTTTAACTAACAATGGCAGATTTATCTGACTTCACCCCCAATCCCTGGCAATGATGACAATTTGTGTAGTCACAAAGAATCCAGTCATTAACAATGGACAACATTGTATTATATTAGTATGAATGAAAGCCAAAACACATTATGGATTCCAGTTTTTATACTGTTTTGTTCTTTCTTCTTCTTCAAATATATTGCGCTGCTTTCTGGCTCATTTAGAATATTGTAAAGTGTGTTTAGAAATTAGGTAGAAAATGAGTGATTTTTGTTTTTTTTCAATGTTGTTGCTAATATTTACTGAGAATTGACTGAGCATACTAGTGGTTATGTTGGAATAAGGAAACATCAGATGATTTACAAAAGAAGTGTTAGCTATTCATGTATGTTTAGATTGATTGTACCTGGAGTATTCTCATTTGTGATTATTTTTTCTGACTATTGTGAGTGTGTATGTGTTCCAAAACTACTCATCTATTTTTTGAATTTCACTCTTCTAGATGTATATTAAGTGTTTTTTATGTTCAAAATATGGTGCTAGTTGCTATGACTGGATATATAATATGTGGTACTAACTGCTGTGGTTAGGGGACTGACTGGGACAGAAATCCTGCACTCTGGATATATTTCTTTCTCAACAAATCTGTATGTGTTGTATTTGACATGTTGTCCTACGTCGTAATAGATGCTAGGGATTAAAAAAAAGATTTCTTTATTTCTTCATTGATTCAATGAACACTGTGCACTAAATTTACGTCAGATTTGGAAGTTCTAATATCATAGAGATAAACTTAACTATGATTTTTAAACTAGAGGGAAATTGTCATTTAATTTATTGTATTATTTCGCAAGTAAAGAGATTGACCCAGAAGCAAGTAGTGATGACTTACGGTCCGTAGATAGCAGCTTGACTAGCTTTCTGTCTTTGCCACCCTCCGCCCTTGGCTGCCCTTTATGTTAGGTGTTGTTGCAGCCTTGGGCCACTCTGGTAAAACAGTCTGGGGGAGGCAGCCCTCCAGTGAGGCAGTGTCCTCACTGACTCCCACCTCTGCCCTGCCTCAGTAAGGATTTCATATTCAGGAAGTGAAAGTGTATTCCATTTGGAGGAAAATCCCTCAAGTAATATTTAGCTTTTTATTGGTACATAATATTTGTACATATTGATGGGATACATCTGATATTTTCTTACATGCACAGAATGTGTAATGACCAAGTCAGGGTATTTATAATATCCATCACCTTGAGCATTTATTATGTCTGTGTGTTGGGAACATTTCAAGACCTCTCCTTTAGCTACTTTTAAATATGTAATGCATTGTTGTTAACTATAGTCACCCTGCCATGCTATAGAACATTAGAACTTACTCGTTTTATTTAATGTATGTTTTTGCACATTAACCAACCTCTTTTCATTCCCCCCAAACTCCGCCCCATATCCTTCCCAGCCTCTGGTAACTATCATTCTACCCTCTACCTATATGAGATCAACTTTATAGCTTCCACATATGAGTGAGAACATGTAATATTTGTCTTTCGTGCTTGGCTTATTTCATGTAATATGATGACCTCCAGTTCCATCCAAATTGCTGCAAATGACAGGATTTCATTCCTTTTTATGGTCAAATAGTATTCCATTGTGTATACATACCACACTTTATTTGTCACTTTATCTGTTCATGGGTACTTAGGTTGTTGCTGTATCTTTGCTATTGTGAATAGTGCTGCAGTAAACATGGGACATCCCTTTGATATGCTAATTTCCTTTCCAATAGCACATCAGAAACATAATACACCATTATTAAATGTGATATATCCCAAGGATGCAAGGACAGTTCAATATTTAGCTAATTCTAAATTACTACTAAATAGTAGTAATTACTTCTAAAATACTAGCTAATTCTCTTTCCTTCCCTTTAAAATTCCTAAGATAAATTTAAATATATCACTACAATTTTATTATAATTTATTATGCAAAGTCAAAACTGTGTAGGTGGGCATTTTCAACTGTGTGTGGGTGTGTGTTTGGGGGGAGTTAGAGTGGCTCCATAGGATTGGTTTGTGGTGTTAATTATCTCTGGAAATATAGACATGTATGTGGAGTGAAGATATGATGAAAGACAGAATTATCAGGTGTGGAGCTACTTCTGTACTTTAGTTTTATTAGACTTTATTTAAACTTATATACAGTAGCTGCTAATAGTTTGGTTGAATATGATTTTTTTGCTGAAATTTATTCTAGTGATGATGAAGAAAGTATTGGATTGGGGAAAAATAACAAATAAGGTTAGGGAACACTTCCATCGCTTTCTTTTTTGACTACCTGGGAGCTTTTGCTTCTTGTTGAGACTAGGGATGATTCATTCATTCATTCACTCATTTGTTCAACCAGTATTTATTGACTGTCTTCAAAATACAAGGCTAAGGGGATATACAGATGAATCAAGATGTGGATCTAGCATATGAAGGAGGGACAGTCAATCTAGTATAAGATAGACAGTCTTAGCACAAAGAGCAGAAAGCAAAATGTTCAATGAAAGGGAGAGGAAAAGAGCTGTGGGAGTTAAGAGAAGGAAAATGATCTTTCCAATTATGCTTATCAAGGAGGAGTTTATAAAGGAGGTGGCATATGGAATGGGCCTTGAAGGTAAATGGTTTGGACCCAGTTGAGAAAAGATGTCCTAAGCAGTGGTGCCATCATGAGTGAAGGCATAGATGACAGATCAAATAATTCAGTTTGGCTTTGGAATAAGTTATTTAATGGACTATTATTAAGGTGAGGCTGATTCATTTAAAAATCCTTCTATAGGCCAAAGGTCAGTAAACTATGGCCCATATTGCTGCCTGTTTTTGTAAAAAGTTTTATCGAAACATAGTTATGCTCATTTGTTTACATTACTGTCTATAGCTGCTTTTGCACCATAACAGCAGAGTATAGTCACTGCGACAGAGACCATATGGCCCTCAAAGCCTAAACTATTTTCTGTAAAAGGCTAGAGAGTAAATATTAATAATATTTGCTGATTCTTGCTTTAGGCCATAGTTGAAAACACTGATCCAGTCTGGCACAGAATGGTTTTTTAGGAGAGATTTTCAGACAGTCCTGATTATAAGAGGGGAAGAGATAAGTAATGTGGAAGCCTGTAGGGTTTTTGAACTAATCTAGGCCAGTGCCTTCTAGTAGGAGTTGGAGAGGATTTGAATGCAAAATAGATTAAGTAGATGGAATCAGTAGGATTAGGCAAAAGCTTTGAAGAGAGAGGCCATGGTAAGGGAGGAGTCAAAGCTGGATAAAAGAATTTCAACCTGAGTGATTGTGTGGTTGATGGTGCCACAGAAACAGGGAACATAGAAGGTCAGGCACAGTGGCTCACAGCCTGTCATCCCAGCACTTTGGGAGGCCGAGGTGAGAGAATCACTTGAAGCCAGGAGTTCAAGACCAGCCTGAGCAACCTAGCAAGACCCTCATCTCCATGAAAAAATAGAAAAAATCAGCCAGGCATGGTGGCACACACCTGTACCATCAGCCACTCGGGAGGCTTAGGTGGAGTGATAGCTTGAGCTCAGATGTTAGAGGTTGCGGTGAGCTATGATGACATCACTGCTCTCCTGCCGAGGCAGCAGAGCAAGACCTTGTCTCAAAAAATTAAAAAAGAAAAAAGAAAAGAAAAGAAACAAAAGGCAACCAGGAGCACAGAAGGACAAAAAGAAACACTTGTAAAAATCTCAGTGATCTAGTGGAGATCAAACACTGGCATGTCTAGTAGAGGACTCAATATGACTACGTAAGGTAGAATCTTAGTTTTTGCAGGCCCCAGGGGTATTTACCACAGTTAAATGTGGAAAGTTTTATTTTATTCTTCACCTTTAAATGGACTGAATTCCTATGAGAATTATTTTTATGACCTTTGTGTGTTCTTTTTAACAAAGAAATTGACAATTTGAGTTTTTATAGCCAAAATAATTTTAAGTAGAAAACATTTCTTGTCCTTTCAGAAGTTGTAAATAGGTTCAAAGAACTTTTCTAAAGTATTTAAACACAGACATAACAATGCTACTGGAATGAAATGGAAAAAGTTTCAGCAACCTTAAATTTTTATTCAGTCAAATTCTTTTTTTTAATGTCAGCTACTTTATTGTCCTAATTTCCAATGTTACAGAAAGGTACAAAAATATGAACACATCTAAGTTTATCCATTTTAATATTTACAAATATAAGCCTGAATTACTTGTATTTTACATAAATTTTATCCTGATTGAGATTTAAAAAATTTTAATTTTGGTGATATGTGATTATAGAAAAAATATTAAGTCTAGCACTAATAAAGCTGTCTTTAATTTGGACTTCATTTGGTAATGTAAGGTAAACACTAATAATTCAATGCAATCCATATAATTTAAGTTGAGGGAAAATTGGTATACTCTGTAAATAGTACAGGTATTACTATTGTGTTGGATTCTAAATTCTGACTTTTATTAGAGACCTTTCATGTTTTATGTGCCTAAATTCTGACATGTGTATTTTGAAACTTCTTTTTTCATCATTAAACAGCTTTGATGTCATATTTGCTGGTGGTCCAGAGGAAGTTCTAAAAAAGTTCCAAAAGATGAACCACAAAGTGGTCTTTGCAGCAGATGGAATTCTGTGGCCAGATAAAAGACTAGCAGACAAGTATCCCATTGTGCACATTGGGAAACGCTACCTGAATTCAGGAGGTGGGTAAGATATTCGCAGAAAAGTTTAATGCAAGTTAAAATATAAATATTGGTGAAACAACCTTTTAAAATATATGAGTTACTGTCGACATGAAATAACCATTATCTTATTGTTACTATAGAAAATAATAATTTAAAATCCATAGTGTATTTTATAGTTGATAAAGCGTTTTTCCATATATTATGTCATTTGATGCTTCTAACAATACTAGACAATGTAGATATTATTATTTCTACATTATAAATGAAGAAACTCATGTTACTACAACCTAAGTGACTTCTCCTAAAGACATTCTGTTGTTAAAAGAAAAACAACATGGATCCAAGTTTTCTAATTATGGTTCATTAAAAATTTTCTGGCTACAGGATAATAGGTTTAGTAAGTTTCCTTACTTGGGAAAAAGATTAGTCTTAGTCTCCAATCTTGTAGCTCTTAAAAATAAGCATTGCTTAATTATATTTCTGAACATTATTGGAGTAAATAATTGATTTGTCTTGAAATCAATAGTTGACAAGATTCAACATTGAGTGTCCAGGTGTACTTAAAGTGTTGGATTATCTATGCCACCACGCATTAAAAGAACAAATTACGATATCTCCCACCCCCTCTGCCCCTGAAAAAGTAAAATAAAATTTGACTTTTGACATTATTATGACTCCACAATTTGTTTTATTTAGATTGAGATTAATGTAAACATGTGGCCGGAAGACATAACCAAGGGGCATATTAGAAAAACAAACTGTTTGCCAATTGCAGGACACATTGGGAAAATGGATTTTTTTGGGCGATCCACATGTAGATACTATTCAGGCTAGTTAAAATAAGTGCTGCTTGAGGTAGTAGCACATCTGGGTTCTAGTCTTTGCTCAGCCACTTAAGGCAATGAAACCTTTAGCAAGTAATTTAATTTTTTTGTGATGCCTCAATTCCAGCTCTTTTCACCTGTGCTTTATTTTAGCAACCCATTCCCATAGTTGTACCTTGGACCTTTGTCAGCACACACAGATATTGTACTTCTGAAACCTTAACATTCCAATTTCCACTGCCTAGTTTCAGATTCTTTTTTCTCTTCATCTCAGTACTTCCGCAGTATATACTTTTTAGGATCTCTTGATTATTATATTTTCTCCCAATCTGTTTGCTACCTTTGGATTTCATTTCCATATTTAGTCAGAACCTAGGGTTTCTCAGGTTGGTCACTCTGCCCTCGTCGCCTTAGCAGTTTTTCCCTTTTGGATTTCTAGTTGGTGAATTGTCAAAGTCTCTCTCTGAGATGGGTGCCCACTCTCCTCTGCTTGAGCACTCGGCTTGTGACTTGGTGCCACTTCCATGGCATGGCCTCCAAACTGTCAAGTCCTTAGAAACACATGGCTCATCTTTCAACTTATTCTAAGTCCTACATAAACACCAGTTTGTAAAGGCAGTACTTAACTATGGAACTCTGGGATAGGCTTTATTTTACTTATTAAAATTTTCCCAAAGATGACATGCATAGTGAAATGTCATACATAAATTTATCTAGATAATGATATATCTACTTAGGTGGCTGAATTTCAAACAGACTCACCGTGTTGTGGAAACAGCAGAAAACTAACAAATAAATGCAGTTGTGAGCCAGTTTAATTAAGGAAAAGGTATTTATAAGTGGGAAAGTGATCATACATGGACATCAAAGCATCATCCTTGTGCTTTCTGTAGTCAAAATAATTACAGAGATGGTAGAAAATATAAATACATTCAATACAAGTTTGTGTAATTTCATTAATGATGTATTGAGGGTTATTTAAGGGATCAAGTTATGTTTGTGGCTATATCATTTAGTTTTGTTTTTTTTTTTTTTTTCCAATTTAATTTTACAGAATCAAAGAATCTAACAGTATGTCTTGTTAGATACAGTATGTCCTCATAATGTATACATTATTTCTTGTACAATGATATGAAATAATATGGGAAATATTCATGATAAATTATTAAGTGAACAGTGCAAGTTAAAAACAATAGTTTCATATTTTTTCCCCACCCCCCCTTTCCCGAGTCAGCACCTTCAAGTGTTACCACTCCCCAAACGGTGCGCAATGCACTCATTGTGTAGGCATACCCCCATCCCCTCCCCCACCCCCCACCTCAGTCTGATGTCCAATTGGTGTCGTTCCCAGATTTGTATTTAGGTGATGATCAGGGAAACCAATTTTCTGGTGAGTACATGTGATGCTTGTTTTTCCATTCTTGGGATACTTCACTTAATATAATGGGTTCCAACTCTCTCCAGGAGAACCATAGAGATGTCGTATCTTCATCATTCCTTATAGCTGAGTAATATTCCATGGTATACATATACCACAGTTTACTAATCCAATCATGTATTGATGGGCATTTGGGTTATTTCCACTTCTTTGCTATTGTGAATTGTGCTGCTATAAACATTTGGGTACACGTGCCTTTGTTACAGAATGACCTTTTTTCCTTTGGGTATATGCCCAGTAATGGGATTGCTGGGTCAAATGGCAGGTCTACTTGAATCTGTTTAAGATACCTCCATAATGCTTTCCACAGGGGTTGCACTAGTTTGCAGTCCCACCAGCAGTGTATTAGTGTTCCTGTCTCTCCACACCCACGCCAACATGTGTTGTTTTGGGTTTTTTTGATAAAGGCCATTCTCACTGGGGTTAAGTGATATCTCATTGTGGTTTTGATTTGCATTTCCCTGATGATTAGAGATGTTGAACACTTTTTCATATGTTTGTTAGCCATTCTTATATCTTCTTTTGAAAAATTTCTATTCATGTCCTTTGCCCACTTTTTGATAGGGTTGCTTGATTTTTTCTTGCTGATTTTCCTGAGTTCTAAATAGATTCTTGTTATCAGTCCTTTATCTGATGTGTAGTATGCAAAAATTTTTTCCCATTCTGTAGGTGGTCTGTTTATTCTCTGGACTGTTTCTTTGGCTGTGCAGAAGCTTTTTAATTTAATCATGTCCCATTCATTTATTTTTGTTGCTGCTGTGATTGCCTTGGGGGTCTTCTTCATAAATTCTTTGCCTAGGCCAATGTCTGTAAGAGTCTTTCCTACATTTTCTTCTAGAATTCTGATTGTATCACGCCTAAGGTTTAAGTCTGTTATCCACCGTGATTTGATTTTTGTGAGAGGTGAAAGCTGTGGGTCCTGTTTCAGTCTTCTACAAGTGGCTAACCAATTCTCCCAACACCATTTGTTGAATAGGGATTCTTGTCCCCAGAGTATATTTTTTCCCGCTTTGTCAAAAATTAGGTGACTATATGAGGATGGTTCTATATTTGGATTTTCTGTTGTGTTCCACTGGTCTGTGTCCCTGCACTTGTGCCAATACCAGGCTGTTTTAAGAACCACGGCCTTGTAGTATAGTTTGAGGTCTGGCAAATTAATACCTCCCATTTTGTTTTTGTTGCTTAAAATTGCTTTTGCTATACGGGGTCTTCTTTGATTCCATACAAAGTGTATAATTATTTTCTCTATGTCTGTAAAGAATGATGTTGGTAATTTAATAGGGATTGCATTGAATCTGTAGATCACTTTGGGTAGTATAGACATTTTAACAATGTTGATTCTTCCGATCCACGAGCATGGTATATTTTTCCATCTATTTGCAAGTTCTGCTATTTCTTTTCTCAGTGTTTCATAGTTTTCCTTATAGAGGTCCTTTACCTCTTTAGTTAGATATATACCTAGATATTTTATTTTCTTTGTTGCTATTTTGAAGGGTATTGAGTCTTTAATTTGGTTTTCCGATTGACTGTTATTGGCATATATAAATGCCTCTGATTTGTGTGTATTAATTTTGTAGCCTGAGACTTTGCTGTATTCGTTAATCAATTCCAGGAGTCTCTTGGTTGAATCCTGAGGGTTTTCCAGATATAACATCATATCATCAGCAAAAAGTGAGAGTTTGATCTCTTCCTTCCCTATTTGGACTCCCTTGATTCTGCTTTCTTGCCTGATAGCTCTCGCAAGGACTTCCAATACTATGTTGAAAAGTAATGGAGACAATGGGCAGCCCTGTCTGGTTCCAGTTCTAAGGGGGAGTGCTTTCAGTTTTTCCCCATTCAGTATGATGTTGGCTGTGGGTTTGTCATATATGGCTTGTATCATTTTTAGGTAGGTTCCATCAATGCCTATTTTGTTAAGCGTTTTTATCATAAAAGGGTGTTGAATTTTGTCAAATGCTTTTTCTGCATCTAATGAGAGTATCATATGGTTTTTGTTTTTGCTTCTATTTGTGTGGTGAATTACATTTATAGATTTACGTATGTTGAACCACCCCTGCATCTCGGGGATGAAGCCCACTTGGTCGTGGTGGATTACTTTTTTGATAAGTACTTGGATTCGATTTGCTAGTATTTTATTGAAAATTTTTGCATCTATATTCATGAGGGAAATTGGTCTGTAGTTCTCTATTTTTGTTGTATCCTTTCCAGGTTTTGGTATTAATGTTATATTGGCTTGGTAGAACGTGTTGGGGAGAACTCCATCCTTCTCAATATTGGAGAATAGTTTATGTAGGATGGGCACCAGTTCTTCTTTGTATGTATGGTAAAATTCAGGTGTGAACCCATCTGGACCAGGGCTTTTCTTTTTGGGAAGGTTTTTTATTGCTGTTTCGATTTCAGTTCTTGATATTGGTCTGTTCAGGTACTCTATTTCTTCCTGGTTGAGCCTGGGAAGACTGTGTGTTTCTAAAAATTTGTCCATTTCCTCCACGTTCTCCAGTTTGTGTGCATAAAGTATATCATTTAGTTTTTAAAAACAATTTTTGATAGATTTAATATAAAGCACATATATATTATATACTATGAAAACATAATTTCTTTTCATTTATTAAGGATACTTGGGATTTATAAAAAAGGATAAACATAATTTTTGAATAATGATAATATAAACTATCAGAAAATGTGTGTTACCACTTGGTATATTTTTCATCACAGAAGATTTGTTATAGGAGTTAAAAAATATATTATCTTTCAGTGTTCTAGGATTTTCTTTATTTGCAAGAGTAACGAAAAACAAGTAACCAGTTAGTAGTTTTTGTCCTGTTTTCGTTTTGTCTTGTTTTCTCTAGGTAACAGTAATTTTTCCTGGATCTATTTCTTTTAATTCTTGTATTCCTATGAGAAAATTTTAATCTTGAGGGTAAAAATTAGATTTTCTTTCAATTCACAGGAGTATCATTGGTCCTTTTTTAGAAGTATTATATGTCAATGAAACATAGCAGCTTGGCTGCATTTCCAAAATTCAGAGGAAGACTCAAACAGGAAAATGATCCTGTCTGTGTCTTTCATAGACAAAGGTTATTGGCGGATTTAATACTTATGCTCTAAGGCCAAGGGGAACAATCCAATTTTAGACTTCCTTTTTCCAGACTATGACACACAAAACCTAGCCAGAAAATGGTTTAGCAGGCACAGTAATGACTTGCCCAAGTAATGGAAAAATTCTCAAAATTCTAGATATAAAATTTCTTTGGGATGTTTGCAGTCAATGACAAATCCAACATTCCTTTGATTGCAGTCTCTGGCACTGATACTAAAACCACTGTAGTAGAGATTTTCTTCTTCCAGAAACAGTGAGTCCTCGGCAGAGGATCCAAGGAGAGCTTTTTAGAAGGTCAGAGAGAAAATTCTTATGTATTACTCTATTCTTTTCCTAGTAACCTTTTCCCCTTAGGAGCCTTGGAAAACATTAGTTCTCCCTCTTATGTCAAAATTTGGGTAATGTATTTATTTAAGGAGAGTGTTTGATTATTTTCTGTTTTGCGGTTGGGAGTAATGCTCATTCTATTGTAGTTTATTTGTAAAACAAAAGGCACTTAATAACTCATATTTCTTTTATGGTGAGCTATGAAATTCCAACCTAAGGATTAAGCCTCATGTCTTCACAACTCTGCAACTGAACTGGTCAATGAAATTAACATAGACATGAGTTTTGGTCTTTGGATCCTAAATTCTCTCATTCTTTCTCTGCTGTGTTGCAGGATTTATTGGCTATGCTCCCTACATCAATCGTATAGTTCAACAATGGAATCTACAGGATAATGATGATGATCAGCTCTTTTACACTAAAATTTACATTGATCCACTGAAAAGGGTATGTGACAGTCTGCATTTTCCTTTTGTTTTCTTTTTCTTACTTTGTTATATTGATAATGTGGAGTGGTCACAAACAAGGAAGTGTGGCAGCTGGAAAACTGAATTTCAAAATGTTCTTGTTGATAACATTTTAAATAATATGAGTCAGTGAAACAAATGCTAATAAGTGAGATTAGTTTCTCTCACTTAGCTGGGTGTCAGCACTAGCTTAATGTGTCTTTATGGCCCCCTTTTGGTGGCCAAGACAGCAACCTTGCCAGACTTGGGTGGATCAGGCAGAAGGAGAGGAGGAAAGATGCAAGGCCCTGCTCCTTCTTCATAGCTATATGGAAACACAGTGAAATGACTTGATACTAAAATGAAGTGGCAGCTCTCACACCAGTGTTATGGCCCCACCTCCACTGCATACTCACTTCCAAGGCTGCCTCATAATAGCACCATGAGTTATATCATTAAAACTTTTCAGCTTCAAGATTTAGAGAGACAATAATGAAGTCCCAAAGACTCTAGAGAATGACTTCTATCAAATTCTTGAACAAAGAGCTGTCATTTAATAAGACACAAAACATTGGAAATATGTGTTCTTTTAGTCACTCTATCTTGCAGCTATGGTGCTTTCTCACAAAAGTTACTCCAGCGCTATTTGATACCAATATACTTTTGTCGTTTAATAAAACAATGTATTCAAAATCCATTGTACCTCCTCTGTGAGCTTCTATGATCCTAAATAGATGAGAGGCCAGCATCTATATCAATCTATATGGAGAGAATGAGGCCAAGTAGTCAGTGACACAGCAGGAATTGAATCCTGGGTTCCCTGAATCAGGATTTCCTTCTATTAATATTTCATAGGATGGTGACATTGAATTCATGTGTTTACTTAGCTACATTTTTAAAATAATATATTTTTTGGATATTTTTGAAATGGCCTGTGAATAAGGCCTCTTAATAGATGGTTTTTAATTGTAAACTTACCTGTGACCCCACTGAGGATAGGGACTTTCCTATGATATTTGGAGCCTAGAGATCAAGGGTACTGGGGAAACATTGAGGTTAAAAGCTCTGATCTGTGTCCAAATATTCAGTGGCCCAGAGTGAATAGAGCCTGTGGGTGTAGCTGTTCAAGTATAATCCTTTAATGGAATCCTATGGGACTCGATAGCCAATTCGTGGATTTAGAACATTTGCGAATTTGAAGCCTGGGGATTTAAAGAAATAATAATAATGTCCCAAAGAGGTTAGAGCCTGAGGATCCATGGGACTATGATATAGACACAACCTTATGCCTTTTATTGATAGGAATACTGCAATTGTCACAAATAGAGCAACTCAAAATAGCAGTGGCTTAAATAAGATAGATTTTTCAAAATATATTATTCCCCTTTATCACATTTAAAAAAATTAAAAGGCAGGGAGCACAAGGCTGTTTTAGTGGCTTTATGGTATCTACCATTCATTCATTCATTCATTCATGGTTCGACCATTAGCCTAGAGCTCTCTCAATGTAGTATCTTAGTCCTAAACGGCAACTTGAGTTCTAGACATTGCATTCATGTTCTGGGCAGCTAAAAGGCAGAATAGTAAAAAAATGGGCCATCTTAGTTGCATCAACTCTCTTTTAGTACCCTGTCTAGAAGTCTTACAGAATATTTTCTCATACCTTTATTTGACCAGAACATAGTTATGTGGCCACACATAATATATAAAAGGAATTTTGTTTTTTATTTCAAGCTCATGTGTCCTACTGAAAATTTGAGTTCTGGGGGCTGGAGGGATGTTGGGGACAATAAGCAGTCTGCAGTAGACCCCAGAGAGAACATTCCCAAAATTGAATTAAGTGAAACTTTGGACTAAAGTTTCCTAATTTGAGAATATTTTTATTATCTTTACCTAATAAAAGCTAATATTTCATAAATTCATAATATATAATAAATATAGCTATAAAACTTCCTGAATCGTGTATTTGTTAGTGCTGTCATTAGAAACATAAGATTTTCTTGCAGTGTATTTTACAGTGAGTTGCAACTAATAGCTGTTTCTGTGTTTTAGGTAAATACTTCAGTTATCTAAATATATTCATTACACACTTAACACATAGGAATTTTAAACTTTAAATTCCTCCCCCAAAACAAACCATATTAACATGATAGTGGTGTTTGCTGTTTTTGTTATAATTTTCAATATTATTTCTATTCATATTTTTTAGGAAGCTATTAACATCACATTGGATCACAAATGCAAAATTTTCCAGACCTTAAATGGAGCCGTAGGTATGCTTCCTAAATACTGGATTGTTCATGTATGCAAATGAATGCTTGTTGTTTTCAGCTATCTTTCTTTTATTATGTCAATTTGGGGGCTGTGACTAAGATTTACAGTGTAGATACTGCATTCTTTAAAAAATGTTGGACTTGAGTTTAGGTCGATATAGTTTAGTACATTATGTTAAAATCATGTCCTAAGACTGATGTGTAAAAGATAAGCTTCTGGCCTTAGGTAACTTAAAATTTAGTGTCTCACTATCTGGGAACTTTATTGTAGTAGTGGGATCATTGCTTACTGAAGCCTCAAATTCCTGAACTCAAGCGATCCTCCTCCCTCAGCCTCCTGAGTAGCTAGGACTATAGGCGTGTGCTGCCACGCCTGGCTAATTTTTTTTTGTAGAGACAGCGTCTTGCTGTGTGTTGCTCCAGCTGGTCTCAAACTCCTAGACTCAAACAATCCTCCACTTCAGCTTCCAAAAGTGCTGGGATTATAGATGTCAGCCACCAGGCCTGACCCATCTGAGGACTTTAGATATATTTATGAATTAACTATACTTTATTATTATACATTTTTCAGTGTGAGTTCTTTGTATTGTGAATTACTTAGGAATGTTAGAGTAGATCCTTTTGACCTAGCTGAAAAGCAACTGGAGACTGCTAGATAGGTAGACTGTGGAAGAGTGTATAAGTATATATGTGTGTGTTTGTGCTCATGTGCATTTGCTTCTGTGCATATGCATGTGTGCCTGTGTGTGTTTTCCTAGGGACATATAGATCTAGATAAAAAATATATTACTATATTAAAATTAATACATAAAATAAAAATACCTTAATTCACTAGTACATTACTTTAAAAATTAAAAATACATTGCAATTCAATACAGTTCTTTAGTTCATACAGTAAAAAGATTCTCAGACTAGAAAGCAGTTAGTTTGAAGTACTCAGAAAATGTGAGGAAAGGAACCTGAAAATAGAAAACTGCTTCTGCTCGCCTCTGACTTGTATTGTTACTGGATGATTGTATGCTTTATTTTTAAGAACTAGAAATACTATCAGTGGTGGCCAATTGTAGAAACCTTGCTTATGCCAGGCGGTATACTATTCATCATTCATATATTGTTATTATCTTCATCATAACCCTATAAGGCAAGCATGGATCCCATTTTACATATGAATAAATTGAGAAAATATTTTAACTCAGCTAGGATCACATTACTATCAAGAAGCTGAGGCAGGATTGCCTAGATGCTTTGCTTCTGCCAGACAGCCCAGTGGATTAGTATCTCAGGCCTTTTGCTAGTGCCAGCTTGGAGTGAGTGAGTAAGGCACACTTGAACCTATATCTGTGTTAGCGTCATCCTTCATTTTGGGTGTCTGCTGACTTAGAATAGGCAACGTTTCTAAAAGTGGAGTAGCACATAGAATTTGTATCCATGAGAAATTTTGTAATAATCACACACACACACACACACACATACACACACACTCTTTAAATTACTAAAACCTGTTTTCTCTTTTTAACCCAGATGAAGTTGTTTTAAAATTTGAAAATGGCAAAGCCAGAGCTAAGAATACATTTTATGAAACATTACCAGTGGCCATTAATGGAAATGGACCCACCAAGGTGAGTCACAGTGACTTTTACCTGGCTCCCTATTTCTTGGAGATAGACTAAGGAATGATATGTGGAATGTCATATTTAAAAAAAATTATTTAAAAAGCTTTATTTTGGTGCCAGCATTTTTCTGTCTTTATATTTTACATAGTATATTATCTGTTTTCATGTTAATTAATCAAACTGACGATTTTTCCTCAGCAGAGGGATAGCTTTTCTTTTTATTTATAGAATATTTCACTTCAGTGTTTTATTTAATAACAACAGCTAACTTGAGAGTGAGCCATATTTCCCTCCTGCAGGGTATCCTCTCTGAATAGGAATTGTTCGGGTCATCAAGGAATCATTTGTTTCACCTGACTTGCCGTTTTCTCTGTTAAGGCTGTTAAGATTGGAGTGTAACTGTATGGCCAGAAAGCTTCCTCTTGCTCTTATTTTTACCAAAGTTAATGACAGGGATGTAATTTGACTAATGACATTTTGTATACTTTTATTCCAAATATATATAATTGAGCTTGATGAGAATTTTATTGACTGTAAAATTTATAGATGGAAAATTTATATTGCTTGTGTCCCATTAAAGCAAAAGATATATTGCATTGAAAAAATATATATATAGTAATATTGTGCTTAAAACAATGTTCTGACGTGCTGAGATGCCTCATTTAAGTACCTACAAAAGAGAGTAACAGGTAGATTTATAGTGTGGGAAGAGAGGATGAGAGCACGTAACCTGCTGTTTCAGAGGAGTGAGTAATCTGAATTCCAATAAAAGATGTATACATGGAAGGAAATTCAAGGGAAAGCTCACATTGGCAGTTTATCCTCCATCAAAATGGAAGAAGTAGATTGCCTTTCTTTTCTAGCTAATCTTTCCCCCTTGCTTTTCATCCCATTTCAGCCTTCCTACAAAGTAATCTTCCCCATGTGCTCTCCTTTCTCTATCTTGTGATCAGTTTCCCCAGCTCTGTTCTCTCCTCATCAACACTTTAAAGACCCTATCAAGTCTTTCCTGTCCTATAAATAAAAAAACTAAGCCAACACAAAGGAAAATATCTTCCTCAGTCTACATTGCCTTCCAACCTGCACCTCCCTTTCTCTTCCCCTTCACAGCCAAACTTTGTTAAAGCATAGACAACTCGCTACACCACTACTCCCCTTCCCACCACACCAGCAAACACTCCTGTCAAGGTCTGTTGTCACGTCCTTGTTAAGTAGTGGACACTCTTCAGACCTCATTTTTATTTCACTCAAAGGCAGCATTTGACAGTATGCTGATCTCATTTGGTCCTATTTCAAATGCTCTTTCTCTTTGCTTCTGTGATGCTCTGCTGCTTTGTCTATTAATTTTCTGGTCTTTCCTCTTTAATATTTCTTTCTTTTTTCTTTGTTGATATGCATTTTTAAAATTTTACAGCTCAATGTTTCTGGTGACCCTGTGCTTGTATTATCGTAGTAAATGCTCATAGGTGTCTGTCTGAGGCCTCTTCCTTTTCAGTTCTGTGCACATTCTTGAGTAACTTGCTTCATTCCCTTGTCCGCAAATCCTTACCCTAGCTCCTGTGTTTCTCCTTAGCTTCAGGTCTGAATACTCATTTGGCAGATTTGTTTTTTGTGTCGTGTATACCCAGAGCTCAAGACCTTCAGCTCTGCCTTCTCTTCTGTCCTAGTTGTTAACCAGAACTTGGGTTTGGTCTTGGCTCTAGACACTTCCCACTCCCACTCCAAGCACTCTGTGTTCCAGCTCCCGTGAATTGGGGTTTTATTTAATTTTCTCAGTGCCCATAGCAACTTCCTTAATTCAGGCCACCTGCAAATTACTAGTAGCAGCCGCACCCCCAGCAGCCTGAAATTAGAGTATTCTGCCAAAGAAGAAACCGTATCACTCTACTGACCTCTGTGATGCCTTTCTATGGACTTAGATATGAAGTTCCAACTTCTCATCTTGTCTTACAAGGCTCTTTGTTTTCCTTCTGCTTTTGTGGCCACCAATCTACCACCCCGTTCAATCTCCCACTTCCAGCTCTACACATCCACATACTCCTCAGACTTACTCTCTCCTTTCTTTCCCTTAGCGCCTGCCATACTAAGTTACTTTCAGCTTTGCAAAAGTTTCATCTTTCCTCTATCTGCAAGTCTTCTGTATATGCTTTTCACTCGTTCTGAAATCCTCTCCCCTAATTCCCACCTGTTAAGTTATCTTTAAGTGTCAGCATATTCCTTACTCCTCGGGTCTCCTGTGTGTTTTTGTTAATATCTGGAACTCATTCCATTACAATACGTAGCACATTCTGGAGAGGGGTGGTATTTACCTGTTTTCCTGTGTCTCTAATCTGGCCTGTAGCTTAGGAATTATAGAAATCATATCTGTCATATTCACTTTTGTTTCCCCAGGGTCCACCACATGTACAGTATATATTAGGCTTTCAATAAATCTTAATGCTAGAGTCTATAAACAATCTAATGACGTAGGATTATTCTTGGGAGGGAGATTTGTTTTTTTCTGGCAGGCAAACAATTATAAAATGACTGTGGGTCACAGTAAATTTCCCTAGGCAAATTTGATAAATGGACATACTTTGTCTATGAAGTCCTTTACCATGTGTGTAGTTTCTGTTTTAGCTCTTTGTCTGTGATACTGTCAGTGCCAGTTAGGCAAGGGCTGGTGCAACCCAGTATCTCCCATAACTAAATGGTATGCTGTTCCTCCTTGGTAATGTAATTTTTAATTTTTATTTTTATTTCAGCTTATTATGGGGGTACAAAAGTTTAGGTTATGTTTATTGCCCATGCCCCCCAACCCCCCGAGTCAGAGCTTCAAGCGTGTCCATTCCCCAGACAGTGCACATCGCACTCATGTGGGTATACACTCATCCCCTCTCCACCACATCTATTTTAATCAAACTTAAATGTCTTTAAAGAGTGAGCTTGTCCTGAGAATTGAGCCATTGTGGTTAAGGTCTGATGTTCAGTGATTTCAATGTGATCACCACTTCCTTCCAAATTTCTAGGATGATGCTGACTAGAGCATTAAAAAGTGACCAAAGGATTTATCACAAGAAAAGGGAACACTAATCCTTAATAATTTAGAAAGACCTATGTGTACTAAGAAATTTTAACTCTTCTTGAAAACATATTCAATTTGGGCTATCACAGTTTTTGTCATTTCAGGCTGTGTGAGGATCCTATTATCTTTTGTCTGACATGATCTTATCTAGTTCATTTTCTTATGATTCTGTTTAACAACAAAAATGGAATAAGTTTTATTATAAAAATTATATTTGGGATAATATAAAAGCTTGAGGGAAATTGCATATATAAGCATTCATCTAATGCTAATACTTTATTTCATGTATTATGTTATAGTTAAATGCATTCACATGAGTATGTCATATTGCCCTTGTCCAAGCTGGTGGGGAAAGAAAGCAGATTATTAATACAAACTTCTTTTAAACGTTTATAAGGGGTAAAAAGATTTTTTTTGCATCGGTCTTTGTCCATTGCTTTCAGCTATTACCTTGTTTAGTGAGGGCTGATTATGTCAGTGGTTTTGAACCATAATATTGAACTCAATGATAGCATTTAAACCATTTTTTTCATTTAAAAATACATACATAATCTGTAAATGACAAATTAGTGTATTGGTAGTAACAAAGTACATAAAATGAGTTTATTTCTTAGTTACTTTCTCTAAATCTCATGCTATCAGAAAGAATAATTTTAAAGTTATAAGTAATTTTAAAAATCACTTATAATCTACCACCCTCCCATATGGTTTTTATTCATAGCTTCTTTAAGTTTTTATGTCTTCTCAGTATATATCTGTAAGAATTCATATTTTTTATTTCTTTTCATAATGGTGTATAAACAGTTTTGTGTTTCTTCATTAACATTTTATTCAAAACATGTTTCTGTATTCTAAATAATTATTTTCATACTTGTCTAGATATTAATATAATGTAAATAAATTTTTGGATAGACCTTATAATTTCAGGTTTGAAGCTTTCCTTTTTATTCTTGAAGCTCATTTACTGTTAGTAATATAAGATGCTTACTTTAATGCCCAGCCTTTTCTTTTAAATATTAGATAATATTTATATCTTAAGGAAATCATTATGAAATTGGTGATATTTTTATACAAAGAGAAGTTAAATAGGGGAAGATCAAATTATCTGATGTATACATTAAAATAAGTCATTTCTGAAACTAATTCGATTTGTAATAAAAATGGGGACTTTAATTTTCTGTATAAAAACCACAGTGCTTGGTTCACGGTGACCTTGAATAATTAGATAAATTTTTTAAAAAAAGAAAGAAGGAAAGGATTTGGTTGGAAAAGTTTCTCTGCCAATGAAAATGACATCATACTTGAAAACATTTTGATATTGTGAAAGAAGAATCAGGAAAATACCACCACCTATTAGCCCGGGAGTGCCCAGAACAGCCTAACTACATAAACAGTCTTCTGCACCTTCTATAGTTGCCAGCAGAAATATCTGCAGTTTTTATGAAGAAAACAAATGTAAGTGGGGGTGGCAGTGGTGAATGACCTCTGCCTGTGCGGTGAGAGATCCAAAAGAGGGAAGTTTCCAGTCAAAAGGGAAATAACTCAGAAACAGAATGTCACATACCACATGTTCTCACTTATAAGTAAGAGCTAAATAATGTGTACACGTGAACAAAGAGTGGAATAATAGACATTGGATAGGGAAGGGTGGGAGAGTGAGAGCAGGGCGAGGGATGAGAAATTACTTAATGGGTACTATGTACACTATTTGGGTAATGGTTACACACTAAAAGCCGAGACTTCACCACTGCACAATATTTTCATGTATCAAAACCCCCTAAATTTGTACAAATTATAAGAAATGTAATGTTTCTAAAATAATTATCTATGAACCAAGTTAAGGTAAAAAGCAGAAAGTAGAAAAGTTACAAATTAAAGTTTTAATTTTGAAAACTAAAAGTAATGCTTTTTTATATTCTAACATTTTAAAACTATTTATCATTTTCATACTCGTATAGGGATTCAGTTAGATTGATCAATAATTCATGCATGCTATATATAATAAATATTTTATGATATTTCTAAGATGGGGAATATACCAGTATTTATATATATATAAAAGTTTAGATGTGGCCAAAATATTTGGAGGATTTTTTTCCTTTCTTTTAAGCAAATTCTTTCCCAGGATATTTTAAACAAAACTGTACATGTCACACTTGCATAATTTTCATCTTTCAAAAATAATGCTTACTAGAGGATTGATTTTCACATAAATCTCTTTATTTTTTCCTTCAAATCCTTCTATTATTTTGTAGAACATGAGTGATTAATGTTTGCATTTGTCATTTGACAATTAACAAAATTTTTATTTCTGTTTTTATTATGAAGATACATAAAAATAACCACATTGACTCTTTTTTTTTTTTTTTTTTTTGAGACAGAGTCTTTTCTGTCTCCCAGGCTAGAGTGCAATGGTGTCATTATAGTTTACTGCAACCTTAAACTTCTGGGCTCAAGCAATCTTCCTGCCTCAGCCTCCCAAGTAGCTGGGACTACAGGCATGCGCCACCATACCCAGCTCATTTTTTCTATTTTTAGTAGAGACAGGGTCTCACTCTTGCTCAACGTGGTCTCGAACTCCTGAGCTCAAAGAATCCTCCTGCCTCAGCCTTCCAGAGTGCTAGGATTACAGACATGAGCCACACTGTGCCCAGCCCACATTGCCTCTTAAAATGTCATTAATTAACATCATGACTACATATTTCCTGCCTTATAATTTGTTTCTTGAATTATCATGTAGTCCAAAATATATGTGAATGAGTTGCTTGTCTATGTCTTCTGATTTTGCTGTAGAGATTAAATGTAGCCGTATCTGCAATGTCTCTATAACACAAAGATATTCCCATTTTTAATTAATAGTGTTCTTGTTTCAGCAGCATTGTTTCAAAGTTTCAGTATAATAAAAATATTTGAACAGAATCCCAGATCTTTTGGAGGAATGTGGTAAAATGGTACTCGACTAAGTACCTCATCTATTCTAACTTTAACATCTCCTTTTGGGCCATAGGAAGCTAGAAAAATCTAGTTGGCAATTGTCTATATTTTTTGACCCCCATCTTTAAGACATAGACATTTTTCTTTTTATTTCACCTCACCTGTCCAAAAGAAAAATTATTGATTGCAAAAGCATAATGAGGATTTTAGGTGCTATTAAGAGTATGAGGCAAAATTATAGTTTTTAGAAAGAAAGAATAAGAAAAACTACAAATGCTCTTATTACTACTAGGTATTAAAATCATAGAAAATGTAATTTTATTTATTATTTATCAGCAAGATTTTCCCTGAAATGTTAAAACTTTAGAGATATTCAAGTCATTTTTGAGGATTTAGAGCAAATCTTACTGTGTTTACCTTTGTCCCCATCCATCTTTGCTTACTCCTCCCACAAACACACACACACAGAGACACACACTCAAGATCACAGATTTTACAATACAATGAATGTCAACAGCTGCTTAAGGCAAGAGTAATCACAGCGGAGATGCTCTGAGAGATCTGAAAGAAGGTGGGTGGGGAAGCAATATCATACTTTGGCTTATTGTTGATAGGATTTGTGGGGTAATGGTACTAGATCTTTTTAAAATGCAAGCTGTCTTTTTCTGATAAGTGCCCCTGAGTCACTGCCCAGATGCCTAATTTATAGTAGCATTCCCCAAAAGAGCTTAGTGCCTTTTGGTGATGAAGCTTACTCAATATTTGTTTTGTGTGGTGATGTGTTGGTCAGAGGTCACATGACTACTGCCCCAGTTACTGTAGGTGTCTGTTCTGGGCCTTTGAACGTATGTGTCTTATTACTAAATTACTCTGTGGGTGACTTTGAGTTTCTGCTAATAGGTCTCGGCCCATTTAACATTGTTTCATTGTTTGACGTATGTCTTTTTAATTGTCTTCTCCAGTGTTATTCCTTATATAGTATAAAATTAAGTGACTTTTATGATTTATAACACGTTTTTGGCATTTCTGATACAGTTTGTCCTATTTTATGATTTATAGTCTGGAGCAAACTGTGCAGCGTGCAATCACTAAGGGAATGTACCTAATGCAGAAAACGTGCCTTGAAGTTAAATAATCATAGAATGAAAGCACATTGATGGGAGAGGCCTACTTTTGTTAATACCATTTTCCTTCATTTTAGATTCTCCTGAATTATTTTGGAAACTATGTACCTAATTCGTGGACACAGGATAATGGCTGCACTCTTTGTGAATCCGATACAATTGACTTGTCTGCGGTAGATGTAAGTGGAATTGACTATATGGGAATGTAGTAATAAAAAACACTTTGTCATAAACTGCTGTGATTTATAGGAAAAAAATGGTAAACTGTTTTATAGTTTTGATTGTATGGTAGATAATGGACTTATAATGTTAAAACACAGTGACTCAGAAAACTACTGGATTTGTGTTTCTGAACTATTTTAAAAGCAAAACCAGTTAATAACTGAACCCAATGGAAGGGACCTGGTGGTTCATATTTAATAGCTTACTATGATTGGATGCTCTTGTGTTATTTTAGTCTGTTTGGTCAAAGCATTGAGAAAAAATAAAAAATCATTACAATACTTCAACGTTTTCATTGACTAATTTTATCTGTGCTTGATTTTCAAATTTAATGATTTAAAAAATAATATATAATTACATAACTAAGGTTTGTTCTAACTACATGTAATAACTCATTTAAACCTCACAAAGCCTCCAAAGTAGGTAATGCTAATGACGCAGTTTTACAAATGAGAAATATGAGGTACATAAAGTAAGTAACTTGCCTGGGGCACACAGTTTTTAAGTGTTGGAGTGGGGATTTGAATTTAGGTAATCTGGCTCCAGATCGTATGTTCTTGGCCACTGGGAAATTTTATCTGTATGTCGTGTACTTACTATATGGCAGGCATGATGCTACATGTATGTATTTCACATAGAACTATATTTTATCATTTGTACTTTGAGGGTGAACAACGGTTAGAGATATTTATTATTAATCTATAAAACATTTTTATGGTTCTTTGTTCTATCATCGGCAAGAACAGTTTTAGGATATCCTGTAGTAACATTATTCTTCCAAAAAATTGCTCTAGTAACTTAGAAGAATATTATGTGTATGAACAGTTGGATTCTAGGGAGCTATTTTGTTATTATGACTGGTTCTTCCCTTTATTCACCATAAGTTTATTGAGTGCCTACAGCATGCCAGATAAATATTAATAGAAGCAATGAAGGCAGAAATGAAATTCCCAGGAATATAGTTCTGGTAATTCCTGAACCCATGCAAATACAAAATACTTTCACTGTAATATACTCAAGCTCCAGAATTAAATTATTGCCACTGTTTGAAAGGAGGATAAAGAGTAACTTGTGTACACTTGGGAGTTTATGAATATAACTCTATTTTACTTGAAAATAAGTTTTTTGGCTAATCTCTCAGATAACAAACAGATTGTTTCCTATCTGGAAAGAATGCCAGAATATTTCTGAATGAAGCTGCATCATGAAGTTGTTTAAAAATTCTTTTGCTGAAAGTAGTGTTGTACTTTGGAGGATGAGTTAATACTTTTTATCTGTTTTGTTTCATTTCACATAAACTTTCTGGTGCAAAGATAGATAAATATTTTTATTAAATTTTTTTCTTTTTGCATGTAGGAGTCTCTTACTTAATTCTTAAGCTATTTTGTCTTACTTCCTGTTAAAATATGCTAGAAAGGAAAACTGCTCATTCCATTATGCAAAATGAATTATGTGCTTTCTATGTGTAGTTATTATGGAATACAATTATAAAAATTAAGTGTGGATAGTTAAATCCTAGGCCTACCATATTTTTAGATGTTGGCCAAAGGCAAGTTTCTTTACATGTAAAAATAATAATGAGCATCTCAGAGGGTTGGTAGGAAGGTTAAATGAAACTTTACATGCACACATATGACAAATGTATATGATAAATATATAAAATATTATATATGTATAAATTAATATATATGAAGTGTTCAGCCTTCAATAAATGTTAACTGTTACATTATCATTATTATATAAAAGTAAACTTATAATTATATTAATAATGGAGATGTAGTATGTTGAAGCCTAGTTTTTTAACTACTAGTTTATGTGTTCTGGGTCACTTAGCTTCTTTAAATCACATTTTCTTCATTGCATATTTGGAATAATAAATAGCTTCTAAGGCTATTATGAAATTTAAATGAAATACATCATCTCATTTGGTAAGGGAGAGTTGTGATCTACTTTTTTTTTCTGTTAAATAGAGAACTGTTTCCTGTTTTCCTGTAACTTATTTTTCCTGTTAAATAGAGGACTTTTATAGAGAAGATATTTTGTTTTATTTCTTTGTATTTGTTTATTCATTTAATAATATTTGGGTGAGTCAATTGATAGACTAAAGAAGTATGACAGCATATAAAGTGTACTTTTGCAAACACAGATTAAGTTATAATACATATGGTAGAGGAATACGTAAGGTACCATGTGTAAAAAGATGAGAGGAAGCAACTAATTCTGCGTTTAAAATATATGATATTTTTGTAATCTATAATCGTTAAGACTAGATTTAAAACATGGTTTTAATAAAACATTATAAAGTCTTCTGTATAGTTCTGATAATAACACTGTTACAGGGTAGTTATGTTTCTGTCTTTCCCATCCAGTTGTAAGTTTCTGAAGCTAGGAACTTTCATTCCTTTTGCTAAATGTTGCTCATTACAAGGACTGACATGTCTAATGGATGTTTCAGATGTTTTTATACAATGAATGAAAGATAAACTACGCATTAAACCCTCGCTAAAAGATTTGACAAAATATATAAAATAGATATACTACACTAAGATAAAGTATATTAATGAAAGAAAATAGCTTTTCTTAAAGTATATTAATGAAGAAAAGTAAAAGACAATCAGTAAAATGAGATTAAAGGATGTCTGAGGATAAAAATAAAGTCTCAAGTCCTCCATGATCTCTTTATTTGAGCTACAAATTAAGCCCTGAACTTTAAGCCATGAAAAAAAAATGGAAACACAATTAGCATTTTGGTTTCTTAGATGAAGCTTTCAAAAAAACATTCAGCTCTGAAGAAGCTTCTTAAAGAGCTATTATAAAGGAAGCATTGACTAGCAGAGAATGAAGTATCCTTAACTACATTCATATAATTAATATGACAGTGAATTTCCTCTTTGAACCTAACTCATAATCAAGATGTGGCTCAGTAAAATCACTTTAATGGGGTCCACAAAAATTTATTTCCAATGTTAGAGAACCACCACAGAGCAATTAAAATTTAGCAAATTATGTTGAACTGAGATTCTATTTTTTTATGTTTTACTGGTTAAGATTTGAGTAGAATGTAAAATAAAACCATACTAATGATAATGTGTTTTTGTGTTTGGTATAAAACAAAGGTCCACCCAAATGTAACAATAGGTGTTTTTATTGAGCAACCAACTCCGTTCCTACCTCGATTTTTGGACCTACTTTTGACACTGGATTACCCAAAAGAAGCACTTAAACTTTTTATTCATAACAAAGTAAGTATTTGAGAAATGAATGTTTTATGTGAAAGCTATTTTTGACTTTTTGGGGAGCTATTTGTTATTTATGTCTAAAAAATTCATTGGGCTAAATTCAATGGAGGATTTTTAGAGTAATTACAGTTCTGCCTTTTTAGGACCTCAGGATTTTAAAATCTGGAAACTAGCATCATTATACTGGGATGAGCCAAATGAAAATGCCAATTTTTGTAGAACAAAATGGCTGAATATTATTAGCCATTTTCACATGACTCAACCTAATATATAGCGAAGGAGATGTCAAAGGGTTTAGATTCCTTTGCCTTTGGGTTGGTTCTGGTACTTTCTTTTATAGAACTGGTCATTAAATTATTTGCAATTTAAGATAATATCATAACATCAGAACTTGAAACAGCTTCCAGATAAAGTATTCTTTTGATTAATCACACGACATGCTTTCCCCATAGGATTTTGATATTGTCATTTCCTTCAAAAATATTCACAGCCTCCCAAATACCTCCCACATATAATCTAAACTTAAAGATATTTTCCCTCAATATATTATTTATTTATTTATTTCCTATTAAAATAGTTGCTATTTAACATCATCTGGAAAAGCTCCATAGTTGTGAAATATGTCATTTTCTACTTTCTGTCCCAATACTCTTTGTTTTGCATTGTTCTTTATCCTTATGTACAAGTCAGCTTTTCCACAGAACATTTCAAATTCATAGAAAACCAGCTTCACTGGGTTTAAAAGAGTGAAGAATTTAGTATTTCCTTTGTAAAATATGTTGTAATATATGTACTTAATACTAAATTGTTTTTATGTATTATATCTTTTATTTATATTTTTCCTGCTTTCATAGCACCTTAAACTCCTTGATGGCAGGAGTTTTTATCTTCTCTCCTTTTATTTAACATAAACTCTGTGCGACTTTTATATGATAAGTGATTTTTAACAAGCTGTGAAAAGTATCAAATGTTCAGAAAGCTTTGAGACTTGAAACAAGAAAAACTCTGAAATGCTCTAATGATGGAAACAATAGTCTTATTGGAATTTTAGCACAGTTGAATTGAATTGCACAAAATTGATAATGTTTATGTTGATGGTTTTCCCATTTATCTGTCTATAAAATTTTGTTAAACTTCCTCTTTTTTTTTCTAATCACAAAAGTTTATATATAACCATTAATTTTTCTTTCTGGTTTTAAAGAATATTATGCAACACTTTATTTTGTGAAATGTGATTATTTATATTTACAGCTCAGATAAGTATGTTTAATAGACATTTTTTTCCTGAATATTTTATGACATATATCTAAGGTGCTCAGTCTATAAGCCACTTTTCCCTCTCTAGTTAGAAATATTTTGTATTAATAGTATTCAGGATTTAAGTATTTATGCAAGTAGCTGTGAAGGGTTTAAGTATTTATGCAAGGACCTGTCTAGCAGTAGATGTTGAAAGAATTTTCAGGTATCTTCTTTTTTAAGAATATTGATATGTATGTATTTTAGATTTTCCATGTGCCATTTAAGTGATATTTACATACAACATGCACAATATGGTTATTATTTTATCTGTAACTGAATGAATATATGAATTGTGGAATTCACAACTTTGAATTTGATGGATTCCATACATATGAATGCTTCAGTCTTCTTATTGTCTTAATTTCTTTCTAATTTTTGATTTTTAAAATATGTTACAGGAAGTTTATCATGAAAAGGACATCAAGGTATTTTTTGATAAAGCGAAACATGAAATCAGTACTATAAAAATAGTAGGACCAGAAGAAAATCTAAGTCAAGCGGAAGCCAGAAACATGGGAATGTATGTTTTAATAACTTTAAGCTAAATTTATTAAATTATTCTACTAAAGAAACTTTAATAAAATAAACTTTTCCCAAATTAATATGCTAAACTTGGGTGTCTCAACTATTTGTGTGTGTGCGTACACACACAGCAGCAAGATTCTACTGTTAGACTTTGTCTGTGTTTGTACTTATTTACATGGAAAAGGCCATGGAAGTTACTTACATTTTTCTCTTAATGGCTAGGAGTCGATGTGTTTAATCGAAGTAAGAATTGAACTAGGGACCAAGATTTAAAAAAATGCAGATAAATGAATAGTATGACTGCTATAACAGTGACTTACAATTATGTTTACTATCTGCGGGTTGTATCTGGTAAAACTGTGTTTTTGACTCTGGGTAAAAAGGGGTATTCCTACTTTCCAGTTACCTACTGATCTAGATAATATTGTAATCCCTAGAAGAGGTATTTTAGGCTCTTTGTTTAGAGCCTTTAATATTTCAGACTACTAATAAAACTATGGTAATAGTAATAACAATCATTTATTCAATGAATGTTAACTGAATATGCCAGGCTGTGTGTTAAGAGCTGCTGATAAAAAGGTGAAGACACAGTGCTTTCTTATCAGACAACACCCTTATCTACTCCTAACCTTAATACTTTGAGCCGCGAAAGTTCAAGGACCAAAGTGATAGATTCTACAGGGCTGGGGTTTGGAATAGGCAGAAAGCAGGCCTCTGAAAAATCCAAACTGATATTATTACTAATGGTTCTATAATTTATTCATTGGAGAATCCGTTGAGCCCACATTCAGAACTTATTTTCTTTAATTTTTTTGCACAATTGTAACAAGTTTTTCTATCTGGTATCCTGTTTGGCACTTGCTTAGAAATATGTGGGGATACACACTGACAACAGCAAAAAGTGATAACTGGGACCAGCGGTGTGGGAGGGGATCTCAGAACTGGGAAAGAGATAACCCCAAATGTAGAAGCCATTATATGTAGAGGTATTTCATATGTCATCACATATCAGGTAGTGTTCATTCCTTGGTATTCCTGATGATAATGTTACAGACTCTGCCAGGAAAAGCAGACATAGTCAGCTTACCTCTGGCAAGAAGACAGGAGAATAACTATCTTAGAAATAATTCTACGCAAATTAAGTTTAAAAATATTAATACCTTAAGAGTCATATACTTATATTTCCAAGATTCACTTAAATCTGAGTTGTTGAATATACAAGATGCAATTGTACGCATATGCATGTGTGTATGCAAAAAAATTTTGATTTGTGAAAAAAGTTGATAAATACATTGAGGTGGATTATTTTGACCTTTCAGAGAGGATTAGATACTAAATTAGAAGTTGCCATTCTGACTAGATGTTTTATACCTTAACGATTTAGTGGCTTAAAAATATATTTTACCTGGCCTAAAATTTTAGTGTTGATCACCTATGAATATCTTTGTTGATAAGTTGAACATTTTGAAAATTAAGACAATATATATCCTTTTGGATATTGTCTCACTCTTCAGATTAATACTTTATCTTACATATAAGAAGCTTTATGTTAACATTTTTCAACCAGCAGTTATTTGTTTTATCTAATTTTTATTTCGTTTTCTTTTTCAATGTCAGGGATTTTTGCCGTCAGGATGAGAAGTGTGATTACTACTTTAGTGTGGATGCAGACGTTGTTTTGACAAACCCAAGGACTTTAAAAATTTTGATCGAACAAAACAGGTACTATTTAAGATTAAATATCAATTTATTAAATGATAATTTTCCACATTGATGTGGATACCCTCTAATTAATTACTTATCTGTGTTTAGTAATTGTGGGAACTTACATTCAGTTATTTTCTATACCTTACAAACTTTCTGTTCTAATTAATTACATTTCTTTTAAAGGAGTCATAGAAAACAACCTGATGACAGCTAGAAGTATTTAGTTGTAATCACAGCTATGATTACATTTGGTCTGTTTTTCTATTTAAGTCTAGGTAAAATTATATCTGATACTAATAAAATTTAGAATTGTTTTGTTCTCTATAGATATTTTTAAATAGAATTTCATAAAACTTATGACCTAAAAAGTTATTGCATATAGTTTTAGTTCTTAGAATCTAAAATACATTTCGAGGTACAAATCATTCCACAGCCAGTTTTTTAGTTTTATTTACGCTTGAAGTAATTATCATTGAGCAGTGCCTGTTTTAATTGAATTGGGAAAAAGACACTATGTTTATTAGTTTATAATGATATTAATCTTCATTTGTTAATAGTACTGATACTACTAATAATACCATTATTACTACACCTACTAATAGCCTACCTTTAATGAGCACTTATTAAGTACCAAATGTTGTTCTAAGTATGTTTACATACATTAACACAATTATTTCTCCTAATAAATAGAATGTTTAGCTGATGAAATGTTAGAATGACTTTTTGTTTTGCTAAGCAAAATATATGGGGTATCTATTATGCTTTATTAACCCACCCTCTATGTAAAGGATATGGCACTAGTATTTGTCAATTTGAAGATTCAGTTTTTTCTTTAAAATCTAAGACCTCTCTGAAGCAATCTGTATATACAGCCACACTGTATAACTATCTATAAAAATGTGTCTAAGCTGTCTACAAATTGCAGGTATTTTCCCAAAGCATATGAATAAAGTTTTGATCATTTGATCATTTGATAAGGAAAAGCAGGTGAATTACCACAAAGGTATTGAATAGAATATAATTTGTAACTCTTAACACCTAGTCCAATTCAGGAATATTTTCTTTAATTTGCATTGTTAATTCTCTCTTAATTTGATTGAAATGCAATAGTGTATAGTGAACATACACTTCTAATAATATTTAGATGTTTTTATTTTATGACATTTTGGTAGATAATTATTAATTATTCTCTTAGTGAGCTATATAATGAATCCATACTATGTGTTTAACATATATCCCCCTTAGAAAGCAAAAATTTCCCTCATGAGGAACTCAACTGCCATCTGGGGCCCTTGTCCCTTAAAGAGTCAGTAAAACTAGGTTGTGTCTCCAGTTCCATGGATTTCTGTTAATTACCAAAGGTTTAGGTTCATGTGATACCTATAGTTTTTCCTTCTGTGTCCAAGTATGTGGTTTCCATAATAAATTTACATGTACCAAGAATGTTGTGAGCGTTAGCTTATTTGACTGAAGACTAGAGGGACAGAGAATGGGACACATCTTGGGCATGTGGCTTTCCAGCATCTCATCAGCTCTCTTTTCCGTCTCCTCTTCCTTCCTCTGCTATTTATTGCCTTGTTCCAAATTTTACTCCTTCAATTGTCTAATGCAATTCATCGTTCCTCAGCTGCTCCCCCTACATTTCTATTCTCAGAAACATTGAGGCACACAGCAGGTGGATTTTGGTTTTTCAGACTTCTTGGTTCAACCCTTTTTAGGAGGCAGCTGGGATTATAAATTACAAGGTTGGTTTTTCTATTAAATATTTGATATTGTCAGTTGTTGACATTGGATTATTATTCCCTAAAGTAGTATCTATAAAGATTCAAATTTATGTTATTTCCAATATTGCAGGTATTCTAAACAAAACAAAATATGTGTTTCTGGTTAATAATTTATTTTAATGGGAATCAGGAAAAATAAAATTATTATTTTGCATGATATGCATTTATTTTATTTTACTTTTGTGCATGTAAAAGAAAGAGCTCAGCTGATCTTCACAAGATTGGGATATTGTAAAAGAGGTTTTTTATGGAGAATGATTGGTCCATAAACTTCCTCTTGGAAGAGTTGTTAGATCTTTTCTTAAAAATTGTGTGGCACTACTGCCTTTTAGAAATAATTTTAGGATAACTTCAGATTTTGTTATCTCATTTGGAAAATGCTGACATTACAAATTAGATTTCCCTGAGGGAAAATCTGGCAAGTTTTAAATTTGTATCATATGTTTGTCTCAAATGGACCACTTTCCTCCTAGGTAGTGAGACAGAACATTATGGCAGTTATCCTCCATTTCCTCTATTTTGTTTTCTAAAATAGTTAAAGGACCAAAAAAAAAGTTTAATTTTGCCAGGGCTAGCATACTATAACTATAACCCATTTTTAAAAGTCATAAAATAATGGAAACATACTTTAAAGTAATTTGAGACTTAATATGAAAAACAACTGGCCTATTCATGAATGTCTTAGCCTGTCTTCATTTATTTTTTTTCAATCAACAAATATTTATTGGATACCTTAATGTACATGGGACTATTGTCTGCCCAATGAAAATGAAAATATTTTATTTCATTTATTTCATTTTGAAATACTTGAATTAAATTTAAATACAATTAGGGTAGTTTCAGTCTCTTGGCTGTAAAGTACATTTAAAAGTCATTTTTATGTCTCAATTAGCATTTTCAATGACTTTTTTCCTTTTTTGTTACTCTTTTTAAGAAATATGGTTGAAAATTAGCAGTGTGTACTCATTTAAGAAAAGATGCTGGGAAGAAATTCCTTTTTCATTTTATTTTTATTTTTTTTTGGATTAACTGCATGTGTGTTAAATGAACTTTATTGTGTTATGTGTCATGCTAAGCCCAAAACTTCTGTGGTGATTTAAAAATAAATAATTATGCGAATCTCTCTCTCTCTCTCTTTCTCTGTCTTTAGAAAGATCATTGCTCCTCTTGTAACTCGTCATGGAAAGCTATGGTCCAACTTCTGGGGAGCATTGAGTCCTGATGGATACTATGCCCGATCTGAAGATTATGTGGATATTGTTCAAGGAAATAGAGTGTAAGTTGCTTGATTTAATCTTTTAATGTAAAATACTATAATCTAAGGATGTAGTCTTTTTAATATTACTTGAAAGTTTTTGGTATTTATCTCTTTTCCTTATATTTAATGGAAATTTGAGAATTTGGAAAATACTTGGAATCCTGAAATACTAGTGTAAAACAAATATTTTAAGAAAATTGTTTTTAAGGTTCTCAATCTTCAATGGAACAAACTCGTAGGAAATACTGAGAGACACTAACTATATGGTTGTCATGGATATCCCATGTTATGGTTGGTGGAAGAGTAATACTATTCATTTAAAAGTTTAGAAAGAGAATTTAGTTTAGCTAATTTATTTAATGGCACGATTAAGTATTGTTTGGATAGTTTTTAAAATTTATAAATAAGTAAGCAATAATACCAACACCAAAACTTTCCAGTATTCCTATTTTGTGCATTTTCTCTGTGAAATAGCTAATTGTCTGCTTAAAGATAGGTTTTTTTCAACAATATCTAATTTCTGTTTCTAGAGATTGTAAAGAATATACATGGTACAAAATGTGTGCACGATTGATAATTATTTCAGAGACAGCAGTTGCTATTTCAGAGACAACAGTTGATATTTTTAAAACTAAAAAAATAATCACAATCGAAATAGTTTTGCTAAGGAAATACTGGGGAGAGAACATAATTCGTTTTTTCATACAGATGGTAGACCAGAGTGACTGAGTCATTAAATGCCTGGCCTCAGTGCTGAAATAGGTCAGCCTGATTAAAAGGAGAAATAGGCTCTCAGGACTAAATTAAAAAAAAATCATGTGTTTGTCTTTGAATAGTTGTATGGTAATAAGATGTTTTGCTTGTGAAAATGGTAATCGGTGTCGAAAGCTTAAATTTTGATGATGTAAATATGGTAAAGGCTTTTGTTAGCTGCAATAAAAAGCATGATGGCTGAGAAAACACTAGTAAGATCATATTCTATGGTTTCAAAGTACTTTTATTGACCCTGAGATGATTTGGATAGATCATATGCTTGAAATTATCTGAGGGTACAACAGAAATGAGGTTTCACAAAAATAGAACGGAGAATTCATGTTTTCAGGTTGCTTTAGGCACTGTTGATTTTTCTATTTTTCTCCTGTCGTTGTTGTCTAAAGTGTAAGTAAAAGAATATGGTAAAGGCTTTTGATCTAGTTAATATATTAATAAGAATACCCTGCATGTCCAAAAACTTCAGTAATGAATGACATCTTACAATATATAAGTGTGTGTGTGTAATTTTTTCTTCAAAATTGAAAAAAATGCATATTACACCAGCAATTAATTTCTGAATTCACCAACACATTGTATGCAGTAGTCCCCTCTTACCTGCAGTTTTGCTTTTCATAGTTGCAATTACCCATGGTCAACTGTGGTCTGAAAATATTAAGATATTTTGAAAGAGAGGGAAGGGAAGATTATATTTATAAAACTTTTATTATAGTATAATAGTTTTATTTTACTATTTTTATAAATTAAACTTTATTATAATAAAGCATGTATGTATAGGAAAAACATAGTACTGTATATATAGGATTGAGTCCGATCCATGGTTTCAGGCATCCCTTGGAGGATCTTGGAACAGATCCCCCACAGGTAAGAGGGAGCTACTGTACTTCTTAAGGCTGTTTAGGCAGTTTTCTTTGAGGCTGATCTAATAAAACAAAATGATGTCATATTTTTATTCATATCTAACTACATTTCCTTGGGCAAGATCTTTCCTTGCTGTTCACTAAAAGCAACAGGCACAACCCTTCTGGCAAAAATGTTCTTGTGCTGTTCTTAGGAAATGAGTCATGTTCAGAGTGAGGATATAGTTGTGAGAAGGAATGCAAGTCAAGAGAATCTCCCAGCAGTCATGCACTTCCAGCTGTATTTCATCATATTTTTCTTTTTTCTACAAAAGATTTGAGATGGCTTAATGAATTTCAAGAGAATATAATGTAGGAGAATTTTAGGCTATTTTCAGTGGCTCTTAGAGGTAGGGGTTGCCCTGATATATGTTTGACATTTCCTGTGGTTTAAATATTTCCACTATGGCTAATTTTAAGTTTCCAATGTGAAATCACTGAACATGAACTTGGCACTAAAAGTCAGTCCTAGGGTGCCAGTATGAACTGGCTTTAGCACACCACTGGTTGTATGTTATTATTTTTACTATCAAACTCTTTAATCTTCAGTGGAAACACATTCTGTAAAACAGAATATTATGCTCTAACTGCAACAACTAAGAGATAATAGGCAAAAATGACAGATACCAACCCTAAATTGAAGTTTATCCAGAAAGACAGTGGTTTGTCTCCTGAATTTCCTAAAAATATAGTGTATACCAAGTAATCTCATATATATATATGTCAAATGTCATTAAATGTATTTGTGTGTGGATTCAATAATTTATATACACAAAATTTAAAGACATACAAAATATTTATTTTAAAAATATAAAAATAAAACTTAAAATTATATTTGTGACATTTTGGAATGTCTTTACTTTTAGAGGTGTTTGGAATGTCCCCTACATGGCTAATGTGTACTTAATTAAAGGAAAGACACTCCGATCAGAGATGAATGAAAGAAACTATTTTGTTCGCGATAAATTGGATCCTGATATGGCTCTTTGCCGAAGTGCTAGAGAAATGGTAAGATGTACAATGATGGCTTGCTTGAAGGTTGTATAAGATGGCTTGCTTTATCACTTGGTGTGTCAATGTGTTTTGATGCCCTTTTTCTTTCTAATTTATAAGTACTAGCCAATTTTTTTGGTTCTGTGTTGAAAATTTGGGAGCAGTTTTGGAGAACAATTTGTAAACATTTATCTGTAGAGACGGTTTGAAAAATATTAGGTTTGGTGCTCAGGCTAACTCACAAGCAACACAGTAGGATTTCAGTAATAAAGATGGAATTGTTACAAATTAGCTTCGCTCTTTTCAAAATATATCTTTACTTCTATTTGAAATTCTGTAGTGAAGACTTGACCTAATTAAAATTAATTAGGTAAATCCTGGGTAAGATGATCCTGGGTAAAATGTTACACATTTAAGAAGAACACATTTTTGTTATGAAATCAATGTCCATATTTTCTCTAACTAGGTATAATTTATATCATTATTAACATTACATTGTTAAAAAGCAGGTTCCTTACCACTAAACTGGGAGAAGGGTTGAGATATACATATTTAATCTATGTGAAAAACTAATGATACATTGCTGTTCTATAAATATACTTTTGGTATAAAACTTAAATGACTTAAGAAAGTAATTTGCTTTTGAAAATGAATAAATATGTTTTATAACATATTTATATGATTTTCTGTTTTAGAAATGATTGGGTTATTTTATTTCTAAATTTATATAAGCAATTGTGATTTTGGGAAAAATCAGAAAAGTTGGCAAGTATTTTTTTTTTTCTTAGTTTAACAAGGCATGTGTTGTTTGAGTATGTTTGTTTTTCGTTCAAACCTATGTGCATTGTTATTATTGAATATTCTCAATACCTGTGATTGTATTTTGTGCTCATGTTTGGCTGATTTGACTCAACAGCGCATCCTGGAATGGCCTCTCTTACTCATTTTTTCCTTTGTCTTCTTTATGTGTGTCTAATGTAAGTTCTAAGGAATGAGCTTGGATTTATGTTTTGACCAAAAAAAAAAAAAAAAAAAAAAGGAAACAAAGGGCTGAAAAGGCTGGAGATGTTTCTTTGTGTGCGCTATAAGCTTTGCTTGTTCTGCATGTTGTCTATGAAGGACATTTCAGAATGTCAGCTTCTGATCAAGAGCTGCTATTTTTATTTACCAAAGAATACCTGAGAGAATGAGTGTGCAGGTCAACTTACCCAATGCTTCTCTTCATTTTAGACTTTACAAAGGGAAAAAGACTCCCCTACTCCGGAAACATTCCAAATGCTCAGCCCCCCAAAGGTGTTATTTTTATTTATTTTTATTTATTTTTGTTTATTTAATTAATATTTGATACGGTATATTGCCTAGCATTAAAGTTTCTGTAAGAGCCTTCTTTGCATTTAGCTTGGTAAAATGTTGGTGTTCATTGGTTAGTAATTTGTATATGTGTGTGTTTGTTTTTTGTGATATAGGGGTGTGCATTGTGTGATAGCTCTTGGTTCTTTGGGCTGATTTACATTTTATGGTTGACAAGTGAGAAAGTTAAAGTTAATGAAGTTCCTTTCATTCATTTTTTTCTAGTTTTTTTTTCTTTGTTTTTAAAGGGGAAGAGGAGGTAAGAGTAGGTATAAAGTATATCTTGATTAAAATGAGGTTTGGGTACTCTTCCGTGATTTATTCTGTTCATCACTAACCATTTACCATTAAAACAGGTACAAAAAGAAACAACCTTACCTCAGTGGTGTTTGCCACATTTATTTCGTTTGGAACAAGGATATAAGATGATTGGTTTCCTTTAGTTGCCTTTATAATGCATGACTCGTTGCTATGTTCAGTCTTTAAACATTAGAAAAATAAAAGAATGAAATAGACTGATGAAATATTCCTGACACTTTGAATTCTTGCTTAAAAATGTGACTTTGTCTTCTTTGAAAGGGAACGAAGCCAAAAGAGGTATAATTTATTGCACTTTGGTGTCTCAAAAATATTTCTACTTTCAAACAGGAATTTTTTTCCCGATGTCTACATCTAGGATCAATGAGAAAGGGACAAAAACAGTCCATTCTTTTTTCCAGTTGAGTGTCAGTGCTATCTACTAGTTTTGTGTGGTGTCTGAATTCATTAATCAATTTTATTTTTTTATTTTAAATCATGAACATTTTAGATGAAACGTAAAAATGCATGTTCATAAAGAAAATATAAAAATTGAAATTAATATCTTCTATATATTTTTCCTATGGTTAAATTTATTTTTTGTACCTATGTTTAAGGTTAATACTGTTATTTTTTGGCATATAGGGTGTATTTATGTACATTTCTAATAGACATGAATTTGGAAGGCTATTATCAACTGCTAATTACAACACTTCCCATTATCACAATGACCTCTGGCAGATTTTTGAAAATCCTGTGGTATGTATTTCATATTCAACTTCATTTATTATTTTCTTAAATTCTTAATGGATGTAAATCGTTTGGGTAATGACATGAAAATAGGGTAAGAAGCTTTTAAAAAAATGATATAATATAGTTCATGACCCATAGAGTAGATCTAACCTTGATCAAAAATTTTTTATTAAGACATATATTAGGTTTGATGGATGGAATTATCAGTTTCTTTGCTTTCATTGTTTTTGTTTTATGTATTCAAAAGCACCATCACAATTTCAGAGAAATGTTTACAAATAGCTCACATATGATGATATTTTGATTTTTCAGGAAAAACATTCAAGAATTTAGTTTGGGAAAATACATGTCATATTATCATTTTGTTAATTTTTTTAAGCCATTTTGTGAATGTACACCAAAGACACCAAAGATAGCCAGAAAAAATTGTAGAGTAAGCTGATTCAGCATATAACAAAGTCTTAAATTGGGGAAACTATTTCCTTTAAAGTGAATTTTTTTTCATTTTTTAAAAATTTGAATCATACAGTAATTAGCTCCTTTTTTGTTTTACAGGAATCTCCTTTCTTTAGTCAAGTTGGCACATTTATTCCAGGGAAAATACTGTCTTGAACAATCATCCCCATAACACTACAACCTATGATTTCCCCCCTGCCAATAGTAAAACTTTTAAATTACAAAGACTCAATCCACCTGATGAGAATTTTCTTTTATTTTATAGGAGCAATTGAGATCTGGGAATAGGAAATTTAATAGTGTCTGAATATTCTGTTGAATAGAAAAAGAATATCTTTTGATATTTTGTTATTTTAAAAATGTTTCTTTCATTTTAGCCACATATCTTCATCTTTCATGGGAGTAGAGTTGAAAAGAGACTTTCTAGTGCTGAGACTGGAATTCCACATTTCACTTTGGCACTGAATCTCTTTGTATCTTGAGGGATAAAATTATTTCATTTCTTGGGTAATACTAACTTCCTTGTAAGATATCCTAAATTGTAGACATTTGTGTAAGAATTCAAGTCTTTGGAGAGTATGCAATGAAAATACCAGAATAGGGTAGGAATTGCTTTTCTTTGCATGGCATACTTTGTTTTGTTTTTTATTAATTAATTAATTTTTTAAATATTAAGAGGGTACAGATGTTTTTGGTACATGGCTTGAGGCAGGGCTGTAAATGTGTCCATCACCCAAATAGTGTTCACTGTACCCATTAGGTAGGTTTTTGTCTCCCCCTTCTCCCCCCTCCCCCGCTTGATTTCCTGTGACTTTTACTTCCCTCCGTGCATTTGTGTGCATGTCAGTTAGTTCCAATTTATTACAGAGTACATGTGGTGTTTTTTTTCCATTCTTGAGATAACTTCACCTAGAACACTAGTCTCCAGTTCCTCCTAAATTGCTGCAAAAGGCATTAATTCATCCTTTCTCATGGCTGAGTAGTACTCCATGGTATGCATATACCACATTTTGTTTATCCACTCATGAAAGTCTATTCGGTAATGTCTCATGAGGGATAACCCATAGCAGAATACTTAGCAATTGTCCCATTATGAGAATTTCTAACAAATTAGTAAAATCCTAGTTTGCTCAATGCTTTGAAAGGTGGTCTAAAATTAAAACTATCAATGTCCTAATGTAAAATCTTAGGGTTTTTTTCTTTGAATTTCAGAAAAATCAATATTGATACATAGGAAATAATGCCATAGATAAAGATTATTAAATTTTATGGATGATTATTTACTTCTAATTTTTTCCCATATTTTGGAATCAGAAAACTGATAAATATTAGAGGGATTAAATATTATAATATATAACATTAAATTATATTAAATATCATAATATAGAAATCTTATTTTTATAATTATATACTAAGTGTAATAAAATTTATTAAGGAATTTGAAGATAGCTTTGTTTCCTCCACATCCAAAATATCTGAGCTACATATAAACTGATATGTAAAACTAAGAATGATACAAATTATCCTGATATAAATTATCAGCCCTTCTGATATCAAGAACAAAAGATATATTTCAGACAACTATTTTTTTGAAACATATTTTTATTGAGACTGTTTTGAGTCCATGCCTCAATTTTTCCCTGCTGGCTTTCTAAATTTGTACTTTGTAAGGAGATAATTAAGAATTTTATTAAAGATTCTAAATAAATTTAATATGAGATTTTTTTTAGATATTTAAATCACTCAATATTTTAATATATCCAAATTTTAATAAATATTTATATTTAAATAAAGCACATGAGCCAGGAAAAGGATTCATTAGCTTATGTTGAAAAAAATTGGGATAACTTTGCATGTGATTTTTGTGCCAGAGATTGGTCAAAGAGAAGAATTAAATTCACGAATTAGAATGAAGAGGAACTATTTTTTAATATATGGCCCATACTTTAATTTTAGTAAGTAAAAGAAATTAAAGTATTAGTAACCCTATAATCATTCTTTTATAAATATTAAAAACTGAAATGAAGGCAAGAAGAAATTTCAAATTCATTTAAAAAATTAAAAAATTTTTAGGGTAGTTTATGATAGAAGTATAAGGCAGACTCAAGTTAATTAATTTACTACTTAATTTTTACTAATATTTTCTGGTGGGATTTTGTTCCTTTTCATTTACTTTTAAACACACACATATTTACCTACCCCTGTAACATACATAAAATACTGACAGTCAACAACTTATGATAGTTTGGCCAAAGATTTTTTTGACCTTATGATGGATTTATCAGATTATTAAATGCATTTGCAATTTATAGCGAATTTATTGGGATATAATCCTATTGTGAGTCAAGGAGCATCTGTAAAGCATGCAAATCTAGTCAACATATGATTGCTCAAGTTTTAAAATCCTGAAGCATAAAACTTTATAAATAAAAATTTTGTGTTTCATAGAACAATGTAAGCATACACAGAATCAAAGATTAGAACACATACTGTGGTTTCTGAAAATTCCTATTTTGTCCACTATACATAATCATTTATAAATTGTTTAATTTCTAAAATGTATGTACTTTGTGTTTTCCAATATTTACAAAAAAATATTTATTTTAATATGTACGGTTTTTTTTTTTTTTTTTTGGTAGGACTGGAAGGAAAAGTATATAAACCGTGATTATTCAAAGATTTTCACTGAAAATATAGTTGAGCAGGTTTGTATTAATAATAATTATGATGTATGGAGCATTTTTGCTTTGTTTTCCAGAAAGCAATATTTAATAATTCAATACCACTTAAATGGAAGATGTTGTGAAAACAAAAAAAACTATCCTTTAGGTAAAATTTATATGGCTTAATTGCCACTTATACAGCCTTAAGGATCATGTATTTGTAAAAATGTTACATGTTAACCATGGAGATTAACATTAATTTTAAGATCATGCCTTTTTTATGATGTATGCTCCTAAGTGCCATATCTTCCTAAAACCACTAAAAATAAGGAACCATTGACAGATCTTTGGTGTAGGCTTCTTTCAGTGAAATTTTATCTTTGAAATAAATTGGCCTCTTTCTGAAAGAAGAGTCTTTTCTCCGGTATTTTAAAAAATTAATTTAGAGTAACATTCAAAACTGTTGCTAATACCTTATTTTTCAGATGCACCATTATTTTATGTACCATGAAAAAGAATACAAATACTATTAGACTATGACAGTCTTCTCTAGTCATTTAGAATTTTTAATTTTATACATATAGAAAGAACTGTTTTAGACTATTAAGACACAGATGTTATTATGTCTTCTAATGGTGATGCCATGTTTTATAGCCTTGTCCAGATGTCTTTTGGTTCCCCATATTTTCTGAAAAAGCCTGTGATGAATTGGTAGAAGAAATGGAGCATTATGGCCAGTGGTCGGGGGGAAAACATCATGTAAGTTGTAATTTTACACAAAGAACTAAAACGTATCAGGGGGAGTAGGGAGTTCAAAGAATTCAGACGTCTACATATATCTCTGAGTTCTAGACCTAAATGAACTGGCTAGCCAAAATTATCAGGGGAACTATGTTTGCGATCTAATTCTGCTACAACCTAATTGTTTTAACAGTTAAGAAGTCATTTAATCTTTCTGGACCCCGGTTTCTTGTTTATACCTGTAATTACACAGGATGGTCCCTAAGAGTCAGTGTGTCAGAGCTGGGTATTGTTAGGTAATACTTTACTGAGTGATATTACTCAATTCTAAGGCCACTTTTTATTCCCGAATTTGCACAGTTAAACTGTAGTGAGAATACTAGGACAAACATTTGATTGACTGTTAAAACTTTTTTTGGTATGTAAACGTAGGAAGGAGAGGTCTATTTGAGTGCCTTTGGTGTCATTGAGTTTTGCATTCACATTCGGTGTTAAAGTCTTGGTTGGAAGTATTACTGAGGGTTCCATTTGTTTCTTATTCTCTGAGAACCCACAGATGCCATCTCCTTAACAATACCAAGGAATTCTAGTGGGATACTCTGGAATATTACTGCCTCTGCTCACTTATTTACCCCAGGTAGTTAGCTGATCAGGGAGAGGGAAGTTCAAAGTATAAGGAAGAACTTGAAGTCAGTAGGTTTTAGAATAATGAAAAGCAATCATTGAAAGACTTTGGGTGTTACAAAATAGAAGTAATGAACCAACACGGAAAGTTTGTTTTCAGTGGCTGGTGATCCAAAGAGCAGATATGTGTAATCTGTGATGATTAAGCAGCTAAGACTGCCTGAAGGGTCTCTGAAAAATACTGATTTTTCACAGGGGCAGGTTGGGGGCTTGGGCAGTAAATATTTTATAATTAAACCTCACATATGCATTTAATAAATCAGAAAGGAGTCTACTGACTTTGCAATACTTTGCTTCATCATTGATACATTTGTAAAGACATTATCAAAGTTATTTTGATAGTTTTACAGTTATAGCAGATGGTACACCATAATTAAACAACTGTTTTTATTGTCTATTATGATCCGTGTTTGAAAAAAATACCATAATATAAATGTGAATTGCACATGGACTACCCTTTATGATTTTTTAATTATAAATTAAAACATTTATTATGTTTCTAGGATAGCCGTATATCTGGTGGTTATGAAAATGTCCCAACTGATGATATCCACATGAAGCAAATTGATCTGGAGAATGTATGGCTTCATTTTATCCGGGAGTTTATTGCACCAGTTACACTGAAGGTCTTTGCAGGCTATTATACAAAGGTAGTCTTCCCCTCAGCCCTCCTGCCTACTTCCTACTAATTTTTACACAATTGTGCATGTTTATGTTTCTATTGATAAGCAAGTCCACTGGCTTCTTTTGCTTTTTCAGGGATTTGCACTACTAAATTTTGTAGTAAAATACTCCCCTGACAGACAACGTTCACTTCGCCCTCATCATGATGCTTCTACCTTTACCATCAACATTGCACTCAATAACGTGGGGGAAGATTTTCAGGTAATGATTATTATTATTTTTTGATTTTTCAAAAGAAATATGTCATTATGAAAATGACTTTTTACTTTAGTTTCTTTTTTAGGTTTCGCTCAGATGTCATAGTTTAAATTTTGCCTCTGATTAAAATTAAAAATAATAAACTGATACGTTTATTCATCTTAACTTTTTAGGGAGGTGGATGCAAATTTCTAAGGTACAATTGTTCTATTGAATCACCACGAAAAGGCTGGAGCTTCATGCATCCTGGGAGACTCACACATTTGCATGAAGGACTTCCTGTTAAAAATGGAACAAGATACATTGCAGTGTCATTTATAGATCCCTAAGTTATTTACTTTTCATTGAATTGAATTTTCTTTTGAATGGATGACTGGCATGAACATGTCTTTGAAGTTGTGCTTGAGAAGATAAGAAGAATATTTAAATAACTTCAACAGAACGACTTCACTTTGGGCAAAACCTTTGAAAAACTTTCTATAAAAAATTGTTTGATATTTCTTCATGTCTGCTCTGAGCCTTAAAACACAGGTTGAAGAAGAAAAGAAAGAAAAAGTAAAAGAAAATATTTATTTCTATGCTTTCTTGTCTCTGAGAATAATGACAATTTTATGAATTTATGTTTCAAGTTGATAAAATATTCAGGTACAAATATACAAGCGACAAATAACACTAATAATATTTTCTTATTTAAGAAAGCCTGGGAAGAGTTTTGTTTATCAACACGTAGAGGAAATGTAGACACAATGGACATAAATGAAAATTGCAAGTCTCAAAAGCTTGGAAATCTGATTCTAACTGAATTTGTGTGCTGTTGTTTAAGTACTTTTTTGAGCACCTATGCAGGTGTCATTTACAGTAGTTACTAAGGGAACACAAAATATTATACAATGTTTTTCCTCAAGAAAATTAGTACAGAAACACAACCAAGGAGCACATCCAGTTGAAAATATTTTTGTTTAGACTGTTAGATTATTTTACATTTGCATTAGAAAATATATTTTCTTCAGATGAATCTTCCAATGTGGATTATATTAAGTAGATATTATTAGATTTAGGAAAGCCTTTCCATTTCTTAAAGTATACCAAGCATTGACTTATGATCAGCAAGTGTCCTTAAGTCAAAACAGGTTTTTTTTTTTTTGGTTTGGTTCCTTTTTAAAAAAAAAAATATTGAAAATAGTGAAAAAAAGAAAAATTTTGTTGCAGTTAGTAGTATATTTGATGATTTTTTAAAAACACTTTTTAAGTACTTGAATTTTATATCAGGACTATAAAGTTATTGAGCCTTGCTTCTTCCCTTCTGCCCTTTGTCTCTCTCCTTATTCTTTTTTTGGAGAAGGGTTATTCACTTTTTTCTCATCCTGGCATGATCTCCATTTTATCCTTCTTAGTATCTTTATTACCTTTCATTTATGCTTTTAAAAAATTCCCCAACAAAAAAATGTGTTGACTTGATTTTTCACCATTTCTCTGAGTAAGGTTTAAATATCCTTATTGTAGCTACTGTTTTTAATTTAAAGGTTAAACTTGAAAAGATGTTCTTAATCATGGTGCCAAAATTCATTTTCTAACACCATGTGTTAGAAAATTATGAAAAATAAAATAATTTAAAATAAGTTTTTGTTGTTCTCTTTATTATTGGTGATTTGTCTTCAGCAAATGTGTGATGAAATAGTCTAAAAGAATATCTGGATATAAAAGCTATGATTTTTTTTAAATTTTCTTAGTCAATTTAATGATATAACTTATCAAAACTATTAAATTATAATATCATCAGTCTTAGTGACTAGGGTATTTGATTTACCTAATTTTACAAGTGAGGAAATAGAGGCCAAATATTTATTCAATATATGTTTGTTTTGTCAGTGGTGTTTTTTGATTCTCTGCTATGGGCCAGGCACTGCTCGAGGCACTGAGGATATAGTGATGAAGAAGACATTATTATTAGTAGAACTTAGTCCATTGACTTAGGAAATAAGGAAGTGGGTTCTACCTCTGTTCTCTTCTTTGGTGGCACTTAATATCCAAAGTAAATTCCTACTATCCATCAACTAGTATAGTATTTTACTATACTTCAGGGATGGTTTTCAAAATATGTAACACCTGGTATGATGTATACACCAACCAGTCAGAACAGACTCTAGTTATCAAAACAGATAAGACTTCTACTAGTGTAAGCCAGCTTATTGTGGTACCGTTAGAGGAATGACATCTACCAGATACTAGTTCTTTTCAGTTTTGCTACATGGGTAGTCAGCCATTGTACCTATTTTAATCTTATGCCATGTTTCCAGAAATTGACCAAGGCAGTCAACTGAGGACATTTTTCTGTCTTCCCTCTTATCCCAGATGCCATGAAATACTATAAAGTGTACCTTTAAAAATAATGAGTAATGGCCGGGCAAGGTGGCTCACGCTTGTAATCCTAGCACTCTGGGAGGCCGAGGCGGGTGGATTGCTCGAGGTCAGGAGTTCGAGACCAGCCTGAGCAAGAGCGAGGCTCTGTCTCTACTAAAAATAGAAAGAAATTATCTGGCCAACTAAAACTATATATAGAAAAAATTAGCCGGGCATGGTGGCGCATACCTGTAGTCCCAGCTACTCAAAAGGCTGAGGCAAGAGGATTGCTTAAGCCCAGGAGTTTGAGGTTGCTGTGAGCTAGGCTGACACCATGGCACTCACTCTAGCCTGGGCAACAGAGCGAGACTCTGTCTCCCCCCCCCCAAAAAAAACAAAAAAAAAAACAGTGAGTCATAATTAGGGAAAATGAGAAAAATTCCCCTAAGTAGATCAGAAAATTTGAAAAACATAAAATAGGTGAGATTGGATGGATGGAGAAAACTACAGCCTGAAATACACTCAGAAGAAGACTGTTCCAGGAACCACTTCTATTGTGTGATTCATATAAAGTCTTTCAACAGAGTAAGATACATATTTATATATGAATATATATATATATAAATATAAACATATCTCTACAGTTGGCCTTTTGAACAATGTGGGAAACTGACCCCCTGCAGTTGAAAATCCATGTACAACTTTTGACTTCTCAAAAACTTAACTATTAATACTGTTAGCTCCATGTTGACCAGAAGCCTTACCCGTAACAGTTAACACATATTTCATATGTTATATGTATTATATACTGTATTCTTACAATGAAGTAAGCTAGAGAAAAAAAATGTTATTAAGAAAATCATTAAAGAAGACTAAATATATTTACTATTCATTAAGTGGATCATCATAAAGTTCTTCATCCTCATTGCCTTCACATGGAGTAGGCTGAGGGGGAGGAGGCGGAGGGATTGGTCTTGCTGTCTCAGGGGTGGCAGAGGCAGAAGAAAAACCCAGGTGTAAATGGACCTGTGCTGTTCAAATCTGTGTTGTTCCAGGGTCAATTGTGCATCTCTAACAATCACTTATCTCAGAGAGGAACCTGACAAAAAGTCATACTATTTAGAGTATAATGCCATTGTGTTTTTTAAAAAAAACTTTGTTTAAATTAGCAGAAAATTTTCTAGAAGGGAACATACTGTGGGTAGAAGTGTGGGATTATGGAAGAGTAAATGGGATTTGTGCCTTTTACATTTTATACTTCTGTGTTCTTTAAGTCTTTTACTATGAAAATATAGTTGTGTATTAATTATTTAAAGAAAAAATAATAGAAAACAGGAGTTACTCCCACAATTAATTTAATTTGAACAAGTGGAAGTATGTTGATGTCAGTAACTCTGTGTGTGTGTGTGTGTGTGTGTGTGCGCGCGCACATGTGTGTGTGTATACATTACCAAAGGGCTTTACTGGATCATTACAGTGGCATTTTAAAAAATTTTTAATGTGCATAGGAATCAATATAAATTGTATTCCCTAATATAAATTCTTCAATAGTGGTCCAATCTATTAATCTTCTCCATTTTGCTTCATTTTTTAAAACACTAGTAATTTACCTGTATTGATAACTTACTTAACAGGTCAAAGACCTTGCTATGGAATAAAAATACGAAAACAATAAACATATGAGTTGAGTGGTCCATCCTAGTTACAGAATGTCTTTATGTATTCCCTCACTTCTATTTTCCCATCATATGTGCATCTTATTTCCCTGCTGGCTAAGTCCTAAAGCCCTTCCTATATGACATTTTTGGAACTTGTCATTCATTTGGATTATGGAGTGGTTTATTCAACACACCTCTTCAAGTTGCAGATGAGCCCAATAGAATTTTTAGTTACAGTTCAGAGTCAGTCTGTGTAAATAACTCTCTCTGACTAGATGTTGACTGTTTTGGAAAATTAAAGTCTTTAAGACTGCATGAAAGCAGCTTTGTCAAACAGCAGTGATTTTTGTGCTCTCTTTAGAATAGCAAGCTACAGGTTTCTTTTAGAATAACTCTACTAAGAAAAAGCCATTGGGGAGAAAAATAGGGAAACTATATAAATTCTTTATTGAAAACAATGAATTTTGGATTAAAATTGAAGAGAAGTACACTAAGGAATAATGAAGGGAGTGGAAAACTAGACATGTAGACATGCCTTAAAAATTCAAAGTAGTATATAACTAAATGATTTTGATACAAGGAGTTAGAAAAATGGAGAAGGTGAGTATATGTACTAGGCATTTTGTGAACTTTATAAATCTTATATCTAACAGCATTTTTAAAAATTTTGAAAATTATATTTTTGTTTCATTCTTAATATATTAAAATAGATTAGAAAACATTTATTTGGAAAACTGGTTTAATTTCTGACATGTCATTGAGGAGGTGGAAATGTTTATTTGATAAATTTAGTAACAACAATTAGTTTTGCATCCTATTCTGTCTTCATTAAAAAATGGTTGACTAAAAATAGGAATATTTATTATACTCCTTTGAAAATTGGAAAGAAATCTCTGCCTGTGTCACCATACAAAGCACAAGTAATCAACTTTAAGAATAATTTTACCAGATGAAATGGAAAAGATGATGCATGCCATAATTAAAGATAATACAGTCCCTTTCAAAGCATCTTCACCTTAAAGGCAATATTAGATTACAAAGAAAAAAATAGAATTAAGGGATGGAGAAGGAGGAAAAATATTTCATGTAGATTCATAATGGTTAATGAAATTACTCTGTACTAAAATAATTTCAAAAGACATTATTTTTAACACTGGTTTAAACTCAGTACCTTCCTTTAGGGATGTGATGTGAAATGGTAGAAAACATCCCTGAGGAAACTACATGGTGATACACAATTCAACTTTATATTTCACAAAGCTCAATAACTTCTAAGTGAGAGCTGGACAAATTAAAGGATAGTTTTCTGCTGAGCATATCATAATGGCTAGATAATTTAAAATAGTGCATATCTGTAAAATGATATCCTTTTAAACGTTTTATTACAGTATTTTCATCTTATGTTTACATAGTTTATATATTTTATAAATCTTGCCAAATTGTGACATCACAGCCCCACCTTGTGGTGAAAATAAATAGCTAATAGAGTCTAAATTTCAAGCAAAATGCAAGAGATTTAAATGTTTTTTTTTTTTAAAAAATCATGCTTTCAAAATTTTTCTTAAAGGCCAGTACAAATAAACTGATAAATAGTGAATGATTTTTTTCAGGAATTCCTTTTGAATTTTTGTAGTATGACACAATGCAATACTTTAAAAGGAAGAATTGTGATACCTTATTCTGAAATAAGGGGTAGCTAGCTTATTTGTAGTTAATACTGATGAAATGATTTGTTTTCTATTCTTACCTACTTTGAAAACTGCTAATCTATGTTTAACAGGGAACATGTGCCTGGATTAATAAATAAACATAAAAGTAGTCAGACTCAATTACAATTGATAAAATAGTTGGTTTGAAGTAGACAAAACTATTTAATTTATAGAATATTACAGGAATGGTTCTATGGGGTCCTATTGTGAAAACAGAAAGTTTTTAATTGCTGAGTGTCAGGGAAAGGTAAACCATAATTTTTCTTTATTACCAGCACAGAGCTGGTAAGTGCAACAGTGAGGACAACATTCTTGTGGAACAAAAATTTGGGTAATTCAGACACTGTGGAAATTATAATCTCTGTTTTGCGATTTTGAAGATTAATGAAATTTGTTCTTGCTGAAGTTGTTGACAAGAGGTGCACTAAAGTAGTTCTCATTTATGCCAGCCTCTGCATATTCGAATGTTGACCATGCATCCTTCCTGATCACTCTTTCCCTCCTTTGAGTTATCTTGTGCCCTGGCTGTTTGACTGAATCAAGGGGCTCCTCAGCTAACTCTAGAGTAGCATCGTTGATTTTCACATTATCCCAAGACAGCTTTCCCATTGATTTTCTACGAGCCAAGAGGAGAGGGAATTTAAAAATACATATTATTGAAATTATTGGTGCTTGTGAGTACAAATCTCCAAAGATAGTCCTCAATGAACTATGCCTCCCAAGATGCGTGCCCTTGCATAGTTCCCCTCCCACACTGAACCCAGGTGGGCCCTCTGTAACCAACAGAATGCAGTAGCAGTGCCTCTATATAACTCCCAAATTGAATTATTAGAAACCCTGTGGCTTTGATCTTCACTCTTAGGGTACTTTCTCTAGAATCCAGGTGCCATGCTGTGCAAAGGCTATGCCACATGGAAAGGCCACATGCAGGCACTCTAGCCAACAGCTAAATCTGAACTCCCACATCCACTGGCACTATGTGAATGAATTATTTCAACATCAAGCCCAATCAAACCATCAGATTAATATAGTCCCTCTCAACATCTGCCTGCAACCACTTGAGACCCCAATCCCCACTGCCCTGCAAGAAACACCCAACTGAGCTATGAGAGATGACAATTTATTGTTATGTCACTGAATTTCCACATGGTTTATTACACAGCAATAGAGAACTGAAAACACGATTAATTGCCTGTACTGCATGTTTAATAGGTTCTCCTGCTCGGAGCAGTTCACATACGGGCTTGTTTATTTCTCTTTCATTCTCCTCCATGAGGCTGTGAGCTCCTTGAGGGCAAAGACTGGGCCTTATTCTGTCTTTTAGTTCTAGACCCTCACCTACAGTCTGGCATACACTAGGTATTTGTGTGTGAATGAGTAATTGGGAGTTGGTTTTATATCTGACATTTTATTGTATTTGAATCAAAATTATCCCTGATGGGGAATCAGAGTTTTGAATTTAATGGGTAGATTAAAAATAAATCTCTGCGTACTTTAGTTATAATATATAAAGACTTGAGAAAGGTTGTACAGTTCGTTCCTGAATAAATGTAAGTGGCCCCGCCCTAACTTGGTTGGAGTAATGTACTAAGACATTATAAAAAGAAACTGCTATCACTGTTACCCTCAACATTCTGGGCCAAAGGACTGAGATAGGGTGTGGTCAGTTTATGAGTAACTTGCTTAGTATATGTACATGCATTAAACTTTTAATAAGTATTTTGAATCTAATGAATTTGGTTTTATAAATCTTAAAACAATTTTTTTTAAAAAATGCTTTAAAAAGTGTTGTGTCTATGTGCTAAGTAAGAACTTTATATTTTATCCTCTAACTTTAAACAGGAAAATATTTCTAGAATAGAAACGTATGAAGACGGTGGATTTTCAAATGCCAAGGAGAGTGTAGCCTTGATGTGTATTGATACTGGAACTACTGCTGTCACCCTGGCTACAGATTCCATTGCTCCTTGTGTGTGGCCTGCTGATTTTGACCAAATATCATTTTAACATCTACTTAGTATGTTTTACAAATGTGATAAATGATAGAATTAGAACTTTATAATTTCAAAATTATGGACCTGTATAACTGTGTTAAAAAAATCAATTATTTAGGAGAGTTATACATGGGGTGATGTCAGAAAAAAACAGAACTTAGAAACTTTCTTGACTGCATGTAAATAATAGTTTGAATAAGACAGACTTGGGAAGTAATATATTTGCATAAATAAAGAGTAGACATTTTTAACTTCTTAAAATTGGTAAATGATCAGTCTGAGACATATAAAAAGTAACAAACTGAATTTAAATGTGTAAAGTCATAAAGAAATCTTGAGAGAACAATGAGATTCATGAGTTATAATCAATCTAATTATATTTCAAAGTATGTGAAGAATGAATGTGCATAAACCCACATCTAACTTGGAATTGATTAGAGGGGTTTCATCTACTAATTTGGGACATTTGTTTTGGCATTAAGATTTCAGATTATTTTATTAATTTTGGACAGCATATTGTCTGCACTGTATTTCAGACAGTTTCATCATTCAACATACTTTCTTGCAAATATTTAATCAAACATTACACTGCTTTTTAAAGTCTAAAATGAGGACAGAGTAAGAATTGCAGAATATGCACTTGTCTGTGTGACATAGTTTACGTCCACCCTCAGATGCTTGTCTCCTGGAATCTTAATCTTCAATGATAGTTTACTTTCGTGAGTTACATGTACTGCTCACTGAATATACATGTGCTTCCCAGATTTCTTACCCACTCATAGTTAGGTGGGGCCAAGGGACTGCTTTTGGCAAGTGGCCAAAGAGCAAAAGTGATACGGACAGCTCCCAAACCCAAACATCTAGGAGCCCATTTTAGAGACCCTTGAAGCATATATACTGAGATGCCTAGATCCCTGAATCACTATTTGGAAGGGAGTTGCCTTTAAGAGCTGCTGGGCCCACACCAGATTTGTGTGAGAGAGAAATAAAGTTTTATATATTAACTCACTGAGGTTTCAAAACTTGCAAGTCAGTTTATTTTAACCAGACTAAAACAATCACACGCATGAGAAAAAGATATATACATTATTTGGGGAAGATTGCCATAGTATGCATTGATTTTCAAATAATAAAAACCTAGAGTTATCTTAGGGCTCAGTGATTTAATTTGTGTCATCTAACAATAGAATTTGAGGGTTAGAAGTATTGTCAAAAGCTAAGTAGTTGAAGCTCGCTCCTACCTTCACCCTAAAGGAATCCTCTTTCAAGCTTCCCTGGCTGTTGATCAACCAGACTCAAAAACTTCATTCAGTGAGTGTTTCTTGGGTGTATGTTGTAAGCTTATCAATGTACCTGAAGTTATACCCATGACATAGACATCATCCCTGCATTACAACCTAGTGATGGGCAATTTACTGCATCCTGACACAGAAACAACAAATCTATTTCATAACTGCTAAAATCTGTCTTTTGTAACTTCTTAAATATATAAACTTAACGTTTATATTTGTACATTTGGGAATGATATGAAAAAATAATGCCTTTTAATATGGGCTTATTAAATATTTAGTAGCAGTAATCACAACCATTCCCTCCCTCCTTGCCGTCCCCCTATGCCTTACTCCATTATCTTTGCCACACTTAAAAATATCAGATCCTTCACTAGTCCTTGCGTGGCCACCTTTAGAGGCTGCTCCCAGCTGTGTGTGGCTTGCTGATTTTACAAAGTGTTAATATCAGTTCAGGCACTTTCCTTTACAATTCAAATGATTTCCCAACATGGCCATGGACCTGTGGTGGCCAGATCTGAATTTAACATGCTAGATGTAAGTGGCATAGAAACAAAGAGAAGAATTAATCATATTTTGTGTTTTTATCAATACAAATTTAGTATCAATTACTTTTGGTGAGGGATGGGCAACTGTATTGTACTGCTGATAATTTGTAGTCAGGTAAAACTTTAGTTTTCTTCACATTTTAAGCTGTTAAGCCATGAATTCACTTTATAGTATGCTCATGTTTTTGTTGAACCAATTATACAATGCTATTAAATTAAGTTTCATTTTATGGGTTTTAAATTATAGTTTTAGCCTGTTGCAATCTTTGTGAAAGCTGATTCTTTCATTCAACATAATTTTGTCATTTTTCTGCTGGCTCATGTCACCCAAAATGATGAGCAATCTTTCAATAACTACATCTTGGTAATTTACAAAACTGCTCAAAAAGACCAAGCCAAATTTGGAACGGTTTACTATGTTCTGTAAAACTTTCTAGTCAGAGTACTGATTATGGCTGCAATTTTTCAACTTTTTTTTTTTCCAATGAACGATATGCTTATTTGCAGTTAAATGAAAATAAACATTGGATCCTGAGGTTTTAGAGCAGTGCCTTAGAGATTAAGTAGTTCAGTGGTTCTCAGCCTTGGCTTCCTATTGGAATCACCCGGGAACTTTTAAAAGCATTTAATGCTGTGACCTGACCTAGACCTATTAAATTCCATTCTCTGAGGGTGAGGGCAGGCCATCAGTTATTTTAAAAGCTCTCTAAGTGCTTCTAAAATGCAGTAAAGGTTGGGAGGATCTGATCTAGCTCAATCCTTAGTAAGTGATTATTTCTTTTACTACATAACACTTCTATGCTGAGTTTACTGCATGAGAATTTTCAGCTAATTAATGGAAACATGTTAAATGGAAAATGTCTGATCAATCATTAAACAGCAACTTAAGTGAAATCTGCAACTAAAATTCCCATTTTGAAAGACAAAAATGAAAACTAATTTCTCTCAGAGAGTATGCAACATCCAGAAACTTGGCCAGGGATAAGAAGAGCATGTTAGTCCTAGTGAGAGCACACAAAGAAAAACCAGCCCCTGCTTATAGATGGCGACTTTGGTTTCATCCAATAGTCTGAGTCCTCTCAGTCATGTGCTTCTTCTGCTTTAGCCCACAAACCACTGAGACAGTTTGAGAAGTTTCATGAAGCTGCAAGATGTTCTTTCAGGCTATTTGGACAATGAGAAAGAAAATATCATGTAGTCCAAACTCTCACATCCATGAAAGATCTCTTGGCCTTTGCTTGAATATTTGCAGATTGTCCATTTGTGGTTGAAAAGCTCTTGTTATCAGAATGCTCTTCCTCATATTCAGCTGATATGCAGTTGCCCTCCTGACTTACTCCCCTTGGCTCTAGTTCAGCCTCGTGGAGGAACACAGACTAAGTTAACTGCCTTTTCCCTATGTTAGAAATGCAAATGGACTGTAATTTTCCTAAGTCTGGTCTTCAAAATAAACATTTAAGGTTTTCACAACCATATTATTATCCTGTCCCCTGTTACTCTGCTTTTCTCAACTTTGTCAACATCACACTTCACAGTGTGTCACCCAGAAGAGGAGATAGAACCACCTGGCTATGGCAGTGGTATGATTGCCTCCTTTTATCTGGCCACTCTGCTTCTAGAAATAAAGCCTAAGACTTCATCATCTTTGATAGGTGTCATACCTAAAAAATCAATAGATTGAACTAAAAGATCAATAGATTTCAAACCAGGCTGCACATTAAAATCACCTGGGGAAGCTTCTAGCCTTCACCAATTAAACCATAATCTCTGTGGGTAGAACCCAGGTATAGATATTTTTAAAAGTTTTCCAGTGATTCTAATGTGTATCCAAATGAGTTCTGCTCTTAAATGAGTTTTCTCTCAAACTGTATGTAAATACAATTCTCTTTTTTTCCTTTTATTTTTTTTTAATGAGACAGGGGTCTCGCTCTTGCTTAGACTGGTCTCGAACTCCTGACCTCGAGCCTTCCACCCACCTCAGCCTCCCAGAGTGCCAGGATTACAGGCATTAGCCACCGCCCTTGGCCCTACAATTTTCTTATTGGTGTTCAAATATGAATAATAGGCTTTTGCTCTGTTCCAGTTTAATTATCGCTGGTAATAGTAGTCCCACTATTCCCAAATGTACTTTTTTAAGTTCAATCTTCAACAAAGTGAGAACACTTAAAGTTATTATTTATGTCCATAAAATGTTTAGATAAGTTTGGAAAAGCTTTTGAAAAAGTATAAGATTAAATAATTTAATTTTAATATTTCTTATATTGTTGGGTTTTGGCATATTATAATTTGCCTAATATGTACCATAAATAAAAGTATCTTAAGATCACACTATGAACTTGGATGATCATTGATAGCAAATGACATAGCCCAGTAAGAATGGGATCCAAAAATGGTTTTCCTAATTTAAGGCCTTTCCAAGTAAAATAAGTTTTAATGCTATGCCAGTTGGTTCTCCTTTTATTTAAACCACTGGGTTTTAAGGCCTAACCAAAATAAACAACTTTTTATTCCTTTAACTTTTGATATCTTTTAGCTATTAAAAGGAGTGTTTCAGAAAGCTTGGCAGAAAACTTTCAATATTTCACATCTGAAATTAATCACAGCATTGAATAAGAGTTAATATGAAGTGCAGTGATTTAAAATTTGTGTCCTTGGGTCATTTGGCAAAAGCATTTTTTTCCAAAGTCGTTAAGACTGCCTGAATATTGTAGCACAGTGAATAGAATTCCATAAAAATCAATGTTATTAACTCTTCATCTAAAAGGCAAGGAGCAGTCCTCATGTGGTATCTACTATTATTCTTGGAATATTGAGTACAGTGTTGATGATAAAGTACAATTTGAAGGCACTAGTTCATAGGCTAAAGTATGGTACATCTATATTCATAATATCTGTCACATCTACTTAAAATGAATTAGAGATAGTCCAAAGGAATAATGTTGATATCATTAAAATGAAGATGAGAAAGGTCAGAAAACATTTAGTGAAAGTGGTGACAAGCTTATTGTAACTGATACAAAACTTATCATTAAGCTCTCTTGATAGCCAACTCAAAAGAAACACAATGAATTATCTATATAGAGGTCTTTTCATATTGCCACAGAGGTATTCCTCTCTCCCCAGCTAACTATCATTTTTTTTTTTTGTATCTATTGGACCTTCACCTAGAGATTCAGTATTGCTTTCTACTCTGAGTTCTAATCCTCCCTGTGTTTAAAGTCTCCACGTTTGTCAAGTAACAAGTTAACACTGATGCCTGTTTTGCTTTGGCTTTTTCCTTTCAGATCTGTAATCCAAGGTCTGTGTGGAGCTTATTGACAAGCCATACACTCTACTTACTAGAACTGGGTTTGTCTTGTTCTTTTTGTCTGAATATCTTTCTAGATATCTTGAATCTCATGGCTGTGACCCTAAAACCCTCTAGTCTTGTTAGCGACTAGAGGTCAGTTTGTGCTTTAGAAAGATACCAGTTAGATTTTGCCACACAAAAGATTATATTAACAAATCACCCTCAAAACACAGTGCCTTAAAATTCCAGTAATTTAATCTCATGGATCTGTGGGTCTTCTTAGTTTAGTGGGATTTTCTCAGCCAGGTCTCTCCTCTCCCTCCCAGGCCTACTGGGCTCACCCCAGCAATGTTTTCCTCATGGCAATACCAGAAGTATGAGGGCAAGTGGCAACATACGAGGCATTTAGGCTTAGAACTGGTACATGGTCACTTCACCTTATTCTTTTGCCAAAGCATGGCATATAGCAGAACCCAAATTGAGGGATAGAGAAACAAACTTGGAACCTTTACTAGGAGAAATAGCAAAGTCACGTGGCAGCAAATGGTAAAGCTGGGAATGCTGTTGAAAGGTATAAAGTGTTATTTAAACACATTAAAAATTATTGCAATTAAAAAATTAATTGTGTTAATGCCTTACCAAATTACTATTATAATACTCATCAGTAGGCTGTTGTTTCATTTATCAATTCATTTCTTTCAACAAATGTTCTAGAGCCCAGTGAGAAAAGCATTTGCCTTCTCTTCTAACTCATCACATAAGTCACATAATCTTAGGCAACTCACTTAAAATTTTTTTTTTTTAACTTTCTTTTGGGTGTATAGCTCTGTAAGTTTTAACATATATGTAGATTTTTGTAACAACCTCCATAATAAGAATGTAGAACAGCCACATTACACCAACCAAATTCCTTTTTATTTCTCCTTTATAGTTAAAGCTGCCCCCTACTCCTATCTGCTAACATCATCTAATCTGTTCTCCTTCCATATTGTTTTGCTTTTTCTAGATTGGCATATAAATGGAATCATACAGTATGTAATCTTTTGAGAATGCTTCTTTCACTCAGCATAATATCTTTGGGAACTCATCCATGCTGTTGCATGTATAAATTGTTTCTCTTTTTTTGTTGGTAGTAATCCATTGTATGGCTGAATCAGTTTTTAATCCATTTACTAATTAAAGGACACTTGGGTTGCTTCCAATTTTGAGTGACTACAAATGAAACTTCTATAAACATTCACACACATGTTTAGTGCAACATTTTCATTACTCTAAAGTAAATAGCTAAGAGTGGGATTGCTGTATCAAATGGTAAGAAGCTTCTGTTTTTCATTCCACTGTATTTGTCTTTTTTAAGATTATTCAAATGTTTTAAGTATTTGTTTTAATTTATCTAATAGTTTTTGAGTATTTTTTTGTATATTTCTCCAGTGGCTTCTCTAGAGATTACAATATGCATTCTTAACTTTTCACATTATACTTAGAATTAATATTTTACTGTTTCTAGTCAAACGTAAAACTGTACCACCATATCTCCTGTTATGTTTGTAATATTCATTAATTCTCTATAAATTGAATAACCCACCAATGTTATAACTTTTGCTTTCAACAATTTTACATATTTTTAGAAACTTAGGAGAAAAAGTCTATTATATTTATGTAGAGGTTTACCATTTGTGTTGTTCTTCCTTTATTCCTGAAGTTCTAAGTTGTCCTCTGGTATTTTTTTCCCTTCCACCTAAAAAACTTCTTTTTGCATTTCCTTCATAGCAGATTTTCAGGTGATGAATTCTCTTAGTTTTCATTCATCTGAGACCATTTTTGTTTTACCTTCATTTGTGAGTGTAGATTATTTTTACTGGATAAGAATTCTAGGTTGACGGTTCCTTTCTTTCAATATAGTAAAATTTTTACTCCACTGCCTTCTTTCTGATAAAAAATTCACAATCATTGAAAGAGTTATTCTCCTATATGTAATACATTACTTTTTTCTGGCTCCTTTCAATACTTTTTCTATATCTTTTGTTTTTATCAGTTTGATTTTGATGTGTATGGGCATGGATTTCAGTTTTTTCTGTTTGAAATTTGCTGAACTTCTTGAATTAGTACATTTGTGTTTTTATACAAATTTGGAAAGTTTATGGGCAATGATTTCTTCAAAAACTTTTTCTCTACCACAATCTTTCTCTTTTCTTTCTGGAATTCCAATGACACAAATGTTAGAACTTTTGATATTGTCTTCAGGTTCCTAAGACTGTTCATTTTTTTCTTTCAATTTTCTTTTATTGTTCAAATTGGATAATTTCTACTGATTTATCTACAAGTTCATTAACTCTTTCCTCTATTGTTTCCATTCTGCTATTGAACCGATCCAGTGCTTTATAAAAACAAATTAGAAAATTTAAAATATTTTATCAGATTTTAAATAAAAATTAATGGTTGTGTTTTTCGGTTCCAAAATTTCCATTTGGTTCTCCTTAATAACATCTATTTCTCTGCGGAGACTATCTTTTCATTTGTTTTAAGAATCTTGTTACTTATTTGAGCATTTTATAATAGCTTCTTTGGGTTCATATTGGGTTGGTGTCTGTTGGTTTTCTTTTGGTAATTTTTCAAATTTTTCTGATGCTTTTATATGTTGAAAAATTTTATTTGGGAGGTTGGATATTTTGAATATTAAGTTATAGTGGTCTGGGTTTGTATTGAATCCTATGGAGAATGTTTTGTTGTTGTTTTGTTTTGTTTTAGTAGGGAATTTTTCCTGTGTGGTGCTGGCTGCAGTTTCTGCATGTTCATGTGGACTGTGGTTCAAGTGTCAGTATATTTTTCAAAGCCTTTACAACGCTGTTCAGCTCTCTCCTGCGTGAGTGCCACCCATGGGCCAGTCTGAGGCCTGGGTCATAGTCTAACTCATGCTTTAGTTCTCAAAGCTGTGTAGGGTCAGATCCACTACTCAGGTCAGGAGTGAGCCCAAGAGTTCATAGAACACTTCTTGGGATCCCGTTTGAGCTCCCTTATCTCCGCAATTTCCCCCAGACTGTCTCACTCCCAGGATCCTTCTCTCTTGGTTTTCTTCTTCACCCTACCGTGCACATCCTGAATCTCACTCCACCTCCAGACCCAAGTGGAAGGACAAAGAGAGGGGAAAAAATGAGAATTTTCTTCCATGGTTTTTGAACCACATGGTTTTTCTTGTTAGAAGGATTCTCCTCCCTCAGAGCTTTAGTTGCCTGCCTGGCTGTTGCTGCCACTACCACATGGAGTTGCAAGTTCAGGAGCGGAGCTTGCAGTAGGTAAAGCTGGAGCTTATAGCAGGCAAAGCTGAGACAGAAACGAGAAAATGTTTCCCCCAACTCCTTTTGTCACATAGAGACTCCACTTCCTAGTCCCGAGACCAAATAAATAAATAAATAAATAAAATACAGACAAAGAAAAGGAAAGAAAAAGAAAAGAAAAAAAGAGGAGTTTCTTTTGGAGCTCTTTCTGTCCATGTCTGGTACACTGTTCTGGGATTTCTGCTGACTCTAAGGCAAGATTATATGAATGGAAAAAAAGGAACACAGGGAAACTCCCCGCTAGATTGCTTGTACTTCAGGTTCTGTATTTCTTCCCAGACCACCCGCTGTCATTTACTTGTCAGAGTTCTCAAGTAGCTGCTTCTTGCATTCTGTGAAGGACTCTTGACTGTTCCCTTCAGTTAGAGAGAGAGAGTAGAGTTGTTTACTTCATCTTCACTGGATCTGGAACGCTCACTTAAGTTTTGTACACATGTGTTACTTCATCTTCAAAATCAATGTGAGTGATTCTTGCCCTTTCTAACTCACAAGATGTATATAGAGGTAAAACAAAACGGCATATTTGAAAGTGTTTTGTGAACTGTAAACTATTATGATTGTGTGGTGGTGGTGAGATAGTCACCTTTTAATATATGTACACAGTTGGAAACAATTTTTTTCATTTCAACTTTATCATTCTTGGAAATTCCCCAAATTAGTAGGCACTGCCATACTAATAAGTATTACAATGTCTGAAAAGTTTGGAAACTCTGTGTTAAAGCTGAACGGGTTGCCTTAAGCCTCTGATTGAATTCCTAGAAGATGACTGGACAGTTAGGAATTTACCTGTCAGCTGTTTTATTTTCTGTTGGTCTTTTAAAAAGAAATAAGTGTAGAATTATTTTATAAGCATTCTAGAAAACTATTCTCTAACATGAATAAGATAGTTGTAAGCTTTGGTAGAACTTTTCACTCCCTCTTTAAATCACTTTTCAAGACTTGCTAACAGGTAGGCATATAGCTAGAGAAAGAAAAGATATTTTTAGGGGAACATGGGGCTTTAAATAAACACAACGATACAAAACAAAATATTGTCTATTAGGATATCCTTTCTCATGTTTCATTTAAGAAAGTGCTCTGTGGCTTCAGTTTTCAAAATATTGTCTATTAGTGTGAAAATAATAAACAGACGTTCTTAAAATCAGATGACAATGAGAATCCAGGCTGCATACTCGTACTAAAATGTGTTTCTTATACTGGAGATAAAGCTTATGTCTTTAGGAAAGTTTTCTCTAAATCCTGATATATTTACACTTCCTGCTTCTTTCAGTTAAAAAATAATTTTTAGAATTTAGGAACATAACACAGTAAATTTCATGTATGTAAGCTCAGTTTCCTGTTGACCTCTTAATTATTTCCCATCTATAATGGTTAAAATTAGAAATAATTCAAAATAGTTTATCTCTTCTACTTGAGACTTTTGTGTATTAACAAAAAATATATGCAGAATCTAAACTGCTTAAAAAAGAAATGAATATTTTCACCCATTTTGTATGCCTGTTTGCTCTCATGATAGTTTTCTTGGCTGTGCAGAAACTTTTTAATTTGACCAGGTCCCATTTATTTATTTTTGTTGTTGCTGTGTTTGCTGGGTCTTCTTCATAAATTATTTCCCTAGGCCAATGTCTGTAAGAGTTTTTCCAACATTTTCTTCTAGAATCCTTATAGTTTCATGCCTTAGATTTAAGTCTGTTATCCACCATGAGTTGATTTTTGTGAGAGGTGAGAGGTGAGTGATGCGAATCCTGTTTCAGTCTTCTACATGCGGCTATCCAATTTTCCCATCACAATTTATTAAATAAGGATTCTTTTCCCCAGTGTATGTTTTTGTTTGTTTTTATCAAAGATTAGATGGCTATATGAGGATGGTTTTATATCTGTGCATGCTACACATCCAATAGAGGGCTGATAACTAGAATCTATATAGAACTCAGGAAAATCAGCAAGGAAAAAATCAAGCAACCCCATTAAAAACCAGGCAAAGGACATGAACAGAAACTTTTCAAAGGAAGCAGACTAATGGCCAACAAACATATGAAAAGATGCTCAACATCTCTTATCATCAGGGAAATGCAAATCAAAACCACAATGAGATATCACTTAACTCCAGTGAGAATGGCTTTTATCAAAAAATCCCAAAACAATAAATGTTGGCATGTATGCAGAGAGATAGGGACACTCACATGCTGCTGGTGGGACTGCAAACTAATACAATCTCTGTGGAAAGTAATATGGAGATACCTCAAAGAGCTACAAGTAGAACTACCATTTGATCCAGCAATCCCATTACTGGGCATCTACCCAAAAGAACAAAAGACATTCTATAAAAAAGACATCTATAGTAGAATGTTTATAGCAGCACAATTCACAATTGCAAAGATGTGGAAACAACCCAAGTGCCCATCAATACATGAGTGGATTAATAAAATGTGTATATGTATACTATGGAGTTCTTCTCAGCCACAAAAACAATGGTGATCTAGCACCTCTTGTGTTATCCTGGATAGAGCTGGAGCCCATTCTACTAAGTGAAGTATCCCAAGGATGGAAAAACAAGCACCACATGTACACATCATAAAATTGGTATTAACTGATCAACATTTATGTGCACATATAGTAGTAACATTCATCAAGTGTCAGGCAAGTGGGAGGGGGAGGAGGAGATGGGTATATTCACACCTAATAGGTGCGGTGTGCACCGTCTAGGGGATAGACAAGCTTGAATCTCTGACTCAGGTGGGGCAAAGGCAATATATGTAACCTAAACATTTGTACCCCCGTAATATGCTGAAATAAAAAAGTAAATAAATTAATATATATATTGCTAGAAAAAAATAAAAAGAAAAAAGAAACAAAGACAACATAACTTTAGACAAAAAGAATTTAACATCATGAATGTAAAGTACGGACATTAACTTATAAATCAGTTTAGAATTTCAAATTCACCAAAAAAGGAAATAATTCTAGAAGAGTCACTGGATTGTCAACATATTGACATGTATGTATGCTGTAAAAGGTAGTAAGCAAGTAGGGGAATTTACATTCATGAAAGTCCTGAACTTGGACCAAGTATCAACTTTTAACAAAATAAGCATTATGCATTTAATCATATTATACTCTAGTTCTAACTGTGGCCCTGTTTCACCACTATCTCTCCCTGGAGTAACCTATCAGCCCCCATATGTTTGTAGGTTATGCCACGCAGACAGTCCTGGGGTTTTACATACAAGCAGTTTTGAAACATAGACTACCATTGCTTGCAAATTTACAAGCCTTGGTTAAATAAAGCATAGAGAGCAGTAATTCAAGCTCAACCACAGTAACAGGAAAGTCACTTTTGGGGTCAAGTCTGGATATTTCCAGCATCTGACCAACATCTGTTCTGTATTATTGAGAGATCAACTCTACTTTCTGAAGAACAACATTTTATGGATTCTATCTTAAGGCATGCTGCAAACACTCCAGGTTTTTTTCTATTTAAACAATTTACATAGTTCAACTGTTTTTTTGTTTTGTTTTGTTTTGTTTTTAGCAGGTAAAAAAATTTTGTGAATGGTTGCATTATAACAAGCTAATATTCTCTATATTTGTGCAGAAGAATTTCATCTAGATAGTAAATTTTGGTTCCTTATTTGTCTCCTTATCAAGTCATCCAAATGTCAAAGCTTGTGGTCAGATGTGGGCTTTGGCTACCTACAAGCCATTCAAATTTCTCATCTCTTTCCACTATTGAGGTTGAAAAGTGGAAATATTCCATTTCCAATCCTCCCTTTGCAAAACATCATATCAGCTCTCAATGAAAAATCTATATTTTGGAAAAATGTATTTTTAAAAGATTGTGGAGATGCCCTGGATTCTATACCTCTGTGTATTATATAATAAATAAATAAATAGGGTGTTTTAGATTCTCAGGATTAAAGCAAACAAAAAAGTTTGTATTCTCTTCGACTAGCCAATATAGCAATTTTTTTTTTTTACTATAAAACCACTTTATGTCTGTTTTAAAAATATTATTCAGTTTTAGTTTGAAACTGTTTTTCAAAATGTGATCATCTGTGATAAGGGACACAAGCTGTTTTGGGAAGTGCCTGCATCAGAAAGCAAGTTGTTAAGAGTTGCAGGTTGTTAAATTCACTTTTCAGGTCAGTAGATGAAAGGTGCTGTTGCACTTCAAATTTAGTTTATTTCGGAAGCTTCCTAAGGAATTGGAGATCTGAGGCTAGCGGTAGCCCATGCCTTCTTAAGAAAACAGCAAAATCTCAAGGAAATCTCTAACTGGGGAAAGTTTACTTTGTGTGTTTTTTACACAGAGGGTCACTGAATGAACCTAATCTCTTCTGTCAGTTTCTGCCAATCAGGAAGGGAAGGAGTGAGAGTTGAGGATTAGAAATACAAATGCGAGGAAGAAGTTCTGATGTTTAGCAGAAGTATGTGACATCACTTGATCCTTGGGGCCTCTTTGAACACTTGTACAGCTGCTATAACCTGGACCTGTAGGAGTCTGATTTTCTTACACAGCTAAGATGTACAAAGTATAAGCTCTTTAAAACAATATAATAGCTTAATTGAAATTCTCTAAGAAGTTTATTAAAATAAATTGATAACTGAGACAGTGATAAAAAGGAGTAAGAGTACATTATTTTCTTTAAAAATTTGCTAACTGGATATTCATGTTTAATTTGGTGCTTGGTAGAACTAATTGCATTTAGCTATTTTAAAAGTATATTTTTGGCAATAAAACTAATTTTAGTAGAGGTATAACCAACATGCAATGAAATGCATAGATTTTAAATGCAAAATTTATAGTTTGAATATTTGCATATGCCCATATAATCTATACCCTATCAAGATATAAAGCATTTTCAGCATCCTAGAAACTCTTTCTAGTTAATCCTTGCTACCACCTCTACCTCAAAGCAACCACTCTTATATTTGACCACTGCTTAGTTCTCTTTCTCTAGAACTTGTTATATGTAAAATTATACAACATATACTCCTTTGTGGACAACTTCTTTCACTCAACATAATATTTATAAGATCCTTCCATGCTGTTAGTGGGTATCAGTAGGGTTTTTTCCTACTAAATACTATTTCATTGAATAAAGCACAATGTTTAAATCCATTTAGTTAATAAACATTTGATTATTTTTAGTTTTTGGCTACTATAACTAAGACTGCTATGAACATTTTTGCACACATTTTTTGTAGACATGTATTTTTCATTTCTCTGTGATAGGTACCTAGGGATGGAATTTGTGGGTCATAGAGTAGAAAGATATTCAATTTTATAAGAAATTGACAGACCAATTTTCAAACTAATTTGACCAATTTATACTCCAGCAATGTATAAGAGTTTCAGTTGTTCCACATCTTTGCCAATATTTGGCATTGTCAGTCTTTTTGATTTTAGCTTCTCTAGTGGGTATGTAATGGTATCTCACTGTGACTTTAATTTGCATTTCCCTGATAACTAAAGGTGTTGAACATCTACATGTGTTCATTGGTCATTTATATTTCTTCCCTAGTGAAGTGCCTGTATAAAGCTTTTGCTCATTTTTAAATTGAGTATTTTTCTTCCTATTATTAAGTTGATGGAATTGCTTATATGTACAGTTGTCCCTTGGTATTTTTCGGGGAATGGGTCCAGGACTTCTCATAGAGACCAAAATCAATGGATAGTTAAGTCCCTGATATAAAATGGTGTAGTATTTGCATATAAGCGATGAACATCCTCCCATAAACTTTACATCATCTCTACATCACTTATAATACCTAATACAACATAAATTCTATATAGATAATTGTTATACTGTACTGATTAGGGAATAATGACAAGGAAAAAAGTCTGTACTTATTCAGTACAGATGTAACTTTAAAAAAAATATTTTTGATCCATGCTTCGTTGAATCCATAGGTGTAGATGCCATGGATACAGAGCTGAGTGTATAGTAAATATTTCCCCCAGTTCATGGGTTACCTATTCAATTTCTCAGTAGTATCTTTTAATGAGCAGAAGTGTTAAATTTTCATAAAGTCCATGATATCAATTTTTTTTTAAAGACAGGGTCTCACTCTGTTGCCCCAGCTAGAGTGTAGTGGCATGATCATAGATCACTGCAACCTCAAACTCGTGGACTCAAGTGATCCTCCTGCCTCAGCCTCCAGAATAGCTGGGACTATAGACATGTACCACCATGCCCAGCTAATTTTTTTTCTTTGCTTTTTGTGGAGACAGGGTGGCACTATGTTGCTCAGATTGGTCTTGAACTCCTGGCCTCCAACAATCCTCCTTCCTTGGCCTCCCAAAGTGCTGGAATTATAAGTGTTAGCCACTCTGCCCAGCCTATTGTATCAATTTGTAAAAGTTTAATAGTTGATAGTTAAACATAGTTAATTTTTCAATAATTTAGAATTTTTAATTCTAGATCCTGTCTTAGAAATCTTTGCCTACCCCAACTTTATGAAGATATTTTGTTATGCTTTCTTCTAGCAACTCAACAGTTTTATTTTTTACATTTAGGTCTATGGCCTATCTCAATTTTTCTGTCTGGTATGAGGTATGGATTGAGGCCTATATTTTTCCTTATATATTCCTGGGTTTTTTTAAGGTGCTGATATTTATAAGAAAAAGGAATTTCTGGGTTTTTTACAAATTTTGCCTAATATATACTAAGTAGATCACTTCATGATGGTGGTAGGAAAGTACACAGCCACCCTACAGGCACAGCGGCCACTCAGTCCTAGCCAACTACGGCCATACCTGAAGACTGGCCCAGTGTTACTCAATATTACATTTTTTGTTATTTTTAAGGAAGCAGAAATATAAATATAAGTAAAATTATTTTGTTATTTATTTGCTGACAGTTAATTTTCTTTTACCACTCTGCAGGCCAACACTGAATATATTCAGATCTAGATTGTGAGAGAATTTGACAAACTGCTGCCGAGACTTTTCAGTGACTTCTGCCTAGTGCAATTGTCTCTATTTCATTACAGTCACAAAGAGGGAATGATTAGGCCCATCATAAAAGTGGACTCTGGGAAGGAAGCCTATTAAGTGTCTATTGGATAAAAAGTCATACACACGTAGACCTTGACTGGAAACAAAATTTATCAAACTACACAATTACACAAATAGTTCATCCAGTAGAAAATAATTGTTTTTGATTTGCTGCTGTTACAGAGGGCACTTTGCCAGAGTGAAAATTCCTCAAATGTCCTATTCATTCTTATTTAAAAAGATAAAATTATAGGATCATTGGTGATGGCTCAGAAATCATCAAAATATCAAAATCATCAAAAATACCTCAGGAGTTCTTCAAATCATGAAACTAGAAATTCATTTATACATTCATTCATCAAATAACAATTACTTATTGTATACTTGTTCTGTGCCAGGCACATGCTAGGCATAGAAATTTAACAGTTAAAATAAAAAAGAGTGCCTGTGTTCACATAGTTTTATTTCAAGGTGTGATTAAGAGAGCACACTTAATATGAAGTCCCATTCATATACCCAACTGATACTCTATGTTTCAATTTGTATCTTTAATGGGCATCTCAAACTTACCATATCCAAAACTGAATTCTTAATATCCTGTTCCTAAATCTGGCTCTGCCATAGTCTTCCTTGTCTCATTATACAGTCCCTGATGAACTGAGGTCTGAAACTATTAAAAGGAAAATGTCAAATAAATAATTCATAAGTTTATGAGTAGGGTGATGAAATCTTACACTATCTCACTCCATGAAGCCTGGGACACAAATCATCCTTTTGTCCAGCATGTTCACCTGCCATTAGTCACTTAGTACCTTGCCCATTGACTATTGTAATATTGCATTGATTATGTTCAAGCAACCCTTATTTAACTTAATAATGGCCCAAAAGTGCAAGAGTAGCAATGCTGCAATTTTGATATGCCAGACAGAAACTGCAAAATGCTTCCTTTAAGTGAAGAGGTGAAAGTTCATGACTTTAGGAAAGCAAAAAAATCATATGCTGAGGTTATTAATACATACACACACACACATATACACATCTACAGTAAGAATGAATCTTCTATCCATGAAATTGGGAAGAAGGAAAAAGAAATTTGTGTCAATTTTGCCATCATACCTCAATTAGTTTTGTTGTTGAACAAATTACAGCCACAGTGCATGATGGGTACTTAGTTAAGATGGAAAAGGTGTTAAATTTGTGGGTGGAAGACATGAACAAAAAAGAAACCATGTCCAGATTGGTGGCAGCATGTTTCACCAGGAAGCATTGAGACTGTATGAAGACTTCAGCAAGAGATCCCCTGAAACTAGTGACATCAAGCCATTTACTGCAAGTAAGGGAAGGTTATACAGATTCAGGAATAGGTTTGGACTGAAAAATATAAAAATTACTGACAAGGCTGCATCTGCCAATGAAGAAGCTTGCTGTCACATTTCCAGAAGAATTGAAGAAGTTAATTAAGGAGAAAGGATACCATCCAAAGCAAGTCTTTTAATGTCTATGAAACTGAGCTCTTCTGGAAGAAGATGCCCAATAGAACACACATTTATAAAAGTGCAAAAACGTCACCAAGACATAGAACATGACAGGACCGATTAACTCTGGTACTATGTGGCAGTGCTGCAGGGCATATGACAAAGCTGGGAGCAGTGTACAAAGTTAAGAATCCACATGCTCTCAAAAACAAAAACAAAAATTATCTGCCATGTCTGGCAACATAATCAGAAAGCATAGGTGATAGCCAACTTGTTTATGGAATGGTTCCACCAATTCTTCATCCCAGAAGTGAAAAGATACTTGGAAGATGAGGATTGAAATTTAAAATCCTATTAATAATAGACAATTCACCTAACCATCCTGAATCTGTTTTCTATGAAAATGAAACTTTTTTAGGTTGTATTTTTTCCTCCAAATACTACCTCATTGCTTTAGCCCCTGATGAAGGCATCATTGGTTTGTCAAGGCCACACATGCCTGCCTGGTATTTGATCACATTCCATCAGCAATTGATGGAGACCCAAGTCTGGACATAATGCATGCTGGAAATCATTCATTGTTGCTGACACAATAACATTAATCAAACTGCAATCAATAAATCAAAACCAGAAACTGTAAATGCCTGCTGGAAGAGCTTATGGAATGAAATTATGAATGAACTTTAAAGGCATCCTAGGGATTGATGGAGAAGTTAGGAAAATCATTCACATAGCAAGACGAATTGGTGGATAAGGATTTGCCAAAAAGTGGAAGAACATATTGAAGGCCATCAAGAAGTGTTAAATAAGGTGTTGGAAGATCTTGACTCATCTACAGAGGAAGAGGAAGATGAAAAATGAGACACTGCAGCAGAATGAGCAATGTGTACATTACCACAACTTGCTGAAGTGTTTCGAATTGCACAGACATTGAAGAACAAATCATGGAATATGGTCCTCCTATGGAACACCGAGTTAAATTCACCTGTGTGATCACTGAAGTATTACAACTCCTGCAGCAACACTTTGAGGAAGATTCCTAACCACCCCTGTCTGCTCCTGATATCTGACCATTGACATCCTCATGGCTCAATGATTCAAAATCACTGAAGGCAGATGGTCCTCCTTCTGATGTGTTGTCAGAAGCTCCATAGTAGTCTCTCATTTTGTCAGAATACCTGTCATTTACCTCACTTCATTTCATCATGTACATAAGCATTGTGTCATCTCACATCATCACAAAAAGAAGAGTGAGTACAGTAAAATAAGGTATTTTGAGAAAGAGAGAGGAAGTGAACGAGTGAGAGACCACATTTACATAACTTTTATTACAGTATATTGTTATAATTGTTCTATTTTATTATTATTTGTTGTTGTTAATCTATTACTGTGCCTAATTTATAAAATGAACTCCATTATAGGTACGTATGCATTCACAGGGGGACTTGGAACATAACATGGCCTGTGGATAAGGGTTACTGTAATGCTAGCTCTGCTAGTTGCTCAGACAAAAATTGTGGTGTGATCCTTGACTCTCTTCTTTCTCTCATATCTTACGTCCACCCCATGTGCACTTTACTTTTAAAATATGTTCCCAAAACACCCACTTCCTGCTGACTCCACCACTGCACAGAAGTCCCAGCCACTGTCCTCTCTTGCCAGGACCCCTTACAGTAATCATCTTCTAAATGGTCTCTCCCTTCCCAGCTTTGTTTCTTATAGTCTTTTCTTCACAATAGTCAGAGTATGTTCATATCACAACTCTTTCAAAGCTCTCCATGGCTTCCATTCCAGGCAAAATCAAACCCAAAGTCTACATCAGAACCTCAGTGCCCTACATGATTGTGCCATTCTGCCTCTCACTCCCACCACGCGGCCTTTATCCTGTCAATTCCCCTCCTTGCTGCTCCTTTCCTTGTCCTGGATTCAGCCAAGATTGTTTCTATTGTAGTGTATTCGTGTGTGTTGTTCTACTGCTTGGAATCCTCTTTCTCAGAAACCAACACAACTTGCTCCCCCCCTTCCATGTCTCAGCTACCCTGCTGGCTTATCAGAGAAGACTTCTCTTATTCCCCTGAACTAAACGTTTCTTCTTTCCCCAGTCACACTCTATCCTCTCACTCCCCTCCATGCTGCTTTATGGCACTCATCACTCTCCAACATGTATTTGTGTGTTAATTTAATAACCTCCATTGAAATATAAGCCCATGAGACTGGAAACTTGTCTTTTTTGTTTACTGCTGTACTTCCAGCATCTAGAATAACATTTGACATATAATGGACACTCAATAAATCTCTGTTGAATTCAGAAATGTGTAATTGCATTATAGTACTCTAAGTGCCAAGAGAGGAAAAACACATTATGCCTGTGAAGTACATAGGGAATGTCAGGGGAAGCTTTCAAGGGAAGTTATATTTCAGCTGAGTTATGATGAATAAGTTAGACAATTAAGGTTGGAAGAAATGGATCAGAATGGGGAAAAGTAGTCCAGGGGAAGCTAAAGGCAGTTACATTGACCAGGTAAGCCATGTAGGGCTTCAACTTTACCTTAAGAGCAATGGGGAACTATTCAAGTGCTTTACCAGCTGAGCATTACAGTTTTTAAAGGCCAATCAGCCTACAGAAATCAATTAATTGTAGAAGATTTAAAACAATGGAGAATCTATCCTAGTTACAAAGAGATGGCAATAATTTAGGAAACATATCATGTCCTCCAATGAGAGTATGAAGAAAATTTGGCAAATTTTAGGCAAATGAGATTGCTGAATAAAAATCAAATGCATAATTCATTGGTTATAGGGAGAAGAGGGAGAATGAGAGAGAGGAGCCAACATTTACAATCAGATTTCTGTCTTGGGCAACTGGGTGAATGGTAGTTCTACTACTGTGATAAAAGCATGTTTGTGTTCAGGGGATGATGATAAACTCCTTCGGGTATGGTGAATTTTAGGTGTCTTTGTGGCAGTTAGATGTATGAGCCTTAAATTCAGAAAAGGGACTTTACCTAAAAAGAGGTATATGTGGGAATCTTTGGTGTCAATGTTGTATTTACCACCATGGGAGTAGAGGAAACATGCCCCTCTCCCAGGTATATTTTTAGATCATGAGATGAAGCAGTCTCCACGAGTTCATCTGGGGAATCACAGAAGCTGAGGAACTGTGGGATGGAGAAACAAGTTTCTCAATGATGGATCTGCTGAGGGGAGGGTCCCATGTTTATTAGTCATCTTAGAAGGCTCTGTGCCTTCTACATAGGCTGAGCCTTAGGCAACCTCAGTTGGAAAGCAAGGCAAAAGGAAAGGACTTCTATAGAGTGATATGATAAACAGTATTCTGAATTTTGAAACATATTTATGTATTATTTCCTTTATGTTAATAAAATTTCTTGAAATGAATTTGATTATTGAAAAGCAGAATCTTTATTAATAGTAGCAGAGAAAAATAATTCAAACTCTATATGCTTGTTACTTGAATCTTTCTTTTTCTCCCACAATTTTAATAGTGAATACCACACATATGCTTTTCCCTTCCCAAAGCTTTTGTGTCTTGTCGACTGAAGCTGTCAATAGCAGCAGACAACTCTGAAGATTTGGTTAAAAAATACACAACATAGGAATCATATTTAATTAAATTCTGTTGGTTGAAAGCACATGAAAGAATTTTCTATTTATGCATAGCTCCTTATTGCTTTTATCAAAATGTCTAAGCCTTTGAAAGAGATTGCTGATGACAATAACCACATCAGCTCCCAAGAAGAAAATAGTGCTCTGGGCTTCCAGGGATCACCAATTCTTTTCTAGTATTATCAAATATATCCCACCCAACTCTCTCATGTATTTAAATAGTAAACATCCTTGGTACAAAAGAAGACATATTATAAATATTTATCATTCATATCCATCGTGATTCATAAAATAATCACAAATATAGGAGATTTCTCTAACAATTCAGCAAGCCAAGTCCTGTGTAGGAGCCATTTTTAGGGTACAAAACAGACATATATATGATGCTGGGTGACTGGGAGTTTTGACACTGAAGGAGTTACAAGCTGTAGATGCTTTTCCATTTATTTTACAAAATTACTTTTCAAATACTATCTTTAAACTTCTTTTTCCTTTGTATGATTTAAGGTGTTTTGAGGGATCTCTTTACTACAATATACCTTTTAAACCATATTTATGGTACAGTCACACATCGCTTTGCAATAGGGATGCATTCTGAGGAGTGCATCCTTAGGCCATTTTGTTGTGTGAAGATCATAAAGTGTATTTATATAAACCTAGATGGTATAGCCTACTGCATACTAGGCTATATGATAGAGCCCATTGCTTCTAGGCTACAAACCTGTACAGCATGTTACTGTACTGAATACTGCAGGCAATTATAAAACAATGGTATTTGTGTATCTAAATATATTTAAACATAAAAAAGACACAGAAAAATACAGTATAAAATATAAAAATGATATACCTGCATAGTGTACGTACCACCAATGGAGTTTGCAGGACTAGAAGTTGCTCTGGGTGACTCAGTGAGTCAGTGGTGGGTGAATGTGAAGGTCTAGGGCATTACTGTACACCACTGTGGACTTTATGAACACTGTACACTTAGGTTACACTACATTTGTAAAGATTGTTTTTCTTTCTTCAATAATAAATTGCCTTAGCTTAGTGTAACTTTTTAGTAAACTTCTTAATTTTTTAAACTTTTTTATTCTTTTGTAATAACACTTAGCTTAAAACACACGTTGTACAGTGGTACAAAAATATTTTCTTTCTTTATATCCTTATTTTATAAGCTTTTTATTATTTTTAAAATTTTTATTTGAAAATATTTATTTTCTCCTTTTTAAGCTTTTTTGCTTAAAACTAAGACACAGGCCAGGCATTGTGTCTTATGCCTGTAATTCTAGTACTTTGGGAGCCTGAGGCAGGATGACTGCTTGAGGTCAGGAATTTGAGGACAGCCTGGACAATAGTGAGACCCCATCTCTACAAGAAATACAAAAATTAGCCCAGTGTGGTGGTATGTGCCTATAGTCCCAGCTACTCAGGAGGCTGAGACAGGAAGATTGCTTGAGTCCAGGAGTTTGAGGTTGCAGTGAGCTATGGTCACACCACTGCACTCTAGCCTGGGTGACAGGGCGAGACCCTGTCTCAAAAAAAAAAAAAAAAAAACAACAAAACACAAACACACACATTAGCCTACACGGGGTCATGATCATTAATACCATTGTCTTCCACCTCCACATCTTGTCTCACTGGAGGGTCTTCAGGGGCAATAACATGTGTGGAGCTGTCAACTCCTATGATAACAATGCCTTCTTCCAGAATACTTTCTAAAGGATTTGCCTGAGGCTGTTTTACATTTAGCTTTCTTTTTAGAAGGCACACTCTAAAATAATGGTTAAGTATATATAGTACAGTAATTACATAGACCAGTAACATAGTCATTTATTGTCATTATCAAATACTATATGTACTATCCATAATTGTATGTGCTATATTTTTATACCACTGGCGGTGTGGAAAGTTTGTTTGCACCTGCATCACCCCATATAAGTGAGGAATGTGTTGAGCTATGACATCACCAGGACTTTAGGAATTTTTCAGCTCTATTGTAATCCTATGGGACCACCCTGTATAAGTAGTTCATCATTGACCAAAATGTCTTTAAGGGGTGCATGCCTGCATAATATAATAATATGATTCCTTAATAGTGTTAAATAGTGCCATAGTGGGCATATGATTCTTTACTCTTTACCTCTCATCACCTTTCTGTTCCTTTGACCTTTTATAATCCTCATTTTATGCAGCTTCTTTATGCTTCTGACTACATAGAACTGTGCTTCTTTCAGAGCATCTTTGACTCTACATTTTACCCTCACAAGTTAAGTCAGACTATTTAAAAAAAAGAAAACTAAGATCTTTGTTAAATCTTTGTGTTTTTGGAGCTGCTTTTATATCCAGCTCAGCACCAACACTTTAGAAATGTTGAATGGAAAGAAAAGACATAGATTTCAAAACATTAGGCCCAGTGTGGAGTGAAGATTTCAGTTGCACTGACTCCAACTCCTAGAACCTCCATGGAACATTAAAGTGTTTAACCCTCTTTTCCAACTTGCTTCCCAGATCAAGAAAAGATTTACTTAGTGGACCACAGCAACATTGGCTGTGGAGCTGGGGTTTATCTGGATACTATTCAACCACGCTGCTAAGGAAAGGGAATCACACAAGCAAAGCCACTGCCAAGCTCTGGAGAAAAGTAAGAATTTCAGTGTGAGTTTGGGAGCATATCAGAATCTGCACAAACCGGGCAGGAACGGAGCTGAGAATAAGGAAACCTGCCTCCTGACATGTTCTTGGCTCTGCCACTAACTGGCTGTGTGACCTTGGCAAAGCCCATTCCTTTTCCTGGGCCCGGCTCCTCACCTCTCAAATGTATGGAATAAGAGCTCAGGTAGCCAGTAGATGTGATTTATTTGATTCATTTAAAACTTGCCTGCCCTTCCCTCCCTCCCTTCCTCCCTCCACCTACCTTCCTTCCTTCCTTCCTTCCTACCTTCTTTCCTTCCTTCTTTGTTTTTAATCAAATTATCATGAAAATTTAAAAGCTACATTAGTACACAGATAATCAGTCTCCAACCTCTCATGAGAAATTAGGTCTGGGTGCTCACATGGCAAAAGCAACTGTCCCTTTTACAAGCAGTGTAAACTCTTCTGATTGACACAGTACCCACTGGGCCCACTTCAGCATTCATGTCCCTGACCTCAGTAACCACTTAGGTTTGTGACCTATGGGATTTTAGCCTTATGATCTCCCGGCTGCTTTCCTTTCATCTCAATACGTCTGTAATTCTCAATGGGCAAACCAATAATTACATCTTACTTATATTGCCATTTCCACAGTCTGGCAAATAAGCTGGAAAACCTTAGAACAAGACCACACTTAACTAACCTAACCAGACCTTTTTTCTTCTCCAGATTTTTCTTGTGGGTGGCAGACTTCCTATACCATGTCTCTTTCCACATCTTTCTTTGAAGGTGCTGGCTTTCCCTTTTAGCCACCATATCCTCATAACCAGATGATGCACTTAAAAATGTTGGCCTCCTGCCCTCCTTTAGAATTGGTTGTTCTTTTGAACTGACAAAGTATGCAACTTTATAACTCACAATGCTGTTGCTTGAAAATTTAACTAACTCCAACTCAAGTAAGTCCTAAAATGATCTCCTAATCCTTTAGGGAAAAAATAAGGAGAATTCATAGGCTTTTTCGTTACTCCTTCTCCATTTCTCACTTATTCCTCTACCTTCCTCCTTCCCCAATTTTCATTCAAATGCATTTTCTTTTCTTATTCCTGTTCTTCATCATCCTCCTGCTTTTCCCTGTTACCCTCACTCTTTTTCATGTCTCTTCTCCCCCCTGTGGCCTCTCCCCTGTTCATTTTACCTTCTCATCTGCCTAAGTGACAGGGACGACAAAAAGGAAACAGCAAGGCAGTTACATGGAGCCTGCTTCCGAATAGTTTTCCATGTTATTATGTTCAAGGCCACAGGAATATTTAACTTGTTTTAAAACATTTTTCATCTGAAAGGTGCACCCTGAAATATTACAGATCTAATTGAAATTAAAGTATAAGGAACATTATCGAAGGTGAGAAAGTTTTCTGTTAACATTTTTCAAATTTTCTTTAGGGAAGGAATCTGCAAGACTATGCTATAAAGCTTGTCCTTGGAGGCAGGATTAGTATTTAGGGCCATAAAACTTGTGGGAGCTTCTAGTTTGTTAATTGTTCTGAGACTCATATCTTCTCATTGACTAAATGGTACTTCTTTGAAGCATTATAAAAATCAACTATTTCCCCTTCTGAGATAAATTCCTATTTTCAGTGTTTCTCTTTATTAATGTATAGGACTTATGCATTAGGAAGAGTTGCCCATTTTCTGCCAAGGAAAAGAAGTCTATTTGGGTGTTACAAAGAAGAAAGCACCATTAATTCTGATCTTCTCATTGTTTCCACCTTGATCTTAGCATCGGTTAATTTTAGGGTGCTGGCATTTTTTCCCTTGGAGTGGGTGTCAATTTCTACAGTGCTGAGAGTGGCTCTCTCTTGCCATGGCTCAGTGGGAAAGGGTTACCTTTTCATGTCTCAGAGACAGCAGAATAGATTTGGGTCTCTAGGCATCATTTAACCATGGATGATGGAATTCCATCTATAGCAACTCTGGTGTACGACGTGGGATCAGGCCTTCCATATTGCTCTCATACAGATTCTACCCATCAGACAAAACGAAAACAAAACCAAAAAACTTTTACAAACCTTTCTCCCTCAAGCAGAAGAAGACAATATTTTTCACTGGCTCATTTCCTAATAAGATCTAATTATATTGGCTTATAGCTTTACCTTATAGAGGGGGATAAGTTTAGTAAATTTTACTTTGTACTCCCAGCCAGTACAAAGATCTTTAATTTGTGGTGGATTTTAAGAGAAAAATGCATGAATATGTTTAATAATCTAGAAAGGGACTATCATGAAGTAGTAATCTGGAACCAAACACCTTTGATTTGAATATTGGCTTCATCTTTTGTTTGAATAAGTTTCACTCACTTATTAAATGTGTAATCTTAAGTAAGGAAACTATGGGCCTTGGTTTCCTAACTTATAAATTGTGGATAACTATACATTCATATTTCTTAAGTTTGCTGTGATGATTAAATGTGTTAATTCATGTGAAGGACTTAGAATAGTGCCTTATCATACTCTAAAAATTGCTTTTCATTATTTTGAACCCCCTTATAGTTTGGCTTCATTCTCCTTTTGTCTTCTGGATAGTGTATTTTAAGATGGTTAATACTACTCATCAACATTTTGAATTTATCTATGGTGAATGCTGTAGGTAATATGCTGCATTTCTCTTTGCCTCAGAAGGCTTGTTCATGTACGTCCTGTGATCAGAGCATAATCAAATAATTGGAATCTTTACCTTCCCTACCCTTGCTTGCAGTTGGTGTTTGACTTACTTAAATATGCTGGATGTTGAAGAAGATACACATGTCATAAACAATATCTTTGGGACCAAGATGGATGATGCCTGGTAAACCCAGGGCAAGAAAGACCTGGAGCTATATATCCTAACACACTAAGAACCCACAAGGAGAAGATAAAATTTCCAGAAAACACATATAAGATCAAACACTTTCACCTGGAAATGAAGGTCTTGAATTCATTTCTCCAGGTTGTCTTATAAATGGCTCCCATCACCTTTTCATAATGATTTTTTTGGTTAATAGAAAGTACTAAAGTGGGAGACAATTGAAATTATGTTCAATTATGGATGTGGATTTTTATCATAAAATCATGGTGAACGATTCTGCTCTTGTGAGTTGGTCTTGAGATGATGAATTATTTTTTCCTACTCTCATTAAGTTCCTTAGGATTTTCCAAGCAAGATTGGTCTCCCTCTTCTCTGCTATGAAGATTCCAGGGAAGTCATGCTACTGAGAAGTGATCTCAATAATGGTACTGTAGTTAATAAAATGAAATTAAATAATATATGCAAAAGGACGTGGCAAACTCTAAAATCTAAGACGATAATTATGGCTTGTATTTAATAATCAGCCATCCTTTATAAAGCTTCCTTTCTGTATCAAGATATGCTAAATGAGAAACTTTGGCCACGTTATTTCTTATCCATATGCTCAAACTTTCAAAATAGGAATAATAACACTGAGACTCACGGAGGTTAAAATAACTTATCCCAGACTTACTTGCATTTTATTTTATAATGATTAAGGAATTTTTTATGCATATTGTGTGAAAGTGACTGCTGTTGGGCCACTTATTATTTCTCAACACCATCTGCAAACACACAATGCATCTCCTTAATAGTGTCATTTCAAAAAAGGACAGTAAAATTCTAAAATGGCTTTTTTCAAAAAATAAATTTCCTAAGCCCTTACCATTTTCTTTTTGCTTAATTGGTATCCTCCTAAGACTGAGTGGTTATTTCTGCCCTACCCAACTACTTGACTTTGACTTACACAAGCTCTGTCCAGAGGTCCAGTTGAATTCCTTACAGAATTTGGCTTATGTCTGTCTGGCAGTCTCAGCTATAAAACTGTCACATGCTTTTATTCTTCTTTCTATGAATTAATAGAAGTTTCCCCTATTTCCAAGCTCACCATAACTCCCCAAAATCTACAAGGTTTTGTAAAATTTTAACTTACATAATATCCAATGTCAAGTAAGCAAAAATCACCTTGAAATGTCCTTTTAAGTATTGGCCAGACTCAGGGAAATAACTACTGTCCCATCCTGATGTTGCTCATTTTTCCACATTGATTGCCCTCTCACAAGACCACAGGGTAGTCTAAAGTTGGGAACTCTCTTCAGGGCAGAATGGATCCATGGAAGGAGGAATTTAAATAAGATACAGTCATGCTAGGGATGCTGGGGACAGTCGTGTGTGCTGCTATTCAGGATTCTGAGAGCTAATTGCATCTTTTAAAGCCTGTGTCATAGGAGTATAGTTTTCTTATTTCTTTTTTAAAGATCAGAAATACTATATTATGGCTTTTAATCCATAGGAGGGCAATGTTGAGCTGCAGGAAAATCCTTCCAGGTTTTTGCAAAAGAACATATAGAACTGATTAATTTAAAAATTAATGAATTGAAGGAAATTAACTAATTTAAATATATTACAAGATGTCAGTTATTCAATAATATCCCATGTCTTATACCAACTGGCTTTATGTTTGTCATACTGGTAGTTAATTTATAAACTGATATAAATTATCCTTGTCACTCAAAGCCAAACCACTGCTGTCCCTTTTGAGAAGGTTGCATTCTATTTTGTGAAACTTTATTTAGATGTTGGAGGAGCTTAAATTCTTTACAAATAGTATAATATCCTTTTATATTTTTATGCGTGGTCTGTTTGTGATGGCTGTGCTTAAAGAGATAATATAATTTTTACAGTTCAAATTCCCATCTTCTGTGACACTTCTTTTTGGGTTAGAATTTGAGGTTGCCTTTTGCCAAATACCATCATAAGGCTCTTAGAGCAAAGTGTTTACCAAATATAATGTTTTAAGTGAATTATAAAGAACAGGACAAAACTAAATTTCAGACGAATTTTAAGGTACAAAAGTGGGTCTTATGCCAGAATTATTTTCATAGAAGGGGTCAGGAACCAATATGGTACACTGTCATTTCAACCTTTATCTAAAGCAAGACCACTGGAATTTTTGAAGCAAACATTGTAAATAGAATTTGAATATTATCACGTGTTTGTATGAAAAGTAACACATTTTTTATTGTTGTGAAAACTTATCTGATTCTCCTATATTGAAAAAGCAATTTCTCCCTCCTTGGCACTTCTATATATCCATTTACCAGAACGTAGAAATATACAGATTTGTCTGCTGCTGTGCTAAGGCAAAACTTGGCTGTGGAGTATGGTGCATCATGCCTGAGGGTTAGTTCCTGACAACAGGAAGCAATTAACCACTGGTCAGCAATAATTATAGCCTATGTTTATTAGATGCTTACTATATGCCAAACATTGTAATCTAAATATTGTTATTATTTTATTTTAAACATCACAATAACATAAATTCTATTATTAACTGAGCTTCAGAGTGAGTAAATAATATACTTAAAATCACAAAACTTCTGGGGACAGAGCCAGGCACACTCTGGGGACCTCAGTCCTCATCACCACTTCCAGATTAAAAGTGGAGTGGATCAAAGACTGAGAGAGGTAATGAATAAATTGTTTCAGAGTAAATGGAAGAAAATAAGTTTGAATATTTCCACATTATCTTTTGTTTAATGTGATGCTTCTGGGTAGATATGGGTGGATGGGAATGTTTCAGGGTATCAGTGAGGAACATCACCCTAGGATTTACTCTTTTGATCTATCTGCATATCTTAACATTAATGATGGAAGGTTTTTTTGTTCTCTTTATAGTATAATAATATGACAAATGGATTATAATCTCCCGAAGGGTGGGAATTGCATTTTACAATCTCTGTATCTTCCATTGTGGATATGGTACGTTTGGAAAATTAATAATTGATGACCAAAAAAAGTAACTGTGTGGAGCAAAGAGTTAGTTATCTGTAAGGTCAAATGCAGAAACCACTGACATAAAATCTTTAGTCTGAAGTTTAGATATGAGTAATGTCTTTAGGGGTTTCTCCTGCTTATTTACAATCAGGAACAGTAGTTTGGGTTTGAAGTTCTGTCTGGATGAGTTAGTTCAACCTTATCAGGAAAAGTAGATTTTAGATAATGGTCAACATGTTTGTTTTTCTTTCTAGTTATTTGCTTTAAAAAGATATCTCTGGCTTCCCATTCTGAACTATAAGATGGTAAGATAATTTGAACCCCATGTAATTTTCTAAATAGACATTGCTGAAATATCTGTAGAGAGCTCTGTTTGACTAAGTGATTTAAATTTAAAAGCTCTTATCTAAAAGCAAGTAGCACTTACATAATTCTGGAAGAATTATAGTCCAACACAGAATGCTCACCTTAGATAGGATATATTAATATATTTATTCATCTTATGACTTCTAGAACTCTGCACAAAATAGCATTTTTTAAGAGATTTTGCACAGAGGGTAGTGAGTACTTCACTGTAACAAAGAAACCCTTCAAAAGGATGAGAACATTGGTTGCAACTCTGGCAGGGTGTGTGCGTGTGTGTAATTGTACATGATAATGTAAAGGAAAATAAATGTATAATAAAATACAAAGTAAGGGATATAGATTTTAAAGAAAGGAAATATAAAGAAAGAAAAAATTCTAATCAACGAAAGAAAAAGGAAGGAGGACTGGCTGGATTAAAGCACTTTGCACAGCAATTTCTCCATTTCCTCGTTTATCCTTGGCCCATCAATAAAGAATTCTCTTTGAATATGTGCAGCCATAGGGCCTATAGGTCATTTCAGTGACTCTGCAGCTGTGTGAATACGCGTGGAGATAATGCTGTCAGTGAGCGGGCCCTGAGTCACACCGGGATGTGGGGTAAGTTCCATCCATTTCACTCAGCAACGGGCACCCTGATTTCCCTGGAAGCCTCACATCCTCAGGTTTCTCCCTAGGACATGGAGAAATATGGGGGGATAAAAACCTACCAAAATTTGAGAAAGAAGAGAGAGGGATAGAGCAAGAAGGCAAAAAGAAAAAAAAAAAAAAAGGAAAGACGATGGGAACATGATTCTATAGTAATTGGATTGAACTTTGAATTAGGTTATATGTGAATGGCTAGAGATTCAAAAGCATATATAAAATCCTCATCCTATAATATAAAATGATTTTCATTCATGGACTCCACACTGTATATATGTTTATTCAAATTGGTTAATAATAACTTTGAGTGGAGTTATTTTTAACACCCAATTTATTACCAGAGGCATGGACTGAAACTCATTCTTATAGGTAGAAATCAGCAAATTTCTTATTCACATTTGATTAGATCCAGGACCACTCAAAGCTGAATGGTCAGTTCAACTGATGGGGTAAAGGCAAAAACATAGCTTTATATTAACATATTCTCTTTTCACTAATTTTAATCTAATTTATAATAACTCAGTATTTCAATAATTTTCAAGTCTTGCTGAAACAACTAGGGATAATATGAACAGAAAATTTCACTACAGTGAAGTCTGCTATCCCGTCTTTGCGAGGGAATCTTCTTTAATTAACACAGTTGCCCTCTGAGCGCAGGAAAAGTTCTTAGGAATACTCTTCTCATTCAGGAAGAGAAAGACTTGAATCTTGGCTTAGCTATCCCACAATTAAGAAATAAAGACATTTTAAATGTGGCTACAATTTTTTTATTTCTAAATAAAATTTTATTCTAGAATAGTTTTAGATTTACTGAAAACTGTCAAAGGCAGTGCAGAGTCCCCATATATGCCACACTTAGTTTCCCTTGAGGTTTACATTTTGTATTACTATGGCACATTGGTCAAAACTCATGAACCAATATTGACATATGGTTATTAACTAAACTCCATACTTTATTTGAATTTTATTCGCTTTTCCCTAATGTGCATTTTCTGTTCCAGATCCTGTCCAGGATAACAGATTACATTTGATTGTCATGTCTCCTTAGGCTCCTCTGGGCTGTGATGGTTTTCCAGATTTTCTTTGCTTTTTCATGTCCTTGATAGTTTTGAAGGGTACTGGTCAGGAATTTTGCAGAAAGTCCCTCAATTTGGCTTTATCTGATGTTTTCCTCAGTTTATGTGGGTTATCATTTTTGGGGAAGAAGGCCACAGAGATGAAGTGTCACTGTCAACATTATATATCAACAGTGAATGATACCAACATGACTTATCATTGATGATGTTAACATTGATCACCTGAAAAAGGTAGCGTTGGCCAGGCTTCTCCACTGTGAAGTTACTTGTTCCTACCACTTGCCTCTCCTACTGTATGTACTATTTGGAAACAAGTCACTAAGCATACCCCATTTATTTATTTATTCAATTATTTATTTATATCAGTATAGAAACAAGAATATTTATTTATGTTTTGAAATGTAATGAAATACTACATTATTTTTTGTTGCACAAATTGTTTTAACTTTGGCCTCTTGTAGCTCTTCCAATTGGCTCCTGTGCCCTTTTGAGATACTGCCATTATTTTGTCTTTTACATACTTCTTTCTTTCTGACGCTACAATAAGAGCTATAGGATTATCCTGTCCCAGCTCTAGAATCAGTCATTTCTTCAAAGAGAAATTGGAGAATGATATTAACAACCAAGATCTGAGCACAAGGTGCATAGTAGTTTTTAAATAATTACTTTTTACTTGTATGTGGCTGATTATTTTCTGTTGGACGTTTTTGGAGAAACTTTTTTTTTAAATTTCAGAATATTACAGGGGTACAAACATTTTGGTTACGTGAATTGTTTTTGTACAGCTTGAGTCAATGTTCTAAGTGTGTCCATCACCCAGATAGTGTGCATTGTACCATTAGGTGTGAATTTACTCATCCTTTCCTCCCCCTTCCCACCTGCTTGATTTCCATTGAGTTTTACTATCATATGTGCACATGAATGTTGATCAATTTATTCCAATTTAATAGTGAGTACGTGGGGTGTTTGATTTTCCATTCTTGTAATACTTCACTTAGAAGAATGGTCTCCGGTTCCATCCAGGTTGTTACAAAAGGCATTAATTCACCATTTTTTTTTTTTTTATGGCTGAGTAGTATTAATACCCCATGGTATACATATACCACATTTTATTAATTCACTTATGTTATGATGGCACTTAGTTTGATTCCACATCTTCGTGATTGTGAATTGTGTTGTAATATACATTCTAGTGCAATTATCTTTTTGGTAAAATGACTTTTTTTCCTTTGGGTAAATACCCAATAATGAGATTGCTGGATCAAATGGTAGGTCTACTTTTAGTTCTTTGGAGTATCTCCATGCTACTTTCCATATAGGTTGCACTAGTTTGCAGTCCCACCAACAGCATGTTAAGTGCTCCTTTCTCTCTGCATCCATGCCAGCATCTGTTGTTTTGGGACTTTTTGATAAAAGCCATTCTTGCTGGAGTTAGGTGATACCTTACTGTGGTTTTGATTTGCATTTCACTGATGATTAGAGACGTTGAGGATTTTTTCCACATGTTTATTGGCCATTAATCTATCTTATTTTGAAAATTTCTGTTCATGTCTTTTGACCACTTTTTAACAGGTTTGTTTGATGCTATACATCTGATAAAGGGCCAATAAACTGAATTTACAAAGAACTCAAGCAAATCAGCAAGGAGAAACTTTCATTAAAAGTTTCTATCTGCCTCAAACAAGATGCCCACAATGCAGGTGGAAAGGCTCTAATCTTAGGCACTGGGCAGCCAGGAAGACAGAGGTCTCTTTATGACATCTGTTTCTGTGTTCACAGCAGCTGGGGATGTGAATAGCACATCGGCCCTTAAAGCTTCTTCATGGGAAGTGACATCTGCTTCTTCTCCTCGTAATTCTTTGCTTAAAGGAAACCTTTGGCCACACTTAACTTCAAAGGGAGTGAGGGTGTGCCATCCTACTAGGCACAAAGAAGGATGAAAAGGTAGACTTATTTGATGAAAATCCGTGAATATCTACCACAACCACACTTATCATATTTTTTCAATAGAAAGAGATTTATGTTTAGTAATTTAAAATTATCTAGTATCCACATTAGGAAAGTACAAAGAAGTAGGTTAAATTAATACTAATAGTATATTGTTTAACCAAATATATCCAAGATATTTTCATTTTAACATATAATATAAAATTATTAATGAGATATTTTTAATTCATTTTTTTTTCCATTCTAAGTCTCTGAAATCTGGTGTGTATTTTACACTTAGACTACTTCCTCAGTTTGAACCAGCCACATTTTAAGTATTTAATAAATATGTGTGACTAGAGGTTACCATTTTGAACAGTGCCTTTAAAGACAGCGTCTGCCACATAGTAGGCATTCAACAGTATGTGTAAAATGTTAAATAATTGTAAACCATAAGTATTTTTAAAAATAGTTTTACTCTTTTATCACACTAATAGTGCTTGAATCTTGGGTTTTCCCATCTCAAATTCTTTCATCCTGTATATCTCTCCCACTTATTTAGACATAACCTAAGTTTCAGGGATATTTGTGAAAATTAGACTTCAAAACTTCCATCAGAAAACCATTTCAAATATCTTATTTTTTCATATATTTATCTTTTTGCTATAGGTATCTAGCTTTATATCTGTATCTAAATTTTCTTTGCCATATTCCCTGTATAGCATTTTTGTGTAATAGGGACCACAGGGATTTTCAGCATCCTGCCAAATTTAAGCTGAGTTTACGAAGCTTAAACATATGGTCTCCACCCAAATTCATGTTAAAATGTAAGGCTTAAATTCAAAGGTAATATCCAGGAAAGTATGAAATGCTGAATTTTAGTTCTAAGCCCAGGAGTTATGTCTACAACTGCTCAATAAAACTTTGTAATGTAAAATAGCTCTCTATTGCCATAACACCCTCCATTTAACATTTTCCAAAATGTGAACAATCTGCCTCTTCTTTATATTTCTTCATTTCAGAAAGTTTGATACAACATAAAAAAGCACAAACATGCCAAATGAAAAATCAAAGTTCTCAAATACTACAGGCCACAAATAAAACATATATTTGCTTAAAAAAAAAAAAAATGCATTTGCTTAGAAAGACCTGCTCATTCACCATATTCAAAATTATCTCATAACACTAGTGATTTGGTAAATAATATGTTCCAATGTAATAAGATCTCTTCTCCAGAAAGCTTCTAAAGAACACACTTTTCAAAATTTTTATATGAAAAGGGTTTAACTTAATGTGGTGTTAACTTGTTTCTGAGTTGTGAGAAAAAGGGCCAGTAGTTTGGTGAATAATGTCTTTTTGTTTGATATCCTCCTAAATTCTTATTTATATAACAGGGTTTATTTTAATGTGGTGTGTCTTCATTCTGAATTGTAATATTAAACAACTGTCATCAGAGAAACTGATAATAGTCTTTGGGTGGCCATGAGAATGTATTAATAGCTCCTGCTCCTCCAACTACAGTCAGTGTATTGCCGAGAGGCCCCAGCTGCTCTGTATTCTTTTGCACTCATCCCATGCTTTTGACGGGCTATTTCTACGCAATGATTGAGCATGGCAGAGATGGATACTGAAGCAAAAAGACTTCAGAGTGTCATGGGACTCCGCTGATAGCTTGCTTTGGCTTGAGGAATCTGAAAGGCTTTGCCAAACTTTCCTTCCAGGCTTCCATGCAACCTTTCTCTTTTTTTCACCACTTGAAGTCAGGCTTGTTTGCCTTCTGACAATTCTCTCAGGCTTGTCTGGCCCCTTCCCTATTTTCTCTCACATGAGCATTTCCTTGAATAAAGTCCTTCCATATTTAATCTCCTCTTAACATTTGCTTCTCAGAGAACATGAGCAAATATAAGTGGGTTGGAATCCCTTGGATTTTTTGATTTTTGAATGTGAGAATCCTCTTATCAGAGCAGGGTAGTGGAGCAGTGTGAGGAGGGTCCTCTGTGGTTGCTGGTGACCTGAGCCTGGTGCAAGGTGCTAGAGTTAGAGCAGAGCGAGAAGAGAACTAGCAGAGGAGAGCCGTGGTGGTTGCAGTGGCTTGGCGTGAGAGAAGAGGGACACCTGGGGAGAGGGACAGTGGTGACAATGGGATATTCATTGCATTCAAGGGGAATTGAACCAAAAAATGAATTAAAGATAATGAAAGCCAGGTTTCTCCCTGTCAGAAGCGGGAGTTGCAAATATGGGAAGCGAGAACATTATGTCTTGGTCTTAAATTGTATCAGTACAAACTGACAGTTTTCAATGTGGAAATATAGTTAAAGTGTGTGCACATATGCAATACATATTGCTCAGCTCTGTCTGAGAATAACAATACCCCAGTAATAATGAGAATAGCTATTACACAGATACTGGTTTCTCTTGAACATTCTTCTTTAGAGGAACAGGGGCTCCTTGAGGAAATAAATGGCTGCTTCCAGATTGGAGAAGGGAAAGCAGCCTGAAATATAATTTTGTGTCAGAAAGTGAGGAGATCTCAAAGAATGACAGGGTTACGTCAAAAGGACACAGGAGCAAGCTCAAAGAGGTTCCCACTGACCAAATTTAGGACAAGATTGATAATGATGGATTATAATCAATGAAATAAAATAATCCATGGGTCCATAGTAATAGAAGAAAAGAAAGAAAGAAAGAAAGAAGAAAGAAAGAAAGAGGAAGAGATAGGTTTCTCTTCATATAATTTATATTTATTCAATAATAAATGTAGAAGAATAATAGAAAAATCACAGTTAGCAATCGTAATAATAATTAATTCAGCCAAGAAATATTAGTATATGCTAAAACTATGGGTGCAAATTTGATGAGTAAGAAAATATTTACAAGTATTAAAATATTTCCCCACAAAATACTTAATGATAAAGGACAAGGGAAAAATCATAGAGTGAAAAAGGCATATTGCTGAATCCTGTAATCAAATGACCCAAGTTAACAACTCCAATAATGGGAAAATTCAAAGTCATGTGTGACTTCAGAGAATAATAAGAACATAGCATCTCTTTTGTGAAATTCCTCCGCAAAATGTCTAACCTCTCATCATGAGGCAATATCAGGTAAAAAACACCCAAACCGAGGTACATTTAAAAATCTAGAACTAATTAGATCCCACTTATAATTTTCTTCAGATCAAAGAGCTTGAAAGAACACTGAAAAAAGAAGAAAGTTGTCTCAAGAACTTGACTTTCTCATTTGCCATGGAAAAAAGAGAAAGTGCGTATGTTAGAAGTGCGTATGTTAGAAGTGGGTTGGAGACAGATTTTCTCCATGGTGGCATTCACAGCTGCCCAGCGACTCTTTACTTTTTTCCTTCCACAGTCAAGAAGTTAATACCTGGAATTCTCCCATATTTATAGAAAAGACTCAAACTCTATTTGAATAAAAATCTTCTAGGCTTAAATTTGTATGCTTAAAAATTTAGAATTAATGTATGTAACAGAAATATATTTTTCATGATTTTTACTGGGGTTTTTTTTTTTTTTTGCTATTTTTGGTGCTAAAATACATTAGGTAACAACAGATTTAAACACAAGCAGAAAAAAAGTCTTTAAAATATTATAAATAAAGAAGCCTTTCTCTCATTTCCCCACTACTCATCACGGGTATATATTTATAAAGGGTCCGAAAGAAGAGGGAGCAGAAGCAGAAACAAGAGGAATATGAACAAAATGAAGAGCAAGAGTAGAGGAAAGAGAAAGAGGAGAAGAGGGAAGAGAGAGAGGAGAGAGAGAATGAGGAGGAGGAGGAGGAAGAGAGGGAGGAAGAGGAAGAAAACACATTTATTAAGGTTGCTCCATGTACAAGAATGAAACTGATGTTATTAAGGTCATATCATGTGTCAGGCACTATTCTAGATGCTTTTTATAATGTTTATGAAATGAGGGGAATAAAAGGGAGTAATTTTGTACCTTGCTCAACAGTTCCATGGCACATGCAGCTAAGAACCTGGACTTGCTTTTCTCTAAAGCTCAAGCTTTATCCTAAGTGATGCTGATAAATAGTTAAAAGCTGTATAACTGGTAAAATTAAGGATGGAAATGCCTGCAAGATGCCAGCATCTAGATGATTTGATGCTTTTCTTTCAATATAGTTTCCTCATTTTAAAAATTTGAATAAGCATCCAAAGTGGTCTAAAGTGCATTTGAGTTTTACAGACTGTAAAATATAGTGTATGAAGAACTTGCTGTCTTAGAATATCATCAAAGTAATGTTGATGTTTTTGATAACACTCAGCTTGTTAAAGAGCAATTGTTTCCCATATCTTCTTGGGTAAAATAAAACGTTACCTTAAAAATCTAAGTCAACCTGAATGTCCTGAAATGGTTAATGAATAGCATTGGTTAATGAATAGGATTGTCAAATAAGTGTTATTAAAAAGTGCATGACCGAAATGTCCTCTGAATGCTTTTTAAGTTTTAAACAAATCAAAATATTATTGTTATAGAGTAAAATGCTCAAATATTAAGTGGGTGGTTCAATTAATTTTTGACAAATATATACACATTCACTCAAGACACAGAAGATTTCCATCAATCAAGAAAGTTCCTTTGTGCTCCTTCTTGGTCAATTTCCACCACTTTTGATACTAGAACTACATACTGATCCAATTTCTATTTATAAGTTAGTTTTTCCCATTCTAAAACTATACATAAATGGAATATACAGAATGTTCTTTGTTTCATGGTTTCTTTCATTTGGCACAATATTTGTATATTCCTGCATATTGTTGGATGTAACAGTAGTTTGTTCCTTTTTCTTGTGAGTAATTTTTATTGTATGCATATACCGCAGTTTGTTTATCCGTTTTCCTATTGATGGACATACAGGCTAATTTGGTTTATTATGAACAAATCTGATGGAACATTCTTGTACAATGCTTTTTGTGGACATACGTTTTCAATTCTCTTGGATTGAAGTTACAGGGTCAAAGGGTAGATGGGTAGTCAACTTTTTAAGCAATTGCCGAACAGTTTCCCAAAGTGGTAGTGTCAGTTCATGCTCCCATCCATACAGTATATGAGAATTCTGGTTGTTTCAAATCCTTTCCAAGATTTGACGTTGTTAGTCTTTTCCATTTTGTGCATACTTGTGGCTATGCAGTGGTATGCTTTTGGATACTTTCAACAGAGGTGAAATATAGCCAGTGAAACACGCTCTGCTGGTCATTAGTCTACCACAGATATTTCTTATCTCTTCTCCTTCTGGACATATGATAAGGTTACACTTCTCTATCTCTAAGTTTTGATGCTTCGATATTGTATGTGGCCATGTGACTTGCTTTAGCAATAAAATGTGGGTGGAAATGATGTGTGTCATTTTTGAGAAGAAAATTAAAAATCCCACATGATTTACCACATTTCTTTGCTTCTGCCAGTGTAGAAACACTGTTTAGACACACAGTTTAGAAACATACATTCATCAGCTTAGATATGAGTAAATACAATAAGCAAAATCCCCCTGCAAATCTCTGCCAAGCATGTAACAAGAGAAAGATACAACCTGCATTATTTAAGCTTTTGAAATTTTGGTGTCATTTATTACTGCAGCATAACCTAACCTAATATGAAATGTGGAAGTTGTTTCTAAATATTATTTTCCTCATTAGGGTACACTTTAGCTATTAATGAACTCCGTATAACATATAAGAGATGTCAGAGTGGTTAAAAAGGAAATAATTTATGTTTTGTGAGCACTACTCATGTGAAATACAATCTACCAAGTACTTTACTTAAGTTATTCCTTTGAAGACTTGATGTTGCTGCAATATAATTTTTTGTCATTGAAATGAGGAATGTGAGGGTTAGAGTGTTGATTAAGTTGTTCAAAGTCATAAAAATCAGTGAGCGTGGATGGCCTTTGTCTTTCACTTGTACTGTGTTCATTGCCCTGTGCTACTTGAAGTCTTGATATGTTGTCAATAACGGTACTGTTATGGTCTATACCATCACTTGTGTAGATGTGAGAATAAAGAATATAGAAAGTAATGCAGTACTTACAAGGTGATAAAAGTAAAATAGCTGTTGACAAGATGGACAAAACAGAACTTCAAAGAGCCTGAGGATACATTTTGTGAGCCAATGGATAGCAAGAAATATAGCTACAAATAAAATGTAATTTCAAAGTGAAAATAAGGACTCCATGTCTCAATTTGCTGTCAATGTTTGACTCTGAAAAGCTCAGAGACAGAATTTGCAGGAGTGCTGGATTATATAGGAAGCATTTACACTTACTTTTCAAAAGTCAGATGTGTCTATTACATTACTGAATGAGAATAATCTGCATTCATCTTTTCAATAATTCCATTTGCCCAAGTGACATGAACTTCCTTCACAGTTTTCATTAAGGTTATATTTCTAAGCGATATTTTTCATTTAAATATATATGAAAAAGGTGAAGAACAAAAATTAGAAGATTCTGCTTTAGGTACAACCCTTGAAAGAAAGGTGTGACTATTTACCTCTAGATATTTGGGGGACTTGTTTATATTTGGCATTTACTTTAAGCCTCAATAAATCTTTAGCTATCTAAATCATACAGAGTATATTTTCTGACCACAGTGAATATAAGCTAGAAATCAACAATAGAAAAAAAAAAAAACTAGACAATCTCTAAACATTTAAACAACAAACTTCCAAATAACCTGTGGGTCAGAAAAATCAGAAAATATTTTTGACTGAATGCTAATAAAAATACAATATGTCAGTTGGGAGGGGGTGCAGTTATAGCAGCACTTTGGGAGGAAATTATAGCTTTAATGCATATGTTAGAATATAAAGTTGACAATAAATAGCCTGAGCTCACATTTCCAGAAGGTATAAAAACAGTAAATTAAACTCAGATAAATAAGAAATTGTAGGAAATAATGAAAAACAAAGCAAATATATAACAGACAAAATTGAAAAAACTGAAAGTGTATTCTTTGAAAAGACTGAAAAATTGGTAACACTCTAGCAAGACTGATAATGAAAAAATAGAGGGAAAACACAAGTTACCCATTTGAGATATAAAAGAGGCAATAGCACTACTGATACAAACATTGAAAACACATTAAGAACATATTATGAAGTACAGTATCACTGGTCATTAGGAAAATACAAATCAAAATAATGATATACCACTTTACACCCACTAGAATGCCTACTAAAAAGAAAAAGAAAAATAAGTTCTGGTGAAGATGTGGAGAAATTGGAACCCTCATAAATTGCTAGTGGAAATATAAAATGGTGAAGCTGCTTTAAAAAACAGTTTGGTAGCTCCTCAAATTTTAAACATGGAGTTACACTGTGACCCACACTTAGATATATACATAAAAATTGAAAACATACATTCATGCAAAAACTTCTATGCAAGCGTTCATAGTAACGGTATTCATAACAGCCAAAAAGTGGAAACAACTCAAATGTCCATAAACTGATGAATGAATAAACAAACTGTGGTATATCCATTAGAATGCAATAGTACTGACCCATAAAAAAGAATAAAATACTGGTACATACTAAAACATAGATGAACCTTGAGAACATTACAGTAAGGGAAATAAGTCAAACACAAAAGATCACATAGTGTATGATTCCATTTATATGAAATGTCCAGAATCGGCAAATCTATAGAGACAGAAAATAGATTGAGTGGTTGACCGAGGCTAGGAGCAGAAAGTGAGGGATGGAGAGTGACTGCTGATTGGTACAGGGTCCCTTTAAGGGCTGTTAAAAATGTTCTAGAATTGATGGTTGTACAACCTTGTAAATATACTAAAAACCACTGATTTGTGCACTTTAAAACAATGAATTTTATGGTATGTGAATTATATCTTACCACAAAATATAATATTATGAACACTTTTATTCTAAAATGTTTGAAAACAAATGAAATAAATTCTTGAAAAACATAACTTGTTTGTTGTTGCTTATAAACCAACAACAATTACTAAATTAAACAAAGCACTATTTTTCAATTTACAACTTAAATAAGAATAGTTAGAAAATTTAAGTAGGCTATGTTTGTTAAAGAAATCAAATTCACAATTTATTTTTTTAAGTTATTTATTTTTATTTTAGCATATTATTGGTGTACAAATGTTTAGGTTACATATATTGCCTTTGTCCCACCCGAGTCAGAGCTTCAGTGTGTCCATCCCCCAGATGGTGCCCACCTCACCCATTAGGTGTGTATATGCCCATCCCTTCATCCCCCCTCTCACCTGCCTGACACCCAGTAACTGTTACTGTTATATGTACATATAAGTGTTGAATAGTTAATACCAATTTGATGGTAAGTACATATGGTGCTTGTTTTTCCATCGTTGTGATACTTCACTTAGTAGAATGGTCTCCAACTCTATCCAGGATAATACAAGAGGTGCTAGATCACTATTGTTTTTTGTGGCTGAGTGGTACTCCATGGTATACATATACCACATTTTATTAATCCACTCATGTATTGATGGGCACTTGGGTTGTGGAAACAAATTCACAATTTAAAACCTTCCCAGGCACACACTAGAACTTCAGCCCAGGTCACTTTACTGGTAAATTTCTCCAAATATTTAAGGAGGAGATAATCTGAATAATACTAATCTTGAACGAAATCCTTCAGAAAATAGAGAAAGAGGCGTACAATTCTCAATTTGTTTTATGAGAATAGGATAATCTGGATGCCAAAATCATACAATAACTTTGTGAGAAAGTTAAGTCCAAATTCTTTCAGAAACACAGATGCAAAAATCCCAAACAGGATAATGCAAGTGGCATTTACCCCAGGAATGCAAGATTGGTAAAACATTAGAAAATCAATCAGTATATTTTATTATTCTTACCAAATAAAGGAGAAAAATCATATGACTAACTTTATAGATGCAAAAAAAATAATTTTACAAAGTCCAGTACCTGTTTTATATAAATCACCCAGGAAACTAGGGATAGAGGAATCTTCTTTAACCTGATAAAGGGTATCTAAAACAATGACAACTTATAGCTAACATTCAGCATATTGGTTAAATACTGAACACTTTTTTCCTAAAATTGGAAATATGACAAGGATATCCACTACTAACACTTTTAATTAATATCATTGTTCATGATTAGTGCAATAAGGAAGAAAAATAAACAAAAAATATAGTCAGGAAAGTAAGGAAAACTACTATAGATATAATAATCATTTATGCAAAAATTTATAAAGTATTAGAAGAAATAATGGAGTTTAGCAAGTTCACTGGTAAATAATATAAACATTGTATGTTTTATAAACTAAGAACAATTAGAAAATTAAACAAAAGATCATTTTTCAGTTTAAAATAAAATACCATGTTCATTGAATGAAAGAATTTTGTTGTCAGTTCTGCTCATACTTACACAGATTCCATATGATCTTAATAAACATCACAGCATTTTTTTTTAGAATCAAGTTGATTCTAAAAATTATAAGGAAATGTGAAAGAATTAAAATATACAAAGAAATATTTTTAAAGTACTGTACGTTAGGATTACTTTAAGCCACAATGATTTAAACAGCACTATATTGGTGCAAGGGTAGATAAGTTAACCAATGGAACAAAATAGATTCTGACAAACAGATTTACACATATGCAGTAACCTGATTAAACAAAATTGTATTGACAGTGTAGAGATGAAAGAATAGTCTTTTCAATATGTGATGCTGAATTAGTTGGATACCCATATGGGAAAAAAACCTCGACCACTATATATACAAAAATTATTTTGAGATTTATTCTAGACCTAAATGTGAAAGGTAAAACAATACAGTTTCTAGAATAATATATGGAAGAATATTCTCTGAATCCTAGGATAGACAAAGATTTCCTAAACAATGTTTCAAAAGGCACTAACCAGAGAAGATTGATAAACTGGATTTTATTAAAAAAAAACCCAAAAAACAACACTTTGTTCACTAATAAGAAACACTAACAGAGTAACCGGAAAAGTTAGACTAGGAAAGGACATTTTCAAAACACGTATTTTAAAAAGGACTAATACACATATATGTAAATAGCTCTTTCAAATCTTTAAGACTGACAATTCAAAGACAAGAACAAGCATATAACACAAGAAGATATCCAAATGATAAAGAAACATATGAAAATGTACTTAACATAATTAGTCATCAGGGAAATGCAAATTAAACCACAATGCAATATACCTACTGGAATTGGTACAATTAAAAGGATTGATTAAACACATGTTGGTGATGATGAGGAACAATTGTAAACTTCATACGTTGCTGGTGGGAATGTAATTGGGCATAACCATGTTGGAAAGCTTGTTCATCTACTAAATCTAAACATGTGACCCAGCATGGCTACCCCTGGGTATATACCCAAGCAAAATGAATGCTTATTTCTATCAAAACATGAATACAGTGGTGGTATTCATAATAAAAAGCTGGAAACAGCCCAAACATCTACCAAAAGTAGAACACCTACATAAATTGTGGTACATTTATACACTGGAATTCACTGCAGTGAAGAACTACTACTATGTGCAACAACATAAATATCACACATATAACATTGAATGGAAAAATGTTGAAAGAACAGTGAATGATATATAATTCTCTTTATATCAAGTTTGAAAACAAGCAAACTAACTATAATATTCCAGGATGGAATAATGGAAACCCTCAGTGGGATTATCAGCTGGGTGGGAGCAGTGGGGAGTCTGCATTTCATATCATATTATGCATAATTATTTACCCTTGTTACCTCAAATTTTCATTAATAAATGATGCAGAAAGACTTTTTTATAGTTAATTTTCCTCGGCTTAATTTCTCCTGAGAGCTGAATTCAATAGCATGGATCAGTAAAGAGAAAGAATGCTGACATTCTAATAACTCATTATGGAGAATGTTCATGTCTTAAAAAGTGAAAGCTCAGACATTTGGTAAGTCCTAGTTCATGTGATTGACATGTTTTGGTGTCTGTGATTCAGACACCCTACCTGTCTATCTCTGCCTCCTATGAATTTATTAAAAGTATATAACTCAAAAATCAATCATACTATAATACTATTTAAAATTTCTGTGACATTATAGAACCTTGATTCCTCAGAATCTTTACCTCGAAAAACTGTGACTAAATTCCTATAATAACAATAGTTTTCTCTGAATACTATATAACTCTAGGAGATGAAATAACCTGGAAAATACACACACACACTGTAGATTTGAAAATTATACAACTTTTCATGGTTATGAGTATGAGGTTCTATAGGAGTGAATCTTTGAATACATGTTAATATTTTAAGCCTCTTCAGTCAGTTTAGCAAATATAGCTCAGAAATCAGTTAACATAGCTTATGAGAAAGCAATACTTGAACATCTCAGTCAGGTCACATGAATGTTTTTGTTCTCTTAATTTTAATTATCATGAATTCTACAAAATACAGTCAGTCCTTGCTTTGCACAGTAGTATGTTAATGAAAATGCCAACGTATCTGAACTCTGTCCTCAATTACAATGGTTCCATGGTTACTCAAATTGCTTGCAGAGCAAAGCAAGCATGAAGTTTCAATATGCCCTAGTTTAAGTTAACACAATATCATGCAAAGAAAGGACTGCCTACAAATTCTTTCTTTCTTTTTTCTTTTCTTTTCTTTCTTTTTTTTTTTGAGATAGGGTTTGCTCTGTTGCCTAGGTTAGAGTGCAATGGCGTCATCATAGCTCACTGCAACTCAAAGTCCTAGGTTCAAGTGATCCTCCTGCATCAGCCTCCTGAGTAGCTGGGACTACAGGCATGCACCACCACACTGGCTCATTTTTTTTTATTTTCTGTAGAGACAGGGTCTCACTATGTTGCCCAGGCTGTCTTGAACTCCTAGTCTCAAGAGATCCTCCCACCTCAAGCTTCCCAAAATACCGGGATTATAGGTGTGAGCCACTGTGCCTGGCCTCAATTTCTTAATACTGTCCTTTTATGCTCAAAAGATTTTACTTTTGATGAAGTCCAATTTATCTATTTTGTTTGTTTGTTTCTGTGCTTTAGGTGTCATATCTAAGAAATTACTGCCTAATACAAGGTCATGAAGATTTGTACTTCTGTTTTCTATTAAGATTTTTATAGTTTTAGTATTTACATTTCAGTTGTTAATTCATTTTGGGTTAATTTTGGTATACGGTGTGAGGTAGACGTCTACCTTTATTCTTTTGTATGTGTATATCCTATTGTATCAGTAGTATTTATTAGAAATATTGCTCTTTCTACATTGAATTGTCTTGACAATATTATGGAAAGTCAATTACCAATAAAGCTATGGGTTTATTTCTGGACCCTCATTTCTATTCTATTGACCTATATGTCTATGCTTATGCCAGTATCACATTATGTTAACTACTAAAGCTTTGTAGTAAGTTTTGAAATCAGGAAACGTTTGTCCTCTAACCTTGTTCTAGCTTATTAAGATTGTGTTAACTCTTTCAATGTCCTTATAATTCCATTATTATGTAAGGATTAACTTGTCAATTTCTGAAGAAAGAAAAAAAAAAATCCAGCTGGGATTTTTTTCTATCTTTTTATTGTGGAAAAAAACACATAACATAAAATTTACCATCTTAACCATTTTAAGTGCAAAGTTCATGGGTGTTAAAGATATTCACATTGTTATAAAACAGATTTCCAGAACCTTTCATCTTGCAAATCTAAAATTCTATACCCATTAAACAACAACTTGCCTTTTCCTCCTCCCTCCAGCCCCTGATAACCACCATTGTACTTTCTGTTCCTATGAATTTGACAACTTTAGATAGGTTAATAGTATTAATAGTATGGATTTGACTACTTAGATTTGGAATCGTACTGTATTTGTCTTTTGTGACTGGGTGAGCTCATGGGTAGGTCAAATAAAGACAGATTTGTAAGTCAGGACTTCCAAGGTACCACAGTTCTCTGAGAATTAGGCTTTGAAAGAGCCCCAACCCATTCTGGCTCTTCTGGTAGCTGCCTGACTGCTGTGCTGATGTTCTTTGCAATTGTGGGCAGATGATTTTCATGGCTACCATGGAGTTGGAGAGTGGGATGGCAATAGGGCAAGTAAGATGCAACAAAGGTTTTTCTTTTTATTGAGATTAAGCTATTTTTATTGAATAAATACTCTCTAGATTACTGTAAACCTTTGATTAATTTCCAGATTTTTGACAAAGTTAATTTTTGCCAGTTTCTCATTGCTTTCATGGAGGAGAGAATTTTTAGAGGTGTTATTCCACCATTTTTGCTGATTTCATCTAAGATGGATTTTATGCTATAAGTTTTCACCATTCACGAAAAACTAAAAGAGGAGCCTAGAGCTTTGTATGTGGCTAAATCCATCCAAATATTGGCCCTCGGGAATAGTCTTGTAATGGTAATGGCTGTTTTCAAAGAAATCATAAATCTTCCATTCCTCAGTACCAGCTCACAATGTGTTTGCAGTCTCTTCATCATTGTGCCTGGACTAGGATCCTTGCATCTTCTACCATTCCTGGACTCAGGTATGTCTACTTGGACTAGGTATGTGGGCATCCAGGATAGTCCAGTGGGGAGGTTGGTCTATTGGTGGAGTTCATCGAATTTTTAAAACAACTTTAATGGTTTCTTTCCAAATTTGGGTGCCAACAAGCAGGAATTCCTAGGAATAAGAAATGTACTATATTATATATTGTGGGTGTAAGATGAAGCCCTTCTTTGTCTTTCCTTATTCCTACGTTATATACAGCATGTTCAAGTCTGGTAGCTTATTTGAAATATTAATTTTGTAATTATAAAAACCAAAACTTTACATGCATTTATAAAGTTAACAATTTATTTCATTTCTAGTACTTTATCTAAGGCGTGTTGATTTTGACAGTGGGAGTCAAAAATGGAATTTATTATTTTATGATTTATCTAAACATACTATGTATATGGCATACAAAAATACAATTAGAGAGTATTGTTTTAATATAATGACTTCAGATATGGCAAAGATTTAGAATATGTAAAGTAATATTCTCAATGATTTGTTTTGAAAAATTGCCATAATATTTAATAAATTATACTGCAAATTATATTTTAACAGCAAAATCTGAACTTCCAAAAGCTTTTCATGTTTTTTTGCAACGATTTTAATTTTTTTACAGACTCAGTAAACTGAAATCATCCAATTTACTCTTGATTAATTACAGCATTCTGGATATTGAAAATTTGAAAAATTTTCCAGAGTCCTTGAAAAGAAACTGGTATCTCTTATTTCTAGTGTGCTTTAACTTCTGCTGATGCTTGGTTGATACATTTGTGAATTTCTCTTTAAGAGTGACTTTTTTCTAACAGGTTTTTTTAAGGGCTGAATTCATTTTCCAGTATCACATCTGGTACATTACTGGAAAGCTTGAACACAGGGTAACTTTCACAAATGCTATCAGAATATTTCCCAGTCCTGAACATTATATATAACTTCTACTATTATAGGCTTCCAAGATTTCTTTAGTCACTTTGAGGTTAACTCAGGACAAGAATCAAGAAAAATAGAGGTTGCAAGATTGTATTGGCCTAGAAAGTGAAAATCTGAGGATAAACATGAAGTTTCTGTCATTGAATGCAATGAAAATACACGGTGTTCACTTAAGCTGCTTTTCCAGACTTTCTCATCTGAACCACAAACTTTTCTGGCCTTCAGGTTTATGATTTAGTACTTTCAGTCAAAACTCAGTATATTTATTTTGAAAGGAGAAAATGTGCTTCAGGTGTTGGGGGGGAAAAAGCAATTAAAAAAGAGCAAGCTCCACTACCATTTCAAGTTCTTTTCTGTTCCTTATTCCAAATTGTTGCCAACCTGTTGACTAACAAATATGGCCATTTTATAAAGCACCTTCATCCATGGGAACTGTGTTATATTGGGTGAATAAGAACAAACTTTGGTCTCTGGATATCAACTTAAATGACCTTCTAATGGATCCCTTCCTCACTGAGGAGCTTAAGTCTTTCATAATATAAACTTCTTCAAAATTTTAACAGAAATTCACAGCATGTCTATAAAAGTTTTTTTTTTTTTTGACATTCATGTCATTTCAATTAGAACCTTATCTTCTAAAAGTGTGTTAGTAAACTAACTCTCTGGGAAAAACAAACAAACAAACAAACATGATTTATCCATTTCCATGTTCTAAATACTTTTTTTATTTTTTTTTATTTTTTTTTTATTTTTTTTTTGTTGAGACAGAGTCTCACTCTGTTGCCCAGGCTAGAGTGAGTGCCGTGGCGTCAGCTTAGCTCACAGCAACCTCAAACTCCTGGGCTCAAGCGATCCTACTGCCTCAGCCTCCCGAGTAGCTGGGACTACAGGCATGCGCCACTATGCCCGGCTAATTTTTTCTGTATAGATTTTTAGGTGTCCATATAATGTCTTTCTATTTTTTTAGTAGAGACGGGGTCTCGCTCAGGCTGGTCTCGAACTCCTGACCTTGAGCAATCCACTCGCCTCGGCCTCCCAGAGTGCTAGGATTACAGGCGTGAGCCACCGCGCCCGGCCTAAATACTTTTTTTTTTATAGGCAATTTCAAGCTACCGGTGCAGTCTGGAAGAAGCACACAAAGTATACTATGGGTTATCTGAAGCCAGTATAAGAGGGCCACAGAACACTTTTTTATGTGTTCTTACTATCTTGGTTCAGAGCCCAATATTACTACAGTATTTTCTGTGGATCTCTGAGGAAACTTGGAACTGACCTGATTTCACCAAGCTGAAGCTAGATTGGACTCTGTTTTTATGCATACTTCTGTGGAGGCCTGTGAACCTTTTGAGCGTACGCTGATCTCCAGAAAGCAGTCAGTCAGCCACAACTGACTGGTTGGCATGAGGAAAGGGAACCATGTGTGTCCATGTACACATCTTTTGGGTAAATACATTTTTATTTATTCTCATCTAATAAATCCTCCTTAATACCAGCCAGTGAAATTTTAATCAACAAAGATAAAAATGTATACATCTTCACATGAGTGGTCAATCCTCTGTGGATGAGGTGAACTAGAGTTACCAGATAATGGGGATAAATTCTCAGCTGTAGCCTATATGCTGTGGGGTTTGTTCATCAGCAGTTTCTTGAATGTTTTTAGATTCTCATCTACATTTGGAAACCTGTTTCCAAATTGCTCACAGATTGTAAAAGCACTAATTGGTAATGCTCCTTTTTTGGTTCATTGATTCCCACATTCTCTGGCAATTGTTGGTATCAGTTAAAACATGAACCTAGTAAAGGTACTGTTTTTAACAAATGTAATTTAAGCGGTGTTTTGTTAATTTGGGAGCCTATTTTAAGCTGTGTTTACAACATCAGTGACTCCTGGCATCAAATTAGCTTACATTAAATTTTACAGCAATTACTGAATTTAAATTTTAGAGTACAAAGCATATGATGAGATGGCCAGGTGAAAATAAGGCTTGTTGAGGCATAACTAAAGAAAACATGTTTCAAATTTACTACTTCTTCTTTGTTATAAATATGCCATATACATGCATAACTGGGTTTATACCTGGAATGTGAAATAGAATAGTATCCAGGAGTCAGCAAGCACACTGGATATAAAATCAAGAGTTATCTTTCACTTTTGAATGTTTTCAGGGATATAAATCAGTTTTCTGCAAATAAATGGGTGTAGCTGTGTGTGTGTGTGTGTGTGTGTGTGTGTGTGTGTTTGTGTTGGCTCGAAGAGGATTACAGGTAGAAATGAGATAAACCAAAAAGTCAGAATAGGCCTAATGATCTTCATTTTGAAATTCTTCTTTAGTATCTTTAGATACTCCTACAATACTGGTGAGATATTTGTGAAATAATTGTCTCTTCTGAATTCACATTAGATATGTGAATTTTAGAGAACCTGGGAGATTTCCAAAACTGGAGAATATTAGTAAGTGAGGAAATAGCACCTGTAATACAGTAATGTAAATGCTGAAAGGAGAAAGATAAGGGAAATTTTAATAATTTCTCAAAAGTAATCCATATAGACAATTAACTAAAAGGGCTAAATTTTCAAAGAAAGAAGAAACACAAACAGTGGAAATTCTATTTGTGAAAGTTACAGTGTAGAATAGTTTAAGGAATGTTTTAGGTAATTATTTATTCTTTCTCGAGTTTCCTATTTTTTCCTCAAATAATGCAGATCTGTCTAGCATTTAATTTTTGTTTCAGCATTGTTACAATGGAAAATAAATGTGTAATTTTATGCGATTGGCCATTTCTCATTTTATGCCAGATGTTCTGACTTGAAAAAATCATATATACTTGACATATTCCTTCCTCAATTGTATATATGATAGGCTGATTACTAGATATATGTATTCCCTCTTTCTCCTTTTTCCCTTCAGGTTCCAATGATTTTTTTTTTTTTCATTCTTGATCATTCTCTGGTTTGAAAAATGCATAAGTAAATTTATTTGTGGAGCTATTGTCTTTCTTTATCTTTCCATTCTCTTTCCATTTCTTTTGTGTTTTTTTTCCCTTCTTTTTTTCTTTTTTTTAAGCTAGAAATCTATCCCTTTAGTTTGGCAACAACTCCAGGAATATCAACGTAATAAAATCAAGGTAATCAAGCCTTATGAAAAGTCCTGTATCATACAGGTAAGGTGGGGAGAAAACACTGGGAAGCAGATTAACTTAGTGCCATTAATTAACCTGCTTTTTGTGCCCCCAAAATCTCCTGTCACTATTTTGACTGATAGATACAACATGACCAGCAAAAACCAAGGCAGAAATGTTCTGACTGGAGGAATCTAGGTTGCTTCAAAGGTTATTCCTAAAAGGCAATGATCTTCAACTTTAATGTATGCACATTAAAATCACCTGGCATACTTCTAAAACTCTAATTTCCAGACTTCAGGTTTCTGCTTTGGAATGTAGAGAGTTGGAAAGGGGGTCACACATTCCCTTACAACAAAAACAAATGAACAAACTGCAAGTTCATGGCTTTTCTTGAGTCCATCAAAAAACTGAGTTTGTAGGGAAGCCAACTAGCCTAAAATATAAAAAGAGACAAGTATTTGCAGGGTTAGACAGGATCTGAGCGTTTGCTTACTTGGGGCAGATGTTAAATATGAAACGTCTGATTTTGAGTAAAAAATGTAGTTTATTATATCTAGTTTATTATAACAAGAAGCAGTACAATTAATCAAAGTATGCGCCTAAACTATAGACACAGTTTTGCCATCTTAACGGTAGCTCATTTATGCCAGCAATGAAGAAACCTTGGGAGAGAGTGGCGGTGAAATCACGAAAAGCATTTTTCACAGCTTGTCAAGAATTGAATATTTTTCCTTGCAAGAAGTGGTCCAAAGCCTGGAAGCAAGAAGTGGTCCAAAGCCTGGAAGAAGTGGTAGTCAGTTGGTGCAGGATCTGGTGAATACAGTGGATGACAGGGAGTTTCCAAGTCCAGCTTCTGTAGTTTGAGCAGCATTGTCTGTGTGACATGTGGTCCAGATTGTCTTGCAAGAAGATTGGCCTGTCTCTATTGACCAATCTCGGCTGCTTAATTGCAAGCATCCTCATCATTTCATCCAATTGCTGGCAGTAGATATCTACTGTAATCTATTGACCAGGTTTCATGAAGCTGTAGTGGATAATACCAGTGCTTGACCATCAAACAGACACCACTTGCTTTTTTTTGATGAATATTCAGTTTTGGACTGTATTTCAATGCTTCGTCTTTATCCAATCATTGTGCTGAACACTTGTGATTGTCAAAAGAATCCATTTTTCATCACACATAACAATGTGGTGTAGAAATGGTTAGTCTATATGTCCTGACAGCAAAGAAAGGCAAGCTTTGAGACATTTCTCTCTGACAGTCATTTAATTCATGCAGAACCCATCTATCCAGCTTTTTTACCTTGCCCATTTGTTTCAAATGATCCCGTCTTGTTGGAATAGTAACATCAAACCTTGGTGCTAATTCACGCTTAGTAGAGATGGATTCGTTTCCACTACAGCTTTCAGTTCATCATTATCCACCTTGGTCTCATGTCACCTATGTGGCTCATTTTCAAGATTAAAATCACCAGAACGGAACTTCTCAAACCACTGACATACTGTGCATTCATTAGTCACATCTTTCCCAAATACTTTGTTGATATTTCTAGCTGTCTGTGCTGCATTGGTTCCATGACAGAACTCATATGCAAAAATAACACAAATTTTTTACTTATCCATGGCTTCACATGAATTGTTCTATAAAGAAAATTTGAAAATAATCACAAACTAAAATTTGAGTTTGAAAGACTGAGGATCTACCTTCACAATAAAAATAAAACCATAAGTCAAGTGAAATATCAGAGACACCAATGGTCAAACTTAGCACTTGAGGAAATTTGACATTTCATACTTAATAACGTAAAGTAAGAAGAAACCAGTAAGAAGAATTTAGCTAGAACAAATAAGAAATTGGTGGAGGATGAGTGTGCATTGGCAAGATATTGTGGATTCCCCCAGGACCACAGTATAGGGGTGATCTTATTCCCTTGTATATTTTCCAGGGATCTCATCAGGTCCAAAAGAAGATTGGCAAGAATTCTGATAAAGCATCTCTGACAGTGTAAGCCTGGGGGAGGGGAACAACAGACTCTTCGTTATCTTCTCCCCTACATCCCTTATAGAACAAGAGTCTAATGAACTCTAAAGCATTGGTGAAAACCTACTGAAGATGAGGGAGGAGAACAGAAAAACACACACTGTCACTGGTAGGGAGGCAGGAATATATGCATAGCCTCAAACTACAGCTGGAAGTAAACAGAAGCACTGAGAAGTCCGCACCCCTGAGACCCTGAGACATAGTGCCTTTTAAGGCTGAGTGTCAATCATAACAAAAATAGAACAGCCACTACCTGCCCCCCACAACCAAATCACATTAGATTGAGGAGGAGGAGGAAGAGGAAGGGTTGGTTTTGCTCTCTCAGGGGTAACAGTGGTAGAAGAAAATCTGAGTGTAAGTGGACCCACACAGTCCGAACTTGTGTTGTTCAAGAATCAACTGTAGGCCAGGCATGGTGGCTCATGGCTATAATCCTAGCACTCTGGGTGGCCAAGGCAGGAGGATCACTTGAGGCAAAGAGTTCAAGACCAACTTGAGTCAGAATGAGACCGCGTCTCTACAAAAAATAGAATAGCCATGTGAGCAACTTAATGTTGATCAGTTACTGCCGATTTTATGGCAAGTACACAGTAGTAATATTCTTTGGGGGTTGGGGGTGAGTAAACTTACAACTAATGGACACGGTGAGCATTGTAGAGGGGAAAGGGCATGCCTCAAGTCACGGTTTGGGTGTGGCAAACTCATAACATGTAACCAAAATGTTTGTACCCCCATAATATCCTGAAATAAAAAAATAATGCAATAAAATAAAATAAAATAATTACAATGGTAAATTTTTATGTTACTACAATAAAAAATTGTTAAAGAAAAAAAATAGAATAGCTAAATGCAGTGGCATGTGCCTGTAGTCCCAGCTACTCTGGAGGCTGAGGCAGCAGGAGATCACTTGAGCCGAGGAGTTTGACATTGCAGTAAGCTATGATCACATCACTGCCACTCTAGCTGGGGTGACAGAGCGAGATTCTGCCTCAAAAAAAAAAAAAAAAAAGTCAAAGAAGGACAAAGAGTCAACTGTACTGTCTTAGGCAGCTGGCCATTTTAAACAAAAAATTATGATACATACCAAAGGCAAGAAGAAAAAAACACACTGCCAAGAAACAAAATAGTGAACATAATCGTTGTTGTTCATAGGTGTGCCACATACATTGAAATTATCTGACAGAGAATCTAAAATAATAATGTATCATGTATTAAAGGCTCTAATGAAAAAGTTGGATGGCATACAAGATTAGATGTAAACTTCTAGCAGAGTGATAAAAAGTGTAGAAATGAAATAAAATGGAAATGCTGGATGTGAGACACTCAATAACAGAGTTAAAGAATGCCTTCGACTTGTCAGTAGACTCAACACAGATGAGGAAAGACTCTGTTAACTTGTAGATAAGCCAATAGAAATTATCCTAACTGAAGCACAGAAAGAAATATTAGTGGTTGCAAGGACTGAGGATTGGAGTAGGAGTTAACCAGAAAAGGTTGGCAGGAGGAAGTTTTGTAGATGATAGAACCATTTTGTATCATGACTCTGGAAGTGGAAACATGATTCTAAACATTTATGAAGACTCATAGCACAGTGTGTCAAAAATAGTGATTTTTTTTCTTTTTCTTTAAATTAAGGAAAATTAAAAAGAAAAAATATTCCTGATTCCCAGAATTATTAAATCAGCATCTCTGGTAATGGAATCCTGGCATCAACTAATTGATTATGATATACAGGTAACAGAGAACATCTGTTAGAATTGCCATTTACATTACACTGGTGAATTTATTGTAGTCTAAGTATTAGTTCCAAAACTTTATTGCCCTTTGGAAACACCTGATATATTTTAAAAGTACTGACATCTGCCTCCCTCCCTCCCACAAATTTGATTTAATTTGTAAAACATGATATAACTGTTAGGGATTTTAAAATGTCTCCTGTGATTCTAATCCAGTCTAACCATTCAAGATCAGTGGTTCTCAAACTTTAGTCTGCATCAGAAATATCTGAAGGGTTTGTTACAACACAGATTACTGAGCCCTACTTCCAGAGATTATAATTCTATAGATTGGAACTGAGCTTTTAGGACTGGAGTTTGAAAATTTTCATTTCTAACAAGTTCCCAGATAATGCCAAAACTGTTAGTTCTTCAAAAATTCCTGATCTTAGAATAGTTCTCAATTGTTACTGTATATAAAATCACTGGGGTCAACCTAAACATTTGTACCCCTGTAATATGCTGAAATAAGAAAATAAAAAAAATATATTGATCAGATGATCTGCAGTGAGGCCTGAGATTGTGCATTGCTAACAAGCTCCCAGGTGATGCTACTGGACTCAAGATTTCACTTTGAGTAGCAAGAGTCTTTAGAGTCTTGCATGGCTTGTGGAATGGCAGCGACAGCTGTGGCTTTTGGTGATTTCTATGTACATTTAAAATATGAGAAATTCTGCTCTAGAGGTTGGTGAGTGTTAAGCATTGCATTCTCTGCAACCTGACTTTCCATTAGTCAGTGCACTAAGATTTGATTTATCTCGCAGAGGATGGACTTGGTTACCTAGGTACATGACAGTTTATTTGTTCACAAAGAAAAATGCAAGGGTACAGAGGCAGATCAGTACATCAGGGCCAGCAAATTCCTTTGTAGTATTAAAAATTGCAGGGACCCAACCTATTGTAAGGTGGCTTAATGAGTGGGAACACAATAGAAGTGTTCAAGTGATTTTACAAAGTGCTTCTCAGATAAAGTAGGCTGAGCCATTCTCATCCACTGAAAGATAGCCTTGCCAAAAAGAAAAAAAAATCATAATGTATGAATCTCCCTAGTGAAGACACTGCTTTCTAGGAGAGTGTCTGACAGATCTTCCAAGATCTCTCTCCCTAACTGTGGTAGGCAGGATTTTGGTCCCCCATGATCTTCACATCCTGATGTTATGGCTGTGAATATGCTATGTTACATAGCAAAAGTGAAATAGGTTTGCAGATGAAATTAGGGCTGTTAGTCAGCTGACCTTGGGATGAGGACATTATCCTAGATTATCTGGATGGACCCAACATTATCATATGGTCCCTTAAAAGTGAAAAATGTGGGCAGAAGAATAGGTCATACAGGTATGACATGAGAAGGACTCAGTCTGCTCTTGCTGGATATGAAGATGGAGGAAGGGGCCATGAGCAAAGGGATGTGGTCAGCCTCTAGAAATTGCGAAGTGTCCTTAGCTGACAGCCAGTAAGAAAATGCAAAGTGCAGTCCTATAACCACAAGGAAGTGAATTCTGCCAACAACCTGAATGAGAAAGGAATGGATTTGCTCCTAGAACATTTAGAAAGGACCAAAGCCTGCCAAAACCTTGAATTTGGCCTGGTGAAACCTGCCCTGGGTATCTGACCTCCTTAACTGTAGGATAATAAATTTGTGTTGTTTTAAGCTACAAAGCTTTGGTTACTTTATTATGGCGGCAACAGAAAACTAATATACTTCCCTTTTCCACTTCTCTATTGCTGACCATACTTCTGTGTGAAACAACCTTGCTGTGAATGTTAATAACTTCAACAAGGCTATCGTAAAACTCTTCCAGTCTGAAAGATATTCCTTCTCCTTAGGATAGCTGCAAATTTGTGCTCCATTCCATTATAGGTTGATTCTAAAGTGTAATTCTCAGCTAGCAATCTTTCCTCTTTCATTTTCAAATTCCCAGTATGGTGATGAGTTTTTGTATAAAGGTAACAAAAATTTTGATGATTTTAAATTATACATATGTGTACAGTAGTCCATAGGAATCTGTGGAAGATTGGTTTCAGGAACCCCCTGTGGCTACAAAAATCCATGGGTGCTCAAGTTCCTTATATAAAATGGTATGGTATTTGCATATAACCTATGTACATTCTCCCACATACTTTAAATCATCTCTGTATTACTTCAAATATCAAATACAATGTAGATACTGTATACATGGTTGTTATAATGTATTTTTTAGGAAATAATGAAAAGGAAAAAAGTCTGTACATGCACAGTACAGATGTAACTATCATTTTTTTCAAACTTTTTTGATCTGTGGTTGGTTGAATGGAACCCACAGACACAGACTGTACACACACACACACACACACACACACGCTCACCTAAAAGGTGAACTTTTTCAGGTTAAAAGAAACAAAAATTTACATTTTTTTAAAAAGTTAATGGGAAATATAATATGAAAGTATATACAGAAATAAGAAACAACTTGTTTCCTTAATAAAAAACCCTTATATAGATTTTCTTCATGTATGATATTCTCTCAGAGGCATTCTATTTTCCCTACCATAACATTTAAAAAGATTATTCTCTGCTTTATTGTTTGTTTCTTCACTGTACCCAAACTCAGGTGGGTAGAAAACTTGTCTATTTTGATGACTGTTGCATCATCCCTAGGACACTTAGCATATAGTAGTTGCTTGATGGATATTAGTTGAATGAATGAATAAAAGATAGGCAATGAGCTAAAAAGCCATAATTTAGCCCAGTTGCTCAACCAGGACACATGAAGAATAGAATGGTCCAGCAATGGCCACAGGGAACTAGTCATAATCTTTCTCTGAAACATTAGATGTTGTAATGGTTAATTTTATGTGTCACCTTGACTGGGCCATGGGATGCCCAGATACTTGGTTGAACATTATTCTGGATTTGTCTATGAGGATGTTTCTGAATGAGATTACTATTTTAGTGAGTTAACTGAGTGAAGCAGATCACCTCCCCCCCAAGCGGGTGGACCTCATCCAATCCATTAAGGTCTAAACAGAATAAAATGACTGATTACGAGAGAACTCTCTCTCCTTGCCTGACTGTCTTTGAGGCAGAACATTGGTCTCTTTCTGCCTTTGGATTTAGACTCAGTCTGGAACTGACACTATCTGCTCCGTTGGTTCTCAGGTCTTCAGACTTAGAAACAAACTATACCATGGATTCTCCAGGGTTTCCAGTTTGCTAACTGTGGATCTTGGGACTTCTGAGCCTGTATAGCTATGTAAGCCAATTCCTTATAATAATTATCTTTATATTATTTTTTACATATACACATACTATACATATATATCTTTATATCTGTACCTATCCATCTCTCCTATTAGTTCTGTTTCTCTGGAGAATCCAAACAGATTCCCATAACTTCTTGCTTTATCTTTCCATCATGTGGTAATAAAACTAAACTTCTATCTCTTTTGAAACAGTCTGATATCTTCCTCTCTGTCTTTCTGTCTCTCTCTATACTCACACACGCATACTTCAACCTTCTCAACAGATGATTCTGACTGAGTGGTTGGCTTCTATTTAGCATGATGTGTCCCTCTTGGGTATACCTGTGATAGGACATTACGTGTTATAGGCCAATTATTTGTTGCCAGGAAGGTGACATCATCTATTATAGAGCATGTCAGTGATTTACTTCAAAGGCTGGTATAGGTTTGGGTAGCTAAGCACCACGGACTCCTCTTTAGCACAAAAACCCCAGATGACAATAATATTATTATTAAATAGTTGGAGATAAAGCCAAGTTTCTAGCAGAATAAAGCCCAAAACAAATGAAAGAGTGCTTAGTCTTAGCATTTAAAAATTAATTTTTAATTTATCATGACATAGGTAAGGAAAGAAAAATGACCTGAAAATCTTTCTGTATTTGCAAATTCTAATGCTTCTTTACTTTGTAAATGAAAAAGACAGAAAGAGGGCTATGTTTAGTATAGAAATCAACATTCTTTGACCAGCTCAGAGCTTCTATAATTAGCCACTTCCAAAGTAAGCAGAGCTTTCCTTTTCCTTCTTTTGACAGAGAAATTAGTGTGGGTTTTCCAATGTTTTGGGGTCATAGGGACATGGTTTGAGGGAAATGTCTAATCTACAGGCTAAGTTCTTCAGAACTGTGTTAGGGCTTTTAAAGGCAGTAGCAGGTGTTTTAGTCCATTTTGTGCTGCCATAAAAAAATATGGCACCAGATAATTTATAAAGTATAGAAATTTATTTTTTCAAAGTTCTGGAACCTGGAAAGTCCAAGATAAGGCATTTGGTGTCTGGTGATGGCCTTCTTGCTGCATCCTCCAGAAGGGAGGGATGCTGTATTCTCCCATGGCAGAAGGTGGAAGGCAGAAGGGCAAGTTATGCAAATGCCATGGGATGCCTCTTTTTTAATTTATTTTTTATTTCAGGAAATTATGAGGGTACAAACATTTTGGTTACATGTTATGACTTTGCCACATCCCAACCATGATTTGAGACATGCCCTTCCCTCCTTATAATGCTCAGCGCATCCATTAGTTGTGAGTTTACCCACCCCCAACCCCGCTACCCCCAAAGAATATTACTACCGTGTGAGCACCTTAGTGTTGATCAGTCAGTGCCAGTTTGATGGCCAGTATATGTGTTGCCTATTCTTCCGATGTTGTGATACCTCACTTCAGATGATGAGCTCAAGCTCTATCCAGGAAAATATAAGAGGTGCTAGCTAGATCACCATCGTTTCTTATAATTGAGTAGTATTCCATTGTATACATGTACTATATCTTATTAATCCACTCATGGATTGATGGGCACTTGGGTTGTTTCCACACCCTTGCTATAGGGAATTGTGCTGCCATAAACATTCGCATGCAGATGTCTTTATTATAGAATGACTTTTGTTCCTTTGGGTAGATGCCTAATAGTAGTATTGCTGGATCAAATGGTAGTTCTACTTGTAGCTCTTTGAGGCATCTTCAAATTCCTTTATTAAGTCCTTGATCCCATTCACTAGGGAAGAGCCCTCATAGCCTAATCACCTGTTAAAGGCCCCATCTCCTAATACCATCACATTGGCCATTAATTTTCAACACCTGAATTTTGGAGAGGGCACATTCAAACCATAGCATAGGAAAATAGCTAAGCCACAGGGTGCACTTCTCTAGTAGAATTGTGTTAGGTCTTTTAAGGGCTTTAGCAAGTATTAAATTTAGGGATATAAATAGTAACTTTGATGACTGATCTGTAGAATTTATTTCTTTATGTGTATTTAAAGCATGTCAGAATCAATTTACATTTTATTTTATTCTATTCTTCTATAAAAATAAACACAACCATGAATGTAATGCTTGATTAGCATATAATAAACATGTAAACTTCAAGGTATTTCTCTTTGAACAGCCTACATAGAGCTTTTTCAGGGACAAAATAAAAATGTATTATGGATCTCATTAAGTTTCATTAAATCATATTGTGAAAACAAACTTATAGCCTTCCCAGGTTACACATTGGTCACAAATATTGATAATAATTCTCATAGTATAATTGCCTGGAGGTGTTTTTCACAAATCCCAATTTTCCCGCCCAGCCCCACTATTCTCATTTAATTGGTCCGGGTGAAGCCCAGGCATTGTTATTTTATTTTTTTTTTAAACGCTCCCAACTCAGGTGCCTGTAATGTACAGTCATATTTAAGAATGTCCAAGTGTTAAAATTTAATGAATACACAAGTCATCTAAGATTTTCGTTGTGTAGGTTCTGATGTAGTAGGTTGGGGATGGGGTGTGAGATTCTGAGTGTCTAACTTGCTCCTTGTTGACCCCAGTGAATAGAAATGAAGTCATTGCTCTCAGGGAGCTTATACTCCAGTGAATGGAGACAGACAAACAAACAAATGAAAACATATATATAGATCAGACAGTGGTGTTAGAAGGAAAAAGAAAACAAAATAAGGGAACTAAAAGAAATTGTCTGAGGTGATTATTTTAGATAGGGATTATAAACAGGGAAAGAAAGAAAAAAAGAGGAAATAAATTTCTATCTTTTTTTGGTGTATAACCAGGAATTTGATCTATAAACACAGCATCTTTATATCTTTCTTCTCTTTTAATCTCACAGGTCCTCAAAACAGTCTGGCTTCTATGATAATACCCTAATTAGCCCTCCAACTACCTTCATTTTGTCCAAGGCCTACTGCTCACTAAGATGGCACAGAACAGAAATAATTGCTTATTTTCAAGATTTCAGTGTTTTTTCATAACCATATCATAACATTTCATATATAATATATATTTTGCATGTATTATTTTATATACTTATATTTATAAATATATTTTACATATAAATATATAATAAATATATATTCTATGTAATAAATAATAAAATATATTTAATATAATAAATATACATAATATATAGTAATATATAAAATATCTAATATAAATACAATGTAATTTTATATTTTATAATGTACTATATATCAATAATATACATTACACATTAATATAAATATATATTTTATAACAAATGTATGTTAATATAAATAAATAATACATTTTATATTAGTATAATATTATTTTATATATAATAAACTTATATTTAATATATGAAATGTATACATATAATATAAACATATTTTATGCAAAACATTTATAAATATAAAACATTTATGTGTTTTTGATGTACATAGTAAATGCAGCCAGACATATTACTCATGTAGTTGCCCTTGTGAAGGGGGACAAAAATTGTTTTAATGTGAAAGTGTTCTTCAAATGATAGATAAAAACCTCATTAAAAGTTAGAAGACGTTTAGATGTGTTTTAATATGTATAAGATACCTCTGATCTCCCAGATTCAGAAGCAATTTAGACTTGAAAGTGCTCTCCTAGCTCTATGAAGTGGCAAAGACACGTCCCTAGCATGCCAAGGGGCCACTGTGGTAGAGCATATCTGTAGCAGTGATGAGGCTTCTGAATACTTTCACCGGGAAAAGGCAATCTGTGGGAACACAAGAAGGAAATTAGATAAGATCAGCCGTACTGATCTATCACATTAGTTTCTCTCTTTGTAAGTCTAGAAGGTTTCTTTTGTTACAAAGAATTAGTAACAACTGAGTGTATTATGGTTCTCCAAAGAAACAGAATCAATAGGGTGTGTGTGTATATACATATGTATAAAGAGATTTATTGTACAGAATTGGCTTATGTGATTATGGAGGCCAACAAGTCTGATCTGCAGTCAGTAAGGTGGAACCCACGAGGACTGATGGTGTAGTTCCAGTTCAAATTCTGACAGGCTTGAGACCCAGAAAGAGCCAATGGTTCAGTTTGAGTCTGAATGCAGGAAAGAACGAATTTTCCAACTCAAGGCAGTCAGCCAGGAGAAGTTTCCTCTTATTAGAGGGAAGGTCAGCATTTTCGTACTGTTTAGGACCTCAGCTGACCGAATAATGACCTTTCACATTAGGGAGGGCAATCTGCTTTACTCAGTCTACTGATTCAAATGTTAATCTCATCCAGAAACTCCCTTACAGACACACCGAGAATAATGCTTGACCAAAATATCTGGGAATCAGTCAAGTTGACACATAAAATTAACCATCACAATGAATATTGATATAAGTGAAAATTTAAGACCTCAAAATATTTCTTTACTGTCCAATTCTTTAGGTAAAGTGGAACCATGGGAATTATGGGTTTACAGATAGTTCTTGGTACTTAGAAATCATGTGTTGTCAAATGTGTGGCTGCTTGAGTCAGGACAAAGCATATAAAAGCATTCCACCCAACAATAATGAGCTACTACTCCATAAGGACAAGATGAAGTTTCAGGGCTCTATTCCACATCATAACATTGCTGATAGGCTAGCATTAAAGAAATGGAATTTTCAGTCAAGGAAGATTCTCTTTCTCTATTTCTTATGTTATGGCAAAATTCTTTGTTTTTTACTCAACAGTAAAAACTCTGTGAGGCCTGTAGAATCTGAGCACATAACCAGCTGAATAGGAGCCGGCAGCTAACCACACTCTTCTAATACCTTTCTCAGTAATGGAATTGCTGATGTTTCCCTGGAGCAAATTTTGCAGATGCAAGATTGTTTCAATGGTGTGATTGACAGTATCTGAGTAATAATAACCAGAAGAGAATACTACTTCACAATGCAATGCAACCAGCCTCCATATGGTTCTAAGTTTCCCAAGGCCTGGTACAAGCAAGAGGAAAACAGGTGTAGCTCCAATTTAATACATAACAGCTTGTGGACTAAGAATTCTCTTATTTTTCATTGCAAATGCATAGAATGTTTCATGGTGGGTGTCTTTAATTTAACAGCTCAAAAACTGTAGTCTCAATGTCAGAAGCCGTAATAGAAATATCTTGGGTAAATGGATATTTCTCTATATACTACAAAGAATTCTAAGAATGGTGATGGAAAATACAGTGAATTCTGTGTGTATGTATGTATTTGCCTGCACTTCCTTGTTTATAATGTAATTCTTGACTTTAGGGTCAGTACTGCTTTGTGAAAATGCCAGCAGGAATAGGTGCTTACCCGAGGACTCCGAAATCATCACGAAAACAACGTAATCAGACAGCAGCTGTAGTAGGCTATTGGTGGCAGGGTAGACAAAATAACTGCAATGCAATTGACCTCACATATATTCTTCAACTGATATGCCAAATCTATGGGCTTCAGGTAAACAGTATACAAAGCACAAGACTTGTGTTTATGTCAGGGATGATGGCGCTCAGGCTGAGGCCTCGGGAAGGGAATTCCCTTCAAATGATAGCTGTAGCTTCAAGCCAAAAATCTTCCCAGGTCTCCAGCATGGAAAAGATTGCCGTCATCCAAGTTTTTTCTGTCCCACTTGCATACATACATGCCAGTGATGTCAATACTATCCAAGAATGAATCCAGCTTTTCTCAGATATGCAGCTTATATAATTTGGGATGTCTTGTTTGTAACAAATAACATAAAAACATGCAACTTTTGAAAATTTAAAAAAAAAATGTACTCAGTGAACACATACTTAGACCTTCCCACAGCTTCAGAAGAGCCTGTAAAATTGAGGGGTTCAGAAATACTAGCTTCATTAGCTTCATGGTGATTTTATTTCTGGTACCTTGATAAATGACTTACTGCCTTATAGAATTGTAAGCTAGGTAAACTACCTATGTAAAAATTAACCTTTATTCTAATAAGGCGTTAACATAATAAGACTAATTTTTAAATTATTTAAAATAAAAAAGACATTAGTTCATAGTTGACTATGGTTCTTGGTGAAAGGTAGAAATACGTTGAATTTTAATATAAGTTGAACTGTGGTGACTTTGAAATAATAACAAATTTGAGCAACATTCGTATAGCTATGTGTCTGCAGTAATAACAAGTAAAATTTACACAGTGCTACTATATGCAGAGTGCTGGTCAAAGTTCTCTACGTGTAGGTTAATTCATTTTAACTCCCCAAACCTATAGGTTTGGCACTTCTAATATCTTCTATTTTACAGATGAAGAAATGGGGCACAGAGATCTTAGTAAATTGCCTCTGGCAAGATGGCTCTGAAATGGCAGATCCTAGAGTTTGAAATTCAGGTAACCGCTCAGGCTCTGTGCTTTTAACTACTGGCCGCTATTGGCCTTTCCTTGTGCTATGTTGGTCTGGTGCCCAGTGGAAGGCCAGCATTAACTATGATTGTCTGGCAGCCACCAGAATGCTAGCACTTTCCCTGTGTGCAATGATGGTCTGGCATGTACCCAAAGGCCATTGCTTTCTATGTGTGCAGTAAAATTTGCCAATGCTATTCTAATATTGGATATCGGGGATTGGTATGGAAGCTGATGAACTAGCCCAATTAAAGAAGACAGACCACATATTATATGTGGGCCTTTATTTCTTTGTTAAACAAAGCTTTGAAAGTATTATTTTTAATGTCCCTCCTAGGTCTTGTGTTCTGACAAAAATATGTATGTTCTATTGATGCTGTGGTTGTGAAAGCCCAACCTGGCATAAATGACCATATTCTAAAGGTATGTAAAGCAATGATGTTTCCTGATAGAGTGGACTGTGACACTAGAATGGATGTGTTCCTACTAAGATTTACTAATAGCATACTATTCTCATGTAATGTTCTAAGTATGCTAAAACTACTAATTCATTTAATCTTGTAATGATCTTATGAGGTAAGTACTATTCTCAGCCCATTTGATGGATGGGTAAACTGAGGCATAGAGAAATTAAATAACTTTGCATGCATTAGCCAGTTAAAAGGGAGAAGCCAAGACTCAAACCCAACCTGTCTGGCTGTAGAAGCTGCTTTCCTAACATCTATGCTATACTGCCAAAATGTTTAGTCAAATGAGTGGTGTGTTTATAGTGAAAATGAGGTTGAAAATGGTTACTAATGTTAGAAAAGGAGCATTCAGTGCTGCTAAAACTAAGGGTGTGTAGTATTGCTATAAAGAGAAAAGCCACACAGGAGAGTGTTATTGGAGGTACTGCAGGGAAAACGATGCATGGAATGTTCAGTGAAAACTCTAGAAGAGGTGAACAAAAGGGAATGGCAAAGAGATGACAATAATAATCCCAGTAATGATGAAAATAATATGTGATAAGTATTTAGAACTTATTATGTACCAAGTATGATTATATAAGTGCTTTATGTCTATTAACAACTTATTTCTCCCAAACACGCTATGAGGTAGATATTATTAAGTGTTCTTAATTTGAAAACGAGGAACTGATGCAAAAGGAGTTTATAAAATTGCTGAAGGCAGACTACATAACTAGAAATTTTTATTGAAAGAAATATATTTACCACATACCAGCTGCTGTGGTAGGGGCTGAAAACAAAGAAATGAAAACAAAGACATAAAATTCTAGTCTGAAAAGACAGACAGATACATGTTTGGAGGGTGTCTAATACAAACCTGCTTTGTAATGAATGAGTTCAGAGTTAGTTTAGTAAGGGCCTTTCATGAAGAGATGGCAGCATGAGCAAAAAAAGAGAAGCAAGATAGAATGATCTTGTAGAGGGTTAGCAAGTGATTCAGCGTGACCCCAGTTAGGTGGAGTGGGCTGCCTCTGGCTGAGGCTATGTGGGTAAGTGGGGTCTAGCTGATACAAAGCTTGTGAACCAACTGTGGTAACACAAATGGTTTGTAAAGGCTTTGGAGAGCTGCTTAAGGGTTTTAATCATGGAAAGGCAATAGGTGAAAACTAGAGACACCTAAATAAAGGAGTTCAGAAGGAAGAAAATGGGGGAAGAGAAGAGATCAAAAGATGTTAGGAAGATAGAGTTGGGTGGACTTTGTGATAAATTGGGTGTGAGGATAAAATTAGAAAAGGCATAAAAGATGAGCTGCATTCCTGACTGGGCGGTGATGCTGCTGGCAGATGGTAGTGGGGTGGGGGAAACAGAAGAGGACTCCAATGTGGATGAGTGGAGACCAGAGGTGTTTGGGGGACATTTACATGGAAATATGTGCAAGGTGGTTGGCTCCTGAGGTGTGGAGATCAAAATGATTGATTTAAGGGTCATCGTTCTACGGGGAAACCTGAGAGTTTTCACAGAATATACATAGAGAGTGAGAAGAGAACAGAGGATGGAGCAAAGAGCGTTACAGTGATTAAGAGATAACTGGGGAAAAAGCTGACAGAAGAATGAAGGGAGTAATAATCTCAAGATCCAGAAGGTGTTGAAAAAGTTGAAACATCTGCTAATTCAATAATTAATTTAATATGAAGGCTGAATTGTGATTTATATGAATTGTTAGGCAGCCATATAAACTGTACACAGATATTTGGAGATAAATGAATTAAAAATTATTATATATGATACACTAAGCTATACTATATGATTTGGGGTGACAGTTCAGTATAGCAGTTGTTAATAATCCATAACCTGTGTCTTCAAGGAAATGGGAAATAAGTTTTGATATATTTCATTTACAACGCTAAGTAAATATATAAATAAAATAGTTGTTTTAATTATTATCAGGTTTACATTTAAATATTAGATAAACTGGTAGGGCTGGTGGCTCACGCCTGTAATCCTAGCAATCTGGGAGGCCTAGGTGGGACTCTCCCTTGAGTTCAGGAGTTCAAGACCAGTCTGAGCAAGAGCGAGACCCCCATCTCTACAAAAAATAGAAAAATTAGTCAGGAGTGTTAGCATGGGCCTGTAGTTCCAGCTACTTGGGAGGCTGATACAGGAGGATTGCTTGAGCCCAGGAGTCGGAGGTTGGGGTAAGCTTTGATGATGCCACTGCACTATAACCAGGGCAACAGAGTGAGACTCTGTCTCCTCTATATATACACACACACATACACACACACACACACATACATATATACATATATAAAAAAGACAAGATAACCTTGACAAATATTGTGTGTGTGTAATAGGAACAATGTTTATGAACAGATGAACAGGCACACTAAAACAGTTAATCTTCAATGTAAAACAAATATGAAATAGTGCCCTCTGTTACTTTGCTTTGGGTGTGAATAGTTAAATGTCTGTGGTTTGTGGAGACAGTTAAAATCACATGATACACGTATTGGGTGTTTTCTGCTGTTTCTGTTTATACTGAAAATTTGCCAGTTTCTTGGACAAGTAGAAGGAGACACATTCGTCTGAACATTCTGTCCTTCATAATGCCATTTTGCCTATTTCTAAGTTCTGTTGCCTAATGGGAAATGGCAGATTATTCCGTTCAGTTTTCTTTAGTCATTATGGTAAAGCTGACCTATTTAAAATTTTCCTAGTAAGTCCTTTTCCCTCCTGCTTTAACATTTTCTTTACCAAATTGGATTGGATTTGTTGGTGGAAGCAAAGATAATGTTAGAATTCAGTTCAATAGTCATAAGTGATTTTTATTGAGTTTGGATAGGAATTCTATTAAGTTTAAAATACACTTGAAAATATTCCTGATTTATTTGAATGAACCTGCACATTTTCTTTCACATCTTTAAATTCTTATCCTCCTCAGTGCAAGGAAGTTCTTGCTTTTAGGAGAAGATTGACTGAAAAGGTATTGGGTTTGTTTCAAATCCAGGGAAATGGCATGGGATTATAAGTCATTGTAGTGTATTAACAATATCATCAGGAAGCAGCTCGGTTTACAGTCTTTGCACAGGTGGACTAGACACATTAAAATAAATAGTTTACCCACAATGGCAGTTCTGGAGAATTCAAGGCAAAAATAGCAAAATGATTTGAAAGTAGTACTATGTTAGAATGGTAATTCTTCTTTATTCTTTTAATTTGATAGCTATGCAATAATAAATTCAAAAACAAACGAAAGAGAGAGGTAGACATTGCCTGGTGTTTGGCTGCCTCACATTAATTTGTTCTTTTCAACAGCACCCTCACTTTTTCTCTGTGAGTTGACCATTTCATCGTCACTGCTTATTGGGACAAAACTAGAACTTCCCTTCTCCTGACCACAGCATGTACAAGTGACACTGGCTATATCATTCTTTGCTTTTTCTCTAAGATTTGAATCAAGATCCAAGAAACAAAGAGCCTGAAGTAGCTGGAGATCCATTTCATCCAAGCAATCTGAATTACTGTTCTTGTGGAAGATGTACCCTGCTTTTTAGCCCCCAAATCTGCTTTGATTTTAACATTCCCTTCAAATTGGTTCTACAGGTTCTCAATTATCTGAAACCTCAATACATAGCCAATAAACTTGTCTTTGCCTAATTGAATCTGAGTTGGTTTTTGTTGCTTGTGTCCAAAGATTCCTAACTGATAGACTATTTTGCATATGAATAAGCAACATGTTCCTTCTACTTCAAGTAACTCATGTATAACTACTAGACTAGGATTGATTTCTTAAAATCAAATTGATTACTTCCTGGTGAATTTAAAAATGAAATATTTTGACTAGTTTCTTTTTCATCACCTATTATTTATAAGTTATTATTTTCTATTAAATGGAGTAAAATATTTTTACTATTGTAAAGTTTTCCAGTTACCATTCAGTTTATTCATCTCTTTGAGCTTGGGAGGGTGGAGACGACATCCATCATTCCCATGTCTAGGGACATAGAACTCTCTCCTGCCTTTGGAGCATCATCTGTTGAGAAGTGGCATTGGCTGGAATCAGCCAGTGACATACTGTGGAAAATATTCTTATGTAGATCAATGATTTTATTAAATTTCACCAAATATGGATTTCAAGGATTCTGGATGGCCCTACAAAGCCATCACAGCCTGACGGTGGGGAGGTCATGCTGACAGAGTAGCCCTGAAGAGTCTGCTATCGACTAGGAGATGTCTAAATCCTTAGTGAAATGTTTGTATGCCTGTGATATGATGCTGAAAGATATATAATAAGGAAAACATTATCCTCATCTTTTAGTAACTTCGTCTAAATTTTAAACATGATGTTAACAAACTAGCAAATTTTGAAACCACAAGATAGTTTATGAATAATTCTCTAGACCTGCAGTCCCCAACCCCCAGGCTGCAGCCCGGTACTGGCCCATGGCCTGTTAGGAAACGGGCACTGTATCACCTCCCGAGCTCCGTACCACCTCTCCCAACCCACCACAGCCCCCGTACCCCCACCCTCAGTCTATCTATGGAAAAATTGTCTTCCATGAAACCAGTCCCTGGTGCCCAAAAAGTTGGGGACCACTGGCTAGAAGACTATTTTTACTATTGTGTAGATAAAGTCCCACCATACAAACATTTATTACCTGGTTAATTTTGGATACATCACAAAAGCTTTGTAAACTTCATTTTAAACTTGAAACTGTATTTTAATTTATGGATGACAAAATTAGTGTGCACAGAATCTCTTGCGATTCTTTTTCACAAATTTCAGATTTCTGGCATGCTGACAATGGAAAGAGAAATGATTTTGATTCATAGTCAGTAGAAGCAGGTTTGCTGAGAGAGTGGAAATCATTCAAAATAATCTTGTTCATAATAATACTTAACAATTGTTAGGCATTGATATTTACAGCATTGTTCTTACGTAGTACCTAAAAGAAAGTACACATTGAATAAATGTAGTTTCTGAAGTTTTATCTATACTGTTCAATCTTGTGAACAATCTTGTGAGGTAGGTACTATAATTCTACTCATTACATAGATGAGGACTATGAGGTCCAGCAAATTTAGGTAAGTCTTAAAAGGTGATTCAGTTAGTAAGTTAATAAGTAATACTAAGAATTCATACCTAGGCTTTTCTGAATCCAGAATATGCACTCTTTATTACCGTGCTATGATATATTTCAAGTATATGAGACTCAAAGAGGAATTTGAAAGATGAGTAGAATTTAGGAAAATGAGGTAAGACTTAAGAGGCCTAAGCCTACACTGGTTGGCCCTTAGCAAGTGCTCAACAAATCTTGCTAAATTAAATTAATGCATAATTCTGTATCCAAATATGGAATGTAGTGAGTTCAACATAATAACATCAGATAAAAAAGAAGTCATAGAAGCTTCATAAATATGATTTTAAGATATTTCTCATCAAATATCCTAGATAATACTAAAGTTCATACAGCTTTCCTGTTTTCCACTTTTTTTTTTTTTTTTCCTATTCTCCATTTCTTTTGGGCACATGTCCCTTCAAAATCTGACAAAAAGAACCACGTGGCTTGCTCTGATGACTAAAATGTTGGTAAACTTCGGGGAAGAAGTGGTTAAGTGCTGGTATTCATTTCTTCATGCTGTCTTTCCCTGCCACCATAGCCTGTACTGCATGAGTCCATACAGAGATGCCACAATCTTGAAACAGCATTTAACGGTGAATAGCAGTTTAGAGGACAGAGACCCTGGGAAGTTGTCTGGACCTAAAGCAGAATTCATATGAGTGAGAAATAAACTTTTATTTTGCTAAGCTACTGGCACTTTAGTGTTGTCGGTTACCACAACATGATTAAATTTTCCCATATACTACAGGGTATCCCAAAAGTCTCCATACAAAGGAAAAATTTTGTAAAATTTTATAATGAATATTTGGTAAATAAAGGTACATTTAGTTATGATTTCCCATTTTGAACGTAGTTTCAAAAAATCCTTACAGAATGATTGCACATGGCCTTATATATATATACATTTTAATCACAAATGCCGCCCCACTTACTCATACAGATTGAAATAAAAAAGATGCACTTTTGATACCAGATAATTCTATCTTTTTTTTTTTTTTTTGAGACAGAGTCTCACTCTGTTGCCCAGGCTAGAGTGTGTGCCGTGGCGTCAGCCTAGCTCACAGCAACCTCAAACTCCTGAGCTCAAGCGATCCTCCTGTCTCAGCCTCCCGAGTAGCTGGGACTACAGGCATGCGCCACCATGCCCGGCTAATTTTTTTTCTATATATATTTTTAGCTGTCCATATAATTTCTTTCTATTTTTAGTAGAGATGGGGTCTCGCTCTTGCTCAGGCTGGTCTCGAACTCCTGAGCTCAAACGATCCGCCCACCTCGGCCTCCCAGAGTGCTAGGATTACAGGCGTGAGCCACCGAGCCCGGCCCAGATAATTCTATCATGTTCTCTTGGATTTTTTTGTTTTATACTCAATACTCTGTATATTTCCATGGTGCCTCCCTATAAAAATTTGATAGGTTAGGAAAATTTGTTACTGATTAAGCAAGAGGCACTCTCTTTGGGATTTTTACAATTGGTTTGCTGGTAGATTAGCACAAATATTAAATATCTAATTTATTGTAAGGGGGACTTTTCAAACTTTGGGAGAAAAAGGGGAGGGATTTTTAAATATATAGCTTTGGTTTTATACATATTTTAAAATGAATAGATGAATAAGATTGCAAAATAAGAAAACCACTGCTTCCCAATTCTCCAGAAGCTTTGAAACTCTCCACTTTAGAACACCATAAATTTCTACTATTAAAATGAGGAATTTTTCACCTTCAAGCAGTTTCATAAGGTGCAGTAGAGGAAGGTTGGCTGCGACAAACAGGATTTTGTGGACTCAATATCGTGCCTAGTCCTGGGACGATAATCATGATTGGCAAAGCTGTTCATGTCAGTCCCATTTCTGTCTTCAGGTACTACTGCCCTGTACAATAACAGGACAAGTCCTGGAAAATTAAATGCAAATAAGGGAAATATTTTGTGTTCAGATAAAAGATTCAGGAGAGTGAGGGAATTTGCTCATGCTCCTCCATAGCAGCCATTGTAACCATATGGTAAGAAGTCCCATCAGGTGCAAAAGCCAATGCCATGGGCATAGTGGAGCAAAAGAATGGAAAATCTGGGGTTCTTGGTGAAAGCATTACATTGCTGAACAAAATGAAGAGCTGTATACCTTCAGGCTTTTGATGTATGACAGGATTTACTGATTTTATTGCTTAAGCCAGTTATTTTGGTTTTCTATTACTTGCAGGCAAATGTGTTCTATCTCACAGAACTAGACTCTGAGTACAGTGCCTGACACATAGTTGGTGCTCATTAAATATTTGTTGCATGAATGATTCATGAATGAATGATTGCTTCATATTTTATTTTTTATGTGATTTATATAACTTTAGTTAACTTTAGTACATATATGAAGGCCAGCTCATCTGCCCAGATCCCTTTGTTATTTTTCTTCCTACTTGAAAAAATATTCTTAGCATTAGATTCACAACAAAACAAAACATAACAAAGCAATCTCTCCAAACCAAACCAATCTGTTATCTTTTCTACTTTCTTAAATTTTTCATACTTACTATTTTTTGAAAGAACCTGATAAATTATTTCCAGTTGACGACGATGATTATTTGGGTACAGTAAGAGATGACAGGATTTGAATATCTAAGATTTGTGATTTAAAGCAATTATCAAAAACAATGATAAATAGAAATCCTACTTTATCTGGTTCCACCTCTTTAAGGGTAGAAATTTTTTTTTTTTTTTTTTGGAGACAGGGTCTGGCTCTGTGGCCACCCAAGATGGCGTGCAGTGGCATGACTGTAGTTCACTGTAACCTCGTCCTCCTGGGCTCAGGCAATCCTATCACCTCAGCCTCCCCAGTAGCTAGGACTACAGGTGTGCACCACCATGCCCAGATAATTTTTAAACTTTTTTTGTAGAGACAGGGTCTCTCTGTGTTTCCTGGGCTGATCTCAAACTCCTGGCCTTTAGCAATCTGCCTGCCTTGGCTTCCCAAGGTGCTGGGGTTACAGTCATGAGCCACTGCACCTGGCCTAGGATAGAATTTATAAACATATCTTTCATATCATTTAGTTAATCATCAATACCAGTGGATTTAAGGCCACTGACATAAACTCAGGGAATACACTGGACAGAAAAGTGTCATTCTGGGTGCTGAGATATTAATTGATTAACCCAGTTGACCTACAGGGTTTTACTCACCATCTTCTTAATATGTTGGGATCTATCCAGAATTATGTTCCTTAATACTCCTTATCTACCTTATTTATTTATTTATTTTATTTTTTCTTAACCACTCAATGGCTCAGTTGTTTTTACTTTCTTTTTTTTTTTTATTTCAGCATATTATGGGGGTACAAAAGTTTAGGTTACATATATTGCCTTTGCCCCACCCAAGTCAGAGCTTCAAGCATATCCATCCCCCAGACGGTGCACACTGCACCCATTAGGCGTGTATATACCCATCTCCTCCTCCCCCACCATCTGCTTGACACCTGATGAATGTTACTACTGTATGTGTACTTACGTGTTGATCAGTTAATACCAATTTGATGGTGAGCACCTGTGGTGCTTGTTTTTTCAGTCTTGGGGTACTTCACTTAGTAGAATGGGCTCCAGTTCTACCCAGGATAGTACAAGAGGTGCTAGATCACCATATTTTTTTTTTTTTTTTTTTTTGTGGCTGAGGAGAACTTCATGATATACATATATCACATTTTATTAATCCACTCATGGATTGATGGGCACTTAGGTTGTTTCCACATCTTTGCAATTGTGAATTGTGCTGCTATAAACATTCTAGTGCAGATGTCTTTCTTTATAGAATGTCTTTTTTTCCTCTGGGTAGATGCCCAGTAATGGGATTGATTCTCTTTCCTCCTAGAGATTCATTGTGTTCTAGAATGTTCCTGACATATGCATACTGCTTATTCTCTCCCCTAACCTCCACCAAACCCATAGTGATAAAGGACTCCTTGTTTTAGTTATTTGACATCCAGAACAAGTTCTGTATTTATGGCTTTTTTTCTTTAGAGCACACTTGGAAAACCTAGGATAGAAGTATTGAAAGTGACTTAGATAATCATTAGCTTTCATGCTCTTTACGATGTTCTCATTCTTGCCCCTCTCACCATCCAGTTGTTTAAAAATTAAAATGTTAGTCTGGCAGTTCTTTCCTAGATTTTTTGTTGTAGAAAGTAGAATGCTTTAACAAAATTATTTCAGATTAATAAACTTGTTCTAAAAATTTGATACTGATAAAAATATTGACAGGATATAGTAAAAAAAAAGATGTGAAAAGTGTGTGCAAGATGAGATTCTGTCTTCTTTGATCAAAATGGAATAGGAGTAGACTGGCAAATTGTGGAATTTTGAGCCAGTCATTCTAGATTAAATTGCAAGCTCTGCAAATTACTTAATGAAGAATTTCTTAAGTAACTCCACTTTAAAGATTTGCCTCGGCCGGGCGCTGTGGCTCACGCCTGTAATCCTAGCACTCTGGGAGGCCGAGGTGGGCGGATTGTTTGAGCTCAGGAGATCGAGACCAGCCTGAGCAAGAGCGAGACCCCATCTCTACTAAAAATAGAAAGAAATTATATGGACAGCTAAAAATATATAGAAAAAATTAGCCGGGCATGGTGGCGCATGCCTGTAGTCCCAGCTACTCGGGAGGCTGAGACAGGAGGATCGCTTAAGCCCAGGAGTTTGAGGTTGCTGTGAGCTAGGCTGACGCCACGGCACTCACTCTAGCCTGGGCAACAGAGCGAGACTATGTCTCAAAAAAAAAAAAAAAAAAAGATTTGCCTCAATTGTCCCACTGTTAATTTGTAGGTTGCTAGTTATGTCTTTCTGAAATGTCACTATTAGTTGAAAATTTCATAGGATAAAATGTAGAGTTCTAAGATGAATGCTTTTATATGTTTGTCGCTTTTTTTCGTGGTATAAAATAATCAAATACAGCTAATAGTTTTAGAAAACTTTCTTTAAATATTGTCCAATTTTTAACTATATGTAATTATTACCATTTGAACATTTGTTTATAGCTCAAATAAAATGTAAAAATTCTTGCCTTAAATCTTAATATGAAAGAAGATCTACAAATCAATTATTTGGGTGGATACTTTAATAATTAGAATGTCTTGGAGGAAGGTTGACTGGCAAATAGATATGTTTCCCTTCAATTTTGACTTTAAACACAATCCCTGGAAATTCTGTAAAATCTTTTCCTTTCTCACCACCATGGTTTTCTGGAGTGTGGCAAGGAGGAAATATTTTTAAGTATAATTTTATTATCTCTGTGTGAGTTAAGGAAAAGTTATATTGAGAGCTTTAAGTGAGCTTTAAATGTTATGAAAAGATATACTTTATGAGGCATACCTCATAAAAATGGATACAATTGTGATATTGAAAATGAAATGTACGTAAATCTTGGGCTTTCTCTTCTTGATGTTTTCTTGAATATAACCGTGTAAGAAGTTAAAGCTGAAAATTCATGAACAAACATTCTGCTCTCCAAAATTACACTGTTCTTCTAAACTGCTAAAAATCACATTTCCAAGATCTCCGAATATTTTCAGGCTTTTTATTTTATTTTTTTTTTGTCTTAACTAATTACATTTTTGATTATCTTCTCAACAGTCTGCAATCAGTTGTTGCTATGAAAAACTCATTAATGTATTAAAATATGTTGTCTCAACTGAGAAAAATAATGATCATCATTGTGATATCTTGGAATTTAAAAATTGGAAAATGTCCCCATTCCAAAGAGTGTCTTATACAATTTTGATGGATTTTTCCTTCATTACAATTTAACAGATGACCAAAAGGCCATTTTATTGACTTTTGGCCAGAGTTTTACCAGGTTGAGCTATGGTAATGAGAGTACGCAATTTCATCATCTACTGACTTCTATCTGTGTAAAATTATTACCCTAATCTTCAAGGAGATTTTTATTTCTGGCAATGAATTATCAATAAACAGAAAAGTTTTCTGATTAAAAGTTACAAATGTATTTTGCTATTCTGTTTCTTTACTTGCGTATCATTTTCTGTTTGAGGAAGCATAATGATTTTAAAACTACTATTGAATTTAAAAACTTTTAGGTCAAATACAATCCTCCAATAAAAATTTTACCAAAAACTAAAATTAAGTAATCGAGGTTTCTATACAACCAAAGAGATGCTCACATATGCCATACAAGAAAACTAAGGTACTATACTATACTCAAAAAAGATAAGAAGAATCTATATAGAACTAAAAAAAAATCAACAAGAAAAAAATCAAACAACTCCATCAATAAATGGGCAAAGGACACGAACAGAAACTTTTCAAAAGAAGACAGAATAATGGCCAGAAAACATATAAAAAAGTGTTCAAGATCTCTAATCATTAGGGAAATGCAAATCAAAACCACAATGAGATCTCAGCTAACTCCAGTGAGAATGGCCTTTATCAAAAAGTACCAAAACAGCAAATGCTGGTAAGGATGTAGAGAGATAGGAACACTCTTACACTGCTGGTGGGATTGCAAATTAGTACAACTCCTGCAGAAAATGATTTGGAGATATCTCAAAGAGCTAAAAATAGAAATACCATTTGATCCAGCAATCACACTATTAGGCAACTACCCAAAGGAACAAAAGATATTCTATAATAAAGACATCTGCAGTTGAATGTTTATGGCGGCACAATTCACTATTGCAAGGATGTGGAAACAACCCAAGTTCCCTTCAATCCATGAGTGGATTAATAAAACATGATATATGTATACTATGGAATACTACTCAATTACAAAAAACAATGGTGATCTAGCACCTCTTATATTATCCTGGATAGAACTTGAGCCCATCCTCCAAAGTGAGGTATCCCAAGAATGGAAGAATAAGCACCATCTGTACTCTCCATCAAATTGGTACTAACTGATCAACACTAAGGTGCTCACATAGTAGCAATATTCATTGCATCTGGAGGGGTAGGTGTGGGTAAACTCACAACTAATGGATGCAGTGAGCATTGCATGGGGGAAAGGCATGCCTCTAGCCTTGGCTTGGGTGAGGCAAAGTCATAACTTGTAACCAAAATGTTTGTAACCCCATAATATCAATATTCTGAAATTAAAAAAAACTCACTTGTTCTCAATAAATGCCTTATTTACTCTTGCTTATTCATAATTCTAATAAGCTTGGTTGTCTGGTTTTTCTTAACTCTGTAGGATTATGATCTGGCATACCAATAATAAAATAAAATGATTATCAATTACCTGGAAACAATAGAAATGATAAAACAAGAAAAATGAAGATACATATATAGAAAGTATGTTTCTGTGGAATTCTTCCTGCAATATAGGAATGACAACTGGCAAAGTGAAAGGCTTCTAATCTCAAGCTTACTTTACAGTTGGGTTTGTTTTCTTTAGTTTTAAATTTTGAGGAAAAGTGAAAAAGGCTTTGGGTGTATTTAGTTACCAAAGCAGTGTGATTGGCAGACAAGCACCAAACATACTCTATCACATTTTATATCTAGAATCACTCCTCCTTATCTTAAGTGCTTTGGCTGATATGGCAGAGAAAAGAAGACTTCTGTAATAATAAAAAAAAAAAAATGGAAAGAATGGTGAGACACTTACAGAAAATAAATGAGACCTCAATCAAACTGTAAAGGCAAAAATAAGAAAAATGCAAAACTATTGGCACAGGGTCTCTTGAAAGTTAAACTCATCTTAAGTTGCCCTTCATTGACAAAAGCACAAGTAAAAATGTGTACATGTAATTAAAAATCAGATTATGTATTTAGTCTTTAAATTTAGGTCTACACATCACGAAGCTCACCTGGGAATATGGATCTTCCAAATTGTCACTTCATTGCACAGACAGTAGAAGCTTTAGAAGTTAGGATCAACAGAAGTTTGTTACTGAGAAGATGTAGGAGTAGGAGAAAAGGAGGAGTATGTAGTGGACCCAGGTGTCTGGCTGCGAGAAAGGTCAATAACTGAGATGTGGGGAAGAGCTTCAGAAAATGGAGGAGATAATGTATTAAAATGACAAGTTTCTTTCCTGATAAATACTGAGGTTCATGCCGACAGGAATCATCCTCTGCTTTATTCACAGAATGTTGCCTGAGACATTTTAGGCATTTAAAATGAGTGGATAATTATTGGTTCCTGCTGGACAGTTGGATCCTAAGATGTTGAGTGTCTGATATCAACCAAATTCCTTATTAAGCCTCCCCAATATTAATGTTTTTCATTTGTTTGTTTATAATATTCATTTCACACATGATACTCCCCAGGTACTCTAGGAGAATAGCTCCTAAGCTAAAGGCACATGTCTTTCCCCACCACATCTAGTTTGAACAAATTATTAGAAGACAGATTTTTTTTCCCTACATGATATGGAAGAAATGTAAGGAGATCTTGTCCGCATTCTAACCTGGATTCATTTCGTTGGCAATGTCTACTCTGTGAAGCTACAGTTGTATAGAGCCATCATAATCAATTCATGGGAGGAAAAGTTGGTAAGGGGTTGGAAAGAGGGTTTGGTCAATTGAATTTGAGCCTCATAGAGGCTCTTAGCACCTCTCTGGGAATTTCACATTCTCTACCATTCACTGACTTTTATTTTTATTTTTGTGCTATTGCAATATCAAAGCATATTTTATTGTTTGTAGGAAGGATGAAAGGTTTCAAAATTTATATGCTACAGAGAAAGTTGTATCATCAACTGTTTTTGTAAGGAAAGGTAAAGCCCTTCATGGGAAAATAATTAAGAAATTTTCTTTCCAAGTTATGTGAAGTGATCTGCATATATTCCTTCTCTAAGGAAAGAAATAAGATGACTTCATTTATATCTTACCTTGTCCCAGAAAGGATTAAGACAGCTTTATAATGACTTTAAAAGGATATTTTTACCATGCCTTTCGTATTAGCTGTTGGAAACCATTCTTGTCAATATTACCAATGTTCCTTTGTTGCAGCCAGTTGTCAGAGTCTGCAGTGATGGGTGAACTAAAGAAGCTTTTGAGAATGGAAGCCTGGAATTCTAAGTTATGGAGGTGAGGGGAGGTAAAATTAACTTGGGTTGTAAACAACAGTGTTTTGAATATGAAACTCACATTTGTCACTTTACATTATTTAGATAATGTTATTCCCTGCCTTGTAAAGTATCTGCTAATTTGCATCTGAACTAAACGAAGTGAAAGAATTTAACAAATTCTCTGAGTCATACGGTTGAAATGGGGACATGTAAATGGAATGAAATATTCAAAGACATAACATGTGTCTATGACCATAAAAAAGTATTTCGTCTGGCATATCTGTAAAACCTATTCATTCTGATAATCTTTTTTTTAAAAGGTAAAATACACATGTGCCCTCTGGAAATTATTGAAGGCAAAATTTTCGAGCTATCTGGGGTTCAAGTTGTGATATTTAGTTTGGAAACTTAATATTCTTTTTCCCCCAGTAGCTTAATACGTAGATTAATGGGTCATCTATTTTTTCTGTTTCAAAAATTCAATATATTTATAGAACACAAGTTATGGCACCATGAGAATTATAATGAATTATTCATGGCTTACCATATAACATATATTAAAAAATATTAAAATGTCCGTAATGAGAAAGCTATGGCCAATAAGAGCTACAAAGAGTGAGATTAGGTGTCTTGTAGAAGATTAATATTTTCTAAACTATGACGCTTGGCTGGATATGCAATGTGTGGAGACTATAGCAGTTGAGTGGCAGGAAGAGGGAATAAGAAAGTAGAAAACACTGGAAAAGAACAAGTAACTTTTAGAGGTGACAAATCAACATGTTTTAGAAGGAGTCTTCAAAAAAGGAGGTAGGAAAAAAATTTTGAAAACATTGTGCTAGGCTTTGTAAATGAATAATAATTCATATTTTTAGAAAGAGAGTGTGTGGTGGTACAAGTTTACTCAACTAAAGCAATATTTTAGGAAGATGAATCTAACTGCAGTATTCAAATAGACTGGACAGAGTTACGAAGAGGCGGCAGGGGCGGGGGTGGTTAACAAGGATCCTGAGGCAGTGACGACAGTGAAATGGGAAAGGTCTGACAACCTGTACGGTGGCAGTGAGCAGGGAGCAAGAAATGAAAGGGGCATTGTGAGTGGTATAAAAAGAATTGGCAGCCTTTGGTGACAAAATAGGTATCTGTGAAGAAGCAGGTCTCTCAGAGACTTGATCTTGTATCTTTTGTCACCTTACTTATTATCTTCGGTAACTTCATATAAATAACATAGAATATTGAATATCATCTCTTTCATGTAGTGATGATTATTTAAAATTATAATCTCAAAGAAACCCTAATGAACATGACATTAACAGTAACAACCACCTTAACTAAATCTTTACTTAAACACACTTCCCTATGTTGGGAAAGTTTCATCCTAATGCTTATGAGGAACAATTATGGCAAAAGTATTTTTTTCCACATGAAGACAAGTACTCCTGGAATTTTATTTTTAGAAATGAAAGACCTATATAGAAATATATATATTATGCCCAGAGAACATCTGCTCCACTTTAGAAAATTAAAGACAACAAAATTAAAGAACTCTAACATCTCATTTCCTGAGAAACCAAGTATCTGACAGAGGCTGACTTTTGATTCTCAAAATGAATAATTTCACAGAATGTCAATTTTGAATTAAAAGAATTAAATTTTCTTAGAAGAGCAGGGAGATTAAATGATGACACCAAGCAAATGATTTTTCAAGGGCCTCAGTGAATTACAACCATATCCCCATAGATTTAAGTTTATTGAAAAAGCTCCTTCATTTTTAACATACTGGAAATAGTTGTATTAAGACTTGTCTTTCTGTGTAGTTCGACTAATTGAGTTCTTTTTTAACATAATAAATTAATTGGGAACAATGCTAAATATCACTTATGGTTCTGTGCCAACAGATAAGTTAAATATATAAATATATTTTTGACAAAAAATGAGAGGAAAACAGTGAAGTAAAGCAATATTGGTATAAAAAGAACTGTAATTATTTTGTTAAAATACATATTAGCATTAGAAATAAAGCTAGTCATTTATTTATCTTTATTTTATAATTTTGTTAACTTCCCATTTTTCCTAGTCACTATAGCTTGATTTCCAGCTTATAGAATATTGATGCCAGGAGGGGTAATAATTTTCTGCCTTCTGGATTTTTGTTTGCTAATTCTATTTTCCTGTAATGCCTTCTTTGCTTGAAAATGAGTTTAATTTTCCTGGTATGGTTTGAATGTGTTCCCCAAAAATTCATGTACTGGAAACTTAATTGCCAATGGAACAGAATTAAAAAGTGGGCCTTTAAGAGGTGATTGGGTCATGAGTGTGGAGCCTTTCTGAATGCATTAATGCCTTTATCCAGGGGGTGAGTTAATTCTCATGACAGCAGATTGTTATAAAAAGATAGTTCAGCTCACTCTTGCTGCCTCTTTTGCGTGCATTCGCTTGCCCTTCCATTTTCCTGCCATGTTATGACAGAGAACAAAAGTCCTCACCAGAAGCTGCCACCATGCCCTTGGACTTCCCAGTCTCCAGAACATGAGCCAAATGAACTTCTTTTCTTTATAATTTAGCCAATTTGTGCTATTCTGTTACAGCAGCAGAAAACAGACTAAGGTAACACTCACACCATATTACTAAAATACCTATTAACTTTTGCAAGTAAAATCGTTCTTTCTATTCTGTGGAGGACCTTGTATGTAGATATCCTGAGGAAAAGTGGATGGGGTGGACAAAGCAGTTGCCTTCCTTTCATGGCATGAAGGAGGTAACAGTCAAAGTTGTACTTATAAAAAAAGTTCAAAGATCTATTTGGAAAAACAAGCAATCAGATATTTCTTGATTTCCAAGTCATATAAAGGAAATTTATTAATACATCCGTGTAATTGTTTACATGTATCTCTGAGAGAGGCAGGATTGCTTAGCAGGTAAGAGCATGAGCTCTGAGTTTGTATTCTAGTTCTCCTACTCACTGTCTGAGCAATCTAGTGCATTAACCTCTTTAAGCCACAATTTTTTTTCTTCATCCAGGTAAGGGGGATATAAATAATGACATCTACTTCAGTGAATTGTGAGGAACAATGACCATTAGATCTAATTGTTTCACCATGTTATTAAAATCTTTTATAACCTTATTGATGTTTATGTCTGCTGGCTTTATGAGCAAAGGAGAAGAGTGTGTTAAAATCTCATACTTATTTAGCTCTGTGAATTTTTGCTTCATAAGGGATTATGTTATTAGGTTCACACAAAGTTAAAAATGTTTATGTTTTGTTTTCTTTTACGTCTATCTGACTTTAAAGTTTTCTTTGTTTTTTTTTTTTTTTTTATTAGTCTTACTCAATGTAATGTGCCTAGGTTGTATTTATCATGCTCAGGGCTTGTAATGCTTATTAAATGTTAGGCTTGATAATGATTTTACCCAGCCTATACCTTAAATTATCTTCCCAGTTTTGTTTATAGTATTTGAAAATCAATAAAAATCAATAAAAACAACAGAAAGTAGAGATAAAAACACAGGATATCTAGATAATGAAGTTCTCATATAAAGTTGTTAAAATAAAAATATTCATGTGTGTTTAAAAATACATGACAAGATTGAGAAGTTTGGGAAAGGACTGAAAATAATTTTAAATTATTGCAATTTCAATATTGAAAAATACAATAACTGATATTAAGGATGGTTTTATAGCAGATTGGAAACATAAGATGAAACACTGAGACATCAAAGAATGGCAAATACAGAGGCAGACTAGAGAAATGTAGGAAATGAAATAAATAGGACTAACATAATCTAAGTTCCAGAAGTAAAGGACAAAGCTCACTTATTTGATTTTCTCATTCTCCCTTGTGCAACCAGGGACTCCAGCAATCTCAGATCTCATTAACGAAGTCATGCAGTAATGTATTTATTTATTTATTTATGTAATAGATTCAGGGGATACAAGTGGTTTTTTGCTACATAGATGAATTGTATAGTGGTGATCTCAGAGCTTTTAGTGAACCCCTAATCCAAGTAGTATACATTGTATACAATAGATAGTTTTTTGTCCCTCACCCTCCTTATACCCTTCCCCTTTCCAAGTTTCTGAAGTCCCTTATACCACTCTGTGTGACCATGTATTCACATCATTCAGTTCACACTTATAAATGAGCACATATGGTTTTACCCTACTTCACTTAGGGTAATGGTTTCCAGTTGCATCCAAGTTGCTGCAAAAGATATTATTTCATTCATCTTTTGTGGTTGAGTAGTATTTCATGGTATATGCATATACTACAATTTCTTTATCCACTCATCAGTTGAAAGGCACTTAGATTGATTCCATCTCTTTGCAATTGCGAACTGTGTTGGGATGAACATATGAGTGCATGTGTCTTTTTGATATAATGACTTCTTTCTCTTTGGATAGATCTCCAGTCATGGAATTGCAGGATCGAATGGCAGGTCTATTTTTAGTTCTTTGATGAATCTCCATACTGTTTTCCATATGGGTTGTACTAATTTACATTCTCACCAAGAGTGAATAAGTATAATCTTTATACCACATCCCTGCTAGCATCTATTGTTTTTCGACATTTTAATAATGGCCATTCTGACCGGGTGAAGTGATATCTAATTATGATTTTAATTTGTATTTCCTTGATGATTAGTGATGTCAAGCAGTTTTTCATATGTTTCTTGGCCATTTGTATTTAATTTAAAGTGGTCTTCAGTCCTTCCTAGGATCAGTCTCTTTCTTATATTTTACTCCTACTCCTAGAATTAGACTTTTGGTGTCTCAACTCAAAGTCTCTGAAATTTATCATGACTTTCTCTCACTTTAGCCTGTTCTCAAATCCAGTTCTCATCTTCCCAGGCTTGTGACCTGTTAAAAGATCTGCTCTACTTTTCAGCCACCTCTGCTAGAACTGCCAGATGCCATGATGGGAGAATTGTCCTCCAAATCTGAATTCATTGATCTAGGTTAACTTTGTCTCTTAATTTTAACTTTGTAATTATTTCTCTTATTAACTCTTTAATGCACTCAAATGCACTTTGAAATATCTTTTTTGAAAAATATTTTCTGCTTATTCTCGGGCATCTTATACAAAATTTCCAGCCCATTTTCTGGAAGTAAAACCATTTCTGATTGATTTTTAATTTAGTTGGAACAATTTCTCCATTCTTAAAGGAATATATGGGCTCTATATACATTCCTAAAACGGAGAGAGTCTCTATTAAAAACTACAGCCTCTTCTTACTCTGGCCTGGCTTCCTAAGGTTATTTTTATTCTTCCTATTTAATTTGTCTCACTTTCCTTAGATCATGTTGGTTGTCTTTTCTTTTATAGAGATTTAGTAAAAGAATAAATAAAATGTCAGCTATATCTTTATTACTTAAGTAAGAGGTACTTAAATGATTTTAACTTAGGTTACTTCAAATTTTAACAGAAATACTATATCAACTAAAGACAAAATGTCCTGAATATCTAAAATTTGGACTAAAATTAGGAAAGGAGATTTAGAAGCTAGTGCTCTAACAGTTCAGGGCATAAAAGTATGTCATAGTCCTTTTGCCCAATGACCTTTTACAGCTTGTTAAATGGGTCAGTTTTACAGTACATGCAGAATGGTTATGTAGCTCAAATAGCTCCTGGCTACTCACTCATATCTCCATCTGCACTTCTGGCTGAACTTGACACAAGAAAAGTCTTGAATTGACTATTGCCTTTGGGAGAAAGAAGGAGTCAAGTGTGTGGGCTTAAGCTTCTGTTTTATTAATAATCCTACAATTTTATTTCCTGTTTAATTCAAATTTCTCGAGAAATGATTCACATTTAGTGCCAATTGTCTCACAAGCCCAATATTTTTGGAAGCTTGACTTTAACTGTGAAGGTTAAAATATGGAAAGAAAATTCACTTTGAAGATGAATACATTGAAAGACATCACACAGATACTGAAAAACTCAAGGCATGTCTGAGTTGGCATTTTATTTTTGCCTGCATTTATATTTATGTCTGTGGTATAACTATCTACAGAAGATATATTGTTGATGGTTGAGAGAGTGTCAGCAGTTTTGAATCAAGCCAAAATTTTTCTAAATGCAATGTTGTCAGGAAAGTAAACTTTCTATCTACCAGAGACTAAATTTAGACAAGCATAGGTTGTATTTTCCAGTTGCTGACAGTAGATACATAACATCTCTATGTATATTAATATATAAAAATGAACACTTTTTTATAGTGCATTCTAGTTATTTATCAGTTGTTCAAATCTTTGTGTGAGATGTCTAATTCCATCAACATTTTTCTTTTCCTATGAAGGCATGGCTATGCATTTGGATATGATTTGTTAACTAATGGCTAATATTTCCCTGGGGTTTACTGGCTTTGGACTAGCCCACTAATATCCCATTTTGTTGCTATGTGGTCTACATCCTTGTAGGGTCCTCATCCACAGTGTGGCCAATAATTTCTGGAGTCTCTACCATGTCTGACGTGTGATCAGGTAGAGTCCTTTTTATTCTTCCACTCTGGCCTCCTTTTCTGCTACCCAGAAACTATTTTGGGAGGTAGGAGGTGTGACTCATTTCTGTCATCAGAACTCCTTTCCCTTCTAAGAATTCTCCTTCTTTATGTTGGTTTCAGCTTTTTTAGAAACTTCTAAAGTACAAAATCTTTGGGGTCATCCATAGAAGTACATTTTTTATATAATCACTTTGGTGAAGCCAAGTTATGTTTCTTGCAAAAACTGGGAAGGCACTCTCCCTAATTCTGCAGTTGACCTGGTCCAAAGCAGCTCCACTTTCTCCTCAATCTCTGTCTCTTAAAAATCTCAAATGAACACGGCTTTTTCAACTTCTTTTAAAAGACTGGCATCTCCCTATGTTTGAAACTGAATCCATGAAATTGGGCTAACAATTTCTCTCCTTTCATTATCTTTTTCCTCTCATCCTGACTCATTGCCTTTTATGTCAGGTGAAAAACAAAACCCAAAACAAACATCAAAAACACAACAAAGCAACAAAGCAAACACATAAACAAAAATACCACAAAAACCTGACTCCTGGTAAGCCAAATTATTCCTTTCTTTATATAAACCCATATAAAGAGTTATCTGAATTTGGGAAAGTGGTGCTACAACCCACCAGTTTGTCAGACAATACAGCCAAACTCTGAATTTAGATTTGAAAGTTAACAGAACATTAAAAACTTTTCTATATTTTACTCTACATCAGTAATCACCAACTATTTGCTGGAAACTAAATTTTGGTCAGATATTTGTCATGTAAAATATGATTGCCTATGGAAAGACCAGGGAGTAGAGAATTAAGACAGTGGGTATGGCCTACCCTGACCACTAACTGGTTGTGTGAGATGGATTTATTGAAATTACTTAAGCCTCAATTTCTTCACAGGAAAAATATGACTATTGTTCCAGGTAGCTTTTATGTTTTATTAGCACTTTAATTTTCTATGATTCTACATTGTTCATGTTTAGGAAATGAGGCCTAAATTGGGAAGGTATTTGAGAGGAGAGAAAAAAAAAAAGAAAGCAGAGTGTGGTGTTAATTGCTATCCTTTGGCCCAACTCTAACCTTTATATAAAGGTGTAATTATTTAATGAAAGGTTTTCATGAATTATGTGGGTTTTACATGAAAAGAAATTTGTACATAATTACATAATTGAAAAAATGTCTCAAATACTTATTTTATTATATCATTTTCCAGGTATTAAATTTTTAAAGATTTCTACTCAGGGGGTTTCTATTACTTCTTTGGATGGCCCATCCATGATTTTAGTCATTCTACTTTGCATTTGAACCAGTACCTTACAACAGCTCAAGTCATCTTGCCTTTCTTTCTTTTCTATCAGGAAACTGGGGGAAATGTATCCAGCAACTCATGGTATGTGTATACATATTACATGTATGAATGTATGTTTATGTATAATATGTATATATGTGTATGCATGTCCATGTTTGTTTGCTACTCAAAAAAGAACTACAGAGATTTGTCCTGAAAGAAATGGAAATTGAAAATGAAGGACTTCAAATAAGGAAGAGCATACAAAAATGGGTATCATTTGTAACATAAGAATTTGAGAATGGATGAGATAAGGTGGCATCTAATCTTATGCCATCACTGAGGGATAAAGTTAGGATTTTGTTGAGCCCTAAAGGGGAGCTAAATTTACTTTATAAAGTTTCTAGAGCCCACTACTATTAATCCCCTTATATACTTTTATGAGACCTGTGAAATTGGGTACTATGGAAGGGAATGAGAAAAACTGAGCAAATTATCTTCTTACTATGCTTAATGAAAGGCCAGTGTCCATAGAAAGGCAATGAACTTTTAACCTAGCTCACCCAGCTCACTCAGAGGTTTTCCAAGTGAACAAAAACATTTGGCTTTTTAAAACAAAGGATTATAGTTCCCTTCCTTCCTCCCTTCCTTCCTTCCCTCCCTCCCTCCCTCCATCCCTCTCTTTATTTCTCCATGCTTCTCTTTCTTTTTGGTCCTAAATACATTAATATAGAAGTTTAAGCAATATAAATATTTTTGGTCCAGTTCTGGTACTGGACCAAATTATCTAGGACTCAGTGGTATTTATATTCTTGTCTTTCCATTTGTTCACTTCTCTTTTGTAATCTTTTTGCTTTTAACTCATTAAAGATTTCTTGTTTTTCCATTTTTTTCAGTGTGCCAAATCGGGTTATTCTTAACTATGCTATTAGGTTAGTGTTAGACAAAACAGCAAGTTTTAAGCAGCATAGTGGAAAATAATTTGTTAAACTATTACATAGTAAAGTCTTACATGAAATCTATTTGAGTGGTACTTTTCCAAAGTTCTCTTGGAAATAATATCACAATTTAAATTTATCCTTTAAAGTCTTCTTAAAGTTTGGGTTTAGAGTGAATCCTATGTTTTTGATTTATAGAATGGATAGCAGAAATATTTGTTTTAAAATACTAGTTTTATAGATTTAATTAGTTCTTATGAAGCCATGTCATTCATTTTCATGCTCTGAACCACACATTTCATGCTTCTGTTTTGTGTGCAAAAGCTACATTGCCTGCTAAGCACTTAGATTTAAGATGTTTGTTTGTTTGGTCTCTTTTAGATTCTAATCAGATTTGTCACATTCAAAACCTATATTCTTAACGGTAAATTACATGTTTCCACCACAAATTTATGGCTGACCGCTTTCCCTGGACTCATGGCTCAGGGCCCATCTTTAGCTGTAATTTTATGAAGTCAGTTGTTTTGCTTTCCGATGCTGTCTGTTAAACTAATTCCCTATTCCATGGTTTTCTTACTCCACCCCTCATTCCTCTGAGGGAAGTGCCACACTGGGGAAGTGCTTTCCTTTTTCAGTGGTAAATCGTTAGAGCAACACTTGCTTTGTAAGTTAGCATGTTCCCTTTCCATGGTTACAGGCCTTGTTTTTTTATACAACCCTACATGTTCATTCTGTTAGTGAGTTACTGAGACCTTCTTTGGTTGCAAGAGTCAGAAACCATTCAGAAAAGTTGCCTAAGCCTAAAAGGGAATTTATTAGGTGACATAACTGAACGTCTCAGTGGCAGTGTTGTAGTCAGGCTCAGATGTATCAAGATGCTCAAAACTCGGTTACCTGAAAGGCATTTCTCCCACCTTTCATTTATGTTCAACTGTGTTGTCTTCATTCTCAAGCAGGTTCTCTTGGTGACTGCAAGAATCTGTGGGCTTACATCTCCACAGCCTAGAAAACCTAGCAGAATGAGACTCTCTATTCATTTCCTCATTCTCTGTCACACTGGCCTTCTCTGCCTCCAGAGTGCTTCACAGGCCAAGGGGTTGTAATCCAATTATTTGTCAGGCCTGGGACTGATGCCCACACCAGGGGCCTGGAAGATGAGATGAATCCTACACTTACCATGGACCCAGGGTCTAAAAGTCCAGGAAGAGTAGTTTTCCAAGAAAATTTTGGCTATTGATATTAGAAAAAAAGGCAATAGATGTGTAACCCTCAAGAAAGTGTGCATTGTGGACATTTCCCTACTAAAATTCTTTCAATGTTCCCATTCCTTCAACATGAAATTTGACTTCTAAAATTGAATATTCAAGGCCCTGCTCATTTTTACTTTCTGAAATTTTGGCCCAATTACTCCAGTCTTATAATTAGCCCCCCTATAAACTAGATAAATGTTTTCATTATGCCATTGCCCTCATTTCTATATGTTCCTCTCTTTTGTAAAGTTAGTGTAAATGTGTCAATACATTCCTCAAAAACCTTATTATAAATCCTACCATTTACAAAACATTGGTATTGGCCATTGGAGCATGTTTTATATTACCTTTGAACTCCAAATGGTTTTATTGTTTATGGTGTTTTAGAATCTTTTTTTTTTTTTTTTTATCTTTTATTTATTTATTTTTGTTTTCATGTTTGTAAGGGTCACAAACTGCCACTCGGTAGTTGTATTTTGGCTATCACTTGTTTGAAAAAAACTCACAAAAACAAAAATCCACTACGAATTTAGAAAAAGATTTAAGAGGCTGAATATTAACTTTAGGGGGATCTACATATTATGCTTCGAAAAGCATTTTGTCATAAATATGTAAGACTTTCTTTGAGGGGGCTGTGCATGTGCATTATGGCATTTTTATACATTAGTCTGTGCTATTTTTTTCATCTTGCTGGTTATATCTGCTACCATAATGCTAATTATGTATTTTTATGTTTATATCTTGTTAACTTTAATACATGATCAGCAACTGATTTTTTAAAATTTTTTAACTTTATGGCTCTTTTGTATAATCAGATAAAAATACTTATTGATTAATTAAATGTTTCCTTTTTGGTTTTGATATCTTTGTTCTGAACTATCTTTTGTTATTCTTAACACATCCTGAATTTATGACTTTTTATTTTATTGTTGGTATAAATCAACATTGATGTTTTGAAGCTTGGAAATTAGGGTAAGATGAAATGAGTTTATTGTTAATAAATACGTTGACATTTTACTTTGTAATGAGAAAACTGTTATGGACTGAATTGTGTCCTCCCAAAATTATATGTTGAAGCCCTAACCCCAAATACAACTGTAATTGGAGATAGGACCTTTAAAGAGGCAGTTAAGGTTAAATGTGATCTTAAGGGTGGGACCTTATTCCAATAGGATGAGTGTCTTTACAAGAAGAGGAAGAGACACCAGGATTGTTCAGGAACAGAGGGAAGTCCATGTGAGGTCACAGCAAGAAGGCTGCCATCCCCAAGCCAAGGAGAGAGGCCTCAGGAGAAACCAAACCTGCCAGTACCTTAGTCTTGTACTTCCACCTTTCAGAACTGTGAGAAAATAAATTTCCTGTTGTTTAAGCCACCCAGTCTATGGCAATTTTTTATTGCAGTCTTGGCAGACTAATAAAGTACAATTAGCATTATAGTACAGCATTTCTCTGACTTGGTTTTCAAAATTGTATTAATTTAAACTTACTTTTTAATTTCAATAAGATTATTTGAATTGAACCTGAAGGTGCAGTGTATTTTAAGTGTAGCCTTACTGTAGTCATTTATCATGGAACCCAAGTTCTGAGGTACAAGGTTCATGAATTCACCCAATATTTCATATTTCCAAGGTTTGGACTTTGCAAATGATGAAGTGTCTGTTAAAGCTAGTTCTAGCTTTCTAAGAGTAAATTTGGAAACTGTGAAATAGCATTGCACATACTTTAGATTTTTAAAAATATACCTAATCTCATTGGGTAGAGTTGTGTTAAAATCTACACATTGAATTAGGAATATCCACAATGAACTGTGATAAAATGACATTCTTAGGAAGTGAGGAAGGCAGAAGGAGATTTGGGGCTTGATAAGATTGGTCTCTCTGTTTTTTTCTGGTCTTTACCATACGATACTTCTAAGTTGGCATAAGTCCCTTACCATTCATCAGTGTGCTAATGCGATTACTTTTAGAACAGACAGATGTTTGGGGCTTATTCTAGGACTTTCAGGAGTGCTTATTTTGCATCAGATGGATCATAAATCTATTGTATGTGATTAAAATAAAGACAAAAGTGGACTGACACATAGATTTGTGATTTGGCCATTCATAACAGTATTTAAGGATTGGCCTATAAGCTGCCAAAGGAACTATTCAATTTAGTCATGTAAATTTAAAACTGACAAGTTAGTGAAAAATATCAGTTAGGTTATTTGGTGACATAAAGACCAAGAGAATAATTGGTTAGCTGAGTGGTTGTTATTATTTTCTTTTTATATTTTGGTTATATTTTTTGAGATATTTTTATTGCCTGATTATGATTTGAGCTTAGATTTGGAAGATATGCTCAAGGAATATTACAATTATGGAGACATTATCATTTTAAAGCATATTTATAATAATTTGGAATAAAAAAAGCAGTATTAACAACAAAAAAGTAAATACTTCTTTTAAAATAATAAGAGCTATGTGTTCTATTCCAGGTACTGCATTAAATGATTAATATAGATTTGTCACATTTCAGACAGCCCTATTGTCAGGATTTAGTCTGAAATGTCTGTTCTTACTGTGCTCGTGGACAAAGAATGACCAGACACACCAAAGTAAGGCAAACACAGAAATGAGGTTTATTGAGACCAAAAGATAGGACTACTGGGCAAGAGCAAGATATAGGTTTACAGAGCAAGATACATACACCATAGATGCCAACCAGACTCACTGTTGCAGCAAAGGGAAAGCAAAAGGAAGGGTGTAGAAAAAGGGGTTGGTTATGGTCTGCATCTTGTTTTATAGTGTCCGGATTGGGACCTCCCTAGTGGCTCAGACATCACCATGGAACCACTTTGATTGGACAGCTGTGAGTTGCATTACTATGCATGGGGTTATTCTAGGTCAATTTCCAGACTCTAAGGTACCTATGCTGCTTGGCCCATGGGCTAGAGAGTCCTCTGCATTCTTTTGCAGCTGGCGTGCTAAGTTCTGATTGGCAGATTCGTAGGGTTTTCCCTCCTCCCCCAGGTATAGCAGTTACTGGGGAGAGGATTAGGGTGGGGCAGGACCAAGATGGGCGTCTGCGGCCCACCCTTGTCCTTCTTCCCAGGTGGGGCAATTATATCAAGGCAAGGCAAGATACCCACTTTTGTGCCTAGGAAACCCTGAATCCCTTGCTATCTACCTAACACTATGAGGTAGGTATTATCTTATAGATGAATAAACTGAATCAGATGGTTAAGAAACTCAATCGGGACACACAACAAACAAGAGATTTGAACCTAGACTCTCCAGTTCTAGGATCTATAATCTTAGCAACTAAAACTACACAACCTCTCTGTGTGCTAATGTGAGCACATATTAGGTAACTTATTCAGTAATGAGTTAAAAAATTTGCAAAAGTTATTGTAATTTTGAAGACAATATAATTGTTTTAATAGCATATAATTTTCTAGGTAAAGTTTATTAAGTTGCATTCTCATTTTTCAACGAAAATTTCAATGGTTGTTTAAATCATGAGTTTGTTTAAAACAGCCTAGGAAAAGAGTGTGGTCTTTAGGTCCTTATTTATTTTTAATGAAAGTAAATAAAATAACAATTACATAGCCTTTTGAATTTTACATAAGGATTTAATTCTTTTCAATCCACTTAAGCATTGCTGTAATTCTTTTTGTAAGGCATTTGTTAATACTATTCTTTTTCACAGACCAGGCAAAGGAAACAGATTTTGAGTGCCATGTTTCAGATCACACAGTAAGTTGTAAAGTTGGGACTTTTTTCCCTTGCTTTTTTCACTAAAATTCTTATGCTCCTGAAAAATAATATAATTTACTAGGGATTCTTTTATAGTCCTAAAGTTTGTAAAACAAATATTTCCCAAAGTAAAGAATCTTATATTTAAATAATTAATAAGACTTAATGGATAAACTGGGTTAATATACACACATATAAAAATGTGTATACATATGTAGTTTACATATATATGGTATATATGTATATTGTTTACACATATGAGGGGACTTTAAAAATTTTATGAAAAAATGGACTTTAAAAGATAAAAATAAAAAATATAAATTTTATTTCTCAATATAAGCTCCGTCAAGGTCAAGACACTTTTGTAAGTGATAAGACCAGTCATTTTGTCCCCCCCTAAAGAACTAAGGGTCCCTGGAATTTAACCATGTCAATGTAGTCTTTATTATTAATTGAAGAAAAATGGGTGCCACTTAATGATTTTTTAATATTAGGAAACAAATAGAAGTCAGAAAAAAAATCAAATTGGGGTTCTAAGGATGCCTAACGATATCCCATCAAACTTCTTTCAAAATTGCCCTTGTTTGAATGAGCCAGAACATTGTCCTGGTGGAGAAGAACTTTCTGATGAAGCTTTTCTGGGCATTTTTATACTAAAGCTTTGGCTAACTTTCACAAAATACTCTTATGATAAGCAGATGTTATTTTATTGTTCTTTGGCTCTCCAGAAAATCAACAAGCAAAATGCCTTAAGCATCACAAAAAAACTATTTCCGTGAAATTTGCTCTTGACGTTTGCTTTGGTCTGCTTTTGCTCTGACTGGACCACTTCCTCCTCTTGGTAGCCATTGCTTTGATTCTGCTTTGTCTTCAGAATCATACTGGTAAAGCCATGTTTCATCTCCTGTTATAATTCTTCAAAAAAAAATGCTTCAGCTCCTTGATCCCATTCGTTTAAAATTTCCAATGTAAGCTCTGCTCTTGTTGGCAGCTGATCTGGATGCGATGGTTTTGGCACCCATCGAGTGGAAAATTTGCTCAATTTTAATTTTTTAGTCTGAATTGTGTATGTTGAACCAATTGAGGTGTCTACAGTGTTGGCTGTTGTTTCTGCTGGTAATCGTTGGTCCTCTTCAATTAGGGCATGAACAAGATTAATTTTTCCCTCACAAATTGATGTGGATCATCTGCCATTGTGGGCTTTATCTTTATCATCATCTTGTCTCTTCTGAAAGTCAGTTATCCGTTTGTAAACTGCTGATTTCTTTGGGGCATTGTCCCCATAAACTTTTCATAAAGCTTCAGGGATTTCAGCATTTTTCCACTCAAGCTTCACCATAAATTTGATGTTTGTTTTTGCTTCATTTTAGCAGAATTCATGTTACCCTGATAGGAGCTCTTTGCAAACTTTTGTCTTTCCTTATTAGTAAGTCAAACTAGATCCTGTTCAGACATGTTATAAGAAGTGAGTACAAGTTTATTTTGGTACAAAGAAGTTTTGAAATCCATGCATGGTTTTTTCATAATTTGCATTTTTCATAAATTCATAAACTTTTTAAGATGACTTGCTTGTTTGTCTGTGTGGCCTGCTTTGTGGAATGAAGGTATGCTTTGTCTGCCCCTGGCATGGTGACTACAATACCAAGTTCCACTATGCTTGGGTTCTGGAAAGCACAAGCAAGGAGGTTACATACAGTCAGCACTGCTTCTGCAGAACTCACTGGTAACATGAACCAATCATTAGTCACTCCCTTGGGGACGAATTACTAATGGGATGAAGATAAATGTGGACACTTCCTCAGAATGTAGAATTATTGGCAAAAGTTTCCTTTTAGGAACCACAGTGGGAATGTAGTAGGAAGATCTCGGTCCTCCTTTCTCCTCAATGTTGTGTTTTCTTAATCTATTTTCACATAGAATCTGAGTAAAAAATTTTCTCCCTATTGTATTTTTCACATCAAATTATGCTCAGCCACACTCTCTCAAACAGCTTACTAGAGACTGTATAGATGGCCCACGACAGTGTAAATATCACAGACAATACAATGCTAGCAACATAAAAATCAGTATGAAACCCTTCCCTTTATTAAATGCCTGGGTATAAACTAAAGCCCACAAATAAAACACTTTTGAATTACAGTCAAAATATTAAATATTCAAATCCTTTACAGTACTCCTGCCCTGATATTCTCATATAATAAGATTATTCTCACCAATATAAACCTGACATCTTGAGGCTATTTCTTTCTGTGTTAGTTTATCACAGACAAGAGAGCACAGCGCCAACAGGGGCATCTCCTCTACAAGCATGAATGACACTTTCAGGAAGTAGTCAATTGTAACAGGTTTGCCAACCAGTAAATAGTGTCAATCCTTTTACAGTTTGTTACTCCCTGGCTGATGATTTACAACTTGAATCAAGCATTTCTGATATATTTGCAGTTACCAAGGAAGTTGCTCCCTTCACCACCTTTGGGGATTTCTATAATTTCTCTGCCCTGTTTAAATGAGGAATCAATCTATATTAAACACATAAAGAGTTTTAAATATGTATATATTCGTGTGTCAAACTATGTCAGAATCTCTGGGAGTGGGACATAGGCATCAATACATTTTAAAGTACCCCAAGTTAAAATCCACTCACTAAGAAAATAAAATATGATCATTCTGTAATAGAATCTCTGTTTCTAATCTCAGAAAGGTGACCTATGTTTCCATTCATTCTTGGCCAATTTACAGTGGTTCCCTGGGTACCAGGTGACAAAGCTGCAAGTGGCTCAACACTGACTTCAGAAGCAGAGGACCTGCAGAACTTGTCAGCTCCCACGTAACAATAGTAGGCATGGGTTTAGGAATCTTTTTCATATCTCAGGTCATGCTTTGCACACATGATAATCTTAGTTTTAATCTCAAATTATTTCTAAAATAGATTGCATATTTGGATCAAATTTATCATTTGAACATCAGGATCCTTAATAAACACTTTTTAAATCATTATGCTCTTGCACAGATCCCAGGGCCAGACACCCCATCCCAAGGTCTTAGTATAGGGTGTGCTCTGTATCATTTTGCATACTTCTGCCTCTACATTTTGGCAATCTTGATGATATCACTACCAGATTTTGGTAGTGATAGATGTGTGTGACCACTGATTATTTTCTGAAGTGTACTTAATGCTGCCCAGTACTTCTGTTCAGGTTTCTAGCACCTATACTTTGACAACCCAGTAAACATCTGTATATAAAAGCTTAAACCCTGATGAGTAGGATCAAGCTTGTCTGCTCTGTATTTGGCAATAATAACAAGCTTTTTTTTTTTTTTCCTCAGAGCTTCTGTGTCAGTAGAAGCTGATAGCTAATGCTGGAGTTCACGGCATTCCACAAACTACTGTTGGCATCATGGTGATAAAAAGGACACTTACCACACCAACACTAGCCCATTAAGGAGGGGCTACATTTCTATGCAGCAGGTGAGACATCTCTGGGATATCAGGAATACCTCAGGAATAAGTAATAATTTGTCTTCCTTACCACACAGTAGTAGCCTGTAAAAATGACCATGATGCCTCACTACTTTCTGGGTTCTCTACTCTTCTAGATATGATCTTGTAGCTTCTCTTATCAAGAGGTAAGAGTCTATTTTATTTATCCTTGAATTTGGGCTGGACGTATGACTTGCTTTGGCCAATAAAATGCACTAGAAATGATTTTGTGCCAGTTCCAACACGAAGCCTTAAGAAGCCTTTGGTGCTTTGACTTATTCCCTAGGACCCCACCCCTGCCATGTGGGCAAAGGCAGGCTAGCCTGCTGTGGGTGAGAGGCTACTCAACAAAGTAATACCAGTCCAGTTTTCCCATCAGAGGGCAAAGACATGTGAGGGAGCTCAGGCAATATCAAAACCAAGCCTCCGTCCCGTCATGATAGCTGAGAGAGGGAGGTCAGCAAAGCTAAGAATTACTCAATTTAGGCCAGTCCAAACTGCTGATCTAGGGAAACATGGCTAAACAGACTTGTTTTAAGATAATTTTATATGGTTTGTTAAGCAATAGTAGCTAATGCTGTCATACTGATGGGATTCCTGATATCTGGGCTGTATTTGGATGTGTTTCTTAGCATATAGGGCGGGAGTTAGGGCCTAAGGATAACATGTCCTGTCAAGATTACTCTGGCAATGGAATTTTTAAGTACAAATATCTTTCACTGAGATTGGGACTCTACCGTCTACTAGGATACTGTGGCAAGGAAGGCAAAGTGGACCAATTTCTCTCCAAACCCTAACTTGTTAATACCTAACCCTTTCTCTTCTATGCTACTGTGAGAGTGTCGATGTTCCAGTTGCCTCCTAATAAATGATGCCAAGTGCTGCTAGTTTTCCTGTTGGCTTTCTTTTTCCTCATGAGTACAACTTTCCAGATACCAAAGGCATTTCATATAATATAATACACATACATACATACACACACATACATACATGCAGTGATAGAATGGCTGAAGTTTTTGGAAAGCACAGTAACAGTAATATTTCCCTCTTGGAATTACTATTCCCAGATGAGTTGCTATGCTGGTATCTCTTAGCATGAGGGATAAGCTGAACATGATTATTTAGAAGATAAAGGAAGAAGAGAGGGGGAGAAGAAGAAAGAGGAAGATGAGAAGTTAAGTTCTTCCTCCCTGTTCAATGGAGCCCTCCCTGGGATGCTGGTGCCCAGGTCTGCTGGTCCATCCATAGTACACTCAGAGATCTCTGGTGTTTAAGGAGTTAACACTTCCTGCCATCAATTCTTTCAGAGATATGGGGGGATTTAAGCACTGAAAGACATTTTAAGCTCTCTCAGGGTGGATTTTGTGCACTGTTGTAACTGTGACCTGTGTGCCCCACTCAGGGGACCAATGTTCTTGAGAAAGCAAATATAACCAAAACTTAATTTGTTAATCTGCTTGTAATTTGACATGGATCTTGGTAACAAAAATTTTGATAAAGTATTATATTTTGCATCTAGATTTTGCAAAATATAATCTCTTATATTGACGGAAGTTAGGACAGCTTTGAAATATGCACTATTTAGACCTATGTTGGCTTATGATTAATATTTCAAGCCAAATTCTTTGCTATAAAATCATGACTATTGGTTCTAGGCCTTGAATATTTCCTGTACCTGCAGTAATAAAAAGGTGAGTAGATTTTCCTAACAATTTGATAGGGCACATATTTTATCCATTTGGAAACTTATTATTATAAAGATAATTTATTATCATAGTCTTTCCTTTCAGCACAACCATCCATAGCCAAGTCTTTATTATATGGTTTTCTGTTGTAGGAAGAAGGTAGGATATGGCTACAAGGTCTAGACAGTTGACACTAACTCTACAAAGGGTAATTCTTATACTGATGACACTACCTAAGTACCTATCTACTAGCAAGTGCGTACAAAAGAAAGGTAATTAATACTGTTCAAGGGGATTGAAGAGGAAGTGTGGAAATTTCCAAGAATAACATACAGAGGAGGTAGCATTTGGGCTAAGCTTTGATGGATAAGATTTTGCCAGGTAGAGAATGGAAAAGAATATTTTAGAAAGAAGTAATAAAATGAATAAATGTTTATAGAGAAAAACAGGTATGGATTGCTCACAGAAATTCAAGTAACCTAGTGTCTGCAGAGTAGGATACATGATGGAGAGTGAGGGGTGATGGATCTGAACATGTAAGTTTATTTGGAGTTTGTATATCCTGTAAATATGTGCAACTATTATTTATCAGTAAAAATTGAAAATATTTAAATAAAAAAGTTATGGGTCTTGTTTTGCAAGGAATGGGGTGCCTTCATTGTTTATAATCAGAGGGGATGGTAGTAAGGTCAATTCAGTGGCAGACAGAGCACAGATGGAAGCACAAGGAAGATTTTAGGGCTCAGAGAAGCATTTAGTTTCTGATCTTTATTATTAAAAAATGTGTAGAAAAAGCAATAGCATAAGAATGTAATATGTTCTAAATTTTGATTATTTGCATGAAACAAAACTATTGACATATTAGTCAGTGACTGATAGGTGACTATCAAGAGCCACCTAAGATTATTTTCTTAATTTCCCTTTTAATTTCATATTTTCTTTATTGTCTTCCTTTCTTCTGCATACTGCATGTAAGTACTTCAAAGTATGTGTATGTCTTGTGGCATAATTGTGTTTTATCACAATGATTGTGATGTGATAATTATGACTGTAATAAATTGCATAGCATCATTCCAATAATAAAAACTGCATTATAATAGTAATAGTTTACACATTTAAATCTGGTTTGAAATTTCTTGGAATAATGAATAAAAACAGTATGTTGACAATCCAATCATGTTGCACTAGGTTACCTCTGCATTTTTCACATTCAAAGCAAACTCTGCACATGTGACACAGTCACTAGACTATTTCCTGTGGCTCATGAGAGAAGTCTTGCATCTCGAATTCATTTACAACTATTAAAATCTCCTTTTATGTAGCATTCTTTGTATTCTTGAAACCTATGTCTATTTGCAGATGGTGCCTCATTACTGAAAAACCCAGGGAAGAAAAATCCACGTGAAATGCCATAATGAAATGAGTTCATTTTTAGAAAATTTTTAAGGATTACTAAAAATGTAGGACAATCAATAAAATTGTCTAATTTGGACACTAAAGATGAAATACATTGTGGATTTATGCTAGTCAAATTAGAGTAGGCTAATCAGATCTTTGGAAGGTCAAGTACTACGCATTGATTTTCTTTGCTAGGGGAATGGCACCTTACCATTCACATCCCCAAACCTTGACGGGTAATTGCTATCAATTTTGTTCATTTGATCTGTATTTTTCTGTTCCTTTTAATGACATAAACTCAATGAAGGGTGAATGCAAATCATAGATAAAAGGAGATTATGTGAGCCCTGTCAGAGCATTGTCAGGTATCAGATTCAAAGTGCTTATGTGAAGCTGCGTATAGACGACAAGGTCAGCAAGATGGAGGATGAAATACTTAACAGGCTGGAAATGGAAAATCAAGAGGATTGAGGCAGAAGCCTTCAGTGCACAAAGTCAATAGGTTTTAGTCCTCTTAAATGTTAGTTTGTTCTCCTGACTTGATACAGTGGGCTAAAAGAGCAAGGCCAGGTTGGATTTGCATAGTTGCAGAGGAGTATATTGACTGTAGTTAATCCTGAGTGTCGCGCCGCAGTTGCCAGCAAGTACGACACGACCAGTTGGAGTTCTTCCAGCAGTAGTTTAATGAGGCACCTACAACAGTTACATGGCGAGAGACCTCGAACAGGAAATGCAAGCTGCTTTTATAGCCCTGGATAGGTGTGTCCCACAGGCGTGTCCCACAGGGATAGGTGGAGGGCCTGACTATGCATGTCCTGGGCGGATACACTAGGAGGCCTAGACTGCTCCCCACAGCTCCCCCTTTTGTTTTTGCCTCATGGTGAACGGAAGCCCCAGTCCGGATCTAGGGTCACAGTTCACCAAGGGGCGTATGCTCACCACTCTTCAGTGCAATGAGCGAGAGCTCATGAAGGTGCAAGGGCTGACCACAAAACAGGGGTCGCGAGCCCTTCCCGGTGCAATGGGGACAAGCCCTCGGGGTGCAAGGGCCACGCCATGCTGTCAAGGGGAAAAGCGGTAGTTGCCGTCCGTATGTAACATGCTTATCCACACTCCAGGAGGAGAGCCCTCATGAAGGGCAGCAAAGGCTTGAGCCATGACCGCCCGATCCCTCTGTTGTTGCCGTCGAACACGCATGAGTCCCCAGAACAGGAGGCCCAAACCAAGGCATCCCAGCAGGCCCAGGGACCCGAGACCGGCCCACTCCCGAACACTGCGGAGAAGAGATAGAAAGGTTGGGAGGAGGCCATCAGTGAACATAGGATCTAACCGGGTAGAATTAATATGGGTAATTTCCACTTGAAGCTGAGCAGCTAGCCTAGAGAAATTGGAGAACCAAGTTCCCTGTAATAGATTAGCTGCGCGAGAGAGGTTGTTATACGGGACTGAAGTGATACACAGCCCTGGCAGCCGCGTCCGTTGTAAGGGTAGTGAAGCATAGGGACCCTGCAAGGGTGTAAGAATCATTGCCCGGAACCTCCCCAGACTCATTGGACCACGGGAGGTAGGGAAGACCCAAAGAGGCATTGGTGGTAAAAGGTCGAGGGAATATGTGTGAATCATGGGTCACCGGCAGGGGTCTCGGGAATACAGGCAGGATGGCCCAACGACGTTTCGCCCTGGACAGCACTCCCAGGGCGAGGAGGGTCATGGTCAGGGAAAGCAGAATCCGCCACAACAGCATCGTCGTCAGGAGCCGGCGAGGAAGCAGCAGGATGACTGAGGCGTCGCGTGAGGCGTGTCGGAACCCAGATAGGGTCCGGGGCGTCCTGTGGAAAAACACAAACAGCTCCCCTGGATCTGCTGAGAATCAGATCCGGTCCTTTCCATTGATTACAAAGTACATCTTTCCACATCACCTGCTCGGAAAGGGGGGGGCCAGGATCCACATGGCGATCTGCCGCCGAGCGACCACGGTCATCCAGCAGCAAAAAATTTAAAGTATATAGAGTAAGAGATAGGGCAGATTTGGGAGACCTACCACCGCCCAAAGCCCCAGCCTCCCCCTTTTGTTTTTGTAAGTAGACTTTGATTGCGCCATGGGCGCGTTCTACAATGCCCTGGGCCTGGGGGTTATAGGGCAAGCCAGTGCGATGGGAAACGCCGAGACGGCGGCAAAATTGTTGAAAGGCCCGGGAAGTATAGGCCGGGCCGTTATCAGTCTTAAGGACCTCAGGCTTGCCCCAGGCAGCCCATGCTTCTAGACAGTGCGTGACGACATGAAAGATGTACCTCCCCCGCCATCAACTGGTGGGGGAGGGGCGGAGGCATACGGAGGCGGGCGATAACGCTCCGCCTCATACGCTGCCACCGCCTCCTCCAAGTCCGCCTTATCGCCGGAGAAAGCTCCGCCTCCCTCTCGCGAGACGAGGAAGAAGAGCGGGACAAAGAAGAGGAAGAAGAAGAAGAAGACGAAGACAGACAGAGGGCGGCCATTTTACAAGCCACGTCCTCCCTAGATAACGGGCCGGGCAACGGGCGTCCCCGTCGCCTTCCTGAGCGCCCTCTCTTGCGGGCGGCTCCCCGCTTTTCTTCCGACCGGGTTCTCGAACGCCCCGGCCGGTCTGGACCACCCTTATCCCTTTCTGACATACTATCTTGATAGTCACTCAGAGCTTGCTGCCCCTGCTGCACTTGAATACTACAAGGAGAGTCCTCTAGGCAGGTGCGCACCAATGCCCAAATAGGAAGGACGCACTCTCGAAGGAGCCCAGTAGCATGGGCACAGCGAAGGTCCTTCTCTAATTTATCCCAGCTCGGAACGGTGAAAGAGCCCGAGTGGAGAAACCATGGTGCCACACGATCTACTTCCTGCATAAAATGCCGTAAGACACGCTCGGGGATTTTCAACTCTCGTGCAGCCAAAAGCTCCTGTAGAGCACGGAGCAGCTGGGCGCTCGGGGATTTCCCATAGTGAAGCACGATCAAAGGTGGGGGTCCAACTCTACCTCTACTACTGCGGTTCTGAACTCACCTCTAATGAGGTTGTCTCCGCCTGGTGCGAGAGTTCCCGGGTTTCGGCACCACTTGTCGCGCCGCAGTTGCCAGCAAGTACGACACGACCAGTTGGAGTTCTTCCAGCAGTAGTTTAATGAGGCACCTACAACAGTTACATGGCGAGAGACCTCGAACAGGAAATGCAAGCTGCTTTTATAGCCCCGGATAGGTGTGTCCCACAGGCGTGTCCCACAGGGATAGGTGGAGGGCCTGACTATGCATGTCCTGGGCGGATACACTAGGAGGCCTAGACCGCTCCCCACACCTGAGAAATGGTTTTGTTCCCTATCTTTATTTCAGCTGAAGTGGTCCTATTAAAAGATACTTCCCTTCCTCTTTCTTCCTCTGGCAAGAAGTGGTTTCTCTACTCTTAGCCCTCATTAACTGCTGCCTAATTCCTAGTTTCCACTAGGGAAGAGAACAGATTCAGTGTACCTGTTGTATTGTAATCACAGTTTAGTTCTTCCCAAATCAAGTACATCAGGATGATAGGTAATAAAATGTGAGATATGCGTATGATATAATTGTAATACTGGCATTGCTCAGAAGGCATGAAATAGATCTGCATACTGCAGCATAAAAAGATATCTCCAAAGCATTATTTTGATGGGAAAAAGACAGAACAATCATTTTATGTAAAGTATAAACCCAAAACTGTGTAAGTATTGCAGATATACATAGAGGTTAACTAATTTATGCAAGCTAACTTACAAGACATACATTAAACACAGCAGTGTGAGTGCCATGAGGGGAAAGGAGTAGTATTTGAGATGGAAGATGAAAGGAAAAATGAAACATAAAACACCTATGCAGAGATTGATAATAATAAAGTGCCATGGGATGAGAAGTAAAAATCAAATCATGATGTTGCAGATGCTATTCAAGTAAATGAATGATGGAAGAGATGAATAAAATTAATATCAATTTAGTGAAAGTCTGAAATCCCTGCCTTTTCCCCCAATAGTCTGGCTCATCAGTGAATTTATTGAAGTGAAACCACTGTTGGTTGGCAAATTTTCAAGTTTATCTAGTATGATTATCAACAAGAATTCAGAAAACACCTTGCATTTATAATGACCTTAGAACTGATTTGAGGGCTTCCTCCCTAAATTATCCATGAGAAGGCAATGAGAATAGTGACCTGGTTTTGCATGTGGCAGAGCCAGTAACACAGACGAGAACTTGCAACACGCTGCTCACACAGTTAGGAACCAAAGCTAGCCACAGCATCCTTGACTCCTCACTTCCTGGTTTGCCATTTGGCACAGGGAGAGAAACACAGTGTCAAGAGATAAGAACAAGTGAATCATGTATTTCTGGAGAGAGGCTTCTCAAGGTTTTAAACCACTGACAATAAATTGGCATCATTTTATTAGCCTCTGTTAATTAAAGACTAGTTACCGTTTATCCTGCAATGCAGAAAACATTTTGATTGGGCCAATTGAAAACCTTAAATAGTGTAATTACAAATACTGAAAAACAGTGGAGAAATGAGCAATAGATCTGAGAGTTCTTCTGGCACTGTGGAAAGCAGCTGAGTTAAAAAACTAGAGGTATTTAATGCTTTCTTCTTTAAGTTCCTTCATTGGTAAGTTGAGTGTGACAATACCTTCAAATGAAGATATTGAAAGATAATAAAATCCTAATTGTTATGATCAAGCTACCATGTGTAAACATGCTCTCTAACAGATTCTAACAGTAGGAAACTGTTACAATCTTAACTCCTGCTGAAATTGAAAAAGCATATATCCATATCTAATTTCTGAGCACACCATGTGAGAAAGCAACTGACAAATTGATATCTATAAGGTAAGAAAATTACATTTTTAAAAAATGAATAGTTTCACAAAAGCTTATGATGGTTATAATATTTACATAATTATAGCTTAAAAGATTTTTGATGAAGCTGTGTAAAAACATCTTTATCACAATATCAGATAGCTGTTTGTATGACTAGGGCTGGAAATAATAATATTCCTGTTGTACATATCCATACAACTTAAAGCATATCATTTTGACCCTACCACAATTCTTTGAGAAAGAGAAGTTTGATATTATTTCATTTAGATTTGGGGAAACTGAGATTCTGAGTGTTTCCATGAAACAGGTCACACCACTTGAAATGTTTGACCACTGAGTTACTGAGATTACTTTTTCCCCAACTCTAACATGAGACTAAATTTTTTTGCATTGTGAAAATAATAGGTTTAATGGTAATAGCTCAGCTCTCTTCTGGTGTAGCATTACATTATATCCATCTTTGTCCTGAAGTGTAAAAGTATTGGGTCCTGCTTATGTAGTATAAATTAGTATAACGTAGTCAGTGCCTGATATCTTACAATAGGAATTTGACTGTGAATACTGGAGTAATAAGATTTTGAGACTTTTCTAATAATATCATAAAAATGTGTACTTTCCAAGAATGGGCACAAGTTTAGGTTTTATAAAATTAGGAGGATTGATGCTGCATATATAACAATGAAGATTACATCTCATATATAAATATAATGATATCCTCTTGTCTAAATGTATAAGATAGCCAAGCTCCTCACTATATGTGATGTGGGGAAATTTGGAAGTTATATGAAGTGTTTAAGATTACCGGTACATGTTAATGCACCAAGGCCCAATTTAATGCTTGATGTGTTTTCCACATATGAACAGTTTACTTCTGGGTACTCTATTTATTATGTGTGACAAATTTCCCCAATGCCAAGGTGGTTGATTTCCCAGTAATAGGAAGCTTTATTCCCCACCTTGCTTGAAAAAACTTCTGTCTGGGGCTAGACTGAGAGGATATCATTCTACCTCTGCCACAGGTCTGAGTAGGCCACCTTTATCTTAGCCTTCTGTACAAATACTGCCTCATCAGAAACCCCTTAGCAATCAGGTCAGTCTGAACTTTCAGAGAATGTTACATATTTGATTATTAAATGGCCTTATTGATATCATGCTTCACTAACTCTGGACTTTCCTGGTTCATCTGTCCAATTCTGCTCAAGAATATGTGGACAGCCTCTAGAAGTTGACCAGCTGTCTGTGAATATCCCTATCTATTTCTCTGTTGGAATTTTTATTATTTCTCTCAATTTCTGAAATGGAACCAACCAATCATTTTTGTATATTAGACTCAATTTACATTTTCTTTGTAAATTTTCTTGGCCATCTTTGAAAGATGTACCTCGCAGAGGTAAAATGGAGCAGCATGTATTGAAAGGAAGAGAATAAATGGCTAAAGCAAAACATACTACAGCATAGAGATAAAATGTAGAGGAAAAAATGTATAGAAACTATTTCATCACTCAAAAAATGTCTATAGGCTTCAGGCTGAGATCTATAAGGGAAAAAAAAGCAGAAGGAAAAAGGAGAGTACAGTTGCCAAATATATGTGTTAGTGTTCACTAAATTGAAAAACCTTATTAGGTTATGATATAAATGTTATGTTGCTGCTGAAAGCTGAGATTCTGTTGAATGTACACTGCAGAAAGCTTGAAGCCTCACTGCTGTATCCTCAGCAAGGTCCCTTTTATATGCAAGCTGGAAGGAGGCTTGCTAATGTCATTCCTCGAATTCTAATCCTGGTGAGAAGCAGCCCACAAAGTGATATAGGTGGAAACAAACAAACTCCATATGCTACACCGGACATAGAACTTGTCTTAATTACTACTGTGTCTACTGAGGAGTGGAGCAGGATTGCCCTAGTGCTGCACTAAGACAACAAAATAGGTGGATAGTAATAATCACAGATCAGAAGAATTGATCCAGACCAAGTATTACTATCATATTCAATGGCAAAAGTAAAAGAAGCCTGCAGCATGTTTTCTAGTAATGAAAAGAGGGTAATGAAATGCTTACTTCCAATAAGAAAAAAAAAAAACAACTTTCAAATTTGGGAAGGGTATATGAGATATAATTAGATTCTTAGTTGATCAGTGGGTATGTATGTGACAGGGGAAAACTCGTTCTCTTGCTTTCCCCTGTTACATACAAAATAACAATGATAGCTAAAGTTTATTGAGTTTTTACTATATCACAGGCATTATTCTAGGAGTTCTTTACATGTAACTTAATTCCAACATGAGTCTACAAGTTAAATACTATTGTTGTCCCCATTTTACACATGGTAAAACTGAGGCACAAAGGGATTAAGTTGCCCAAGCTTGATGATGGAGCCAGGATTCAAACCTAGACATGTGGGCACCAAATTCCCTATCTTTGATCATCACACTATAGAGAATTGTACATTTTCTTACTATTGAAATACTCTAATCCATAAAGGAAAAATAATAGACTAAGATAAAATGCTAGTCAGAAACAAACATTTGGATTAAGTCTTTCCAGGAGCATTTCAGAATTTTGAGAATGGTAGAAGTACTTTGGATATAAATTTTTTTCACTTATGAAAATAGGAGATCTTGAGAACCACAGGTCCTTTGTGGCAATTTTATATAAAAAACAAAATTAAAAGCTATGAAATTTGAGCAGAATCTGTGAGAGTTGTTCTCAACTTTGGCTGAACATTGGAATCACCTGGGGAACTGTACAAATTTACAAATGCCTGAGTCTCACTCCAGAGATCTTACTGACTTGGTGCTGGGTATGGCCTGAGCTTGGGAGTTATAAAAGTTGCCCAGGTGCTTTTAATGTGCGCATGGGGTTAGTTAGCATCACTGCAAAAATGCCTGGCTTGAACTCAGGATAGCTTTTGGGTGAAGTCTAAAGCAGTTAGGATGGAGTCAGGCCCACCTGGGTTGAAATTTACAAATACACATGTGTGAACTATGTGATTTTGAGAAACTCACTTTTCTTTCCTGAAACTCAGGTTTCCTCATCTGCACAATGAGGATAATAAGACTAACTCTGGCTTTGTAGGTGTGCATACAAATCTGTTAGCAATGTGTACATGTCCCTTAGCTAAGTGATCAGCATGTTGTTACCACTCAACAAACTTTAGTATTTTTTTTTAGAGACTGAAGACAGATCATAGGTAAATTTTTTTCCAAATTATGAGGCAATTATATAAAAAATCAGTAAGGCAGAGCTGTTTCTCCCAGAATTTAATGCCTTAATTGCTAACCTCTATGAATATTAAATGATACTTATTATTATCTAATTACTAGATAATTAGCTGTATAGTTTTTTTGTTTGTTTTTTGTTTTGTTTTGTTTTGTTTTGTTTTTGAGCAGGAAATCACCCTCCTTTGCTTGGCACCAGCTCATATTCCAAGTCATAGTATCATAGTAGAGTAAAAATAACATGCAAATGTAAAGAAGGAAACTTTACAAAATCTCTTTCCTAATTTTTTTTCCTTCAATCTTTTATAACCCCTGATGTCTCAGTCTTCCTGAATCTCTCTACCTTACTTCAGTCTTGCTTATTGAAATGTCCACTGGAAAATCCACGTCTGCCCTGGAGCAGACATTTAATCTGGCAACATGTTAGTCATACTGGGCATTGTTCTAGGAGGCACAGAACCATGAGTCATCCTATCTTTCTGTGAGGTCTTGTACTGACTCCTGGCTTAGATCCAACATCTGTTTTTACGATTTTTCTTAATTCCCCATTTCCTGGTTCATAACCATGGCTGTGTGAAGGTTTTAGGGTCTTGTTCGCCACAAGCTACTGTTCCCACGTAATGGCAGTTGAGTAAATGCTTCTGTACATGACATCACCCAACAATAGTTGGTGCTTATGAGTTACTGCAAATATCTTGGATATAAATCTTCCTCATTGAGGTAGAAATATTTAGAAATATCCAAATTTTTTCACTTTGTATGAGTTAAATAAGTCTGATTTTTTAAAAAAATGGGCTTGTCTTGCCCTTCCTTTATTATTAGGTAGTATGAGAATGACTGTACTACAGATGATATTTTAGGGATAGCAATATAGAAACCATTTTAAATTCTAAAGTATATTCATTTATTTCTAAAAATCATAATTGTAAATTTCTTCAATAAAATGAATTTTTAAAAATTTAGTTACTATGTGTAAGCCGCAATTCATACATTTTATATCTATTAGTTAATGATAACAAGTTGTGAGATTGATGTTATTGTTATACAACTTTACAGATGGAGAAACTGAGAGCATCCATGTAGAAACTGATGAAGATGAGATTTACAGTTAGGCAGTCTGGCCCCAGAAAATGGGCTCTTTAACATTATACCCTATTAACAGCAATGGTTTATGAACATAGTAATGCCCTGTCTAAAAGCATGTAACAAATTAACTTTTGTCTTTACTGGCATTTAATTACTATCAAATGATATTAGGTTCATTATTCCTTTCTTTCCTTAACTCTGTTGAGAGTTGCCTAACTGGGAGGACCCTGATGATGATGGTATCAATAATTAAGCCCCTTTAAAATTTTTTCAAAAGAGGCAATCTGAAGCTATGTTCTTCTGAAACAAGATATTTCTTCTGAAGCACTATTTCCTTTCTGAAATTCTTTGGCCTTGAGCAGACCTTTCCAATTAGAGAATTGTCTCTAGAGAAAAATCTTAATCTTTTTTTCCTACTTTTTGAGTAGCTACTCAAAATCTGATAACTTTCTCTGATTGATTTTCTAAAAATTATAATCCTAAATTTTTGTTAATTTTTTGCGATAAAATGCTTAAATTGGAACTAGTGGTAAATACATTTATGAAAAGTTTTCTAAAAGTTTAGCTCCAACTAATTTTCACACAGAAACGTGCTAGAGTAATCCTCCCCAACTCTGAACCGGCTTTGTTAGTAGATGATTACTACTTGAATATCACCAATCTAACCTACATATAAACATGAAAGAAATCTCAACAACCCCAAATTTCCAGTCTTATTTCCAGCTGCACATGCAAATTCCACATAGTTCCCTCAGGTACTTCTGTGGGCTGACAGCAGTGCATTGTGGGGATTCACACACCTGTCATCATCTGCAATACCAGATGGCATCTATCAACTTCTCCTTTTCTGCCTCTGCCATGATGCTGTTAGAAGTGCTGCACCAGTATGGGTGGTGGCAAAGCCCATACTGATGACGTTATGGGAGCATCAATATGCACATCCAGGGTACTGTCCAGGGATGTGTACAAAGCTGTCTGTCCTTGACGGGCTGGAGAAGTAATGGGTTCTGTGCAGACAAGGAGGAATTACCCTCTCTCCAACTATACATCGTACTATGTCACTTCAGTCCAGAAATAGTAATATTCCTGCCCAGAGTCTCTTAGAAATGGTAACCTCTCTTCTGGCCTTAAGCCATTTTTCATAAAGGGCTCAAAGTTATTCCAGGTGAATGGACAGGGAACAGATGCCCTGAAATAATCTCTCTTTCTTTCCATCAGTTCTTTCTACCTTGGATCTCTTTATAAAAACAAACGTTAAAGCTCCTGTCTCAGCCTTCTGCTAAATCCTTACCCATGTCCCTGCCCAGGAGTGCTCTACTGGAGTGGTAGTTACATAACTCCACTCAGCAGAAACATTTATTCTGTTTACTTTTCCATGGCTGAGAGCATTTAAATCCCACCAAATCATGACTCATTTCTATTGGGGAATAATTAGGAAAAGAGAGAACTGGAAATAGAAAGGAGAAATAAAACAGATGACAGAGTAAGAATAGAGCTTGCAATGAAGCTTGGGAGCTATAAAAATTGACCAGTGAATTAGATTTACACTTCTGAGATTATTAGAAAATATGAACTCAGGACATTGTGTGGAGAGATAGAGACCCTTTGGTCTAAAGCCATCCTTGGCTGAGCTAAGATTCTATAACCCCAAGTGTTGGGGAAAGCTGCTAAAAATTATCTATTTAGCATAGCTGAGTATATTACATAGAGATACTCCCAAATTTTCCATATCTAACAAACAAAATATTATTCATTTCTGGGACCATGGGAAGATTACAGAGGAAATAGATAACTCTAAACCATATATCATATTAACATTTGGATAGAAGCTCAGCCCCTGGAAAATAAAAACTTTCCTAAGGATATATATTTTCTGCAGCCAACACACAAATAAAAATCTTGCTGAATGAAGTCTTTGGTGAAAGAAAATCTAAAACTATTTGTGGTGAACAAAGGGATAATAAATAATTAATTTTAATATTTCATTAATGACTCGAGATATAGAAAACAACTTTTATATTTTATTAATACTAGTGATCATAAAGTCACTTTTATATATGATTTAAAACACCCAATCCTCTCTTCAAAAATTATAATGGAGCTCAGCCGTTTCCCCTACTGTCAGTATTTACTAAACAGAATCTGTTTTCCCTGCTTTAGCTAAGGTCCAGCTCGGCTGTGTTTATCTTTGTCATCATGAAAAAGTTTCAAAAGGAAGGGGTTTGGGGGAGATCAGGAGGCAGAAGGGGGAAAAGAGGAGGAAGAGAAAAGAAGGGAGAGAAGGAGAGAAATCAAAGAGAGAGAGAACTAAAGAACTAACAGTGACAAAGATTCTCTCATTGACCAACTCTTCTCATGTTCCTCTGAGCTCTCTTCTTGACTAGGCCTCAGCAATGGCCTATAAAGACTTGAGCAAATACTAACATAGTTCTAAGTTGTTCCTTCCTGACCATCTTTTCCAGCTGCCTCGGCTGCCATCAGTAGTTGGTATGCCAGGTGGATGTAACTGCACCCTGACTATCCTAAAAGGGATACTAGTGGAAATAGGGCTGTGTGGCATTGCCCTTTTATCTCCCCAAATTAAACAGTCATTCCTGATTTCCTACCCCAGGAGGCATGAGAGGCTGTGAGCTAGAACTCCCTGGATTCCCGAATAGCAAGGAGTATCTCTACAAGATTGAAAAGGGGGCCCCTGACATAGCAACTACAGATGGCAGTCAAGGTAACTGGAATAGAGGTCAGAAGGAAACACACAGAAGCACTATAAAAATGAAGGTTCATGACAACTACATTTAGTCAAATTAATGGCTGAAAAACCAACAAAAACACCTGTCTCAAAGAAAATTGACCAAGTATTTAGAAGGATTAAAGGTTAAAGGATGGTGAAGTATTTATATATTTTCTGAGATTAAAGGTGAGCATAAACTCCCTTGGAGATCACAAGGAGCTTCAGTACCAGTCTAAAGACATCTGGGGGACATTTTCTCAAAGAGTTTCATTAGGAAATGGATGCAGAGAGACTTATCTCATTATTAACAGGCAGAGGGAACAAACTAGTCTGAGGAAGATCTTCGCAATGAAACTAATGCTATAGATCCTGTGTGTTCTCTCTCCATGCCTTGTGTGGTAGGTGGCCAACAAGAACTTTTTTGAATGAAACATGTTACTGCTAAAGTATGGAGTATAATTATTTGGCGTCCCTAAGCATTTAAAGCAGTATTCCTGTCAATCAATTTCTCCCTACTTTGTCCCCAGGCAGCTCCCTCTTGTGAAAATTAGAATCCCTTAGATCTTGCCCTGGGATAGGAAAAAGAAAAATTCCAACTTATAGGCAGAAGATAGATTTCAAAATCTGGAAGGGATCTTAACAAATTTGTAATAAAATTTTCTCAGAGAAAAATACTAGCCCAGAAAAGTTGATTCTTATACATTGTTACAGTTAAGGAGAGATTCAGGATGAAAATTCTGGTTTCTTTCTTCAGTTACAGGATAATGTCCTCTACCTCTTGTTTGAGAAGTTGTCAAGAGGTAGAATGACAAAAGTCTGAACAAAACATTTTGGATCTTTTTATGTTATTTAATTTTTTTTTCTTCTTGTTAAAACCCCTATAAGACATATATATTCTTACTTCAGCATTAAATCCACATTAAATACTGAGAAACAATTTTTGTTCTTTAAAAAAATACTATAATAAATGAATATAATAGAAGTAAGTCTGTTGATTTTCCAATGAACTGACCAGGGTTTCCACAGGCCCAGATCAGAGTTCAGTTGTAAAAATTGTTTTCTATGTCTAACTATTTTATAGATGCTTTTACCTAATATTACTTCCAGAAATTCATATTGTAGATATGTAGGCAGTTTGAAAAAAAAGTTACTACTTGGGAAATTGGAAGTCATGAGTGGTCCTCTGACCACTACCATGAGCTGATGAATGTGACTGCATGGTACTGGAAGACACAGGGTATTGTGTAATTGTTCATTACCACACATGCTATTCTTAGACCTCCTGTTTCACTGAGGTTCTCCATAAAAATGACAGATCTATGATTCATCAAGATGTCATAAAGGAGATGAAAGAAGGTTTTAGAAAGTAAAAAGAATGTGGTGCACATGGAAATAATATATATAAGTGGAGAAAGAAGAAGGCCTCAGGATTTTGTGATTAAAACCATCTGGAAACATTGACTTAGTCTTTTAACCTTTCATTTAACCTTTTATTCCAGAAATAGCTAGCTTTAATTGGCTTATGATGATATGCATATGTATTTAAGTTATATCTAAAATTCAGGCCTGGCTAATGTTGAACTTTCTTGAATGATCACTATATCAGTCAGTGTCCAACTGTGAAAGAGAATTCCATTCAGATGGTTCAGCTGGAGATTTTAATGAAAGGACTGCTTGCAGATGGAAGCGGAAACATGAGCTGGAGGCAACCACCGACAATCAACAATGGGCAGCTGTTACTACCCCAAGGCTGAAGGGACTAGGAGATAAAGTAATGTACTGAAGCCTTGATGAGGAGAGCCACGGATAAAGGGCTGTCTCTTCAGGGCCATAATCATGGAGGAATGGAGGCAGTGCCTGAAAACATGCACCTTGTGTGTGTGGGTGTGGGGCAGTGTTGTTATGGGGAGAGAAAACAGGAAAAACTTACCCCAACTGTTCTCTTCTTCATCTCTAATACCTTGCCCATGCCTTCCTTTGGCCAAACCCACTGAAAACCAGAGAACCAAAAACCTGGGTGATACACTCCAAAAGGGCCCAATACTTGGGGCACACAGCAAGACATGAAGAAGATGCAAAATGGATCTAAAAAGATAAAGAACGAATGTCTGCTACAGTCTCAGATGTTCAGACAACCTAAAGAATGGGAGAAAATATTTATATGCTACACATCCAATAAAAGGCTGATAACTAGAATCTATATAGAACTCAGGAAAATTAGCAAGAAAAAATCAAATAAGCCTATCAAAAAGTGGGCAAAGGACATGAACAGAAACTTTTCAAAAGAAGATAGACTAATGGCCAACAAACATATGAAAAAATGCTCAATATCTCTAATCACCAGGGATAATGAAATCAAAACCACAGTGAGATACCACTTAACTCCAGTGAGAATGGCCTTTATCAAAAAAACCCAAAACAACACATGTTGGCGTGGGTGTGGAGAGACAGGAACACTCATACACTGCTGGTGGGACTGCAAACTAGTGCAACCCCTGTGGAAAGCATTATGGAGGTATCTTAAACAGATTCAAGTAGACCTGCCATTTGACCCAGCAATCCCATTACTGGGCATCTACCCAAAGGAAAAAAAGACATTCTGTAGTAAAGACATCTGCATTTGAATGTTTATGGCAGCACAATTCACAATTGCAAAGATGTGGAAACAACCCAAGTGCCCATCAATACATGAATGAATTAATAAAATGTGTATATGTATACCATGGAGTTCTTCTCAGCCACAAAAACAATGGTGATCTAGCACCTCTTGTGTTATCTTGGATAGAGCTGGATCCCATTCTACTAAGTGAAGTATCCCAAGAATGGAAAAACAAGCACCACATGTACTCACCATCAAATTGGCATTAACTGATCAACACTTGGGTGCACATGTAGCAGTAACATTCATCAGGTATCGGGCAGGTGGCAGGGGGGATGAAGGGATGGATATATTCACACCTAATGGGTGCAGTGTGCACTGTCTAGGGGATGGACATGCTTGAAGCTCTGAGTCAGGTGGAACAAAGGCAATATGTGTAACCTAAACATTTGTACCCCTGTAATATGATGAAATAAAAAATTAAAAAAGAAACTAAAAAAAATTTAAAAAATAAAAAAAAAAAGAATCAAAGAAAAAAAAAGAAATCTCTTTGCACTGATTCAAGCCAATAGAGCCATGGTGGCTGAAAGCTCACCTCATGCCCAAGGAGGGCAGTGCATTATGACCCTGCAGATACAGTCATTCCAATGAGAAAAATATGTCTTAGCACAGCATGACAATCTGAGTGTGCACTAATTGCTCCTGGTGCACTCTTTATTACTTGAGAGTAGATGAGAGAGGTTGATGTGAAGGAAGCTCTGTTAGCATAAAACTCAAACATATGTTCATGGGGTGACATCAAGGTTTAATTACAAGACCATTTTCCTAAGAGTCGAGATGCCCTGTTCAGTCACTGGCAGGATTGTGTGACTTGGCTACTTAATGTCTCTGAAATCAGTTAACATGCTATAAAATAAACAGGCTTGACTCTAAGAGCCTTCTTAAATATCTGAAAATGTTATAAGGTTATTTCTGATAGAACAAAAACAAAATATTTTGCTGCTTTCTCATAGCACTCATACAGTATGTTTGACACCAGATGGGTGGGGATTTTTCTCCATATACCAGCCGTTCTCCAGGGGTTGCCAGCTGGGTGTCCTCTAATTCACCTCACTTCTGACACTATTTACCTGGACACAGCATCAGATCCCACAGGTGAAGAGCCCCGTCCCACAAGCTGGCCCCCACTTCATATGCCAGTAGCACACTCCAGGTTGGAACCTGTTTGTCTTACTGATCAGCAATAAATTGGGGGTTCCCATGACCTCCTCCTTAGGTTTGATTAATTTGCTGTAGTAGCTCACAGAACTCTGGGAAACACTTGCTTATGTTTATCCATTTATTATAAAGGGTATTACAGAGGACACAGATGCACAGCCAGAGGCAAGAGATGCATAGAGCAAGGCATGTGGGAAGGGGGGAAGCACTACCGTGCCCTTTCTGGGCATGCTACCATCCCAGCACCTCCACGTGTTCAGAAATCTGGAAGCTTCCTCAACCCCCTCTTTCGGGTTTTTGATGGAAGCTTCATTATGTAGGCATGATTGATTACATATTGGCCATTGGTGGTCAACTCCAACTTCAGCCCCTCTCTCCCAGAGGTTGTGGAGTGGGGTGAGAAGTCCCAACCCTCACTTCATGGTCATGCTTTGGTCTGCCTGGTGAACAGCCCCCAGCTTGAAGATAAATAGGAGTCCCCAGCTGCCAGTCATCTCATTAGCGTACAAAAGATACTCTTACTACTCAGGAGATTCCAAGGGTTTTAGGAGCTATGTGCCAGGAACCAGGGACAGAGACCAAATTTATATTTCTTATTACATCACAACATCACAGAATTCTATTAGACTCCCTCAAAATACTGACTTTATTACTAGAAGGTTAATGTCCCAGAATATTAAAATGATACCAGTTTATTCTAATTATAATTATCCTAGACTTTGGTGTTATGCTAGAATCTTCCTTCACCTTTCCTAGTGTTTGTCAGCAAATTCTGAATTTTCTTTCTCTGATATTTTGCTCTTTCTCCTTCAATCTGATTTCATCCAGGCCTGAGCACTTCACAGTCGGAACACTGCAGCAACTTCCTTAGGGCCCAAACAGTCCATTATTCTTATGTAGAATTGTTACAAAGAAAGAAAAATATTTTGTGAACTCTTCTGAGAGTAGTATTTTTTTTTTTCCACAGAGCAAACAGAGATGCATTAAAATATTCCTATTTTGGTTTAAATTCAATTTAAAATCAATGCATACCATTGTATCAGACATTACATGTTAGAGATGAAATGATTAAAGACATTGAAAGACACTGATCCTGTTCTTGGAAGCTGCACAATTTATATTTTAGCTGTTGAAAATATGTAAGGGTTTGTGTGAGTACTATTTCTTTCACAAAATGTTAACTTTGAGGGGGATGTGTGTGTGTGTGTGTGTGTGTGTGTATGGCAAAACCATGACTCTCACAAAATATAAAATGAACACGTGTTACAGGTTTTATTTCATTAATTAATGAGGAGTTGTGGGCTGAATAGTACCCTTAAAATTATGTTGAAGTCCTAACCTTCAACCTGTGCATATGTCTTTATTTGGAAATAGGGTCTTGGCAGATATATCAAATGAATATGAAGTCATACTGGATTAGGGTGGTCCCTATATCAAGTGACTGGCATTCTTTTAAGAAGACCATGTGAAGACATAGGGCCACAGGGACACTGGAGGGAAGACCATGTGACAACACAGGCCAATATTGGAGGCCAAGTATCGCCAGCAACCACTAGAAGCTAGGAAGAGGCAAGGAAGCCTCCTCCTGAGAAATCAGAGAGAGCATGGCCCTGCCGGCACCTTGATTGCAACAACTAGCCTCCAGAACTGAGAGAATAAATTTCTGTTTTAACCCACCAAGAGTGTGAAACATTGTGATAGCAGTGCTAGGAGAGTAGTGCATGAGGAAACTAGTAAAATACTAAAAACTGATTCCAAGGAAAATACAAAGAGCAAATACTTATATTTAGGCACTCATGAATGCTGAAATTAATTTTTTAAAATAGATGTAGAAGTACCTTCTTGGATAGGGAATTAATTCATCTAGACAAAATCCATTTATATCTCTAAGGATGATTTATTTATACTTCTATCAATTTTCTACAATTTACAGAGTTGTAAACTAGTTCAAAGATGAAAAGGTATATAAATTGGGATAACCCCAAGAAGTGTGGGATAAACTATAAAATGCCAAGCAATCTCCCTCCCCCACTCTTTTCTTTTTCTTTTTGGCATTTTAATGTCATTTTACCATTTAACCAAAATCAGAAAATTGATCAATGATTGAATTACTCATAAGTTACTTATTTTAAATAAGTTCCTATGTTGAAATATGTGTCCATTTTTTGTTTTTGAGTCCTCAATATTTATTTGGTTGTGCTGCTATTGTTCTTTTGTGTTTTCTTTTTCCCAGAAGGAATTTATTTTTAATCATTCAAATTAATACAATAATTTTATTATTATTAAACCAATAAACACATGTAACACAAAGACAAAGCTTTCACCTAAAGTCATATAATCTATGAGAGAATATCACCTTTTTGCTAATCTACAGTTTTATATTTTAACACAGTATTGATAGAGTAATTACTGGGTTTTTGCCAATAAATTAATCCCATATTGTTGGAATAGTAAGTCAAACCTTGTTCTTAATTTATGTGTAGGTTGAGATGAATTCACTTCCACTACAGTTTTCAGTTTATCATTATCCACCTTGCTCTCAGGTTGTCCACATGGCTCATTTTTAAGATTAAAATTACCAGAAGGGAACTTTTAAACCATCAGTGTACTATGTGTACATTAGCCACATCTTTTCCAAACACTTCGTTGATATTTTGAGCTGTCTGTTTCGCATTGGTTTTATGATGAAATTCATATTTGAAAATCATACAAATTTTTTACTTATCTATGGTTGTACAAAAATTGTTCTAAAAAATTGAAAGAGAACCACAAGTCAAAACATGCATTTGAAAGAATGAGGATGTACCTTTACAATCAAAATAAAACAAGAAGTATCAAAGTGAAATGTCATAGATATTTACCATCAAACTTAGTATTTAAGGAAATTGGACATTTCATACTTAATAAACTATTACTTTTGTCTCTTTTACCATATGGGGCCCCACATTGGTAGGGGACGAATTGTGTGCTTGGTAGCACAATAATTTTAAGATTGAATGTGATTGCTTTTAAAAGGAACACACCTTCTCTTCACTTTTCCATAACTCTTACTGTTCCCTACCACTATACATCTGGGCATTTATATCTATGTTCCCTTCCCAGATAGAAAAGCATTTGACTTTGGTACTTCATTATAGAGATTGAAGAATTTGAGCTAGTTGCTATCAGGAGCCTTGTTTTATAATATACATTTATCCCTTGTGCAGACCTTGGCTCAGCTGTGTATGTAGTGTTACATATGGATTTATTCTTTTTGTAAGTGATTCAGAAATAAACCTTTGGCTTTGGTAAAATCCAATGATAATCACATCAATTCACATGTATATATTTTAAACCTTGCAAACATTTGTATATATATTTTCTTATTAAATTCTCATAATTATCTGATGAGGTAGCTATTATTGTTTCTAGTTTATAGATGGAAGAACTGAGTCCCACAACAATTAAATGCCTTTCTAAAACTCACACAGCTAATAAGCAACAGGTCTGCTTGTTGTTTTTACATCATGTGAAGAAATTCAAGTAAATAAAACTCATACACATGCTTTTGTTTCCACTGGAAAGGAAAATTGCATTTAAAAATTCTGCAAGCATTTTAATGGAGCATTTTACTACATTGCACTGAGAAAATAAAAGTAGGAAAATCTTTAGTTAGCTTTGCAAATCACCTGAAAGCATTCTATCTGTAAAACTACTCTCTGGTCTGTAAAATTAGCACCACCTCTATTCACATTTATCAAATCTACCTATGCCTGGATTGTTTTCTTCCATCTTCTGTTATTCTTTTTCTCTCAGGGTTAAAAAAAAAATACATGCAGCTGTCTACACAGAAAAGTCTCACACACAAACAAGGCCAATGGTAAATAAGAGGACCAGCTAAATATATTATATTTCCACTAGTTCCACTACTAGACATTCATTAGATCCACATACAAATTACTTTTAAGACTATCCTTATTTTTTGTAAGATGCCAAAGTAGACAGTGTACTTATTTTTCATAATTGATTGAATCTAAATTTGAAGTAAATCATAGTGATATCAAAACCCATTATATTAAGATTTTGTGCACTCTTTCAAAAGATTAGAAACAAATAAACAAGTTGACTGTTGAATTTATTAGAAATTTAAATGGATTAAAGAAACCTAGTTTCTGTAATACAAAGAAATAAACTGACCTTTCTATGGCTTTAACTTAATTAATATCTAAAAGCCTTTTCATTTGGAAATAAATTTAATTTAATCACCATTACAAGAAAGAAACTGTTTCACCAAAATTAAATTTTTTAATAACTGAAACTTTCTATTTAAGATGCAAAAACTTTAATTTTTATTATGGATGACAATATTTCCCAAATATGTCATGCTCTTTATGGCTTTTAAAATAGAGAACACTTAACGCATCATTATGAAATGGTTCATGATTATGAAATTGAAGTGAGTGTTCTCTGCTGTAAACACAGCTTCAGGAACTGTTAAAATGTGAAGGGTTATTTACTCCTAAACTAAATGGCCCCAGACTACTATCCTGCTTCAATTTCTTCATTTACTTTAGTTAATATTTCTGCCCCTTCCCTCTCCTTTCTCCTCTCTTTTAAAAATTCTTTTAAATTGACACATAATAATTGTACATCTTTACAGGGTACAGAGAGATATTTTGATATAATGTGTAATTGATCAAATCATGAAAATTAGCATATCTATTATCCAAACATGTATCATTTCCTTGTGTTAAAAACATTCACAATCCACTCTTCTAGCTATTTGGAAATATACAATAAATCATTGTTAACCACATTCACTCTAAGTGCTGTAGAATACTAGAACTTACTCCTCCTATCTAGCTATAGTGTTGTATTTGTTAGCAATCCAATCCTTGCCTTTCCCTTCCCCCTTTCCAGCCTCTAATAACCATAGTTCTGCTCTCTAATTCTGCAAGCTTAACTTTTTTTAGGTTCTACATATGAATGAAGACACGCAGTATTTATCTTTTTGTCTCTGTCTTATTTCACTTAACATAAAGTCCACCAGCCTCATCAATGTTGCCATGAATGACAAAATTCCATTCTTTTTTGTGGCTAAACAGTATTCCATCATGTTTATATACTCCCAATTTTTTATCTGTTCATCTGTTGATGGACAGTTAGGTTGATTTCATACCTTGGCTATCATGAATAGTGCTGTAATAAGCATGGGGTGCAGATATCTTCTCAATATACTGATTTCCTTTCTTTGGGTAAATACCCAGTAGTGGGATTGCTGGACTATGCAGTATTTTTATTTTTACTTTTTTGAGGAAACTTCATAATGTTTTCCATAATGACTATACTAGTTTACATTCTCACCACCAGGGTATAAGAGTTCCTTTTTCTTTGTATGCTCTCCAACATTTGTTATTTTTTGTCTTTTTGATAATTGCCATTCTAACTGAGATGAGATGATATTTCAGTATGGTTTTGATTTGCATTTCTCTAATGATTAGTGATAATGAGCACTTTTTCATATACTTGTTGGCCAATTGTATTTCTTATTTTGAAAAATGTCTACTTAGATCCCTTGCCCATTTTTTACTCAGATTATTATTATTTATATTTTTGCTGTAGAGTTGTTGGAATTCCTTGTGTATTCTCAATATTAATACTTTGTGAAATGAATAGTAAATATTTTATTCCATTCTACAGATTCTCTTCACTCTGTTGATTGTTTCCTTTGCTGTGCAGAAGCTTTTTAGTTTGGTGTAATCCCATGTGTTTATTTTTGCTTATGTTTGCCTGTGCTTTTGAAGTTTTTCTCCATAAAATCTTTGCCCAGACCGATGTCCTGAAGTATTTCTCCTATATTTTCTCCTAGTAATTTTATAGTTTTGGGTCTTACATTTGAGTTTTTTATCCATTTGAGTTGATTTTTGTACACAGTGAGAGATAGGGATTTAGTTTCATTCTTCTGCATAATAATATCCAGGTTTCCCAGAACCATTTATTGAACAGGCTGTTCTTTCTCTAATCTTCTTGGCACCTGTATAGAAAATCAGTTGGTTATAGATATGTAGATTTATTGCTGGGTTCTCTGTTCTGTTTCATTGGTCTATATGTCTGTTTTCATGCCAATACGATGGTGTTTTGTTTTATTTCAATGCTCTCTCTTCTTTTGAGAAGACAATCTTTACTATTTCTTATAAAAAACTCAAAATCTCTGACATTGTATTGATATTCCTTCTTGAGAGAGAGTAAAAAGTGTATTAAAAAAGAGTAAACATTTTCTACTATTGTTAAGTACATTCTCTTGCACCTTCTCAGAGGTGGACCCCATTCTGCACTAATGAAGAAATATATATTTAATATATACAAATTATTCATTAAAAATTCTATAGTTTAAAATTAATATTTACTTGTTTGTTATATTTTTATAAAATTAGGAAGAAACAGATACCATTATAAACCAAATCAGTATTTTAAAAACCCAAAATGGCTATGATGATCTGTCTTTATGTGGTGGTTATACTTTCTGCCCTGGTTAAGGAAATAAAATAGGTCAGGACAGCACTTCTGCCCTGACTTTCATTACTAAATATACTTTTCCAGCTCTAGAAATTGAAGAGCAGTCAAATTGCTAGAGAAGCCCACCCTCAGCACATGACTACAGGCTGTATAATATCTAGAGATTACTAGATATTAAATTTAGCAGGGGATAAAGGAGATTGAACCACTTTAATAAGTGTCTCTGTCTCAGAGTTTATGTCTATTGCTATTAAAAGACTAAAAGCATTGGCTGGCTTAAAGATGGGATGCGCCTTAAAATTTCAGAGCCCAAGAAATAAGTTAAGAGTGTTGTTTTTCTACTATAAACTCTAAACTTCTTTCTCCATTTAAGAATTCAGCATAGTGTAAATAGAAAAAAAGTTTTAAATTTTGAAGTCTAACACTCACCCACTCCGTGACCTTATCCAATTTTAGGTTTCTTCATCTATAAAATGTCAACAATAATCCTTCACTCAGAAGATTGTTGTAAGTAATGAGTTTAACACAATAATTAACATCAAATAAAAGTTTGCTTACTTCTAAATTGATAATGTTAAAACTGTGGCAAAATTCAATGGTCAAGTATATTACTATCATTTATTATTTTAAACTAAGAGCAAATGCCAACATTCCCACTGAAGAGTGTGGAAAGACCAGTTGAAAAAAATCTATAACCTGCCAGTCTGTGTGAATTTGTGACTTGGGGCCCCATGCTACCCTTTGTCCCCAACTCCATCCTCCAAGTTCAAATGTCAAATTCCAGCTCCAGACAGGTTGCATCAAAATTGAACTCAGGCAAATGTCAATATTCACTGGGTCCATTCAGAGGGGAACAAGACCCTAAATAACTCTTTACAAATATTATCTCATTTAATTCTTTCAGAAACCATGTATTGGAGATTTAACCTCATTTTTAAAATGAAGAAAATGTGACTATAGAGAAAGTAGATGAATTGATCAAGATAGAAAAAGGAAGAAGGAATCAAATCCTGTCGGTAGAGCTTTGATATCCATTCTCTTAACCAATGGGTTTTCCTGCAAACCCCTGTGTTATCTAGAAAGATAAATCAACAGAAATGGGCAGAGCGCTGGCAAAGAGAACTGGCAGTAACTGGTTTGTGAGGCTAAATCTAGCTCCTTGATAGCTTTGGTACAGGGATGGCCACCAGGTGGAGAATATCAGAAAAATAATTTAGCCCCAGCAAAGAGAGGTTGAGTTCTAGCAGGAATCAGATAAACAGTTCCTCAGCTTAATGGCTATGCTGTAGAGCTATGGCATGGACTTGGGGGGAATTGAGGTGAACTTGGGTACCTAGGAATCAGGAAAAGGCCAGAAATTGTCATGATTAGCCCTCAGAAGTAATCTTTGATTCTTCTGTTGGAAAAGTTCATGCAGAGCCTTTAGTGCAGCCTCCACAAACTGTTTTTAACAAAACACAACTCTTACAAGTTGATAATTGCTTTGCTTTTGTTTGTTTGTGGGGAGGGTGTGTGTGTATGTGTGTGTGTGTGTGTGTGTGTATGTGTAAGAGTCGGATAGGGAAGATTTTCTAGTCAAATTAGTTAGAGCACAGGACTTTTCAGGATGCCAAATCCAAGAAGAATGCAAGGTTAGAAGTCTGTAGATTTTATTTTTTATCTCCTGGTAAGTGGAAATATGGGGGGCATAAACCTAACTTTGGGTAAATGATCCGTTACTCTATTATCAAAAAGTTATTGAAATTATGTAATCTTATTAAAAATATTTACAAATGACAGTTTTACAAATGCTAGCATGCTGTGATGTGGCATTTTACTTTCCATTTTGGTAAACATAAATCTAAGACAAAATTTAGATTGGAAAAAGAAATCAAGCTATTCAAATAAACTGAAAACAGACATAAATATAAAATGTTTATATAATAGGCTTTTGAAAAAATTTAATTAAAAAATAAAAACTTTACTTGTAGCAAGTAAAACATTTAATCTTCACAAAGAAGTACAAAATGAGAAGTGAGCACAACCCTCCCTTTCCTATTCTTTCCCTGTCAAGTTCCTCCACACATATAACTACTACAAGTAGTATTTTTCTGAATCTCTATTGAAAAGTATATGCATATGATAGTATATGTATAAAATATAATTATAAGTTACATAAATAATGGTTATATATTTATATAATTTTACATGTATGAGGTCATAGCATGCATGCTTTCTGTACTTCTTGTATCATAGTGCTCTTTTCATAACTGCAAATGATCATATATGCATTTTTGTAAGCTGTATAGTATCTTTTTATCACATACAACCTAATTTATTTAAATATTAACCTATGAATGGACATTTAGGGTGTTATGACATTATTTTAGCCAATATGTACAAACATCAAATCACCAGCAGTGCTGTTATTGAGCCAAAAGTTATATTAAAATTAAGAATTAACTTTTCTGGCCGGGCGCGGTGGCTCACGCCTGTAATCCTAGCACTCTGGGAGGCCGAGGTGGGCGGATCGTTTGAGCTCAGGAGTTCGAGACCAGCCTGAGCAAGAGCGAGACCCCATCTCTACTAAAAAATAGAAAGAAATGATATGGACAGCTAAAAATATATATATAAAAAAAAAAATTAGCCGGGCATGGTGGTGCATGCCTGTAGTCCCAGCTACTCGGGAGGCTGAGACAGGAGGATCGCTTGAGCTCAGGAGTTTGAGGTTGCTGTGAGCTAGGCTGACGCCACGACACTCACTCTAGCCTGGGCAACAGAGTGAGACTCTGTCTCAAAAAAAAAAAAAAAAAAAAGAATTAACTTTTCTATGAAAGGAATAATACTATCTACTAGCATAAGGCTTTTTAAACTTAAAAACCTAGAAAAAATATCAAAGGCCACTTAGTAAACCATGACCTTCTTTTTTGATAGCATAAGCCAAATTAAACTATGATTATAAATGATTGAGGAAAACATGAAAAATGAAAATTAATATCCTTAATGTATAAAGGATTCCCAGGTTCATATTGTCCAATCCCCTTGCCTGGCAGGGGATGTGGCATTGAAGGGTGAGTTGAGAGTTTGAAAGCTTGGCCAAACAGGCTTTGTGGAGCCAAGTGAGTAGACAGTGAGTGTGTCCTTACTGGAAACTGTAGCTTTTTACTGGAACATAAAATCAAGGGAGCACAGAAGAGGGTCAATAATCTATAAAAAGTGGCCCCTAAAGTTCACATACATGGAAGTAAAACCAGAGAAAGGTAATAGCTATAGAGCGTGGAGCCATGGTAGTAGCTGTGTGTACTTAATTTGCTTCAGCAAGACTCTCAAAAGGACTAGTTAGGTTTCCAGAAATGGGGAGGAGCAAACACATGTAAGCAAATAAACAAGCACACAAAAACAAAATGAAAGGATACAAAGAAACACATCCCCAAAGATGCAATGTAATTTGAAATACCTTTTAAAAGAAGATTCAGCCTCTGCAAAAATTTAATAAAACACATTGAAATAATTAAATGCTGTTATTTTTTTGGCTGTGAATCATCTGTGTCATCTTCTCTACCATTTACCTATTGTCTCAATAATTTTTATAACAAGCCATCCAAAACTTAGTAGCTTAAGAAAACAATTATTTTTTATTTCTCCAATTCTCCTGGATAATGGGGCAATTTTGCTTATCAGTATTAGGCTGAGTTGTTCTGTTCTTGGTTGGAATTCATGGACGTGACTGGTAGTTTTCATGCTATTGGCTCTTGTAGGATGTCCTTGGCGAGCCCCATGTGTCTTATCCTTCAGTAGGATGCTCAAGAATGTTCTCATGGCCGGGCGCGGTGGCTCACGCCTGTAATCCTAGCACTCTGGGAGGCCGAGGTGGGCGGATCGTTTGAGCTCAGGAGTTCGAGACCAGCCTGAGCAAGAGCGAGACCCCACCTCTACTAAAAATAGAAAGAAATTATATGGACAGCTAAAAATATATATAGAAAAAATTAGCCGGGCATGGTGGCACATGCCTGTAGTCCCAGCTACTCGGGAGGCTGAGACAGGAGGATCGCTTGAGCTCAGGAGTTTGAGGTTGCTGTGAGCTAGGCTGATGCCACGGCACTCACTCTAGCCTGGGCAACAGAGTGAGACTCTGTCTCAAAAAAAAAAAAAAAAAAAAAAAAAAAAAAAAAAAAAAAAAAAAAAAAAAAAAAAAAAAAAAAAAAAGAATGTTCTCATGATAATCATGGGGATTTGAGAGACAAAGCAAAAATGCACATGCACTTTCTTTGCTTGAACTAAATTTGTTACTATTCCATTGGCCAAAGCAAATCACATGCCCAAGTCCATGGTCAGTACGGAAGGGCACTATGCCATCAAAAGCTGTGGCTCCAGGAAGGCCTGAGAAAATGGGACTATTAGTAAAATCATCCACTACACATTCTCTCTTGCTACTGGAACATTTCTCATGCCTGTAACATTTGTCTCTAATTTGTCATCCCCATATCAATGGCTATTTAGCCTTCAGATCTGAACTTTACTATTATTTTTAGCAAAGTCTTCCCTGGCTCCTCTTAGATTGGGTTGGGGACCACTGCTGTGTGTTCTTACAGTACCCTGAACATGCCATGTGACTTACTAGATTGGAAACTCTGTGAAGAAAGGCCTTTAGTTTGTCTTTAGAATTGCCAAAGTTATATTACATGCATTTTCAGAAGGCCTTCAGCTTAGAAAAATTGCCACAATATTTCCTAAATATATCTAAATCACATTTTAATTTAAAAATTAAATAATTAAAGTAACTTTAAATATCCCCTTTATTTAAAATGTAATGTACATAATATTAAAGTTGTTAAAATGTAGAAGTAAATTATTAAATATTAAGTGGGTGGTCAAAACACATTTTATAGATCAAATATGATTTTATTAGGCCAGAAAAATCTATTGTGATCTGTGTGGAGACTATTTTTTTTTTCTCTTAACCTTTAACTTGAATTGTGTTGTAGCTATATTAGACAAGTAAAAATGTCTGTGAAGAATTCTTCTGATGTGCCTCTGATGTGTTCAGGGTGTGTGGGTTAGAGAAGAACAGCTGTTCCCTGTCATGGATTCCAAGTAGAATGGCACACATTGGCCATGGAGGCTATTATGTGATTAATGTGAAGGTCTCTCAGATGATTTGTTTGAAAGTGTAGCTGGATTCTTTTATCAGCATCTAGAAACTTGGGCTCACTAAAATACAAGCCTGAGGCTAGCTGCCTCCCTCTCCATCATAGAACTCATGGTGAAAACTAACTCCTTCTGGTCTTGAAGGAGACAATAAAACCCATCATAGAGACCTTAAATAGAAAATTGGGGGATTTAGGTTAACTATAAAGGCACACTGCCTGAGAGAGAGGTCAATAAACTCAAAACACATTGAAAGGAGTTTGCACAATTTCTGGTCTAGAGGTTTTAGAAACTAGATATATATATATTTTTAAATGTGTTTCAGGGTTTTTCAATTTTAAGCCAGAAAAATACTTTTTCAGATTAATACATTCCATTTTTGAGTATTTTGACTTTATTATTTTTTATTGCAAATATCCAAGGTTAAAAAAAGTGTTTTAAAATGTAGCTTGGATGTGTTTTATGTGGATATGGTAAGAAAGTAGACAAGGAAATAGTTGTCATGAAGGAAGAATTTTATACTCACAGACTTGTAGAAACAGAAGGCAAACCACTTCACCCAGGGCCACATGAGGAAGCATCAAGGTTGGTCATGCAGCAGAAGAAAGAGAGGGAGCGCATGGCCCAGAGGCTTTATTGGGGTTTTTATGGGAAGGCATGGGTAAGGCAGGGTAGGTGTGCTGAATAAGCTTAGGATTGGAAAATGTGAAAAATTCAGACTGACTCTTGGCTACAGAGGTGGTCCCTAGTTATTCAATACCTTGTCTTGGGGTGATTGAGGGCAGGGAGAATACTGGCTTGGAGTGTGACAGTTTGATAACGGAAATGGTTGGGTGTGTAGCATCTGAATTGTATATTTGTTTGTATATTGTTTATTATATATTTGTTTGTATATCAAATGCACACTGGAAAGGGAGGGGTTTTCTATCACTATGAATAAGCTAGGACTGGAAGAGGCAGTCTCTACAGGCTCACTGATCCAAATGCCAGACAGAGCATCAAGGATAGAGAAAATAAGAAAATGTGGTCAATACAGAATAAATTCAAAATCAGATTTAAAAGTTATATAGCAAATAACTGGTTAAAATAATTTTAACTCATATCTTTCAAAAATTATTGAATGTTTCCACTATGTTACTCAGGTAGGATTCCTACGGAGAAGAAGTGTGAATTATCTAAATCAAAATATTTGAATTTCTCATATGTTTGAATTAAGCAAATTTTCATGTACCTGACATTTTGTATGCTGATAAGAGTCCTAGCACTAATATGTCACCATGAAATAATTTTCATACAAGGGGTTTGGCTATTTTCTCTGGCCTTCTCTTACATGATTAGGTCTATAGGTTATTCTTTTCTCAAATTTTGGCAGAGAAGTGTTTTGTTAGAGAAATCTCTCCATGAAGCCCCTCAGGGGGCTGCAGTGAGACTCAGAGAAAAGGTATTACCATCATTACTCAGTCACAAAACTAACTAGGCAACTCTAAGACATTCAATTTATTTCTATCTAAGTTTACTAATCTATAATATGAAATATAATTTCATCTCTGACATCATATTATGCCACTGTGGTGTTGTCTAGATTAGTCCTGGACTTTTATGTTTTTGCTCTGGGTTCCACATTTCAAGCCATCTGCCCAACTCACAGTGGTTTTCTTATATGTACTCCAGTCTCAGTGTTGAGCTTCTAACAGTCATTTTGAAAAACACAACTTCACCTTCTAGGGCAACAGTGAATTGGCCAGAGAAGGAGTTGTTCCTCACATCCAAACTGGGCCAAGTCAGAATTCTTTTCAGGGAGTATTGACGTGAAAAAAATCTTTACGTGGAGTTGGATCTCTAATATTTAAACTTTGAGTCATACCAGTCTCTTGGACATTTTCTCTTTCAGCTCATTAATAACTAAGAACCCTCTTAACTGATTCAGAAAAGAACATGTTGGCATATTTTATAATGCAGATAGAATGTTTTGCCATAGTACATTTTCAAGAACTCCAGGTTATAAGTAATCTTTAAAATTTTGTTGACTCTATGGTCTCAAAATTCTTTCTTCCAGAAGGCAGCTGCTGGCCCCGATAATGTCAAAGGAACGGTCCCTTTCCCAAAGCTAACTCCCAAGGAGATAAGGAAAGTGTGCACACAAGTAACAATGTTATGTTAAAGATTTATAAAAACACTGTGAACTGACCTGCATTATCTGAAGTCAACTGAACAAGAACAAAGAAGTTTTACAACCTCTTTGGACCCTTGCTCTTGCCCAGATGCCTACGGCTGTTGGTCGCTTCTTGACCTCAACCTCCTCTTCTTTCCCCTTCCTTTAACATAAAAAGGTGTCTAAAGTTCACACCAAATTAAACTGGTTCTTTAGGACATTAGTTCAACATTTTCTTGGTTTTCTGGCTTTCTGACTAAAGTCACTTTTCTTGCCTCAAAACCTTGTCTCTTGACTTATTGGATGTCATATGGTGAGTGGTAGGAACGTGGACTAGGTTACAAATTTTGCAAGCCTCCAGCCAGGATAGTCTGCTTATGGCCAGCTAGCCCTGTTCAGGGGAATTTTTGTGTAAGTTTCTAGCAGCTGGTGGGACCACTTGTTCCAGGGATCCTCTTTGGTTCTTTGGCATAGCACTGACTGCCCTAGTGCAAAGCTGTTGGAGTAAGGAAGCTACAAACCTCTGTGACTCAATGAATTTGATTTGGAAGTAGGGTGAGTTGCTCCACTGTGTACAACCAGAAACTCCATTCCCCTCTGTTTAGACTTTTCCTTGGGATAAACCACTCTCTTCTTGTATTTGATTGGGGTAACATGTTGGAGAGGGGAACAGTTGCTGGACATCTATCTGATTTGAGAACCGGTTCATGTATATTTGTCTGTCAGTTGTCTCTGTGCTTTTGTGTGTTTTGTCTAGACTTTCACTTTATAATAATGAGGAATGCCCTCTCCATTTGGGGAATTCTAATGGGACTCGCATTTGTTTTGGGTTAAAAATGCCCAACCACTTGTGAGAGTGGAAACTTACCTGTTTTTGATTTGGCACTCCCCAGACTTATTAGTTAAAATTGTAGTTTGTTTGAAACTTCTTAAATTTCTCTTCGTATTGGTGTGTGGTATGTAAACGTGCTGACTGTGAAAAGTTCAAAGGCATGACAGGTTTTCTAGGACTCCCACTGGCTACATATCATGGACCATTCTTATGCATATGTTTAAACTGATGGGCTGATAATATCAAGAAAAATTCAGATTTTTCAAATGGTCAGTCTGCCACTATAGAGTCTGTTAAACTCTTTGTCTCTCTCTACTTTTTCTTTTCTGCTTACTTTAAATTTGCTGTTGCTAAGTTACTGGTGTTGAGATAAAACTCACTATCTACGGTATTACTAATTCAAGAGCACTTAGAGATTTTGTTTTTCTTACACAATTCAGCCAATTCTAGCGAAAATGTAAACATTTAAAACTCATTTGAAACTGAAAATAAAAAGAGAAAAAGAGGCTTTTTAAAACCAAACTGCCATGGAAACTCTTTTCCCCAAAACTTTGGTACACAGTCTTCATTGCATTACCTATTGGCACAATTTAGCATGTAAACAAGTTCCAATTTTGCCAAAAATAATTAGGTTGAACCATCTTTTGTAAACCATTAAGTTTCTATTACTATCTAATAGCTAGAGTTCTAAGGTAAAAGCTATTAGACCTTTGTGTGCATTTGTGTACGTATATTTAGATGTATTTGGGGCATATACATATATTGAATATTATGCCTATATGGTACCAAATTGGTTTACAAATAAAGGAGTACTCATATATTAAATAAATAAGCCCAAGTGCTTTTCAAGTTCTCATAAATTTAATAATCTTTGGTAATTAAGCTTTTTTTTTAAAGTACTGGTAAAACAAAAATGTCTTCAAAGTTGTCAACATACATTTTTGCCTGATTTTACTAGTCATTTTTACTTTTACCTCCACTAGATATTTTAAGATGTCAGGGTTTGACACAAAGGTTATAAACTACAAACTCAGCCCAAACAAAATGATCTTTATGTTATTTTTAAAGAGTGAGACTAATTTACTATTGTTGGCTTAATAAAAACAACTGTACCTTCTGAGTTATCAGCAAAATTACCCACGTGTTTAACTTTAAGATTCTTACTTGAATAAACATAGGATCTAATATTCACAGACTATACAAATAATTAACAGGGAAAAAACTTAAAATGATGACTAGCTTTGTCTAATATTTCAGTTTTCATAAGTAATCTAGATAAGCTGTTAAAAATAAATAAATCAGATATAAATAAAATTAGTACTTTTAGGTAAACATTTCATATAATTTAAAATCTTTTTAAATTAAATAATGCTCATTAAATATCTAGGTAATTTTCAATTAACAAAAAATTATATTATAGATAAATATGTCTTTTTCTAAAAATTATAAAATAGTTTTCTTCTATAAAATAGTGATATGTAACAATCAATTCAAGATTTCCTGCTTCCTAGGTTTTCACTAAAACTTAAGTTTACTAAGAATAAAAATTCTAGTCAATATATATAATTCTATATATAAAGCATATCACAAAATAAATACATTTTTAATAAAAAATTTATAAAAGGACATAAAATGCTGAGCTTTATTAAAAATAATTTTTCCTAATTTAAAAGTTATTTAAGTCAATTTGAAATATAAGTTTTTAAAAAATAAAAACAAGATAAAAATAATAAATAAAAAGTAAAAAATTATAGATATAAAAATATATTTTAGATATATTTTAGTAAAATATTTTAGAAAACAATTTATTATGAAAAAATCTTAAATGATAAAATTTTTTTGTCCTAAAACAAAATAGCTTGTTATTTCAGAGAGAAAATATATATTTAGGACAAAAGAAAAACTTAAAACCTATTATAAATGGTATATAACATAATATAAATAGTGTAATATAAATTATTTATATGCCAATTTATATACCATTATATACCAATTATAATAAAGTTCATAAAAATTTATAAAAAAATTTATTTGTGATCAATTATGTGGCCCCTCTCTATCCATCCCAACCATACAGAATCCCCTACTTCCTATAGACTTAGAAAATAGCCAAGAGGATATCAAGATACCTAGTGGCAAAAGCTTCTGGATATCGTTGTTCCCAGTTATAAGGTTTACACAAATAGTGATATAATAAAAATGTATTAGCCACCTTAAGACAAATCACTAAAGAGACTAACAAATTATTGTGGTACAACAAAAGTCTCTAAATTTCTTAGCTTAAATAAGTTTAACAAAATGTTTATATTTTCTATTGCAAATTGCTACAAGCATACAACTAAAACCAAGACTATAGTAGCTCATTGCTTATTAAAGACAAGTTAATTTTACAACCTTACTTTTGGTGTTTGGTTTTTGCTTTTATGTTACTTAAAATGTTTTGAAAGTTAATAACTGTGTGTCCACCTCCATTCCCACATGGCCTAAAAAGATTTAATTGGCTATGAGTCATTGGTTTTAAGTCCCTGGTTATAAGAGTCCCATTGAGGGACAAGATGGAACGGGGGCAGATGGGCACACCACTCTGACAACAAAGGGACAAAATGAAAGTTTGGCCATCGATGCTGCCTCTGACAAATCTTGGCCAAAACGAGAAAAATATAAACTAAGATAAAATCCTAAGCACCTCTGCTGACTGAACAGAAACCCTCTTGGCTAAGGACATCCCCCCAAAACCAAAAACACTGAGCTCCTGGCCATAATGAGACTAGAGATCAGACAAACCTCATTATAGCTCCTCCCTTTTAAAATTTAGACACAATGGACCAGCATTAATGTTAAAATAGAAATCATAAGACTGACAAAATGGACTTTTTGTGACAATAAGATAACAAATTATAAATAGAACCTAAGGCCATGCCAGGCAAGAATTAAGGTACTTCTCTAAAGCTATAAATTAAAAGTGCTCAGATAACAGTATTATAGCCTACATGACACAGGCCTGGCACCATAAATATTTGCAACTTCAAATGAATAAATTCTGTTCCTCGGTTTCCCTACCTTCACTCATTTTCAACAAGAAACAGCAAGATAGATTGACAGCCTAATTCCCCAGGATTAAAAAACGAACAAAGAACAAGGGAGATCAATACCAGTGCCCCTGCACATTTCCTGCTTCTGCTTATTAATAATTAATAACCTTCTTAGTTGATTTTAACTGATTCAGAACAGAATATGTTGAAATGCTTTCAAACACAGATAGAATGTTTTATTATAAAGACATTCTCAAAAACTCAGGATTATAAGTAATCGTTTAAATCTAATTATCTCTATGATTTCAAAGTTATTTTTTCCAGAAGGCTTGGCCCCCACAGTAACTTTAAGGAACAGCCACTTTCCTAAAACTATCTCCCAAGGAGATAAGGAAAGTATACACACAAGTACCAATGTTATGTTAAAGATTTATAGAAACACTGTGCCCTGACCTACATCATCCAAGGTCATCTAACCTAGAACAGAGAAGTTTTATAGACTCCTTGGATACTCGCTGGTGCCCAGATATCTGTGGTCTTTGGTACCTCTAGACCTCAACATGCTCCCCTTCTCCCTTCCCTTAACATAAAAAAGGAGTCTAAAGTTCATACTAACTTCAGAAGATTCTTTAAGACATTAGTCTGCCATCTTTTTGGTTTTTTGTCTTTCTGAAAAAGTCACTTTCCTTTCCCCAACATGTTGCCTCTCTTGATTAACTGGCTGTCCTGTGGTCAGTGGTACAAGCTTAGACTCAGTTACAAGAGCTGTGAGAATATTTATTCCAATGTTAAAATTGTAGCACAAATTAGTGAACGAAGAGAAAAGGGGGAGGAGAATGAGGAAGAAGAAATAGTTGATATGCAGAGGTAAAGAGGCATACGGGATGGATAGTCTTGGCTCATGATGGGTTTTTGGCCTTTCCAACTAGTCTGCTGGGGGGATAAGATGAATTCTCCACCTCGGAGTCAATAGGGTTCTTTTGTATTCTTGAAATTACCCACCTCTCTCTCCCAGCTTCCTTTTGTTCTACAACATGCAGGTTAGTTTGTGTTGATTACAGCAAGAGGAGTCCTAACTAACACAGTTGGATACAGAAGCACTAAAATACTAGGAGAGGAAAGTGACTATGATCTTGATCTTCAAATCAAGATGACATGAGGAAGATAACAGAGCAAATGTTTACCCTACAGATTTGAAGACTTGATGGTTGGGAAGGTCTTGAAAAAGCATCATATAAAAAGCAAGATTATGGGCCGGGCGCGGTGGCTCACGCCTGTAATCCTAGCACTCTGGGAGGCCGAGGTGGGCGGATCGTTTGAGCTCAGGAGTTCGAGACCAGCCTGAGCAAAAGCGAGACCCCATCTCTACTAAAAATAGAAAGAAATTATATGGACAGCTAAAAATATATATAGAAAAAATTAGCCGGGCATGGTGGCGCATGCCTGTAGTCCCAGCTACTCGGGAGGCTGAGACAGGAGGATCGCTTGAGCTCAGGAGTTTGAGGTTGCTGTGAGCTAGGCTGACTCCACGGCACTCACTCTAGCCTGGGCAACAGAGTGAGACTCTGTCTCAAAAAAAAAAAAAAAAAAAAAAAAAAAAAGCAAGATTATATTTTTTTCTCTATGTCCCGGGTCATAGCTTTGGATACATGGCTGAGAACCACAGGTAGGCAGATTTTGACTCATAAGAAAGAATCTTCTGGGCTGGCCCACAGTGGTTTGTAAGTTCCTGACACACACATTGAATTGGTCAATCCAAGGATGGGCATGTTTTGGGCAGAGATATTTTAGAGATCAAAAGTTAGGTAGACAGTTTTAATATAAGAATTTAAGTCTTATTTCAACTTAATATCTCCAAATAACAATGATTCATTCCAGTATAGACTTACTATAGAATTACATATTTCATCATATCCATTAACACTTGAGAATATATGGTCTTCTAATGTTCCTTAATTATTTTGTAACTGTAGGCTTCATCTTCTAACCAGATTATGAGTACCAGATTTTAAGAAGCCTGCTTATATATCCTGACAGAGATGCACTCAATAAATTTTATTTGAATTGATATAGTTACAGAAATCTTTGACAAAATTTTAGAAAACTATCTCACAATTAAAAAAGCAATTTTCCCAAATGATGCTGGAACCATCACTATTTCACCATCCTTTGTGTTTCCTCAGGGAACGCAATCTCTATTAATAAAATCACCCTCATTCAAGTAAGCTGCTTGCTCCAGTAGTTGACATACTTGTGTCTTGGTCTATTGAACAATATTACAATAGTCAATTAGCCCCCAAAGTAACATTTTTAACTGTATGTTTTTTCTCTTCGGCTTTTCAGAGTAAAGCTAAGTCATTTAAGTTCAATTTCGTTTTCATTAACTCTCTTTAATTGCAAAAAGCCCCTGCTATAGCATTAAAGATGAATCCCAGATGTGCTGCGTATACTCCAAATGGAGGTATAAATAATAGCCTTGAATGTTTATGGATAGTTTCCATGCATGAAAGTATGGCCTTGATATAACATGATTTGTTTGGATTGCCATATAAAAATGAATTGATTTTTTTAAAGTAACAAGATCCAATTTTTGCCATATTTACAAGCTCATTAAATGCCTGCTGGATTTAATTTTGTGTAATTTTCCCCTGGTCCTGGCTTTGTAAAAATGATTTTAAAAATTTATTTTGGATTAAAAAAATAATTCATTGAATATTATATTTCCATTTAAAACCATTAAACCATGAAGATAAACCAAAGTATTCATACTCACTTAAAAATCTGAGTCTCTCTTCTAAAGTTAACCATCTTATCAGTATTATTTTCTATATTACTTTAGAGACATAAATACATATAAAAATATGTAGATACAGAAAAAGATACAGAAAAATGTTCTTATATGTTTGAATAAATGTGTATATTTTACTATAACTTTATTTTCTATTAATTTTGGGCAATTATTCCAAATCTCAATGTGATAGTATTGTGTTACTTTTTCTGCTACATTGTATTTTAACATGTGCCTATGTCATAGTAATTTAGTCATCCCTATGGATAGAAATTTCTACTGTCCTTTTTTATTCTGTTATATTTGGTCCCTTTTACACATGTGTAAAGAATCATGTAGGACAGATAGCTACTGGATTTCTGGGTCCACACTTTCTAAATGTTAATACATATGGCCAATGTGGCTATATTAACTAAACTCCCACCATCACAATAGGAAGTGTACTCTTCCTCCTACATCATTAGAAACACTTGATGTGGTCTAAGTTTATTATTTTTTGCTAATTCAATGGACAAAAGTAGCATATCATTATTTAATTGACATTTTCTCTTCTGTAAATATACTGACAATAGTTTGTCTATCCACCCCTTCCTTTTTGACTTAGTGTATTTTTAACTAGAAATATGTTCTTTTTCCATTAAGCATATTTTTTTCCTTTTTAGCTATTTACCTTCTAACTTTATTTAAGATGTATTTAAGGCATATTTATTCATGTAGAATTTTTAAATTTAGGTGTAGATAAAATTACAAACCTTATTCTCTATAACTTTGCATTTAATCTTTTGTTTTTTAAGGCTTTCCTGATGACAAGGGCATAAACAATTGACTTGTGTTTCAGTTTAATATTTCTATATTTCTCTTCAAAATTTTCTGCTTGGATATTTAATCCATGGAGAGTTTATTTTTGCAAATAACATGATGACCTAAGTTTATTTTTCTCCAAATAGATAGCCAGGTTATCAAACAATTTTGATTGAGTGGTCTTCATCTTTTTGCTGATGTAAAATGTTATTTTTATTATGTATTAAATTCAAATACACAAACATATTTTTGAACCTTAATCTATGTCATTAATATATTTATATGATATTCATCAAAACCAAATTATTTTATAAATTTTATCATTTTATAGCCTGTTTTAAATTTTAGTAGAGCAAATTCTTTTTTTATTTTTTTTCTTTAAAACCTTTTTGGCTCAGATTGAGTGTTTTTTTCTTGGTTTAAAGTTGGAAATTAATTTTTCAAGTTTTCTTTTTTAATATTTGGATTTGAATTGAGTTTGCATGGGGAAAAATTGATGTCTTTACAATACTGAATATTTTTCCAGGACATATTCTGTATCTTTATTTATTTTGTGCCCTTCTAATGTCTTTCAATTCAGCTTTATATTCTTACTGAATCTTTCTTTTTAGATGTAATGCAATGAGTTTTTCAAAAATAGATTTTTTTTTTTTTTTTGCTATTTTAAACGGATTCCTTTTAAATGATGTATCAATATTTACTAATTGATTCTTGTTACTACTGTATAGGAAACTAAACAATTTTATGTTTATCCTGAGGTGAGTTACTTGGCTGAAGTTTTGCATTAATTCTATTTTGTTTAACACACTATTCTCTTGGATTTGTTAGAATATCATATTTAAAAATACTAATTCTTTCAAATATCTTTATCTGTGTAGTTTTTGTCTGGTTTTGGTCTTATTGAATTGGCATGTGTCACAGTGGCATGTATCATCTACTTGACAGTTTCTGAATATAGGATAAAGTCCTTAGTAGCCTTTTTCCTTAGCTTCGAGTCTTAGAGATTCTGGAACTTGACATAGTGCACATATATTCCCTGCTCTGGAACAGTTTAGGTAGTCTATTATAAAGATTTGGTAGAACTTGTTAGTAATAACTTGTATTTTCATACATGGTTTTGTGAGAGTTTATCCATCCTCTTTTATTTTACATAGTGAGTACATTGCTTATTCTTCATGAGACAAATTTTGTATTTTTCTAAAAATAAAAAAATTGGTTTTAAATAGAATTTCAAATTCATTATTATAAAACTATAAATGGTACTTAAATTAAAAAAAAACTTCTTTGTAGATAGTTGAGCCCCCCTTTTAATACCTAAATTGTTTGTTTTTTTTTCCTTAATCAAATTTGGTGAAGGTTTATCTGTAGTATCTAGAGCTGGCTTATATTCCATGAGGACACTACCACATTCTTCTTTATTTCTTTCTTTTTCATTTTCTTTCTGCCCCAGGAAACTTTTATCCTCCTCACCTTCCTTTTATCCTCATTCTTATTTTTTTCTTCCTACATGGGAATATGGAACTTCATTGTGCCCAATAACTTCCAAAATGTCCTCCTTTCCCAAGTTAAAAAATATTTCTAACAAGTCTCTAGGGTTAAATATATAGTAGCTTGTAAATTATAAGTGTACAATTTTCCTTGTAGGTTCTAGAACTTTTTTCAAAATTGATTTTGAGTTTTTTAATTGTTTCAAGTGAATCAAACTAATTAGGATTATTAGTTTAATTATCCTCCAAATAGATAATTAAATCCTGATTCTTCAATTATTTTCTCTGTTATCTCTTCTTGCTGATTATTTTCATTTGTTTCAAAGCAATGGTTTCTTATCTTGCATTTCAGGATCTCTAGTTAATATTGCCTTATTCTTCTCTTGGAATTTAACTCACAAAATATTTTAGCTAGGATTTAGGGCTGTTTTGCCAGCACTACCACAGTAAATTTTTTGTTCTTATAAACCTCAGACATCTTGTTTTGTTACAAATTTTGAAATAACAATTTATGAGAAATAATTCATTTTAGAGAAAATGCTGTTGTCAAAATCCCACCTCTAAAATACATGTTAAATTTCATCTGAAAAATCAACTAACAAATGGATAAGTCCTTTTTCTACCCCCATTATAATAAGTAAGTCTTCAATCTGTGCTGCAAATTACCCAATTTCTATTTTTAAAATTTGCATGATAAAGAAGAGATGTATTTATTGTTTATATGTTCTTATAGCTATCTGTTTTTAAAGTTTTAATAGTGGAATATAATATTCACCTTCTAGAATTATTAGCATTATGCACATTTTTAGTAAGGACAATTTTAACCAGATTACTTTTTTTTCACTTTCCAATAGCAAAGGAAACTATTTAATATGATAATTAAAATATTAAAATAGACTTAGCACAGTCAAATATGTGTAGAGGTTGAAATAACATACACGTTTTTATTTCAAGTTTTAAGTATCTCAGAAAAAACTATTAATATTACACAGTCTCACATAGAATAACACCTCTTGTGAGGAGCTTTTCTTTTTTGGTAAAATGATTTTGAAAAAATGCTTTGGGACATTTAACCCCAAGTTTGCTTCATATGTATATACATATTGTCTCCTTATGCTATATTAAAATTCCTTCATATCTTCTTTCTATAATACAAGCATGTTCTAATATGCTTTTTCTTAAATACTGAAATAACCTAAAGGACATTCAGATAAGAAGGCCAAATATATAAGCCAAAAGATTCTTTCTGTAATCACTATTAATTTCTCTGATTGATAATGCTGATAATAATATTGATATTGCCTAGCTCTGTAACAGCTTCTTTATGTTAAAAGAGATGGTTCTCTTCTCATAGCTCCCCTTAGGCTGCATTGTTACTTTCAGTTAGACAACTTGGAGCCACTTTCTGGTTCCCAGAGCTTTTCTACTGTGCTCTTTGAGGAGCCCCCATGTTTCTTATTAGTCCATATACCCCCACCAACAAAAATGAAAATAGTGACCAAATAATAATTTCTATGTTATTAACATGTAGTCAGCAATTCTCAGAATTTTTCTTGGTCACTATCAAAATTACGTCGTCAGCATGAGAAATGCTAAGACCAATGTCAGACTGCCTTTGGGGAAGTAAACAAACAGTGAATGAGAGGTAGAAATACGTGGAGAATTGTTCAAAATTGTACCAACAGAATAGGAACTTGTTATATTGACACAATGATAAAATTTATAAAATATAGGACAGATAAATTAATACTAGAACATATTAGAACCACACTAGCCACATTGTAATGGCAAATATAAAGGGTACATTCTTACTGAATCAAGTGCCCAAAGGAAACTATTTCCTGGTCTTTTTTATTTGCATCATCTAACTCCTTTAAAGACTGAACAATGTTGCCTTAGCAACTGAAGAAAAATATATATTGGATGCATCTGTTGTTTATCCTGCATCATTTCAAAATACAATTTGGTTGTGTTGGCATGCAAAGTTATCCTTAGTTTAATGAATATACACAGTTTTCACAGATTTGCTATAAAAAGATCTATTTAAATTAGTTTTCAAGTTTCTAGATTAGTGTGGAAAATAAATATCCACTGTTAATGGAATATATTAACATAATAATTGCCTAATTAAAATTGAGATGTTTATATAATGAAATCTGACCCACAAAGGCAGCAAAATCACACTTACTTCCCACATTTAGTCAACGATATCAATAAAACATTCAAAGGAATGAATTAGGATGTACTTAATATCTTTAATTATTTATCAAGCTTCATGCCATGTACTTCAAGGACCCAATTAATATATCATAATAGCTGTAGTCCTCTTTAGAGTTAAGTAGACCTAATCATGTAAAGCCACTTTAAAATTAAAGATGCACCTCACTGTAAGTGAATCTGAACGTAAGAGAGTTTGATCTTACCTGGTATGTTTATTTTACAGGTGAAGAAAGGGGAAGTCTCAGGAGCCTTACCTACATGAACTCACTGCCTAACCATGCCAGGACATGTGAATGGTAGATATTTTACTCTTGACTTTACAGAAAGAAAACGGAGACTTAGAGAGGGAATATAATTTTCCCCAAATTACAAATCTATCAAAAGCCATTGCTTACATTTTAACACTGGAAACTCTGCCCCTATCTTTCATTCTTTCCGGGATCTGTTTCCACAAACTTTGTTTTATAAATGGAGTATCCAATTCATTTACATTAATTGTAGTTTCAGATATATTTTATTTTAAATACATTACACTACTGTTTGTTTTCTATTTGTTTCGCTTGTCTGATGTTTTCTCTCCTTTCTGGACTTATTTTCCTTAGACTTTTTATTGTTTTAATTTTTTGCTTTTATTAACCTTGGAAGTTATTCTTTTAATATTTCCTTAGTTTTATATCTTAGAAATTTTAACATTTAGCCTTTACTTATCAAAGTTTAGTATGTTTTGGCATTTTTGCTCCATCACCAGGGAATGGATCTGTTTCTATTGTTTGTTACTTCTACTGGTTTTTATTCAGGATTTCTTACCTCTTCATAGGCCTGATTATTTTTTGTTGCTTGCCAGACATTGTATTTGAAAAATTATTTATAGAAATAATTTTACGCCTAGGGTAGTGTGATCAATCCTCTTCTAGAAAGTGCTTTTGTTTGCTTCTGCCTGTCACTTATAGTCACTAGGCCACCTGGGGATGCACTCAATCCTTGTGAGGTCTGGTAGATACCTAATTTGTGACCCTTCATCTCCATGCACCAGAATTTAGAAACAAACCTCTTGGTTACTCTGGGCTCACATTTGTCTCCTTAGCCCTATGAACCTGCTCAGACTTTCAGCCTCCCCACTGCCTCTGTAATAATTAAACTCCAAAAAGAAAGTGGTCTCAAATATCTGACTTACACCTCTGGATTTCCATTGTCTCCCAAATCTTGGTCCAATAATTCTACATAATGGCCATGTTAGCCCTCTATTTTCTACAAGCTTATGTATATAACTTTTAAAAATGGTTTTTCTAGCTATCCCCACTGGAAAGTTCTGTCTGAATTATCTAGTAATGACTATAGAAATCCTCTTTTGCAATTCAAATATGATTCCAAGTTTTTAAAAAAATGCTATTTTTCAAAAACTTATCTAATAAATAGATATTCCCATATACTAATAATTCAGGTGCCTTTTCTCTGAAATTATATGTTGCTAATAGAAAAAAAAAAAAAGTAAGTACCAAAATAGTCAGCCAAGTTTAAAAAGTACAATTCAAAATAGTTTCTGGTTCTGAAATGTATGTGAGCATTTAAAAATATAATTTTTCAAGTAAGTAAGTTAGTTAGAGGAAAGAATTTAAAGAAGACACATATATTAGGGCCAAGTAGTAGTTGTATGGAGCTTGATGTGAGAAGAATTGGCAATCTATGCTCTGAAAAAGAGTTTAAGTTTCATTCTTATGCAACAGAAAATCTTAATGGATTTTAAGCAGAGAAGTGACAAAATCCAATTTCCATGAAAAAATGAAAATAAAAATTATTTTGGCTGCTATGTAAAGTATTCATGGTGGCGGAATGGAGGAGGCTAGATTGGATGATGGAGACTCATTAGCTAGAATTACAGAAATCTTGGTAAGAGATGACAGTGGCTAAGGCTAGACAGTGGCTGTGGATAGTAGTGGACAGATTTGAAATTTTTTAAATGAAGAAATATGTTAGATCATTTCATTTTTTTTTAGGCCTCTCCTTGAATACTTTTCCTCATGCTTGGATGCGGCACTAACTTTTCTACTCTTCAAGAACTTATAAAGTCATTTCCAAATTTCTAAGGCTGAGGTAGCTGGTTTGTCATCATTCTGAATGTGCACAGCATTTTATTTATACTTGTGTTATGGTACTTTCTGTGTAATTTGGGTACTCTTGGTTATATTTGTGTTCTTCACTATGGAGAAACTGCTCAAGAACAATGTTCATAGCTTCATAGTTGAGTATCAGTGATGTTTGGCACAACGGCTGGCACAAAATTGGTGCCCTACAAATGAGAATTTCTTTATGTATTTGTAAATATTTCACTATTTTGACCTTTGCTTCCTTGAATGTCTAAATTAATGCCTAAATTAATGATGCTTATCTCTTCTTGGAAGAATGGAATATTTTAAATAGCAATATATTGCAAATTTATATTTAGAATGCACTGGTCATGTTACATTTTTAGAGGAAAGTGGGTAATGAAGTTAAATATATTGTTAAATCAAAAGTGAGTGTTAACAATCACTTTACTGCAATGGTGCTAAAGCTAGGCAGACTCAGTTTGGTTTTGGAATGCAAGGTTCATTCAGAGCCAGAGCTATTTTTTGGGACAACTGAATGGAGGAATTGTAAACAACCATGGAAAAACATGTATTTGTCTCCAAAAACAAGATAAATCATGCCCGATGTATATTTTCATGCTCAAATAGCCATTAATAGAAAAAGCGTGGTTTTGGCACAAACTTAAAGATTCTTTTTAGCTCAGATTTAATTTTATATTTTTATAAAATTATAAAAAAAGTCTTTATCAACATAACATACAAAGAGCTTTATAATAAAATGTACTCATATTTTCTTATATATCTGTATGCATATTATATACATTATATGTTATATAGAACACATATTTTATATGTAAAAGTTCATGCATTTTTCTCCTTTATCTGCTTTTCTTCTTCTCTTTGCTTCAATTGGATCTTACTATCTGTAATTTTGAAAACTACATCCTGAAATATGCTATGATTATTTTTTCTTCTAAAATATTATAACTTCTGCTTTTCATAGACACTGACCCAAATGCTCTCCAACCAAAACAGGGATATAAGACTTTAAGCTATCACTATAGCCTTCACTATTTCAGGAACCCACTTGTTCTGAAAGCTGAACTGGCTTAAATAATGCTTTATTGTAAGTAAGAAAATCTGTACTCACTAATCTAAATGGTCTATGACTTCCTCTGTTTGTTAGCTGGTTTATTTGTTTTATAGTTTCTAGAAGACCTAGCAGTATTCCCATAATGATTTACCCAATGAAACTGAGCAAAATAAGTTACTCAAAAGAGAAATTTCATGTTCATCTGATACCTAAACTCCTTTTATTCTGAGATGACTTTTAATGTATCATGATGAAACTTTTGTTTTCTCTCAGTCTAGTTCTGGTTTATTTTTGCCTTGTATAGATCTGGATTGGTTTTGTCTTAGGGACCATGTGTGTATACTCCACTAGTGGATAATATTTGAATCTGTCTTTATTCTATGTTGTATGCTTACTGGATTTCAGGAAATCCCCAGTGACTGGCAACTCCTTCTTTGCAACCAGATCATGGAAATAATTTTAGTCTGGTCTCGCTTTTTTGTTGGAGAACATCTTGGTTTGAGGACAATTAACGTTTTGTGCCGTTGTGCTGACTTTGTCATGCTTATGAAACATTTTAAAGCTGAATTGGAAGTTCTTTTCTGAAAGAGCTCACATACCTGCAATTAGTGTTACTTTTTGCTATTTTTATTTCAAAATATTGTCACTGTTGTTAAAATTGTAGACAATACTATAATCATTTTCTTGTCTTTAGGTGCTGCTATAATTACCATTCTCCCCTCATAACTCTTATTGATATTGACTTTCCCAAATTTAGCATACAGGTTTCCAGGTGTCAGCTGTCATCACCATCATGAACAGACACTTGCCAGATTATATCAGAAGACTGGATCGGAACATCTAGGAGACTTTTAGTTCAGAAAGAGATGACTCCAGGAAAGCAGACTGCTAAGCTAGGTCTTGGCAATAAAGGACTGACTGTAACAAATACAAGGTAATTTTAATTATAGTTAATGTTATATTTTCTGATGGACATGTTAATCAATTTTCTTTCTCTTTGGCCTATTTCTAACCCTCAGATTAACAGTCCACACTTGTACAAATTGAAATGAAAAGTCCATTTGAATGGTGTCTTGTCCCATCTAACATCTCGGAATTTGAGAAAAAATATCCTATGAAAAAACCTAAGATCGTTTGAAAGCTAATGATCATCTTCAGAACTTAAAAATGGCTCATCTATAAAAAATAGTGATTTTGTATTGGCTAGCTTTGTCTTCAAAACTAATCAGATAAATGGTCAAATATTATGAAAAATACTTTCCATGGCAATGCGGTTATTTGCCTAAGTCCAATAAAAATCTATCTTTTTTTCCCACCAGAATTTAATTGAATAAACCAAAATTTGTAAGCAGGACCATTCCATAAATGTCACATTTAAAAGTAAATCTCACTGAAGAAATTAGATTAGAAGTTACCAGGGTTGGTGGGAAGGGTGAATGGAGAGTTATTGCTTAATGGATGTAGAGTTTCTGTATGGGGCAATGAAATTGTTTTGGAAATAGATCCTAATGATGGTTGCACAACATTGCAAATGTGATTAATGCCACTGAATTGTGCACTTAAAAACTCGTAGAAGCAATGAGTAGAATGGTGTTTGCCAGGGGCTAGGGAGAGGCAGGAATGGGGAATTGCTATTCAATGGTTATAAAGTATCAGTTATGCAAGATTAATAAATTTAAAAGATTTCTTGTACAATATTGTGCCTATAGTTAACAATACTGTATTTTCCACTTAAAATTTTGTTAAGAGAGTAGATAGCATGTCAAGTGTTCTAACAACTTAAACCCATGATAAATATTATCTTATTTATATCTTACCATAATAAAACATTCATTAAAACATAGATCTCATCAAGCACAATTTATAATATATCTACTGTAAATGTAGATGTAACCACAGAACCCTCCTGATCTGGTTCAATTTTGTGTAATGAAATAGCGAATTGGTTTTCAGTTGCCATAAACCTCCAGGTTGCCGGTCATGTAACCTGAGCATAACCAGATAATTCAAGTAACCCTGGAGCCACCCAGAACTAAAACAGTGTCAGCCACTGAGGAAGCCAAAGTGCCCAGATGGAGGAGCAGGGATCAAATTAAGAAGGGAGCCTCAGCACCTCCTCATTGCAAGATCCAATCAGATCACACCTCTTTACTCTCTGCCTATAAAACCTGCCCCAGGCCCCTGTTCAGGGAGACAGATTTGAGCACTGCCTCCTGTCTCCTTGCCAGTCAACCAGCAATCAGACCTTTATATTCTCAAAGGCTGGTGCCATAGTATTGTCTTCTATGTGTGTCAGAGAGGGAGTCCATTTCTTGCCTCCTAACATAAAGGACAGGGCTTTTGGAACCAATGCCTCCAAATCCTTCCAGGCACAGGTCTAGTATGGCTCTAATATTTATAGATTCCTAGCTTTGCATGTGGTAAAGAATGTCACTTTCTGGCAGGCCAGAGACATTGATGAAACTGGGAACTCTCAGAGAAAGATACACACATATACAGGCAATGCCTGGTGTGGGCCAATAGGGTAGTATTTCTGGCACCATGGAAGGAACGATAAATATGACTATAGTCTTTAGGAAGGTGGGCTAGACAGAAGTTAACTCTTGAACTTTAGAATCTAGATACTCTGTTTTGTTAAACACCTAAGATCACTTCTTTTTGCCTCTAAAAAAATAAAAGTGATCAAAATAGATCAAAGCATCAGATTAATTATGTTGAATCAGAAAGTCATGAAACACCCTTCCTTGGTCAAAGGCAAGACCCCGCTGCAGGACTCTGACCTCCAGGAGACTAACATTTCCCCGTTAGCTCACCTTCTGACTGGGAGCATCTGGTCACTTCTCAGCTCACAGAAAAGGGGTATATTTCTAAAGCCTTTGCATTCCAAGAGATAATTCTTGAAACACAGGATAATTCCAAACCTTTGACATTCTTAAACAAGCCAAGTTACTGTTATTTCTTTATCAAAGTCAGGAATTATGGTTCTTCATCAAAATAAGCCCAAACTTTATTCAGTCAGAATTTTTTCCACTGTTATGTATTTTTCAGCTATAAGAACAGCTTTCACTTATTATTTAGTGATTGTTGTAAAATACAGAATTCCTTACATAATGCTTTATTGCAAATGAATCAAACAAGACAAACATACCACATCTTCTCACAGTGATCAAGATGACTACCCTTTTTTACTTCTATTTTTTTCACTCAAGAACAGCATATGCTTTGAATTTGTAGAAACCTGTTTTATTATATTTCATACCTGAAGAAGTAACTTTTGGTGATGCATATTTTATAAAGCCTACAAATCACCCTTTTTGGGTTTCCATAAGACCTGTAAAAATGTAACTTTGTTCCAGATTTTTTGTAGCTGGCAACATACGCCCACTTTTTTCTTTATTTTATTTTATTTTTCAGATCTAGGCTCTGGGAATATACTAAGTCAGTGACCCGTTTTATATGAGGTGAGATTTTGGATTCAGTCTTATTCATGATTTTGTATTCTTTTTAAAAAAAAAAAATAGTCCAGTTAATTTGGAATCTGAGTATTTCGAAGACTTAGGATTCCTACAAATAACTTTGATTTCAATCACAGATTTTACTTTATTTTTGTGACATAAGGTAGGGATTTAAAACTTAATTTCTTTCTTATACACACACACACACACACACACACACAAAACAAAAAACAGGTGTAAAAAAAAGGGTTTTTTTGGTTTGTTTTTTCCTGGTGGCAATGAGTTAGCATTTCCTGGTAAGACTGTTGGTGAATTTATTTCTACATCAGCTTAAAACTGGTAGAATTATAGTGACTAGGAAAAATTTAAATTGTCACAATTTTATCAAATAATTTATCTACGTTATACTGAGTAATATTGGTTTTGATATTTAAAGTTGAAATGCTGAATAGAAAATGATTTAGAGAGTATGAAACTTAGGGATTAAAAAGTCCTGGCACTAAAAATATGCCAGAATATAAGAATTAGGTATTATGTGCTTAAATTCTTTTCTATTCTAAAGTATTTTTTCATAATCTTCAGATCATAATATTATTCCACAATAATTTCATTTATAGTGGATGACATTTTTTAATATGTCTTGGAAAATATTTACATTTGGAGAATTCTTACCTGCCAAGAGAGTTTAAAGCAGTGGTTAACTCTCACAGTGGAAGCAGTTTAAAGGTAAATTACTTTAAACTGAAGTTGGGCTGTTTTAGATTGAGGTTGGGGCTTAACTCCACCCACCTGGACCTCACTTGCTGGGCTCTGTCTTCAAGGGGGAGGGAACAACCAACTGACATCCTTCTGGTTTCCCCAGTTTACCACTGCCTTTCAGTGTGTGCTTTGTCATTTTGACTTTTAGATGCTTTCAAAAACATGTCAGCCTGATTGCCTCCCCCCAGAGTTTAATTCAGGTAGCTCATCAAACTAGAGAAGTTTAACACTGATAATTAACTTCTGACTCCTTTTTTCTTTCTTTTTCTCTCTGTTTATTCATTCCATATTTCATTTCAAAACTGACTCCTTTCTTCTCACACCCTTTCTCCCCATCTTTTTGTCCATAGGAAACTCAATCAACCACCACCCATGGATGGCTGCTTTAGCATTATTTCCTAGGCCAAACATGTATTTTTCTGAGTAGTTGATTTAGGGTTATGAATTAGGTGCCTGGATCCCAGTCAGGTCCACCTTGCTGTATCCTAGTCACGGCAGGGATATGTTCCTGCATTAAACTGCCGGCATTTATGGTTAATTCCACAAGTCACTCTTAAGTTACGTCCTTGCTATCTCTCAGTAGTAGTATACGGGTGGCACATCTATTTGTGTGCTGGGATATTCTTCTAGTCTTCTAATATTTTAAGTCCAATGCAAAATATGGTTTAGCACTTCTGAAAACTATCAGGGAAGGTTCCACTAGATAAACAGAACAAGTTGGTGGGGGGAGGAAGGAGGAGGGGATAGGAGAGAGAGAGAGAGAGAGAGAGAGAGAGAGGGATTTATTGGGAGGAATTGGCTTATGCAATTGTCAGAACTGGCTAGGCAAATCTGAAGTCTGTAGGGTAGTAGGATAGTCCTTCAGGAAAAGCAGGCTGGAAACTCTTGCATTAGCTCCTGCCTACAGGCAGAATTTCTTCTTCTTTAGAGAAACTGTAGTTCTGCTCTTATCAAGGACCTTTAACCAACTGAATCAGCTCTACCTAGATTTTGGAGGATATTCTCCTTTACATAAAGTCAATTGATTGTATATGTTAATCTCATCTTCAAAATATCTTTATAGCAATAGCTAGATTAGTGTTTGATTGACTAACTGTGATGGTTAATTGTATGTATTAACATGACTGGGTTAAGGGATGCCCAGATGGCTGGGAAACCATTATTTCTGGCTGTGTCTGTGAGGATGCCTCTGGAAGAGAATAGCATTTGAATCAGCAGACTGAATAAAGTAGATCACCCTCACCAATGTGGGCCAGCATCATTCAATCCTGATCCTCAATTATAGAGGATAAAAAAAAAATACACAGAAAGAGTGAATTATCTCTCTTCTTAAGCTGGGACATCCACCTTCCCTTGCCCTCTGTCATTGGATATTGGGGCTCTTGGTTCCTGGACACTCAGACCCTGGGATTTAATGTGAGTGCCTCACCTTCTCCAGTTCTCAGGAATGAGACCTTGGCCTCAGAGTTACATCCTGGGTTCCCCTGGATTTCATGCCTTTGAACTCAGATTGAATTATACCACAGACTTTCCTGAGACTTCAGCTTGCAGATGGCGTATTGTGGGACTTCTTGACCTTTATGATTTTGTGAACCAATTTCCATAATAAATATCCTCATCTATATCCCATTGGTTTTGTTTTTCTGGAGAACCCTAATACCACATATTAGGCATTTTTCTAAGCATGTTATAACTAGTAAATTATTTAATTAACATAATAATGCTTTGAGGTAGGTTCTATTATTGTTCCCATTTCACCGATGAAGAGAGATTGAAGAACAGAAAGGTGAAGCAATGTGGCCAAGTAGCACAGCCAAGATAGCATCCAGAGTGTCTGGCTCCAGGGTATGTGCACTCACTGTTACTGCTATGCCATGCTGTCCTCTGCAGGTCCAAGTGGATGCCAATTTCCAGTTTCTGTGGCAGTTGGGGAAACATTAATGTCTAATCATCCACCTTATGAAAAAATTTAAAATGTTTTCTCAATTATTAAATTCTCATAGCATAGCATAGTGTTGGTTCCGTGGAAGACAGAGTATTCTCCTATTTTAACATGTTGGCTCTCCTATCATATTCACTATATCTGTTTGGGTTTTGGTGCCATTTGATGAGCCATCATGTCTGGGTTTTGATCAACACTTGTTACAATTTTTCCTACATTCTCATAGTCAAGGGAAATTGTGCTTTAGGCTCAGGTTTAATTAAACTGGTTTAATTAGAGGCTTGGCTAGTTATCATACTAGGTTGACATCCTAGATAACAACTCTCTTCTGTCCTTCACATAAAACTTAAATTCTAGGAAATACTTTTTCTACTGCTCAGAGAGGCATTGTGTACAACTGTGAAAGTTAAATAGAGAATGAAAATAATATTATTATTACTGGGAATTCATACCAATGAGGAGCGGTCTCCTAAGAGACTTTTAGATGACAAACATATTATTTTTATCAACTTAAGCTTGTACATAGACATAAACAGGATCTCTGTCCATATAATATAAACTTCCTCCCAATAGACTCCTCATTTTCTTGTGAGAAGACTCCTGGTGGTTTGGACTCAGGGAGGTCAGGCACTGAGGTCTGGCACTTAAGAATTTTGGCAGCTTGAAATGTACTTTTCCAGACCATGTAAGAAACTATCACTCTATTGACCTGGGAGACTAGACCAGAGTGGCTTCTGTGAAGGGGGTCAAGGAGGGACCTAGAACAAAATTTTATGAGTCAGTGCAGTCTTGGGAAGCAAATAGGAACAAAACAAACAGAAAAACCAAACAAACAAGAGACCAAAATTGAAACTGAAAAAAAAATGGGAGGAAAAATGTGGGAAATAGGAAGAGTTAACAAAAAGAAATAAAATATTGCCAGTTTAAAATGTTGTTTTCATAGTAGCTACATTAATAATGTCAGAGTGAAAGTACATGACAAGAAAAGGCATTCCACTTATGTGAGAGGATGGACAAAGGCAGAATTCTCTGGGAGAATTTGTGTTGTTATTACTGTTTATTAAATTATAGATTTGGGGGGAAATACATGAAAGTAAAAGAAAAAATCATCCACATTTCCACCACTCCAAATAAATTTTGGCATTATTTAACTTTTACTTCAGAGTTCTTTTTATGCATTTTACAAAATATTTTCCCTTGAGTATAAGATGCAACGTTAATTTAATTATACATATTAAAAAAAAAAATCACCACTTTAAATGTCCATAAATGAAAATATACATTGGATAAAGGTATGCGGTAATTGTGCTTATAATTTGTATATGCAAGTGAATCCTGTCCTTTTCAATTAACATTATTATAAAATAATAATTTTTCATAGTAATAGAAACTCATAATGGGCCTTATTTTAACAGCTGTGCATAATTCCACCTTGTGGATTTATTGTATTTATTTAACCTTCAGTATTGTTGGCATATAGTTTCAGTTATAAAAAAACTATGAATGGATTTATTTTATTTTTTATGTATATTTGTAGAGACAGGGTCTTGCTTTGTCACCCAGGCTGTAGTGCAGTAGCCTGATCACAGCTCACTGTAACCCTGACCTCCTGGGCTCAAACAGTACTCTGACTTCAGTCTCCTAAGTAGCTGGGACTACAGACTTAATTGATATTTGTGAATGAATTTTTGTATTTCAGATTATTCTCTCAAGATGGATTTGTGGAAGTGAGATTATTAGGTTGAAGAGTAAGAGAATATTTATAATATTTGATGTCCATTGCCAAATAGCTTTACAGAAAAAAAAAGAATTTGTAACAGAGTTTTATGACAAACTCTAATGGGAGATTTATTTTTCCATTTCAGTTTGTCTCTCAAATTGGGATCTTACTAGCAAGGCATGATGTCATGAGGATGGTGAAATTCCCTTTTGTAGTTTAAAGAATGTTACACTCAGAAGAGCAAAGTTTAAGTCCTATTTTTGCCACTGCTGTGTGACCTTGAATATCATGTTTTCCAATTTTTTTCACCTGTAACTTAGAACTAATATTTACTTTTCTGTTTGTTTAACACAGTACTGTATTAATCAAATACTGAAAATAATTTTAGAAAATGCAAAGTATAATAATTATTATTAATTTATTTAGAACAAAACCAAAGGATAAATTTCTAGTAACCCAAGCTCTGAGAACTGGGAGTTTGATGTTAGATTTATATAATAACAGTTGTTTGATTTATTTTGGACTGTGTCAGGAGAAAATAGATCTGGGTTGCCTGAGAACTTTGGGCTGATTCTATTCTTGCATAAAGCAGAATCTGTTCATTTTTATCTCTTATATTACATTATTTTAGCAATTCCAGCATATGGCAGACCAGCTCAAATTTGTTCTGGGGAATCCAATTGTGTAATAGTTTTGAAAAAGGGAAGATGAGGTTATCCAACTACCAGGAACTTTTTGTTTTTATTTTTTTGAAAAAAGAAAAGAAGTACAGCCAAAATATACACAAGCTATATATGTGAATAAAAAAATGATAAAGTATAATATATGGTAAGGAGAGATGTTTTATATGTAAAAGGAGAGGGAGGTTAGTGTCATCCACTTAAACTGTGTATTCTGTTTCCGATGAAGAAAAATCTGTTTCCCAAATTACTGAAAGTCAGGTAATAATAATGAAATCGTCAGGTGGGTGGGTTTCCATGACAGAGAACAAAATAGTAAAAGGAATGTTGGGGCTTGCATATCTGAGGTTAGTGAGAATAAATCCTCAGGAAGAAGACAATGAAAATGTGGGAGAAAAGACTCCAAGGGGTTGGAGTGGTGAGAACGGTGAGGCTGAATGCAAGCAAGGACCTGAGGTGACACGAGAGGGGTGGCGAGAATACAGGAGGGAGGAGAGAGTTCTTGCTGAGGAAAGGAGAGAGAATGTTAATCTCTGATGAAGCCACACTGTCTGAAGTGCACAGAAGAAGAAAGAAAAGGTGGTAAAGAGCATCTGGAAACCAAGAAGAGAAGACCAAGCACAGTAGAAATAGCAAGAGTAGAAGAGGTGGAATCTAAGCAAAGAAGATAAAATGATACACAATAAAGGAAACACAGAAGCTGAATTAAGAACAAAGTATAATAAAAGTGTATAATTTAGGGGTGAGGAAGTGTACCTTAAAATTGACATAAAAATTTGAAAGGCTAGAAATTTAATTATTAAACCAAGAGCAAATAGGCGGATCACTTAAATGCAAGGTAATTAAGACAATGAAATTTCTGAATATAAAGGAAATTTATTTAAGAAACAAGATCAGAGGGGTTCAATTTATTCCTAGAGAAAGATCTTATCAGAACCTAGGCGCAGTTATCATTTAGACATTTTGTGAATATTCAAAAAGTATAAATACCATCGAGATGCAAGATGTATGATAATGGAGGTGAAATCAGAGGAGACAAACAGATTTATAAGTGCGTAAGCCTCCCTGAAGAAATTTAAAGGGACATATTTCACAAAGAGGAGGAACAATGAAGGAAAGTATCTTTCCATGTTTAATTATGACCTACCAGGAAAACTTGTTGGTCAAAAGGGAGCCAACAAAGTGTGGGCAGAGAGCCATCATGTGATGGTGTTGGAAATCATATCCCCTGACTGGGCATTGTCAAATGGGGCCTGGGCATTAGTAAAGCAACTTAACAAATTTACTATGACCAATAGGACATATATAAAGAAGAAAATGAGGTTCATTTAATAAAAGGCAAATACAGAAGCCTGGAATGAAAATTTAGGAGTGTTGTGTGTCTGTTAATAAGCTATTGCCTCTTGGTTCTAAACACACCCTTCTATACTCAGAATGTGGGGGCTGGGGCTGGAACTCTGCTGACCTCATTTCTGCTTTACCAGCTTCTCCCTGTTCCATTCTGGTAATGGGGATCCCAGGGGTGCAGGGTGGACAACAGGCCTTCTCCTTTCTGTGGGCTTGTATCTACTTCCTGTTCCTGTGAGCACCGTGATAGCAATGCTTTGCACCCAGGCAGAGGCAGTTTCTTTCTGCAACAGCATCTGAATCCAGTTTGCAGTTTCCCTTTCACTTGCAGCACCAGCCTCAATGAACCCCTTCAAAGACACCAGCATCAGGCAGCTGGCGCCCCTTCTTTAGAAGTCTGAGTTCCAGCTTCACTGATCCCTCCTCCAAGCTTCCGGGCTGTAAGGATGCCAGGCATTCTCTTTGTTCCCCCGCTCGTGGTTACTACTTCCACAGTAATTTTAGGTACCCTTTTGACTCTTTCCTAGTTAACAACTGTAGAGCTAGTTAACAACTGTTAAGCACCTAAAGGATTGAGTTTGGTAAAAAATACTTAGGTTAATTATTAAGGTTTCTTTTGTAATAATCAGAATATTAAATGTATTAGAGACTCTGTTAGCCCTACTGATTATAATTGAGGCTACAAACTCAATATGACAGAACAGAAGAGAAACTTTCAATAGTCATTTTACTATTTTCTTATAAAATATTTAAATTGAAAGGACAAAACAAATATATTAATAAGGGAATTGAAGTCTAAGTAGATGAGGAAATAAAAGAAACTCGAAATGCTGTAGGTAAGAATAAGAGAGGCAAAAAAGAAAAAAAGGTAAATTAGACAATTACAAACGGGAAAAATATATGAATAGCATGTAAAGAGGCAGTAAGTATTTACATGAGTTCAGTTAAAAACAGTTAAGCCAAACTACCTTGATCACTTTTCCCCCAAATTACCAGATATGTATAATTTGTCAACATGCACACAAACCAAAAAATTCAAAAGTGAAAAAATACCAGGACAATGTTAAGTATACCATATAAATGGTCAAACAAATTAACCTGAGACACAGCCTCTGCTTATATCCTTGTTAAGAAAATGGAAAGATGTGTCCCTGAGCCAGTAGGTGGTATCTCTGAGCCAGTAGTTCTACTCAGCCACAAAAAACAATGTGATCTAGCACCTCTTGTATTATCCTGGGTAGAGCTGGAGCCCATTATACTAAGTGAGGTATCACCAGAATGGAAAAACAAACACCACATGTACTCACCATCAAATGAGTATTAACTGATCAACACTTATGTGCACATATAGTAATAACATTCATCGAGTGTCAGGAAGATGGGATGGGGGAGGAGGGGATGGGGATATACACACTTAATGGGTACAGTGCACACCATCTGGGGGATGGACATACTTAAAACTCTGACTCGAGTGGGGCAAAGGCAATATATGTAACCTAAACATTTGTACTCCCATAATATGCCAAAATAAAGAAAAATTAAAAAAAAAGAAAATGGAAAGATGTGAAATAACTAATTGTATAATCAGGTGGATATGTGCTGAGCTGACTTGCCATTGCCAAAATTATTGATTAAAGAATCAATGACAATAAGTAGTGAAGGTTATTTTCACAGGATTTGCCCTTAGTTTTGTCCTATTGCACATTTTATTTTAAATCAATGATATCAATTACCTTCTGCTAAAGCCCACCATCAACATATCTGTAGTTGAAAAAAATTGGGTTTATTACTTGTTGCAATGAATGAGAGTGCTTGTTATAGGGACTTCTATTATAGCATTTGGGTTTGGGCTGAGTAATTTTGGGGAGGATCTAAGGAAGTAGGGCTTTGCTCTGGAGGGATGCTCCCAGGAAGAAGGGACAATTCTATGATTGGGTACCTCAATCTATCTTATCTATAAAGAGAGAACACTAGAGGCAGATAAAGCCATAATCAATAAGGAAGCAGCAATCTCTGATATTAGACAAGAGGGGAAGAAGTTTGGTATTTTGTGAGTTACACTGTGACTTTGCTTTATTTCACTTTAGCATAGTCTCAGAGTGACCTTGTCTGATGATGCTGTTCTGTGAGATGGTTTATATTTAGCAAGAGAACAACACAGCTTAGCTGTAAGTATAAGACCAGGATGTCAGGAGATGCTTTACTCTTTCATAATGATTCATTTAAATGAGCACTTGGAAGGCAAATGAATCAAATTTGTAGGTGACATCAAGTCAAAAAAAGATAGCCAACTACAACTGAAAACAAAACAAAAAAAAAAGACATTATATACTCCAGAGATAAACTATAGGTTACAGATCATGAAATACAACTTGCCTTTCATAGATGATAGACAAAGGTCTCAAGCAATTAATAATGTATCCAAGCCTAAGGTCAAATACAAATGAAAAATAAGAGGCTTAATTCTCCCTTTTGAATATAAGAGAGGAGATTCTCACTCCCATTGTCTTAGAGCATTTATTTCAGAAAACTTTTAAGTTCTTTGTTTCTTTGAAATATATGTAAATCCTTTTAAAAGCTCTATCAGTCTATTGCCAGCTTTATGACCCAGGATTGTCTTTGTCAAGGACCTGGGAGCCATCTCTGTGAAATGTAATCACCAAGCAAAACAGTTCTCCTACCTCCCAGTTTCTGTGGGAGGGTGGGAGCCTATCTTTGGCTCCCACAAAGTTACAAAACTACCTCCCATCATAAAGCTATGACAAGCTTAATTTTCCTTTAGATAAAGTCAGTTAACCAATACAGATGGTCACCCCAATTACCAGGTGAATTTCAGATGAACTTTGTGTGACAAATGGTACTGCCAAGACCTTTTACTTGAGGAGTAGTTACTGTTCATCTTGAGAGAATACGTGTGAAATGGTGTTTTGCCTGCTTAGTTATAGAAAGCAGTGAGATTTCTTTGGGTCTTGACAATCTTGTTAGTGGATTGCCTGTGATGCACATCACATTCTGCTTTAATAATTATTCAAAAATAAAATTGTTTTCTCTCTGTTCTACTTTTATGGAGAAGTTTTCTAAGTTGGGAGGGAGGGATATTTTTCTGTTAGGTTGTTTTTTTTAGGGACAGTCTCACTCTGTTGCCCAGGGTAGAGTGCAGTGGTATGATCCGAGCTAACTGAAGCCTCGAGGTTTTGGATCCTTCTGCCTCAGCCTCCAAAGTAGCTGAGGCTGGAGGTGCATACCACCACAGCTGGCTATTTTTTTTTTCCCTTTTTTTAGAGATGGGGTTTAGCATATTGCCAGGATGGTCTCAAACTCCTGGCCTTAAGCAAACCTCCCATCTCAGCCTTCCAAACTTCTGGGATTATAGGAGTGAGCCATCACCCCTGGCCTTGTTTTTAATTATACTTCTCCCATTCCAGATTATATAGCAATAGCAAAGATGGAGTAGTTATATATTTTCCCAGATCCCAATTCAGAGTTCTTTCCAGGAAATCACCCTGCTACTAATTAAAAGACATTTATTAAGATACACATGGCCACCATTTTGAAATTATATGTAGAAGAAGTTGGACTGAAACAAACAATATTAATAAAGATAAATGTAAAACACTGTTCTTTGGTTGAAAGGAGATAATGACTTTCTTAGTTTGCACATGCGTTTAAATGTATCAAATAGTAAAGAGAAAACTGATTCAAAGTTATAAGATAAGAGAATAAGGCCAATGTCTTGCTCTCTGTTGAAGATTTGTGAGTAGAAAGGTTTTAAAAGGTGGGTTAAGTTTAGGAATATCTCTCTTCTATTCAAGATCTCCTCACCAACTTTCTTCCTGAAGTGGCCTCTAAATTTGAGGATGTTCATGAAATTCTATGTCATTGCCCACCAAATTGGTGGGTGGGGAGTGGCTTAGATAAGGATTGCAGCTGCTGGTACCATTATCTACACTGATGTCGGTTCAGATGTAGACCATCCAGTCTGGATCTCAGGTGCAGTGTATTATTGTTGCTGGGCCCTGCATGGATGTTCACATCCCCAGCTGCTCTTCAATCAGACGAAAACTAACACATCCACCAAGAACTCTTCCTTTCTTATCACAAGGGCCAAAATGCTTATGGTAACAGACTTGCACTCTCTCAGTCCATTAATTCTCGAGAATTGCTTGAGAGTACAGAAATAGTTATATCTTACAGCTCAGGGAGGGTCACAGAATGTAAGTAAAATATGGGAAAGAACGCAATGGGCAATAAATCACAATATAATTTCTTCACAAATCTTCTCATCTGCCTTGCACAATTCATGAAGTTATTTTGAGAAAAAAATGAGAAGAAAATAAACCATACAATTCAGGTGGCAAACTGTTGCCTGATTATGACCAAAAAAAAAAAATATATATAATAATTATAAAAGGCTGACAATTTAGAAGGTGGTAGAGGGAGGCTGACATAGACATTATTAGGATGAATAAGGTATAAATAAATTATTATAGCTGATCAATTATATTTTGATAATTATTTTGAAAAATGTGCAATAATGTCAGTCATATGTTTCTTTTAAAAAGAAGTCACCCTAATCTACTTAATGGCAGATAATCTTTACAAAATCTTCCCCTCAAACATATGTTCTTTGAATTCTACAACATGTTTGAAGCCTCACTTAGCCTATATATTATTAAGTTTTCATTATATTCTGTGTGCTTCTCCATCTAAAAATAAATGAGGAGAATTTTCCAAATTAGATGAATGCATTTAATTATTAACAGAAATATTCTATGTGTTTGGAAAATTTGCAGGCAAAATTTCTCTTTGGTCAACTATTATAAAACACTAAAGAAATCTATATGCCCTTTCAAAGGAATAAGTTTGTATGAAGTTGGGCTATAAAGCTTAAAAATAGACTTATTTAGGAAAGTATAAATGGAATCTTCTAAATATATAGCAGTGTTACATTTCGAAAAAATGAGAGTTGCCTCCAAGGGTGGAGTTTGCATTTTTTTCCTGTGGTATAAATAACTGTGCATTCTGAAAAGAAAAAGAAAAATAAAGAAAGATTGTCATGGAATAAAATGGTAAAGGATACTGGAAATGTAGAGCTTTGTGGATTGTGTGAAGAAAAACAGACAGTGGGGTTTCCTAGTCTCTAATACAGTTCCACACTGCCATGGGAACTATATTATATTAAAGACATAAATTAAGATAATCTGAAAAACATATATGTTTACAGGCTTCTTAACAAAATATGACATTAGATTAAAAAAAAAAAAAAAAACTACCTCCAAATTATGCACTGCCTTTACAAACTAAGTTTAAGTAAGACAAAAACAAGGAATTGAAAACTTAAAATACATGAATAGTTTGAAATCAACTACACACAATAGGTGATCATTTTTACCAGCTTCAATACTCTCAGGGTCATGCAAGGCAAAGTTGGGAATCCGATTAATTTCTTCCTCGGCACTCTCCAACTTTGTGGCCAAAGTCCCTCCAGTGTGAAATCCACCCCCCCATGTCTATGCCCTTAGACTATACTCAACATTCCCTGTTCCACACCTTCCCCCAAGAAGCCTTCAAGATTTCAGAGCTTTTCTGGCTAGCCTCTCCACTCTAGTTGTTCTTCATGAAAACTTTGTTATTTTGTCTATTTCTCTTCTTACTCTTTCCGTACAAATCAGCTAAATTATCCAATGCATGAGGTGCTCAATACTAATGGACACTACTGTGATTATGTCTATATTTTCTCTTTTTTCCCAAGTAACACCTATACATTTTTATTTCTAAGGACATGATTACAATTTTAGACACTATAGAAGATTAATAAATTGGTTGGGGCAAAGACAATTCTTGAACTCAAGCTGTTCAAAAAATGTACTCCTTGTTTATTGTGGAGTCAGTTAAAATATTAGTTTTGCTTGAGTATAAAAGTTACATATTTTAGAAAATTTCATGAATAACAAAATAAGAAAAAAATCAAGTCTGCCTAGGGATAATAACTGATATTTCTATATTTCTTTTTTATACATATTTATTTTCAGTGTCACCATCATCATCCTTATCTTCTAACCATTTCTCTCCCCATCATCATTATTGCCAAAGTTGATTGAGTTCCCACTATGTACTGGCACTGGGTTAAATGCCTTTCATAGAATACCTCACTTCATTCTCAAAATAGTCTTACTCTCTAGATATTATTTTCTCAATTTTGCAGAGGAGAAATTGAGACTTAGGAAAGTTAAGTTAAGGCATTTACACAAGGACCGACAGCTTTGGGAGAAGCAGAATACAAATCTAGACAGCTTGAATCCTAAGCTGTACTTCTGAGCTTACATTATATTCAATTGTGCATTGTTTAAAATCTTATAAGAGATCTCATAATGAACAGATTTCTCTCTTAGTAACATTTTTGTTATTTTTCTTCCAGTGAAAAATTTTACCTTTTGAACACTTAGTTGTGGTAAGGTTGGCTTACTAAGATATTTTAGACCATAATTACTTCACAATTAGAGTATCCCTTTATCCACCCTTCATTTGGAAAAGTTATATTTTTGTTAGTCATACTTTTGTTCTTTGCTTGGTACTAGGCAACAGTGTAATCAGTAACCATAGCTAAGTACACACTATTTTTAGAATGACTGTGTACACTGAGTTGAGCTGTAATGTCCCAAATTGAGTAGTAACATCTACAATAATATTTTCTAGGCACAAAATATTCTAAAGGAGAAATTTGAAACCTTCAAAAAGAGCTATAAAAATTAGGTAGGCTGTAAAAACCACATTGTTTTTCTTTTAAAATTACATCAATATAATATTGTGCTGCTCTTAAATTTATCAAATCCAGATAGCCACTTTCATGTTCTTTGGGGTTATAGTTTCCAGCTTTAGCAAATAAAAATATAGTATACCAAGCTAAATTTGAATTTCAGATAAATTGTTTTAGTATAAGTATGTCCCAAATAGTGTATGGAATATACTTATGCTAAAAAGAAATCATTGTTTATCTGGAATTCAAGTTTAACCAGGTCCCAAGTATTTTACCTGACACATCTCTCTGTGAATCCCCTTAGACTTGGACAAATACTTGTTTAATTAATTGAGTGGTTTCAGAGTTTCCTTTTGAGAATAATACTGTCCTTCACTCTCATCCTGTAACTTCTCACAGGTGGGACTGGGCAGACCTCCATCTTGCCCCAGATCAGGAGGCAATTTCCTAGTTATTCACATTGAATGTCCATCTGGAATGTGACATATGTGATACTCTGTACTAACAACACAGACACACTTATTAAAGAACTCAATCATTTGAACAAGACACTAGTTAAAAAGGCACCTGTAAGGGCCATGCTCCATTGTTCTTGGAGATTCTGATGTATCCTGGTATAGCAAGGCATAGAAGCTGCAGGGGATGGGATTGGAGACTTTTTGCATGTATATATTTTTATGTACTATATTTTAATAGTATATTATCTACTCTTACATATCTTTAATATTTTACTCATTTTCTTGCTTTTTGCTATATTACTATAAATTGTAACATGCCTAAAATTATACCTGGCACTATGTGTCTTTGGTTTGCTGTAATATGAAGGACACAGTACCATTAGGACATATTCTTGGCCAAAATTTGAATACAATCAACCCTTTAGGGCTAACTTTCATTTAAGAATATTGGTACAAGGAGAACAAAGTAACAAACACAATATAACAACTAGTCTTTAAAGATTGCTCTCGAGTGTATACATTCGGACTTACTCTCTTGCATAATCCTCTACACTTGAATCCAGACTGGCCTTGAGCCTTTCTTTTTGTCCCATAGAATGCTTTGGAAGTGACACCGTGTGATATCCAAGGATAGAAGATAAGAAATATTGCAACTTTTGCCCTTGGAATATTTGTTTTGGGATGTTCCATTTTGGAATCCAGCCTTCATGCTGTAAGAAGCTCAAGCCACATAGAGATGCCACAGATAAGGGATCTTTTTGACAGCCACATGGAGCTCTGAGCTGAGAACCAGCACTGAGTTCCAGGCATGGGGCTGAGCTAAGCTGGGCATATATCCTAGTCAAGACTTCTGAATCTTGCAGACCTAGCCATCATCTGACTAAAACTCCATGAGAGGACCCCGAGGCTGAGCCCAGTCAATCTATAGGACTGAAATAATACGTTTTTTAAATTTGGGGATTGGTACTTATTCAGCAATTGGTAAATGGAACATATCACAAGGGGACAAACAGACAAATCCAGAATGTGGGACATTCTGTAGGAGGAATGACTCAGTTTCTTGAATAGGTCAATAGCAGAAAAGAAGAAGAAGAAAAAAGAAAGGACTATGCTTATTTTAGTCTAAAAGTGACTTCCGAGACATTACATTCAAATATCATGTGTGCATCTTATTTGGATGCATGGCATCCAAATTTTTGAATCCAAATAAGATTTGATAAAAACATATTTTTGAGGCAATCTGAAAAATTCAAATATATTCATAGATTATTAATAATTTATTAGGAGTCAAGTCTACATAAGATAAAGACCCATTTTTTGTAGCTACATGTGAAACTATGTGAGAGTGAAATGTTATGATATCTGCCATTTGCTTTAAAATTATTCAGCAATGAGGGAGATAAAAAGAGAAAGAAGTATGTCAAGCAAGAAGCAAAATCTTGGTAAGTGTTCACTCTGGTAAGGGGTATATGGAGGGCCATTCTAGTAGCTCTCTACTTCCGTCTATATTTGAAAATTTCATAATTAAAAAATATTTTTTTCAAACAGAGAGGGAAGGCAAATTTAAAAAAATTAAAAATAAAATAATAAATCTTCCTGGAGCAATGCAAAATAAAATATATATATTATTCATTTTGAAGCATAAACATGAAAATTATCCATATATCCATATAATATACAAATAGACAAAATTGTCAGAAAATTAGAATTATGTATAATTTAATAGGTGAGATTATAGGTAATTTATATATTAAATTAACATTTTCAATAAAATATACTGACAATATTATTAAAAATGAGGAATATAAAATAATTACAATGAATCATCTTTCCTTTCTTATTATGTTTAGAATAAAATTTAAGATGTAAGCAAAAACTTTCTTCATCTTTTCTTGATGTTATTCCCTACCCATTCACACTTCTATGTTTCTTTATACTGTCTTTATATTTAATGAGTATATTTTATTTGAGTGAAAGTCTTTCTGGAAGTTGTCAAACATTCATAAAGTGTATAATATATGTATTCCAAAATCAACTTATAAAATTCTAAAAAAATTAATTACTCACTACTAGTTATGTTTTTTTTTTTTTTTTTTTTTTGTTGAGACAGAGTCTCACTTTGTTGCCCAGGCTAGAGTGAGTGCCGTGGCGTCAGCTTAGCTCACAGCAACCTCAGACTCCTCGGCTTAAGCGATCCTACTGCCTCAGCCTCCCGAGTAGCTGGGACTACAGGCATGCGCCACTATGCCCGGCTAATTTTTTCTATATAGATTTTTAGGTGTCCATATAATGTCTTTCTATTTTTAGTAGAGACGGGGTCTCGCTCAGGCTGGTCTCGAACTCCTGACCTTGAGCAATCCACCCGCCTCAGCCTCCCAGAGTGCTAGGATTACAGGCGTGAGCCACCGCGCCCGGCCTAGTTATGTTTTGATGGCTCTTGTTTCTGAATAAATTTAGATTAAAGCTCTATGTAAAGGTATCTAGTTAATACTGCTTCTTTAAGATTCACTAAAAATAAAGAAAAGGATCACTACATCAAAATGTCAAAAGTGGTCCCAAAGTACAAATTTTAAAGTGGCCTTTAAACTATTTTGAAGCTTTTTATTTTAAATCAATGACAAATTGATAAGTAATAGCATACAGTTTTTCTCATGAAAGGTCCTTTATAATCCTGAAGGGAGCCTGAGAACCCCAAATTAAATTCATGTTGAATCACAAAATTAAAAGTTGAGAGCTGGACTTAAAATAGTCAATGATAAATGGACTCTATTTGATGTAGACAGCTTTATAAGAAACTTTAAAATTCTTATAATGTTCCTGCTGTGAGCTGAAACAGTGAAAAAAGCTCATTCTTTTCAAATGGCCCTAATAAGAAATGTCTCTTCTGAATATGCAAAATGTTAAATTAATTATTAAGTTATATTTGTAAAGCTTTCACCCTAGTATTATCTCAGATTCTTTGACAAAGGTCTTGATTCCTGAGTCTTTTTCAATAGGATGGTAATTTGGTCAAACCAGAGGAAGCCTGCCCTGGTGGGATGGCAAGAGAATAAAGGTAACTCATTTATTTTTTGCAAATTAGTTATTAAATGTCATACTGACATTTGACATTGACACTGAAAAAATGACTGGAGAGTTTTTCTCTCTTTTTGCTGCTATATTGAAATAAATTCATAGCTTAAAAAATTCTATTTCCCCAAGCTTCTGTTGAGAAGCTGATTAAAATGATTGTTAGGGACACAGAGTCAAAGGAATATATATGCTACAATTTGTAAAAGGGATTGATTTTTAAAACACGATGTGAAACAAGTGTGACTTAGTCTACATTAATAAAACAAAACTTGTATTTTGTGGACCATTTTCATCCAGGAGGTTATCACAGAAGATTCCATGGATAATTTCAGTTCATCATATAGGTACTCTGAAACAGTAATAAACTTAACAGTAAAAAAAATTAATGAGTTTCCTGCCAAGTACAGATCATTGCATTGGATATAGAGTAACCTCTCGTAAAAAGTAATCTTTATCTTACTTAAAAAATAAATCTGAAGGGTTGTTTTTTTTTGGCATTATCTAAACATTCAAAATTAGAATCTTTTATATCCTTGGTTTTCCACTTCTTTTCTGCTTTTATCCTGGCTGGAAGCTGTACTGGCAACAGAACAGTGAAGATCCAGGGTTCTGGCTGTGGTGCTGCCCTGCTGTTGCTTTGGCTGCCATTTGGCTAGCCTATGGGGGTAGCGTCCAGGGGCAACTTTTTCTCTTGGTACCCCTAGACTCAAACTCTATGTCTCTTTTCCTCTTAGTGCTCTTCATCCACGAGTATTGGTTGCCTTCTTTGTTGTGTTTCTTAGCTCATTGTCGGTCAAAACTCAACTCAGTCATTCATCCTGAGGATGGAATGATAGCTAACAAGGAAAGTCATCATTCCAGGGATAGTTCCATTTGAAGTCTCAATCAAGGCTCTCAGATTTCAGATTAACTAAAAAATACTTGGTGAAATTGTGAGAAACATTGCAAACTTTTGGGCTGTATTCCCAGAAATTACAGTTCAAAGTGTGTGGAGTGGGGTCAAATAATCTTATGTTTTAAATAAGCTCCTTTATTTTATCCAGTTATAACATTTTAAAAAGAAACTTTACTGAGTTGTTATTTATGTTCCATGAAATTCACCCATTTAGAATGTACAATTCAATTGCTTTTAGTATTTTCAGAGTTGTGCAACCATCACTGCAGTCATGAAAGGATATTGTCATCACTCCTGTAGAAACCCTGAACGCTTAGCAACAACTTCTCATTTTTTCTTCCCATCAGCTCCTGACAGCCCCTAATCTACCTTCTATCTCCATAGGTTTGCTTGATCTGGACATTTTATATAAATGGAATCATACAATATTTTGTGACTAGCTTCTTTCATTACCATAATGTTTTCAAGGTTCAGTCATGTCGTAGCATGTATTAATATTTCATTCCATTTTATTTACCAAAATATTTCATTGTATGGATGTATTTAATTTATCCATAAGTTGATGAGCATTTAGGTAGTAACCATTTTTTAACTATTATGAATAATGTTACTATGAACATTCATGTACAAGTTTCTGCGTGGATGCAAGTTTTAATTTCTTTTGGGCATAAACCCAAAAGTAGTATTGCTATGTCATATGGTAACACTAACTTTTTGAAGAACTGCCAAACTGTTTTTCACACGATAAGGCAGCTTACCGTGTTACATTCCCACCAGCAATGTATCATCATAAACAGTTGTTATTGTCCAGTTTTTTTATTTTAGCCATCCTAGTGGGTGTAAAATGGTATTGCATTGTGATTTTATTTGTATTTCTCTTATGACTAATGATGTTGAGCATCTTTTCAAGTGCTTTTTGGACATTTGTATATCTTCTTTGAAAAATGTCTATTCAAATCTATTGTCCAGGTTTTAATTAGTTCATTTGTCTTTTTATTATTGAGTTGTACATAGGGTTTTTTTGTTTGTTTGTTTTTAACATATTCTGGGTGCAAGTCCCTTATCAGGCATATGATTTGCAAATATTTTCTCCCACCATCTTGTGGGTTGTCTTTTCACTTTCTTGATAGTGGCTATCTAAACCCCAAAGTTTTTTTTTTTAATTTTGATACAGTCCAATGTATCTATATTTCTTATGCTGATTGTGCTTTTGGTGTCATAAGCTAAGAAGCATTGCCTATCCCAAAATTATGGAGGTTTATTCCCATGTTTTCTTATAATTTTAACTCTTACATTTATTTCTATCATACATTTTGAGTCAATTTTTATATACAGTGTGTAATACGAGTCCAACTTCATCTCTCTTCATGTGGATATCCAGTTATCACACCATTATTTGTTTGAAAAGACTATTCTTTCCCCATTGAATTTTCTTGAGACTTTTGTTGAAAGTCAATAGACCATAAATGTAAGGGTCTATTTTGAGACACTCATTCTAGTCAGTTAGTTTCTGTATCTATCCTTATGCCAGCACCATACTCTCTCAATTACTGTAGATCTGTGTTACTTTTGAAACTGGAAATTGTGAGTCCTCCAACTTTGTTCTTTTTTTTTCCCCCTATATTGTTTGGCTATTCTTAATCCTTTGTAATTCCATAAAAGTTTTAGGATTGACTTGTCAATTTCTGCAAAGAAGCTGGCTTCTTTGAAAGAAATTGCTTTGAATCTGTAGATCAATATGGGAAATATTGCCATCTTAACAGCATCAAGTTTTATGATTGGTGAACATGCAGTGTCTTTCAACTTATTTATATCTTCTTTAATTTTTATCAGTAATGTTTTATAATTTTTAGTGTACAACTCTTATACTTTTTGTTAAATCTATGCTTAAATATTATTTCTTTTTGATATTATTATAAAGAGAATTTTTTCTTGATATCATTTTTGGAATAGTTATTGCTAATATATAGAAATACCTTTGATTTTTGTATAGTAATCTTATATCCTGTACCATTGCTAAGCTTATTTATTAGTTCCAATATTTTTTAGTAAATCATTTGGGATTTTCTGTATAATAGATGGCATGATCTGCAAGTAGAGATAATTTTACTTCTTCCTTTTCTATCTGTATATCTCTCTCTTTTTTTTTTTCTTGCCTAATGCCTGGGTCTCTGAGTAATTCTGATGCAAGTGGTTGGAGGAGTATGTTTGGAAAACTTGAATTAAAAACAAAAAGCTTAGGCAACATTTCAGGTCTTGACAAATGAAAACAGAACTAGCACCTCAAAAACTTATGATTAAATCCCAAAAGAACAGTAAGTGTCCACTCCTTTATGCATAATCATAGTATTTGAGAGAGATGATTGAGGGCTACATAAAAATTGTAGCCAAGTTTGTCTGTTGTCCTTTAAAGGATTAAAAAAACTATAATTATAATAATATTCCCTAAGAGGAACAACAAATATTTATGCAATAAATGCGCAACCTTTAATGCTTACTCTACCTTAGGGTCAGTATATTGGACAAAGGGAAATACTGATTTTTTTGAGTTCCAAGTCTCCCACTTAGTAGTTCTGTGACCTGAGAAGAACCAATTCATCATACTAATTTTAATTTTGCTGAATTGTAAAATCAGAAAAATAATGATAGTGTGATTTCCTTAAAATACTTAGCAATATCTAGCACACTGTAGGCATTAAGATGTGTTTCTAAATGCATGATGAACAAATGTTTTCTATATCATAGTATTGTTGCTAAAATTTGAAATCACATTTAAATTAAAACATTATTCTAATTATTGGTTTCTTTCATTCTTTGTGTCCAGCATTTAAAATTCTTTGAATTGAGGACATTAAAAATATATAGTCATAGTTTTAAATTTAATTCACAAGAAACTCAAATTTTACTTATGGTATTAATCACATTCTTTCATGAAGGAATGCTGTGTATTTTAATTTCATCTCATAAAACCAATGTTATTTTATAACAGTTACCACTAAGTTCTTCATAACCACTGGTGTTTGAAGTGGTGAGTTAAACACAGAAATGTGAATTCTTTAGTAGTAAAACATATTTTTTCACTTATTTTTCTGACATTAGTTAGAATATGTACACTGAAAATTAACTAGGGCACGTATTCCCTGACCATTTTTAAATATATTTGGAAGCAATAAAATTAAACAAAACAATATTTTCTCTTTACTTTTATTATGAAAATATTCTTTTTATTATCTATAAGACATTATAAATGTGCCCAAGGGGATTCAAAGTTTATTAGACTCATTTTAGGAAATACAGGTCTTCTTGAGCTCAGCTAGTTTGATTTTTTACTTTTTAATTAGGGTCATTATAACTTAGGAAAGCATTGCATGCCTGGCTTTTTTTCACATACTGAATTCACACTGATGCCTCCAAAATTGATGAAATGGGTCAGCTTACCCAGAACCCAACTAGAAATGGAACTTTTGCATTGGTGTAGAAATCTGAGAGAATGTGGGGAATTCTAGTGGCCAATTCTTACACTCCCTGCCTGGAGAGACAGGGAGATAGAATGAGATTTCCTAAATATGATTTGCAAATGGGAAGCTGTGTTGGCCATTGCCTTTTGCTCTTGGATCAATCTACCACGCACTGCCCTTCTTCAGCTCTGTCTCTCAGGGGGTTGGCCCCTTCAATCTGTTTTTCTGAGGCTCCCTTGCCAACGGACTCAGACCTAGAGTCAGTCAATCGGAAGCACTGGTGAGAGATTGGGGACAGATGGAAGGAAGAAGGCAGGGACTTTTTCTTCTGGCAGAGATGAATAAAAGTTTGTTGAGGCCTGAAGCGTATATGGTTTCTTGAGTATCTTTCAAGAAAAAGAATATAAAATTATACAGATAAATCAGATATAAAGTGAATATTTATTAGAATTAGAAAATGAATCACAAGTTAATAATTTTTAAAATCTGGAAAATACCACAAATATTGAAAAATTAAGCTAAATAATGTAAAAAAATTCATTAACTTACTAATATACATCCATAATCTTTCCTTTTCCTGTAAATTTTGACTACATAACTCTTCAATCATTTCTTGATATGACAATGATTTTATAATATTTTATTTAAAAAGTATATCAGATTGTTTAGTCTTTCTTCTAACAGTTAATCAGAACTTGTTCTTTTATTATTTACATCTGAGATGCACAAAATATGTAATTTCACATGTAGACATTTTAGTTATTGGTAGTACTGCTATGGATTTGTGTGCTAAAAACACAGGAATTCTACTTCTTTCTCCTTTCATGATTTTTACAAAAAAAAAAAAATACACCCCCCATGTATGGTTGTATGTTCTGCATAATCAAATATATTCCTTAAAAAAGAGAACTTCTGTTTTCTATAGGCAACCTAATTATCTTCTTAGAATTTTATGTGATTGATGATTACAAGAATTTTTCACAAAGTAGATTTTGGCTCTGTATTCTGCAAATGCAATTTCTCTTCCACAATCCACATACTTTCATATTACAGTACATCCCCTTCCCATCAGGACACTGGATAAATCAGCACAGTAGGCAGTAGAGGTGTACCCTGAAGCCAGTCTTACGACAGGGTGGCTGTAGATAACCATGCATGAAAGTAACTGCAATCCACATGCTGTAACTCACTGGAACCTCATTAATCGTACCTCCAAGTCAACTTTCCCTTAGTTGGATCTAAATTCTGGCAGCCACCTCCATGCCATCTGACATGAGGGAAGTGCGATAACAGGAAAATTGAAATGGAAATAGACCATGGTCTTAACCAACTACGGCTAATCCATTCTGCTAAATGTCTTACTCTTAACAATTTCAAAACTCAGGACCATGTAAACACACGTCTAAGGTACCTTCTAGAGTCCCTGAAGCTTTACTTTCTATGACTTCACAGAAAATCCGTCTTTGTTCCTTGCTTATGTTGGCATCTCTGGCAGTGTCTGTGTCTCTGGCTGACTCTAGCTCCAAGATGGGAAACATCACCTCTGTAGTTCTTACTCCCTCAGTGTAAGATTTGCCTCTGCCATGGTTCTAGCTTCCTGTTGTTCTTAATCCCTGGGTTCCCTCACCAACTGCAGATTGACTTCTCAGTGACTCTAATATCATTGTAACTAGTTACTTATTTTAAATTCCCCATTTCAAGCTAGCTGCTGTTGTCTTTTTTTTCCAGATTAAACCCTGACTAATAGCAAGGACATCTATAAAATAATTGATCCAAGGAAAGAAGGAATGAACAGGAGTCTACACACACAGTGAAGTACTACTAGTCAAGTTGAAGGGCCTGCACTCAGAAACTAAGAGGTAAAGGGTAGAGAAAGTATAATAAAGTTTGAGTCCAAGTTTTAAGGTTTGACAGCTGACATCTTTTAAGCCTCATCCCTCCCTCTTCCCCTTCTGCCCACATGTGGGCAAGCTGCTGAGTAGGCCCAGATGCTCCCTGTTTTGGTGCAGGTGAGAAGTCCAAACCATACAAAGGAAGTCTCAGGCCAGCCCCACCCCTAACCCCTATAAATCTCCCTTTCCTTGCTCCCTTAAGTCATTTTGAAGTCTGCTTGAGAGCTACAGTTTCTCCATAGGGCTTATTATGTGAGTCATAAACCTTTTCCTACCCTCTTAGTGAGTGTGCAACATGCATTAGTCTCTTGGGGTGGGCTCTATCCTGTTTCCGTGAGCAGTGACAACAGACAGAGAGAGGGATGTTTCAGTATCTAAGTCTCCAAGTTCTTGATGTCTATAGAGACATTTGTTTTATTTAGATCTTAATTCCATGCACAGAGCTAATTACATGCTCATTAAAGTTTTTTACCAACATGTGATATTACCTAGTGGTGCTTTTCTAGTTCACTTAAGAAACAGTAGATTCATCTATTGCTGAGCTGCTTCTCACAAAGTTCAACAGGGAACTTCTTTTAAGTTGCCAACTAGAGATTATTTTGATATGTAAATACTGAAATATTTTCTTAGTTAAGTATGAGTATAATGTGGGGCCAAAAGAATCTTCTCATTTTTATTATTGACAGAAAAATCCTGAAAAAAAGCTATAGGATACCAGTTTCCATGTCAGTTGCATGAGCCTTGATGATGAACATTTTGAGGGTCTCACTACATATAGAAATTAAATTCTTCACACACTAGAAGTGTGATGTGGAAATATAATGCCTCTTTGTTTTTGCTACCCCCCTCATTGTTTCATGATAATATATATTTTTACCCTTTTATGGAAGGTAAAGCCTTATTACTCTGGATAAAAGGATGGCCATACCAGGCAATATAGGGAGAACCTGTCTATTAAAAAAAAATAAATTAGCCAGTGGTGCATGCCTGTAGCCCCAGCTACTCAAGAGGCTGAGGCAGAAGGATTGCTTTAACCAAAGAGTTTGAGGCTGCAGTGGGCTATGATTGTACCACTGCACTTTAGCCTTGGTGATAGGGTAAGATCCTGTCTCAAAAAAAAAAAAAAAAGAAAAGAAAAGAAAAGAAAAGAAAATTAGATATTTATATGAGTAATGGCATAAGCTCTGCTGCTTTGCAAATAAATAAATAAATAATTGCTGAATGAATGCAGGAGATAATAAAAGGAGTGTTTCTCTTTCTGAAGATGTCTTCTGTCTTAGATATTACTTCTTCTCAGCTGTATCATATCTTTTTTGACATTAGCAGACCATCTGACATCCATTTTATTTTGTAAGACTTAGCAAAGTATGGAAAACTATTTTATTTATTTTTGAAAATAGAAATTAACCAAAGGTTTTTCTTATCCTTCCACATTTTGGCAATTAGTGATATGAGTAGTTTTTTAGGAACCAAGAACCTAGAAAGTTAGTGTTCCAATCCACAAGGAAATGAGTGTGATAAAAATATAAAATAATCTTTTTTTTTTTTTTTTGGAGGTCAAATACGGATTTTATTACTTTAGAAAGCATCCATTTCTTTGTGTAACATTTAAAAATAGATAAGTAAGAACAAAGCCCTATCAGATACAGATATGACACAGAAGAATTCCCATTGTTTGTCCCACACTCTCAAGACACACTATGTTTTCTAGTATCTGTAGGAGGCTGGCCCTTGATAACACAGCAAGGTAAGGAAACCACTAACGAAACATCTTTCAGAAGCAATAGTTTGTGGTTGAGATTTTTTTTTTTTTTTACATTTTTTTATATAAAATAATCTTTTTAAATCTATAAATGAAATAGTTAATTCAACTGGCATTGGTCTAGAGCTTTGTAAGTGAAGGGATCATTAACTCCTGTTAAACATCCATTGCTGCTGAAGTTTGTTATTCTTCTCAAAAACACTGTATTTCATTGATTCTTATGCTGTTATTACTATGGTGCAACATTATTGTACATGCTAAGAAAGAAAAAAAAAAGTTACCAGTAAAACAATGACAAAATGCTTTCTTACCTCCTATAATTTTTCTGCACATTTTTCTCTTCTGTGACTTCAAATGTATTTTAATACTTCATTTCATGAAAGAGTGCTAAAGTTTGAGCACTTAGATTTTCTTCTTAGTCACTGGCCCTCTTACTAAAATATTAATGTTTAATATCAGCACTTTCTTAATCTTTACAGATGGTATAAAAATAAAGCTTTTAGACATCAACCAAGAAGTCATTATAAATGACAAACTCAGTGCATGAAACTCTATTGAAGTAATATAAGTATGACCAAGTTTGCACATCAACAGTAATAACAACTATGTTGCAGTTCTCCAATAGCAATCGTGAGAGGCCATCAGAAGACACACTATGATCTCAGACATATTAAGATGTTCAAAAATCTGCATCTCAGAGTTGCCTAAATACATGATGTTGTCTCACTCAGATGTCAGACTGTGTCTCAATCTCTTTACCTGGGACTTGTGATCTGCTGTCAGAAAGGTCTTTGAAGTCTTCCCAGCTAGGCAGGATAGGCAGACTGCCTCATCTGCTGCAAATTACCCTACATTTCATTTCTTAGACATGAGATATATCCTCACTTCTTTTTTTTTTTTTTTTTTCCTGGAGAGTATGATTGATCTACTTCATTGCCTTGGCCAAGACCAGCCTGCAGTAGTATGCAAGGCAGCTTTGGCAAATGGATGCAAATATTTTCTTACTTCTTTCATGGGTAATTTAACAGTAGATGTAATATGTTCAATCAACCTCTACAAGTAGCCCTTTCATAACTTCGGTGTTGGTGGCTGCATCAAAATGCATTTTTCTCTTACGAGGACATAATAAATGCTTTCACTATGCGCAAGCTTGGTGTTTTTCCTTTCCACAGCATCATGGACCTCTTTATTGCCCTCCTCTTTTCTACTCTTTTGGAGAAGGGAAAAAGGCCAAAACATTTACGATCTGTTGCTTTTTTTCTACTTCTCTTGGCAAGAAAAAGATATAACCTTGAGGACAATCATGAATGTCTAATAGAATAGTTTTATCCAGACTAAAGCCTTAGAAAATTTCTTTTTTCATAAATATGTTTGCACTAATAATACAGGCATTTTATAAGAAAGAATTACATTTAGATATATTTTCCTTAATAATAAAAATGATAAAAAATTATGGCTATGTTGCTGGAGTTGAAATTTTAATAGAGTTTAATTTAATAGATAATGCTATGTGTAAGAAGATTGATTCTGTATTGAATAGAGAATGAAAAAAAATTTTGTACAGAGTAGTATTTTTAAATGGGGTATAATTAACACTATGGAAAATATCTTTGATTGAAAATTTCATTTTAACCAAAACACCTAATGCTTAAAAAATAAGTAGATTAAAATACATACAACATTGTAATAAGACTTTTAAACTAAGGAATACTGCATCATAACTAAATTACTTAAGGAAAAACTTTTAAAGTCTAACTATTAATTCTATAAGACAAACAGAATGCCGATTAACCTATATTCACCATTTATTTTTCTTAAGACAATAACTATAGGGGATCCTTCCATAGCACAATACACATGAACCTGAAAAAATCATGCATTTTGTAGATCTTCCACTAAGATAATAGAGCATATTAGAAAAAAGGGGAGGGGCAGACTTCAAAACCTATGCAACTCTGTGAATACTGCCAAAAATTAATAATTGTATTTTTTGAAATAATTTGGATACTCCAGGCAAGACGCTCAGGGCAGCTAAAGACTATCTTTTAGGATATTTAATCTATCAGTAGAGTGGAAATACTGGCTTGAGGACACTGAGGCAGCGCAGGTGCAAACAGAACTGAGCTACCAAAGCTTCAGTGAAGGTGAGCACAGGAGGAAATTCAATCTTCTTGAGCCTCGAGTCACACTGGGGCTGTGCATCTCCAGGAAGGGAACGCTGGGCACAGAGTAATTTTAAATTTCCTTAAAATTTCCAGAAAAGGACTCTATTATTTTCTGCTCAAAATTGAATTTTACTATTTGCTTTTTTTTTTTTTTTCCTGCTATCTGGGAAAAAATACATATGGATCATTATAATTTTCACATTATGCTACGTGATTCCCCTATTTACAGATTGTTTATGAGTTAAGTGGTATTATAGAAGCATATTAAGTTGCAGAATAGACCAAGTGTCCTCTGTAAGAGGCAAATGTGTGACCTAGTCCCTTCATTCAAGAAATTTTTAATTTAGTTGAGAGGACGTGAAGTAGAGAGGTTTTAATAGATACTATAAATTTTTAAAAATTTCATGAATTAAAAAATGCCACTTCAGTTAAGAGAGAAGAAAATGTTAACTGAAAATCTGTTTAAGGGATGTGACTGTAAGATATTAATCATTTGTATCTAAAGTGTAATTTTTTGGTAAGCATAAATAAAAATGATTTAATTTTAAACTACGGGCCGGGCGCGGTGGCTCACGCCTGTAATCCTAGCACTCTGGGAGGCCGAGGTGGGCGGATCATTTGAGCTCAGGAGTTCGAGACCAGCCTGAGCAAGAGTGAGACCCCATCTCTACTAAAAATAGAAAGAAATTATATGGACAGCTAAAAATATATATAGAAAAAAAAAATTAGCCAGGCAGGGTGGTGCATGCCTGTAGTCCCAGCTACTCGGGAGGCTGAGACAGGAGGATCGCTTGAGCTCAGGAGTTTGAGGTTGCTGTGAGCTAGGCTAACGCCACGGCACTCACTCTAGCCTGGGCAACAGAGTGAGACTCTGTCTCAAAAAAAAAAAAAAAATAATTTTAAACTACGTATTATCTATATTGATAGAATACTGAACTGACAGAAAATTTGCACAATATATTATGCTAAATGTCATGTCATTAGAGTAGTATATGTTGAATTTGAATGAGCTTTAAATGATTAGTAAATTCCAGCCCAGTTATTTTTATAATTGTACTTCCCACAAAGAAAGTCCTAGGAGAAACTGAGTGCAAATCCTCTAAGCCACAAGCAAATGGGGTAGGGGGAGAGTATGTTGTTAAATAAATCTGCTTCATTAATTTAGAATCAAACACAGGGCCTGACACAAGGAAGGCCCTAGATGGCTGAGAATAGATGAGCTATCGCATTCATTAGGACTCCATTCCTTGAAACTAGATTAGCTTCTACTGAGGAAGCCTCTGATTTGCTCATTATTAAAGCAAATTATTATTATTAGAATTGTTCATTATTGAGGGTAAAGACTCAATAATTCTCTTTTAGCATTATGGAGAAAATAAAATAAAAATTATTTTTAAGAGCTAAAATCTACTTCAAGTCCTAAGTCAAATAAATAGAACTCCAACAGGGAATGGATCTTCCTCAGACACTGCCTGATTATGTGGAGGGGGCAGAAATGGTTTTCTGGCTCTTTCAACATCAGGCCATTCAGGCAGGGACCTAGTTCACTACATAAGCCTAAGTGATGTTCTCACAGGCTATCCAATGACTCTCAGACTCATCTGGTTTAACACTTTGTTTTACAGAGAATGATACTGATGACTAAGAAAGTGAAACAATTTCAGGGCTATTGAAGAAAAACCTATATACTTTTTTAAATAAAAAAAATATTGAAGCACCAATAATGCTTATCTTGAGTGAGCCCTGATGGTTTTCAATAACTACTTACACATAAAGGTAGCCCTCTGTATCCTTGGTTCTGCATCTGAGAATTCAACCAACCAAGGATCAAAAACATTCAGAAAGATAAACAATAAAAATAATAATACAACACTAACAATAATGCAAATAAAAAGCAATGTAGTATAACACCTATTTATATAGCACTTACATTGTACTATGTATTAGGAGTAATCTAGAGATGATTTAAAGTATACAGGAGGATGTACCTGGGTTATATACAAATACTGTATCATTTTATATAGGCAACTTGAACAACTGTGGGTACTGAGGGATGGCTGTAAACTCCTCTGTATTGTTGAATTGTTATAATTATGTTTGAATTTTGTTAAAATTTTGTATAGTTCCTTGTCCCAAACCTTCCAGACATCATAGAAGAAAATTTACATTCAAGAAAGTATAGAGATATACTGAAGTTCTAGGGATGAGAATCAAAGAAAACTCAAGTGCTAAAAAGCCTGTAGGACCATTAGATTGTTTATAGAGTTTTACCAAGTACAGCAGGTCCTCCAATAACATCATTTCATTCAATGTCCTTGTGCTAATAACAATGATGAAAAAAAAAAAATTTTATTCCCAGCCAAGGCCAGTGTCTGTGTGGAGTTTGCATGTTCTCCCCATGTCTGCATGGGTTTTCTCCAGGTACCTCAGTTTCCTCCCACATCCCAAAGACATGCATCTTAGATGCACTGGCATGTCTACACTTGTCCCAGTCTAAGTGAGTGTGAGTGTCCTGTGACGGAATTGAGGCTTGGTCAGGCCTGGTTTCTGCCTTCCTGAACTCCTGAGCTGCCAGGATAGGGTCCGGCCATCTGTGACTCTGAACAGGAATAATTGAGTAAATAATTATCTTAATTGTTTTTATTAATCTTTCTCAAATATATGTACAGCTCACTTTTATTTCAATGTTTAATATTGGAAGTGTTTTGGCTTTATTTAGAAGTTTGGTAATGTTCTTGTGACCAGAATATGTCTTAGGAACTTAATTTTTGTTTATATCAACTAGCCTATGGGAACAATGGTTTCCTCAGTTTCTTGCACTAGTTCCTTGCACTCAGTTTCTTCCTAGGACTTTCTTTGTGGGAAGTACAATTATAAAAATAACTGGGCTGGAATTTACTAATCATTTAAAGCTTACATCATTTTTTTTAAAGTTATAGTTTCCAAGAACCTATCCATGACATTAAATGAGGGCTTACTGTACTCTACTCTGGTTATCAAAATGAATAGATTCCCTCCCCCAACAGCAAACCCTCTTTTGCTGGTCTCTAAATTCGTTGTCCTCGCTACACATTAAAATTGCCTAATTTAAAATATTCCTATTTCAGGGCCCCACCCTAGAGACTGATTTAATTAAACTGGAGTGGACACAAAAAAGATGCTGTTTTTTTAAAATTCCTCAGGTGATGCTCACATGCAGCCTGCAGAGAACCACCGCTCTAAAGGATGATTCTCAAAGTGTTCTCTGTGGACTCCAGAAGTCCCCAGGACACTTTTAGGAGATAGTAAAAAGTATTTTCATAATAATAAAACAGGATTTGCCCTTTTCACTGTATTGACATTTGCACTAATAATGTAAAAGGCAATGGTGCATGAAACTACTGGCCCTTGGCATAAATTGAGACAGTAGCAACACAACGTACTAGGAGTTATCATCTTTTTTAGTCACACACATTCCATTAAAAAAATAGCTAGTTTCCCTTAAGAATGTCCTGGTTGAAAAAGAAGCAATTTTTAATTTTACTAAATCTCAACCCTTTAATGCATGTCTTTTTAATATTCTATGTGACAACATGGGAATTATTCATAAAGTCTTTCTACTGCTTCAGAAAGTAAGAGAGTGGTTTCAAAGAAAAGCACATGTGTGATTGCTAGAGTTGAGAGCTGAACTAGCTGACTGCTTAGCTGTTTTTGTTTGTTTGTTTGTCATAAAACATCACTTTTCCTTGAAAGAAAGTCTGACAAACTATACTTATCAGACTGACATATTTGACAGCCTTAAAAAAAAAAAAAAAAAAGAAATGAATCAATTGAGCCTGTCACTTCAAAGAAAACAACTATTTGTTGCCAATTGCAAAATTTGAACTTTCAAGTTAAAATTAGAATTTTTAAAAACTTAACCCTGCCGCTGTGAATGTAACTGCTTCCCCACATTGACTTTTCTGGTTATATTGCTGGTGATGTTAACAAATGTGTTTTTTAAAAATATTGTATAATGACATATGTAATGACATATGCATATCTCAGTGAAGCAATATATTCCACATGAAGAATGCATATGCAACAAAATCATACCTGGGTAAAAGATCCATTCAAATGCAAGATAGAGCAATAGATTTTAATGAAATAGAATATAAAGGTTTGTTGACATCAATGCAGATTTCCACATGGCAAATAACTTTATGAAGTTACTGCTTATAAACTTTAAATTATCAAAAGATAATATCACAATTACCTATTAAAATAGCCTCTCGTTTTCAACTTCCTCTTTTGAGATAGAATTTTTTTTTTTTTTTTTTAGAATTTCCTATCATACTTAAATCAAAACAAATGTAGCAACATATTGAATGTGAAATTCAATGTGGTAATCTAGCTGTTTTCTACTGTCAGTCTAAAAATATTTTCAAAGCTTTCAAACAATGCCACCCTCCCCACTCTTTTTGGAAAATATAGTTATTTTTGATAAAAATATGTAATTAATAATGGGTTTCTTACAATTATTTTTAAATAAAAATTTCTTAGCTTAAATTTTAAATATGATAAATATTTACAAATATAACCCACTTAAACAAAATTTCTTTGGGGAATGATGTCAAATATTTGCAGAGTGTAAAAGAATCCCTCTATCCCCACTTCTATTCAACATAGGGCTGGAAATCCTAGACAGAGCAATCAGACAAGAGAAGGAAATCAAGGGCATCCAAATGGGGGCAGAAGAGGTCAAACTATCACTCTTTGCTGATGATATGATCTAATATCTAGAAAACTCTAAAGATTATGCCATGAGACTACTAGAATTGATATACAAATTCAGCAAAGTCTCAGGTTACACAATCAATGTACAGAAATAAGTAGCATTTCTATATGCCAGCAACAGTCAAACTGAGAACCAAATCAAAGGCTCAGTACACTTCACAATAGCAACAAAGAAAATAAAATACCTTGGAATATATTTAAGGACATGAAAGACTTCTACAGGGAGAACTAGGAAACACTGAGGAAGGAAATAGCAGAGGATGTAAACAGGTGGAAAACCATACCATGCTCATGGGTCAGCAGAATCAACATTGTTAAAATGTCTATACTACCCAAAGTGATCTACAGATTCAATACAATCCCTATTAAAATATCAACATAATTTTTCACATATATAGAAGAAATAATTCTACACTCATATAGAACCAGAGAAGACCCCGTATAGCCAAAGCAATCTTAAGCAAAAAGAACAAATTGAGAGGCATCAATTTATCAGACTTCAAGCTATACTACAAGGCTATAGTATCTAAAACAGCATGGTACTGGCACAAGAACAGAGACATAGACCAATGGAACAGAACTGAGAACCCAGATATAAAATCATCCGCATACAGCCCTCTGATCTTTCACAAATCAGACAAAAACATACACTGGGGAAAGGAATCCTTATTTAATACAAGGTGCTGGGAAAATTGAATAGCCACATGTAGAAGACTGTACCTCTCACCTCTCACAAAAATCAACTTACAGTGGATGACAGACTTAAACCTAAGACATAAAACCATAAGAGTTCTAGAAGAAAATGTTGGAAAAACTGTTATAGACATCAGCCTAGGGAAAGAATTTATGAACAAGAGCCCAAAGACAATCACAGCAACAACAAAGTTAAATAAATGGGACCTGATCAAATTAAAAAGCTTCTGCACAGCCAAGGAAACTATCATGAGAGCAAACAGACAACCTACAGAATGGGAGAAAATATTCACATGCTACACATCCAATAAAGGGCTGATAAATTTGACTCTGTATAGAACTCAGGAAAATCAGCAAGAAAAAAATCAAACAACCCCATTAAGTAGTGGGCAAAGGACATGAACAGAAACTTTCCAAAAGAAGGCTGACTAATGGCCAAGAAACATATGAAAAAATGCTCAACATCTCTAATCATCAGGGAAATGCAAATCAAAAGCACAATGAGATATCACTTAACTCGTCAGAATGATTTTTGTCAAAAAGTCCCAAAACAGTAAATGTTGGTGTGGATGCAGAGAGAGAGGAACACTCATATGCTGCTGGTGGGACTGCAAACTAGTACAATCTCTGTGGAAAGTAATATGGAGATACCTCAAAGAGCTACAAGTAGAACTACCATTTGATCCAGCAATTCCATTACTGGGCATCTCCACAAAGGAACAAAAGACATTCTGTAAAAGAGACACCTGCACTCGAATGTTTATAGCAGCACAATTCACAATTGCAAAGATGTGGAAACAACCCAAGTGCCCATCAATACATGAGTGGATTAATAAAATGTGGTATATGTATACCATGGAGTTCAACTCAGCCACAAAAAACCTTGGTGATTAAGCATCTCTTGTATTATCCTGGATAGAGCTGAAGCCTACTCTACTAAGTGAAGTATCACAAGAATGGATAAACAAGCACCACATATATTCACTATCAAATTGGTATTATCTGATTTAACTGACCAACACTTAAGTACACATATAGTAATAACATTCATCTGATGTCAGGCAGGTGGCGGGGGGGAGGAGGGGATGGGTACATTCACACGTAATTGGTGTGTTACGCACCATCTGGAGGATGCACATGCTTGAAGAGCTGACTGGGGTAGGGCAAAGGCAATATATGTAACCTAAACACTTGTACCCCTATAATATGCTGAAATTTAAAAAAAAAAAAAAAAAGAAGAGTGAAAAAAAAAAGATTTTGAGAACCATTTTGCAGTTTATCTCCCCTGACCCCTCCACACACACACACACACACACACACACACTTACACAGACATAAAAGCTTCTATTGCATTCTCAGGCAAGATTCAAGCAACAGGTGTAAGGTGTGCTTTCCTCTTCCTTTCTTCCTAAACTGAAGTTGAGAGCAATTCTGAAGCAATATATATCAGTCAATATATCAGCTGTCCTTAGTGAGTAGTCTGAAGTTGTCATCTCAAAGTACTTTGTACTCTATAAATACTCACAGCTATAATTTATCAATTTATAATAAAAAGTACATCTGAGGTCAGTCTTCTAGTCACAAATTCAGCCCTAGCTTGACTCACATGTTCTGGTGTTTCCACATCCCTCAGATGCCACTTTGAGTATAGATTTCGTAGAGCAGGTCTACTGTGTTTGAATAGAACCTGTCAACCAGAAATATGCTCTGACCATGAACATACTTCCTACTTATAAAATCAATGATCAAACGTGATGAAAATTTGAGGGTCCACAAAAAATTTTCCTTGATCTGTCAAGTTTAATATATTATTTAAAGGTACACACTGATCTCTTAAAAGCTTAGACTTTTAGCAAAGCAAGGTATATTAAAGGTTTTTTATAGCGAACTTCAAAACATCTATTTTAAAGTCGCTTTAAAAAGGGAAACAAGACACCGCCATATTATTCACATTAGGTGATCAACACATTCTTATTAAGTGAATGAATGTATGGTGATTTATATAAGATTTTTGTTTTCTGATGGACTATTTCAGGGAAAATATCAATATAATATTTTATCCATTGCTACTTTTATTATAAAACAATTTATACAATTATGATTAAATTTATATCCCCATCTTTAAGCTTACACAATTTATATGTATTTGGCAAACACTTTCCTCTAAGAATTCCACCAATGAAGAGAAAATTAAGAGAAATGATATTCATATTTACATCTTTTCAGTTTAGATGACAGAGATACCCTATTTGGAAGAGGCTGATTTAAGCAGCTCCCTTGATAAATTCTTACTCATATTTCAACTATTCCAACACTACAGAAAGCTGTTTTTAACAGCTCAAGTATTGAGTTCATTAACTATTTATCACATTCTTGGCATTAAGCAGTATTAGGCTCCCAAGAGATGGCTTAGGGCTTGAAATTTCCCATCACAACTACATCTGGCATTGGGGTCAGTTTTATGTTCTGTAGAAATACATTCACTGTGTGTGCTATTTGGCTTCCAAGTCTGAGATATATTCCCACAATATTATCCATTCTTTTCCCCTCTTTTTCATCTTCACCGTTACTTCTCCACAAATTGCATGCTTTGAAACTTCCAAACCAGTTTAATTGTACAATTTTGCTTTCCCCCTCTTTCTAGTAGATCTATTAATATTTCTTCCAAAAGAAGGAAGAAATTATAAGTAATATTTACTAATCCCTTTCTTTATATCAATTTCTATTTTTTTGTCTTTAACCCGAATAAAATCCTTATTTCTATCTTTGCGGGGTATCTGGGAGATAAAGTGATTTTCCGGGAAATAAGTTAGTAATGAGTGGTGGTGCTTGAATTTGTTTACAGAAATCTCTGATTACAGTATTCTCCATCAATATATCATTCTTGCCTTTTAAATAGTATAAACCTCCGATCACTATGTTTTGATAATAATTAAGAGAGCAGTAATTGCCTCTGTGTCACATGCCAATTTCTAGTTTATTGTCAATTTTTGGTGCACCAGTATATATGTGTGTGTGTGTGTGTGTGTGTGTATATATATATATATATATGAAATCATAAGCATTGTTAAGAACTTCATCTCTGTTCTCTCTTTATATTATTAACTCCAAGTGCTTCTTCTGCTACAAATTCTTTTTTCAACATACCTATTAGTTTCCAGTTTCTAATTTGACTTGACTTTTTTTCAGTTTAAATAATGATAGCTTGAAAATAGTAAGAGCTAGCTGTCACTGAGTGCTTAACATTATGCTAGGTACTATGCTAAGGTATTATCTCATTTAATCACACAACAAATAAGGCAGTGATTGTTCATGTGGAGGAAGTGTGATGCTCAGTTTGATTAAGTGACTTGCCAAATATTTGTGCGAACTCAGGACAAGGGGCCTTGCTCACCAGCTCTTGTTTAGGTGGATGACTTTTTTTTCCCCAACCACTGGCTTTTAGCCCATTATTTTTCAAACTATAAACTATGATCCAGAGTATAAAATCAACTTCTGTAGTCTAAAATTTCTAAAATCATTGTTATTTTAGGAAACTATTCAAACCAGCCAAATACGGTAGATCTGGGCAGATGTCATTTCCCCCCATTCTTAAGTACCACATATATAAATTAATTATTTAATAGGACTTCTTATTTTACATAAATGTTAATTTTTACTGTACTATTTGTTGATTATTTTCAAAATATTTGAAACACAGAACAATGCCAAGAAGAAAGTAAAACCACAACCCAGAAATAACTATTATTAATATTTGATGCTTTTTTTCTAGTATGTATTTTTTTACAAAAAAAATTCCTGTTTGGTAAACTGATTTTTATCTTGATATATTAGAAAATAATTTCTATATCATTACATATATTTCAGCAGCATCATTTTAATGCACGTGTAGTATTCTATCATTTGTATTTGCCAAACTTTATTTAATTGATACCACATTGCTATTAATTTAGGCTAATTTTACTATTAAGAAAATAAACAGTAATTTATTTATTTAAAATTTGATTATTCATTCAACTTTATACTGAATGTTTATTATGTGCCACTCCTTAAACCTATGCTAAAAATGTAATAAATGAAACATCATCTATTTCATGAAAGATGACGTATGAGAGATAAAGATAATGAAATAGACTAGTGAAATATTTTATCATAAGTGCTATGACAGAAGGTATAAGGTGTTCTAAGAAGACATAGCAGCTACTTATATCCCAATTTAAGATGTATCAGAGATAACTTCCTGAAGACAATTATTCTAAGAACTTGTGCCACAGATTCTAGTCCTTGCCAATCATTTTATATGCTCCATCTCTTTTTCCTATTTCCAAGAGTTTGGTGGAGACATATAACTGGCTTAAGCAAAGGAATGTGAACAGAAGTGATCTGAGTCCCTTTTGGGCTGAGGGCATGCAAAGCCAATGCACAGTTCTCCAGTCTTTCTTTACCTGCAGCGGTGACTGTGGAACAAACATCCAGAAGATGTTACCGCAAGATGACAGAACCTCTATTAGTCTGGATCTCTGAGGGACTACAATCCCTATGGGGGATTCTGTGTGAGAGGAAAATGAAATTTATTCACGTAAAGCCACTGAGATTTAAGAATTGCTTTTTACCACAGGATAACCTAGCCTACACTGACTAGTACAGGTATGACAACTGAATAGATGTTAACTGGGCAAAGAAAGGGAAGCAATGTTCTAAACACAAAGAAGAGAGTATGCAATCATCCAGATGAATCGGGTGATTTATTTGAAGTAAGCATTTACAATCTCTTGCAGATTAACTTTTGGATATATCTGTGGACATTTATTTAGATAACTTCTGAGAGAATGAATTGTTGAGTCAAACATATGGTCAACTTTAGCATCTTTAAGTATAAATGATCAAATTTCCCTCTGTAAAAAGTCATACCAATTTAGAGCCCTCCAGCATATGGGGACATGTTTGATCACTTGTCAATTGCATTCATTGCCCACAGGCTGTCAAGCGTTCCTATTCATTTCTACAGGGTAATTGCTCAGTGGTGCTATTTAATCTAGAGAATGATTTTGGATGAAAAGAATAAATTGATGTTCTCCAGACCACAAATAATTGAACAATATTATTTTAATTGTGACTATTGAATAGAAACATTAATCCTGAGACAAGGTAAATGCTTATTAAGAAAATATATTTTTAATTTGTAAAAACTGAGGCATGTTGATTAGTCTAATGTAGGTGGAAATAAAACCTGAGATTGGCAAGAAGTCACAATTCTGTATTGTGGAATATTTCTCAGTTTTTCACTGAAATTCCTACTATAAGGTGGCAACAATAGAATCACTGGAAGGTTAAGGATGGCCATGGTCAGGAAGAACTCATTGCAAACTATATATATGATGAAAAAGCTCACACTGTGATATTTCTATGCTTGTTTTAATATAAAGATATGACATCCTTCCCCAAAGACATAACATCTTTGGTTCGAGAAGAAGTGGAAAGTCTTAGAGTAGGACTTAAACAACCAGAGTTCTAGACTTTTGACACACCAACCCTTCTGAGATTCATTTCTTCGTGTGTAGTGAGATAGACCACGTGGCTTCCAAGGTCTACTATTATGCTGATAATTCAATTTTCTCTGAAAATAGCATCAATTGAATTAAAACGCTGGAGGAAATATATATCTTTAGTCAGAACTTCTCTCTGACAGTAGCAGTCATTTATCTAATAGGCTAAATAATAGCTTAAAGGTAATGTAGTGAAAGAGCCGGCTCTTGGCAAAAGAGTGATTTTATCCTGCTTCCTTCTTTTTTTTTTCTTTAGTACTTTGCCTGCTGTTTTATCTCCTGCTTCATTCCTGATGTTCTCACTGCTATGCAATATTCATTCAATGTGCTAATCCCATAGATATTAGCTGCTGTCTAAGGTGTTCAATGATAAGAGGATGCTCTCCTTTTTATAAGTATTTTAATTTAAAAAAAATCAACAAAAATAATCTGTAAGACCTAAAGGAATGAAGCAGCGAAGGTGGGAATTTATGTACAAAAGCTGGCAGCTTTGCAGGTATTTTAGTGGGAAGATCCTTTCAAGCTACCCTCCAAATCAAAGTTATTGGCAGGCAGTTTGTTACATGCAGTGTTAAAGCAAAAGAGAAAATTAGCTTTTAAGAAAAGGACATATGTGCATTTTTCTGTGTATGTTTCTACTTGAAGGTTACTATAATTTCTGATATTTGTTTCATCTCTCGTGAACTTCAGTGAATTGTGTTTTTTTTTTTTTTTTAGAGATTTGGCATAAAAATGTATTAGTTTTTATTCTATTCCAACATAATATTCCTGGCATAATTTCCAAAATTCAGCCAAATTCTGCCACATGCAGTAGGTGGGGCATTGTGTGGTAGGGTTGTCTAATGTGCAGTGTTGCTCTGGGGCTCTCACTGAGGTACCCAAGCCACTCCCGTGGAGGCAAAAACTGCCTTTTATTCCGCTTTTCTTAACATCTAATTAAAGAAAATATCTTTTAATGGAAATGAAGCAGATTTATTTTTACTTAAGTGGTCTATTTAGCATTCTCAGTATTTCTTTGATATATATTTGCTTTAGAATATACTTGGGAAGAGATTTTATAGCAGAATGAGAAATAATTAAAATTAAAAAATTAACTTGCTCCAGAGAGTACACTATGTGACTTTAGCTTTTGGGAAATTTGATATTGATTAATTTCACAGAGACCAAGATCTGAGTAATGACAAGTTCCTTGGTATTCTGACTATGTTTGCTCTCTTGCATTCCCTTGTATCCTAGTCAACTTTACTTGCTCTGATCAAAACAGCTACAGTGGACAGTCATTCTGGAATCTCTTGTATTTTGATGAACTTCCAAGATTTGTAGTGTTAGACTGAAGTAGGTTTTGGATGCTTATGAATCCTTAAAGAGGTGTATTAAGCTCCAGTTGGCAAGAGGCAGGTATGACTGTGGGGTGGAGAGGGTTGATCTATAACAACCATCAATAAATAATAAGTTTAGTTCCAAGGGCTTTCAAGAGTTTTGACCTTATAAAAAATACCCTGGAGAACCTTGAGCTTTGAACTAAGAACTGGTCATCATTTTGGCCAGACAGCAGATATATGATGTCACTGTCATTGCCAAATGACAGCACATTTGTTAATTGCCTTTCATGTTTATAATGCCAAATATAGTTAGGTGAATTGCCATCAAGGAAAATCTTTTTTTACACTTGGTTCTGAGAAATGTCCCCAAACTTGCTAGGATCAGTTTCCAAATAAATGATACTGGGGAGGTTGTTAGGATTTTATAAACATTCATCCTGACACCTAAAAGTCTAGTAGTAACAAAGAAAAGTATTTAATCATCTTTCAAGAATCTAACTTCCAATTTGGTCTATCAGTTTACTAGTCTCTATTAGGAATTTTAGTGTAAGGAGACTGGATGCTCTGCGAGCATGGGAAATTTGATTCATTTTGATACCTGCAGAGTGCCGTTTGCAGTACTTACAGTAGGTACCAAAAAAATTCATTGAATTAAGTTGTTGTCACAATCCTATATTTGCACACTTGAACTATTGTTCCTTCTTCTAAGCCAATCCAAAAATTGTATTGACATAATATGAAAATATTTATCTGAAATGCAGTCATAACTACATTATTTATTTTTCTCATACCACTCCAATCTTGAATATCTATTAATAGAAGCACTCTGTATTAGTTTGGATTCCCCCCAAAGCAGATCCTAAGACAAGGAATTGAGTGTGAAGAGGTTTTGAAGGTGGGGTGGGAGGGAAGGGAATAATCTTAGGGAGCATGTTGAAGGAGTGGGGAAGTGAAGCATGAAAGTTAGGAGAGACAAAAAATGATGTGGCAATATGTAGGGCAATTGGAGTTCAATCCTGCTGGGTAGCTTCTGAGAGCCTCTTTAGAATAATCCACACATTTTCCCAATGAGGGACAAGGAAGAGGAATGTTTATCACTAACTCTCTTTTCTTACCGATTAAGGGTTGCTCCTAGGCTATATCCATTTGGTACTTCTTGCCTGCCCCCTTTGAGCAAGATAAGCATGTACCTGCAGCCAAAGAAAGCCCTTATGCAGAGACTCATGCATTCTTGAATGAGGAAGCCTGTAAAGTGTGCAAAAACTATTCACAGAAGCTAAATTTGACCTCTGGGATTTGCCAAATACTCCATATTGTCTTAAACTTATATTTAAGACCTCCCTTATATTTATATCAAATATGTAAATTATATATTATATATAATATATATTATAGATAATTATATGAATTAAACCTATATAAGACAATGAATATCTCTTTATATCCAGTCTAGTTTTTAAATTATAAATTCCACTTCTGCATTTCATTTTACTAGTGCAAAGTTCTTTCAGTTTTAACAGAACAAGGTTGTTACTGACTCCATTCAAACAGGGCTGTTTCCCAAGACCTTGGCCAAAACCAGACTGTTCTCAGGGTGGAAAGCATTTCCATTGCAATAACAGTGCCTAGCAGCTCTGGGATGGTGAGTAGCTACAAACTAGCTGTTCACTTGGCATAGTAGCAGCTGGGTGGTATCATGACTCCTTTTTCTTCTCTTCTACACTTGCTACAAAAGCCCAGCTTAAATTTCTCTTATTCTATGAAATCATCTCACAATGAATTCTAGTAGTGTTTTCTTCTATACCAAATATTTCTGACTTTTTGTCGTTTTGTAGGATTTTCAGGTTACTTGATGCATTTCAGTTTATGTACAAAAAAGATCATTTAGGATTAAGTTTCTAACAATAAAGTTCCAACTTCAATCTTGTTTTGTTTTTAACAATTGGTCAATGGCAAGGAGCACCTGCCATTTTGTGGATAGGTAGATTCTTTACTGAGGGTCACTAAAATAACCATTTGTTTTTGAGAACACATTATTTTTCATATGCCAATCAATTTGTTCCATTTTTAATTTAAATGTTAGACAGAGACAGAAATTTTTTGATGTAAATATACTTAGAAATGATTTACTACTTGGAATTAAGCAATTATTTTTTCTAAACAAAAATATAACAGATTGTTTTCTGCTCATAACATATAGTTTAGGACTATTCCAAGTTGGAAAAACAAATGAACTAGATTATTATATAGGTCAATGATAAAATAAAATAATTTCCCCCCTTAATTGAGCTGTCAAACAAATAAGAATTTATAACACTGATGTAATTGAGCATAGATACTTTTTCTACCTTTACTTATAAAACTCTCTTTGTGTCTACTGATGTTTATTATATTCTTATAAATTTAATATGTAATTGTCTGTTGATAAATGTTTAATAACTAGCTCTCTGATAAAAAGCAGCACTGATTTGTAGTATGTGTTGATTTTCACTGTGTAAATAATCCCATTGTGTTCTACTTCAACCTACTAACGTGATGTTACTGAACATGGAGTTGAAAAGAGACGTACAGTAGCATACCATTATATGATAGTCTCACCACACAATACAATAGAGGTAAAGGATTTCAAGAGCATAGATAATAGTAATATATAACAAGAATGATTAGAAAATAATGCCTTTTCAGTATTTATTACATTTCTTATGCATAGAATTCATTTAATTATAAGTTTATATAATTTAATTTCTAATAATGGATATGTATAACAATAGACTCACAACATTTCTGAAAATATATAACTACCCTTGGTGATCCATTATGATCTGGTACCATGACACCACTGGAAGATAGTTCATCTTAAACTGGCCCCTTTAATAGCTGTATTTTCCTTGATTATGTCACCTTTCCATAGGATGATGTCCATAGAATATGATGTTGCAAAGCAATGTTAAATTTAACACACCATTTCTCGTTTATCCAGTCTATACAAGAATGGGTTTATTAAATTAATATCCATTTTTTTGCATTTCGTATGTCAATTATTATGCATATTCTTTAGTCATCTTTTATAACTTTTTAATAACTGTTACAGGGGTCATCTTTTTATGACTTCTTAAACTCCTAAGGCAGAGAAGACACTTGCATCTTAGCTTAATATCTTGACTTACTTTTGCAACAAAGCCTCACTTTATGCAGCTTTGGAGTTTAAGTGTTAAGTATTTAAGTAACTTATTCCATTTTCTCAGATTAACCGAAGGTAAAATTTTAAACTTGAAATTGAAATCATATGGATATGAAAATGTCTTGAAGTTCTCATTTATATAAATTGGTAGTGAATGTGCTCTCTTTCTTCCTGGCAAGCTCTGCTGTGCCTAGTCTTTTTGTAGGAGACTCAAACCTTGTTGGCATTAATGAGGAGGATGTGTGTACGACATCAGCCCACGGAACACTTGGAAGACATTTTGATGATTACTTAAATTTGTCCTCTAGCTCAGGTTACTATTGTTCAAAATTTTAACATGTATGGTTAGCACATCAGGCCTTTTGTCAGTATTCAATGAGTGTTGATGAAGCTTTCCATTGGATTATTTTACATTCTATTTACATGCACAGCAGTGAGAGGGAAGTGTGATGATGGAGGGGCTTGAGTGTCTGGTTATCTTCAATTTCTCTGGACAATTTTCAGCAGTTTATATTTCTTTTACTGTGTCAGCACTGGTTATCATTTCTAACTGCACTTGAAACACCATGATTTTCTACAAATACTGAGGGAAAATGGTTATAAGAGAGCAATTTTAGCATCTGTACAGTGTATTTCCAGTAGAATATCATGTTGTATCATGTTGAGTCTGGGGAATGCTCTCATATACAATTAGTGATATTTGGTTTAGTTTCTTTGCTGATTTTTCTTATTTAACTTGTTTTTAATGAAAAAGTAATGAGAAGTTACAACTTATTTATTTACTTGTTTAGATGCAGTAAAAATGCTGGATTTAAAATGCATTGGTATGCTGGAGATAGTCTGTGATATTAAGTTTAGAAAATTGAAAAATAGCCTAAGAACTGCAGGATATTTTTCTTTAACACAATAGTGACAGTTCTGCTACTCTGGCCCTTCAGTGTCATTTCTCTTATGATCTTGCTCAGCAGCATGAAAATTAAATGACATTCAAGAGCAAATCCTCACATGGTTGGTTGGATAAGTTTTGTTGGTGTTCTTAAATTTTACTTTATTTTCTTTCTCCTTCATTTCTATCACTTCTTAAATTTCATTTTAGTATGAAACCTTATTAATTTTGAAAGTAAGGACATAGTAAATAGTGAGCATGATAACAATTCCTGATAGCCATGATTGTGCATCAGAAGTACAAGAACTTTGCTTTTTTAAAAAAATTCAAAACCTTAGAAAACCAGAACAAATAATATTGCCTCTGATTACAGTAAAAGGAATTTGGTTGATGTTGTCATTTGAAAATAACTTTTGTATCACGAAAAATTCCAAACATATAAAAAGTAGAGAGTAGTATAATGAATGTTCATGTATCCATAACCCAGGTTCAAAAGTCATAGTTACCACATTCCTCCAGTTTTGTTCCATCTATCTCCTTTACCTCTTTTTTCCTGAAATATTTTAAGGCAAATCTTATTGCTCATATCATTTAAGTTGCAAAGAATAACTCAGGCTCATGACAGCATTTTCATCAAGTGATTTATTTTCCTCAATATAAATCATTTATAGATATTAAAAAAGGCTTTTCTCATGGAAGATACTATCTCTGCATTTTATCAAATCACTCTCTCTCTTTGGGACTCAGCCTTTTGTCTCTCACTTGGCCAACTCTACCCAGGCAAAGAACAAACAAACAAACAAACATAGGAACAAAACATCCTATAACAGTAAGTGAATTATAAAGGGATACTTCTGTAAATCAGCAATAAATGGCTGCTTAATAGAACAAATTAAAGGATAATTACATAACAGGAGATAATACTCAGAAGTGGCACCCTGGGGGAGTGTTGAAGTACAACTCCATTAGTAATGACTGGGTGAATTTGAAAAGAACCAGAATCCTAGCTTTCTTATTTGTTAACACCAGTAAAAATATGTGGTTATACTTCATAGAGTTGTTATATGGACTAAATTAAATAATGTAGGTGAAATTGTTCAGTATTGATGTAGATTTGTTTTTACACAAAAAACATCAGTGTCTTGTGTATAAGAGGAATTCGATGAAATTTTGTGTTCTTACTAAAGATATTCTTTCCTCCTTTTGAATATTTGGTGTCTGTCAAATAATTTAGCAAAGCCAAAATTTTTTCATCTTAAATTAGAGAAAAAAAGTATTTTTCAACTGAATTTACAATATTAAACAAACAATTATTTTCATATTCCTGCTTTTGTAAAACCATTGTTCTTTTCCTATTTCTACTTACTAAAATTAATTCCTTGAGCTATAACAATGCTCCTCATCTAAAATTTGCAAGTTATCAAGTCCAGTCATTTTCATTTTCATTTTCATCAAGAGGCTGCCTCACATGAAGGACCAATGGATTGAATTTCCCTAGCTATAATTAAAAACAAATTAGCCTCAAAATAATAAATTTCTTCATTAATCCCTTCCAAATACACTTTCTCTACAACTCCTTCGCTGTTGGTTTAAGGTTTTAATTCAACTTAAGAAGTGGTTAAAACTTTTAAAATACATAAACAAGATAGGGACCAATGGAAATATTAGAATAGTCACTACTTCAATTCACTCCTTACATGTTCTACTAATTGGAAACTCACTATTTAACTGATGTTTATAACTATCTACAATTAGAGTAACTTACTCATGAAAGAAGTATATTTTAATAGGTTATATAGGTTGAACATGCGTATGTTATTTATTTCTAATTACCTCAAATAATTTATTCTTTCCTACTAAACTGTATCTATCTCAGTACCATAAACACAGTATTAACTCTAGTTACTACCCATATGAAAAAAAGTCGTGTTAGAAAGACACTTTGCTACAGTGACATTTTGGGAAAATAAAAGATACATATCAACAGAGAGCAAGAGAAAATGAGGCAGGATAACAGAGAATAAAATAAATTGACAACGGCATAGGAAACTACTCTACCTCTCGTGTTTTATCAGAAATAATCAATGGGAAAATATAAGGCTAATTTAATTAATAATTGCATTTTATTCTTGTGTCTCCTACTTACTAGGGTATGTTTAAATTTCAGAACTCAGCACAAATATCCAATTCAACCCCTACTGGCCACATCATATTCATCATCATTCATAGTAATAATATAATAATCTAATATTTTTTTAGTGCTAAAAATCTCCCAAACACTATGGTACGGCTTTTACATAAAAATTTGCAAGTTTTTATCCTCAGAAGAGGATACCATCATCATCTCCATTTTATAAACAAATAACAACAGAAAACAAAAGTGCTGACTTAAAGATGTTACAAAAATGGACCAAAGTCATAGAGCCAATATTATATTTCGGGTTCAACTGTTTCCAGGGAATAAACTCTCAGACCCTCTGTTATGCAAAATCCCAACAAATAAAATTACCTTGAAGTACTAGTGCACTTAGCCACCTGCAAGAAACAAATGCAAATCACCTATTTAGCATGGTAGCATCAAATTATTTTAGTTTCTTAGTATAGAATACCTGACATTCAAGCAAAAATAATATAGCACACGAGGAGATAAGATGAAATGAACAAAAGCTAGGAGAAACAATTGAAAATACAGAAGGCAGAATCATAGATTATCAGTTTGGAATTATTTCAGGTAGCAGAGTTATAAAAAAAGTCTTTAAAATAACCATGTTTACTATAATATGTTCAAGAACATTTTGTAAAGAAAGAATTTCTAGGGAAACTAGAACCTCTAAAAAGATCCAAAGATCCAAATGGAAATATCAAAATGAAAAGTAAGAGGCAGCTGAAATCTAGCTGAAAAGGCAAATAATAAACTGGAAGATAGATCAGAAGAAAATATTGATATTGAAACATAAAGACAAAGATGATGTAAATTAAAGAAGAGAGAGTAAGAGATTTAGGGATACAATGAGAAAGTATACTAGACATGTCATTTGCATCTCAGTGGAGAGAAGAGAGAATAAGGTAGAAGCAATATTTGACTATTTTTTTCCCAAAGTGGACAAAGATCATCAAATCACAAATTCACAGACACCTCTGAACACAAAACAGGATAAAAGAAAAATAAATTTATCCCTAGCCATATTACAATAAAACTTCTGAAATTCAAACACAAGGAGAATAATCTAAAAATTACCCCATAAAAAAAGACATATCACCATCAAAAGAAGCACAACTAAATTGACAGTGACTTTTCAACAGAAGCAATGAAAGTCCAGAATCAGGGGAATGATTTATATAAATTGATGAAAGAAAGCATGTCAATATAGAATTCAACATAGTAGAAACTCATTCAAGAATAAATGTGAAATAGAAACAAGGATTTAAAGAATCTATCACTTACATACAAGCTCTAAGGAAATCTAAAGGTAATTTTCAGGCATCAGGAAAATATTACAGATTCAAGTTCAGAACGTGTAAGAAGAAATGAAGAGTTTAAAAACTAATTCAAAATCAACATTGCCTTTTTAAAGAACAGTATTAATAGCAACAATAATGTCTTCTGGCAATTATAATCTTGAAAATTAGAATTTATCCAACAATAGCGTATAAGTGAGGCAGAGAGTAACTATAGTATATATAGGAAGAAGGTAAGTATATGGAGTAATGTCAACCTTTGGTAAATTAAAAGACGTATGTTTTAGGCCAGACATGGTGTCTCACACCTGCAATCCTAGCATTTTGGGAGGACGAAGTGGGAGGATTGCTGAGACCAGGAGTTCAAAACCAGCCTGAGCAAAAGCAAAAAAATTACAAAAAATACAAAAATTACAAAAAGTACAAAAAATTAAAAAATTAGCTTCGTGTGGTGACAAGTCCCTGTAGTTCCATCTACTCAAGAGACTGAATCACGAGAATCGTTTGAGCCCAGGAGTTTGAGGTTGCAGTGAGCTATAATGATGCCACTGCACTCTACACCTGGGCAACACAGCAAGACCCTTTCTCAAAAAAAAAAAAAAAAGAAAAAAGTATGTTTTAGTCTCTAGAGTAATAACTATGATGTTAGTAAAAATAATTTATGTAACAATCAAATGCAGGAGAAAATGGAAAAAATAAAATTTTATTACTAATTTTGGAAAAGACAAGAAAGTAGAGAAAACGTAGCATAGAGACAATGGTTATACTTAATATATTTAGGTAGTAGACATAGATCCAAACATATAATTACATTAAATATCCCTGCCTTCATTAAATGACAAAAATTCACAGACTAGATAAATAAAACACAACTGCATGTTAGTTTTATTAGTACATGTAAAATATAAGGATACAGAATGGTAGACGATAGAAGGATTAAAATAACTATATATGATGCAAACACTAACCAAAAGGAAGCTGAAGTAGTTATATAAATAACAAAAAATAGATTTTAAGAAAGGCGTTATTAGATATATGGAGGTAGAAGAACAACTCATAGTATTTAAATATTGAATTTGCCAGGAAGGTATAGTCATTCTAAATGTTAATGAGCCTAATACAACCTCAAAATATACAATGTAAATAAAAAATCATAACTAAAAATTAGAAATACATAAGCTCACAATCATACAGGGTGATTGTAACATTTTTTCTCAGTAAGTGATAGAACGAGAAAAAATATCATTACTTTGGATTTAAGAAACATGATTTACATTTCACTTGACCTCATTATCAGCACCTCTGTTTATGCATCTGTTTTGAATATTTATCACATCGATTTTAATTATTTTTAAAAGTTTATTAATATATTCAGCCAGTTAATCAAGGTCAACATCAACATGATAAAAGTTATATTATTATGATGTGATGAAAATGGCAATTTCCTCTGTGATCCTCCTCTTAAAAACCCATAACCCCAGGCTAATTTTGAGAAAAACTTCAGACAAATCCCAATTGAAGGACATTCTACAAAATACTTTATATGTACTCCTCAAATTTTTCAGGTCATCAAAAACAAGACATGTCTGAGAAACTGTCACAACAAACAGAAGCTTAAGGAGACAAGATGACTAAATATAACATGATATCCTGGATATGATCCTGTAACAGAAAGAGAACGCTGGGAAAAAAAACTGTAGAAATCTGAATAAAGTATGTACTTTAGTTATGATAATGTATCAATATTATTCAATAATTGGAACAAATGTACAATATCAACATAAGATATTAATACTGGGGCAAACTGGTATGGGGTAGAGGGAACATGCTGCTATTTTTGCAATTTTTCTGTAAATTTTAAACAATTCTAAGCAACAAAATTTATGAATAAAAAAGTTTATAATTCTTATTATATTGTATACTTGAGTAAGTACTGTGCCTCACGTTTTAGAATCCTTAATCTTTCACATATATTTGGTACTCAATAAATATTTTTAATAAATAAATGTAATAGATATTTAATATTAGTATTGATTTGGTAAACAGAGCACTATATTTGTAATAAACAAGTTCCAGTATATATCTTATCCACAACAATTACTCATTACTTAATCTTGAATATATTAACTAGTTTTGTCAGGCTTAGTTTCCTCATTGGTAGAACTGCCATGATACTGACTATTCTTAAGTATTGATTTGAAGATTAAATGAAATAATGTTTGTAAATACTGATATCCATACAACTAGCAGGTATTGTCAAGATGTAATTGCAATAATAGTAGACATTCAATAAATAATTTCAGTAGATTATCATCAATGATTGAGGCAGACTAAGCCTGCCACACAAAAAATAAACTTATTCCCCAAAAGATGTTTTACAATTCAATGTCTGCTTTTATTCATTTATGATCTACTTTAGATGTTTACATAAATTTATTCATCATACAAAGTACAGATTAAGAATAACATTTGTTTTGGTGAAACCCAAGAGGTTGTCTTCCATTGACATAAACATTCTTTCTAGAATTCCTTAGAGATTACAATAAAGGACTGTTCACTATGGCAATTTCCTAGTCATAATGAACGAGGCTTGTAGCTAATGATGCTATGAAACTGAAAAGCTAGCCCATTTTCTTGTAATCATCTGCCAATGGTTTAGAAAGACACAAGTTAGATGACTGCTGTGAGCTCCTGGAGCTAAAATAGCACCATCAGAATCCATGTTGCTTTACCTCCTCTGAAGAAAGTAATAACTGAAATTGCCTGCTGGGTCTAATCAATCATCTGAGGAAATGTCAAGAGTGTAAATGGTATTTGATAGACCTATAACTTGATGTTTTAGATAATTATTGATGATATTGCTGAATAGAGGTATGCTCTGAAGTACATTTGAGTAAAAACAATATTTCTCAGTAGTAAAATTTTACAAAGTTGTTTTCTTGTAACATTCATAAATACTTTAAATGGAGAAAAGCATGCAATATTCATAAAAGAGATACAACCCAATTTAACATGTCTTTTATAATCATATTCATTCAAGCATCAAAGGAAAATACTAAATAAGAAGTATGGCAATCAATTTCAAATGTATATTTAACTAATATTTGTTCACTGCATATATGTGGCATATGTTCTCCCAAGTGCTTTAATGCACGAATATCCATGCAATTTCTATAAAACTATTGAGGATTGTTCCTTCTCCATCAATTATCCAATAACCCTCAATCAATAAGTGGAAGAGCTAGCTGGGATTTTAAATCATGTGATCCTCTTCTATGTCCATAGCCATCTTAAAGAATAAACACTAAGTTTATAAGCTTAGCCTTAGTTTAAAAATGCAGGACATATGGAAGTGTCTACATTAAAGTAGACAATTACACATAGTGATTGATCAGTCCCTTGGTGCTGAACTTTATCATATCACTACATTAGCATAGACAGTAGAAAATAGTCAATCCAATCATCTTCCTATTGATTGTTTTCACAGTTGAGATTACATTAGGTTTTGTGTTGCTAGTCAAGAATCATTTTACTGAGTAATTTTTGTTGCTTTTCCTCTAAAATCCTGTATCATTATTATTTCATTATTTCTTCTTTATAATATTCAGAAAGTTATTACTCTTCGATTTTTTGAACTGCTGAAATTTTGGACTATTACAGTCTTCTCTTTGACACTCTGTAGTTATTCATTGTTTTATATTATATGTACCTTTAGTCCATGATTACTGCCATGATATGTATTAGTTTGGAAGCCAGTATGAAGTTTTTCAGAGATAATTTTCCAAGGAGAGAAGAATGGTTGAAGATATTTATATTTTTTTATTTGTTAAACTTATGGTCCTACACATAGAGTTTAATTTTGTACTTCACAATATGTCAGATGCATTAAATATTTCAGTAAATGGTATCCAAAATTAGTGATTTTTAACTATTAACACCATTATATGTATTATAACTACTAAAAAACATATCATTAAATGCACAAACTTGGTTCCTTACCAAGCAAAATTTTTAAAAAAATTATTGGAAAAAAATGATGAAAATGATTCTTTTGTTTTCACTTCCAGCTTTATTGAGCACTTGAATGGAGTCAAGTTATTGGTATGTCTCCATTCTGTTTTCATCTAAAATATTGAAAATCTTATTCTCACTCTCCCTGTCCTCATTTCCTTCCTTATGAAAAAAACATACAAAGTGGCATTTTATATAAATAAATAAATAAATAAATGAGACCTGATCAAATTAAAAAGCTTCTGCACAGCCAAGGAAACTATCACGAGAACAAACAATGTACAGAATGGGACAAAATATTCACATGCTACACATTAGATAAAGGGCTGATAACTAGAATCTATATAGAACTCAGGAAAAACAGCAAGAAAAAATCAAACCACCCCATTAGAAAGTGGGCAAAGGACATGAACAGAAACTTTTCAAAAGAAGACAGACTAATGGCCAAGAAATATATTAAAAAATGCTCAACATCTCTAATTATCAGGAAAATGCAAATCAAAACATCTATGAGATATCACTTAACTCCAGTGAGAATGGTTTTTAGTGAAAAGTCCCAACACAATAAATGTTCGCATGGATGCTGAGAGACAGGAACACTCATACACTGCTGGTGGGCCTGTAAACTAGCACAACTTCTGTGGCAAGTAATATGGAGATACTGCAAAGAGCTACAAGTAGAACTACCATTTGATCCAGCAATCAAATTACTGGGCATCTACCTAAAGGAACAAAAGACATTCTATAAAAAAGACATCTGTACTAGAATGTTTTATGCAGCATAATTCACAATTGCAAAGATGTGGAAACAACCCAAGCACCCATCAATATATGAGTGGATTAAGAAAATGTGGTATATGTATACCATGGAGTTCTACTCAGCCATAAAAAACAATGGTGATATAACACCTCTTATGTTATCCTGGATAGAGCTGGAGCCCATTCTACTAAGTGAAATATCACAAGGATGGAAAAACAAGCACCATATGTACTCACCATCAAATTGGTATTAACTGATCAACATGTATGTACACGTATAGTAGTAACATTCATCGGGTGTTGGACAGGTGGGAGGGGGGAGAAGAAGATGGGTATATTCACACTTCATGGGTGTGGTGCACACCTTCTGGGGGATTGACATGCTTGAAGATCTGACTCAGGTGAGGCAAAGGCAATACATGTAACCTAAACATTTGTACCCCCATAATATGCTGTAATAAAAAAATAAAAATAAAACAATGTTGTTGAGAAGACAGGAACCAGAAAAAAAAAAAAATAAATAAATAAATCCTGATACCTATGATGGACATTATTATGATATATCAGTATTAATCATAACTTTTATAATAAGTCTCACTGGTTTCTAACCTTCATTTATGTGTTAAAACTTACCCAAAAAACTAAAACAAATGCAACAAACATGTATTGATATTTTGGGGGAGGAAGGGAAAAAAAGCAATGTGCCTCAGAGACTGAGAAGTCATTGACTTCAAGGAACTTTCGAAATATACATAATATATAGACAGCTAACTCAGATACAGAGAGGAATGGGCTGGGTTCTATAATGGAAGGAGTTTAGTGAATTTCAGGACAACAGAGATTAAATCTCATGGGGATCATCTGAAAAAGCTTTGTGCAGAGTCATAAACTCATAGATTAGCAGGGACTCAGAAATTTAACCCAACATTCTCATCTGAAAGGTAATCAAATAAGCAGAAATATTAAGGAACTGGATAAGTTTGCACTGTTAGTTTACTAATAAAACTGAGAAAAAAGTCCCAAGCATCTTGACTGCCAGATAATTTTATCAAGGCCTTTAATGATAGTAGGATTTTCACAAATAAATTCAAGGGTGCTGTGTTAGGTTGTGGAAACATCATGATATAGCTGTGGAGATGGTGAAAAGTAGAGGAAATTAGAGAAAAGTAGGTGGGAAAAGTTTGAACCATGACATATAGTCTTCTGTGGTTAAAAAGTTAGAATGCATTGCCAGATGCCAGGTACTATGGACTGAATTGTGTCCCAAAATGCTGAAGTTGAAACATTTTGAAGTTGAAGTCCTAACTCCTGATGTATTTGTAAGCAGGGCCTTTAGGGAGGCCCACCACCACCACCATCATGTGAAGATGCAGTGAGAAGGTGGCCATCTCCAAGCCAGGAAGAGAGCTCTCACCAGAGACCAAATCAGCCAGCACCTTGATCTTAGACTTCCCAGCTTCCAGACAATGGAGAATAAATTTTTGTTGTTTAAGCCACTCAGTACAGTATTTGTATGGAAGCCCAAGCTGACTAAGACAACAGTTGATCATGGGAAGGGAAAGATATAGTTAAAGATAGCATGGAGATGCATGGGTGAGGACTTTGTATAATATGAAAAGCAGTTTGGATTTAATTTCTTTAAACATCAACAATTGTAAAATATTTTTGAGTAGATTAATGACAGAAACAGTGAGAGAGGTGGAAAATATTCAGTAGCAGAGTGAAATTCAGCAAGAACAGTGGCACATTATTTTGTTTTCCAACTGAGACTTAATAAGGCATTAAACTACAATAGCACAAGAGGCAAAAAAAAACTAATAAGGTATTAACCAACATGATGAACAGAGCAGTATCCCATATATCAATACTTACACTCAATATGAAGTGTATGAATGCCCCACTCAAAAGAAAGACACTGGTTTAATGGACGGAAAAACACAACCCAAGTATCTGCTGTCTACACAAAACACATCTAAACCACAAGGACTCACACAGACTCAAGGTGAAGAGATGGAAAAAAATATCCCACATAAACGGAAATCAAAAGAGAGAAGGTGTAGCTATTCTCATATCAGATAAAATAGACTTTAAATCAATAATAATAAAAGAAAAAGAGACAAAAATGGTTATTATACAATGGCAAAGGGAGAAATTCAAGAACAAGACATAACAATCCTAAATATATATGCACCAAACACAAGAGCTCTTATATTTGTAAAGCAAATCCCACTAGATATAAGCAAAGAGATAGCCATAGCATCTTAATTGCTGAGGACTTCAACACTCCACTGACAGAGCTGGACAGCCCATTGAAGCAGAAAATCAATAAGAAACACTGGACTTAAATGAGTTATCTTAATAATCTACTTTTATCATATAATCTATTCCTTCTTTTTTGGTAGCAAAAATAATCATCAATGATTTGGTGTCACATTGAAATTTCATTTCAAGATAAACTTGCTTAATTATATTTTGGAGGAGGAGGTATCATTATTTAGGAAGTCCACACAGATTTTCACACTATCCATTTCTTTATTTACAGTTCATATAATTTCAGACAATTACATGTAATTTTGAAGGAACTGCCTAAATGTCATTTACAAAATATTTTAATTCTAATAAGAGATTCTCTTTTATTGTTGCTGTGTTCAGTTTGTGCTTATTCCTTCAAACTTTCCAGCTGGAGAAGCTGACAGTGAGTGCCTCTGTAAAAAAACAATCTCATACTAAACACTAATCTCTTTAGCTCAGTTTCCTAAAACAAGAGGGATAGCGGCATTAAATTCAGCATGACTCCAGAGATTTGTATTGAGAGCTATTAATTCTTGTTTTTTGCCTTTTGACACAGATGTGCTATACTTTGGGAAGACTAGAAGTTTACTTTAGAAAGTTTCTTTGACTTTTTAATATTTATAACACAGATGTTTGTCTTCTAAATGTTTCTAAATGCTCTTGCCTGTTGGAGTTTTATGTCTCACAAGATATTTATATACAAAGGCATTAACCATCATTCTAGGTTTCTGTCAGTAAGTCTTGGGATTCTTAAAGGGCTCTTTCTTCTATCTTTTACTTGGGGTGTAATAGTGTGTGGATTAGGATTGGTTAAGAGTGAAGATTTTGAAGACTTCTGCCTGGGTTCAAATTCTATCTCTTATTTAACAGTTATATGATCTTCAACAACTTATATTTCAAAGTAATATTAGTACTTACTTTACAAAGTTGTTGAAGTAAGTTAATATGTGTACAGTATTTTTTGTGGCTAGCACACCATAAGTAATATATAAATAGCTGTTCTTATTGTTGTTTCTCTCTCTCTTCCTCTCCCTCTCTTTGTTTCTAATAATCATAATTTAAAGTTTTCCAAATTACAACAGTAATTAAGGTCACTTTTAGAAGTAAAACACTAGTGTAAGACATTGATGAAAATCTACTACTCATCTACCTTATTTATATGCTCATAGGTGAGTTCCTATATTTTTTAAATTTGATTTCTTGGGGGTTGGTTTGTCCTAAAATTTAAAGAGATGTTTTCAGATTGCTTTTTCAAAATTGGTGAAAAAAACTCTATTTCTACTAATGAGAGTAAATATCCCCACCAGCATTAGGCCTTATGCTTTTTAATATATTTTTCCTAGGTTAAGTAATACCTAATTGTTTCCTTATTTTTGTTTTCCTGACTAGGAATGAGTTAGAATATCTGTTATATTTATTGGCCTTTTGATAATTGCTTCTTCTCATCCTTTGACCATTTTCTTTCTTTTCTTGTTACTTTAATGACTTCAATATATATTTTACATATCATACATTTTGACATCATGTTTTATAAATATTTTTTAAGTCCAGTCTTATTTATTAACTTGATTATGACTATTGCCATATAAAGGTTTTACATATTCATATAGTCAATGTCAGACATTTAATGGTTTTTGATACAATTTATAAATGATATTTTTCTCAAGTTTTGTATTTAGGTTTTGGTGATAATATATAGTAATATAATTGATTTTGTTCAGTAATTTTATACCCACCAACACTGCTAAATTTACTTTTTATTTCAAATAGCTTATTGGTTGATATGTTTGATTTTTCTATGTAGGCAATCATCATCATATGTTCTGCAAATAATAATAGTTTTCTTTTTTCCTTTTTATTTTTTACCTCATTGCACTGGCTAATAACCTTCAGTACAATATGAAATAAACATTGTGATAGCTGGCTTCCTTTTCTAGATCCAATTTCAGAGAGAAAAATTCAGTTTAAGAATTTTTTAAAAATTTTTTCCAAGTTATTTTTCTGTATCTATTGAAGTAAACACATGTTTCTTCCTTATTCTGGCTTTAAATGTAGGGCATGTGAACTAAGACCAAACATCACCATTGCATATGTGGGAAAGGATACATGTCATGAAATAAACTATTAAACTCATGAGAGGGAACTTGAAGTAAAGGGGGTTGTTATAATTTGGCTTTGGCAGCAGTTACATAGAAAGAGAGCCCTGGGCAAATGAGGAACTAAAAAGGAACAAAGTGTTACTGAATAGCACTGTTAGGTGTTATAAATTTGAGAAGTCCCAATTAGGTGTGCTGTAAATGCCTAAGAGAAAATATTCAAAGCTAAAATACGAATCCTGACATAAAGATCTTGAATTAAGAATACTGACTAATGTTCTGAGTCAATAAAAACTTACTAAAAATTAAACCTACTAGTCAATCTGTACTGGGATTTAAGTAAGTTGAAACAAAGGAATTAACTGCTAAGCCAGAAGTTGGACTCTTTAGTAGGAGTGATTATCCTAATTTGATTACTTGTGTACATTGTATACTTATTGACTCTTTAAAATGTGGTAGAAGAGATTATATATTCTAAATGTCTAGCTAAATGGGTATTTTAATCACCTTCTAGAGAGAAGAAATTACTAAGAACAAAAAAAGAGCAAAGTTGTATTCCACGTGCTTATTTATAAATAATGGCTATGTAAATATAAATTCTGCTTTCTTTTCAATTATAGCAAATGGATTAATACACATATAATTAGTAAATATACAATATTATACCAATGCAAGGAATAATTATTATTACTGCTAAAATAACTATCCATGTTTATCTTCAAGATGATGGCAGTAAAGAAAACCATTGGAATATTAGTTATTGTTTGAGCAGAGAAGAAAAGTGATAAGGAGTAAAGAATTTATTATAGGGATTTGAGATGGTGCAGTTGTGGGATTGGTTAAGCATTGCACTATAGCTGTGGTTTCTAAATTTGTTGCTGGGCTTGTAGGCACTGCACAGGCAGCACGGCAGTCAGTACTAAAGAAAGGATGGACTAGAAGTTGGGGAGAATATAGGTAAACTGAAACCCTTCAGGGATGAACTGGAATAATAAGGTCAACCTAGAACTTCCTTGTATCTTCCATCAAATCCCAGCTTCTAACTTTGGTGATATAGGTGACCTACTGGAAAAGCTGGTGCCTTTTTTTTTTTTTTTGTGAAGCTAAACATGACAAGAGTCAGAGAAACTGAAGGAGTTCAATCACAGTTCAGGTGGGGCTGAAGGAGCTGCATCCAGAGAATTGCCTCTCACCAAGGTGACTCAGGAATAGGGTGATCAACTGTGTTGGTTTCCTGAGACAAGGGACTTTCAGTATTCAAACTGGTACAGTCCTAGTTAAACCAGAAGCATTGGTCATCCTAGGAGGAGATCCCAGATAATGTATAACAACAGAGACTTCACTGCAAGGACCTTTCTCAAGTATAAATCTGGCAGCTGCTTCACTTTCACCTTCCTAATATCATGCAAATTTTTTTCATGATCAATTCTACCATAAAGGGAGATAATTCTCAAAAAATGCAGTTTTCCTTTTAGCTGACACATTAATTCAATCTTTATAGATAGCCGCTGGGAATTCTTTTGACTAATGCATTTCAGAATAACATGTAAACTCTTTTACATAACAGTTTTGTTACAGAAAATTCACAGAGCATCAGCTCTTCAGAACTATGAGTATGTCTGATTGATTCAAAGAGAGACACAACTGTTTGCTTTAGCAAAACACCTATAGTAGCTTGTAATATGTGTCATTTCTGTAAAAGAATTTAACGTTCCAAAATTTCTTTGAATATATACTTTATTTTTAGATAAAGATAATGTATACAAATATCTTGCTTCATCAAGTCTTCCTTCATTATTTTCAAATATTTTTATTTTTTTAATTTTTCAAATAATTTTTTATTTAGCAACTATGGGTACATAATAGCTGTATATATTTTATGGGACATGTGATGTTTTGATATAGGCATACAATGTGCAATAATAAATAAAATAAGCATACAATGGGTATTTGGGGTACCCATCACCTCAAGCATCCTTTCTTTGTATTGGGAACCTTACCATTTCACTCTTTTAGTTATTTTAAAGTTGTATTTTTATTTTGATGCAAAAAGTAAAGGGAAGGCCACTTTTGTGTTTCTCATACCTAATAGGCTCATCTTGTCCTCTGACTTTAAGAGCCTCTAATGAATTTCTTTCTGTTATGGTTACAGTGTATGCAGAAAGAATCCATCTGTAAAATAAAGACATCGTGACCTTTTTCTCTAAATAGAAATGATCCAGGTGATCCATTGATATATTATTTTAATGATCTCTCATTACCTGTGCTGAATTGGAGGCCTTCCCTTGGCAAATCCATGCCACAGAGTAACCACCAAAGAACTTGACTTTATGACTTTAACGTTAATTTTAACTTTCTGCAATTTTTAAAGACTAACTTTCCACAATTTAATTTTTATCAATTAAACTATTCTCTTTTCCAAAACCAAGACTTATCACATCATTATCAATTTTGGAGCTTGTAGAGGACCTTCCAGGAAGAATTGCTGAAAATTCAAATGTTAGCAGATCTTAATTTCCTTCTTAGCTGCCATGAGATACAAATGGGAGTGGCCAGGGTAAAATTTAATTATAGTCTTTTAGCAAATGGAGGCTGCCAAACACTTCAATTTTGAGAAGAAAACCATGAGAAGAAAAGTGACAATTTCTGATTTCAATTATTTTAAAGGTTTTTTCTTATTCCAGGGAATAAAGTTAGAAATCATTGGGAATACTGAGTTCTTAATGACCACATCTAGTGGCTCTTGGTGGTTTAATCTCAATTATCTAACCCCCAGAGTCATTTGAGATTGTTGACTTCTCCCTTCCCTTAAAAATTTCTCAATATTTCCTGCTTGAATATTACTGCCTAGTATTTTTTTTGACTCCTTTTTTTTGCTTATATCCTAAAATTTGAATATTTCTAAAGTCTCATGTGTTTCTTTTCTTTTCTATTTTACTCATGGCTTCTTGTTAATCTTACCCATTTTTAAAATTTTAGCTACTTTGTTTACCCTAATTTGTAAATCCAGTCCAGTGTGTTTTTTCTCTAGGAAGTTCTATTGATAGATCACTATGTCTTACGGGGAATTTCTCAGTAGTTCCAATGGAACTTAGAACTCATTATTGCCCATATGGAGCTTATTAACACACTTCTTTTTCAAATCTAGTTGCTTTTTTTGTAGTCTGCATTTCTGGAAATGGTAGTATCATTTGTCAAACCACCCAAGCCATAAATCAGCAAATAATCTCTGTTTTCTTCCCTTCTGTCATTATATTTAATTAATCAAGAATACTTGAATGCTTTATATCTTTAACATGTCTTATAATTGCTCTTTTTTCTTTAATGCTACTATAACTGCCTTCATTATTTTTGTTTTGTCCTTCATTATTTTCCAATTGAACTATTACAGTATGCTCCTGGTTGGAATTCCCGAGTCCAATTTTTTCATATTATCATTCATCTTCATCTGTTATGTTGCATGATATCTGCTGTGGAGGAAAATAAATGAAGAAAGGGGATGGGCAGTGTTGGGTAGTTTTGAAAATTTGAGTGGTAGGGTAAGATTTCTTGAAAGAGTGATATTTGAAACAGGAATGAAAAGTGAGTAGAGAACATGCCATGAAGATATCTAGGGAATGACTACGCCAGACAGAGGAAACAGCAAGTGCAAAAGCCCTAGAAACATGGAGGCCCTCATTATAGAGAGAGATAAGTGCACTTTCTTAGACCTATATTGATCTGGGTTAGTTCCCAGGTTTCTTTCATAAGGGGAGTTTAAGCTATTCTTGCAGAGTAAGCTTTGTTTTAAGGTTTATGAGAGTTAGATTTGTGCTGAGTTGGTCTTGCCTCCTGGAAATCCCCAGGGCCAGGTTGCATTATACTGCCAGGTGACACATAGTGTCAGCCCTGTGAGATGTTGGAGTGGGCCTTATGGATGTCATTCATGTTATTACAATAAATATGTCTCTTACACTATGTTACACCTAACGTATACACCCTTCAAGGACTTTTACTCAGTGTGTTAATTTAGAATAGACTCCAATATTAGTAAGATAATTATAATAATTTAATGTTTTTACAAACTTGAGATTTTGATTCTTTGATATCTACTTTTGATGATGTTAATGTCTACTGAGAGAGACAAATACAATAAAGAAACACAAATGAAAGAACAACTGTAGAAATATTACAGCTATTTCTACATTAATGGTTATCCTTAGCAATTGATATTTATGATTGGCAAGTATAATTTTTAAAAAAGACAGGGCTTTGTTAAAAAAAAAAAAGGGAGAGAATTATAGGTGTTCAGGAGTTTCTAGAAAAAAATGCTCAGGCACTAGTCAGTTATATGTGCTGATGACTCTTATATGAGCAGATATCTGTTGATTTCCCTGGCTGAAATTGAAAAGATGAGACTGAGAATCTGCTAAAAGTGAAGGAAGTTAGAGAATTTTGACACACAATGGAAATAATTTTTTTTTTTTTGTAATTTCATGCTTAAAATTAACATACCACCCAACTGACATTTTTGGGGAGCAAAGATTTATGAATTTACCAAATATTTAGATTCATACAACCACCCCTATCAGGATGCAATAAATTTTGTCACTATCTCCCCACACACAAATTTCCCTCATAGTATTCTTTGTAGTTATATTCTTCCTTCCCCACTAACTCTTGCAATCACTGTTATGATAGTGGTTTTTGTAGTTTTGTCTTTTGCAGAATGTTACATGAATAGAATCAAATATTATGTAAAGCTTTGAGGTTGGTTTCTTTCACTTAACGCAAAACCCTTGTGATTTAGTGATGATTGCATGTATCGATGTATCACTTATTTTTATTGCTAAGTGGTATTACATTGAATGGGAGTATGACAGTTTGCTTATCCATTCACTCATTGAAGGACGTGTGTGGATTGTTGTGAGTTTTTAGAACTTACATAGCTGCTATAAGGATTCAGGTAGATTTTTTGTGTGAACATAAGATTTTATTTCTTTAGGGAAAAACCCAGAAGTAGGATTTCTAAGGCATATAGGGAGTATATGTTTAACTTGATAAGAAATTGCTAAATTGTTTTCCAGAATAACTATATCATTTTGTATTCCTACTAGCAATGTATGAAACTTAGTTACTTTTCATTCTTGCCAGCATGGGATAGTCAGTATTTCTGACATTCCTATAGGTATGTAATGGTATTGCATCGTGGCTTTTTTAAAATTGTGTATTTATATATTTTTAACTTTTGGTTTTGAAGTAGTTTCACATGTAATGTTAAGAAATAATAGAGATGTCATATGCCTTTTGTCTGTTTTCCCTCAGTGGTAACTATTTTGTTTAACTATAGAACAATATCATAACCAGGAAAATGATATTGATTAAGTAAATTAATATCATATAAATCAAATAAATAAACTGACTTTATTCAGATTTTACCAGTTTTACATGTCTAATTTGTATGTGTATTTAATCTAATTTTATGACATGTACATTTATGTGATTGCCACTACAGTCAAGACACAGACAGTTCCATCACAGAGATCTCTTGAAATACCCTTTTATAGCCACAGTCACATCCCTTCATTTCCTAATCTTTGGCAAACACTAATCTCTCCATAATTTCTCTGTAGTTTTTTTCATGTCAAAAATGTTATATGAGTGGTGCAATGCGTTATGTAACATTTTGAGATTGATCTTTTTCACTTAACATAATGCCCTGAGATCCATCCAAGTGGTTGTGTCCATCAAATAGTTCATCCCTTTTTATTGCTGAGTAGTATTCTGTAATATGTTTGTACCACAGTTTGTTTACTCACTCTTTGAAGAACATTTGGGGTGTCTTTGGTTTGGGCCTATCATAAATAAAGCTGCTAAGAACATTTGTGTTAACATAAGTTTTTATATCTATGGAATAAATTCCCAAAAGTGCAATTGCTGGATCATATGCTAAGAACATATTTAGTTTGTAAGAAATGGCTACACTATTTTCCAGAGTGACATACCATTTTACATTCCCACCAGCATTGTGTGAGTGATCCAATTTTTTCACATCTTCACCCAAATATAATGCTATCACTATTGCTTTTTAATTTTATCTGATATATGTGTAGTGAACACTCATCATGGTTTTAATTTGCATGCCCCACTAATGAATATCGATGTTGAACATCTTTTCATGTGTTCATTTTTTATATGTTTATTTTTGCTTATCCTGTTTGGCAAAGTATCTGTTTAAGTCTTCTGAATATTATTTAAATTTGTATAGTTTATTTTTTTATTATTAAATAGTGAGAGTTCTTCATATGCTCTGAATACCAGGACTTTATCAAATAGTGTTCTGAAAGTATTTTCTATCACTGTGTAGCTTGTCTTTCTTTTTACTCTATTAATAGTGTATTTTATAGAGCAGAAAAATGTTTAATTTTGATTAAGTCTCACTTATCAGTTGTTTCTTATCTGGATCTTGCTTCTGTTGTCATTTCTAAACATCCTTTATCTAAGCATGGTTCATGAAGATTTTCTCCTATGTTTTCTTCTAAAAATTTCACAGTTTTGTAGTTTTACATTTAGATCTGTGTTTCATTTTGAATAAATTTTCATATATGATATGAGATTTATGTCAAGGATTATTTCTTTTGCATATGGATGTCAGCATCATTTGTGGATAAGACTATCCTTTTTCAATTAAATTCTCTTTATGCCTTAGTAAAAAAAGTGTTTCTTTCCAGACAAGTTGGAGTAAGTGAATTAAACGCTATTTGTTCTTTTTTTTTTTTTTTTTTCTGAGACAGAGTCTCACTTTGTTGCCCAGGCTAGAGTGAGTGCCGTGGCATCAGCCTAGCTCACAACAACCTCAAACTCCTTGGTTTAAGCGATCCTACTGCCTCAGCCTCCCGAGTAGCTGGGACTACAGGCATGCGCCACCATGCCCAGCTAATTTTTTCTATATATATTTTTAGTTGTCCATATAATTTCTTTCTATTTTTAGTAGAGACGGGGGGTCTCGCTCTTGCTCAGGCTGGTCTCGAACTCCTGACCTTGAGCAATCCTCCCGCCTCAGCCTCCCAGAGTGCTGGGATTACAGGCATGAGCCACGGCGCCTGGCCTTGTTCTGTTACTTATAACAAAAACAACAACAAAACCCTAGACAAAATTCATAAGGCAACAGACAAATGCCTCAGAAAGACTAGAGGAAGGCAGAGCTATTAGGGACCTTGAGACTTAAAGAACACCCTACCGAGTACCCCTGAATGCTCCAGGGCTATTTGCCTTTCTGTATATCCTACTCTAGGTGCTGGAGAAACCTGAAATCCAGAAAGGCAAATGGGTGCAGATAAATAAATCTCCAATAAAAGCATTTTCTTATCAACCCAAGTAATGACTGAGGCAAAAATATCGATCAATGGAGGTTTATTAAGTCAAGATTTTGAGGACTTGCACAAGAAAAACACAAACTGCAGGCAAGCTGTGGTTGTTTCTCTGAAGGGGAAGTTGAAACTTTCAGCATTTTAAAGGCATACAGAGAAAAGGAAAAAGGCAGGGGGAAGAGATGGGTTGATGAGGCAAAGTGGTTACGTTCTTGTGATGCCCAAGAAATTTGTTTAATACATTTTACATAAAATAAGGGAATAAAGAAAGCATCAATTACGTAGATTTCCCTGGGTAGGTGGAAGAATGTGTGATTCTGTCTTAGCTCCAGTTCTGTTACTTGTAAGATAAACTTAGAATTCATTATTAGTGTGAAATCAGATAGGCTTTAGTTTTAGGTGCTAGACATAGGGACAATTTGCATGTCCCTGCTTATCGAAAGTTAGCAAGGAATTTCCTTAATCAGTGATCTGTGGAAATCACTATGAAAAAAGCTATGCCCTCCCCCTCTAGTGTGGGCGGGAAGCCAGTGAGCAGAACCCTGTCTATCATCCCTGTCCTATAACCATAAGGTGGTGTCCTTGCCCATAACCTCACTCTAGTTACTCATCAAATGGCCTTGCTATTTTATATATATTCTTGAAAATGTGGGGGTTTCTGTCTTCTATAAGTTGGAAATATTCAAATAAAGCTATGTTGATAGGCCTTTAGTGAATGCATGCCTCAGGGCTTTTGCACTTGTTGCCTACATGACAGTTCCTCTACATAACCATATGACTTGTTCCATTATTTCTTTAAAGTCTTGTTTCAAATGTTAATAACCAGCCATGCAATCCATGACAGCAGGCTTTGTCTGTTGTGTTCACAGTTGTACCCCTAGCACCCAAAAGAAGACTTGGCATGTATAGTAGGTTCTAAAATAAATATTCACTCAACAAATAAATGTTTGTTGAGTGAATGAATAGCAAGTGTTGACATCAATGCTAACTGTAAGTATTTTTTTAAACTTTTTACATATTTATTTATTTTTATTTCTGAGTATTATGGGGGCACAAATGCTTTGGTAACATACATTGCCTTTACACTGCCCAAGTCAGAGCTACAAGTGTGCCCTTCCCCTAGACATGATGCACTGCACCGTTAAGTGTAAGACTGTGAGTTTATCTATTCCCTTCTCCTCCCCACCCACCAACTCGACACCCGATGAGTGTTACTTACATATGTGTGCATAAATTTGATAAAGTAGTTCCAATTTAGTGGTGAGTACCTGTGGTGTTTGTTTTTCCATTCTTGTGATACTTCACTTAGAAGAATGGGCTTCAGCTCCATCCAGGATAATACAAAAGGTAGTTCGCCATTTTTTATGGCTGAGTAATACTCCATGGAATACATACACCACAATAAGGATTTTTAAAATCAAAATTTTAAGGTGACATCATGAAGGAAGAATACAAAGAACCAAAAACAGAGTTGATACTAAATTTCTCTGTTTAAACATCACTTTCTATGGTGATCATAATATATATATATATAATATATTGTGGACATATATATGCACACACATATAAAACCATTTGTACACCTTTGATGACGATATTGGGAGGAGCATTTTAAGGTTGTTTTTCATATGTGCATTATACATTTCCTTTTAAGTTTATTTGTGTATGTTATACATTTTCTGATCTATGGCAAATGAAGTCTTTCTTTATAATTTGTAACTGGTTGTTATTTGTATATACGAAAGTCATTGATTTATTTATATTAATTCTCTACCTGGACAATTTATTTTAATTTAAAGATGTTTTTCTGTTGACTTTCATAGAATTTAGGAAATAAAGTAGTAATATTTACAAGTAATATTGGTAGAGAAGCACCATTTATCTCTGTCTTTTCAGTTGTATTGCCTCCAGGATATTGATCATAACAGCAGTGACACTTTATTCAGAATAAAGTAAAATACTGGCCTTTGGGTTGAATTAATATATTTTATAAACTTAAGAAATATTACTCCTTTCTTATGTAATATGAAGTTTTATCAAGAATATTTGCAAAATTTATCAAAGGTGTTTTTAGTATTTATGTGTTTTTTCAGAATCCATGATCATGTGTTTTCCTAAAATTAATAATTATGATAACATATCAATAAAAAAGGTATTTTAGAAAGAAGCATTTTTAATATTTCTTAAGATCACATGCTAAAGATCATTTAAAGCACAAGAAAAAGGAATGAACATTGTTAGAGCACAAAATTATTAAATATCTATGATACTAGACAGACACATTTTAAAAGATATCAAAGGTTCTGTTTCCATTAAGCTTCAATATTTTCATAGGCATTGATTTCTGTGACATATTTCTAGGTTGATTTTTAATAAACACCATGACAGATTTTTCATTTTTTATTTATTCTTATTTTTTTATTTTTTTTTTTGAGACAAAGTCTCGCTCTGTCACCCGGGATAGAGTGCAGTGGCATAATTTTAGCTCACTGCAACCTCAAACTCCTGGGCTCAAGTGATCCTCCTGCCACAGCATCATGAGTAGCTGAGACTACAAGCATGTGCCACCAAGCCTGATAATATTTCTATGTTTAGTAGAGATGGAGTCTTACTCTTGCTCAGGCTGGTCTTGAATTCCTGTGCTTAAACAATCCTACTTCCCCGGCCTCCCAGAGTGGTAGGATTATGGGCGTAAGCCACCGCACCCGGCCAAGATTTTTAAAAGAGATTTCTGGATTCTGTGACTAAGGAGAAAAAATATTTTTTCTTATCTAATTATTGATGAGTAAGTAATTTTTGATTACATCTGTCTTATAAAAAGGCTCTTCCAGTTCGAGTTTCCAAATTAGGTTTAACATTTGAAAGTTCATATTATTTCTTTTTTCTTTTTTTTTTAATTTCAGGATATTATGGGGGTACAAACATTTTGATTACATGTTATGACTTTGCCACACCCAAAGCATAATTTACTATTTCTTGTAAAGCACAAAATTTATTCTAAATTCCTATCATTTTTCCCTGTTTATTCTCATCTTAAATAGCAAAAAGTTTTGTATCTAGATATATATATTCTTATCTATAGTTGTGCTTATGTATGTATTTGTATTATATAATGTATGTATACCTATTACATGATAATCTATTACAGACATACATATACTACTCTACATATGAGGTCTGTCCAGAAAGTATCCAACTATGTAATATGAAAAATACAGACATTTATTGAAGAAGGTACAAGATAAAAGAACCATTGTACATAGGACAATGAAGCCTTAGTCGCCCTCAAAGTAGGCACCTTGGGACATCACACAGTTCTCCAGCATCTCTTAACCTAAGCCATACAGTTCAACATTCTCAGGTGTTCTGCTTGTTACAGGCCTTCCAGAACGTGGATCACCTTCAACAGATTCTGGACCATCTTTGAAGCATTTGTGCCACACTTTTATTTGCGCTGCACTCATTGCATCATCCCCGAAAGTCTTCTGAATCATCCAAAAGTTTTCTGCGGAGGAATGTTCAAGCTTAACGCAAACTTTGATGCAGATTTGTTGCTCTACTCCCTCAGTCATTTTGAGTGGGACAGTCACATGGTACACATACTCCATCAACGGTGTCTAGCGCCCCACTGACTAGTACAATGGAGATGGCATTGTTCACGCATGTGCATTACAGTCCACTCTCCTTGGCTGCCAGGTCACATCAATGTCTTGCACACCTTTCTCATTATTTTAAAAATGGCTGGATACTTCCCGGACAGCCCTCATATGCTCACACATTCCAATGGTAGGGTGTGCTGTATCTAACAACATGAGTTTCTGAATAGTCAGAAGCATAGATAAGTAAAAAACAATACTCGGTTTGTTAATTGAAAACTGGAAGAAAATTTTAAATTTTTATTCACACCATTGTGAAAGTAATAGGAATATGGAATAGATAACGTATATTTTCTTAAGTTTATCAATGTAGCAAAATCTATTGAAATTCCACTCAAGGCTGAATCTGGTAACAGGATATAATGCTTTTGTCCCTCCCTCCCCAATTTCTTCCTTTTTATCATTCCTTCATCAAAAAATGATTTCAAAGTCACTGGTCAAAGTTTTTATTTATACCGCATTGTAAGAAAGCTATTATTTTGGTCTTTTAAAAAAGATTTAATCTTTCTAAATATTAAAGTAATACGTGTTAAATAAAAATTTTTAAATCCAATAAAGTCTAGTAATAAGAGCATGTTTAATAAATATGATCTGGGGAGTATTGGGATATTGTGCAAGTATTAAAAATGTATTTTATAAATATTTAATAATTTGGTAAAATATAAGACGGTAAATGAAGAAAGTTATAAAGCTGCATATACAGTATGATTTGTGTTTCAGGCACCTATTATATAGGTATTTGTGCATTTATACGTGTATGGATAAAGTATATGAAGAATACATAAATGTTAAACTTTCAGCCAAAATTCGTATTAGCTTTCATCTTTCAGTTCTTTGAGTTTTAGAAATTTGAAGGCTCACTTAAATGTAATTTCTGAGGTCCTTGTATTTTGCACAATCAATGATCATATTGACTATACTGGTTATTAATCATATATCAGCATCATGACAATGTCAGCGGTTCATACAAAGTATATCATTTGAGATTTGTTGTTAATATCTGAATACCTACTTTCAAATATAGTTCAGTATTCTTTTTGCACTTTGTATTAAATCTTTATATCTGTTATATGGTAAAATTCTATTAGGGTAAGTGTGAATGTATAGTTTTTATTATAATCATCAAATGCAGCACTAATTACTAATTCTGAAAAATTTAATTCCCTTTGAGTAACCACTTATTGAGGACATTCAAATGTTTAAATTTATATGAAATATATTGACAATAGGAATGCTAAAAGAGAGGGAGTTAGCTAGATAACTTTAGGAAGAAGATAACTTTTTCTGAAGCAACTAATGATTATAAAACTCTAAGTAATAATATAATGGAGAATGAGAGATTTAATTATATTGAAATACCAATGCCATTCTCTGTAGTTTTTTTGTGTGTAATGAAATCTATATATTAAATAAGAACATTATGTAATTATTAGATATTTAATCCAATTTAGCCCAAGTCTTTTCATCAAAGAACTTATTTTGTAATTTCTTGCTTATTGTAAAGATGAAATAAAAGTAGAATGACAACTCTGCAAACTCATAATTTCATAAAAAGAAAAAAGTTGATGATAAATCGTTTTTGATACAGATTTAAAAAATAGCATAGAGAACAAAGAAACTAATGGAGTGTTGGGAAATAAATTATTTATCTCCAAATATCTTGCTTCTTCATTGGCTTCATTTGAAAATGAACATCTATTTTCTGTTGTCAGTGTGCAATATACTGACTGCTGCAGCAATTCAGGAGCTGAGGGTGAAGGGAAATTATTTTTCCTATACCATAATTCTAAAGCTTTAAAAATTTACCACCAAATCTTTTGATAACCCAGGTGTAATTTTAATTTTGTTATTTTGGTAATGTTTTAGATTTATTCTTTATCTTAGAAAATCATTCAAGGAGGTTGATAATCTGTGTTAAACAAAATATTATGATAACCTCTGGCTTTTTGGCACTTGGAGAAAATGTATTTTCAAAACATCTCCAAATTTAATTATCCATTGCACAATATAGGGAAATTCTGGAAAGAACTAAATCATTAATTAGCTCTATTATCTCTGGATCTTGACATGAGTTTTAGTTCCTCATCTTTTTTGGCTTTAGGAGGTTGTTATAATATTTGGACAGTTGACTATGTTAAATAGAAAAAGCCAATATCAACAAAAATGATTAATGTTTTGGGATACAGGTATATTTTTAATAGTTGGATGAAATTCCATGTTATTGATATTTGACATTGCAGTGAACCATATCATCAACATCAGTGGTAATTATGCTGAGTAAAATTCTGATATAACATAAAGAACTTAAAACATTTCCATTATTGTAGTTCTGAACACTAGAATTATAAAGGAGTTATTTAAACAACAGGTATGTATGGATTAAAAATCATGTGGAAAGTACCATGTTAGGTATTGTGGAAGAGGAAGTGAATAGCATTTTTGAGAGCTCACTATATGCTAAGCCCAATCCAAATGCATTATATACTTTTCAGTACTCATACTAGCAAAAGATAAGGCAAAGAAGACTAAGTGGGCAACTTGTCCAAAGCCCTATAATGTAAGTATAAGCACTAGTTCTGACTAGTATCTACATAACTCCATAACTCCAGTGTGCCTGACACCAGTATGCATTATAAACTACTGCTCCTCATTATTCATGGAAGGGGGAGACAAATCTAACATACATCAAATAATTTGAGTGGAAGAAAAGGGACTTAAATTGTGTGGTAAGACAATATCTGTGACTAGAATTGAAAGAGAGAGAGAGAGAGATGACTGAGGGCTGGGGCTTTAAGGATCAATAGGGTTTTATCTGGAGGAAGAGAAGAGGGAAAACATTTTAGGTATATCAATAATTTGAAGAAAGACATGAAAAGGCTGCTTTTTTTAGGGGAGTTAGGAAATACTTTTTAGTAGAAGCAGTGGTGAGTCCACCATTTTATTATTATTGAACATATTTTCAAATTTTAAATCTTGATAGCTGAGATGTCCCAACGGCCAACAAACATATGAAAACATCTCTAATCATCAGGGAAATGCAAATCAAAACCACAATGAGATATCACTTTTCTCCAGTGAGAATGGCCTTTATCAATAAGTCCCAAAACAATAAATGTTGGCATGGATGCGGAGAGGTAGGAATACTCATACACTGCTGGTGGGACTGCAAACTAGTGCAACTTTCATGGAAAGCAATATGGAGATACCTTAAAGAGATACAAGTAGACCTACCACTTGATCCAGCAATCCCATTATTGGGCATCTACCCCAAAAAACAAAAGACATTCTATAAAAAAGACATCTGCACTTGAATGTTTACAGCAGCACAATTCACAATTGTGGAAACAACCCAAGTGGCCATCAATCCTTGAGTGTATTAATAAAATGTGGTATATGTATACCATGGGATACTACTCAGCTATAAGAAACCATGGTGATATAGCACCTCCTGTATTTTCCTGGATAGAGCTGGAACCCATTCTACTAAGTGAAGTAGCCCCAAGAATGGAAAAATAAGCACCACGTGTACTCATGATCAAATTGTTTTCACTGATCAACACCTAAGAGGATATTTAGGAATAATATTAATCGGGTGTCGGGCAGATGGGAGTGGGGGAGGAGATGGGTGTATACATACATAATGAGTGTGATGTGCACCGTCTGGGGGTTGGACAGGCTTGAAGCTCTGACCCGGGCAGGGCGGGGGAGGGGGAGGAAGGAGGGGCAATATACATAACCTAAACTTTTGTATCCCCATAATATGCTGAAATTAAAAAAAAGATATGGATTCTAATATGGGAAGATTAAAGTATTTCATAATAAATAGAGCTCCAGGTGAAGAATGATGATTAATAGTTAATAACATGGCAAATGGAATAAGAATAATACTCTACAAATATTTTGGCATAAATATTTCCTTTTTTATTTTTCTGCCATTGCAATGAGGTAGGTCACTGAAGAGGTGTTCTTATTTACAGATAAGGATACTGTAACAGAGTGAGTAATTTGCCCAAGGCTACATAGCTACTTATCAAAAGAGAAGAGATTTTAAACTAGTGATTTTTGGAGCCAATACAAGTCAGATTTTTATAGAGCTTTATAGCTGTTTTTCACATATTTTTCAACCTTCAGACAATTTTACTTTCCACAAGAAAACTTACTAAATTCAACTGCTAACGCATTTTCACTTTAAAAATTATCTACCACTTTGGCATTGTGTCAAAGTTTGATTGTTGAGAGCAAGATAATAAAAAATGTATGTAAGCATATTACTTGTGATTGGATCGGTTATTACATGAGGAACAGTTATTAAATGTCTGGCATTAAAATCTATTTATTGATTGTTAGACTGAAAAATATTTCAGAGAAAGTCACTGATATGCTATATCACCATATTAGTATATACTAGATTTTTTATTCCATGCTCTCTTTTAATCAAGGGAAGTGAAAAAGTTTTTAGTCAGGCAGCTCGGTATTGGATTTGGACTGCGCATTTCATGAGATTTAATTATGTAATTTTTTTCCCAGTAAACTTGGCATATTATATGTATTATTTTTCTGAAATGCACTTTTTAGATGCCAGTTTTTGGGGGGAAAGATTGCACAGAGGTGGATTTAAAAGTAACCATTAGGAGTCAGAGATATCATTCAGAGACTCCAGGTTTCTCCTTCTAAGTCAAATATTAGTGTTGAGACTCAGAAAACAGTACCCTAAAATGAAGGCTTCACAAGCAAAAAGGTTTTCTCTGTCCTTCTCCTGTCCTCCTGGCTCTCAGTCCATTATTCCCTGAGTCTAGCCATGGAGACCAGAATCCCTCTTCATCAAGGCAGGTTACAAAAGCCAGACCTCTTTTCCCAAAAGCCAACTATAAAACCTAAAATTATTCTGTGTGAAAACTGGCCATAAAGAAACTATCTGACCTACTTATTTGACTGTAAACCTGAGACCCTCATTCCAGTGAGGGTCCTGCCTCAAACCCAGAAGGAAGGAGGCCAAGAAAAATCTAGACAGCCAAGCTTAACTAGTTTTTCCCACTCACTCTATTAGCATTAGATCATACCCTTTTTGCCCAATCTTATTTCTATATGGCTCTCCATACTTTCTGTAATCTAAGCATAAAAATGGACAATTTCCCCTGTATCTTCATTCTAAAGGTTCTTTTGTGAACACATTAAATAAATTTGTATACCTTTCTCCTATTAACCAATCTGCATCATGTCAGTGATCTTTTAGCTAACCTTTTGGGTACCAAGGGCTTTGATCCCTACATTAGAGATTGAAACAAAAGTCCATAGCACTAAAGTATAATAGATACACAGATAGTGTGTGGGAGGAGTTGGGGGTGGACAAAAATACTAGAATGAAATTATTTTAATGTAAATTTTTATTTTGCTGTCATGGCCCAGAAACACATAGGTGGATAGGAATGTCCTTTGTATACAGTATAAAGTTCTGAAGAACAGTACTGTGGAGAGAAGAGAGTGAGAAGATACCAGTTCCAGCCTGGTGCTGCAAATTCCCCATTCTGTTCCTGGGGTTAAATAATTTGGAGATAAAGAGACTAGGCTTCTGACCTGCAAAGTAGATCATTGATAGTTGGTACATTATTGCATTAATCAGCTGCAAAGATTTTTATAGGACCATTTTATAAGTTCTAGAGAGGTACAAAAATGTGTTTTATTATCATTAGACCTAATAGCAATAATTCATGGAATTCACCAGCACATGAATTTTGGGATCTCTCACTGTAAATTGTTTCTTCATTGCCTATCTTTTTTCAACGTCAGAGAATCTCTATTCACCTCCCAGACACCTCTGGAAAACCAAAGGAATGATTTCTCTGTCTCTGTTTAACTTGGGATTTCCTCCTAGGAGGCTGAATATGGAATGGAGTCAAAATTCTAACAAAACCACACAGAGGTTAAAATGTTGTGCAAATATAAGAAATACATGGGAAAGAAATACACTAAAATGAAAGGCATTGTATTAAGGTGATGAATTTTTTTTTATTAAATAACATTTATATAATACATATAATAAAATTTCTAGAAGAATACAAATTATGTACATCAGGGAAGAAAAAATACTTAAAGTCTTTAAAATGTATCAATGTTGCTTTGTGAGGAAGTTTTGGAATAGAAACTAGCTACAGTATTATGGCTAGATACTCAACTATAGTAATTACATAGTTTACCTTTTCTTTATATTTTAAAATCACAACAATACTGCATTTGGAAATAGTAAACAAACCTGAATAGCCTTAAAGGAAGTCTGGTGTCAATTAAAAGCTTAATTAGCATTATCATGAATACATTTTAGTGCCTTGCAGTAGGAAATAATATTGCTGCAAATTAGATACTGTAATTAGGTATTTGTCCAGCTTTAATTTTCATTATGAAAATATGGTTACCTCTACACCTAAATTTAATTTTATTTCCATGATTTAAGGGCAGATTCCAAGAGAGGTCAGTTGTGCTCATTGCAAATATCTAAAATTTCATGGAAGAATAGTTCGCATTTATAGTCTGCAAAGCAACTGAACTAAAAAATCTAATGTTATGTTTCTGCTGATTTACTGTCGCTTTAATGCAATGTTATCACAATCCTCTTATACTTTTACAGTCCAGGGTAGTTTTAGGTTAATGCAGATTTAATGAAAAGTGAAATGGATGGTACCGGGTGTATGCAAATATAACTGCTATCACCAGAATGAATTGTCTCCTAACATTACATGCAGAGATTTTTAAAATACAACCTTGTGTTATTAAAATTGCGAAAAGAGAATTTTAAATTTATGATAGGTTTGAGATGAGATAGGAAACAGGTTTGTCTGATGTTCGATACCTTTTTAAAGACAGCCTTGTCCTTGTTCACAGGCGGGTAGGACTAGGGATGCAGGGATGGACGAATGTTCTCTCCTCTTGTGGAGCAAAAAAGTTTTTCTCTGCTATTTTAGGAGAAAAAGGAAATTTCATTTAAGAAGAAACATATGAACTTCACAATGTCATACAACAATGTTTGACTATACAAAGAGAAATATGGGTGCAATTTTGAAGAATTATTTATTTATTGTTAACAGTCTCCCCTCAAAAGTTTCTTTTTTTTTTTTCTTTTATTGCTTAAATCTATGGGGGGAAACACTGAAAATAAAAACTTACTTTGGCTATCATCTATGTAGTAAAAACATTATGCAAAAAATAATAAATGGAGCATTTTAACTGCTTGGTAGGTAGGTAAAGGATATGAAATCTTAGTCTCTCTGGTAGCCCATAAAAGAGACCAGGGTTCCAAACTATTCTATGCCACTTGACATGAGAGGAAACCTTAGTTTCCTTGTTTGCACAATGTAGGATTGTCTAAGATTGCCTATAAGGTTACCTAGAGGCCTTTCATTCTATGATTTAGAATAAGACCTTGAGCTCAAGGATAACTTTAAAAATTCCCATATTTGCTGGACTTATATTATTTTTATTAACCCTGTTCATTCTTTCTGACGAAATACAGTTTTTTAAGTTTTTTTTCCAATTTCTTTAAACATCCAGTGATACTAGTAAAAGTTTCTAAAAAGTACATATAGGATGAAATCAGATTGTATTAATGCTTTTAATTTATAAGAATAAGAAAGTCCTTTTAGTTCAAAGACTATAACAATAAAACAAACAGGCAAATAAAAACAGGAAGACATTACGCCTTTTCTCACATATAAATAATCATAGTAGTACAGAACTATCATTTATAAATTATATCTTATTAGCACACACTACAAAAAATTCACAGGTTTTAATTCTCACTTTCTTTTTATAAGTTTTGGTTAAATGGTGATTGTGATTGGGAAAAGCTGGAACCTTGGCTTTGGATCTGGCAAAGTTAGTAATATTATCTGATGCCACTGTGTCTCTGTGCCTAAACTGGGCTACCCATGTTCTTGGGAAAAGCATTCTGTTTGCAGGAATTTCAGGACAGGGTATAGATAGAGGTTTTAGGGAATATCCTGTCTGGGAAATGATATGATTTTTGATGCCTCGAGGGAGAATAAGGAGAAAAAAGAGCAGGAGGAGGAGGAGGAGGAGGAAGAGGAGGAAATGAGATGAAATAAAACTTCTATTAATGTTTCTGCTGCTAGAATTAGAAGACTGAATTTTCTTTGCAAGTTCAGAGCTTTCTTCTTTTGGAAAACACCAATAGTCTACTTGATTGTGCAAAAGTGAAATACTATTTATTCAAGAAAAATAAAGTGTGTGACAATCAATAGTTCACTGCTTTGCACAATAAAGTGAAAGGGTTGTATTCTTTTAATGAAGGGATGATTATAATGTGAATTTACTTTTGGCTTCTATTAATAGATGGGGCCAGTGGCTGCAGTTTGCAATCTGGGGGTTGATAGAGAGAGGACAGCAGATGAAAGATGCTGCTTGGGAGAAATGGAAAAATATCTGGTAAGGAAAGGAATACTAGTTGAGGCAATATTTTGAAAAAATATTTAAGTTTCCTTTCCTGCACTGTAATCCCATTATACTATATGAAAGCCTTAATCACATCTGTTAAACATTTTATTTAGCCTGTGTGTTGAAGAATATTTGGAAGCACTCTAGGGCACCACGAGCTGGGGAGAAGGGCAGCACCGCAAAGTGGTATGTGAAAGGCATTGTGATATACAGAGAAGGGCGGTGTGAGAGGAGCAGTATGATATTTAACATTTGTCAAGAATTTATTAGGTACCAGGCACTGGAGAGGGACCTAAACTTCTGTAGAAACACAGTACGTGGCTTGGAATATTGCTAATGACAAATTGAAGGGAGAGGTGAGACAAAAGCCTGGAGACCCTGGGGAGTCTTAGGATGGCCCTTCTCTGCCTACACTAAAGGACAGCACTCACATATACAGTTTCTACAACTTTGTTACCAGAATGGGACTTCAGGGAATGGAAAGAAGTCAATGACACGAAAGACAATCCTATTACTTGTTTTAAGAGTTTAAGTTATCCTCTCACAAAATTCAGAATCTAAAGGTCAGAGGTCTAGTCCCAAATTCATAATTTATTAGCTATAAGTTCTTCAGCAAATCTTATGACTTTCTTGAGTTCCATTGTTCATATCTGCTACCAGGTTTGCTAATCAGATGAAATGAGATTATATGTAGATATGTTAAAAGTCCTATAAAATGTTAGCAATTTTCATATCCTTTCTTCTTTTTACCTCATTTCTAGTTATGAAAACTGGAATGACAAGTTTAGAGAATGGGATAAGTACGAATGAAATTAATGAAAATGCTAAATTAAGAGCAATCCTTGTCCATAATAATCCTGAAGCTCCCCACCAGAAAATCTTCAAGTACTGGAAAAGGTATTTAGGGAGTCCTACAAAGCCACATACCTTAGTTTGTTCTTTGAAATGCGAGTCTGATGTTAATTGTTCATAGAAAGCATTTTTCTAGGGCTTTTTGGTATTTTTTTTGGTGGGGGGGAGACAGAGTCTCACTCTTGTCCTTCTGGAATACAGTGGTGTCATCGTAGCTCAATGCAACCTCAAACTCCTGGGTGAGAGATCCTCCTGCTTCAGCCTCCTCAGTAGCTGGGACTATAGGTGCGTGCTGCCATGCCTGGAAAATTTTTCTATTTTTTGTAGAGGAGACGTCTCACTCTTGCTCAGGCTGCATTTTTTGAGTTTTTAATGTTACAAAATTATAAAGTAAAGAGCTAAATAAAATTCTGATTAATTATTGAAAATCTAGTTAAGAAGCATTAGTTAAAAAACAAAAAGCAAAACCTGAGATTCTATCAATTATATGTTACTAATTTCTTACCAGGAAAGAATAATAGTAGATATAAAAATAATAAATATGAAGATGAGAATGAGATTTAAGAGTAAAAATATTTAATGGAAACACGTTTCCCTGGTAGCCATGAAAAATCTACAATATCTAGAGAATTCTATACCAGGGTATACCATGGTATATAGGTATAGGTATATAAGGTATACTATACCTAAAGTATCTAGAATATACTGTACCTACAGTATCTGGGATACACTATACCAGGGACAAGTTAAAAGGTTATGACTAAATTGGTGATTTCACAGAACAAAATTAATGTTTGAAATCATTTTTAAAATGGGGATTCTTGATCGCAAATCATACAGTCTCAAACAGAAAGACTTTCTTCTCCTTGCCAGTACCTAAATTAATTAATCATATAATACTGAGAACTTTAAGAGATAGACATCAGTTAAAAGAATTTTTCAACAGTCATTCTATTTTAGATAAAATTCAGATATTTATTTCTAGAACAGTTTTTTGATAAAAATTAGAGATCCAAAGATATCAGTTGCTTGCCTGAGATCACTCAAGAAAACTACGAAAATGTAAGGACTCTAGCCTGTGTACACTGGCTTAGCTTCCATTGCTTTCCCGTTATGTTTCATAGCCTCTTACATATTCACAAGTTTCATATGCAGTAGGCTTCCATGTCAACAGTTTCCACATTTTCACAAGTTCAACCAAACTCAAATCAAAAATATTCAGAAAAAAACTCCAATCCAACGATAAAAAAGAAATAAAAAACAATGCAGTCTAACAACTATTTACATGGCACTTATATTTTATTAGATATTATAAGTAATTTAGGGATGATTTAAGTTATATGGGAGGATGTACACAGGTTATATGCAAATACTATACCATTTTATATAAGGGACTTCAGCATGCACAGATTTGGGTGTACGCAGGTGTCCTAGAAAGAAACAGAGGGATGACTATATGTTTATGATAGGGTCTATATTCCATTTTATAATACTATTATATTTCTGTGTTTTTCTTCTCTATTAGTTCATATGTTTTTATCATGTAGAGAATGTGCTCTCATTCTACATTAATATTCCCTAGAGGAAAAGAATAATTTTTTGTGTTTGTGAGGAAAGGGTTAATTTATTAAAGACAATTCTGCTACAGATTGGCATCCCAGAAAAGAAATTAGCCTCCTACAAAACGCCATAGAAACTAGCTACAGCCAAGTACAAGCAACAATGACATCAACCACAAAGCCTGAAATGTTTAGATGGATGTCCCTGACCATGCTGGTGCTCACCCAACGGCAAATATTGAGCTGGCAGGGTAGGATTGGAGCCACATCATACTGTCATATTATGGACACAATCACATGATGGGGGATGCCAAATTTCCCAAATTATAAAATTCAAAAGTCCCACAGCCCAGAATCAGAGTCCCTCTTCTTCAGTCTGGCACTATTTATCAGATTGTTGTAAACTGTACCAATATGTGCAGGATAGTGGGGGACTCACAAATCTACTTCTAGTTTTGACTCTGTAGGGTTACTTCAGTGGATCTCCTCCAGCAGACCTGGTGGATGAGCTGATTCACACTTGTATTTGCCTTATCGTGGGGTTTTCAAGAGTACTGTCTGTGCATGTGGATCATGACAAACCAACAAATATTCCTATAAGTCTCAATAATCTTCATTTGTGATGGATTTATAGAGTAAAACATATAATAGTATTACATTAATATATAGTATAATATATAGTAATCTGAGGTCTGTCCAGAAAGTATCCAGCTTTGTCATATGAGAAATAGAGACATTTATTGAAGAAGATACAAGATACAAAAAACATTGTACACAGGACAATGATGCCTCAGTCCTCTTCAAAGTAGTCACCTTGGGACCTCACACAGTTCTCCCAGAGTCTCTTAACCTAACCCATACATGTTCAACATTCTCAGGTGTTCTGCATGTTGCAAGCCTTCCAGAAGGTGGATCACTTTCAACAGATTCTCGACCATCTTTGAAGCGTTTGTGCCGCACTTTCATTTGCACTTCACTCATTGCATCATCTCCAAAAGCGTTTTGAATCATCCATATAGTTTTGGCAGAGGAATGTTCAACATGCAAAATTTGATGCAGATTCATTGCTCTATTCACTCAATCATTTTGAATGAGATGGCCACACAGTACACATGGTCACTCAATGGCATCTAGTACCCCATTGACTAGTATAGTGAAGTCATCGTTGTTCACACATGCTTACTACAGTCCACGCTACTTGGCTGCCAGGTTACATCTATGTCACATAAACCATTCTCATTACATTAACAATGGCTACGTACTTTCAAGACAGACCTTCTATATACTATAATAAATATAGTAAGTATATTATATATTATATATAGTATTGGCTTAATCATATTAAAACAATGCAATATAAATGTTGTAGGATGGACTACATAAAATTCTGACTAAAAACATTTTTTATTTATAGAAAAGACGGTAATTTACCAAAACCTATGGGATATAATACAAGCAGCACTAAAAGGAAAGTTTGTAACATTAAATGCCTACATCAAAAAAGTATAAAAGCGTCAAATAAACAACCAAATGGTGCATCTTAAAGAACTAGAAAAATAAAGCAAACCAAACCCAAAATTAGGAGAAGAAAAGAAATAATAAAGATCAGAGCAGAAATAAGTGAAATTGAAACCAAAAAACAATACAAAAGACCAAGAAAATAAAGAGTTGTTTTTTTAAAAAAGACAAACAAAATTAACAAACTTAACTAAGAAAAAAAGAGAGAAGACCCAAATAAATAAAATCAGAGATGAAAAAGAACTCATTACAACTTATACTGCAGAAATCCAAAGGATGATTAGAGACTACTATGAGCAACTATGTGCCAATAAATTGGAAAACTCAGAAGAATTGGGTGAATTCCTAGAAACATACAAGCCAATAAGACTGAACGAGAAAGAAATACAAAATCTGAATAGGCCAATCATAAATAATGAGATAGAAACAATAAAAAGTCTCCCATCAAAGAAAAGCCTGGACCTGATGGCTTCGCTACTGAATTCTACCAAACATTTATAGAAGAACTAATACTAATCCTATTCAAACTATTACAAAAAATTGAGGCAGAGGGGATACTCCCAAACTCATTCTATGAGGTCAGTATTACCCTATTACCCAAATCAGGCAAAGACACAGCAAAAACAACAAAAAAGAAAACTATAGGCTAATATCTCTGATAAGCATAGATGCAAAAAACCTCAACAAAATACTAGCAAACTGAATTCAACAACACATTTAAAAGATTATTCATCACAATCAAGTGGGATTCATCCCAGGGATGCCAGGAGGTTCATGTACAAATCAACAATGTGATACAATGTGATTATATCAATAGAACAAAGGAAAAAAATATGATCCATTCAACTGATGCAGAAAAAGCATTCAACAAAGTTCAACACTCTTTCATAATGAAAATTATAAAAAAAACTGGCATATTGGGAACATACCTGAACATGGTAAAAGTCATATATGACAGATCCACAGCTAGTATCATACTGAATGGGGAAAAAAATGAAAATTTTTCCTCTAAGATCTGGAATGGGACAAGAATGACCACTTTTATCACTGTTATTCAATACAGTACCAGAATTTCTAGCTAGAGCAATCAGATAAGAGAAAGAAATAAAGCACATCCAAATTGGAAAGGAAGAAGTCAAATTATCCTTGTTTGCAGATGATATGATCTTACATTTAGAGAAACCTAAAGCCTCCACCAAAAAATATTCAAACTGATAAACAAATTCAGTAAAGTTGCAGCATATAAATTCAACATACAAAAATCAGTAGCATTTCTATATGCCAATAGTGAAAAATCTTAAAAAAATGAAGAAAGTAATCCCATTTACAATAGACACAAATAAAATAAAATACCTTGGGATAAACTTAACCAAAGAAGTGAATGATCTCTACAACAAAAACTATAAAACTTTGATGAAGGAAATTGAAGGGGACACAAAACAATGGGAAGATATTCCATGCTCATGGATTGGAAAAATCAATATTGTTAAAAATATCCATGCTATACAAAGCAATCTACAGATTCAGTGCAATCCCTATGAAAGTATCAATGATTCTCTTCACAGAAACAGAAAAAATAATTCTAAAATTTATAAGGAACCACAGAAGACCAAAAATAGCCAAAACCACCCTGAGCAAAAAGAACAAAACTGGAGGAATCATATTATCTGACTTCAAATCACACTACAGAGCTGTAGTAACCAAAACATGATAGTACTGTCGTGAAAACAAATAGACCAATGAAACACACCAGAGAACCCAGAAATAAACTCACACCTCTTTAGTAAACTCATTTTTGACAAAGGTGCCAAGAATATACATTGGGGAAAGAACAGTAATTTCAATAAATGATGCTGGGAAAAATGGATATCCATATGCAGAAGGATGAAACTTGACCCCTATCTCTCACCATATAAAAAATAAAATCAAAATTGATGAAGGACTTAACTCTAAAATCTGAAACTACAAAACTACTAAATGAAAACATTGGGGAAATGCTCTAGGACTTTGGATTAGGAAATGATTTCTTGAGTAATATCTCAAAAGCACAGGTAATCAAAGCAAAAATGGACAAATGGGATCACATCAAGCCACAAACCTTCTGTACAGCAAAGGAAACAATCAACAAAATGCAGAGATCACCCACAGAATAGGAGAAAATATTTGCAAACTACCCATCTGACAAGGATTAATAACTAGAATATATAAGGAGCTCAAACAACTTAATAAGAAAAAAATTAAATAATCTGATTTAAGGATGGGCAAAATATATGAATAGACATTGCTCAAAAAGAGGACATACAAATGGCCAACAGCTATATGACAAAATACTCACCATTATTAGCCATCAGAGAAAGGCAAATTAAAACTACAATGAGATATCACCTCACCTCAGTTAAAATGGCTTTTATCCAAAAGATAGGCAATAGTGAATTCTGGCAAGGATGTGGAGAAAAGGGAACCTTTGTACACTGTTGGTGGGAATGTCAATTAGTGCAACTACTATGGAGAACAGTATGGAGGTTCCTCAAAAAACTAAAAATAGAACTACATATGACCCAGCAATCCCACTTCTAGGTACATATTCAAAAGAAATAAAATCAGTGTATTGAAAAGATATCTGAATTCTCATGTTTATTGCTGCACTATTCACAATAGACAAAATTTGCAATCAACCTAAATGTCCATCAGCAGAAGAATTGATAAAGAAAATGTGGTACATATACACAATAGAATATTATTCAATCATAAAAAATAGTGAAATATTCTCATTTGCAACAACATGAATAAAACACGGAGAACATTATGTTAAATGTAATAAGCCAATCACAGAAACACAAATTTAGCATGTACTCTCTCATATGTGGAAGCTAAAAAATAACATAATTTTATGGAGATAGAGAGTAGAATAATGGTTACCAGAGGCTGGGAAGGGTAGTGGGGGAGGTGGGATAAAGTGGGGATGTTTAATGGGTGCAAAAATATAGTTAGAGTGTATAATAGTTGATAGTACAACAAAGTGACTATAGTCAACAGTAAGTTATGATATACGTAAAAACAACTAAAAGAGTGGCATTGGAATGCATTTTGTACCCCAAGCTGGTAAAATGGGCTTATTTGTTAGAAATAAAATTCCACATTCTAGTAAAACACTTCACATAAAATATTTCTTAAGAACATTCAAAATACCCTAAGTGCACTATTATCTCCTGCTGTGCCCAAATATTTGTTACGGATAGGTTAGGAATGCTAAGGATAAGAAAAATCCCAGAGATTTAAAATTAATAAAATTATATTGCATAATTTTGCCACATAATGCAGTGTAGATAGGCAATACAAACAGTAATTTTCATATCTTTGCATAATAAAATAATAATTGAAACACATAAAAATTAGCTAGCCCTTAAACAGGTAGACACAGGGTTCTCTTCATTTTAATCACGCCAAAAACCAGGCTGAGGAAAGTAATAACAATTTATGACATTACCATCTTAATTTGAGGCTTCAGAATTCTCCAAGATTGGAGCCTAGCAGAACAGGGATTAAATTTAAATGTCCTAGCTCACAAAGACACATGTACTTTGGCTCATATTTTATTGTTCAAAACAAGTCACATAGCTGTGCCTATTTCCCTGAATGCAAACAAGTGTATCACCTCTGTGTCTGGAATTAGAGGAGAACCAGGTATGTTGGGAGATGCTAGTGATGTCTGTTAGACCTGAGTATGCCTTGTACTCTGAGGCTAATCATAACTACTAAGTCTATATCTTCCTGTTTCACTGTTTACTACATTATGAGGTCTGCAAATAATTTTTGATTCATTTGAATTAAATTGGAGGTGTTAAGGAAAGAGAAATAGTTCACAAAGTTCCTCAATGTGTAGAGCATCAATAATTTTTAAGCAAGAGAGTCTTTAATTATCTTTGTAACAGAATATTTTGAATTATGAAATGATATGATGTTATTCCTTCTTCTTCCCTTATCACATTTTTTTCCCTCTCTCTCATTAGGTGGACATTCCTGCCAGTTAGTACACACCATGCCACCAAGTGATTGAAGTTGGGTAATAAGGACAAAAAAACAACGGCAGCAAATTTAAATTTAAGCTGTTAAAGTCAGCTTTGAAATCCCATATTTAAGATAGAAAGATTTTGATTTATATGAGCATAGTGGACTTTTTTCCTACCCTCAGAGCATGTTAAGAGTCTTGTGACTCGGTAAGGAGTAATAGAGATAGCCCACAGAGATAGGATGTGGGCAGAAAGAGAGACGATGGAAGAGAGATCCACTTTAAAGACTTTCTGCAAGTGTCAGGGAGGGAGACATATATCTGCAGAGGGATGGAGCGTAGTGGGAATGTGAAAGGGACTTACACAGAATTGGGGAATATTAACAGCTGGAATGGAACAAAGAAAGTGGTGAGGCATAAATAGTAGGCTTATGGGGTCCAAGATGAACTTAAAGAGTGTAAACTTGGAGGAGTCAAATCTGATAAAAATATTTCTACTCAGTTATCTGAAGCAAGAGAGAGCAGGATTGTTGAGGGTGCAGGCTGGGGAGGTTGGGGACACAGTATTAAAGGTTTATAGAAGAAGCTTAACCAAAAATCCTCCGTTACTACTGCTTTGAAGTCACAATAATACCATCTTAAACAACAGAACTATTATAAACTAGAACTAAAATATTGTAATATGCCCTTAACATTTTTAAGAAGCAAAACTTTATGAGAGAAAAAAAAGTTCCTTAGAATGGCATTTTAGAAACTCCTGAATTGTTTATTCATTTTATCAACTCTGGAAATGTTAAAAGCCTTTTGGGAATATGTTAATGTTGAAAGAAGTTAATACATTCCATATGCTTCTGTGATTTTCTATTAACTTTAAGTTATCCTACTCATAAAAAAGTAGCACAATGAATCCTTTTGATTTTGTTCACATTAACTCTGGAGTCCATGCAGTTTTTCTTGTTGAGAAACAGCCTGGTGTAGCAGTAAATACAAACACCTGATGGCCAGATACAATTTACTAGCTGTGTGTGCGTCAGTTTTTCCAGCTGTAAAATGCACTCACAATTCATGCTTCTCAGGTTTGTTGTGAAGATTAATGACGTGTGTGTAAAATGCTCAGCAAAGTGCCTGGGACATAAAAGGCTTTTGGCAAGAGATATTTTTTATGCAGCTATTGTCTTTTGATAAAATCTCTATTTTAGCTAAAATAATAGAGGGTAGAATTAAAGGACATCTCAGTGGCATGGACTTCAATCTCCCACAAGTGCTGGGTTTGTGTCTTTAGAATTTCAGGTAGAAACTTGTTCAGTTCACATTGGAATCGTTTTATTGTTAGTACGCTCATGACCTTAGAATGGTGCTAAGCTCAACATAATAGAGCTGTAATTATTAATACATTATTCTACTAAATCCAGCTTTCTCACCTCTGAGAGTCTTACACATTGTTACTGATTCTACCTCTGGAACAATACTGAGAAAAGCTTCTATTTCTTCTTCATGAAAATTCTTCAAAAAATTAAAATGGTGTTCCCCCGTACGTAGTTCCTAAGTGCAAAATAATGATTTTTTTGTATATTTGGACTATACTATAAAATCCTTAACATTCACTAAATATGCAATTGTTAAGAGCACAATTCAATCAAAAAGTATGATTTAAAATGGTGACCTCTCATTTTTTCCTCTTTTGATAATTCCTCCTCTGAAGTGACAGCCCTGTCAGTCACTCTGAAAGTCATAGAAAGAAAGTAATTTCCTGATCTATGGATAATGAAACAAGATTTGAAACACATAAAAATTAGTCAAATAATTTGTAGGTTGGAGCAAGATGAAAATTGATATATTACTTATTGGGGAAATACAATTGAAAATAAAATCTTCTATCCCAGAAAACCTCTTTTCCCAAAGGTAGCACAGACAGAGAAAGAAAACAGTTTTATTATTGAATAAGCATTAAATCACAGTGGGATGTGCATTGCAGGCAATTTGCTAGGATTACAAAGACAAAAAGAAATGTCATCCTCTTAATGTAGTCAAATAGATATACATCACATACATCTTTTCAAGATAAACAAAAATTATATCTCAAGAAAAGGGACTTAGCACCATTTTTTTTTGCATGTAGTTTATCCTAAATTCACCTGATAATTGGGGTGATCATCTGTTAGTTAATTGGTTTTACACAAAGTAAAAATAAACTTCTCACATCTTTATGACAGGAGGTGGTTTTGCAACTGAAAGCAAGGCACTGACCAAAGTTAGACTCCTACCCTTCCACAGACAGAAAGAGAAAAAGGTACAATCTCCCTGGAGATTCATTTCAAAAAGATGGCTCTGGGTTCTTGAGGAAGACATTCCTGGGTCACAAAGCTCACAAGAGGCTTATACAGCTTCTAAAGAGATTTACATACATTTCAAAGAGACAGAAAAATAAGTTACAAATACAAGTTCCTAACGGAAATTCTCTAATAAAAGAAAGATGCCCTTTTCCTTGTATCAATGGGGAGAATTAAGCCTCTTGTTTTTAATTTTGTCTGTCCTTATACCCTGTAAGCCATGTTTCTTGTTAGATTCTGGATTGTATATGTATCATGAAACACTATGGACTAGAGAGGGCTGTTGCCGGAAATGAGCTAGCCCAAGTATTTCATGTGCTGGGAAGGGACACATGAAGAGAAATTTGGAGAACATAAAGAAAGAAAATCAGGGATGTTGCAAGGAGACTTTGATATTTAAATTCTCCCATTAATGAGAGGGAGTGATAGGATCTTTGTTACAACCTCTGGAGAGTTTGAGAACTCATCCTGAGCCAAGGAATGTTGGAGAAAAATAGTCTGCACTCCAGGGTACAGAAGAGCTCTCTTAAATCTAGTATTTACAAAACTTGTGTCTACAATTCCCATTAGGGATCTTCACGTCTCCACTAAACATTCAGACTACAAGACTACCAGGGGCCATACTTGGCAAGAGACTGCTCACGTCAGGAATCACAGTTTCCCAGAAGGACAGCGCTGGCAATTTCTTGTTCCTTTCAGCACAGGTTCCTGTGTTAGCCATCCATGTGGCCGTTCACACACCTGTCTGGGAGTTATCTTTTCCCCTTATGAAAGCTCATGTTCAAGGAGGTGCGACCCACTTGGAGCCTGTGTGGGAGTTGTCCTGCTTTAAAAGCTTCTGTTTAGAAGCTTCATGCCCCACAGGAAAGACTATCTCTTGTAAGAACTGTATAGGCATAGTGTCCAGATTCTGCGAGGGACTATTATAAAAGTCACTGAACCCAGGGAAGCTAAAACTTTGGTATCTTCATCCAGCATTTATAGATCCTTTATGGTTGAATAGCCTAGACACTTCATTTAACAGAACTATAGAGTTTAAACTGAAAGTGAAATGGCAGCTGGGAAACTCTTGATCCATAGTGATCTCGAGCAAGTTCTTTAACCTCTTTTAACCTTGACTTTCTCATCTCTAAAATAGCGACCATGTCGTTATCTCCTTGTGTAAATGGTGTAGATGTAACAAGGCAAACTGGAAGAGAATATCAGTAAGTATCCTCTGAAGCTGTCTCAAATGGTCTGCTAAGTTATGATGATGGCTCAACTCTTCTTTTGTCAGTAGAAACTTCTGCTTTTAGAGGAGCTACTGAGAGAGGAAACATGGAAGGATGCAAATGATGCCCACCCTCAAATCTTGAAAATGCCTCTTCAAGCTAATCCTCTGTGGCAAACTCACCATTAGAGCTAAGCTGAATCACAGGACAGTAGGAGTGGTGGGCAGGGTGTGAAGCCAGGGAGAGTGGGTTTCAATCTAAGCCCTATACGGTTAGTTGAACAGAATTCATGTAATCTGCTTTAAATAAACATAAATCGTGATAAAGCAATATTATGTTTCAGTATAATCCATGGTTGTATAGGGGGGATGTGTGTGTGTCCGTGCACGCATATGAATGAATGGTTTGTGTTTACTTTTCTTTATTCATATTGCACCTGCTCAGGCTTTTAAATGTCATCACACTTTTTCTCCCTCATTTATGACCAATCTCCCCACTTAGAATTTTTCTCACCCTTCAAGATTTATCTTATATTTCACCTTCTATGGAAAACCATGCTCAAGAATCCTAGCCAGTGTTGATCTCTCACCTCTAAACTTGATACCAATTATATTCTACTTATGCAATCTCTAACATATGTCTAACAGATTTATATTTCTTAAATCACAGGAATCTATTTGCAGTACTTTTAGTGTTCTTTCAAAAAATTCAGTACTCTATACATAGTGGCTGAAATTTGATGATTGTTTGACAGAAAGTGGTTAAAAGAGATTTGAAATAGAAGAAAGGAATTTGAAAATCTACTTAGTATATACTTAGATAATTTCCTCTCCACTCCAAATGAATGGCAGGCTGAATTAATTTGGTTCCTTCTTGATTGGGAGACCTCTTAAATTCCTTGAACTGTTCCCAAATCCTGTTCTTTTTTTCTGGTCTATTATCTATTATCTGCTCTAAATTTTAACTCTTGACTTTGTTCTCTTCTCTAGTCCTTTCCAGCAGTAACTTAATAAACTCCCCCTGTGAATTTAGCTCTGTAGCATTCAGGATTCAGGGAAGGTGGTATATCAGAAACTCGAATCTCCCTAGCTGTAAGATCACAATGTTGAACTGGATATATTTAGATCCTATAACTAACATGTCAGGGATGACCCCTGGCACCATCTGAGCCTTGATTCCTTGAAGTTGGCTCCACTCTTGTCTCTTTTTTCCCAGAAGGATGAGGAGATTCCTGATTCCTGTGCTCCTGTCAAGACCTGCCATTCACCTCACTCCTGTTAGCCCCATTTGTTTTGGACCATTCTTTCTCTTACCAGCTACCTGATTTTACACCTCAATTTGGCAGCCAGTGCTGCCTTGCAATACTATTGACTTTTTCTAATAAGTTATTACTCACATTAAAGGTAATTATCTCATACCTTCTCCCTCTTCAAACGTCTGCATACTCATTTCCTCTTCCCTCACCGTCAGCTGGTGATTATTCCTCATACTTCAGTAGGAAAAAGAGAGTTTCTTCATTTCCCAAGTTCAGATCTACAAAACTATGGTCATTTAGCTGTATCATCTCCTTCTTTCAATCTGTGACATTTAAGGAAATGCCTTTCGTCATGGACCGTTGCGCTCTGCGTGGTCTGACCCCTTTCTGTCTCCACAATTTCCTCTTACAGGGACTCCTCTAAGTACTCACTGTGCTCCAGCTTCTATTAATATATAGACTATTCTCCCCTATCTTCTTTTGTGTGACGACCTTCTTCCTATTTGTTGATACCATTTTAAATGTTACTGCCTCAGAGATTTCTTTCCTGACCAATCAATCTAAGGTACATCACCTACTGTTATTCTTTTATATCTCAGGCTGTAATTTATTAATATTTCCTGCAAAGTACCTATACTTTGCCATCTGCCTCCATTATATTGTAATCCTTCAGGGCAGGAAGCACATCTCTCACTCTAATCCCAGTTCTAGTGGATAAATCAACATTAGATAAAGGACTGAAGGCTATTTTCCAAACTATCATATGGACCTGTCATCACCACCTCACCCTCTGCCTCTCATACACTCCAGTTCAAGTGGACTTGGATATGTTGAATCTCAATTAAATATTTGGCACATTTTGTGTTGGATTCTGTGTTGCTGTATATGGAGATGACTTTTAAAAAACTGTGGGGCCACATACAATTTATATGGGAGAATTCATAAGACTGTCCAGTGACTACGCACATGCTCTGTTCCCCAGATACCTCATGGGCTGACAATTCCCAGGCTTTCTTAACCCCTGGATCAGAGCTTTTGAAACCCTCCAGAATGAGGATTTTCACCTGTGTGTGAACACTTGTTACAGAACTCATATCATACATTCAGAGGCTGCTGCTTATTTTAGACCACTTTGCACCAGATTTGCACTGCTTGACTGAGCAAGCTTCATTGGGCTCAGTTTCTAAGGCAAGGTGAAGTTATCTGGAGCAGTCTGGCTTTGCCCCATCCCCAGCTTTGTGGCTGAACTCCAAAGGTGTTCCCTTCAAGGTACTCTGATTTATTAAAAAAAACAGAGCAACAACAATAGGAAAAAAATAACACTATTAACTATGTTTTCTAGATCAGAGATAATAATGTTAAATTGCAGCAAAGTGCTATAATATAATATAATATAACTTATATTTATTAAATCTGACGAGCTATTAAATGTAATATTTATTTTCTATTTCTTTAAGGTAACTTTACCGGTAAAGAGTGATAAGGGAAAAGCTAGTACTTATATAAAGCTGCAAATATTAACTGTATTTTATCATGGAAAATATGAGCTGGCCTTGAAAATATAATTTTACTTCTTAGTTAATTTTGGATACTTAAGATTTTTATTTTCTAGGCACAAAAAAGCTATAACCTTTCTTCTTTTTTTTAAAGTTTCTTACTGATTATTTTATTGGCAATCTGTATGGCCTTCAATTTTTAATTAGCTAGATGGAATATAAACATCTATTTTGTTTTTCACAAGGCTAAGTGTAAATATTTTATTATATTGTATTTTCAGAGAAACATAACTTATTCTGGTTTATTATATGATTTCAAGGGTTTAAACATTCTTCAACTTTTTAAAATCACTATCGGCTAGGCACATTTTACACACACTCACTTTCATAAATTCTAGTAGAACAGAAAATATTGAAGCAAAGATATGAAAAAAGCAACACTTCTCAGATCAATATTTTTTCTTTCCTGAATACAACCATTTCCCTGATTAATGTAGGTATATGCAAGGAATTTTACAAATATAAGGTAGGTATCGGAATAAATTAGCCTATTATCTCATTCAGATAGGTTAAAAATGTCTAGTGATATTATTTTATGGTAACAGTTTTTTTACTTTTCTCAGTGTGGGAGATAGGTCTAAGTAACAACTACAATTACACCAGAAAAAGAAGCCCTCTTTTGAAGCCATGACACATGCTGGTAGGAAAATGAATGTTCCTACTCAAACCAATTTTCATTCCTCTTTTAAAAAAGATGTTTCTCTTACAAAACGCTAAAGAATTTTTAACTTCCTTTTTTATCAGGTAGGCCTGATAGCTTTAATTTTGCACATATCCCCAGCCAATACCATTGGTCTTTGAGACTAATTTCATCATTAAAATAATGTTATGGTAGGAAGCATTTCTGGAAACACTGATTTTAATGGGCTGTTTATGCGCTCAGTAGCATTTACCTTGGCAGTTGCAAACTTTGCTGTAGCAGTGGCTCATATTAACATTACTTAATGTTTATTTTTCATTTTTAAAAATCTGAAGAACTGAACTCATTACAACACATAATAGCCTAATATATTGACATTTTATGCATTGTGTCTTAACATAGCTTTTTCCCTATATGCCTCAATAAAACAAAGTCTACAGCAAATGAAAACAGCTACTTGTGTCTAGCAGTCACCTGTCCCATTCAATCAGGGAATTACTTTATTGATAGGAGGGGATTTACAACAGGGTATCAAGATTTTATTCACCTTCACCTTGAAAAATCCTTTAGACACGAAACCTTTATTTGCACCTATACCTGGAACTGATAAAAACAAGGATCTTATCCAAAACATAGTTGTGCCAGTTACATAGATTTTATGGAAATCCCATCACTAATCCAGAACGTTGATGCCCTCGACATCTGTTTCAAAGTCTCTGTCTTTACGTGATTGATGGCGACATGTCCTGAGAAGAAATCTGTAAGGCTGCAAGGGAGGCTTTGTTAAAGACAAAATATGTTTTAGAAAGTTTTAAGATATGTTTGGAGAGATGATTTGATTTGACATAATTTTCTATAAATTTAGTACTGATGCAGTAAATATAGCAATGTGAAACTAAATAAATCACAGTATTTCATTTCAGAAAATATTATGTCCCACTCAATTTGAATTATATACAGTACAGAAGTTATTTAGTTCATTAGAATTAAGCTCTGTGGGAAAACAAAGAACAAAACAAATAAATAAGATTCAACTTCAAATAGTTATGTAAACAAAACCATGAAGAAACAACTACTAAAATTTATAAGAACTAATTAAGAACTAATAATACTTTACTAAGTGAAAAATATATTTGAAACCAAATTTGAAGTTAATTTTGAAAAATATATCACACGAGGGAAATTTTAAATACTATTCTAAAATGAATTGCAAACATAAAATGTTAATGTTTAGCTTGTTTTTGGTAAAAAAAATATGTAAATTAGCTTTGTAGTATAGCCCAGATGCATTCCACTCCCACCATTACTGCACATTCTCACTCCTCTCTGCTTTCCTCTCATCTGCCAGGTACATTCCTCTAAGGAATGTTTCTTAGCATGGCAGGTGATATTTAAAAGGTAAAAAATCCACATGCCTTGTCTCTAACCTGCCCATCATTTTGGTAGTAGAGGCTCATCAAGGTCAAGACACAAAGATACCAGGAAGGATCTTACATTGGTGAATTCTTTGACTTCAACAACAAAAATTTAATTTCTCCTGATGTCATTTGGGGGATGATTATATTTGCTTCCCTACTTTTTGCTGTAAAATGGAAAAGTTTTGTTTCAGTTAGAGGATTGTGAAGTATCAAGAGCAAGTGGGAATATGAGCCTGTCTCTGAAATGACATCACAAAGTCAAATATTCTTCCAACAGAAGATAATCCTTTGGTCAAATTCATCTTTAAGATGACCCTTGAACAGTCTGTAATCTTTTTAAAAAAAAAAATCATACAGCATGTGATGACAAAATGGAAAATGTGCCTATTTGGTCTCCCTGCCAACTTAGCTACAGCACATTCTTCTTTATCCCTGTGAATGTATTCTGTGGATAATAATAATATTTTTCTTTTTACATTACGATATATAAAGACTTTTGCTTCTCTTCTACCAGCCCTTTCTTTAGATCATAGAAGAATAAATACAACACTCATATTATTATTTGTTCTTATACAAATGAAGCAATTTAATAATCATTTCTAAAAATATCCCCCCTTTTAAAAAAGAAATCTAACTTTGTATAGATAATGTAGAATAATCCACTAGAAACTTGTGTATTTAATAAGCCAGTTTTAAAATTATGGCATGTTTGATATTAAATTTGACATAAAAATGACACAGCTATTTTGTATAGAGTTTATCAAATGGTAAACATTTTATCTTATAATTATTAATATTTTTATTTCTATCAGTATGTTATTTCCAAGTGATGTCATTTATTACTATGATACGATTATATTCCTTCAAAACTAATAATTATTCTAACTGCTTCTAACTATGAGTAGAGTCAAATTAAATTTGGATAAACATGGATTAATTTTAAAATTTCCTTTTTGGGGAACTATATATAATATTTTGGACAATTGTAACAGAGATAAATAATTGTTTCAAGGATCAACATAATAAACCTTAATACTAAACTTGGACTTAAGATACTGTAGTACTATAAAAGCCATCGATCCATGGATGAAGTAGGGTGTGTTAATTATGCTTCTACTATTATTAGGATGATGCAACAACAACTACTACTAAAAGCTATCACTTTAGAGTTTCTGGAAACTGTCAGGTATATTGATAAAAGATTTACATGTTGTTATCATTAATATTTTGGAAATAATGTTAGTTTCAAGATAACTGAGGCAAGATATGCTCTGCATTTTGTACCACTGATTTGATGACAAGTGTAATCTTTCTGTTCCCTGGCACCTTGAAAAGATGTTTGGTGAAGTCAGGAGCCTGGGATCTGTTCTCAGTTCCATCTCAGTTCCAATTAGTAGGATGACTTTAATATAACCGATTATATTCTCTGTTAAAGAGTTTTCTCATTTTCAAATAGCACAATTGTGTGTCCAAACTGCCTCACAAGTTTCTTATGAGGATTAATTGGATTAGTTTATGTAAATTCGTTTAGAAAAACAAATACACACACACATACATATATATATAAACACAGAGGATAGGATACTAATAATGCAAATATTAAATACTTTAGAAGCTAAATCTTAGATATGGACTAGTTGGCCTCATTGGCTATTGGGTCTCACAAGTTTCCCATGTTATAAAAATTGTTTTCTACTAAAAGTGCTTCTGAGTTTTTACAGTTTATAGCTATGAAGAGTCCTGAAGAGAAGGGGCTGCTTTTCTCAATAGGCATATAGAAATTACACATTAATGGAAATTCTTGTTTCTGTTTGTTTAAAAAAGGCATTTAAAAGCATTAAATTTATTTTACACTCATCATGGATTGTTGTTTCTGACCAGTGAAGACTGAGTTAATTAGGTAGCTAAAGTAATATTGTAATTATGTATACTATATAACTGAGAATATTAAAACCATGCTGTAAAAGACTAGTGTCTGAGGAATTAGTCACATCATAAAGTTAGTGAAAATAAAATGTAACTTATATATTTATGTGCAATGGATCCAACATCATCTCTGTAACATATATATGTAATATATATATTATTTACATAAAAATAACAATGGAGTTTCTTCTCTTGGTGGCAGTGGCAGGGTGATAGATGACTTTTAAATCTGTTCTGTATTGTGTTTGGTAATTTTTTACATACCTATAGTTTAAGAGTCAGAATGCTCTATAAGATTTGTTTAAAAAAAAATAGCAGTCTTTCTTGCAATTTCCTCCTCTTCAGAATCATCCACTTTCAACTTTTTTTAGCAGGTTCTATGGCACTTACCTCCATAATTAATTACCTTTTTTGTTTTTCTACATATTGGCTCTTCATTTAGGTGCTATCTTTTGACTCTCTTTTCTCCATCTTTACCAGACAGAAAGTAATGCTCCTGATATAGTTACATAGTACTTTTGGTTATATAAATATTCAGTGTGCAAATTTGACAATAATATAAATGCTACTGTCATCTGAGCTATGTATTAATAAAATATTGATATCTTATTCCTTCACAATTTTTGTTTCCCTGGAATTATTGATGACCTTTTAATTTTGTTTGCTTACTTTTCTAAGTGTTTCTCACAAATGTAAAATTTTCACAACTTATTTAATTCTGCTCTCTAGGAATACAGACATATAATACATGGTATGAATTTTATTGTGTTTGGAGGTATCTTTCAGTATCTTCTGATGTGCCTTAATTTTGGACTGGTTGCCATTCTAAGAGTTTTCTTCAACATTCCCCTGGGGATAGCTTTGTGTTTTCTGTGGTGCTGGATTTCATATTTAGTATGTCTCTCTTTTTTCTTGATTTATTCTCTGCTTTTAGGTGGAAAATATCCTTCAGAGGTATCCTGAGATAAGATGGGTGCTGAAAATACACTTATTCTCCACTTGCACTGGATCAATAGTTGGATTAGTCATAGAATTCTTCATTGGAACTTAATATCTTTTATGATTTTGAAGGCATTAGTCCATTGTGTCTAGCTTTTGTGTTGCCTTTGAGAAATATGATACATTCTGATTTCCAATCTATTGTTTAAATCCTTCCTATTTTTTTCTTTTAACCCTCTGGAAATGGCTAGAATCATCCCATTTACAGTGTTCTAAAATTATAAATATGCAGTTTTCTCATAGCATACAAACTATGGACATTTAATGGATCTTTTCACCATGAAAACTCATGTCTCTTCATTTTTATTTATCTGATGATGTAACTCCCTCAATTGTTTATGATCTCTTTCTTTCTGGAACTTCTATTACTGAAATATTAAGCTGACTGGGCTGTCATCTAATTTTCTTGTCTTTTCTATTCTATGTCTATACTTTTAGTTTTTTAAGGGTAGCCTTTTCAACTTTATTTTAAAAGCTTCTATTAATTTTTAAAATCTCTGCAATGATTTTTAATTTTTAAGAGTTCTTTTTTTCTATATGTTCCCTTTAATAGGACAATATTTTTTTATTTATAAGGCTATGCATTTGATTCTTGATTTTTCTGATTGCGTACTTAGTTTGCAGGTCAGCCTTTTCCTTTATCCTCCTCCTATTCTTCCCTCTTCTCCTCCTCCTTTCCTCCTCCTCTCCTTCTTCCTTTCCTTCATTTACTCCTCCTCCTCTTCCTCTTCTACTTCCTCTCCTTCTTTTTCTCCCTCTACTCTAAGTCATTTCTTCCAAGACACACTTAACTATAAAGACCATATTGTTATGACAGCTTCAAAGACAGCTGGATTTAAAATAAAAATCTATGTTGTTAAGTCAAACACTTATTCTTACATAAAATACAAAAATACAATGTTTTCTAAAAATTATATTGATAAATTTCACTGTTTCCATTTTTCTTAATTTAGTTTTTAGATGGTGGGTTTAACAGAAATCTTTGTCATTTTGATAGTAAGTGGAAGAGAATGTTACCTCAACTTAATCTAAATTCAGTAGGGTAAATTTCTGTCACACCAGCACAGATAGATTTTACAAAACAACATACTGGGTACTTTGAGAACTAATTATAGCTAACATTTATTGAGTACTTACACCTTAGGCATCGGATTCAGAAAGATTAAGTCATTCAGCCACCATGACAACAGCAGATGCTATTAACATTTATTTTATGGATGAGGAAAGCTAGTCTTATTGTTTTAAGTCAATGGTCAAACTTTGGTGTATATCAGAATCACCTAGAAGAAGGACTGGGACTTTGCATTTTTACTGATTTCCACAGATGCTTCTGAATGCCACCAAAGTTTTAGAACCACTGGATTAAGTAACTTGCCTGAAATAATAAGTGGTAGAGCTAATATTTAAACCCTAATCAATAAGATAGCAATAACTTAAGCTCTTGACCAACATGCTAAACAGTTTCCAACTATATCTGCTCTTTAAAATCACTAGGATGCCTATACAGTTTTGAAACAAATATCTAACTCACTGGCTCCTTTGAACATAATAAACTAATGGTCTCTCATAGTGTTTAGGTTTATAATTAACTCTATTATAAAGAAGACATTATAATGTGCCATTAACATTAGAAAGAAATATCACCTATGTATTGTATCTTGATGAATTGCCACTGCAAGTTTTCTAGCAGAAAAAGTAGAAGTCATTCCTATATTGTAAGTGGGGTTAAAGTCAATGAATTGCAAGAGGCCTGCAAACTGTTGTTTCTACGGTCCTGTGAGACTATACGTGACTATACATGACATTTCCACAGCTTGTAATACAATAAAATGAACCTTGAATGAACCTTAAATGCCACTCATATCTAATGGCTATTCAAATAATTTGCACTATTCAGAGTATAAAATGAAGATAAACATTGGCATTAATAGTTTAACATAGAAACTATCTACTTTACTACTCTAATTGTAAATCTGTTTTTCAAAAGAGCTATGTTTTCACAGAAGCAGGTGCAGCAGCTCTCAACCTTGAACCAAATACTTCGCTGATGAGACACTGAAAACAACTACAAATGTAGTTAAGGTTTTTCTTTTTCTAGCCCAAATGGATTTTTCCTGTATTTGGAATAGAAAACAATTTTCAGTTTGTGGGAAGATTCTGAAAAAGCTGTGAGTTACCCTTCGGGACACATGGCTATTGCACCCCCTGCTGATGACTGCTGGGATTGAAATTTCTGTGATAGTGGCCTCAGCTCCACAGTTCCAGTCACTTCACTTCACTGGCGAGATAGAAAAATAATGCTACCTCAACTTGTCCGATCCCGTCATTAAACCCTGTTAAGTTTTCCTTGAAATTCTTAATCTTCAGCTTTCATATTTAGTTATTGATAATTTTTATGATCTGTTGGTAATTTATTCATTCCATTCATTCATTCATTCAACAAATATTTACTGAGTGCACACTCTGTGGCTGGAGATATTTTAGCCGTAGAAATATGGCTGTAAACAAAGCAAAGTGCTTTCAGTCATGGCGCCTACATACTGGGGTAGGGGGGAGAGAGGGAGGGATAAAGGAGGACAGAGAGGGAGAGACAGAGAGAGAGACAGAGGGAGAGAGGGAGAAGAGAGAGAGAAAAAAAGACAGGTAAATATACAGCATGTCAGGTGGTGATAAGCATTATGGAGAATTGAAAAGGAAGCAAGATAAGAGGAAAAGCAAATGCAAGTGAATAATGGGAGATTCTATTTTTTTATAGGCTGATTTTTATTTCAGGGGATTTTCTTCCCACACTGTGAAAGAAGGCACTAAAAGCAAGCAAAAAAGAGAGAGTATCTGCTTCACAACACAGCTGCTCTCTAGGAAAACACACAAACTACATCTACATAACTTTGCCTCTAGTATGAAGACTGCAAAGTTCTCCCTCAGCAATTAAAGCAACAAGTCCCAAGTAGAAGTCAAGTACAGAGGGGAGGCAGGGTTGGGCATGAGAGGCATATCTGGATGTGGTGGGGCAAGACAAGTTTTTAGGAAAACTTTTTTTTTAAATAGAAAAATTTTTATATTCCAAATGAGTATAGCAGTCTTTGCCTAGCATCAGAACTATACTTGAAGCAATATTTGAAACCAAGTTCCTGTTGTCTATTCATTTATTTTTTTTAAATCTGAAATGTTTGTCACTTCCAGAGCAAGTGGAACAGAGCACTGTAACAATGATATGTCACAGCTGTTTGTAGGTTGTATTTGAAAACCTGAAAACATGATATTACAATCCCATTCTTAATAGGAACACATCTTCACAATGAATGGGGAGGATCTTCAGCTCTTTCCCTGTTCCAGGCCCCTGCCCTAAGACCAGCCAGGTGGCTATGACCTCACCCTGACCATCCCTTCTGGTCAGAGCACAGAAAGACGCCTTGTATGGAGCTCAAATGAGCCAAATCCCAATGCAACGGAATGAATATTTTCTGTTTCCAGTTATGTTAAACCAGAAAAGAGAAAAATTAATTGAACCTATCCAATAGAACAGGTCAGTAGAAATAAATATATTTCACAAAGGATAATCCATTGTGTACAACAAGATGACAACCACAACTAGACAACTAGGGCATTGATTGCCTTTAATCCCCCTGTCTCTTCTCCCTTCAGGGCTACACCCACGGTCAAACCCTGACTCTGCATCAATCCAGGCTCTGCCTTTTCAACATGTATACCCACACTACCGTGCATACAAAAGAAAAATTATACACTTTTATGGGATCCGAATATAATAAATTCATGATTCTCGGAATAGCCTGGCCAATGGTCCTCAGCATAGCCCAGAAATTTTTTAGTCTGTTTCTAGTCAATTCCATCTCCTATTTTTAACCTTGGCTTCTCTCCTCAACTGCTGACCTTATTGCAACCCTCTCCTGAGGAAAAGAGCTAACTTCCTTATTACAGGCAGAAAATAGAGACTGTCTGGTTGTTATTCCCTAGGCTTCTTGTCACCTACACACCTACGAAGGTATCTGCTGCTGTTTAATACTTTCTAAATCTTTCTTTCAGTGACAGAATTCTTCCTCTTGCTGTTCAAAGATGATTCTTTCTCCAGTCTTCCCATATTCTCAGTGACATTGCTACACCCTTCATCTAGCCATCTATCCATTCCCTTTGCCTACTGCCTTTCTGGGGCCCTATGTATCAGAGTAAATCAGTGAATTTTGGAGTAAGATAGAAATGACCCTGGACAAGTTACAGAGTTCCTCTCAAACTTACTTTCCTCATTTGTCAAAGGGAGATAAGAGTACCTCTCTCACAGGGTTTTTTGCAAGGATTACATGATGTGATATGCAAATCGCTTGGATCACAGAAAGTATTCCAAAAAACCAACAGCTTGTGTCACTCCTATTGCAGTGTACTATCCATTTTTGCAACAGTCCTTTGCAAAGCAGGTTTGCATGCAATTTACAATTTTATCCTTACAAAAGCTTACAATAAAAGCAGGACAGAACTAGAAATGGATTCAGAGTAATAAAGTTGCTTTCTCAAGGTCACAGAACTAGATGGTGGTAAAATTGGAACTCAAAATTAGATTTTCTGAATCTTGCTTTTGTGTTTGTGCACCTACATTTATTGCTTTTTTTTGTATCTGATTTCTTAGTAAGGTACTACTCGTGAATTTTGGGCTCATTTGTACTTAGGAGTTACTAAACTGCTTTTGTTATAAAGTAGAATTGTATTTCTCTGTGCAGACATCATTTGTGTTTTTATTTGTATTGTGGATTACTTACAAGTTTGATGTTCTTTATGTATGCAAAGTGGGATAGGCATTAATTGTGTTACCTGAAGCAAAGACTACAGCTGTGTAAGGTTGATGAAACTACAATAGATTTTACAAAATGCTTTTTGTGAATAAAACTCCGAACACTTATGACAAAGGCTATATAACATATGGTCTAGCATCCATTTAAATTTGCAAATGTAAAACATCCACAAAGAGGAAATATGTAGGGTTTTATTTCTTCAGTTTTTTTTTTTTTTTAATAGACTCAAGGTTTGGAAGGAATTTTGAAAAGTCAATTAGTTAAGTCAGCTGTTTTCAAGAACATGTCTAGGTCACCTGAATTTCAAGATACTTCAGAGCTCATATAAACAACTTATGTAAGTATGAAATCACTTTATGGAAATGGTTTCTTTATTCTGTTTTGGGGGAGAAAGAACTGTTTATTTTTTGAGCTATTAAAAACTGAGCATACAAAGGAATCAGGAATATGTGAGATGGTACTGGCATAAATTGAGGTATAGATAGCAGAATTTCTAAAGAAGTCGGTACCCACGGACTTAACTACCCTAGCTGCTAGAAGTGATAGGATTGAGATGATTGAAGAAAACTGCTTCACATAAGATCATGCCTGATCCCAGAGGCAGCCCACATCTAGTGGCCAATAAATGGAATTATATAAAGACCTGGCCTTTTTGCCCTAATTCAGAATTGCTCTGAAGGGTGTCAAAGAGAAATAGCACCAGATGCTTGTTAAAGGTGGCAAGGCAGATTTTATGCAGCTTACTGCAATAGTATAAATGATCCTCAGTTTCAACTAAGGCAAAGGTAACTAACTGAAAGAAAACAGAGAGAGAACAGAGAGAGGTAGCATAACGAAGTGAAAAAGTAGGTAACAGAAAAGGTTCTAGGGAGCTATGAGGATATGGGAAATCACCTAAGGAGGAAAAAGTGGAAAATTACTAAAATGGTTTGGCAATGTGGGTAGAAACAATATACATGTTAAGGTTTGGCATCATCACATTTTCTTGAACAAAGACTCAGCTTAGGGACTGGGGTCACCTCTAGGAACAATGCCTAGGGCAGGTGAAAGTCAGGCTAAAGTTGGATCAAATCTCTGAGCACTGTGATCAGGCAGGTCCTTTGTGCCACCTGAGAGGTCACAGTTCACACATCCTGCAATTTCAGAGCTCCTTGTAGGGCAGCTGGGCGCCCACTGAGACTGCGTGGAGTACATCTTGTCCCTCTGCTCCATCCGGCTTCCACTCACTCTTTTCTCTTTCACAGGCGCTGATCCCAAGAGCTCTAATGAACGTCCTACCTGCTACTCTCCATCTGAGTCTGCTTCTGAGGGGATCCTGCCTTTTTACTGTTCTCATAGTTACTGCCCCAGGGCAGTTCACAAATTTGAAATGGAAGGTTCTTTATTCTCTCCATAGACATCTTATTATGTAAATCAAACATCCTTAAAGCCTTAAAACATGTATGAATCACAGGATTGTGGCAATTCATTTCAGCTAAAAAGATGTGGCTCATTTTGCCTGACACATTTCAAGTCATTTGTGGGTTAATTTCTACACGTCCCACCCTTGAATTTTTGTTTTTTACTAGAATACTGTATTATAACCCTAAATAACTGAAATGGATCAATTGTTCAAAGGTGGTCCAGTAAATCATAAGTATAATATAAAGAGAGACATAGTAATGTAAATGCTACAAGTCAAACAACTTTATAAAAATAATCAATTACATTTTTAAGTACAGAATAAATTACATGGCCACAGCAAGTAAACCTGGCATGATGCTTTTATACAAGCAGTCATAAAAGTTGCCAACAGAAAGAACTGTATATATTAAAATTGAATTTTACTGGACCAGTGGTTCATCCAACTCTATTCTTTGGAACATTGTTTATATTGAAAATTTGTCAAATAGCATCATGAAACCAGTGAAGCTATAACATAATTTTCAAACAAAGCAGAGTGATCTCACTCGTCAAGCAAATTAGGTTTTATATTCATTTTTAGAATAAGTGAAAAATATTGATTTCTTATATGCAATTGATGAATTTAGTTGCTAAACATAAAGAAAGGTTCAAAATTGTAGTCTATGAACAAGAGTCATATTATTGTCATAAAGTTTTCAAAAATAAATACAAGCTTATTTAACGTTATAAAGGAAGCAACAGAAACAATTAGCTAATTTATTTTATTGAATAACATTGATGTGCATCAAATAATATTAATGCATATGTTGTCTAAAAGTAATTACTTCTCTCATATAGATAATCTTATGTTGAGACAAGTTCTTGATACGTAGAGAATGAATGCGCTCCTGGCATATAGGTGAGAGAGAGGTGGTCCATGAAATTTTGTTTTCTTTATTATGAAAACCACATGGTATAGAACTGATTTTAATTGAGGTAATGGTTACTTTATGAGCTCTAATGCAGCCTGGGAAAGGTGTAGTGGCATTAGAACTAAAGAGATACCATTTATGTAGAGGCAGCAGGAAGGCCATTGCTCCCTGAAGTCAAGTATACATATAGCTTTACTCACAAAATGTACTTGGTATTCAGCAAAAGACTTCTCATTGTTGTTCCTATGTTGAAAGGAAAAGTGAATGTTTTCAATGTGATTAGATTTCTGCCATGTAATTTAGGTATTTTCAACATCTTAGAAAAATGAAGTAAGCAGTCAATGTAAGATTTTTTTTCTCTGAAGTAAGATAATATTTTTATATCATCTAAAATTAAAAGCAAATTCTTTGAACATTTATGCCCCTTCTGATATCTGCCCATTTCCCTACAATCTAATTATCGTAAAACTACTAAAAAAATTTTTAATGTTTTCCTTTCTTTGTGTTCTTACCTCTTAGTCTCTCTAATTCTCTTTGTGGCCAATCCAATAGGTTTCATTTGCATAGTGAAACCACTCAGTGAAACCACTTTTGTCAATGACAAAAAAGCTTTCGTCTCAGCAAGTTCAAGAGCAAATTTTCAGATTTATCATCAAATTTCCCCTCAAGTGAATTGAATATATATATATATATCCAATTTTATATATATATGTGTGTGTGTATATATACTCAATGGCTTTTAACAAAATACAGTTATCCCTAATCTAAACTTCCCACACCCTGTTTCCGTTTTCAGAGAAAAATACTTCTGAATTGTTTAGTTGTTTCTTCTGATATTTATTTCTATAAAAACTGTTATTCTGAGTTCTTTCATTCAATATATTACCTACTGACTTTACACTATCAAGATATTCCTACCCCAAGACATATTCCAGCTCCACATTCCAACCTAAAACACATCAACCTCTAACTTTTGGTTAAACCAATATTTACTATTTATATTATAATTATTGTGTAAATATACACAGTTGAGTCTTCATCTATATCACAGTTACATTTAAGAGATGGTTCTTGCTCTGTTAGCCTTGACAGAACTTGCTGACTAATGGAATCTGAGAGGATCCAGTTCTTTCAAAGAGGGAATCAGCGAATAGTCAGCTTTTCCCTTAAAATGTTCCATTTTCTTAGAAAATAATCCTCTAATCTCTTGCCCTGGGAGACGGAAACTTTTTATCAGCTTCCTGGTCGCTGAGAGGGGAACATAAGCAGTCTCTCATTTAATTGTTTGATTTAGTTTAACTGTTTAATTACCTCATTTAGTCCCTCCGTTTTCAGCATGGTGAGCCATGTTTGATGTCCCCGAAGCCAGAGTCTCTCTCCCAGACTGTCAAGCCTTAGCCCGCTCTTAACATAAACCTTCCAGAAGACTTTTGCCCTCAGGTCATAAGATTTCTGAGGTTGTGCAGTGTCAATCTTGTGGTTTCTTCTTGGCTTAAGATCTAGAAGGCACTTGGGTTTCAGCTGCTAACCTAAGTCATCTACATGCTGTTAGTTTTCTTAAATTTTTTTGGTGTTTCTTTTCCTTCACTTTCTTCTTTTGACTCTATTCTTGTGTGAATTTCTTCTTTTTTTATTCTTACTCATGTTTTAATGGTATTTTGGAAAAGAATGTAAACAAATGTGTGCTTGACATGCCATATTTAACTAGAAGTGTTCCCTCTTTCTTCACGTATCTTCAGACACAGCAAAGTTCCTCATGTGAATCTTACCTTTTTATTAGCCACTCTTTCTAAGACTCCTTTTCTAAATTGTACTCTTCCTCCCAAACCCTACATTTCAGTGTTCTGAGGCTCTGGACTCAGCCCTGTTCTCTTTTCTGCCTTCTCTTTTTTAAACCTAGGGTCTTATATAACATCTATATACTAATTCTGAAGTGTATGTCTACAGCCTCTACCCTAAGTTCCAACTAATTAGTCCGAACTTTCACTGAACATTTTGAATTGGATATCTGAGAGACTTCTACAATTAATATGCTCCAAGAAGAGTTTTGATTCTTTCCTTCTCTACAAAATGTTTCATTTTATGTTTAGTTGCTTTCCTACAGTGTAGAAATTTGAAAGCTTAAAAGCTATATTATTCAGATTCCCCTGCAGCTAAGTATTATTTAGGTTCTGTGGCAGATGCACTGAGCAAGTCTCAGTTTCTGAGTAGACACAGAGGTAGCTCAGCATTTTGCTGTTGTAGACGTAGCAGGCATTAGCTCTGTGGACAGTTATTTCTAGTATCATCTTCCTGATCTTCAGATCTCAGCTAAAGCAGTATGCTCCTTAGAGTCAAACTTTTGCCATGTCAGCTTCTTACTTGGTGAATTGTGGCCAAAGTGTATAACCCTAGGACAGTTTGGAGAATGATGCTGGCTGTCTGACTAAATGACTAAATACTGATTTAGCATTTTTCTGAGTAGACCAGTCCTGTTTTTGTGTTCCTGGAGACATTGTTGAAGCCAAGTTTAAAGGCTGCTATTCTTGCTCATCCAATGATTTTGGAGCACATAATTTCATATTTCTTTCTGCTTAAAATATTTAGTGGTATTTCTGTGTTCTCAAACCTAATAGATACAGTAGGGATAGCTATAATATATGATAGGATTAGGTGTTCAGAAGTTGAAGCAGACAGACATTATAAATGTCTGCTATAGTAGTGCCCATCCTAAAGAGATTAGGTAGATTAGGATCCACATTTTCCAAATATTTTAGCAGGTTAAATACAATACCAGAAGCTTTTTAAAAGTAGACAACTTTTATTAAATTCTGCAAAATATTTTTCAAATATTAATTTTCTTTTGGATATCACTATAAATTGCATAGAAATATAATTTATTATCCATATTTATTAGAGTTTATGCTTGTGTCACATGTAAAATGAGAAGCATACTTCTATGGACAAATACTATAATTAAATAGCCTAGAAGATTCATAAATATGTGAAAAAATTAATACATAATTGAACTAAGTTTTACATTTTTGCTTTTTATTAGGCAAAAAAGAAATGTATGATTAGTGATGCTGAAGGGTGAATGAGCAGCTCTGAACTAAGACTACTTTAAAGTTCATAACACCTTTAGAAGTTAACACATGTTCGTTTCCATTTCAAAGGTGGTGAAATCAATAGAGGAAATTATTGCCTTGAAATTACATGGTAGTGAGTCAGGAATATATGTAGGCATTTTGACTTTCAGAATGTATCACTCTTTATGGTGTTATGAATACCAAAGAAATTAAAGTGTAGAAAGCTGAGTTAATGTTTCACATGCTATTTAGGCTTTTTCAAGGGGGGAAAATTTCTTTTCTGTAGTGAGACTTTCTCCTTTCAGAAATATTAACAACTTTCTTTTTTATATTGCAAATAAGGAAGCTAAAGGAATGGTCGAAGTATTTGAACAATTTATATTTTAGAGACAGAAAATTAAATGTTTTATGAACTAATTTAGATATTTAGCCTAAAGTTATGAATGCACTAACCCTGGAGTTTGTTCTGCCAAAAATCAGGGGTAAGTGTTCAGCAAAGAGAAAGTAAACTGTAAAGTTGTATTTCTGTGCATGCGTGTGTGTACAGTTCAGTATATACTTATAGAGGTGTTTCTACATGAAAGTTATTTTAAAGATTTAAGAAAAATGTTCATTTGCAATGGATATAAAGTTCAGAGGAATATTCCCATCAGGTGTCCTCATTGCCACAGCAGAATTTCCTCCTGAAGAAGGGCACTTTTAGAAGAGATAGGTTATAGGGTGGAGCACTGGATGTAAAGACAGCCCACTTTAGTAGAAGAAAATATCTTTGTATGTGTATATATCCCAGCTGGAGAATCAATCATTAGGAGAAAAGTAGGTTGTGACTGAGTGCTACCCTTTTGTGAGGGTAGCTTTACACTGAAACTGCCATTGCTCAATCATTCCACAAGTAAATACACATTGCTTGTACAACTACAGGTTTGGATTGGAGCAAAGCCCTTTTTAAAATGTTTTAATAAGTTCATTGTGCTGAACGGAAAAATCTTGCTTTTCGGAATCTTGATTTTAAGTTTTGGTTCATCAAAAAATTTAATAGGCTCCCCCTAGATTCTGTAAGGTATATATTTTAATATGAATCTGGTATGTCTATTCTAACACCATAGCACAACCTGCCTCTTGGGGTAAGAAGAACATTCAAGATATTTTAGATGTTTGTTTGTACTTTTATTTTTGAAGATTCCGCACCTTGATACCAAGAAGAAATATTTCACTGAATGTATACTAAATGATCAGAAAATTTGGCATAAAATATAATAAAATATGCTGTAGAATTGTCAACAGTCTTGATGGAACAGGGTAGTACATTGAATTAATAAGGAAAGATGTCATGTGATTTTTGCCTAATAAGTAGAAAGTAAATATTTCACAGACAATGGACAGAGATATGGAAGAGTTCCTTGAAGGGAATAGAGTTGATGGAAAAAACATAATAGGATTATTAAATATAATAAATATGACATATGTCATATTTTCATATTATTGTCAATGTGGTACCAAATGTCAAGTTGTTAAGCAACATCATCATTTAAATATATGCCTGTTTTGGAATTGTAACTAAATGATGCAATGGTTCTATAATCCAGAATATATAAACATAAATTATTTCAGACAAAGACAGTGACATAATTATTTTTTTATTTCAAAATATTAAGGCGGCACAAAAGTTTTTGTTACATGGACATACTCTATATTGCTGAAGTCAGGGCTTTCAAGGTGCCCACCACCAGGATAGATTCATTGTATCCAGTAAGTATGGTTTTATCTTTCACCCCTCTTCCACTCTACTCTGTTCTTAGTTTCCAATGTCCTTTATGATGTTTGTGCCCATAAGCACCCATTGTTTAGCTCCCACTTCTTAGTGACAACATGTGGTATTTGGTTCTCCATTCCTGAGATACTTCACTTAGGGTGATGGTCTCCAGTTTTATCCAAGTTTCTGCAATGGAAATTATTTCATTCCTGTTTATGGCTGAGTAGTACTCCATAGTATATAAACATCACATTTTCTTTATCTACTCATGTATTGGTGGACATGTAGGTTAATCCCATATCTTTGCAATTGTGAATTATGCTGCAATAAACATTCAAATGCAGATGTCTTTTTGATAAAATAATTTATTTTCCTTTGGGTAGAGACTCAGCTGTGGGATTGCTGGATTGAAAGGTGGGTCTACTTTTAGTTCTTTGAAAAATCTGCATATTGTTTTCCAAAGAGGTTGTACTAATTTTCAGTCCTACCACCAGTGTATAAGCGTATCTTTTTCTGTGCATCCATGCCAGCATCTGGGTTTGTTTGTTTGTTGAGCATTTTTTCATGTTTGTTGGTCATTTGTCTATCTTCTCTTGAAAAAAACTCTATTCATGTCTTTTCTCCACTTTTTGATGGGATTTTTTTTCTTGCTGTTTTGTTTGTTGGATGTATAGCTTGTGAATATTTTGTCTCATTCTGTAGCTTATCTGTTTACTCTGTTAATTACTTACTTTGCTGTGCAGAAATTCCTTAATGTAATTAAGTCTCATTTATTTATTTCTGTTGCTGCTGTATTTGCTTCTGGGGTCTTACTCAGAAATTCTTTGCTATTTTTAAAAGAGTTTTTCCTATGTTTTCTTCTAGAATTATTATGGTTTCATGCATTACATTTAAGTCTTTAATCCATCTTAAATTGATTTTTGTATATGGTGAGATATGTGGGTCCTGTTTCATTCTTCTGCATGTGGCTGGCTATCCAATCTTCCCAGCACCATTTAATAAATAGGGTTTCCTTTCCCTGTGTATGTTTTTGTCTCCTTTGTTGAAGATCAATTGGTCATAGTAATATGGTTTTATTCCTGGGTTCCTTATTCTGTTCCATTGGTCTATGCATCTATTTTTATACCAGTACTATGATGTTTTGATTACTATAGCTTTGTAGTAAAATTTGAAGTCAGGTAATATGATTTTGATAAGAATTGGGTTGAATCTGTAAATCACTTAGGACAAAATGGACATCTTAATGATGTTGATTCTACCAATCCATGAACATGAGAGTTTTTCCCATTTGTTTGTGTTATCACAAAGGATTTCTTTCATCAGTGTTTTAGTCTCTTTGTAGAGGTCTTTCACCTCCCTGGTTAAATGTATTTCTAAGTATTTTCTTTTCTTTGCTGCTATTGGAAATGATATTGAGTACTTGGTTGGACTGTTAGTTTGACTGCTATTGGCATATAGAAATGCTACTGATTTGTGTACATTGATTTTGTAATCTGAGACTTTGCTGAATGTATTTATCAATTCCAGGAGTCTTTTGTTGATGCCTTTAGGGTTTTCTAGATATAGGATCTTATCATTGGCAAACAGGGATAGTTTGACCTCTTTCTCGATTAGGATGCCCTTTATTTCTTTCTCTTGCCTGATTGCTCTAGGATTTCCAGTACTGTGTTGAATAGAAGTGGTGGCAGTGGGTACCCTTGTGTTGTTCCAGTTTTGGGGGGGAATGCTTTCAACTTTTACCCATTCAGTATGATATTGGCTGTGGGTTTGTCATATATAGCTTCTATAATTTTGTTGTTATGTTCTTTCTACACTTAGTTTGTTCAGGGTTTTCAACATGAAAGGGTGCTGGATTTTACCACATTTTTTCGGAATCTATTGAGATAATCATGTGATCTTTGTTTTTGCTTCTGTTTATGTGGTGAATCACATTTATTGACTTGCTTATGTTGAACTGTCTTTGCATCCCTGGATAAAACCCACTTGATCATGGTAAATTATGTTTGATGTGCTGCTGAATTTGGTTTGCTATTATCTTGTTGAGAAATTTTTGCATCAATGTTCATAAGGGATATTGATCTGTAGTTTTCTTTTTTGTTGTCTCCTTCCTAACGTTGGTATCAAGGTAATACTTGCTTTATAGAATGAGTTAGGCAGAATTCCCTCCCTTCTAGATGTTATAGAATAATTTGTATAGAATAGGTGCCAGTTCTTATTTGCAGGTCTGGCAGAATTTGACTGTGAATCCATCTGGTCCAGGGCTTTTTGTTGTTGTTGGAATATTTTTTTATTACTGCCTCAATCTCATTGTTAGTTATTGGTCTGTTCAGGATTTCTATGCCTGATTCAGGCTTGGAAGTTTGTGTGTTTCCAGGAATTTATGTATTTCTTCTAGGTATTTCTGGTTTGTGTATTTAGAGATTTTTACAGTATTCATGAATGATATTTTGTATTTCTGTGGTATCAGTTGTAATGTCTCTTTTTACATTTCTGATTGAGATTGAGTCCTTTCTCTTCTATTTCCAGTTAATCTAGCTATTGATCTAGCTATGGTATATTGATTTTGTTTATCTTTTCAAATAAACAATTTTTTGTTTCATTGATCCTTTGTATTTTTTTTTTTTTTTTTTTTTTTTTTTAGTTTTCATTTGATTTAGTTCTACTCTGAGCTTTGTTATCTTTTCCTCTCTTGGCTTTTGGTTTGATTTGTATTTCTATTTTTTGTTCCTTGAGGTCATCAAGTTGATAATTTGTGATCTTTCTGTCTTTTTGATGTAAATGTTTAAGGCTATGAATTTTCCCCTTAGCACTGCTTTCTCTGTATCCTATAGATTTTGAAAGCTTGTGTCTCTTTTGTCATTCAGCTAGAAGAATGTTTTGATCTGTATCTTAATTTCATCTTTGACTCAAGGATAATTCAGCAGCAGGTTGTTTAATTTCCATTACTTTGTGTGGATTTGAGAGTTTTTAATGGAATTGTTTTCTAGTTTTATTCCATTATGGTCTGAGAAGATACATGGTATGATTTCAATTTTTACAAATTTACTGAGACTTTCTTTGTGTCCTAGTATATGATCAATCTTGGAAAATGTCCTACGTGCTGATGAGAAGAATGTATATTCTGTAAGTTTCAGGTACAGTGTTCTATAAATGTGTTAGGTCCATTTGTTCTAAAGTTCCATTTAAGTCCAATATTTCTATTTTTATTTTCTGCTTTGATGATCTGTCCAGTTTTGTCAGTGTGGTGTTGAAATCTCCAGCAATTATTATGTTACTGTTTATTTATTTGCTTAGATCTAGTAGAATTTGCTTTGTTAATCTGGGAAATCCTGTGATAGTTAGATGTGTTTCTTGGAAATAGTATATATTTGGGCAATGATTTTTCCATCCATTCAGCCACTCTCCGTCTTTTAATTGGATAGATCATTAAGACTAATCTCGTTCAGTGTTAGTATTGATATGTGGGGCACTGCTCATTCATCATGTTAAACATGGGTCTTATTCCTCTGGAGGGCACCCAGGGCCATAGGGGCTGGGTTGCTGGATGTCTGGGGCTTTCCCCTCACACGGGTCCCTTTGGGGCTACTACTGTGGGACCTCTTGAGTGGTGCTGATACCTGCTCCATTTAAATTCCCTGGTGGAGAGGGTTCTCTGGCTCCCAGTAACAGATAGCAAGAGCATCTGCTCTCCCATTTCCCTCCCTGGCTCAGAAGGAGTGAGTGGATGAATTGCAGCAAAGGTGATCACTGTGTAGACTGGGTGCTTCAGACCCAAGATTTCAGAATGCTGTCAGGTGTGGCAACCTGGAAACTGAGGCCAGGGGGGCCCTGCTGTGCCTGCTCTTCAGTGCAACTTTATTGTACAGTCTTCAAGAGTTCCTCAATCAACATGGAGGCCTGTGGGTGGTGCCCCACCCTCACACCTTGAGTCACAGGGTCCATGTGGGAAATGGGGCCCTGAGGCTCTTTCTTTTATCATTTTTCCATGTGTGGGTGGAGGACAACTGCCTGCACTGATTTATCTTCCATAACCTGGGAGACGCAGACTCTAGGTGAACTACCAATTAAAATAAGATGATAATGAAGCCAAATGGAGAAAATAATAAGACTAAGTTGAAACATCAATCACACAGGATGCAATAGATTTAGAGGGAAAGAAGGATGGTACCTTTCCCCCTGACCCCCAGGTACCTTCCAATCTTGGTGAGTAGATCTCCCCATCCCGTTTACTATGCGTGTCTCCTCTCAGCTCTCTGATGATCTACAATGCCTTCTCTAAGGGGTCCATCCATAGATGGGCATCCACTTGCAGTTTTTAGTTCTCTCCTTGAGAACAGTGTATGTGGGCTGTTTCTAGTCAGCCATCTTGGCCCCCCATGATGTAATTCCTAAGTACTCTTCCTGCCAGTTCTTCAAATGCTTTACATTGGCCTCATCTTTTGTCTTACAATTTCTCATCTCTTGCATTAAATACTCTATCTTGTTCTGCTGCTAAAGTCTTAGTGTTGTAAATAAATTCAAATTCCTCTTACTATATTGAAATATTATTATAAGTAATTTCATTAATTCCATAAATAGTTTTGAGAACCTATTATGGGCTAGATCATGTGCTAAATGCTGGGATTACAAGACAGATGAGGTCAAGTGCAGTTTATTTTGTGAAAAATATTTTTTAAACTTTATAAATAAATAGAGTCATATTTATAGAATCCATTAAGGATTTGAAAGGGTTACTTAAATTTTTTCATGCAGAGAGCTATATAAAGGTTTAAATAAAACATGACAGATTTGACTTTTTAGTCAGTATGTAATCAGGGAAGAGCAAGCCAATACTCCCTCCTATAGGAAGAATGTCTAGTTTATACATAGTATTGACACATGGTCTTTTCAGCCTTTACCCAGTTCTACTCTGCCCCTCCTTCTCCATCCTTCTTTACTCCCAAAGCTATTGCATCCTGTATGATTGATGTTTCAACTTAGTCTTACTATTTTCTCCATTTGGCTACATTACCATCTTATTTTAATTGGTAGTTCACCTAGAGGCTACATCTCCCAGGTTATAGAAAATAAATCAGCACAGGCAGCAGTTTTCCCCTTGAAGCCTTTGGCTGACTAACATTTTACAAGACACAGTTCGACCCTCTTTCTGGGTCAAATCAGTCTTTTCTATTGTATGTACAGTTTCTACTTTTCCCAGAGCTAAATATGCTCATATAAATTCTCTGTGTCCATTTCCATTTAAACCGAGAGAAATACATAGATTTACTTCATAGATAGGAGTATACAGAAAAGACAGAATGTCTGCATATGTCAGTTAATATCTTTTTGTGCTTTAATACCAAACTTTGATTCTCCAAAATAATTTCATTATTTATTTCTGGGAAGTTCAACTCTGAACAGTTTAAAGAAATCAATAGGTTAATCTGTTACTCAGGTAACTGATTATGGAGTGCTTGTGGAGCATTTTGTTATTTGGGAAATTTTTGATGTCAAGTTATTTTGAGGATTTTCATAGATGTGCTGTGTAATAAAAAGAATAAAATAGACCAAGAAAGTGCAAGCTTCTAGCCTTTGCCCTTTCTTGGGTCATTTAATCTGTGTGACCTTCCACATGTCATTTAGCTTCTCTGTTTCTTTGTAGACTCATTTATAATATGAAATTATATTATCTTCAATTGAAATAATATCTTGAGGTCCTTTCAGACCCCAAAGCTTTCATTTGATAGCTTTCAAGTAATAAAAATTGGGAAATTTAAAAACAGGTTGCAGTTTTGAAGAAAGCAAATAGAGAGAATGTATGTATTATTAAGTACTTATGGATAGGTTGTTTTATTATGTGGGGAAAGTTGATTTTTCTGATTCCATCCTTTATTATGGAAATTTGTTTAACTGGCTACTAGTAAAATTGTTTTTAGTACATTAAATACCTTCATAGAAAACTTTAAAAATGGGCCTAATATGGACATGAAATGTTTTTTTTTTTTTTTTTTTTTCACATTTGGTCAACATGTAGAAGTCTAGACCATATAATCCTTAGAGATCTTTTATGAGATCTGTCAGCCTCTAAATCCATTTAAAGAAATAAGAATAGAAGTCATTATTTTTTTTTATATTTAAAAGGGTTGACATTATTGAGGACTTCATGGCTCCAGGTGTTTACTAGCTAATCTTACCCTTACTGTAATTGTAAATCCCTCTTTTATACTCAATTTGAAGTGATTTAGGCATAAATTTGTTCTTAGAATAGTTATGCCTTCAGTCTAGTGTTATAATAGAATAAAATAAGGCATATGTATCAAACCCAAAATGAACTGTGTTGGGGAAAATACAAGTCACTAGAATGTCTTAAAGTTAAACAGATCTGTCATAGGGGAAAAAAATAAGTGGGCACTGCAAATCAATATAATTTGTGAGTATGTGTGTGAAGCACTTTATTTTTCTTTCATGTCCAAATTTATAAGATGTGAAATCAATCATGATACATCTTTATTTAAAATTTAGGGGTTATCTAATCATTCTTGGAATTTAGAGTTTACTTTTACTGTGACTTATGCAATATAAAGGATTCACTGTTTTTTTGTTAAAGCATTTGGCAAATTGGTAAAACTACCAGCATTGGAGAAGGCCCTCCTTTGAATACCAACACCCCTTCTTAATAGCAATGACTATGTTACTTTAATTACCTGGGCATCAGATTTTTTCATCCATAAAATGATGAGGTTGATAGGCCAAACTTACAATCAAATTATTATTATTGAATTGATTAAGATAACCCTTGTGGTTTCTTTTTCTGTTTTGCTTCCATGATATTAGCTTTTTAAGACTATATGGAACTTTCCTGAGTAATTTTACATATTACATATCTTTGTAAATCGGCAAAGAAATAATACATTCAAATCTGCCACTCTAGGTGTTTTTTATTTTAAAATATGTCATTTTTATACTAGATAGCTGAATGTAGAAAAATTGTTTTCTCAAACAAGAATGATTATAAGAATGTCCTCTAGAGGGATCCATTTTATTGCTTTATAGCCATGGGCTTAGCATTGCTTTAAATTTCTACTTAATATATATTAGAATGTAGAATATTTATTGCCATGACTATTTAATGGAAGAAATAAAAAACAAAACAACAAATAAATTATGAAAGATTTAAACATTCAGTTTTGGGATGGAGATAGAAGGTTCATTTTATTCAGATAAATATCTTTTAATATGAAATGAAAATGATAATATAATAGATTTTCATGAAAAAGAAATTTCTCTTTCATATATAGAATCTTTATTTTTAATTTGAACTTAAAATGCTAATTAAATTTAGTTTTAGTTTGACAAAACCTTTCCCAGTAAAATCAAGTCAGGAATCATACTTAGCAATCTTAAAAATAGATATAACATAGCTGCAAATTATAGAATACTGCCTTATTTATACACTCGTTGTACATCCCTGGTTATAATGTATTTCATTACTTAACTTAGAACTGTTAAAGTTACAACATATCTAAATAAAACTACCGGTAATTATTTTTTGAAGTATTTATATGTAGATATTGAGATATGTTATACAATTTTTATGAGTTTCTTTATTTTGATGACATTTATAATTTTGTTTCAATTTCTTTGAGGTAGTTTTTAAACTTTTTTCTTAACATTTCTTTTAGTTGTATTAATAAAGTGATCAAATATCATTTCTAATATAAATAATATTAAGGAAAATAACGCTGAAATTTGGTGTTTCTTTTGCTTTTTATACTTCTAGTGGATTTTCTAATGCATTATATTGAAGTAGTAAAATGAAATAACTTTTTACTTCAGTTATGTTTATCTTCCATCATGGTTTTGATGTAAGCATTAGTATACAGAACACAAGGAATGGTCTAAAAATCAGAAAACACATTTCCTGGTGTAGTAATCCTCTTTGGTCAAATGACCTTGAAAAAATATCTCTTGGAAACTTAGTATTGTCAAATTAACAAAAAATAAGAAGACAGAAAGAAAGAAAGAGAAACAAAATTATTCTCCAGAGAAACAGAATCAATGAGATATATAGAAAGAGATTTATTATGAAGGATTGGTTCATGTGATTATTTAAACTGAGAATTCCCAAAATCTTCAGTCTTTAAGCTGGAGGCCCAGGAAAGTCAGTTGTGTAGTTCCAGTCCAAACTCAAAGGCCTGAGAACTGGCAGCATAGGAGAAGACTGATGTTCCAGCTCAAGCAGAAAGGACATATGCCCTTCCTCCACCATTTCATTCTATTCAGGCCCTCGATAGATTGGATGATGCCTGCTCACATCAGTGAGGGGGTTTCTCTTAAATGAATTTACTGATTCAAATACTAATGCCTTCTGGAACCGCTATCACAATCATACCCAGAAATAATGTTCAAGCAGCTCTCTGGGCACCCGTTAGCCTAGTCAAGTTGACATATACAATTGACCATCACAATGTCCTTCCTGTCTTCTTTTAATTTTTTAAATGTCAATTGAGACCATGTATTTGAAGATACTTTGCCAACTAGAAAGAATTTTTTAAAAAGGCAAGGCATCATTAAAAGATATATACATCTGTTATAAAATGTTCTGGGCTCACAAATTAACTTTTGAAGAGGTTGTTGGCATCCATTTTGCTGTTGAATAAACTGCAGGCTCCTTGTGAGGTATTTGTACCTATGCTTTAGGTCTTTCTACTCATGTTTCATTTTGGTATAAAGATTGCAAATAGTTTATACTTTAAAAATAATTTTTGTAACTTTCTTGAAACTTCTTTTCTTTCTGACTGAGGTTTCTTGAAATATCTATTCAGTTCACAGCAAAGAAGTTAGAGGATCATGATTTACATGAGGGACACAGTTGCAGCCTTTATAACCCACTTTGAAAATAAATTGTGTACAAATTCCATTTAAAATCTAGAAAAATAGTTACAAAATAAACTTGAAAATAAGAGAAAGACATTAATAAATATCAAAGATGAAGTAGATATAAAAAACATAAATAAAATCATCATATGTTTTGATAAAGCCCCATAAAATATATAATCCCTTTGCAAATGTGCCAAGAAAATATGTAAATAGAAAATGAAAACCACAGATACAATATTAAGAATGAGATAGAAGACATAGCCATAGATATGGGAATACTAAAATTATAACAGCATATTTTATTAAATACAGTACTGTAAAAATAAAAAAATCTATAAGAAATGGACAACTTTGTAGGAAAATTCAAAATACCCAAATGGAACTCCCTAAAAGCAAGAACCTTGAATATGTTATTAGAAAAAATTAAATAATGAAACCTTCTTAATACTTTCAATTTGTATTTTTTCAATTTGTTTCGAATAAGACATACTATTTTAATATTTTTGGCACTAATTCTTCTTAATAGGAAGGGTTTTTCCATCTCTTCTTTTCAATAATCATAATTTCTTTAGCTATGATTTTTGTCTTCTGCTGCTTCTTGTTCCAATTCTGTTAATTACTGCCACTATTGAGAAAAATTTTGGAAGCTTTTCTATGCATCATGAGCCTACAATGTCCTAAGAGCTCATATAGTATCATACATAATGCAAATATGATCATCTCTATTTAATGGATAATTTAAAAAATAAATTCATGCTATTTTCAAAATAAAAATTCTCAGGCCAATATATTCAGTTTTTTGGTTTTTATTAGTACCTTACTTGACATAGAAACTTCCATAGAATTTTCTGAAACAAAATAGTAAATTTCATTTTGAAAGTATGAATTTACTTTCTTCTTTATGAAATAGCTTATTAACCTAATATTTTCATTATTTATTTTACTATCAAATAAATAATTGTCATTTTCATCTCATATATAGATTGTAAACATTTGTGCCTCAGTCTATTTTTAAAAATATACCCTGCTTAGTTTGGGTTTCTTTTGTACCTATTTAATTACCATGATTTTGCTATTGAATTTATGTAATCTATTGAAATTTTACATATTGATTTCTTTTCTGTAATGATTGTTTCATTGTAAAATAACTCTAGAATTCTATACAAAGTGTTTCCATTCAATATTCACTCATTATATTGTTTTTGTTCTACATACATATGTATCAATATAAAGAAAATGAAATCTCAGTAAGATTTTTTAAATAGGAGTTGTAAATTCTTAATGCCTTTGAATGTTGTATGGGAGTAATTGTTTTAAAAAAATTGATGCCATTATGCTATAATAATTGTCCTTGCATTTTCTATTTCAGTAAATGGAAACAATTATGTCATGAATTTTTAGGGAAATTTACCTGGAAAGCATATATGGATCACTTAGCATGGCACCTGGTTCAAAAAAGTACTCCATAATTATTGCTTCCTTTTCTCCTTTATATGCGCTGTCTTCTCAACTTTGATCTTTTAACAGTACATTTCCACCTACTGCTGTCAGTCCATGACTCTGCATTACACAATTGGGAATATGGTGTTTGATGTATATCAGATTAAAAAGGAATGAATTATAGCATCAAATATTCCTTGACCTTTCTATCTGTAGTAACCAGTGAACTCTGACAGATGCTAATGGAATTTGCCTGCCCTGGAAAATTTAATAAAAGCTCAAGGTTATTTCATGTTGATGTGATCAGTCATGCCAAAAGGAATGCTATTTTGGTAAATTCTCCTAACCAGTGGCCAAAGGAAGTCTGCATACTATTATATTAAATATATATTGCATAGCTTACACTTGAAGGACACATTTAAGATGGAAAAATTTCTCCTCCTTAGGAAAAGTCTTAAAATTTATAGTTGACTCTTGATAATAAGGTGCTGAAACAAGAAATGCAAAAAAAAAAAAAAAAAAAAGTGAAAAATCAAATATACATAAAAGAAGTACCTGTATTTGAAATATAGCTTGAAAATTTGACACATTTTGGATTCCATATGGATAAATCAACAAATTTATTTTTCCTATAAAATATCACTGTGTTATAGTCACACTCTTATAGCACATAACAAATATAACTGAATACATATGGGTGCTCCTTTTCACCTAGACATCAAGTATGCTCAAAACATTTTCAGAGAACAAAAAAACCTAGGTCTAAGAATACCTGTTTTCTTTTTCTCCACTTAATGCTAAAACTTGCCAATGATTGACATGGGTCCCTATCCTTCATAAGCCCCGTCTTCTGACACTCTCCTACACCCCGTTATCTAGAGCTCGCATGCTCATTTTATACAAGCTGCACCTTAACCTCACTAACTGTCACAGAGCCCCTTAGCTCTAAGACCTTTGCTTTCAGCAGCAGGAAAGAGCCAGCCACATAGCCTATGGCAAGCCATCACCTGAACCTTCAGATTGAAGTAACTCACCTGGCACCTTGGGAAAACATTGCTGTGAGGAAAACCAGGCAACTGCATCTGAAGAAGCATGAGGAGGCTCAGAGAGCCCTCCTCAGCACATCTGCTATGTACAAGATTAGCAAAAGTTGCTGTTGATGTTTTCCTTGTCTTGACTACAACGGTTTTCTTCCTATTCTTTGAAAAATGGTTTCTTTAGTCACCAAAGTTTAAAAGGCACTTGGCTCAAGAAGTATTTCAAGCTTAACTTTATAAGCTATTTACTTATTTCAAAAAAAAAAGGAAAAAGAAAAGGCTGCAAATTGTGATCATATGGAAAAATCTTTTTCTTTTCCAAAGAGAGAACAAGAAAATAGCATAAAAAGAGCTGTTGTTGCAAACTATAAACAATCTACCAGCTTGATGTTTCCTGAAAGTGAAGTAACAGACTTAGTTTTATAACATACTTTACCATTCAGACATGTGTTTTGTCTAGTTCTCCTTCCACAAGATGTAATTTCCAAATTTTATAAACTTAGGTTAACTACCTTTAATAGAAACTAATGCAATAGGAACCTGCAGAGATTGCCATTATTTTAAAGTTATATTGAGTTACAATTAGTACATATCTGAGTAAAAATGGAGAGTGAACAAATGACACAGTATTCCTTGCTAAAATCTCAAAAAGCTGAATTTTTTCCTCAATATCCACAAAGAGTTAAATACATTAAAACTCTTATAAAATAACTTTTCCATATGCCATAGGTTTGTTTATACTGTGAATCAATGGAAATAGTGTGGTGTATTGCAAATAGCAAGGGCTTTCTGAATTAAACACATTGTGGTTTTGATCTCAGGTATAACTATGCAGGCTATGTAACCTTAGGAAACTCACTTGGCCTCTTTCAACCTTCATTTTCTTATCTCTCAAAAGTAAGAAACAGAATGAAAACTGTGGTCCAATATCATTTATGCAAATTAAAAATACATGCATACAAAATAGCACTATATATTAACAAAAACAGTACATATCTAAGGAGATGGATTAAACACATTAAAAGAAATGCTGTGTAGAGAAAAAAGGGAATATGGATCATGGATGAAGTGAGGCAGTAAAATGAAATTAGAGACTTGTCTCATACCAGTCAAGAGAGTGCATTTTAAAAACAAGTATATGGGCCAGGCGCGGTGGCTCATGTCTGTAATCCTAGCACTCTGGGAGGCCGAGGAGGCTGGACCGTTTGAGTTCAGGAGTTCGAGACCAGACTGAGCAAGAGCGAGACCCCATCTCTACTAAAAACAGAAAGAAATTAGCTGGACAACTAAAAATATATATAGAAAAAATTAGCCAGGCATGGTGGCGCATGCCTGTAGTCCCAGCTACTCAGGAGGCTGAGGCAGAAGGATCGCTTGAGTCCAGGAGTTTGAGGTTGCTGTGAGCTAGGCTGATGCCACGGCACTCTAGCCTGGGCAACAGAGTGTGACTCTGTATCAAAAAATAAAACAAAACAAAACAAGAAAACAGAAGTATATGGTTATCTCACCTGACTGCACCAGTGTCTAAAAAAAGGAAAAACATCAATATTGCAGGCAAATGGTAAGTGCCATTGTACATAAAAGTGCACTAATTTTTCTGATTTGATATTATGTTGTGTAGTGGGAGAATAAAACTTTCTGTTGGGTTAGTGAAACCTTTTGCTCCCCACCCTCCTCTTTCTTCCTGGCTGCTAGATATATGAGCTAATAGTGCAAATTTACAGTAAGTATAAAATATTCAATTATTCCTTCCTAAGATATCTGAAAAATTTGGACAGGAATCCAACTTCTTAATAGAACTTTTTATCATAAACCAGAATTTCGAAAATAGCTGATATCCTCCAAGAATGAGAAAATAGGAAAACAGACAAACAAACAGCCCATATTGCTAGACATTTAAAAGACACCATAATTTTAAACGAGGAGGGATCGGATTAATTTTTTCCTTGAAAAAGATTAACTGAAGAAATTTACAAAAGTAATAATTTAGAAATGGACAGAAAAAATATTTTAGAATATTTGTGATTTATTTCATCAAATTAAAGAATTTGTATTTATGAACCACAAGATCAACTAAGTTGGGAGTGGTGAGTAATCTGTAAAAACAAACAAAAACAGAGAAAGAAAAATTGTAGTGGTCAAATTAATAGCTAATAGAGGCAGTATTTGCCACTTGGATATTTCAGAAAATTGAATGTTATGTGCAGACAAATTAGAAAAATATCCAAGAATTCAGAGAAAAGTGATGAAGAGTATTTGAGAAGCATAGCAAGCAGAGTAAGAATTCCCACCAATGCTGTTAAAGAAATTCCAGAAAGATAGAACAGAAGAGATAAACAAAAACAATAATAAAAGAACCATAGAAGAAGTTTCCCTTAAAAATAACAACAAATAACTTTTTAAGTTTCCCTTAAAAATAACAACAAATATTTCATTTAGAAAACTCATAAAGTATATTTTATCTAAAGGTACCTTAAGTAAAAGAAACCATTAGATATAAATTTTCAGATTTCGGTGTTAAAGGTAGAGTTGGAAGCTCTTACAGTGAAAAGATGGGTAGCCACAGAGATCAAATACAAGATTTTCCTCAGACTTGTTTGCAAAACTACATAGAGACATTAAAGAAATATAAGGTTATTAAGTTTGAAATGTCCAATTTCCTTAGTACTTACTAAGTTTGACAGTTGATATTTCTGACATTTCACAGTGACACTTCTTGTTTTATTTTTATTTTGAAGGTATATTCTCAGACTTCCAAACTCATGGTTTAGATTGTGATTATTTGTCTAATTTTTTTTAGGGCAATGCTTGTGAAACCATGGATAAGTCAAAAACTCGTGTTATATTTGAATATGAGTTCTGTCATGGAACTGATGCAGCACAGACAGCTCGAAATATCAACAAAGTGTTTGGGAAGGTTGTGGCTAATGAATGCACAGTACATTGATGGTTTGAGAAGTGCCACTCTGGTGATTTTAATCTTGAAAATGAGCCATGTCAGCGACCTGAGACCAAGGTGGATAATAATGAGCTGAAGTGGTAGTGGAAGCAAATGCATCTCTACTTACATGTGAATTAGCAGCAGGGTTTGACATTACTATTCCAATTATATTGGACCATTTGAAACAAATCGGCAAGGTAAAGAAGCTGGATAGATGGGTAGCAAATGAATTAAACAAACATCAGAAAAGAAATCATCTCAAATCTTGCCTTTGCTCTCACAACATAAAGGTGAACCATTTCTACACTGTAGTTTTATATGTGATGAAAAATGGATTCTTTTTGACAATTGTGATCATTCAGCATAATGGTTGGATAAAGATGAAGTGCCAAAACACAGTCCAAAACTGAATATTCATCAAAAAAACACTAATGGTATCTGCCTGGTGGTCCAGTGCTGGTATTATCCACTATGGCTTCATGAAACCTGGTAAATAGATTACAGCAAATGTCTACTGCAACCAATTGGATGACATGATGAGATGCTTGCTACTAAGCAATGAACAGGTGTGCTCATTTGTTAGTTCCAATTTAATAGCCGATATCTGAAAATTCTTAAACATAATCTCTTAAATATTGCCACTGTCCTCTCCATTCTCTCTCCTCTCCTTCTACTTTAGACCTTCTCATTCTATCCATGCTTTTAGCCTGAGTTCTGGATAATTTTTTGTGACCTATTATCCCATTAAGTACTTGCCTATTCAAAGGTGTCTAATTGCACAATATGCTTGTTTACTTTTAATTTCCATCATATATATGTGTGTATGAATATAGATATATGTGTGTGTGTATATATGTATTTATATATGAAGGGTTATTTGATAATTTTGCAAATCTGCTTGGTCGTTTCTTAGGGGCTCCTTTCTTACTCCTGCACACATTTTCAAGCTTTTCTTTTTTCTTAATTTCACAATATTACAGGGATACAAATATTTAGGTTACATATCTTTTGTTTTTTTAAACAAAATGAGCATAATTATAATTTGTGTTTAAAAATTATAATATCTTATAATCTGGGTTCATTTTTGCTGACTACTGGTTTGGAAGGTTCTTGCTCATGGTAATATCTCTTTGGATGGGTTTTATAAGTTTTGATTATGATTTGTTTATTTTGGGAACAATTTATTTGTGGAAATTCTCTGAAGCCTAGTTATTCTATAGAAGATTTGCCCTTTGTTGTGTCAAATACCTAGGATCCTAGCAGTTTGGACAAATTTACACTAATGTCAGAACTTTATATTGTTTTGTAGCTCCTCCCTAATATTCTAAATTTAGACTACAAATCCGTGCAGGGACAGCTAGATCTCATAACTTTTCAAGGACTGTGTTATTTTCCTTCTTTCTAACTCCATTCAAAACTATGGCACTTTTCTTTTTACTGTATTATGAAGGTGGAGTAGCCGGTTGGGTTTATATCTTCTTTGAACCTTTTAATTAAGATATGATTGATATATAAAAATTGTAAATATTTAATGTGTAAAACTCAATGAGTTTGGGGTTAAGCACACATAGGTAAAGCCACCACCATCATCAAGGCCATAGACATATCCAACACCTCCCAAAATTTCTTCTTGCCTCCATTATTATTATTATGTATATGTGGTAAGAACATTTAAGGTCTATCTTCTTAGCAAATTTAAGTATATGGTATAGTATTATTAGCTGCAGGCACTGTGCTGTATGGTAGATCTCCAGAGCTCATTTATCTTGCATAACTGAAACATTGCATTCTCTCTTTCCCCTCCCACCATCCCTGGCAACCATCTTCCTACTCTCCATTTCTATGAGTCTGAGCATTTTAGATTCTATAATTTATAAGTTATATCATATACTATTTGCTTTTTTGTCTATTTCACTTAATATAATGAAATTTATTTTGAGTTTATCTGTATGAGATTATAGCTCTTTATGTTCTAGGCTGTGTTTGGGGGTAGGAGAGTGAGTAATGCATCTTAAATTCTCATCTTGAGCAGACCTGGACAATCAACTTACTAGAAACTCAATTTCTATAGTTTAGCAAATGTCCCTAGGGCAAAATCCCTCTAGTGCTATGTTTAAACTTTTGGGTTTCCACTTTTTTGAAGATTTTAGTTAATATTTCTTTATTATCTTTAGCTCCTTGAGGGTCTAATGAATTTATGTTTAAATATTTTTCATCCAATACATTTTAAAAATAATTTTGTTAATGGGAAGTTCTTTCTGGATAATTGGGCTCTCAGTATTACCTATTATGTATGTGTGTGAGTGTGTATGTTAATTTACATATTATGCAAATATATATTACATCTTAAAAGAAAATCTGGGTTGCTAAGATCAACTGGGTTCAATTGATGTCACTATTGTTAATAATATCATCAATAATAACTTTGACAATGATACACAATAACATGATAAATTATTTTCTGATGAGTGTTCATATAAAAAGTGATGTACATTCTGTAGTAAGAGGGCACTAATTTTACCTGGGCCATCAGGATATGGGATAACATTTGACTTGTGCCTTGAAGAATGGAGATTAGAATGGGCAGAGAAAGAAAAAGGTGGATTTTTCAGTCCTACGTAATGAACTATGAGCTTAGCTGAGCTGAATGCCCACTCACCAGATATTCAGAGTAAGGCCATGGGTAAGAGTTCCTGGGTATTGGTATGAGTATTTAGGATACAGAGCCCAGCCCTGCATTTGGCCTAAACAGAAAGGTAATGTCCCAGTGCTTCTTAGGGGTGGCCATAGAAGGAGTGGCTGAGATTCCCTGAGAACTGTTTCTAGGAGGTAATGGTTTCATCTGTTATCTATAGGTAGGACTTTTATTTGCATGCAGTCTGCATAGATTCCTTTTCTAGATATGTTTCCCAATTACCACCTGGGCATCAAATTAAAAACCAAAAGTACAACTTTCCAGTCAGTGACCTCCAAACTTATACATAGTTTGGAAGCAGCCCATGAACTTGGCTCTGCTGGTTCCTCTTCCTGTGGTAACCAGACACATAAGAAAGACATTCCTAAACTCTTCTCCAAATTGTGGTAGTTTTGGAAACATGGGAAAATTTAAGATCCCAAGCCTGGTGAAAAGCATAGTAATTAACAGAAGATTCTCTCTACCCTCATGACTTCATATTAGCACTCTTGAAAACATTGCATAACTGATCAAAAAGGCAAAATTCTAATCTTGAAGTTCATGTTTTTTCATGTCCAGTAGATCAAATTTGCTATTAATACTAGTGTATTAAAATCTCTTCTTTATTTTTTTAATCTGCTTGATCCATAAGTTATTGAGAAACTCATGTTTTAATTTTCCAAAAATGATGGTAATGTTTTCATGTTTTTCTTCTACTTGTGTCCTTTTTTGCTTTATAAATTGTGACAAATTATTAGACACATGACACATATATAATTGTTATACTTTTAAAGAATAATGTTATTTATTTAGCATATTATCTTTAACCCTAAATAATGCCTTTAACCAAATGTCTACCTTGTCTTACTTTGAGATAGTTTTGTCATTGTTATTGCTGTGATGCTTAGTTTGCATTTTTCTATCATTTAACATAAACAATTCTTTGCCCTATGTTTTATATGGATATATTATGCAACACATATGAGCAAATTTTTCTTTTTAAAAAGATAATCTTTAAGTGGCAAATTTTATCTGTTTACAATTATTGTTTCACTGATATATTCAAGTTCATTTCAGACATTTGATTTAGAATTATCTATTTGTTCTTTCTGTTTTGTTACCTACTCAATCATATCTATTTGTTTCTGCCTTTCCCACATTTCGTTATCTGATGTATTGCTAGATAAGCTTTTTTATTATTTCTTTATGTTATTAGATAGATTTTATTCTGATCCTTATTTTCTTCAATGGTGTAACCCTTCAAGTGTCCCAGAACAAGACCAAGGCATTTTCTCCTTTCCTTACAACATTTGATCAATGATCCTTGATCTTAGATCAACGACCTCTAAACTTTTTAGATACTATATTCTTACTCTTAAAAAAGTATCTGAGATGTACCCCCAAACTATACAATATTTATTTATAAATTATAATCATGAACTACTATACTCGTGTATTGAAATCTACAAAACTAGAACACAAAAAGTGATATTTAAAATAAATACATATAAATAGTTTGATATATTTTGTAGCTTTCCAGTGGATTGCCTTGTGCAGCAGTTTTTCAGGGTGTATATATACCCACCTTCTCTTGGAAATTGATACATTAAGTCCACAAATATCTGCCAGAAAAGCCATAGAAGTGTTATTTCATTCTGTCCTTTTCCTCTTTTCTAGCTCCTTCTTCATCTTTGGCCCCTGGGGATTTTCTTCCTTCATTTTGCAAACTCAGCAAACTCAGCAATGTATCTCTAAATACACACACACATACATACATATAGAGGTATATAGCCATGAAGATATATATCTTTAATATTTCTAAATATTTTTTCCTCTGAAGGTTTCTGGAAACTGAAGCACCTACTAAACTTTCCATATTAATTTCTCTCCTAAATTTTACCATAGAGAAAACTGAAGCTATTAAATGTATAGTAATAATATGCTTTGAAAATATAAAGCAATGGCAAAAATCTTGACCTAGTTTGTTATTAATCTCTTGTTTTAATAATTCACATTTGACTATGTACCATTGGTTTAATTGGAAAGCTTTTTGGCAGGAGAGATAGAAATGTCAACACAATATTTCTATAACAATCATTTTCATCATTGTTGTTACTATTGAACATATGTTGTTTTAATATAATTGAGACAAAATAGAATAGTTCTTGAGACAGATGCCAAACATATAAATTCTCTGGCAACAGTTTTTTAATGAACGCAGGATTCTGGTAATCTAATCAAACACACTGGTAATATTTTGTCAAATGGCAAAAATGATTAAGAATAGTTAACCTACCATAATAATAGTCAAGGATTCTCAGGCATCAGAAGAAGAATTAAAAAAAAAAAAAAAAAAAAAAAAACAAACCCAAGAGGTTTCAGAAAGATGATGTAGGGAACTCAGGAAATCTGTTTCCTAAAGGAATATATATAATGCTGGTCAAAACTAGCAAAGACAATCACTCACAGTCTTTGGAGATTGGCCCAAGAGCTTACAACAAATTGAGAAGCATTTATTCAACAAAATCTATGGAAACACAGTAAGAACAGTTGAAGGCCATGGCATTGGAGATAGGGACTATAACTATACCCCCACAGATCATCCTAGAGGAAATAGCTGTTTCAACTGCTCAGTAGCTGAAGTGATCATTACTATTTCTCACAGCTTCCTGGATGGAAGATATATTCAGAGTGGTTTCTGCAGTGCAACAGATCCCATTGCCCAAAACTTACATTTCATAGATTGCCTAAATTGAGTGAATAGTGACAACCGTTGGTGGTGCCTGTTTCCCCACCTCTAGATCCTGTAACATATGGGGGACCTTGGAGGGGTAGCTGGTAAAGAGAACAGCATAATTCTGTGTTTTGCAGAAAATTTATTCCAGTGGCCTCAGCCAAGTGACAGCTCCCAGCTTCCCCAGCTCCCTAGGATAGAAGATCTATTCTGGGTCAATTTGGCAGACAGTGAATACTGGAAGATGCTGTCCTCCTTGACTCTGGGCTGCAGAAAATCCATACTGGGTAGTGGTAGCCAGACAGTGGCACCAATTCCCACCCTCGTGCCCCTCCTCTCCCTCCACAGTTCCTGTTCCATAGGAAGGATCCAGGTGGGAATCCAGTGAAGTGCAATTTCCCATTCCATTTCCTTAGTTCTGTTCCATAGTACAGAGATTTTGCCCAGGGAAGGTCAAAGCTAGAGCACCTTGCCCCTGCCAAGGGGCCTGGCTTCTTTTGGTTCAGACAGTGGAGTGATTTATGTTCCAAGGAGTTTTCAAAAACAACAAAGACTAACAGCTATGAGTCAGAAGCCTAAAGAGGAGACCAAGAAAAAGGACAAAGAGATCCCAACTAAAACCACAATCATCTCTGATGTTCAGAAAGACTCTGGGTATGTCCTTTGATGGAAGACATCACCGGTTGCACACTATGAGGAAAGTAGATTCACTGACTAGTCCAACCAGGTCACTAAGGCAAGTTAAGAAGCAAACAACAATGATAGCAACGTCAGAGTTGGGAGGTATTAGTACACAAATTGTTGCAACATGTTAACTAAAATTCCCAATTTTCCACAAAATATTATGGAACATGAAAAGAAATAGGAAAGCATGAACCATAAACACAACTAAACAGGCAATAGAAACTGCCTTTGGAGGGTCTAGATATTGATCTTGGCAGACAAAGAATTCCAAGCACCTATTAGAAATACATTCAAAGATCTAAAGGAAACCAAGCTTAGGGAAGTAAGGGCCAATCTAATGACAGTAGTTCATCAAATATAGTATATCATTAAAGACTTACATATCATAAGAAAGAACCAAATGGATATTCTGAAGTGCAAAAGTATAACATCTGAAATGAAAAATTTACTCAAAGGGCTTTACAGTAGATTTGAACTCATGAAAAAAGGTATGGGCCAATGTCCTACACATAATACAAAGCCCCCACCTCATTTAATTACTGAATATTGTTTGATAGTCAAAGAATTGTTTCATCCCTCACATTATCAAGAAACAGCTATTAACCTTCTCAGTATTCATAATGTTAAAACCAGCCCCAAACCTTTTAAGACTTCTGGGTTCTGGAAGCAAAATATTTCTCATTTGTAAATTTTACTTAAAATCATTTATGCTGTTATTTGCAAATTGATTTACCTTGAATGGGGCCTTTTACAACAAAGGGCTTTAGAATCTGTTCAAATGGTATTAGTACAAAGGCTCTCATTAGTGCTCCCAGATACTCCTTTACAGAGATTCTTATATTTTAGATGTTTTAGCAACTTCCTCTCATGCTGTCTTGAGCCTCTAGACCATCTATGATTGCCACAAGCAGCCTATGAGGTCCTGACAAAAATTGACTTCTGTGGCCTTAAGCTATACACCACTAAAGCAGCAATTGATGTCCACATGTCAGGATCTCTTGAAAACAGAGCTTTTCATGTTACTTGAGCCCATGTCCCTCTATAGTCAATAGCCCCTTATGTTTTGGGTTATAGAAGCAGCCACCCACAAGTTTAGTATGGCTATTAAGGCCTTCTTGCTATAGGATTCAGCCAAATCTCTCTGGCATATCTCACCTTAGGAAGGAGTAGCTTCCTTTTCCTTTCATCCCTTACTAGATGCCTGTATTAGTCCTTTTCTGTTGCTATAAAGGAATACCTGAGGCTGGGCAATTTATAAAGAAAAGAAGTATATTTGGCTCACCATTCTTCAGGCTGTACAAAAAGCATAGTGTCACATCTGCTTCTGGTGAGGGCTTCAGGCTGCTTCCACTCATGGTAGAAGTGGAAGAGGAGCTGGAATGTGCAGAGATCATGTGAGAGCAGAAGCAAGAGATAGAGGTGAGAGGTGCCAAGCTCTTTTTAACAACCAGCTCTCATGGGAACTGATAGAGTGAGAACTCAGTTGTTACCATGATGATGATACTGGGCCCTTCATGAAGATGGCACCAGGCCATTCTGTACCATGACCCTAACACCACCCATTATTCCCCATTTCCAACACTCGGGATCAAATTACAATATGAGATTTAGAGGGGTCAAATATGCAAACCATAGCAATGCCATAGTGCTGGAAGAGGTAAACCCACTCCCAGACCACTTGACAACCTGAGGAGCCTCTGAGCTCCATGTACTGAGTGAGCAGCAAGGGCAGTTCATATTCTTTGCATACTGTATTACCACCATTACATGTGACAGAGCTTGGTGGAATGTGACTGCTTTTTATCCTTTAACCAAAATGGCTCTAATACAGAATGGGACACAAGGATCAGAATGATTGACCAATCATCTTAGTACTGGATTCCCTGGCCTCATTTCCATATTTTTACAGACTCTTAGGCCACTGACAATGGTCTGGGCACCTGTTCTGGCCAATAGTGGCAATAATTTCTTATAAAAGATTGCTTGTTTGTGGGTAAGAACTCTTGGAATATCTTGCATTACAGATGCCAAAATATAAATCAAGGTCACCCATGTCTCTGTACCTATTAAGTCCACAAAACAAGGCCTCAACAAGATGCTCCTTATTTCCTTCAGAGTTCCAGATATTGATAGTTATGGTGTTTTTGATCGTAAAAATTCTTTCTGAGAACTACTCAGCACACTGCAACTTGAAAGGAACACAATAAGTTCAGGCAGACAGTAATTATATTTGAATTCTTTTCTATTTCTTAGTATTCCCCATAGTCTACTTTTTAAAATACGTTTTTGGTTTTTTGTTTTTACTTTTTTTCCTACTTTGTGTGATTTTTTGTTTATTTTTAATTTCAGAATATTACAGGGGTACAAATGTTTAGGTTACATATATTGCCTTTGCTCCACCCAAGTCAGAGCTACAAGCATGCCCATCCCTGAGACAGTAAGCACTGCACCATTAGATGTGAATATATCCATCTACTCCCCCCACCTGCCTGATACTTGATGAATGTTACTAACATATGTGCACATATGTGTTGATTAATTAGTATCAATTTGATGGTAAGTACATGTGGTGCTTGCTTTTCCATTCTTGTGATACTTCACTTAGTAGAATGGACTCTAGTTCCATCCAGAATAATACAAAAGTTACTAGATCACCATTTTTGTTTGTGTATGGATGAATAGAACTCCATAGTATACACATACCACATTTTATTAATCCACTCATGGATTGATGGGCACTTGGATTGTTTCCACATCTTTGCAATTGTGAATTGTGCTGCTATAAACATTCAAGTGCAGATGTCTTTCTTCTAGCATGTCTTTTTTCCCTTTGGGTAGATGCCCAGTAATAGGATTGCTGGATCAAATGGCAGTTCTACTTTTAGCTCTCTAAGGTATCTCCATATTACTTTCTACAGAGGTTGTACTACTTTGCAGTCCCACCAGCAGTGTACGTATGAGTGTTCCTATCTCTCCACATCCTTGACAACATTTGTTGTTTTGGGGACTTTTGGTAATAGCCATTCTCACTGGAGTTAAGTGATATCTCATTGTGGTTTTGATATGCATTTCCCTGATGATTAGAGATGTTGAACATTTTTTCATATGTTTCTTGGCCATTAGTCTGTTTTCTTTTGAAAGATTTCTGTTCATGTCTTTTTCTGACTTTTTAATGGGGTTATTTGATTTTTTTTCTTGTTGATTTTCCTAAGTTCTAGATAGATTCTAGTTATCAGCCCTTTATTGGATGTGTAGCATGCGAATATTTTCTCCTATTCTGTGGGTTGTCTATTTACTCTCATGATGGTTTCCTTGGCTTTTTAATTTGATCAGGTCCCATTTATTGTGTGTGTGTGTGTGTGTGTGTGTGTGTGTGGTTTCTGTGATTGCCTTGGGGTCTTCTTCATAAATTCTTTGCCTAGGCCAATGTCTATAAGAGTTTTTCCAACATTCTCTTCTAGTATTCCTATGGTTTCATGCTTTAGGTTTAAGTCTGTTATGCATCGTGAGTTAATTTTTGTGAGAGATGAGAGATGTTGATTTCATTTCAGTCTTCTACATGTGACTATCCAATTTTCCCGGCACCATTTATTGAATAAGGAATCTTTTTTCCAGAATCTGTTTTTGTTGGCTTTGTCAAAGATCAGGTGGAATATTAGGATGGTTTTATATCTAGGTTCTCAGTTCTTTTCCATTGGTCTATGCCTCTGTTCTTCCATACTTTTTGAATGCTTTTTTGTTGTTGTTTATAGCCACGTTGCTGGGTTCCATATTGTGAGAGAATTTTCTTGTGACAATGTACAATCAAAACTATAATTATAATCAGATCAGATTGTAAGATATGTATGCTAAGAATTTGGACTCAGCAATAATGGAATTTGGATTATGGATTTTTCCATTAAATAATAGTTTGATCCTAGAGAATTGGATTCTTTGAGGCATTTTTCTCATCTGAAAATGAGAAAAATAGCACCTATATTATTCCATTGCTATGAAGAGTAAATGGTGGAAAGAATATTAATTCTTATCATGACGAGCAACCAGTACAAAAGGAGTACTCCATAAGGTGTAGGTATTATTACTTTTCTTTTGAATACTAATTTTTAATTACACATTTTTTTTGTGGTGAAACAGCATTAAAAATAAAAGGGGACAGAAACAGAGGAGGAAGGAAAATAACATTCATAATTTTCTAATGTAATATTTAGGAGAGGTATAATTTTCTGAGAGCTCACTATATGCCACGGATTGTGTTTTAACTATTTCATGCCAATCTTCACAATTACTCTGAGGGAAATGTTATGCTCATTTAACATAAAATAAACAATTTTAGACATCTTAAGAAACTTAAGGCATCACCTGACTAAATTCCCCACAGGAAATAAGGGAAAAGGATCTGTAACAGATGCCAGGTCTGTCTGATTGCAACGCTCACATTATTTTCACTAAATTTATTTTCCTTAATTAAATGAAAAGGATGCCTTTGGAATTCTCTGACAGCCAATCAATTCATGGATGCTTAGTTATTTTCTGATAATTGTTATTAATAAGTGTGTATGTGTGTGTGTGTGTGTGTGTGTGTGTGTATTTCTAGAAGTAACATATCATTAATGATATTCTTGCCACCCACAAATAACAATTCTTCCAAACAGTGAGAAGATACCATTTTCCAATGCAATACATTTTTTGCAATTCAAAACAAGGTAGGAGGCAAGAATAAGCTCATTTATGAAATTTTGATTTGCGAACTTGATGAAGAATTAATGTATTGGCTGTAAAGATAAATTATCATTCCCAAAAAATTTTAGAAATGTTTTTGGGCGAAAAGCTTGAAGCCAATTTGAGCATCAAGTAAATATTCATCACACCATACTATAAATTGGTTTAGAAAATAGATTAAAAATTATTTTAGGAAAATGTTTCCAAGTGTACTCTTTGCATTTATTGTTTTCCTTCCCTCTTAGCACCTAAGATAAATTTGGTGTACACATTCATTCTAGTGCTTCTGTAAAGTGCCCTTAAGGTCACCCTAAACCTATTACTGTCTTAAAAGTCCATGTATATTTCTGTCCTATAAAATGTTTCATGAAGAACCTATAGAAATATTGTATGATCAACCAATACTTAGAGAGTTTATGTATGTTCTACAATGATTTTATACTTTTAGAAACTGAGGGTTTTATTATTTTCTGAAATTAGAATGGGTAAAATAAATTGTGTTCAGAGTTGTTAGGATATCAACAAACACAAACTATCCTGCATAATTAAATTAATATTCATATTCTTTTAGAAATTTAGCAACGTTTTCCACTTTGTGAGTCAGTTTACCAAATATTTTTTCCACTCCTTCTGAAAACAAGTGGCATTACAGGCTAATAGTTATATCTCACTTTGGAATTCTAGCAGACCTTATTTTGAATCCTAGCTATGCCATTTACTACCTATGTGATCTTGGGAAATTTATTTAACCTTTCTAAAGTTCATATTTTCCATCTATAACATAAAGATGTTAAAAGCACCTACATCAGTGACCTAGTAATGAGTAAGTGAGATAATCCAAGCAATGTGTATGACAATGAGATTGGTAAATTTTCCATAAATGTTAGTTATGATTGTATCTATTATTATTACAAAAAGAACAGTACAAACAGAATTATTACAAAAATTATTTGACCCTATCTAGGAGAAAAATCCTAAAAATTTCATCTCTCTCCATATTTTCCCTAATTCCCACTCCTTCATTATCTTGCTTTGGGGAAAATAATTACATTCATTTCGTTCTATTTGTTCAAATCTTCTTTAATTTTTTTTAGCCTAACCCAGAGCTGTCCCTAGTCATTAATTGCTTTCATATGACTTATAAAAAGTCATTTCTTTCTCTTGGTTGCATAACTTGGCATTCAGACTGGATTTCGTCTCTCCACTCTTTCTAATCCCCCTGCTAAGTGCATTTGCACAGTGCACCAATTTCATAAGCCTTTGGTGTGGCCCCAGGATCAACATCTACAAATAATGTGCTCTACTCATTATGTTTTAAATCCCTTTAATTAATAAAGATTTAAGAAGTAACTCCTATTTAAAATGATTTATGCAAGATAGAGGACACAAATAAGTGTTAGTATAGACATTCTCCTGAAGATACTTTCAATCTGCAATTATAGAAAGACAACAAACAACAAAAACTTACGTGATGGGTTCATGTGCAATTTACATTATAGAAATAGTGTCACAGGAACCAAGAAGAGATTGAAACTGTTTCTGAGCAGGGAAATTATTGAGAAGAAAGTATGTATATTTGAAGCATACTATGGTTTTGTACTACTTTTGAATAAATCACTGTTTTATTTCAGGTATTCAACATTTCTTCTCAGTTGTGAAATTGGCCTCCTAATTAATCTCACTACAGTTTCTTCCTGACTCAAACTATTCTCTACTTTCCCAATAGTGAACTTTCTAAAATGAAAATCAGATTATATTACTCACATGTTTAAAATCCTTGATTGATTCTCCATTTCCTTTAAGATACAATGGAATTTTTTTTTTAATTTTTCCCTAGTGATCTTTCTAGCCTCCTCTGGAGCAATGTGTAGACTTGTCCAACAGTGACCTTGGGAATTAATTCTAAGTTGCCTGGACAATGAACCAGCTGTGAATGATGACCACTTCTCCCTTTAGGAGAATAGGCCTCAGTAAGCCCTATTCTTAACCCATACTGACTCTTGTTGCCTTTAAACCAAGCCCTGTTAGAAACCATGAAGGAGATTGTTCTCCGTGACTCTTCCTTTTCTAACACTTCCTTTTGAATTTGTTGATATTTTATTTTTAGCATCTGAGGCATTTTGAAATATCACTTCTCATGATTTCATAATTTTTAGATCATTGTATTTATGCCAAAATAGTCATAAGATTTTAAAATGTAGAAGCTGCTCTTTCCTTTAGAATTTATTACTCAGATTATTTTTATTAGCCTAGATTATTTTTTTAAACATTCCTATTAATTACTAACCATATTGTTCTTTTGTATTCTAGAGATGCAGAAAACTTCACTTAAGTTATTTTTGTGTGTATACCAGATATATTATAAGAGAGATATCTGTATATAGCCATAGTTGTCAGCTTCTGATGGATGAGCCAACACTAACACAAATCCCCTGCATGTCAACAGCCTACAAAACAATAGTTTATTTCTCATGTTAGGAATCAATTGTTGCTGTGAATAGGTTGTGACTCTATTCCTCATGTCATCTTATTATAGAATCCAGGCTGGGAAAGCTGCCGATTTCCAGGACACGCTTGCTTTCCTGGCAACAAAAACAGCAAGAAAATAGGCAGAAATGCACTATGGTTCTTAAGGTTCTACTCAGAGGTGATATGTGTCACATCCACTCCAACACTGTGGATCAAAGCAATGGGGGAGAGGCCTTCTAATCCTAGAGGGGGCCGGGATATCATGTTGCAATTGGTAGGGTTATATAATCCTCTTACTGGAAGAGAAAGCAAATAGTTTGAAACAATAATGAAATTGACTGCAGTCACTCTTTGTATTATTTCTACATTAACTGTCACATCATTAGGTAATAATACTTAAAAGGTAACAGATCGTTTACTAAAATATATATACATATCTGTGCTTGTTTCAATAACACATATACTTAACAAAACTACGCATATCTAACATACAAGCGTAGGGGAGGCGAAACCTTACCTCTACTCTCTTAGGGTCTCTGGAACAGGAGAAAGGCAGGTAGCTATTTTACACGGATATGGGAATTCCTCGGGAAGATGGAGATCCGAAGTAGTTGCAACACCTTATATACTGGGCTGAGCAAAGAGAAACACTTGTGGAAAAGTAACTGACATAGTGGGGAGAACAAAGAAAGATAAGAATTAATTTAAAAATCTGATTGTACAGAATTCTATCAGTCTTGACTCCCTGTCTTTGGTAATAAGAATATTTCCTTCTTCCTGGTATAGGATGGCATCTTTCACACAGGAGTTGTATCTCCCACTCTGAGGAAAAAAAGAGGAGGTCCGAGCATCCCTGCTAAACCTGCTACTTTTCTAGGACCTGTAGCTCAAACAATCCTCATGCCAAATAGGCGTATTTTGGGCTGACATATTCTCCCATTCTTCACAGAGAAGGAGGGGACTGTTTTCAAATTAAAAATTGGTAAATTTATTTTAAATTTAAAAATTTAAAATAAAAATCATTTATTAAAGATTCACTTTGGGGATGGGTAAGGAAATGTTTATTTGTCCCTTTAAAAATTTTACCTATAAATCACTATAATAATATTGTAGGTTGAGTGAACAGTAAAATTAATATTATTTGTGAATTGCCAATAAGCTTTCAGTAGGTGAACTTCACTTAAAGAGAGTTGAACCTGGGTGGCAAAGTGGAGAAATCAAAGTATCTTGAAACCAAAATAACCCACATAGTTTCACTTGAAAAGTAATTATAATTTGGTCTTGTTAAAAACAAATATATCTATTTACTAATCATCTCTACACTTATGCAGAGATAGTCTCCATATGGAAATACATTAATTAGTACTAGAGAGACTATATTAACATATTGTGTAATAATCTTAATGTGTAAACATCTATTAAACAGTGTTATTTCTGTTTTAGAGAACTAAGTAGTTTATAATGTGCTTTCACATACAGTTCAGCTGTTTAATCACTTTTTAAATTAAACACACTATGGCATTTTTTCCATAATTTCCATATGTCTCAATGAAAATACTATATGCAGTTCAAGTTACCTACTGCATGTTTTATTTCAGTTTTGATATTAACATAGAAAGATTTGCGACTTCATATGGATAGTTCCTTCCAATTATGTCTTTGATATAAAGAAAGATGGAGGACATCACATGAGTCCCATCACTGTGTTCCAGGTCTTTTCCCTCTTCTTCCATAAATATGTTGTGTAAATATAACACAGAAGTTGCAAAATTTCTATATAATCTAAATTTTAATGTAATTTTAAGTGATACTTTCTTCTAACAAGACAGTAAAATTAAACTTGCCAAAAAGTTATTGATTTATTGATGTATGCAATGTAAATAATATATTTTTCAGCTTTTAACAGCCAAATAAAGTGTAATTTTCCAGTGAGAATGAAAATATACCAAAACTTCTAGACTATTATTTTTGGACTGTTTAATTTATATCAAATCATTTAACTTTTTAATAAAAATAGTGCAACTGAAATACTATATTTGTGTAGGATAGATTTTCTAATAAATATCAAATTATAGTAAGCATAGAATAAGTACTAAAACACATTTTAATCAAGGTTAAGGGCTGTTGTTTGCATGTGAACTATTCCTGTCTCAGATATTTGCATGGAATTTGTTAAAATAATAATAATAAAATAATAAATATGGGTAACCTTTGAATAAATATTATTCTCTTTTATTCTCAAGGACACTGTTTCAAAATTGTGTCTAGAATCTGTCTTTGGCTGAAGAGCTAAAGCAATTTATGGTCATATTTTCACTCTTATCCCATATGAACTGCTATTATCGTGTTGCTTTTGTTGAGAAATGGCCATCCCATAGCTTCCAGCTATAGAATGTTTGCATTCATATACTGCAATTTACTTATTTAAAATAGGAACTAAGTCAAAGTGACAGAATATTGAGTCTGTGTAAAGAGTGCATGCTTTTTTTACAGGCAAACAAAAGTGAACAGTGAAAACATATGAGAAGGCCATTTTGTAAACATGGAATAAGAATAAGATAATTTGAACAAAGTGAATATGTTTTAACCTCATTTTAAAGTAACTTAATATTTATGAGAAAATAATTACTGTTCTCAGTAATTTTTCCACTATTAGTTTATTTAATCTTCATAATAATCCTGTGACACAGTACTGTTATTATCAATGTTTTGGAGATAAGAAAATTAAGACACAAGGAGGTTAAGTTGCTTGCCCAAGGTCAGACAGTAAAGGGTAGAATTAAGATTTGAAATCAGGCAGCGTGGACCCAGAGTAAAATCCACATTATGCTACTGCTTTGATCATGACATATCCAACTCAAAAATAAATAAATAAATAAATGAACAGGGCAAAACATTAAATTCCTAATGGATACAGACATTTTTATAACTGCTTTGTTTGTATTACTTTATCACCTTATCATAGTCACCCTATGATGTAATTACTAATAGCATCAGGAACTGGGCACAAGGAGGTGACATACATTGTGCAAAGTCTTACAGTAGGCAAAGGACTGGTTTCAAGTCCAGGTGGTTTGACAAGAGCCAGGGCTCCTTATAATGATCTTCCTAATGGGATCAGAATTCTCAAAGACACTTAATTAATCACAATTCTCTGCAAAAATACCACTGATTAGTCTCCCCAGATAGTTCTTGAATAGGCATTGTCATTAATGTTTCCCCTTCCCTACTCCACCTCCAATTCCATAGCTTGTAAGTAGTTCTGGTGGCTTGTTTCTTCTTTGGATCTGCTAATACATGATATTAGTTTGAGCTCTAACAGACCCGTTTCAATCAGCACTAATGATAGAATGTGGCTAATTAATACCCACTAGGGGGCATTTTGTTTTCCTAAACAAACATGTTCAATATTCTGCTAAAACTACTCAATTATGTTAAGGTTTCTTCCAGTCCTAAAAATATATAGTACTTCTTATTTAAGAATGTAATGACTTGGAATCATTACTTACCTGTTATTTAGCCATATTGAACAACTGTTTCAGGTTTATGGTTAATAACTAAAGAAATAAAACATTTGCTTGTTTTACTGTGGCATTATTTCATTACTTAAAATTAAATATAAATGTAAATGATTCTGTATTAGATTAGAATAAATAAATGACTTAGACTATATATAGTAATTTTCTGTAAATATTGGCTTGATTTTTGGTAACTGGGAGGATACGGAAAAAGATATAACCATATACATGTTTATATACTACATTAAATTTATATACATCTCACAAGACAATGGTATGTTTATCTAATATGGTGCTTTTGAAATTTTGAGTTACATAGTGATACTTATTTGCTGTAGCACTGTTTTTCATTCACTAAATCTCACCCAAAGTATTTTTTCTTGTTTAATTTTATTTATTTTAAATGTAATAGAATTGATGATTTATCTTAGACTTACCTTTATAATATGGATACATATTTATTTCTAGAAGTGATAGAACTCCTGTTAGAAATATATGGGAAACCTTGTATTACAACATTATTATTGCTGCTGATTACAGCACTATGAGCATTGTAAGGTATAAAGAATCACATGATTGAAAAACTAATGGCCAAGTAGGGAAGGAATATGATATTGACCAAAGAAGTGTGAGCTAGACAGCAGAGCACTTAAAACTAAACCTAGACACAGCATTAGAAAATTCAGTTAACTTCTTTGGGTTTTAGATGCTTGTGCTTAGAAATGAGAGACTGGAACTATTTAATTTCAGTAACATCTTCCAAAATGATAAATTTGGAATTTTCTTAATTTTTGTAATTTATCTCAGAAGATGAAGAAAATTCATCTTGAGTACCTTTTTCAGATATTGAAAGATAAAATTTATAAATCTAATAATTACATTAGCAATCTATAAGTTGGTTGGTATGTATCCTAAGACAAGAAACAAAACAAAACTCTATTTTAACTATATCTCTAATCATTTCCCAATATTATTATTCCTATAATGCTTTAATGTCATAACCCACTTTAATTTATTCCTTTAGAATCCAATATAATAGTAGCATAATTTTTGATCATATAAGTGTCTTATGAAAATATTTTATATCTATATATGTAGATGCAAGATACTCCTTATGTTGATATTCTATCCTTTCTAAGGATCTCATAGAGATATGTCCATTCATAAAATAGAGAAAAATAAAATGTATTCAAATAAATTATTCTGTTTCCACAGTGTCAAAAATTAAAACAAATATAAAAAAGCACAAAAGCAAAATTCCAGCTGGAAACATTTAAGAAAGTTATCATCATATAATAAAATATTTCCAATGGAAGAATCTATTATTATTGTTTAGCAAATTTCATTTTCTAGAATATGTTTTCAATTATTTTTCTTATTCAAATGAGCTTCTATTCATTTATCTGCTTTTCATTTTCTCTATTTAATACCGTCTGCTTATTTGCTCTTCTCATCCAACAGAGTATTCAAATACATGGAAAGGTGATTAACAAAAGCTGTTTGAAAGTTGGCTAAGTATAGGATTATCACCAACTTAGATATTATCAAAATGAAAAATTAGTAACTTCTAAAAAGCTGCTTTGTAGATTTGTATGCAAATGTGAATAGTTTAATTTATTTAATTCTAAAACTCTTCAAACATTTTCATTATACTCCAACGCAGAGATTTTAATTATACAACATAGTTTAACAAGTTTATTTCCTTGATGCTGTATTGCAAAGATAAGGTGAGAACTTGTTTTCAAGGCAGAACTTGAGGTTATGTTCACATTACAAATAAATAGTTTTATATATATTTTAGTTTCTTTAAACATGTACATATTTGATAGTTTTAAATTGTTGTAAATAAGACCATACATGCAAAAAAGGAAATAGTATATGTCTATGTTTTAAAATAATAAATTCTCAAACTCACTGCCCATCTTAAAAAAAAGCATTATGTATATACTTAAAGTCTTCTGTTTGCCTCTTTCAAATTCTGTATGTATTCCTACTTCCTGCAATTCCTAAGTCTTTTGCTTATCACTCTTTTGCTTTTACTTATATTCTTTTATTTATTTATTTATTTTTTATTTCAGAATTGCATGGGGATCACGTTTTCATTACATAATTTGCTTTTGTACAGTTTGAGTCAAAGTTAATAAGTGTGCCCTTCACTCAGTTAGTGTGCAGAACCAAGGACACAATCAATAGAGCAAATAGACAATCTACAAAATGGGAGAATATATTTGCCTGCTAGATATCTGATAAACAGCTAATAACCAGAATCTACAAAGAGCTCAAGCAAATCAGCAAGAAAAAATCAAACAACCCCATTAAAAAGTGGGTAAGATACATGAACAGAAATTTTTCAAAAGAAGATAGACTAATGGCCAACAAACTCATGAAAAAATGCTCAATGTCTCTAATCATAAAGGAATGCAAATAAAAACTGCAATGAGATATCACATAACTCCAGTGAGAATGGCTTTTATCAAAAAGTCCCAAAACAAGAGATGCTGGCAAGGATGTGGAGAGAAATGTACACTTACACAATACCATTTGATCCAGCAATCCTACTAGTAGGTATTTATCCAAAGGAAAAAAAAAGACATTTTATAAAAAAGACCCTTGCATAGAATGTTTATTGCACCATAATTCACAATTGCAAAGATGTGGAATCAACTCAAGAGCACATCAGTACATGAGTGATTTAATAAAATATGGTATATGTGTACCATGGAGCACTACTCAGCCATAAGAAAGGTGATCTAGTATCTTCTGTAACAACCTGGATGCAACTAGAGGACATTCTTCTTGTGAAGTATCTCTTATATTCTTACTATGTATCAATGCAGCCCAACACTACACTGCTAATTTGCATGCTTTACAAATTTTACAGAAGTGAAATTGTACTCTATGTAGTATGCTGTTGTAAACTAAAATAAAATCTTAAGCCCCGCAGCTGACTGAATGGGCCCCCTCTTGGCCACGGGGATCCCAGAAAAATCCTAAAGCTGAGTTGCTAGACATGAGGAGGAAGGCCAGACACACCTCTTCATGGCCCCTCCCTTTTTGGAGAAATCCTTTGTAACAATGACATGCTATATGATTAGGAGGCCTAAGGCAAAGCTTAAACCACACCTGCAGACCAACAATTTACTTAACAGATCACTTGAGTTTTGATAAATGTCCAGTGGCTTGTCTCTGATAACAGACATCCTTACCTAAAGTTAAAACATTCCAAACCTTTAGACAAAGCTTCATTTCTTTAACCAATTACAAATCAAAGAATCTTTAAGCCCACCCTATAACTTGTAAACACACATATTTGGCTCAGAATAAACCTCTTAAATTATTTTACGGAGTTTGCGGATTTTTTTGTTAACACCGTGATGTATTTCTTTTACTCAATATTGTGTTTTTGATTGTTTAATGGATGAGGTGCTTATCTAAATTGTACTACTGTATTATATCATGTTATGAACTCTATACCACATTTTATTTACCGATTTTTCTGTCAAAGGAGAATTGGGTTATTTCAAGAGTTAGCCCTTCTAAATGGTGCTGTCATGAACACCCTTGTGCTTTTCTCCAGGGCAAATAGCTAGCAGTGGAACTGCTGGGCCATACGATATCCACATATTTAGATTTATTAAATAATACAAAATTGTTTTCGATGGTAGTTATATACATAAATCTACTCACTGGCACTTTATAAGTGTTTCAGTTCCACATACACACCAAAAACTTTTCCATGACATTTAATTCCTAGAATCTTAGTGTAGAAATTTTATCTCATAATTTTAATTATTTTTCATTACTTACTAATAAGTTGTCATATTTGTTTTTTATTCTATGAAATATATGTCCTTTTGTTAAAAAATAAGGTTATTATTGTTATTGAATTTACAAATTCTTTAAATATTTTTGAAATTTATTGCTTATTGTATGTGTTGTCAACATCTTTCTGTTTACGGTTTATCTTTTGGCCTCTTTATGTTCTTCTTTTAAACAGAAATTCTTAACTTTAATGTAGTTAAATTTCCTTATGTTAGGTAGATAGTGAGGGTGAGGGGCCTCTATCTCTCCCGGGAACTGGATGAGGGACAAGTGTCCTGCTTCAGATAACCACAGTAAGAGGGAGGAGGAATACAGGGCCAGCTAGCCGCAAAAGCGGATGGGGATTCTTGGAAGAAAAAAATTCCTAGAAAGCCAAGCATTGCAGGCAAAGCAGGTCTGGAAGATGACCAAAAGTAATCTCAGGCCAATTATCATGTCATTAGCATAAATCTGCATTGCAGTTTTCCACCCTCCACATACACTGTGGGCTTTCAGAGAGGCTCATGGGACATCTGCACGAGCAGTAAAATTCAGGTTATGTAACTAACAGCTGTCCATCAAAGTGACACATAAGCCATGCCTGCTGGGGAGGGTCCAACCCAGAAAATATAAAAAGGAAACTTTAGTTAACAGTGAGGGCCTCCTGTAGCAACAGGGTCTGTTCACTGTCTGTGGCGAATGTATCTTGCTTTTTGCTCAATAAACTCTGGTTTGCCTCGCTATTGGTGTGTCTTGTCATTCTCCAACAAGAGTGCACCAAGACCCAAAGACAACTTGCTGACCTGTTGTGGTCTAGCAGTTAGGATTCCTGGTTTTCACCCAGGGGACCGAGGTTCATCTCCAATGTGGGAACCAGATCGAGACCTGACACTTACAATTTACAAATTAGTCTCTTGTTTAAGAAATTCTTATATGAAATTTTACTTTCTCTCTGTTTCTGCCTCTATCTTTCCTTTTCTTATGTTCATGTTTTGGAGGCATTTTATTTTCTAGTTCACCCAACTGCAATTGTCACCTTTAGAATTACTTTATGTAGAAATCATTAATAAAATTTCATATTTTTGAGGGTCCCAGGCCTTGTCTGCAGCTTGCAGACAAATTAAAGCCCTGAGCCATGGTATATTACACCAGCGTAAGCTCCTATTTAGTTCTTCAAAGCCATTCATTCTCATTGGCTTTAAAAGATTAAAAATAAACATAATCAGCATTTGCAATTATATTGTACTTGGAGGTTGTTTCAGGTTTACCACTCTTCTAGAAATAGTAGTTATTTTTTTTATCTTTTCTTATTAAAAAGTAGTTTATTTGGTGTTGTATTCATAGATGAAGAAGGTTGCAATATCTGTGTATACAAGTTATATTTGTATTCAAAATTGTTTTCTCACAATATCATATTACCGAGTAACTCTCTCAAAATGCCTGCCACCGCTCCATCTCAATTCTTCCTTACGTAGTGGTAGGCTTGCTCTGTGCTTTGTGACATCATAGCCCTCTCCCTAACATAGTTGCTAAGATTGGGTAGTACCTGCCTCAAGAATAATTAGCACATCAGATGATCTTCTCATTAGGATGTGGCCCAGTGTAAAATCTCCACACAAAGAAGTTTGGGCTTTACCAAGTCAAATTAGAGAATCCATCTTGGATTTGATCTAGGCAATATATTAATAAAATTAGTCAGTTGTCGGGAATGTAGATGGAAGGAATCAAGAAACATGACTATGAGTATAATGGTCCACAAGTGAAGGGAAGGCAGCCAAAGTCAAGAGATAGAAAAAAGTTAAATGGAAAAGAGTAAATTGGTCAATTGCCTCAGAAAACATAAAAATAGATTCACAGAGTAGACAGTAGCAAATCACTAGAGAGAATAAACATTTCTTAACTTCTACTCTTAAAGGTTTGCTAAAGATAACATGTTTCATGGAGCTTCCTGTAGGGTAAGAAGATGTCCATGTTCAGTGCTTGGAAGCATGACTGTTTTAGATTGCAGAGTACTGCTATCTGCAGTAAAGGACCAGATCATTGTGTTTCCAACTTGTCATAGATCACTGCTTTAGCAAATTACAATAAAAATGAAATACTTGAAAAATGAGGTAAAAAACAGATATAGAAAATGCAAGTCCATATTTTTATTAGATACAGCAGACAAAATACCACTCTTTCAGATTTCTATAAAAGTCTAAATGGTTACCTCTCTATTCCTGAACGCTTTTCATTGATCTGTAACATTGGGAGAACATTGGGAGCACTGTCTGTAGAACATACTTTGAATAGCACTGGCCTAGGGAATTCATCTGCACTTTCCCTGTGCTCCTACCTCTGCACAAGTAGGAAGGAGGAGGGTCATTTCCATCTCCTCCCCGCAAGCTTGAGCACCTACTCCAGGGGGCTGTAACTCTGTCTACCTTTTTATCAATCTTCATTACTTGGATCCAAGGGAAGCAAAGAGGCTAATCAAAACACAGCCCAACAAAATCATTGGCTTCCACTTTTCTTTTGTGTTGGATTGGTATTTCATAAATTTTAAAAGCTGTGAGTGTCATACATATGTGTCCTAGATGGCCTACACAACTTGCCTGTTTTCTCTCTTTCTGCTCACTATTGTCTTGTGATCACGGTCAAATATACAGAATCTGCCATTTTTTCTCATGGGCGAAGAAGAACTTACCTTGTGGAGTAAAATTCCACATGAGGAAATTTAATCTCTTGGTTTAAGCAGTCAGTGCAAACAGGTATATTTAGGATCAACTATAGCAATCAATAATGATAGCATATTTTGGGTTCCAGACCTCACACTCAGCAAGCATCTGGTCTTGTTTGAGACTAAAGGTTAATTTCTAGAGAAAGGAGAGTTTCTTCAGGAAGCTTTGATTGCAGAGATAGTTTTGATTCTCTGGAAGTTCATATTTCAGTGTGGAGAGGGAGAGCTTTTGCTTGGTCAATGAAAGGTCACTTTTCAAAAGGGGCTTTCACAGAATTTTAAAAAAATAACCTCTTCAGATACTGTTTTCATACCTGTTGCTATGGTCTGTTTTGCTTCTTTAGGAAAAGTCAAGTCTTTCTGTTCCAAGAAAATAGAAAATATGTATATTAATAACACATGAAAATATATATATATATGTAAAGCTAAGCTAAGCCTTACTTAAATAGTCAGGGAAATATGAGAATTGGATAAAGCACATTGTAATAGTTATTGTTTTTTTATTAGGTCACTAAGGGAATACAATCAGAGAGAGTCAACAACAGAATCATAGGGAAAGTAAAGCCTTTGACTTACTGCAAGACTGTGTAAAATAGACAAGATTTCTCCTGGTTGAGCTTAAATTTATAACTCATGGAAAAGAAGACTGGCAGCAAAAGGTAGACATCTTAGTAATATTTTAATCAAAATGTAGAATTTTTGTTTTAGTAAGATTTTAATCAAAATGTAGAAGTTTTGTTTTATTTTAATTTTCTCTGTCTAGTCTAGACCCTCTTTAGTCCAGCTAGTCCTGAATATCTTCTATGGCCCATGGCTACAAATAATCAAAATGTTTTCTCTTGGAAAATGTTGTTGTTGTTTGGTTTTGGATGTTATAATGACTGGATCTGGTGCTGTGATATATTCACTTGTTCTATTACACAGTTGGAAGTTAGGAAAAGTTGAGTATTGTTATGGGCTGAATTATGTCCCCCCAAAAATTCATATGTTGAAGTCCTAACTTCTAGTACCTTAGAATTTAAACATATATGAAAACAGTTCCTTTAATAAGGTAAATAAAGTAAAATAAGTTCATATGCCTGGGCCCTAACCCAATATGACAAGCAATGACCCAATATGAAGATAAGAGTAAGACACAAACATACACAGAGAAAAGACCATATGAAAACACAGGGAGAAAACAACCATATGCAAACTAAGGAGAGAGGCCTTGCGGGGGTAAAAAACAACCTACTGACACTTTGGTCTCAGATTTCTAAACCCCAGATACAGGAGAAAATAAGTTTCTGTTGTTTAAGCTACACAGTCCTATGGTATTTTTTAATGGAAGCCCTTGCAAACTAATACAAGCACATAGAGACATATCAGGATAGGTTTAACTTTGGAAAGGCTAAAAAATTTATATATATTTCAGCAAAAGGTATCTTGGGTTTCATATTTGAGTAAACAACCACACCTCTACCCAGACATGATAATATTGCTCATGTTGGCTTAAACTTGGCAAAATATAAAACTTTAGGAAAAAAAAAAAACCCGGCTATATATTATTTGTCATTAAATTCTATAAAGAAATGTGACTTTACTAGCAGTTTTTAATGTCTTTGGGGGAGTTTAATAATGAGAGATGGTTTTAATTTAAGTTTTGGGCATTTGTTATCTTGTTAGTAGGTCTAGATTATAAAATCTCTGTGAATTATGCTGGACAATATACTGGTTATTTACTGTTTATAGCTGGGTATTCAGTGGGCTCAGTATATAAAAGGAATGACTATGAAAGACATGGTGTGCTGTGCCTTAAACATTATCAATGTATGATGTCCATTTTTCCCATTTCTGGCTTTCATGTTTTATATAGTAGGGCCTGCCTTTGTTGGGGTGCCTGTTGTTACCTATTGCTGTATAACAGATTATCCTCAAACCTTAGTTGCTTAAAACAACACATACTTAGCATCTCACCATTTCTGTGGGTCATAAACTGAAGTTGGCTTAGCTAAAGATCTCTCAGGAGTCCTTAATCAAATTGTCAGCTATCACTGCAGTCTACTCAAGATTTGCTCAAGGAAGGATGTATTTCCAAACTCATTCAGTGATTGTTGGCAAGATTCAGTTCCTCATAGGCAATTAAACTGAGAGCCTCAGTACATCACTGGCTGTTGGCTGAAGGCCACCCTCAGTTCCTTGCCAGTGGATCTCTCCATAGTGCAGCTCACCACATGGCGGCTGGCTTTATCAAAGTGAGAGAGAGAGAGAGTATGTGTGTTCCAGCAAGAAGGAAGATATAGTCTTTTGTAACTTAATCTAGGAAATGACATACCATCACTTTTCCTGTATTTCATTTGTAATATATTTGTTGGAAGTTAATTACTAGCTAGGTCCAGCCCACCCCAAGCAGAAGGGATTACGCAAGTGAGCATGGTAGAAAGCTGCCTATTACCTCTGTTTCTGTAACTCTATTTGGACACTAAGTAGGTAAAATTTATCAACTTTTATTGCAGATTAAAACATTATAAATTTAGGCAGATTTGCTTAGATTCCTAGGTCTAATTCATGTTTTCAAATATAGTTTTTGCCAGTGAGACCTAGATTGTATTTTTTATTTTTTTGTCTAACAAGTAGTCATGTGGTAGGTTTTTTTCATTTGGCTAGTTTTCCTTGTATATAACACTTCCACATTAGGTTTTCAAGAGGAGTTGGTCTCCAGAATATACATCAGAGCAGTTTAGTCACATGAGGGCTACAAAATCTGATATATTCAGTCACAAGTAGATAACAATGATGGTGAGATCAGATTTGGAAAATGATTAGAAACAGAATATTGAAGTGTACTGAATACTAAAGTAGGGGATATATGGCAAGTATTAATTCATATTATTCATTAATTCAAAATATCCCTTCAGTATCTACTTATTATACAACATCATGTAGAGGCATAAGGGACACTGTGATGAAAAGCAACACAAAGTTTCTAAAACACATCTTAGGGAGGAGAAAGTTCTTAATGAAATATAGAGTTACTTTTTAATTGCAGTTGTGATAAGCACCATCAAGGAAAAAGGGATCTACCCATGAGAATGCATAAAGAGGCAGTCCCTCATCAGGGATTATGAGAGGACACTGCCAGGAAGAAATGACAAATGAGCAGACCTCTTAGCAAAGATCAAGAATTAACTAGGTATAGAGGGAGGAGAAAAGAATCCAGGCAAATAGAAGGCTATGTGTCAAGATTTTTAGTTGGGAAACATCAATTTCACTTATTCAACATTTACCAATGAAAATTTTATATAAGGAAAGAAGAAAAGAGAGTGACAAGTAAGAAGCAGAGTGACAATAAAGAAGGAATGCAAAAGTGTCCTTAGCAATCCTTCTCCCAGCAGCAGAATTCTGAGGACTATCCAAGCGAGGTCTTTTATATTCATAGTGAATTTATTTTTTTCCCTATCAAATATCCTTCACAAAAATATTGATGATGACCATAGGAGACATAGATAAATGTAGCAAAGAAAGGATATCTGTGTGTAGACTGGGAAAATATTATACCACCATTTATATAGTGTAAAAAATGTGTTTTTTGATGTGTTCTTGGTGGTTTTAACTGTAAAAGAATAATAGGATGAAAGCTAAGACCCTTGCACTAGACCATGGATGATCATTGCAGCTTGTCAGGTTCTTCATGGCATCATGCTTTTCGTGCCACTGGCTGTGAAGTCCTTGAATACTAAGCCCTCTTTATCATGGTCCCAGAGCTTGGTTTGTCTTCTGATTCTCAGCACTTCTATGCGCAATGTTGTCCCAGCTGAGATACACTGGGCATTCTTGATATACTGCAAGTCCTGTGTAGGCCATGGGGAATCTTGAATAGATAGGTCCTTCCAAAACATATTGCATTATTGTTTCTCAACGTGGCTGAATGATGGGCTTGAAACCTTTACTAGGCTATAAAGTATGCCATTATCTACAGTATTTTTAGATTCCTTCAAATTATAGCTATGTTTCTATCACATATCCACATCAAGTAGCATCATTTATATGAACTCGTGGCTTCTTTAAATGGCATTTGAGGAATTTAAAACATTACTTTCTCTTTCATATACTACTTGACTTTCAGTTCTTTTTTCTAGATATAAACTAAAAGAAACTTACTATTTGGTGATTAAAAAATCTGTATGTTGCAGCCCATTGCATTTCAGCTTTATTTGGAGCCCTTTTCTCTTTTCTTTGAGATCTTTTAGAGAGAATATATTGTCTTTAAATACTGTAATGTAATTGAGTAGTGCCATATATTTAAATCTTTGTGTCTTAGATTTTTGTGATGTTTCTTCTTATAGTCCGTGTACTTGCCTCTCTTTCCTTCTTCCATCTGAATATAGATCTTATACTGATTCCCTTTAGGTTAGTACTCATAATTAAATAGTACAACAATCGATTGAAATTATGAGAGAAGAAAGGTTTGAATCAGAGCCTGGGCAGCAGGAACTTGGGTTTGTGGAGGTGACGGGAAACTACCCTGTTACCTTGGAAGTTTCACTGAAAGATTGACTCACAATTAAGGCAGATTAATAAGAGAAAGATTTACTTACCATGAACATGGGAAGAATCACAGAGTGATTACCCAATATCCGTATGGGGTCCAGAAATTTATATACCCTCCTTTGGGGTGGGGGGCTGAGGAATAAGATAATTCTGTTTAGTGGCAATAAACAATTGCTAGGGAGGATGAATAGATACTTGGGAGAATGAATGAATGGGGGAAAACAGATTGATTTGTAAATTAACCTGAGAGACAGTTATTATAGTTAAAATGATTTTGGCCAGGTCTGGATGCATTCTTGATCTTCTTTCCTGCAATATGTTAAGATAACTGGGAGGGGAAGGAAATTCAGTTGTTCTTTTTGGTGGGTCTGCTGGTTTATGCAGGTAGAGGTAAATCCCCTTCTAAGGACCTGTTGATCACTTACGGCCTTTAATTTAATATACTCTTTATACCAAGGAGTCTTGTTTTGGGGTGAAATTTCTTGAGCTCCTTTAGGTTCTAGTTTGTCACCAAGTCCATTCTCACCCATACTCTGCTTTTGTTTTATTTATTTATTTATTTATTTATTTATTTTTTTGAGACAGAGTCTCACTCTGTTGCCCGGGCTAGAGTGAGTGCCGTGGCTTCAGTCTAGCTCACAGCAACCTCAAACTCCTGGGCTCAAGCGATCCTCCTGCCTCAGCCTCCCGAGTAGCTGGGACTACAGGCATGCACCACCATGCCCGGCTAATTTTTTGTATGTATATATTTTAGTTGTCCATATAATTTCTTTCTATTTTTAGTAGAGACGGGGTGTCACTCTTGCTCAGGCTGGTCTCGAACTCCTGACCTCGAGCGATCCACCCGCCTCGGCCTCCCAGAGTGCTAGGATTACAGGCGTGAGCCACCGCGCCCGGCCATACTCTGCTTTTGTATGTTTCTACTCCAGGCTGGTAGGAAGCCATGCCCAACTAGCAGAATTGTTTCATATTTACAAACTAGGCAGACTCTTAAGCCAGCTTAAATTAGTTACAAAACTTCCTTTTTGCCCACATTTTCTCTTCGATTCTTCAAAAAGAAAATTTTTCTTTTTTATACCTGACGTGTCTAGAAGTTTCCTGGTTTCCATTCCATTCCCCATTTACTCAGCAGCATGCTTGTTTGGATCTTCTGGACATACAACTTACTTGGGAACTAGGCCTATTAATTAAAACCTGAAGCATCCCCTACAGACAAAATTATTTCACTTTGTAAGGTTTTTGGATAGGCGGGCACCAGAGAAAGAAAGACAAGCAGAGTTGAAAGGGGTAAGCAACGAGGCTTTATTGGGGCTCTCCCGGGCCAGGTTCACGGGCCCTGAGAGAGAGAGAGAGAGAGAGAGAGAGACCGGGAAGTCACCTAGCCCAGAAGTCTGAGTGGGTTTATATATATTTTTAGGACTGGGGGTAGGGGTTTCTTTGTCAGGAAGATTTATGGTGGGGAGAGCAAGGAATTTTCCATTGCAGTTTTAGGGTGGGTATTGAGAAATAGGAGGGGCCGGTGCTATGTGTGGACTCTAGGAACCGAGACTCTTATCAGAGTAACCATCCAAGTGTGGTTGTCCTTTAACTTAGCGGGGCCTTGCAGGCATTGTTCTTGGCAGGTCTCCCGGGCTTCTTCTTTTTCCATTAGGGAGGGGAGGGGTGCCCGCCACCAGTCTTACACACTTGATCCCATCTTCACTATTAGTAAGGGCCATTTTACACGGGTTATGGCATTGTGTTGGAACTTTTTCTAGTTGAATCAAACATATTATTTTTTCTTTTTATCATAATCATCCTTGATGTGTTTGTTTTATAGAAGAAATTGCATTGCAGTGCCAAAGAAAAAATTATTCATGACACTTGTTAGAACAGTCTGTAAGGCAGACTTTATTCAAGAAGGCTACCATATAGGTATACAGACTACCGCAATGGGATTTTACGGTAAAAGGGAAATATTATGCTTAACTCCAAATACAACAAAGAAGAGAGTAAATTTATAGCCAAAGAGTAGGACGGAGGACAGTGAATGGAAAATTACAAAGAGGAAACATCAGGGGTAAAAGGAGATTCTGGCTAAACCAACCTAAAAGGATCCTTGCTGAAGTCAGGGTGATCAGCCGTTACCTCGGAAATGGAGGGACTCTGTCAGATGTACAGCAGAGAGATCAAATGTGGACGGTGGGTTTTTCTGACTAAAGCAACTTAGCAGGATTCTTGTTAAAATTGGGTGAAGCAGAGACAGAGGCAGAATTTTAAAAGTTAAGGAATAGTGGGGAAGAGTATACAGAGGTGCCCAACTAAATTTGGTGAAGGAAAGATCCTTTGTCAGTAGTGCAAAAAATAAAGTTACTCCTGTGATCTTTAAACACAAATAGGACAGCCCCATCTTCTGCACTAACTAAATGCATTTGAAAGCAAAGTCCAAGTCATCTTTTGCTAATTTCTCCTCCCCACTTTCATTTATTCATTCATTTTTTTTTTTTTTTTTTTGCCTCACAACAAATCCTGGAACTCTTCAAATTCCCTTTATTGAATAAGTGAAAAAAAATGACAAAAAAAAGTTACTTTAAGATGTAAAAAGAAAGATAAGTTTCTCTCCCTCTTCCCATCCCTATTTAGCATCATTAGCACAAATATGGTGCATTATGAGTAAAATAATAATTCATAATAATAGGTAGCTAAGTAAGGTGTACCTTAAGACAGAATTATGTTCCCATTAAGACAGCTCTATTTCTTTTGCCATTCTTGTTACAATAGTGTTTCTTTTTCTGTTCTTTGCTTTTCTCTTTGTTCTGCCTTGAAAGGCTGGGAAATGACCATAATAGCTGTTTTCCTTGGGCAGTGAGCAGTGAGTGAATGTTGAGCTCCCTATGGACTAAGCATTTTGATGCAAATTTCCTCGGAAAAAGAAGCAGCGCCGTTGATTGCTGCAGAACCGCTGTCCCTCAGAGTAGGGACGCTTCAGTGCTTTCTTATCCTGAGGCTGAGTATTAACTACACTATTGAACAGCAAGTGCTTATCATCCCTACCATTCAGACCACATCAATCTCTGGAAAGAGACAATGTCCCTCCAGGGAGTTTAGCTAGCCCACAAAATGTCACACACACACAAAAAATCAAACTATATTTAGTCCATAGAACTGCAAAAGCAGAAAATTGGTTTCCCTGATCATCACCTAAATACAAATCTGGGAACGACACCAATTGGATATCAGACTGAGGTGGGGGGTGAGGGAGGGGATGGGGGTATGCCTACACAATGAGTGCATTGCGCATCATTTGGGGAGTGGTAACACTTGAAGGTGCTGACTCGGGAAGGGGGGGTGGGGAAGGGAGGGATATATACCTACATGATGGGTGCAATGCCCACGACCTGGGGAATAGACACGCCTGGAGCTCTGACTTGGGGGGAAAGGCGGTACAGGAGCAACGTATGTAACCTGCAATTCTGTATCCCCCATAACAAGATGAAATTAAAAAAAAAAAGAAAAGAAAAAAAAAAGAAAAATATTTATATTACTGCCATACATCAAAGCAATTGATTTTCAAGAAAGCTTTAGTTTTCAGGCAAAAAGTAATAATTTCTTTAAACAAAAGCATTTCAACCATACAAATGGAAACATTCTAAAATTCTGTATTTATCTCACTTTCTGTTAGTGTGGAGTTTCATTGCATTATCAAATTATTCTTGGATACCTACTAGGTATACGGAAAACTATGAGGTGGACCAAAAAAGAATTATGCAGCTTCCCCACAACTCTTACAGTGTTTTCTGATATTTCTGAGGGATCAGAAAGAAGGACTAAAGTTTGCAGTTTCCAGTTATCACTGTGGAGTAATAGAAATAATGAAGGCTTTGGAGTCAGATAGAATTATTATTTTTATTATTAAAAATTGTCCTATTACAGTATATTCATTTTGACTGGCATTTTATGAAAAAGAAATGGAATAAAACATGCATACAGTAAAATATTCTAACAGTATGAAAATTATAGAATTAAAAATTTATTTCCCTTATCCAGATCCTTACTCTTACTCCCAGAGGCAATAATATTATAATATCTTTATTTGAATATTATTTTAAAAGTGATCATCATGTATGCAAGTCATATATATATAAAATATACATACTTTTTACAGTTCACCCTTAAACAACACTGACTAGAAATGCACGGTCCGCTTACAGGAGCATATTCCTCCTGCCACCTCTAAGAAAGCAAAACCAACCTCTCCTCTTCCTCTTCCTCCTCAACCTGCCCAACTTGAAGACAAGAAGGATGAAGACCTTTGTGGTAATCCATTTCCACTTAATGAATAATAAATATAGTTTCTCTTTCTTATGATTTTCTTAATAATGTTTTCTTTTCTCTAACTTTATTGTAAGAATACTATATATAATACATATATCATACAAAATGTGATAATCAACTATTTATATTATCTGTAAGTCTTCTAGTGAACAATAGGCTAATAGTTTAGTTTTGGGAGAGTCAAAAGTAATATGTGGACTTTTGATGCACAAGGTTTGTTCAAGAGCCAACTGTATATACCCATATATGTGTATATAGAATGTCATTATGTAAGAATACGTGTATATGATGGGGTTCAGGACATGATATCCCACAATATGGCACCTTGCCATTTGAGAAAACAGTGGATGCAGTAGGTCCTCCATGCCCTTCTCCCCTGAAGCAGGTCATAAAACCTAGGAAGGATTTTTTGACCTTCCCCAGAAGCAGGTCATGAGCCCCCAAGGTAAGAAGTGCCCCCACATACCCTGAGGAAAGGAGTATCCTTATCTCTGAAGATGTAGGATCACAGAAAGGAAACTGAACAGACCGACCTTGCTATTTCCTCGGTTCGTTACCATTACATCATACCTTTTTTATCTACACCTTCATAAAAACTAGCATAAAAAACTCACAGATTGGCCCATTTCTTTTGGTCTTTATTTCCTTACAAAGGCTTCTGTGTCACATAAAACTTATATTAAATAAATGTGTTTACTTTTCTCTTGTTAATCTATCTTTTGTTATAGGCGTTTCATCCATGAACACATATATGAAGAAAAGGTATTTCTCCTTCCTTACTTACAAATATTTATACAAATGAGAGTATGACAATACATTCTAATACACAATGTACATTTAATTTAGCAATATATTTAGGATACTTTCCTTATCAATACATATAGATCTTTCTTTCTCTTTTTTCCCCAATTGCATGGATCTATCATTATTTTTTAAACCAATCCTTTGGTAGGGTTTGAGGTAGTTTTGGTACTTTGTTGTTACATAAAATATTAAAATGAGTATTTTGTAAATAATCTTTCTAGATTTCAGTTGTCTTTTGTGCCATAAATTACTGTAGTTTGTTAAATAATAAAACAAATCTGGATTTCAGTAAGGAGAGGTGATTTGAAAAGACTATTGCAGTACAGAGAAGGGGACTACTGCAGTAGGGGAAAGGATACCACAATAGGGTTTAGGATAAGATCTGTAAGTATCTCAAAGTCAGGCAGAAAGGACTTTTCTTTGATAAAGAGGTATAAACAAGGCTGGTAAGAATTGTTTTTGGGGGAGTAGGATGAGCCAGTGGAGCCAATAGAAAGTTTACAAGGGAAGGTCTTTCCCTGTGGTCAGAGGAGTCTCAGGAAGGGCCATTAGGAGGGGTTCTTCCATATTTCGGTGCTTGCTAAGTTCAGAGGTGATTCAAGGTCCAAGTCCTGTGGGATGGGAGAAGCCTGACTAAGATTGGGCAGGTCAAGTTAGTAGGCATTTTTCTAGACTGATCAGTGGATACAAAAAGTTCAGCTAATCATTTGTGAAACCCAAAAATGGGAATTTGGAGGGTCCGTGTCTGGCCTTAGCATAGGTAAACAAAAGGGTCATCTTACCTAAGTCATATGGGGAAGGATGGTTCCTTGCTCTAGACTGTGTCTCAGAACTTAAGAGTGTGGTGATGGGGAAGATTTCTTACTCTTCACTGTTCTCCAGGAGCATGGGGCTCTGGTAAATTTGAACATTGTCAAATTGTTGGTGTCGGAATATTTGTTTTTAAAGTCAGATAGCGTTTGCTTGTTTGTTTGTTTTATTTCCATAATGTTCTTCCTAGGATGTCTTTCATATGGCCTTCTCTCATTGCCACATTTAACTCTTTAATTTTTCAAATTTTATTCATCTTTTCTCCAGTTAAATTGCAGTCTCTTTCAGAGCAAAGGCTGGCTTTTGTTATTTCTTTTTGTCATCCACTTAATTTTTACTCACTAAAAAATTATTTAGGAAGGATTCATATACATAGTTCTAAAAGAGCAGATAGATATGCAAATATGAGTAAGACACCCAGAAAGTATTTAAAATTCTCTAGAAAATATTTAAAGTTGCTCTAGAACAGTTTTCTCGACAGGGATTATGTGGAATCCTGGAGTTCATGATTTATTGATTTGAGTACCATGACAGAACATGACTAAAGTAGCAAAACAAAAATAAACAGTTTTTTAAACTGCATGTTCCACACAATGCCAGCACTTCCACACAGTGGTAGTCAGTGAATGAGCAGTCTTATTAGCAATTTCATTAGAAATCCTTTAGCCCCATATAACAATGAACAGTAGGATTGGGTTAATTTGGTTGAGTTCTCATTTTTCGATGTGAGATAAGAGAAGACACTGACAATTGATGAGCCTGCTGGTTCATAGAGGGGCGCACAGCTCCTGATGATATCAGCCTGTCCTTCCTGATTTAACTCCACTGGTAGCCCAGTGATTTAGGGGGTAAACAATCCCTATTGGAATGATAGAAAAGCACAGGAGGATTTCCATTCTAAAGAAGACATTTTTACTCAAAATGACACAGCTGCCCCCTGCATGCCTTGCTGGTGTAAACTTTCCAAAGTATGGACTGTGTAGGTTAGAAATGAACTGTTACGATGTTTTTATATATTTTGCAATTTTCTCATTTAGCTATTTATTATGACCTTCTGTTTATTAGCATTGTTGTTTTACAAAGATGTCTGATAATGCAATGTGACAATTTTTGAAGGAAAACTATGTGCCTATGACTGTTGACAAAGGTTACTGAGGAAAAAATTACATTGTTTTGAGTCATTTCACTTAAAGATATTACAAGGGACACCATAAAAGTCTGTCTTCACATTGAAGGGAATTTACCAATGGGACTGGTAATCTCAGTCGTCCTATTCCATTGTGAATGATCTCCGGAGAACAATTTAAAAATGCAGCCAGGGCTCCAGCCAAACTGAAAAATCACTTAATAATAAAAATCACAGTCATTTTACAAATTACGATGCTGATTATTTTAAATGGCTATTAATTCCAAAATAGAGTTGAAATTTTGTTTAAAAACTCATAATTATTTAAAAGATTTAAGAAGCAAATAATTTTGCAGCATAACTCATTGCCCAGAAAAGGAAAAGTCACAAAGTTTGCAAGGACCTATTAATGCCAGCACGTTATTAGTACATTATAATGAGTAAAAGGTTCGAAATTTTTCTACACAAGAAAGTGTTAAGATTTCACTCTCAAACAAGACCATGAATTGACCTAATGATGACATGTCAAAGACAGTGTTTCTATCCAGGTTGATGAGTCATTAAGTTTATAGAATAAATGTTATATTGTAGCCTTTGTAAGATTTTTAAGTGATAGAGAAATTCAATAAAAGTTTAGCTTTTGCAAAAAGGTTCCTGAAACAAGCAAAGACAATGTTTTGTATTCATATCTGGAAACAAAAAGGCCTATCTTGGAGGAACTGTGTTGGCAGCTATACTAGTGATGCTTCACCAATGTTTGGCTCTATAAAAAGTTTTGCTTTTCTTGTAACAACAACAAAAAAAATACTCTGACATTGTCATAATGAACTGCTTTCTTCCTAGTGCCAAAAATTCTTGAAGATGAAAGAAAAACTATTCTAGTTAGTGTCATAAAAATAATTACCATTATTTATAATAGGCCACTTCACTCAAAAATGGTTAAAATCTGTGTGAAAACTTGGACAAGATACACATAAATCTCTTGCTATGTACAAAAATCTGGCAGCTTTGCGGAGGATGAGTTCTCAACTGGGAATTTGAGCTGAAAGGTGAATTGCAGGGCTACTTTCAAGAAAATAGAAGGTTAACTATTGCTGAGTGCTTTGAAGATGAAGAATGGATGCAGATTCTAGCCTACTTATGGAACATTTTCCTCACAAGAACCAGTTGCAAGACTCTGGAGAAAATGTGAGCTGTCTTCTCAACATGCTCAATGTCTTCTCAGTCTTTTTGCAAAAGAAATCATTTTGCATTTTGTTGCAAAAGAAAATCTTGAAATATTTCTGTGATACTTGGGCTTGAGAATGAGGGAAAATACAAAGACTTAAAAATCTCCTAGAAATAACTGCAGATCGAGATTAAATTGTGTTCAATATTTTTGCTCTCCTTTATCACACAAGTGTATGATTGGGTAAGTGGTTCTTTCTCTGAATTTTCTGTTAAATTTAAAAATTTGGTTTTGGAAAAATAAGGTAGAATTTTAAGAGCTGGAGTCTGATCATATATTCAAGATAAGATGTATTCTACTCTTCCCTTAGATAAGTTCAAGATTATATGAAAACTGAGCATTCTGTTACCGATTAGTGAACATTTTGCTGCTGTTTTTAACTTTGTACATGCTTCCATGTTTAACAAGCCTCAAGAACAAGGAAAGAATCATCTGTTTTCAGAAGAGAATGATATCTTATATGCTTATCTCAAATTTAATCCTGAACTGAGTGCTGGTGCTACAAAAAACAAGTTCAGTTTTCATATTAATGAGGAAGATTCCATTCTTTGTTTTTAGTTCAAGATAACACTTTTGCATACACAGACCTGTAAAAGAGATTAAGAAACCAACAAGTGAACAATAATTTTCTAACTGCTAAGCTCATGTTGGGAACTAATTTTCTCTCTCAGAAAGAAAATATCTTTTACTATTTATCATAGAGTTGTGTTATAGGATATACATTATATACATATGCATATATATTATGTGGGTGTATATATATGTATATGTGCATATTTTGGTGTCTGTCACTTTATTATTCAAAATTGCCCTTAAAATTTTATATAATAAATATCTTTAATTAAAATCAATTTAAAGTTTTCATTTAAATTAAATCTACTATGCTTAGAGAAACTAATTTTAAGAAATGAGGTCTTATTTTGGTGTAAACTAGCCACTTAATAGGAATTTATTATGTTTGTATTATAGGTTTTAAAGTTTATAGAAAGAAAAAAATGAAATAAAGTCCAAGAAAATATGCTAAGTTTAAATACTTTTTTGAAAGAAAGTTGCTAAAAATTGTTTTTAGTTTAAAGAAGAAAGGGGAAACACTTGCACATACCATATATCAAAAACTATCCTAATTATCCTCTTATATAGAATGAATCTGTGTTATGACTTTTAGGCCTTCCTAGAGAAGTTTAAAAAATCAAGTAAGAAAATTTTCTAAAAAAGGGAAAACTAATATTCCTTCTATCTAACTACTGACATACATTAAATGTGACATCCTTTTCTAGGAAAGAAAAAGCACACAGATAAATGCAGTCTAGTACATTAGCCAAAATAAACAGATCCATAGAAAAATATTATTTGCTACTCAAAAGAGCATTAATAATTTTTATTATATATGTAGTTTATTGATCATACTACTGTACAATTTGATAAGATAAAACAATTATATGCAATGTAGCAGATCATATTTTCCAAAAAGTGGCCACAATACTTCCCATTGCACGTGCTGTTTCTACAAAGTGAATTTGTCACATTTCTCATTGAGAGGCTGTATTTATATTTCCTCCTCTAGAATAATGGGGAGCTGGTGACAACAGAATGACACAGTCTGATTTTTTCATGTTAGATCATTAAATTCAATAATTTTTCCTTAGACTAGACTATAAAATTTAGTTTTGCTGCCTGATTCTCCTGAAACACTCATTCTTTGAACCCAACCACCAGGCTGTGAGGAAGCCTAAGCGATCCATGGAGAAATCTGCATGGAAAGAAGTACAGGTCGAAGTCTCTGAGCCCTAAGTTCCCAGCTGTCTGCCAGCCCTGACATCCCACTAAGCCCTGCCCATGTTGCATATTGATAAACAAAACAAATGATTATTGCTGTTTTAAGCCGTTAAGATTTGAGGGCAGTTTGTTTCACATAAAAAACAAAACAAAACAACCACCAAACACCAAACCTGGAACAGATTTTGATACTGAGCGTTAAATAATATCATAACCTAAACCTAAGATAGTGACATTGGATTTGTAACTGTGGTAGATGATGCCCAAAAGAATTTCTGGTAAATATTAATGAAAGCCTAAGGAGAGTGTCTCCAGTGAGGGCTTAAAGAAAGTAAGAAAAAGGTTATTGGAGCCTTGTTATGGAGTGGTAAAGAGTTTGGCAACTCTGTCACCTGCTGTAGGGTAGAACAGAGGAAATGTACTTAGTGAGCTCAGAGACATAGGTAAGAAAATTTGGGGACAGAGTATTGGAGCGCTAATCTGCTTATTCTAGCTGCTCATAGGAAAATGTAAGAAGAAAGACATAATCTTAAAAAAAAGAAGAAAGAAAAAATAAAAAGCCTAATTTTTGAGCAAAATATTAAGGAAATATAAATGAACCAGGACTTACTGAGCTTGGAATGAAAGCAGAAAACTGTTTCTCATTCCCATATTATCCACATGGCAAACTATTCTGAAATTAAGAAATGGCTTCCAGGCAAAACTCCCATTTAGAGTGAAAACGTGAGATCCTTTAAGGCCTCAGAAACATTTTCAATGATGCTTCATGGGCCCTTTCAAAGAGTCTCTCAGAGCATGTCTCACAAACTCTTTATATTAAACAATAGGGCCTCTAGGAAATCTTAAGGTCTATGACCCATAGAAATTTAATGTGGAGCAGAAGTAGAGAAGGGCTTCTCTTAAAGTATGGCTGTAACTTTTATCTAATAGAGTGGATTATAAATTGATAGACAAAAATCCCAAACATTTTTTTAGAAATTATACTAGCTTAGGCTGTAAATATCAGAGACAGTATGAAATAAAAAGTTGCCTTGGACTCGCAAACAACTGCGGGCAGAAAGAAGGCCAGGAAAACTGCAAATAGGTTGTTTCTTAAAGAAAAAGACAGTACTCAGAGAACAAAATCAGTAGTCCACAGGGTGGGGAAAAGAGATACAGAGAACAAATTCCAGGCAGTAAATCTGAGCCCTAATCAAGGAATTGGCACTATATTCCTACATTTACTTCAGATTTTGTATTGACTGATAACTGCTGTGTTCTTCAAATTTCCCCCTTTTTGAATGATAGTGTCCATAACAGTTATCCTGTCTCTGATACCTGTGCTGGCACTGTATGTGTGTGGTGGATAAATAATTTATCTTATTAGTTCTCAATTCTTCCAGATCAAGAGACATGGTATTTAAGAAGCTGTATCAGAGTAGCAATACCCAAAAGCTTCATTTTCACCTAGATTTTAATAGATGCCAGATTCTGGGCTTCAATCTGATTTAATGGGATAGACTTTGGAGAAAGAAAGAATACAGTTTACATGTGAAGGGATCTAAATTTTGGGGGTCAGGGTATAAACTGTGTTACTGCATTTTCTGAAAATGGCTGTCAAACCATCTTCCACCTGGCATAGTCTTAATGCAGTGTAAGTTTGATACTTCTTCATTTGAAATTTTTGTCCCATGATCCTTATCTTTGGATTTGGGTGAGCTGTTTACTGTGGTGATAGTGGCACTTTGTAACTTCTGAGGCTAAATCATGAAATGTTATACTGCTTCTGCCTGGCTCTTTTGCGACACTTGCTCTAGGAATACAGCCACCATGTCATGAGGGAAAGCCAAGCAGCTCATGGAGAGGTCCATGTGGAAAAGAACTGAGGCCAGTGACAGCCAAGCTGCCCCTGACAAATAGCATCTACTCCTTAGTCATGAGTGAGTCAATTGGTAAGTAGATCCTCTAGTCCCTACTTGAGCTACATCAGTGGATGCCGAGTGGGAGCAGAGAAGAGTTGTCCCTACAAAGCTTCCCAAATGTAACAGTTGTGAGGAAAATAAAGGACCTTTTTTATTTCAAATCGCTATGTTTTGAGAATATCAGAATATTTCCTGAAACCTAAAATTTATGTGAGATTCATCAAAAAATGGGAAAAAAAATATAGAAATTAGGATCTAGGTAAAATTTCTATAGCTTTGAGGTGTTCATTTTGTTCTACTTTTTGATAGAACAAATCCTCTTCTCAGGATTTGTCTGCAATGATTTTTATCAAAGTTAAGTTATCTCTACCTCTTCAAGGACCCTGGGCATGACCTCTAATTACTTTAGATGTGGTACTTTGAAAGTAAGTTCTGAATGAATGTAAACAAACAAATCTCATTTTAAAATTTTAAAAATATGGCTGGGCGCGGTGGCTCACGCCTGTAATCCTAGCACTCTGGGAGGCCGAGGAGGGTGGATCACTCGAGGTCAGGAGTTCGAGACCAGCCTGAGCAAGAGAGAGACCCCATCTCTACTAAAAATAGAAAGAAATTATCTGGCCAACTAAAATATATAGAAAAAATTAGCCAGGCATGGTGGCGCATGCCTGTAGTCCCAGCTACTCAGGAGGCTGAGGCAGAAGGATCGCTTGAGTCCAGGAGTTTGAGGTTGCTGTGAGCTAGGCTGATGCCACGGCACTCTAGCCTGGGCAACAGAGCGAGACTCTGTCTCAAAAAAAAAAAAAAAAATTTTAAAAATATCTTAATATTTTCAATGTCTGTTGATCTTGAGAAAAATATTAAACTATTTTCTCAAAAGAGTCTTGCAGTTATGGACTGTCTGCTATAAGATAGCTTAACCATAATCAACCAGAGAATTGCCTGATTGGTGTCTGAAATAATGATAATATTATTTATTAGTTATCACCTACTGCATGACAAGTACTGAATATCAAATATATTGAAGAGCATTTCAATAAAACGACATGAGATGAAAGGATAAACTGGTCCACAGCTTAGAGTGTTACTGAACCTAGGAACTATATTCTGTAATTTCAAAGTTTATTTTCTCTGAAAAAGTAAGAATGCCAGTTTCGCAGTGGAATTTAGTACTGTGAAAATAAGAAAACATAATAAACAGTGAAACATATTTTCAAAATTACATTAATTCAGTAAAGAGACCAACAGATGCTATTGTGTGCCCCTGTTTTCATTGAATATATTCAATTGCATTGAGTTAATTCAATTTCATTTCATTAGTGCCAGCTGCTAAACCTTTTCCAATGTTGATTTCTTTCCAAATGTAAAGAAAATTCTTGGCAAATCCAGTGTTTCTTATTGAATTATGAAAGACAGAAAATGAAACTTTATTGAAAATAGTATGTGAGAATCTGTTTGCAAACTTGGGTGTAATTTCAAATTGTAACTAGAAACTCAGATTTAATAATGTTGAGGAAATGGCACCACATCACAAAGCCCTCATGTGGGGATACAGGAAAACAAAACACCTTTAGGATACAGATCTCTTTCATTTCTCCATGATAAATTATGTGCAGAAAAGAACATAGTAGCAATGCTTCATTGGAAAGGCTATTTCACAACTAAAAGTCAATTAGTTGGACATTAGTTCCATTATGGAAAATATGCTTTTTGCTTAAAATGAAGTATTCCTCATTTCTTGCATGTATATTATAAATTGTTTAAGAATTAAGAAATGCTCACCAAGAGCTTCAAGCTCTAATTATTTAAGATTTGTTTTTCTAATAATTTTCTTAAATTTTATTTAATTTTATATTGTCTTCACTTTTTTCCTTATTGTTCAAGGAGCCACCAGGATGGCTTAAAAGTAAAAAGGAGAGTTTTATCGGTGATGTCAGTTTGCAAATCAGGAAGAGGCAGTCTCAGGTATGAACCAAAGGTGCTCTCTCTCCAAAGAGGGGAAGGAGAGGTTGGCTTTTTGTGTGTCGTGAAGTCTGTGTTAAATAACACAGTCACGCATATTCAGCAGGTTAGGGAGAGAATCTATACATATTTATGAGGGAAGTTGAGTACATAGGCAATGGGTAAACACCAATGTATTACAACATACATCTCTTGTTCACTTTGGAACAGGGTTTTAACATTAAGATGAGGTAGAGGCTCTCGGGCCAAAATGGCTGGCAGGCCAGCTGTTGCAGCATCAGGCCGATGGCTGGACGGTATTCGAAAATGGTATTACAATGCTGCAGGATTCAATAAACTGGGGTTAATACGAGACGATACAATACATGAGGATGAAGACGTAAAAGAAGCCATAAGAAGGCTTCCTGAGAACCTTTATAATGACAGGATGTTTCGCATTAAGAGAGCACTGGACCTGACCATGAGGCAGCAGATCTTGCCCAAAGAACAGTGGACAAAATATGAAGAGGATAAATTCTACCTTGAACCATACCTGAAAGAGGTTATTCGGGAAAGAAAAGAGAGAGAAGAATGGGCAAAGAAGTAATTGTATAGATGAAATCTGTGGATGTAGCTGTCTTCAAAGTATTTTTATGAAGATCGTTAGACCTTAAACACAAAATTTAATAATTATTTCATCTGCAGATGTATTACTTTAAATAAATGTCTATTGTAAGCAAAAAAAGAAAAAAAAAAAAAGATGAGGTAGAATTTGGATCTTTATGTCAAAAGGTGAACTACAGGGCACAAAGACAGTTTGCATGCAATGTCTGTAAACTGGCTGAAATTAGCTTGAGGTCTGCCATTGTTTATCAGGAAAGAATGTTTGTAAGGCTGAGTCTTCTGTCCAGTCAGAGTTGTAGTGGTCTAGGTCATAAACCAGAGTTAGGAAGGGTCTGTTATTTTGCCTGATAGCTCCTATTGTAAGACAGTTCAGCAAGACAGTGGTTTTCTTGCAGCTGTAGGAATTTGGGGTGTTGCCCTGACAGCCCAGTTCTAAGCCCGCAGCCTGTTTCTCTAACTTTAGGGTTCATCTTGGTTGATAAAGAGGCATTTATTTTGGTCCCTCAGATCACACCCTTCACCTTTATTTTCATTGAAGTGTGTTAACTTAGGTTGCCTATCTCATCTTATTGTTTTTAAATATTTGGGGGCTTAATTTTTTACCTATGATTTTTAAAACACATATCTAACAAAATACCTCACAGAAGATTTTTGTAAAGCAAAACAAAAACAGAAAGATTTCATTTTTTGTGATATAAATGAAATGTATTTCTAGTTATTTTTTTACTTGCATATAAACTCATTATACAACTATAAAATATCATATTTAGATTAAGATGGGGAAAGTAAGTATTTCTTATTTTCTCTGTATCTCCCTTTTGTAGTAACATCCTTCAACTATATCTGACCTCCTGGCTAAAATATGAATAGCAGAACTAAATATGTAGAAAGTTAAAAGTAGACATAAAGGTAAAGGTGGGAATAAGCAATATATGAGAGTTATAATTGATTCTCCTTATTATATAAATTATCATGAAGCAAACTTTCATATTTTAATAGGACCACAGAGATTGCAAACTTTAGAATAACCCAGAAGCATAGCTTACTTTCTTCAATAATGTTACCAAAAGTTCAGTACTTGTCCCTGAAGCTGAATGAAGAAGGAGGACAAGTGGTTGGAGGAAAGGGAAAGAGAAGTTTGTTAATTTGCTGGCAAATGAGGAGGATGGCAGACTGTCACCTTAAAGAACTATCGTTCCACCTTTAAGCAAAAAACAGGGGTTCTAAAGGGGGTTTTCAGCTTCCAGCTATTGCTGTTTAACTATAATATCTCCAGTGAAGATGATCTCTTGACCTCTGTTTGGATAATTCTGTTGAGTCATCTCTTGTGCTTTAAGATACTAGAAAACAAAGAACAAAGAACTCTCTGCTGCCCCATTGATTACTGGCCTTGGACATGAACATAGGTTTTAATTTCTCAAAAAAGGATGAGGAGTTTTAAAGAGACAACTCATAAAACATTTTGCTCCTTTTCAGACCCTTACATCTGTTGCATATTCCCCTCTATGGGAGGAGGGGCAATATAGTCATCAAGCTACTTTCTGCTGAATTGAAGCAATGTTTTAGATGAAACGTTTGTACTTATTTATGCCATTGCTCTTTCTGATTTGTACAAAAGTAAAGAAAGCAACAGGTTGCAAGGTGAAAAGGGGCATAAGCAACAACTACAACCACGAAGATTGACAAGATGAAATTGAGAATACCTGATAAGGGAGATTTTTACTCTGCTTGGTATCTAAGACCAGTAGGATTATTGGTCCTTCCTGTTGCCTTGTACATGATGCCTGATACAGGGCTGGGCAAGACAGAAATATGCGACCTCTGAGTTTGGAGATCAGATTATGCAAATTAAGAATGTAGAAAGGTATATTAGTGGCACCAAATGAGGTTTAGGATGACAAATCCAGCAGCTAGACAGATCAGCAGAAGAGGTGATAGTTTGGGAAATCCTCACTAAGGAGTTGTCTCACCATCCTATAGACAGAACCAATAACAAAAGAAAGGTTATCAAAAATATCAACATTTTCATTTTTCCTTCTTCTAAAACAGATACTTTAGATCACCTAAAGGCTGGCCCATCCACTGGTTGCTTGGGTCCTCTTCTTCCATGGGACACCTCTTTACTCTGGTACAATGGACCCAAGGTTTTACTCCTGACAATTTCTATGAGGTATGAGTTTTTAGACGCACTTACTAGAGTTCCTACCACTTCTCTGCCAGTTGTTTTCCAGGTCCTTGTTCTTTCCAGGCTTTAGGCAACACCCAGTCTCGCAACTGGGTGGGCATCTGAAAGAGGCAAACTCATGCATAGTGGATAGAATTTGATTTATGTGTTTGACATTTACTGGATTTACTCTGTTTTCTTCACTTATGGTTATATTACCATACTTACTTCAGGGTGCTAGGAAGGGTTGTCCATAAATTATTTCATAGTGGCTTACTTTAAGCCTACTTCTAGGGGCTACGGTTATCTAGAAGTGGGCAATTGGCAACACCTTATCCCACATTAGGTGGGTTTCCTATATCAATTTTGTTATAGTTTTCTTTAAAGTATGATTCTCTATTTTTCCCATGGATTGAGGTCTCCAGGATGCATACAATTTCCATTTCAGATGTAGGGCTTTGCTTACTTGCTGAATTATTTAATACCTCTGACATAAGGGAGGGCCCATTGTCACTCTGTATGGAGGAATGGAGCCTATACCTCAGAATCCTTCACATGGGTTCTGATAACATCAGATGCTCTCTCCATTTGGGTAGGATAAGCTTCTACCCAGCCTGATAAGGTATCTACTAATACAAGCAAGTATGTAAAGTTTACAGTCATTTTAAGCATGGGAGTGAAATCAATTTGCCAATCACTGAAAGGGTGGGTCCCCATATGTTGGGTTCCCTGTGCAGCAGGTCGCTTTTATGTTTTTGGATTGTCTTGAGCACATAAAGGGCATCTCTGAGTTATTTGTCAAACAGGGTCCTCTTAAATGAGGTCGCACCAAATCCATTAAGGCGTCATGCCCATAATGTGTGCATTCATGTAGGTGCTCCATAAGAAGCCAAAAGAAGGTTTCAGGTAGAAGAATGAGTACATGAAAATTCCACTTCCACTTAGCTGTGTCATCCTAAGTGTCAGAGCCCCAGTCTTTAGGTTTTTTTTTTTTTTTTTTTTTTTAATCCTCAAGAGTGTAGTGGGGTTTATGTTGTTCTAAATCTAGCTGGGGTATCAAGGCCCCAAGGAACAGTTAAACTTTAATGTCTTCCTCAGTAGCCCTGTGAGTGGCCTGATTTCTTTTTGCAGCATAAGTGTCTCCTTTTATTGGTGACCAGGACAATGCATGATGGCATCTGCTGGAGTTGAGCCACAGCCTGTATCAGGGCCATTATTTCAGTGGCATACTTAATATCCTTATTTTCTGCCATCAGGAGTCCCCTTTCCCTCCAAATGTTAGGCATAGATCTATCCTGTTAGAATAGATAGCCTTCAGAATCTCTAAATAATCATTCTATAAATGCTCATTCTCTTCAGCTGGTAACAGGGTGGCAGGATTGAGAATAACTACTGCTCAGAGGCAAGGAGGCCTTCCCCCACAGTATTGTCCAGTTGCTTTGCAAGTATGCCACTGACAGTGGGATGTCTCTCAGTATCTGTACTAAAATTCCAAGGTTCAACCTTGTTTTTCTCATGAATTTATAATTTAAATTCTTTCTTCAAGTCAGGCAACCCTAAAACAGAGACAGTCATAAGACTCTGCTTTAATGTTTCAGAGATATTTTGACAGCCTGTGGTCCAGATCAGGGCCTCCAAATATGACCCTTTAAGTGCCTTGCACAGGGGTATTGGTACATTAGGCTATGGGCTCCCTTGCTAAGCTGTCACTAAACAGGGTAGGAGAGTTTTTTTTTAAACCCTTGATACAACACAGTCAAGCAGTGCTGTGAGGTCATACTAGTCTCAGTATCCTTCCATTCAAATATGACTAACATTCATAGTTACTTGTGTAATATCATTAATGGCACATAGATCCTGCATGAATCTATACTCAATGGTATGGGAAATTTAAATTCTTTCTGCACATCCTGGGGGGCCTGTTGACCCATAGGGCCTTATTCACTTTTTGGTAGACCTTGGGAGGAACAGAACTTGCTGTTTCTTCTGAATGCTGCAGTTGCAAGTCATGATGTGCAAGTCTGCTGAGGCCTAAACTTCAAAATGAAACTACTCCACAGTGGCAGCCTCCTGTGTGCTTCACCAGGCCCTAGTATTCAAAGTTAGCAGGAACTTGGTGGTGCCCTCAAAGGCGAGTTTCCGCCACTTCTAGAACAGATCCTGGTGCTTGTCCAGCCCCAGCAAGGCAACCAAGGACATTGGTGTCACTGGAGTCAGTGACAGAGGTGGCAGCTATGAAACAGTGTCAGCTCCAGCAGCAGCTCCCTGGGGCCCACCTCCTGGACCCACAATGACAAGTTCCTCAGCCACTGCTTTGCCAACAGCTGCCTGGCTCCCACCTGGCTCCCATCCCCTGCCTGGCTTGCAGAGCACCATGCATGACTGACTGGTACAGGAGGACCATGGCAGTGTGGCTTGGCAGTGGCAACATGCCTATGTTAATTAAAAAGTCCGGTAATCAAGTCCCCACTGTCAATTGTACCCAGGGCTCCAGTGGGGATATTTGGATTAGAGCCATTAGTGAGGTGTGGAGCCCCAGGCCCCCTCTTTTGTCATGTGAGTCCTGTACTCTCTGTTCATCTCTAGCATTATATACTTTAAAGGCAATATCAACAAGCTGCAAGGGATTCATGCCAATACCCCTTTCCACATGCTGTAGTGTCCTGAATATATCTGAAGCACTCTGCCCTATAAAAGTCATATTAACCATGTGCATATTTTCAGGGGCTTCTGGATCCATATCTGTATATTTGTAATATGACTGATAGATGTGTTCCAAAAATTCAGAGGGATCTTCATCAGCTCTTTGTTGTAATTCTTAAACCTTGTTTAAACTCTTCTGTCTAGGCACTCCCTTTTGGAGACCTGCCAGAGTACACTTTTGGTAATGATTTATCCTCACACTGTCTGCTTCTTCATTAGGATCACAATTTTTGTAAGTGCCAGCTGAACAAATTGAGTTCCCTGATGGGTCTTGGAAAGAGAGATCATTCCCACTCCTGAGTCATAACCCAGAGAGCATGGGACTGAAGCATTAGTTCTAGTTGCATCCTCCCTGTCCCCATTAGGGTGCCCAGATGATGGCAGTTGGTGGCAGCAGTTGCCCTGGGCCAGGCTGTGCATGGGGCCACTTCCCGGGCTGGGCATGGGACTCTGGGGAGTGAGGGCTGGGGCAGATCGGGCAGCAGTGCCCCAGCAGCACAAGCTTGAGTGCAGCCAAGCATGGGGTGCCTTCCCTGGTGGGTGGGGAACTGGTGGTGGGAAATCTAACCTGGTTAATTCCTCACCAGTTTTGTCATCTGGGGTCTGACTATCCTCACAAACTAGTGGTGGAGGTTTCTTTTGTCCCATTAACTTTGTGCTAGGCCTTTCAGCCTCTTTAGTATGCAATCACATGAAAGATTATATATATAGGATCTCATCCCATTTACCTAACCTTTGACAAAGCAATCTCAGTTGTAACAATTCAAGGCTCTATTCAATGGCCACTTTTCCTCACATTCCAGCATGTACATTGGCCAAGCAGCATTACAATAAAACACCATTCTTTTTTTATTCATAAACTTGTAGCTATAAGTTGACTATTAAAGCAAGATTCTCCCCAAGGGACTTTCAGATGGAATAGAAGCAGAGCCTCTCATAAAACAAAACTCACAAACAACAACAAACTCTGGTTGACAAGTGGACAATACAGGGAATTCCCAAAGCAAACAATTGCAAATGCCAAGGCCTTACCAAATAAATGGGATCCATACAAATGAGAACCAAATTCTCCTAATCCAAAAGGGGATGAATCCCCCAGTTTCCCTACCAAATAAATGGGAAACATACAAACAACAGCTGGCTTCTCCTACTCCAAAAGGGAATGAATTCCCCAGGTTCCCTAGTTCCACTCAACTGTGACTTCCACCTCCATGGAATCTGCAAATGCCCTAAAACAGGGATGGAAAGTTCACAACCTTCCCAAAATGGGTGGAATCAAGTGTCTCTGTGTGCACACCAGAGAACTTATCAAAAGGGCCAAGGCATTCAGACTCTTCCCAAATTCATTTCCTTTTCCTCAACAGGGTTTCTGTTGTGAGGAGTTGTTTCTAATTCGGAGAGGGAGAGATGGGAGTTTCCCAGATGTAAACAGGCTCTGGCTTCTGCTGGGGTGGTCCCTCACTCTCTTACCCCAAAAGACCAATGCTCTAACTGGAAAAGATCCACAGCTTGACCCAGGGCTGCTCACCACCTCTTCTAGTAGTTATAGGGTGCCGTTTCACTGGGGTGCCTATGGACCCACCAAGGAATGCCAAATTCTGTTATCAAAAGTTTAGTACTTAGGCCAGGCGTGGTGGCTCACGCCTGTAATCCTAACACTCTGGGAGGCCAAGGCGGGTGGATTGCTCGAGGTCAGGAGTTCGAGACCAGCCTGAGCAAGAGCGAGACCCCGTCTCTACTAAAAATAGAAAGAAATTATATGGACAACTAAAAATCTATATAGAAAAAATTAGCTGGGCATAGTGGCGCATGCCTGTAGTCCCAGCTACTCGGGAGGCTGAGGCAGTAGGATTGCTTAAGCCGAGGAATCTGAGGTTGCTGTGAGCTAAGCTGACGCCACGGCACTCACTCTAGCCTGGGCAACAAAGTGAGACTCTGTCTCAACAAAAAAAAAAAAAAAAAAAAAAAAAAGTTTAGTACTTGTCCCTGAAGGCAAACAGAGAAGGAAGACAAGTGGTTTGAGGAAAAAGAAAGAGAAGTTTATTAGTTTGCTGGCAAATGAGGAGGATGGCAGACTCTCGCCTTAAAGAATCATCACCCTTGAAGAAGAAAAACAGAGTTTTCAGCTTTGGGCTATTGCTATTTAACTATAGCATCTCAGGTAAAGATGATCTCATGATCTTTGTCCGGATAATTCTGTTGAGCCATGCCCTGTGGTTTAAGATACTAGAAAATAAAGAACAAAGAACACTGCTCTGCTCATTGATTACTGGCCTTGGGCATTAATGCAGTTTTTGATTCCTCAAAAAAGGGTAAGGTGTTTGTTGTAGAGAAATAATTCATAAAACATTTTTCCTCTTTTCAGACCCTTACTTATGTTACAACAGGGAACTAGATGCCAGACATTCTGTAGGACATTTTGTGACTTTATTTTAAATTAAAGATTTGTAAAGGTTAAGAAAAACAGCAACTTAATTGTTTTAATTTGTAAATACTTTCAAATTTAATTACTTGGGTTTATAGCTTTGGATTCTTTAAAGAATTATAATGGTTACTAAACGTTTCTAATGCAATAGAAAAACTACTGAGAATTATTGAGTAGCCCTCTAGTCATATTTGCACATAACAACAATTTAGTCACATCATAGTAATTAATAGCAATGTTAAGGAGAAAATATGCTATAAAATTTTGTTTGGTTTTCTCTTACAGGTAGTAAGAACATATGAAGCAACATATCCAAAACATCCAGGTAACAACCAATAATATTTATCAGTGTTCAAAGTATCATGAATTGCTTGATTGCAAACATTAATTTTTTTTATATATATATATATATATATATATTTGTTTATTTATTTAAAAGACAGGGTATTGCTCTACTGCCTGGGCTGGAGTGTAGTGGCAGGATCATAGCCTCAAATTCCTGGCCTCAAATGATCCTCCTGCCTCTGCCTCCCAAAGTGCTGGGACTACAGGCATCAGCCTCTGTGCCACTGCTAATAATATTTTATGGAACTTCTGAGTGGCACATTTATGCATTTGTGTGCTCTAGGATTAAATGGGCTTTTACAGAAGTAAGAAGTGTAATATGTTAGATTTTACAAAGTGCCCACACTGGGTACATAAAGTAGATTATTTTTAAACCTTATGACAATCTCGTAATGTAAATATTGTCATCAAAATCATTTTATGATGCAGATATTAAAGATTGTAAATATTAAGGAACATGTTCAAAGTTAGAGTTTGTTGGGGCCAGGATTCCAACTCATTTTATCTCCGATTCCAAAGTCTATGTCCACTCTACATCTTATTTCTTTACTATAAGTATGATTATGATAACAGTTACAGCTTTTCAAATGGTTAGTATTAGGAGTGCATTGTGTACTTTTTCTTATTTTCTTATATTATCTTCTTAAATCTCTTTATAATCACAAAAGATTTAAGGAATATTTTAAATTTAAATTCTTCATTACTATACAGAATAAAAAAAAAAAACCCTGAGAATTGGAGCAGTCAAGTAATTTCTCCCAAATCATGCAACTCATAAGTGTACTTGCTGGGATTTAAAGGACTGCCTGAAATCACAGCTAAAGCCTTTAACATTCACGCAGAGTTTATTTTAAACTTAGGCTTTGAGAAAGAGAGAAGGAAAGTTGAATGCATTGATACAAGGTAGGATCATCCTTTAAAATATCTCTCACCACTTCAAAAAGATTCACTAGTCACTGACAAAACTATCTGGCTGCTGCAGTGAGAGTAAGAATAGCAATATTTTTCTCCCTTTCATTTGTTTTTCTATTTGTTTCCTAATAGCGTTTGTGCATTTGGATCTCTTATTTTGAAGTAAGACATTCAGAGATTTCGCTTCAGATTTATAAAAAGAAATTGACAAAAAAGGAGGATGTGTGTATGTGAGAAAGAGAGAGAGAGAGAGAGAGAGAGAGAGAGAAAGGTAATACTCTTAAAAGATGTGTTTGGAGATTGCCAGGAGGTCCTTCTAGAGGTAATCATTCTCTTTAATGTACAAACTATTAGGGAAATTTCTTCCATACATTTTGTGGGTATCTTTGACATCCGAGAAGTCTAGAACAGACAGCTAGTGAGGGACAATAACGTGGGAGAAGGAGCTGTAGGGTAATGAAAATTGTAGCACTGCTGTTATGTTCTCAGTTGTAGAAGAAAATGCAGATGTATTTTTCAGGTATTGTACATTTACGTGGGTGTGATTAAGATTGGGTGTAATGAATGTGAAAGTACCATGGGAATAAATTAGAATACTGCAACAGTATAGAATGTTGCAACTAAAATATTTAAAACATTTGGAAGATGCATCTTTAATCCTAAGTGTTTTTTTTTTAATAAGGCCATCACCCTAACAGAAAACAAATAGGTTGTAGTATTAAGACAGATACAAACTCAGATGCTGTAATTTTTTTATCTGTTTGATCTTATGCATTTACTTAACCTCATTGCTGCTCAGTTTTCATCTGTTGAATAGGAATAATGATATTTGCTGCATGATATGAGTGGAGAGACTCTACCTCAACACAGTGCTTGACATTTAGAAGATGATTAAGTTCAAACAGTAGCTATTTTTATTTTTCAAAACATACTCTGTCTCTGAGATGATAAGCATCTTCTCACTGTGTCTTCACATAGCAGAAAAGGCAAAGGAGCTCCCTGGGGCCTCCTTTATAAAGGCAGTAATCCCATTTATGAGGGCTCCAATCTCCTGACTTAATCACCTCCCAAAGTCCCCAAATACCATCACTTTGGGGATTAGTTTTAATAACATGAATTTGGGGAAGATACACACATTCAGTCTAGAGCTCAAATGATGTCAGAATTTCTTTGAAGATAGTCATCTGTATGCTGTGAATCCACCACTATCTCTCATGGGAAGGGGATGCTCCTCTTCTCCCTCACCTCTCCTTCAAAAAGACCATTTGAGAGCTTGGCAAGTGGAGGAGGAATGAGGGCAGCCATGAGAACAGATGTGCTCCCACTATTGTGCCTGGTCAGAGTAGATGGCATTGGGTTCTCTGCTTAGGGTCTCATGAGGCCAAAATCAAAGTTCTGGCCAGAACTACATTTTCATCTGGAGCTTGGAGTCCTCTTCCAAGCTTGTGTCTGTTATTGGCAGAGTAGAGTTCCTTGTTGTTGCAGAATTGAGGTCCTCATTTTCTTGCACTGTCAGCCAGCAATCCCTCTCACCTCCTTAAAAAACCAATTTCTTTTCATATGGCCTGCTCCATGTTTAAAGCTAGCAAGGGCACGAGTCCTTCTCGTGCTTTGAATCTCTCCAACTTTCTCTTTTGCCTTAGCCTGGGAAACTCTTTGTTAAGAGTTTATGTGATTAGATCAGGCCTAGCCAGATAATCTTCCTGTCTTAAAGTCAACTCTGCCATATCACACAACACAATCACAAGAGTGATATCTCACCATATTTGAATAGCCCCTGGATTAGTGTGGGAAATCTCTAGGAAGCCATTTTAGAAATTATGCTTACTACACAATTGAGACTTTTAATTATTGAAATGATGTCACATTTTTTTTTCCAAAGTGACTAGACAGTTTTTCATTATCTGAAACGGACTCATAAAGTAATAGACTCTGTAGAAGGTTTTATTAAAGAATGAAAGCAAGAATTAATTACCTCCACAAATTGGGGCTAAGTGGTCAATGGTGGTGATTGGTTAAGAGTGTTCCTTTTATGTTGCTTGTACGCTATGGAGGTATTTCCTTTAAAAAAAAATGAATATCCTTAAACAAATTGTGGTTTGTAGTAGAGGGACATAACTAACTTACAGAGCCCTCCTCCTCTCTCTCCAAGAAAGGGCTAGGGAAATAAATATAGTAACCTCATTTTCTTTTCAACCTAGGATGCCCTGCTGACTTTCCTCCTAGGCCAGAGGGCAAGAATCTGCTGCAATATATATAGGTCAGTGTCCTGATGCCAGAGAGGTGTGGGTAATGGGGGAGAGTGGATCTGCAGGGCAAATAGAAAATGTTCAGTGTGAAAATCTATTAGAATAAACTGAGAAAAAATGGTTACTTTGGGTAATACGGTAGCAATTGAAGGGGAGAGCACATTCTGGATATATTTTGAAGGTATAATGAACAGGTTTTTTGACAGCATTAGCTGTGGAGTGTGAGACAGAAGTAAACAATACATCTAAGATTTTGGGCCTGAGGAATTGGAATAATGGAGATGCTGCTTACTGATGTGAGAGAGATGGAACCAGACCTTTCCACCTCAGTCATTCAGTCCAGGAAGAGAGGTCACATCCTATACAAAACTTGACACTTCCTATAATGTTGCCCGCCTGACTGGAGGGATCAGATGTCCTGGTATCACTAATGGGACACTAGCACCCTAGTATTCCTTGCTTCTGCAACCACCCCCACCCCCAGTGAAAGCCCATATGGGGGGGAGACGCTCAGAGGAAGCATTGCTTCTAGATTAGAGTCAGGGGACCCTGTCTGAGGTAATAGGGTGGCCTGAACTGCAAACAAATCAGAAAATACACATTAAAAGGAAAAAAGAAAAAATTATGACTAGAAATGCTGAGATTGAGCTTTCCTAGGTGCAGCCTAATCAGGTAGCTGACTGGTCCACTTCTGCCCACTACCAAACTCAGTGTTTCTTAGCAGGCACTGCAGTGCCATGTTTCCCTTGCATTGGAGTGCAGTGTTTAGTGTCCATACTGCCCTAGGCAGATGGGGTACCCCCCACTAGCAGACCACCTTTCTTCAGTTGCTATGTGAGTTACCTGTTCTGTGGTTCAATAGCTTCATCGGCTTGAGATGACAGGGCATGCTAAAAGTTCATTGTGTTCCATGAAAGTCTTCCCATTGTCAGGGCTTGCATAGTGAAGGATGTTCCTTGGTTCAAGTGAAGTCCCATGGACTTAAGTTCCTGTCAAGGGTGGCTATGATAGTCTCTGTATCCACGTGAGTAACATATTTGTTCCTTCTAGTCAACAAGCTATTGCCATAGTTGTTGTCTCCACACATGGGACCCTTAAACAGTGCAGTCATTCTGTTGCTGCTCTCTAGACCAGATGGCTAGGCTGTTGGTAATGGCCCATGGGTTGATAAAAATGTAGCAAGATGTAGTGGTAGGGATGGCCTGCATAGCCATCACCGCTGCAGGTAGTTTTGCCCATTGAGCAGAATGCCCATGTCCAGTCTCAGTTAAAAGATGGCCATCCACTGGCTGAATGGTTGCTACAGCACAGGGAATCCTCTCGGGAATCCTCTCTGCCTATTGTTTCACAGAGTCATCAGTAAACCAAGCGTTAGGTCAGTAGTAGACTCTGAGTCTTGGGTCCCAGATAGCCGCAGGAGAAGCCAAAGCATCCTCTGAGAGTTGCTTGGTGCAATTCTGTCAATTTGTTCATGGATCCTACTTGTCCCTTGGCATCCCAGGTGGGCTCAATTTTGAATGTACCATTTTCATTTGATAATTGATCTCTGTTGAGTCTCTCCAATTTTATTGGTGAGGATTGTAAGGACCCAAGTAAGAATGAGCAGTTCAGGTTGCAGTGTCATGTGTGACACATGAATCATGAGATGCTCATTCTTCAGCAGTGCCCAATAACTAGCGAGGAGTTACCATTCAAAAACAGCATATCTGATGCTCCCCCACACCACAGCAAATAATTTGTTCAAAATTTGAGAAACTGGTGCATCCCAGTGACACTTTTGTGCTTCCACAGACTCTAACCAGCATGCATGGAGGTTGCAGACACCTGTAATTCCATTTGGCTCTCAGGCTGTAAAGGTTTCAGAAGCGCCAGGGTCATGGCTTGTTGAATGGCTTCTAAGACCTGCTGCTGCAAAGGGCCCCATTCAAACATGGTGCTTTTGCTGCTCACTCTGACTAAGGGAGATAAAAGAACACCGAGGTGGGGTACATGTTTCTAGTACCCGTAGTGGCCTACCAGCTGTTTGGCTTCTTTTTTTATTAGTGGGTCTGCTGTGTCCCTTTATGAAACAACACACCAACCAGGCTGCATAAGACTTCCCTGGCCTTTATCCATATCTGTCCTTTAGACAGTGAGTCTTTCTTTCTGTGAAGGCCTGCATGGCATGTGTCCATTCCTTTTTAGATACCTAAGAGATCATCTGAGTACCTCTTTGCTGTTCCCTCTCAGGTGTCTCAGGGTCCATCGGAGTAACTACTTCCTAAGCTCCCAGCCCCAGGAATGTGCCATCACTTTAAGTGCACAAAAACCAGGGGATCATGCATCATACTCCCCTGTCTTCATGTTCCCTTCTTTCTGCCTCAGTTCATGCAGCCAGTTCATTTACATCTGTGTGTGTGGTGACATATGTCTCAGATAACACCCGCCACATCCCCCCAAAACATCCAGCTATATGTCCAGCCCCTGAACCCCCAGGATAGGATCTCTATCCTGGGCCAGGAACAGGTGGGAGAGGAACGTCACCTCTCGCTTTAACAATAAGCCATGGTTCTGTTAGACTGGATCTTGTCTAATCACTGTGCCAATTTTGTGAAGCAGGATCACTTAACACTGGTTATTATAATAACATGTCTGAGTCTGGTGAGACAGAATGCACATTCACACAAGTAATGTGCAGTGGTTTATGACTTACAGACAGACAGCAAGGAACAACAGAAGCCTAAGAGTCATTGTGAGCTAGTCACCCAAGGCTCAGGAAAGCTGCCCGGGGTAGATGAAGCCTTGTCTGCATGTACCCATCTCTCCTTGCACCTCAGCTGAGGGACACAGAAAGCAGCCTGCTCTGGGTTTTATACTCTGGGGCAGAAGAATATGCTGGGATAAATTGTTGAAGGAAATCCTGTTTTTAGGGGGAGCCTGGAACAAGAGCCTAATTATTCTGGCTGTCTCTTCCTTACCTCAAAATGTTGCATTGCCAGAACATTCTATAGTTATTCTTGAGAACTACAAGTGAGAAGTGATTTGGTCCAAGGCCAACATGAGAACTGCCCTATTTTGGGGGGGGAGAGGTGTGGCGGAGGTTTATCTTTTTCAACGACATCTTCTTTTCCAATATATAATCTATGTCATACTGGAGACACCTATGCGATATTACATAAGTGGGATATTCTGATATTCTGTAATTAAATACACATTAACACATAAGAAAATGAGGGATGCTTATAATGGGGATATGAACAATTTATTACATGACAGGCACCGGGCTTTATATATATTCAACAGTTACAGCAGTTCTAAGAGGTAGTCTGTTCCTATTTTAAGATGAGTAAACAGAGACATATTAAACATATTGTTTGGTGCTTCATGGTGTATAAGTAAGAGTGTGAAATAAATCCTAGGTTTTTCACATTTCAAAGCCATAGGTACTTGCAAAACATGACATGGTGCTGAAAAACACTGAAATACTAAATTAAAATTATTCATATTTTGTTTCTAAAAGATAACTGTGCTTGTTATAAATATAGACTATTTTTAAACCAAATAATTTGATCTAAAGTTTATTATTTTTCCTACAAAATTAGATTCTCACATTTAAAACTGTTGCAGCCATCAGAAATCAGCAGTGATATCATTGAACAAGTTGAGTTTAGTGCTAATTTTGAGGAGGAACTATGCCCACCATGAAGAACCACAGGATATCCAAGTAAGAGAGTATCACATAAGGATAGTTATTAGGATATGGGTTTACATTGGGTAATTTTAGAAAGGGCTTAATAAGCAGTACTTTATTATTCATTTGGGTGCTGTTAGATAGTGTAGGGATTCCATGATTGGGCTTCTTTATAAATCTTATTAAAAAGACAGGAAGAATGAATCCAGGCTAAAGCTGTAGTTGGTATTATATTAGGCAGGACAGCAAGATGTAGGATATTTCTGAAGTTTGAACAATGTTGATGTTTTGTCTGTATTTAGACAGAATTACAAAATGAGCCATTTTTCTTCTTGATCCATCATGGTCAGAGTAGCCTTGTCTGATGTTAGTATTCTGTTGTACAGTATTACGTTGAACAGGAAAACACCACAACTTAGTTGACAGTGACAGGTTAGCTTCCAGATTTCAGGAACTGCTTTTCTCTTCTAATCTTGTTCCATCATTGAAATCACACCTTGTAGCTCCAGCTCCTCCATCCTCACCCCACTAACAAGTATAGATCCACCCTCACTGGCCCTCTCTATTCCTTTTAACCTGATTTTTTTTTTTTATTTATTTCATCTTATTGTTATGGGGGGATACAGAATTGCAGGTTACCTACATTGTCCATGTACCGCCTTTCCCCCCAAGTCAGAGCTCCAGGCGTGTCTGATCCCCAGATAGTGCGAGTTGCACCCATCATGTAGGTATATATCCCTCCCTTCCCCAACCCCCCTTCCCGAGTCAGCACCTTCAAGCGTTACCATTCCCCAAACGGTGCGCAATGCACTCATTGTGTAGGCATACACCCATCCCCTCCCCCACCCCCCACCTCAGTCTGATATCCGATTGGTGTCGTTCCCAGATGTGTATTTAGGTGATGTTCAGGGAAACCAATTTTCTGGTGAGTACATGTGATGCTTGTTTTTCCATTCTTGGGATACTTCACTTAATATAATGGGTTCCAACTCTCTCCAGGAGAACCATAGAGATGTCGTATCTTCATTATTTCTTATAGCTGAGTAATATTCCATGGTATACATATACCACAGCTTACTAATCCAATCATGTATTGATGGGCATTTGGGTTGTTTCCACATCTTTGCTATTGTGAATTGTGCTGCTATAAACATTCGGGTACATGTGTCTTTGTTACAGAATGACCTTTTTTCCTTTGGGTATATGCCCAATAATGGGATTGCTGGATCAAATGGCAGGTCTACTTGAATCTGTTTAAGATACCTCCATAAAGCTTTCCACAGGGGTTGCACTAGTTTGCAGTCCCACCAGCAGTGTATTAGTGTTCCTGTCTCTCCACATCCACGCCGACATGTGTTGTTTTGGGTTTTTTTGATAAAGGCCATTCTCACTGGGGTTAAGTGATATCTCATTGTGGTTTTGATTTGCATTTCCCTGATGATTAGGGATGTTGAGCATTTTTTTCATAAGTTTGTTAGCCATTCTTATATCTTCTTTCGAGAAGTTTCTATTCATGTCATTTGCCCACTTTTTGATAGTGTTGTTTGATTTTTTCTTGCTGATTTTCCTGAGTTCTAAATAGATTCTTGTTATCAGTCCTTTATCTGATGTGTAGTATGCAAAAATTTTTTCCCATTCTGTAGGTGGTCTGTTTATTCTCGTGACTGTTTCTTTGGCTGTGCAGAAGCTTTTTAATTTAATCATGTCCCATTCATTTATTTTTGTTGCTGCTGTGATTGCCTTGGGGGTCTTCTTCATAAATCCTTTACCTAGGCCAATGTCTGTAAGAGTCTTTCCTACATTTTCTTCTAGAATTCTGATTGTATCACGCCTAAGGTTTAAGTCTGTTATCCACCGTGATTTGATTTTTGTGAGAGGTGAAAGCTGTGGGTCCTGTTTCAGTCTTCTACAAGTGGCTAACCAATTCTCCCAGCACCATTTATTGAATAGGGATTCTTGTCCCCAGAGTATATTCTTTCCCGCTTTGTCAAAAATTAGGTGACTATATGAGGATGGTTCTATATTTGTATTTTCTGTTGTGTTCCACTGGTCTGTGTCCCTGTACTTGTGCCAGTACCAGGCTGTTTTAAGAACCACGGCCTTGTAGTATAGTTTGAGGTCTGGCAAATTAATACCTCCCATCTTGTTTTTGTTGCTTAAAATTGCTTTTGCTATACGAGGTCTTCTGTGATTCCATACAAAGTGTATAATTATTTTCTCTACGTCTGTGAAGAATGATGTTGGTAATGTAATAGGGATTGCATTGAATCTGTAGATCACTTTGGGTAGTATAGACATTTTAACAATGTTGATTCTTCCGATCCATGAGCATGGTATATTTTTCCATCTATTTGCAAGTTCTGCTATTTCTTTTCTCAGTGTTTCATAGTTTTCCTTATAGAGGTCCTTTACCTCTTTAGTTAGGTATATACCTAGATGTTTTATTTTCTTTGTTGCTATTTTGAAGGGTATTGAGTCTTTGATTTGGTTTTCCGATTGACTGTTATTGGCATATATAAATGCCTCTGATTTGTGTATATTAATTTTGTAGCCAGAAACTTTGCTATATTCGTTAATCAATTCCAGGAGTCTCATGGTTGAATCCTGGGGGTTTTCCAGATATAGCATCATATCATCAGCAAAAAGTGAGAGTTTGATCTCGTCCTTCCCTATTTGGACTCCCTTGATTTTATGTTATAGATTTATTATACATTTGTATATTATTCAATTTTTAAGTAAATTAGACTATAGACTATTTTTACTACACAATGGCAAGGCAATGAAATAATGATTTCACCCTTAAGAATAAGGTCATCTAAATCTTAAAGTGTAAATAGGGTCTATATGAATTAGTTATAAGTTATATGTAATTATATGAAATATAAAAGCATGATTTATAACTTCAAGAAATGCTGTGACAGTATTTGCTATCTTGGTAGTTGATTTTCACTGAATTAATGATAAATCTTTTCATAAGAGAAGTTAATGCCATGTTCAAGAATAATCTAAAAGATTACAATAAAAAAAGATGAAGTCAACTTGGGGGCAGGGGAGGATATAATGAATTGAAGATAAGTATAAGGATTTCAAATCTAAGAATTTTTTAAAAGAAGTGTTGGCTAATATATGCCTTATAATTACTAGTAACAATTTAGGGTAGAATCTCTAGGATGAAAATTACACCAATTATTTGAAAACAATATTATAGAAAGATTGTGATATTATCATACATAAGAATAATATCCTTTACAATTCACTCAGGATTTTTTTATACATATTTTCTACCCTTTTGGGGCATTGAATTGTTGCTTTTAATGAAATTAGAATATAGTCTGATTCTTTCCCTTATGTGAATTACTTGCTTTTCTTACAAACATTCAAACAATTCTTTATCTTTGAGTTTTAATGTTTTCTTTGATTAGAATTCAGGGATTTCTTTGCTTTGTTTGGTGATGTTGTATCTCCTAGCACCTAGAGCAATCACTGGCAATAGCTGGCAATGGACAAATATTTGTTGAATGACTAAATTAATAAATTGAGGAATAAATTTAAACACTATAAATTTTAATGATATTCCTGTTTTAGCTGCCATAGAAAAGTTATGCCTTTTAGCATCTCATGCTTAGAGCTTTCTTCATTTGATGAAAATTTTCTATTATATCTTTTATGTCATCTGTTAACTATTATTATTTATGTGATAATTTTCTTTATCAATTATTTTACCTTTCCAATATTCCTTTTGATTTGTTGCTTATTGAATTGTTTTACTATTTCAGTTTATTGCATTACTGTTCCTATTAATTTATTTTAAAATATAAAACACTTATAGTATTCTTTTTTTAATTTCCAAATTATATATTCTTTTGGAATTATCATCCCTTTGGTAATGTATACTTTATTTTCTTTCTTTCTTTTTTTTGCTTTATATTTGCATAATTGTCTTCTATACACTTTTTGTTTTTCTTATAGTTAACATGACATGCAAGATTGGATTATTTTTCCTATTTGCTTTCTTCCTGTGTGGAGATCACCTGCATTCTGCCATTTGATTTTGCTGGGTCTTCTCTATAGGTAGATTATATTTTCCCATCATGTTAATCTTGAGATTGAGCATGTGACTTGATTTGTCCAATGGCATATGAGCAAGTGTGACATTTGCCACCTTAAGGTAGATATTTTAAATGACTTCTGTGCTTTGTCCCCTACCCGCCAAGTCCCCACTTTAGGTAGTGGTGTTGCTTTAGCCTGGATCTCATAATAAGAAGACACAAGGTACAGAGATGTGCCCAATGGAGTCCAGCCTAAAAAGCCTCCCGTAAAATGAGCAATAAAAAAAAAAATTATTATAAGTAACTGAGAGGTGGAGATTGTTTGTTTCTCTAATAAAAGCTAATGTAGAAGGACTGGAGCCAAACTTCTAATCTATTCTGATAGTGAAACTGTGTCTTAGTCCATTTGTGTTACTATCACAAAATACCATAGACTGGGTAATTTATGAAAAACCAGGAATTTGTTTTCTCACTGTTCTAAATATGGGGGAAGCTCAAGATCAAGGCTCTGGCAGGCTCAGTTTTCTGATGATGATCCAATTTCTGCTTCCAAAATGGTGCCTTGAATACTGCATATCCTCATATAGCAGAAGAGCAGAAGAGAGAGAAAACTCACTCCAGGAAGACATTTTTATAGCAGTATTAATTCATTCATGAGGGTAGATCCCTCATGATTTAGATACCTCCCAAAGGGCCCAACCACTCAACCCTGTTGCATTGGTGATTAAATTTCCAACACGAGTTTTGAGGGGACACATTGAAACTGTAGCAATATGTGAAGTGCTTCTTCCCACACACCTTATTTTATACCTACCGTGTGAGAAGTAGGAGTTTCCTCCTATTTTATTTTCTGTAGCCTGACAACCTCCTCCTTAGCCTTGTAGGAGTTCCTGGTTGTTGCTGCTGCTTCTGTTAAATGTTCTGTACCAGGACTCACTAAACTTACTTTGAGGACTGCATCTTCCCTTCCCTTCTAATATCCTGGAGCAGCAGATCCTTGCTCCAATTCAGCATGCATGTCCAAGCTTTGCTAAGATGAAAGAGCCAGACCAGGCTATGCATTTATCAGTTCCACCCTTTTCTTCTGGGAATCAGCAGGGAAAAGGAGAACTTGATAAATAATGCATGAATTATGAGGTTAATTGGTTCCATGGGCAAGATAGTATAATAGTACAGAGGAGGTTTCAAATGGGATTTGTCTAGTGACTTTTCCCTGGGATTTCTACTCATTCAGAGGATCTTACACATTTTTTTCTTTTGTCTTTATGTTTGCTAAGTCCACCATTAGTGCTGGAAGTGATAACTCTGATACTATGATTATTTTGTCTTCCTTTTTGCCTTTCTGCACAATTAAGATAAATAACATATTGAACATTAATGTTTTGTCTCTACTTACTTCATTGAGAATTGAATTGACAGGTCAGTATAGAAATTCCACTCTCGCATTTCCACCCTCCCCAGCTCCCCTCACTCACTTTCTACTCTCACTCACCGCATTTTTTCCTTGGTGCTGCCTACTCCATCCTCCATGAGTGTCTCTCTAAATTTAGTGATTATTAGTAACATTCAATATTTTTACTGTTTACATTCTTTCATTTATGTCCGTTGTTGGGGTGGGTTGGAATAAAAATTAGAAGCCACAGGAATTTGTTCTGTGAAGCTTGGATTTGTTAAGGGGTGGCACTTGGGGATCTGGAGGGCCACATGTGGCCTCGAGGACACAAGTTCCCCACCCCTCAGCTACACAATTCTAGAGTCTTTGTTACTTCTCTTAGCTATCTCTTTTCCTTGTTTGGATGCAGTGAACATATTTTTGGCTTGCTTATTTTGGTGTTTTACAATATAACTTATCAAATATTGAGAAGGGCATATTAATAATATAGTTTCTACAATCTTTATGTTTTTGTTTTGGTTTAACATTAATATAATCAAACAATAAATACATGTGATGAATGAATTTTGAATTTAACTACATCTGTTTAAAAGCCAATATATTTAAGGTTCCATAACTTCTAAACTTTAGATGATTATATACCATAGATATTTTATTTTTCTATTTGGAACCTTATTTTGTTTCAAAGTAGGAAATAAAAATGGAAATTGTCATTATAATGCAGAGAATCTGAAAATAAGTATCAAATATGTAAATTTAACTATTTAAATTAGATAAATTTTCCTTCCTTTTTTCCTCATTACTCTGTATTTTACCGTCATTTTGCAATTTCTCCCCCTTTTCCTTTCTTATTTCCCATTTATCAATATTTATTGAGCACCTATTATATCCACCAGGATTAGAGATACAAAAATGGAAAAGATATGTATGCAAGAAATTATAACTGGTCATGAGAGCCAACTATTCACAATGAATAGGAAAATATAAAAGAATACATATACCTTTTATTAATTTATTCATTTGTGGATATGTTTATTAAGTTTATTGAAAACCCAGAATATTTCATTTACTGTACTATACTCTGAAGATTATTACTTCTATATATGATATAATTTTTGAATAGAATCTTATTAAAAGTCCTTCTGAGTACATGAACTAGTACAGCTTTAATGAGATAGCAAGGCAAATGGATATCCCATTAAATTCAGATTGTTACAGAAATGTTCATGTGTTTTGCCAATAAATTGAATTGATATATCTAGTGAGAATAATTATTTTACTTCATTGTTTTTAGATATTGTGATCTTTGAATTCCTTAGCTGAGAGTTGAAATCGTATTGAATTATGTCAGAATTTAAGCAATATTAAGGTAAATACAAGTAGGAATTTTAGCAGGTAAATCTCTCCTTAGGATAATGGCATGATAACTTAAACCTTAGGTTTTAAGAAAATAACTGAAATATGAATAGGATATGGCTATTTTCAAAAGCATCCCTCTTTCGTGTGCTTTGAATATGGAGTTTCAGTTTGCTTTAATTTGCCAAGTTAGAATTGTGATTTGAATTTTTAAGTGTTATGACTGAGATTTCTTTTTTATTATAAAATTGAATTTGACAGCACCTAAATGTGTTTATAACTAAAATACATTTAATGAGTGCATTAATTATGCAGCAATAAGCACTCAGAATTCTCCATCAAAATGTAAATGTAATTATGATCATTATTTGGCAAAGTTAGATAATAGTTACTAAAATGAATAGCCAAAATGTTAATTAAAGTATGAAAAATTGGAATATAGATTGAAAATAAATCTACTTTGCTTCATTTAAATTGCACTTAACATAAATTTCTTTGGTCTTTTGTACTTCACTTGAACAGAAATCTTGAATTAATTTGATTATTATTAAAAACGTGTCCAGTTTTTTTCCAGTTTAAACTGATGTTAACAAAATGAAATGGATTAGGAAAGGATTGGAATTAGGACTGGTACTAATTCATTCGATTTCTATTTTGGGTTTTTATTTTAATTTTTGGCTTTACAGCTAACAATCTAAGCCACTGAATTTCAAAGAAACATTAAGATGCTTTGTGGAAACCTTGAAAAATCACTAACAGCAAACTCACGAAGTTTGGTTTTTAGCTTTTTATGCTGTCCCTTATTTCTCTAATTTTCATTGAATAACATAATTACTACCATTCAACATATTTACCAGCATCCTAAAAACAGACACAACTTCAATAAGGTTATTGAATCAAGTCCAGAACACTTATTTTGTGCTAAACAATTTACATACATTTAATTGTTATAATACAATAATCTTTACAACATCATACAATAATGTTTAAAATTAAATTTATCAAACTTAATCTTCTCCATTTGGTAAACATTCTTACTATCATATTTAATGCAAGGACATTGAGGCACCGAAAGGTTAAATAATTTGCTCAGGTGTATGGGATAAATAGCAGATTTTTGACTTAAAGAGTTTTCTGATAGCCAACCATCTTCATCTATTTATTAGTCATTGTTATGCATCATTTTGTAATAAAGCATTGAAAATGATAAGTTTTCCTTTTTAATATGACCCAGACAGTTTTATAATTTGATGCTCACAGAACTTAGTTAAGTGTTCTGAATGGCTAGGTGAATTGGTTAGTTCTTTCAAAGACCTAAGAGGAGAACAATTCTAATTATCTCAGAAGTGCACTGCTTCCCTGATTATGTACATCCTAATTTCCTACAATGTAGATCCAATGAGTGGTCTTTAGGCCTTTATCAATGCATATTGTTTTCAAAACAATTCAAAGAGAATTATAATGATAATGATAACTTAGTGAGTTTATATGGGAGAGCATGCCATTATCTGTTTTGCCATTCCCATTTAGAAATGGAAATGTAATAAAGGGAAAGAAAAATAGGTATTTCACAAAATCCAAATTATTTAGCCCAGTCTATTTCTTTCTGCAAAGAAAATCAGGTTTATAAACAAGCTCTCTTTGAGGCTGATAACAGCGTACTGTTTAGATTAAATGAGTGAAAAATCAGCTCTGCACCACTGCCTATGCAGAGTCTAGTCACTAACTTCAATGCAGTTTTCATTCTGTGTCTTCAGTACAGACAAACCAGATAAATGAAGATATATCCCTTGGATATAGCTTTGGTTCATCCTTTATTTTATCCTATCTCTGGAGGTGGTGATTATATTTTAGCTAAAGTAAACAAGATTCTCACATCTACAAGATGTCCACAGTTTTCCTATATGAAGTGACACCACAAGTTGTTCTGCTTTGTTATTCCTGCATCACTGGTGCAGCACACGTCTGTTTTAATGATGTCTGGTTGCCTCAGTGATTGTTAATGTAATGATGGAATATGTCCCCAGAGGTTACAGGTACCAGTTTCTGAGCCTCTTGCGTCCAGACTGAATTATATGATGATTGATATTGTAATTTTTTCATCCTTTACTAAAATATGTGCACATTTGTAATAATAGGAAGTTATAGCTATGATCCTAATAAGAATATTTTCCAAGTCAGCATGCTGTAGCTTTTGCAGAGATGGCCTTTTTTTTTTTTCCCAATTCAATGTCTTTCACTGACATGGAGCTTTCTCAAAAGACATGGAAGCCAGGAAAATAAAAATGTCAGCAACGTATGCGTTCAGATTTCACTCCTGGCTGAATTTCAATGTAAATATATTAGATATGCATTATGTAAATATATTTAAATATGTGACACATATTTACATTTAAATGTAAATTGAGATAATTTACATGTTAGATTCTGAATGTCAGTTATTAAAATACACTGATTTCTTGACCCAAAGCTACCAATCAGTATGATATATGCATATGCTTTTTAATTTACTGAATACACAAAAGGTGAAAGTGCTGACCCAGGTGCATACAATAATCTGCAGAATGGTTCTCTCCTTAAAGGACGGCAACTGGAGTTTGTGAAAGTGGAGGGAGATACAGATATATACACACACACACATATATATATAAAACTTATATTTTAGATATTTATATAATTAAAACAAAAGAGTAGAAAACAAAGAGTGGGGGGGGGTTGGATATGCACTAAATATTTCATCAAATAGCTTCAAGTTTCCAAGGAAATCCATACCATGATGACTTTTAACAACTGGTGTTTTAGAGGATTAGTCAAGCAGTGAATTCTTCTAGGTAAACAGGTAAATAGGGAATTCATAATATATGTGTACAGTCCAGCTACTAACAACAAATCGTAAGATTCTGTTATGTAAGAGTTAATGATCTCTGACAAGTGCTCACTGTTACAATCTTTGTTTAGACATCCAATCTTCATCCTACGTATTATTAAGGCAATTTCTTTTCTGTTTTCCCTGCCTTTAGGTATGACTTTCCATTATCTATTCCACTTACTATCTATATTTTTTCAAATTACTTTTTCTATATTCAAATCTGATCATATTATTGTTAGGTTTGCTCTGGTGGGAACCCAAAAAGTATGTATAGGACTGAATGCAGTTAATGGAAAGCTTAGATAGTGATCATAAGGCTTGTGAAACCATAGAAGCAGGAGTCTGGAGAGTCCGGAAGTTGTAAATCTAACTCTGACCACAGACAGTTGCGGCGACACAGAGGTCCCAGAAACTGGTTGTTTGGAAAAGAATTTATTACAGTGGCTGTTCTAGCCAAGTTGCTCACTCCCCCAGGAAAAAACCCTCTGTAAAACCCAAGACTCTCCCCTTCCTGGTGTGACGCTTTTTTTGGCCTTCACCCATCTGCACCCAGATGCTCAAATAAACAGCATTTTGCCACACTTGAGACTTCATGTGTCTCCCTCTCTATTCTGCACCTAAAAATTATGTCCCTCTTTAAAAGACTTCAATAATTCCCTAATGGCTTCAGCTTAAAATCCAAACTTCTTGAAATGTTTTTTTTTTCCTTAATCATACTCTTTTGTACATTTCACACCTCAGTTCCTGCCATACCCTGACTCAGACCCTATAATTTTGCCATTACAAATTACCTGACACTCACCGAATTTTCCTGGCTTTAAAAAAAATATCTTCCTGGAATATCTTTTTCATGTTTTTTATAGGAGTACTTCCTACTTCCACTTCTGAGGCCCAGGTCAAGGATGATCTGCCCTGGAAACTCTTTAACCCCATTTCCCCCAGGCACATAGGCACAGTGCTGGGTTCCTCACCCCTGTGTTTCCTACAGACATGAAATGTCACAAGAGGATAAAGTTGTAAGACATTTGAGAAAGTTTTGAACACTGAATTTTACCTGAGGCATGTGCTCCCAGAGAGTGACGGTGGTAGAGATATCTCCCTACCCTTTTCTGTTTGCAAAGGACCACCCTACCCTCACATATTCAAATAAGATTCATCTCCATCCTTCCTTTTGACTCCCTTATTTTATTAGAAAACCCAGGCTTTCTCATCTTTTTTAAGACATTCCTCATTGAATATTCTCTCTTTTGCAATAATCTGAATACAATCGTCTCCTTAGCTGTCTTGGACAATTTGTCTTTCAAAATGGGCAACTTGGAGCTCTTTCAGTGAGTTCATCAGAGCACTTACCATATTTTTATAGTAAATTATTTACTGTAAGCAAATTACTATTAATTTGTTTGTCATTCCAATTGGACTAAGAGTTTCTTGAGAGTCAGGGAAGTGTCTTGTTTATATATTCCCTTCCGGACTCCGTACAGTTCCTGGCACATAGCAGGTGACAAATAAACCTTTGATGATTACTAAGTGAGAGCTTGCCATATGTTTTCACTCTTTTCTTTTACTAGAGGAAGGAGAAAATTTCCAGGCTGCTTTTTCTCCCCATCAGTGTCATTTTAGAAATTGAATTAGGCTCAGCTTACCCATCTGTACTTCTCCTGAAACGATCACAAAAAATCTCACTTACTCTATATACTAAAAATTATAATTACAACTATTTACTAAAATCACTGTAGTCTATAGCTAATCATTATACAAGAAATAACCCTTAGGCATATCATTCATTAAAAATCAGAGTCACATTGCATTGGGATATCAATAAGAGAAGGGCTAATTATAGGGGAATAAGATATCAAAGAGAATGAAAGTGCAATGTGTTTGAGAAAGAGTGAAATAGGGATCTTCCCAGAAGTCTAATATCTGGACAATTGTATAAAGCAATGGGATATCAAACTTCAGGAAAGAGAGATAATATAGAAGCAAATGTAGCTCCTTAAATGTAGGAAGCAGCTTAGGATTGGAAAAAAAATGGTGATGTATGGGAGATCATCATTGTTTTCCACATCCATGAAGAAAGTCAAGGGGAGTTAAAAATGAGGAATGTAGTTGGCTGACACAGTAGAATATTCAAGCAGAGACTGATGAATACACTTTTCACTGTGACAGTTTGTATATAACTCAGAGGTTTCAAGATCTGTAATAACTTATAATTTATTAGACATACTGAGGTATTAATTGTGTAATGGCAGGTTTCTGTCCACGAGGCTCACCCATCAATGAGTGAAACTAGCATACCATATAGAATTTCAACCTGGATTCTTTGGTCTCACATCTTCATTGTGCATGCACCTACCCTGTAACAAACAATACTGTGAACTTGAGTATCTATGTTTTGGTGCTGGTGTCTGTTATTGAAATACCATCTTTGATAAGAGTGTCAAGTATTTTTTCTTGTACTGACATATTACTTGAGAGTACTTGCAGATTTCAAGATAGAAAGGCTATGAAGGTTTTAATTTTTAAATGCAAAATTATCATACTGTGAAATGCACAGATCTCAAACTCATACAGGTCTATGAGTTTTGACAAATACATAACCATGTAACTCAAAACCTCATGAATCATCTGAGAAGCAGATGTCAGAGGGATTACATATGCAAGAGATTTATTGGGGAAATGCCTGTGAAGGATAAAAGGAAAGATGTTAGGAGTAGGCAGGAATAGCCTGACATTGACGACAGGAGAGAAAAAAGGACTGAGTAGATGTTTCGGACCATGACAGAGTTTTGAGAAAGTTTCTGATGGAGAATTCCTGAGCAAAGATATCTCACTGGAGGAGTCTCACGTTGAACAGAAGTGGCAGTGGGGGCTGTCAGTTAATTATGTTACCTGCAGTAGATTCTTTGGGTGGTGTATCTCCACTCCCAAGATGCAGAATGTTTACATCATCCCAGAAACCCCACCATCATAGGCAGCCATTGTCCTGGTTTCTCTTACTATAGATTAACTTTGCTGGTTACAGAATTTCTTATAAATGAAATGATACAGTAAGTTTCTCTCTCTCTTTGCTAGCTTATTTTGTTCATCATCATGCTTATAAGATTCACTTACGCTTTTGTGTACAATTAATTTATTCCTTTTTATTTCTAAAGTAGTATTATATAAAAATATACTACAGTATATTCATTCTCTTTTTGGTGGATCATTGGGTTGTTTCCAATTTTTCTCTATTATATAAAGCTTCAGTAAATATTTCTATGTAAATCTTTTTGTGGATGTGTGTTTTCATTTCTCTTGGCTAGATACCAGGCTAAATTTCTAGATCATAAAGTAGGTAGGTTTAACTTTATAAGAACTCATAAAACAGTTTCTCAAAGAGTTGCAAAATTTCCTCCTCCCAACAAAAATAGGATTTCCTATTCCTTTATATCCTTGCCAATATTTCATATTGTTTAGGTTTATAATTTTAGCCATTCTAGTGGTTTCAATTTTATTTCCAGTATGACTAATGATATTGAACACCATTTTATGTATTTACTAGCCATTCATATATTATCTTCTGTCAGGTGTTCAAGTCTTTCTCCCATTTTCAATTGTCTCATTATTATTGTTGATTTCTAGGGATTCTTTATATGTTTTGCACATAAGTCCTTGGTCAGATATATTTAATTCAAACAATTTCAACTAGTTTATGGCTTGAATTTTTATTACTAACATTGCCTTTGATGAACACACTAATTATTTTTTCAATTATGATGTTCAATTTATCAGGTTTTTTCCTTTATGGTTAGTGCTTTTTGTGTATTTTATGTGAAATATTCAGCCTACTTCAAGTTCAGAAAATACTATCCTGTAAGATTGGGCAACGACAGCCTTTGGTTCAGCTACTTGTTTTTTTAAATAAAGTTTTATTGGAACACAGCCAGGGCATTCGCTTTCAGATTGTGGCTATTTTTATGCTCCAGTGGCATAATTGGGTAGTAACTGCAATAGAGCGAGTATGGGCTTGAAGCTTAGAATATTTACTATTTGGCCCATTAAGAAAGTTTTCCAACCGCTATTTGAAAGGCTTTGAAGTTTTATAGTTCTGTCTATGCGCTATCTCAAATTAATTTTTGTATGTAGTATGAGTAGGGGTGGTGATCCGTTTTCCCCTATACATTTACCAGTTGTTTTGGCATGACTTAATTTTTCACATCTAATCAGAACTCATTATCTGAACCTTTTATTCAGTTTAGTTGATCTGTTTATCGTTATACTAACATCAAATTCTCTTGATTACTGTAGCTTTGCAATCATGTGCTGCTGTGTCTCCAACATTGTTTATGTTTTTCAAGACCCTTTTTGCTCTTCTAGGTCTTCTATATTTCCATATAAATTTAAGAATATATGTGCCAATCATATAAAAATTTCCATTGTGATTTTGAATGGGATTGTATTGAATCTATTCATCATTTTGGAAAGAATAAACATTTTAACAGTTTCATCAGGTGTACATGTTACATTTAAATCTTTATTTAGGACTTCTTTATTTCTCTCAGTAATAAAATTTTGAAATTTTCAGTGTAGGGGCTTTGAATATATTCTGTTAAATGTTTTTCTAAGTATTTAATGATCTTGTAAGTACAATTTGTTAAAAAAACTTAAGGTCTGCAGATTTGAAAACAAAGCAAGAGTCTATTACAATGAATTCAAAGAAAAAATAAATATTTTTTGTGTAGACTTTGTTATTATAATTTACATTATAATTCTAAGACTTTAAACCAAGTGGATTTACTTTCTTATATTGCCCCCCAGTTTGTTGTTGCTTTTATTCATAATAGTTGAGGGTAATATTTGTATGTTTATAATAATTATTGAATACTAAAGATAGAATTTTCCATTTCAAATATGTGACTTTATATTCATATAAATTATATCTTTTATTTTCAGCATCTGATTTATGTAGAATATCTACATACACTGCAATTTTCTATAGACTCATAAAATTTTTAAGCTAACTTTTTAATATAGTTAGTGAAAATGTGAAAGTATTATAAACTACTTGGAACCCACTCCAGCTTTTACTTTGAAAAAAGTAGGATGAGCAGAACATTAAATAAACTTTACCAATTGAAGGGCTGTTTAGAGTTGAGAAAAATTTTCCATGAGGATTTCAAAGAGAAAAATAACTTCCAGGACCAAAAGTTATCCTTATTCAAAGGGTTGGGCTCCTTTTTGGAAGAAGCCAATTGTCTCTTTGTGGCCAAAAATTCTCAGTACAAATGAGCTGTGAATTAACACTGTTCATATGCCATGGAATTCTCTACTTCCTTCAAACTGTGCTTGTTTTCAAAACAAAACGTATCAGATTTCTGTACTTAAGCTGCTCTTGGTATTTCAAAGTCTGGTTTTAATAACCTAGAATTTGTTATAATTATTTTTTTATTTTAAAATAAAACACATTAACTTGTGATCTGCTTTCATTCTCTGTATGTTTGGAATTGTATTTTGTACTCAGAACAGCTATATTTTTTTAGCCAAAGTTTCCTCTTAAAACTAGCTCATTTCTTTATGTCACCTTTTTCTACATTTACTAATCCACTCTTTGTCTATTTGTGTATTTTTAGTTTTTTTTCCAAAGGAGGGTTCCAATCTGCTTACACTACATTCAGATGTGCAAAGAATATTCAGTTTATTTGCTAAAATTTATGTCACTTTCTTCATGAGCTTCTATCCTGCTGGCTAAAAAAGAACGACCAGATTTTACAATTTGCGATTATGGACTTTCTATTCATGTGGATAGTCTTTTTAGTTAAAGGCTTATTCTTCAGAATCATTTTCTACCACCCCTACTTCTTTCACAAAGTTGTCAAGTTATATGATGGTAGAGAACTTGTGCATTTGGGGGAAAGAGACAAACCCCTGGCCCTGTGTTGTTTTGTGGGATGCACATTGGTCAGGGTACACTGAGAAATGTTTGCTTCATCTGATTAGCTTTGTTTTGTTTTGTTTTCACTAACTATGATACCTTGTATTAAAGGACTTGTTTGCTAGGGTTGCCATAACAAAGTATCACATAACAAAGTACCACAGGTGGCTTAAATCTGCAGTCCCCAACCTTTTTGGCACCACAGACTGGTTTCATGGAAGACAAGTGTTCCACAGACTGGGAGGTTATGGCGGGGGTGGCAGGGGTGACAGGGGTGGCAGGAGAGGAGTCTAGGGGTGGCAGAGCTCAGACGATGATGCGATGTAAATACAAATGAAGCTTCCCTGGCTATCCTGGTACTCACCTTCTGCTCTTCTGCCCAGTTCCTAACAGGTCAGAGACTGGTACTGGTCTGCGGCCCAGGGGTTGGGGACCACAGGCTTAAATAACAGAAATTTATTTTCTCACAGTACTGCAAAGCTAGAAATCTGAGATTAAGGTGTTAGAAGATTGGTTTCTTCCTAGGCCTCTCTCCTTGGGCTTGTGGATGGCTATCTTCCTACTGAGTCTTCACCTGGTCTTCCCTCTGTAGGTATTTATGTCTTTATCTCTTTTATAAAGACAATAGTCATATTAGATTAGGGCCCAACATAATTATTTTATCTTAACTTAGTTTTTCTTTAAAATCCCCATCTCCAAATAAACATTCTGAGGTATTGGAGTTTAGGACCTCAATATAAATTCTGAGGTAATATAACTCAGTGAATAACAATTGTTACTGCCCAATTGGGTCCCTTGCCCATTGGCCCTAGATAAAGGCCAATATACCGAGATAGCAGGAGTTACAGTGGAGAAAGAGCTTAATATCACAAGGTGCCAGGCGAGGAGATGGGAGAAATTTTTTAAATCCAATCCAGAGAAATTAGGGGCTAAGATTTTTAAAGGTGGTTTGGCAAACAAAGGCTAGGGAATTGGGTCTGCTAATTGGCTGGAGATAAGCTCATAGGGTTGGGAAGCAGAAATTGTCTTCTTGGTAAACAGGAGTTCCTGGGTAGCAGGATGCAGGACTTGTTGGATCAGTTCCCATGCATGGATATTGGTCTAGTTGATGCCAGTCAGTCTCTCCAAATGCAAAGTCTAGGAGATATTTCAACGACCCATCTTAGGTTTCGGAATAGTGATGTTATCTATAGAAGTGTTTGGGGAAGTCATAAATCTTGCACCTGTCAAGGATTGTGACACTTAAGCAGTAGGTTGTTATAGTAGTAGGGACGTTAAGGAACAGTGACTCGTTAACTTTTAGCTATACCTATACTTCTTATAGAAATCAGAATTTTATCACTATTCCTGCCTATGGCCTTACTTTATTTTAATATAGGCAGTTTCACAATTACTCATGACATTTCAGGCCTTTGGTCCTTGCCAATGCCTTGAGTCTTCCTGGCTCATTAGATCCTTCTGAATTTCTACCTTTGTCCCTATTATAAGATGTTTTTACTCACAGCATTTTTGAAACCAAATGTATGGGGATTTTTTTCCCTACACCAACCAAGTCTCTGACATTGGAGAGGTGTCCTACAATTCAATTCATTTCTGGAAATAACTACCTGGAGTTAGCATCAGATCCCATAAGTGAAGGCCTCAGTCTCACAAGACTGCCCCCTACTTCAGATGCAATCATAAGTCCTGGACCACTGGGACTTTTGACTGACTAGTCATAAATTCAGGGTATTGACAGAAGCCCCTCCTCAGGCTCGACAATTTGCTAGAATGACTCACAGAACTCAGCAACATGCTTTGTTTTATATCACTGGTTTATTATAAGGGATATAACTCAGGAATGACCAAATGGAAGAGATGTATAGGGCAAGGTGGAGGGGGCATAGAAGCTCCATGCCCTCTCTATATGCTATTCTATCAGTACCTGGATGTGTTCATCAACTGAAAACTCTCAGGAATTCTGTTAATATGGAGGCTCCATTATGTAGGCATGATTGATTAAATCATTAGCCATTTGGTGATTATCTCAATCTCCAGTCCCCCTTCTCTCTCCAGAGGTTCAGAGTAGAGCTGAAAATTTCAACTCTATAATTATGCCTTGGTCTTTCTTGTGACCTGCCCCCATCCTGAACCTATCTAGGGGCCCCAAGCCCACCAGTCATTTCATTAGCATACAAAAAGCATACTCATCACTTTGGAGATTCCAAGGATCTTAGAAATTGGGGGCTTAAAACAAAAGATGTTTCTATCACTCTTATTACTCAGGAAATTGCAAGGGTTTTAGGAGCTTTGTTCCAGGAACTGGGGACAAAGACCAAATACATATATCTTATTATCTCACAATATCATAGTCCTTTAACCAACTTGTGCCTTAAATGATTCACCTTGTGTCTTTCCATGGTGTTCTCCCAGGCAATCTTAAACATTTAGTGTTACCATGCTCCTGGTAACACTAGGAGCGTGGAAAATTCTGGGTACCTTTATGACACAAGGGATCTAAAGAAACTGAGGCCTTCTTCTATCTGTCAATGAATTTTTCATCTCATTACTTGATAAAGGCTACCTTATTTTGGAGTGAGACCATCTTGTTTAGGTACGTACTCCCACAGTCCCAAATGGGATACCCATTTCATTCCATTTCCCCAACTGGGAACAAATGAATTCTATCCTCATAATTCCCTTTACCCTGTCTTAAACGCATCTTCTCTTGAGACTTTGGTCTGTCAAAGGTAGATTAAATTCAGGTATTTGATCTCTGCTTCTCATAAGTTTATTTTCTTCCCTAAATTCCACAAGTGAAAAGGGGTATGTTGTAGTTTTTACATCCTTTAGGTAAAGTTCTTATACCCTAGAGTAGGTAGCTTTATGACCTAAGTATCATGAGCCAAATGGATACACTCTCTATGAGAAAAGTTCTGTGATATGAGTCCTCAGACCTTGCCTTTTGGTAAGTTAAACGAATTTAGAAAACGTTATTAATTCCTTCTCAATAAAGGTTGGCTTTGAAGACCATTTCTTTAAATTAAAATTTTCCATTTGTAATACATTTCAATTACAGTAAAGAATGCAGTAAAATATGATCTTTCTTTTTATATTTCTCATAAAATATTTTTTTCTAATCACTCACTGACTCTCTTCCAAAAGCACATGCAAACTTCAGATGGAGTAAGGATAAGGTAAAATATCTGTAAATACAAACAAAGAAACATACTTCGCTGATATTATGCCACTATGTTTTTTATCATATGTCTAATTTTATTATGTCATATAACATTTTTTAGGAAGTAAACAAAGAAAAATAATAAATATGTAAGTGAAATTTATTTATTACTTACATAGTGATATTTTAGGTATTTAGAGAAACATTTCTTAGATGAGTTCTTTACCTGCTATTATTGATCACTCAACATCACTGTTAAAACATCATTATTGCTTAGTCACATATTTAATTTAAGCTCCAATTTTTCCAGTAAGAGTACAATATATCTTTGCTTAGCAATATCAGTATATGCCTCATTAGAAGAACCAGGGATCCAGATGTTTGGAGCTTGAATCAGCCAATGGAAATTAAAAGAATATGAAGTGAAGTTTTCAGCTTTAGATTTCATTTTATGAATTGTAACTTTTACTTTTGCAATTAATCTCACCTTCAAATTGCATACACGACTAATTAAGTCACCAGGTGGGTTATTGCAAGCCTATTTAATTACTTGCATCTTATTTTGAAGGCAATGGTTGTAATTATCAAGTTGTAAGTGAAATTAAATATGATGCCATTTTCCGTGACAAATGAATTATGATTAAAAAGGAAGGCTAACTTAGGCCAGGCTGGAAGAATAGTATTGGATAAAATAGAGTGATTGCTTTACAATTGCCCTAAGGGTCTCATTCTTAAGGTTTAGGCCAATTTGAAATGTAATAAATAAATAAATAAAAGTAAAGTCATAAGGGAGATTCTTCTGGTTTGTTATATTTCAGTTATAAAGTAGTCTTATTAGGAGGTGTGGGATCCTCAGAATTTCTGAAAATGTATTCCACAGACCAAACCTTTTGGAGCCCATTCATAGATATATTTTATAAATGGAATTCCAAAGTCAAATAAGTTTGAGAATTTTTCTTTATACTGATATAAAACATTATAATTATTATTTTTAACGTTTCCCTTTAGCATATTTTCAAAATTTAGTTGAACAAGGACATAATTTTTCATAGAACATGTTAGAAATATGATGAAAGGGAGCAACCCTAGGTTTTAATAAATTCATTTTAGAAAAATTTCCTTTAACTCATTCATATGGTTTATTGATGTAGCTCAGCAAATTGTAGGTCTAAGTCATTACATGTTATCAGAAAAGAATACATACTGTAAAATGCTTAAAGGCCAAATTAAATTTTTTGCCAATGGTATAATTTTAAGTGATAGCTTATTTTAAGTCTGAAAAGGGGTTTCAAGTAAACTTTAAAACTAGAGCAATCAATAAAATTTGCGTGTAAACCAATGTCTCTGACTGAATTTCTTATAGACATTGTGGATGTAAAACTTGGTAAACATTTGACACATCTATGAACTTACTAAAATGTCAATGGTTTAAAAACTAAAAGAGAAAAAAAATTACCTACCCAAAATTCTGTCTTTATGAACTTGTATTGATCTTAAAAATGTAATTTTAGGACAACATTTACAGATTAGTTTTTCTAATATTTTTTAAATATTGGTTTTGTTAGCAGCCTTCCAGTGGAGGTTTTATACCCAGGTTCTTGGTGATCCTCAGGAGAAAAGAATTTCAGTATGCATCATGTAAGGCAAGTAAGCACCAGTTTTTTTATTGAAAGCAAAAGTACACTCTCAAGACAAAGAGAGCAGACATGCTCAAAAAGAGCAGTTGCACCAGGAGGAAGTGGTTTTTGGTCTTTTGAAGTCCTACTGATTGAGGGGAGGAATAGTCAAGGCTAACGGGTTGGCTTTTACTAAGAATTTGGGTAGCAATTCCTAGAATTGGGTTGCCTCTTATTTTCATATTTTATATGGTTGTCTTGGAACTGTCATGCTGATTTAAGGGTGGAGAAATTTTGAAATCACAAAGTAAATGATATTGTAATTAGCCAAAGTTTATGTAAGGTGAACGAGATGGCTAACAAGCCAGCTGAAGCCAATTCTTGCCTGTGATTATCAGCTCTTCTAGTTATCTTCTGCTTGTAGGTTGTTTACTTTGACACCTGCACACAATCTTCAAGCCCCTGCATCTGGTCTCAGCTCCTTCCCCAGTTTCCTAGTCTCCTGCTTCAATGGTTTCAGTAACTTCAACACAAGAGAGAGAAAGAGAGAGAGAGAGAGAGAGAAATGGAACATTTCCCATTCCTTAAATAGTAAAGCTAAATTAAAATTATTTTTTGTCAAAGAAAAAATATAAAATATAGTAATGCCATAATATGTACACTAGAATCTTTATTTGTTAGAACTTGAACAATAGATGAATTCTCAACTGGCTGAAATAGATTAGATGTGGAATTATTTAAAAATAAGGAAGGTTAATAGGAGCTCTTAGAATTCATCCACTTGTGTAATCATATAAAACCAGTTTAAATTTCTCCACAACATTCAGAATATGTAGAATTACAAATCTTTTCCACATACCATATACATATATCTGAACACACACACACACACACACACACACACAAATTCTGTGCCTATTTTTTTTTTATGTATTAGATATTCATATATATATGAGGACCCAGTCACTTTGGAGGGACTGTGTCTAAGTTGGCTTGGGTGTCTATCCTGTTCTTCACTACAAAAACAGCCAATATTTCCAGGAAATACATCACTATTGGGGTGTTTTTATTTCATTACTTAACACACAAATAAATTCTTTATTCACCCCCTCCCAAAGTATTGATTTATACACATATGCTGCTCTCTCTCCAGAAAGACACCACAAGCCACCAGTTATCCTCTCCAGCTTGACTTCAACATAAAAGGAAGAATCTTTATTCTTGGATAATAGGCTTGATTGGTTCCTTTGCACACAAATGTTTTAAATCAAGTTTCTTTTTTAAGCATCCTGGAAAGCAAAACTTGCCTAACTTCAGGTAGGTAAATGAGCTTATTCTCTTATTTTTTTCGAAGATTATTAGAGCAATAAAACTGAAGCTCAAATTTCTGTAAGATTGCCATATATATTAAAATATTTTGTATTGTAAGTATGATGAAGCATGATATAAGGAGAGTTGTGAGGTTGAGACTGGCAGACTAAGTTGTAGAGGCATACAGAGGCTTTGTATTTTAAAATTCCACAGTACTGTGACATGGAAGCATGGTAACAAGCTTTAGCTGCAATACTGAGTAATTACTCTGAATATATTTGAGAGAAACAAAAATTGTAGGTAAGAAGAATGTATAAGAAGCAATTGTATTGGGCTAATAAGTTAGGAACCAGTTAGTAGGCTGACTGCACTTAGTTTTTTTCTTCTTGAGCTTGTTCAGATTCACCCATTAATATGGATAATGGTAGCACAATATTCCAGTCTTCTCAGGTTTCAGAAGCCTTATTTTTCATTCATTTCTTCATTCCCCTTACTACCATACTCCCCTTCCTCACAGTCCTGTGTTAGACTTACCTACTAGCCATGTGGTCTGGCATAACCTCTCCATGCTTCACCTTCCTCATCTATAAAATAAGCTTACTATAGCACTTGCTTCCTGTGTTGTTATGAGAATTTATTTTATGTAAACTTGTTCATAAATCAGTTTGGTGAGAGTTTTTCCATTTAGGTTAATCCCTACTAATCTGCCAATAATCCTATATTCACAAACTGTTTCAAATATCTACTTTTTTTTACAAACAATTTTTTGGAAATTATGATCTTTTCTATTAGACACATTGAATATAAAAATTTAATTGGATGACAAATAAGTAAATGAAAACATATGTAATATCATTAGTCATTAGGAAAATGCAAATTAACACACATTGGGCGAGGAAGTTTGAGACCAGCCTGGGCAACAGAGTGAGACCCTGTCTCTAAAAAAATTAATTAATAATTAAAAAAACCACATTTGGATAGTATTTCACACCCACTAGAAAGGCTAAGATAAAAACACACAAGAACAAAAACAAAACAAAAGAAATGAACATCACTACATGCTAGAAAGAATCTTGAAAAACTTGAATTCTATTAAATTCCTACAGAAAATGTAAAATGGTACAAAAACCTTGAAAAACTGTTTGGCAATTTCTTGTTAAACATACACAATTTCCTCTTGAGTATTCACCCAAGTGGAATTAAGACACATGTCCCCCCCCAAAACCTGTGTGTGATGTTTATAGCAGCTTTATTTATAATGGCCCCAAACTAGAGTACCTCATAAGGCAATCAACTAGTGTGTAAATAAGTTGGAGTTCATTCATACAATGGAAAACTACTTTTCAATAAAAAGGAATTAACTAATGCATGCAATAAAATTGATGAATTTCAAAAGCATTGCACACAGTGAAAGAAGTTGTATTCAAAGTTTACTACTGTATGATTCTATTTATATGACATTCTGTAAAAAAGCAAAATTATAGGAATAGTGGAGGAAAGTGGAGACAGTTGTTTCCTTCTGAGCACTGTGAGGGAGACTCTATTGCGTATCTCTCTCCCAGCTTCAGGTGATTGGCATGCAATCTTTGATGTTCCTTTGTCTTCACTTCATCAACCTGACCTCTGTCTTCATCTCGACATGGAATTCTCCCTGCGTTGCATGTCTATAAGGTCACATTCTAAAGTTCTGGTGTTAGGACTTCAATGTATGAATTTGAAGGGTACACAGTCCAACCCATAACAGTCTCCTTGGGTGATGTATTCTAGAGATCCATCCTTTAAAGCTGTGGCTTTCAATCGTAACTGTTAGTGATTATCCAATGGATCATGAAGTAAAAGTGAAGAGAGTGAAAGGAAGAAGAAATTAAAATAAATTATCAGATAAAGTCAAATGTTGAAGAGAAGACTCAAAATTTAAGAATAAAGTAACACATAATTAAATAAAAATAAATATGGAAAAGTGAATTTATATTTTAATATTTTTAGATCAGGACATTTAATATTTTAAAAAGAAATAAGATAAAATCATTTTAAATTATAGCAGTCAAAAGTTAGAAGTGATGACATAAAATTGAGAAATTACATTCAAAGTCAGCAAATATATATATATATCCAATTTTTCTCTTTCCTATATCCAGGGGAGAGGGTTACAAGACCACAGCACCAAGCTTGCACTCTGAGCTCTTTTTAGATTGGCCAATAGGGAACATTAGCAGAGATCTGGGAGCAGGGTAAGGGAGGGAGGGAGGGTGTGAGATAATTGTTCTACTTGTTCATATCTTGTCAGGCATTTCCTGCATGCTCTTATGAAAGTCCTCCAGCCACTTGGTTCCAGTGATAACTCTTTCTTTGCCCATTAATCTCATGGGTGACATTGACTTCCAGGTGGTATTAGTTTCTGGCTGTGTTGCCATTCTTTTTTGCTTCTTTAACCCAAACCTCTGTAAATAGTCTCTTCAGTGAGCTCCCTTTAATCAATCCTTTCAATTTGTCAGATCTTTTTTGAGTGTGCCTGCCATCTATTTCCTGCCAGGAGTCTGACTGATAAAAGAATATAAATAAATATTTAATATGGGGGAAAATAAGAAATAAAAGGAAGAAGCCTAAAGAACAAAAATAGATCATATACTTAAAAATAAAAAAGACACTCATAATAGCAACACGATATAAAATAATAATGAGATGCTGTTCTATGTAGTTAACACACACACACAGTCATTCAGAATCAAAAGAAGGAAAGAGGAAGGGTGAGGTCTAGGGCAGAATAAGAAAACACAAAGGAAACTAGGCCATTGATATACTTTCTGAGAGTTTCTTCTGTGTTGACATGGGTTTTAGAAGACAATTTCTCAAATCCTTGGCCTGTATGCTACCTTCCTCTTTGGAACGTGGTCACAGAAAACTTCATGGCAGAGAATCGTATATTTCCTTTGTGCTTCATCTATTGTTTCTCTCTCTCTTACTTGGGTCTATTTTAGCTTATCTTTCCTAGAGAATGCAATCATCTTTAAAAGGAACAGTAAATAGAACCAGGATTGAGATGATCACATATGTTGAGAGAAATATTATTTTAGCAGGAAAATAATACATCCAATAAGGGCAATCACTGGTCACAGCTCAATGAGTTAGTTTTTAAAATACATGGCTTATTTATAAAGCGCTTATATTTTATCAAAATATGTGCAAGGCACTGTTCTAAGTTCTTTACAAACATTCTTTGCTTGAATTCTCATTATCTGTGAAGTAGGTACTATTATCACCGTTTTTTTGATCGAGAAAACAAGACATGGTAAAATTAGGTAATTTGACCAGTTTCAGGACTGGTAAGTGGTATAGAAAGTATTCAAACCTAGGAAGGCTGGCTCCAGATGTTGTACCCAATTGCAATTGCTGAATCAATAAATAGAAAGACCTAAATGTCTTAAAAGAGAATTTTTTCAAAAGTGGAGCAAATATATTGATCATGTTATAGTTAAGATAATGATACTTTGGTTAGAAGTCACAGAAGTTAGCAAAAGCTAGCTAATAAAAAAGAGATTTTACATAAAAATGAAAAGACATTTTACAAAAACTGAAAGATGAAACTACCAGAATGTGAAAGGATAAGATATTAATATTAAAAACCAAAAATAAACCAGATACCTTGGTAAACTTCTCTCTCTTTCCTCTTGTCTTTCTTTTTCTTTCATTTTCTCTAAAACTATTAACAGTTTCTCAGATTATTACTACATGAAGCAAGGCAATTAGAATATAGCCTTTATGCAGCTTTCAAGTTTATGTCGTCTTCATTTAGGATTCCATTTCTCAGCTCCACTTTCAAATTCCTGGGCAGAATCTCTATTGTTTGGCTTTGGTCTGGTATTCTCTTCTGGCCAGATTGACAGAGGCAGGTTGTTAAGGGTCACAGAGGGCAGATGTGACAGCTAGGGACAGTCCTCAGAAAAAGGAGGTCATTTTATTTTAGGCAGATACCATCAAATGTATTTGCCATAGGTTGTGCCTGGAAAACGGATACATTGACCATGTGGGCAATCAATGTGAAGGAAGCCTGGAAGAGTTCTGTGTTTCCAGCTATGAGAATGGTCTTTGGGAGCAGAACTCAACACCTTTCGAAAGACTTTGATAAAAAACGAGGAAGGCAGACAGAGCACTCTTGGGGAAACACTCAAGACATAATAGGAAAATGTAGCTTAAGGTGAAACAGGTACTTGTTATGAAGAGCCACATTTTGTATTTGTTTCTAAAATTTTCTTTGCTTTAGTTCTTATGCACTTTTTCATTCATTTAACAAATATTTTTTGAACATTTCCTATATAAGAAACATAGTGCTGTTTTCTAGAGTCATGAATGACTAAAATATGTTCTCCCTCTTGTTGAAGGGGATATTATTTAGTTTGTAGCACACAAATACAGTACCTATCTGTTTATATCTATCTATCTATCTATCCATCCATCTGTCTGTCTTTAAAGGACTTTATAAAACAAGACATATTTGTCCATTGTCACTATTCTTCTTTAACATTGTTCTAGAAATTTTGGGTAAAGCAATAAGACCAAAAACAAATTTAGTCATAAATTTGGAAAAAAACAAAGATATCATTACTGACAGATATATGCTTATCTAGCAAGAAAACCCAAGAGAATCACTAAACACCTTAAAATGTTTGAGTTTGGCACATTAAAACATATGTAAAAAATCAACATATTTCTCATATTTGAGGACTAGTCTGTTAAAGATAAAATGGAAAGGAAATATATGTAATATCAATTAAGTAAATAAAACAATGAGAGATTAATAAATAAATAAAATACCAAGAAATGAACTTAAAGGAGAAATACACTGAACTATACAAAACTGTTCAAAATTCTATCCTGGAACAAAAAAGATGATTTTAATAGGAGAGGCATAACATGTTTCTGCATGAGAATATATCATATTTACCAATATAATCAAAAAAGGCATTTTTTTCAGAACACTTTTCAACTTAATTGTAAAGTTTATTTGAAAGAAGAAATGAGCTAAAAAAAAGAAAAATCAGGAAAAAATTCTAATCATAGATTTAAAAATATACTGTAATGCTATTATAATTTATTGTAATATTTGCACATTATCACTTAGATCAGTCTTGTCACAGAATAGAAAGCCAAAATCTTGTTCCAGAATGTATAACAATTTATTTAAGCATAAAGGTAGTATCTTACAGCAGTGAGAAAAGAATGAATTATTTAATAAATGTCCTGGAGTAGACTGAGTCATTATTTGGGAAAAAGAATTGATTGAATCTATGGCTGTAATTATTAAATACATGAATGTCAAGTGCAGATTAAATGAATGCATGGATATTAAGGATAATAGTCAACCTTAAAATATTAACACAAAATATAGGTAAATATGTATATAATCACCTAAAACTGATTTTATTATTTATTTATTTATTTATTTATTTTTTTTTGAGACAGAGTCTCACTCTGTAGCCCGGGCTAGAGTGCCGTGGCGTCAGCCTAGCTCACAGCAACCTCAAACTCCTGAGCTCAAGCAATCCTCCTGCCTCAGCCTCCCGAGTAGCTGGGACTACAGGCATGCACCACCATGCCCGGCTAATTTTTTCTATATATATATATATATTTTAGTTGGCCAGATAATTTCTTTCTATTTTTAGTAGAGATGGGGTCTCGCTCTTGCTCAGGCTGGTCTCGAACTCCTGACCTTGAGCGATCCACCCGCCTCGGCCTCCCAGAGTGCTAGGATTACAGGCGTGAGCCACCACGCCCCGCCTAAAACTGATTTTTATAAACATGAAATCAAAGGCAAAAAACCCAAGAAAAATATAGATATTAACTACATAAAGTGGTAAAACTTTTTTATGAAAAAAGTAATCACTGGTAAAAGGCATATGATTAAATTAACAAATGTTTGCTTACATTTAGAATATAAGAATCACAAAATAAAACATTTGGTTTTTAAACATTAAACATCTTCTAAGCTAATTATTTTTTAAGCAGAAAATTAAATTATCTTGAAATTGTTTGTACCTTACTATATCATATAACATCACATTTTAGTTAAATTCTAATTTCTCAGATGAATTTTTTGGCAACTAATCATGAAAGTTTCAAGTAATCTATTTCAAATTTACCTCCATTTTTCATAGGATCCAACTACAATAAAAGTTTCCAAATCTTCTCTTACAAGGGAGATATTTTTCTTTGTATGTTCATATTTTTTTTCCTCATTCAAAATACCATATTTTTGTGACTAAGCTGCTAGTGTTATTGTCTTGACCACATTGACAACAATGACAATGCTACTGTTGATGATATCTTTAGGATTCAGACTGTTAATTCCACACTATACATAGGTGAATACAACAAAATACATTTTAGTTGTTACGGAAAAAAATAAATCCCAGGATGATAGGTTCCTATAATGAAAGAGATCATGCATAGAAGACTCTGAAATTTGGAACTAAGGCAATAACTGCTTCTGTCAGATCCCAGTAACTTCATTTGACAGGAGTAATGTTTCTACTTTGTCTTCATTTAGGACAGCTTTGCTTCAGTGAGTAGGAAACATGACAATGAGTTGTAACAGCTAGCAGTTCAAACTGCTTTTCCGACTGAATCCTGAGGTGAAGCTAACTGACTTTTGCAAATAGGAAAATTAATGGTTTTCACAAATTTTTCCGTCATGGCGTCATACCACTATGATTTTTAAAAATGTAGATGTGTAAGGAAAATTGAAATCATAATGGAAACTATAAAGAATATTCAGAATAAATCTAAGTAAGAGCGACTCTTGCTGCAATGAATGTTTTCATTTGGGCATGCTTGTCAAAGCCCATGCTTGAAGCTGCAATGGTTTTATTTAGAAATAAGCTTGGAGGTGAAGAAGAATTTGTAGATTTTCTCAAGGACTGAGGCTAAGCAGTCAGAGGTCTGCATTTAAAAATGTTACTGGAGAAAACTAAGGCATTATAGTTGCTTAATTCTAGAACGATGTAACTGTATTTAAGTTATTTAATGAATCTCTGATTTTTCAAAAACACACAAGGCAAGGTTATTCTTATTCAAGTTGAGCTAGGTTCAGAAAACGTGGGTTTTAAGTCCTCCTTTGCCAGTTGCTAGCTGTGTGATCCTGGGAAATTCAGCTCACTTATTTGGGTTTGGATTTTCTCATCTGTGAAATTAAGAAATTGGTTTTAATTTATTTCAGTTGTGCCTTCTATGAGAGGTCACTCTGAAATTCCACTGAACATTAAAGGGATAAGTTTTCTCAACACCACCAAAGTAAAAGAGAGTTTCTAAACACGAGCAATTACGTATTACACAAATATATTATGAAATGACAAAGGGGGTTAGTTATGGTCAGAGGGTGAATAGAAAAAGTCTGTTTAGAATGGATTGCCAAAGAAGGTGACCCCTAAGTATAATAAGCTTATTTGTAGTGATTTCTTCTGTGATCTGAGTAAAATTCAGTTTTCTTAGTCTTGATTTAAGATAAGTAAGTATTGTATTGCATTCTAAAGACACATAAATTCAACTCAAAGAAGCTTGGAAAAAGTCTTAAGTCATCTTGAAAATTCAACAAGGGAGAATTATACCTCACAAAACAAAGCAACGCTTCTAAAATTTACTTTTTATGCACCATTCTGTACACCCCAAATTCTGTACACATGACAGCTAATAAAATCACCCTGTTTATGACTGCAAATCCCAGATAATCTTGACTCCTTTTCACTTTTCCACTCTCTCTAGGTAGGATGTTCTTCCATTGTAAATATTTATTTCCTAGGGCACGTCCTCGTCTTTTCTGTTTATGCTTAAACTGAAGTAAGAAATAGGGCAAGCTGAAGTGGAAACAAATGATTTTAGAACACCTATTATATCTGGTAAGTTTACCTTATGTAATTGCATTTAAGTATCCCAATCACTTCAGCATATAGGTATCGTCATCATTCAAATAGAAAGGAAATAATTCAGAAGAGACTGATAACCTTTCAAACTTTTTAGAGCTAGCAAAAGGGTAGATTTGGAGTTGAAACCCATCAACTTCTGCTCTTTCCAATTCTTGATATATGAGTTAGAAAAGGAAAGATTTTGGTTAGACATATTTATTTCACATGGCAATCTAATGTGAAAATAAGGTCAGATTTTTTAACACTACTATTTCATATTCTGAATAAATATTTTCAAATTATAAAAAACATGAATTTAAGCTTTTCTCTTAGATAATATCAGTATACGTTTGTATAAATATAAATTTACATATGTATCCATGCATACATTAATAGATAAATATTTACAGTGACAGTTATTTGAAAAGATAAAAGAAAAAGGTTATCAACACACACACACACACACACACACACACACAATGTACAGCATGTGTTAATGTTTACATAAAGAGTGAGTAGCCTGAAAAGTAAAAGAAACAGCAATCAGAAGAAGGAGAAAAACAAACCAGTGTGATTTCATGTGGACTTTTAAAGAGTCTTCCATCAAGGATAATTTGTGGATTTTTAAACATTGGAGGACTTGCATAAATCAAAATATCTACCCTTCACTTCAAAACTCAAATTGTAAACTGGGTTGATTTTAAGACTCTAAGTTGAACATCATTTTCTCTCAGAACTTTGAAGAATTTCCCCATGGTCTTCTGGTGTTCTGGGTAGCCATGGAGAAGTCAAAGGCCACTCTGATTTATATTCCATTTTACAGAACTTATTTTTGGTGTATGGAAACTTTTAGAATTTACTTATCATCATTGGAGTTCAGTAATTTTTCCATTTTTATCTTTTAGGTGAAAGAGAATCTTTAATATTAATCCTTCTTAGCATTTGTTGGACACTTTCAGCATATAGAGTTATTTCTTTCAATTCTGACAGAATTTTTGTTTTATTTCTCCCACTCTGAATTTTATCCTTTCTCTTTTTGGAACTGCTAATATTGTATGGTGACCTCCTAGATAATGCTTTGAATTTTTAATCAATCCTCTCCTATTTCATACCATTTATTTCTTTGTTCTAATGTCATTAAAATTTCCCAAATGTTATGTTTCAAACTTCTAAATTTTCTAATGAATGTGGATATGTTAAATATATACATAAATACATATTTGTGGATTCTCAATGTGAGCATCTATGTTTGTTTTTCTCTGGAGATAGTTAGTTTCACCAGAGAAGCATCTTCTGGTGTCTTGCTGGGAAAGTTTACGTCTGACTCCTGCTTTTTGTAGGACTGGGCACCGTGAGGGTCTGGTCCCATTTCCAGTAGTGTTACTGAACGCTCAGCACTTATCTTAGAGGCCAAATCAGAAGAATGAGAACAAACAGTTTGAGGAGGAGGAAAGAGAAGTTTATTACTTTGCTGGCAAAGGAGGAAAATGGTGGACTATTGTCTCAAAATCCAAATGCCTGTACGTAAGCAGAAATGCAGAGCTTTTAAAGGAAGCACCTAAGTTGTAGCCTATTGTCTTTTAACTACAGTTAATATTTTAATCATCTCATCTCTGCCATCTCTGCTGAAGACAAAGCTGTGAACTTCACCCACCTGGGAGGCCCACCCAGACCTCTGCAGGCCAGGTGCTGGGCCTGGAATGGAGCCTAGGATGGAGCCAACAGTTCAGCTGAGCTATATCTCCTACAGTACAAAGAACAAAAGACATTCACTGCCCTTCCTAACCAACTGCTGCCTGAGGTAGGGATGTGGGTCTTCAGTTACCAAAAAGAGCACGGGAAGTTTTAAAGAGACAGAAAACGACTTTTGCCTTTTTTCCTAGGCCATTGCCTCTGTTACAGTAGCCCTTTTCTACTTTCTTTACAGTGCTTGGTTTTCCTGCTCTGGGGCCTCTATGCTTCCATTTCTCTATGAATTAAACCTCTAGTTTCCTTCTGGGCAAGGGAGTAATTACTTGGAGGAGCTGAATCTGAGAGAGGACTGAGGTTACATGGCACCTTATATGGGCTTTTCAACAGTCCTCCTGTTTCCAACCCCTGCCTCCACACCACCTTCCCCGGTATCTTGTGCCATCAATTCCTCAGCCCTGCTAGCCTGGTCTGGCATATATCTCGGCCCTCTTTCCATGGCTCCTGCAAGGATTCATTTATCAATTTTCTTAGATATATTTTCTTCATATAATATAAAATTACACTGATAGTTTTCAGATTTTTTTGTTCATTGTCTTAGTGTATTTTTATATATTTTAAAAATTATTTCTGTCATTGTTATGACATAATGTTATTACTAATAGAAGAAGTTTAAGTTATTGGCAGCAATCTGAACCCAGCAAACATCCTTTTAAAAATGTTTTAATTTGTTTAAGGGTGAGGGGAAGAGATTATTGTCTCTAATAAACTAATCCCCTTTAGGGAATTTGTGATCTCCATGGGATGGGGGATTAAGAAGAGAAATGCTAAACACCTTATCAAAATTTTCTTTATGAGTATTGTACATCCCAGGGCTACTGAAAGTATTCTTCTAGATAAAACATAAACTTTTCTCACTCAAAATTTTTTAACATCAAATAAAACTTTGTTCTAAACATCAAAATAATATGTTTAGGGTTTTTCTACTCCACAGTTAATATTTCACTTTTATCAAATGCAATGAGAAACAATATAAAAAATATGAAAATCCTAGAATTGAATTAAACACACACACATACACACACACTCTGACACAACAATTCTGACACAATAATTTGTTTTGCTAGAGTTTTTTTGTGGGTGCTTTTATTGCTTGGGATTATTCTTATTGTATTTACGTGTTTCAAGCTATTTGAATACCTACTGGCAGAGCTTGATCCTCTTCCAACATAGGAAGAGTAATTACTTTCTAAAAACATTATTTCTGTTAATAGTACATATAAATGAGAATCCAAGTATAAAGGACAATATATCCTGGCTTAGGTCTAAACTATCTCTCAATCTTTAAAAAAAAATTATAATAAATAAATCAATAAAATTTTTCTTATTATAATCTTGTATCATATCTTTATTAATTAAAATCTATGGCACATGTAAAATTTCAGTTTAACTTTAATATAACATCTAGCATTTTGGAAAGTTTTTAATGTAAGAAAAATTGTTGAGCAATTTAATCTTGAAATGCCTTAATTGCCTTAAAATAGTTTTTTAAAAAATATGATTTTAAAGTAATACTTTAAAAAATTACGTTAAAATAAAATTTTATACCAAAGATGCTCTATAAAGACATCCTTCTACTGCTTGCTTACTATTGCACCTTATTGAAGAAGATCGTTTTTGTTAGAACATAAGATTTGATAATTTAAAATATTTTTCAAATGATTAAAATATGGAGCCAATTATAGGCTTCATCAATTATACATTTATTACTACTATATATTCAGCATATAAATCATATTAAAAATTAATATTAATATTTGTGAGTAAGCACACATTTTATGCAGAAAGAAATATGTCCAGTAAGTGAAGGTTTATGAGATTGAATTGCCTTAGCAGTGATGGTCATGCAGTGCACTGTGGAAAATGAAAAAGATTGATCCGTTAGAAAATTGACCTATATATTAATAAATACTCATAATAAATGATTATAGCTTACATCATAAAGAACTTAAAATGTGCTAGACATTGTATATATATTTATTTGTTTAAATAAAATAATCCTAAAAATAATCATATGAAGTAGGTACTGCTATTATCCCAATTTTGAAAGTAAAGAAATAGAGGCATAGAGAAGTTAAGTAATTTGCTCAAAGTCACAGAGCTAATGAATAATTATTACAGAAAGCATGTCATTTCAAGAAAACCCAACATAATTTTCTTAATTCTATATAAATTTAAAACATTTTGGTTAGATTCACATATATTTTACAGTTATAAGACTGTATGATATTTTGGCAAGTCTTCTAATTTACCCTTCTACTTCAGAAAGATTATTCAAATATAAACTTAAAGAAAAATATACAGCAATTTGCAAACTATGTATATAATTTTGAAATTTATGCAAATTTCATATTTTTTGAATATTTAGTATCTAAATACCAGACATTTCTGAGTTTATGAAAGACAATAACAATTCATGAAACCCAATAGATTCTAAGGAATGGGTCAAAGACCTTTTCATTAAAGGCCAAATAACAAAATAACATTTACATATACACACTCATTGTTTCAATGATCTGTTATTGCCCAGCAAAATATGGGGTGAATAAAACAACCATTTTGCTCCATTTGCTCAAAATTCTTGAGTATAAATTCCAGATGTTTCTCTCTTGGGCAGTGCTTTTGCTTAATGTGGCTTTGACTAGAATCATGTACTCTTTTGAATTCCGTGAGTAGCTGGCCTGTGCTGGAAGCTCCAAAAGGATTGAGGCACATAGTTGGTGGCTCAGAGATTCTCCATGTGGCTTCTCCCTCTCCATACAGCATAGTTCTTTTGTGATTGTCAGACATCTCCATGTAGGTGGGCTCTAAAGCAGACGAAACCCTGTAAAGAGAAAAGCTGAAAAGATATATATCCCACATATATTTGTTCATATCTATTATATAGCATTTACATAAATCTATACGTCATATATATGTTTATAATACATTATACATGGTAACAATACATATTTATATACATAACTATATATAGTGATTTAAAAATTTTATACATCTCTCTTATCACATGCGTACTGTACTAACACATTAAAATCTTTGGAACTGGCTTTTAGATATTTATCCTTGTACTTAGAAACTTTAAGTAAATTACTAGTATGATTATTGTATAACCTTAAATATAAAGCTTTGTCTTCAAGGTCTGTTTGCTTAATATTCAAATGCCTACAAATCATGATGGATTCATACAAATTGCCAACATCTCAATGCACAATATGAACTTACAGTAATTTTTTTGTAAATATTTCAAACGGTCCTCTTGGTAACTTAAAAAATACTTTGGGAACCTTATTTTCTTGTATGATTAGGTTTTTATCTCATCTTATACTCACATTAGAACTTTTTTGTAGAGAAGGGAAAGTGGTAACTCCTGTCTTCTCACTGTTTATATATGTTTTGTTATTAGCATGAATCTTAGTTTTTAGTTTCCTTGCAGAGAGATATTTTAAGGCACTGGCCCTTTTTGTGAGGAATAATTTAGTTAAAACCAGATAATATTATATGTAAACCTACTTAACCAAGGGCACAGACTGTTATATATCATAATAGGCTTGAAGTGAAGGAAAAAACAAGGGCTTCATTATCAACAGCTGTGTGTTCTGGAACTTTCACATTTCTTTTATGATAATTCACTGATTGTAAATAACATGTCACTCTTTAACGTAAGTGCTGAACTCAGAGAGTGTCCCATATTAAACCTTATGTTAAATATTAGTAAGATTGATTACCTACTTTATTTTTTGGTAAAAGCACAAATGCAAGTTGGGTGAATTCCATTTTTGAAAAATGACTACAGTGTTATTTCTCATCTCCCATACTCTTCCAAACCTTGTCACTCTTTCATCAAGAGGTGTAGTCTGGGCTGTCCGAGTGCAGTGGTGTTTACAACTAATTGATCATAACCAGTTACAGATTACTTTGTTCCTTCTTCACTCCAATTGCTTCACTTGACCAGTCTAAAAAAAACAGTGTAGTCTGTGACTTCTTTGGTTGTGCCTAGCAGGACTTTGTGACTGTTTCAACCTACAGAATAGTTAGGAAGTGACTTTCAAGGCAATATATGATAGCTTCCTCCTAACATGTGCATATACATGCTCACTCCCTCCCTCTCTCTGTTTCTCTCTCTTTCTTTCTGCTTTTTGTTTATTTATTTATTGATTGATTCAAGCCACCATGCTGGGAGGTCACATGTAGGTATTCTTGCTTATAGCGCCAGCCGACAGGAGCAACTGCCAAGCAGGTAGCTGAGGAATCCTTCAGACACTTCCAGTCTTCAGCTGCATCTCCAGCTGATGTTGTGTGGAGCAGAGATACAAGTGTCCCCATCAAGCTCTGCCTTGATTGTACCTTTATGAGCTAAATAAATTATTGTTATTGTTTTACAGCACTAAGTTTGGGGTGATCTGTAATGTAGTACTTGTTAACTGGAACAAGAAGTTAATATATTTTCCTTACATAATTTTAATGAGTCTTATTCTGCACACCACTTTGACAACAATCAACCCAGTTTATGACAACAGGAATCAAAATTAGTTGGGGTTGGGGGAAAAGGGTAAAAATTGTTGCTTCTGTCAAGATTATAAAACAGGAGCTACTTTCTAGCATGATGGAAATCCCTATATGCAAATATAATACTTTGACCCAACTGTAATTCTTCCTGAGAGTCCCTCATTATATTTATTTCTTTTTTTCATATAGAAAATGATACCTCTTTATTGCTTTTTTCTGTGTACTTTTAATTTTCAATTTTTTTCAAAATATTACTGAGATACAAACTCTGTGATCACATAAATTGACTTTGCATTGCCCAAGTCAAAGCTGTAAGCATGCCCGTCCCCCAGATGGCATGCACCTCACCCATTAGGTGTGAATTTACCCATCCCCACCTGCCCCCCACCTGCCTGATCCCTGATGAATGTTACTTCCATATATGTATCTAAGTGTTGATGGATTAGTACCAATTTAATTGTGAGTACATGTGGAATTTGTTTTTCCATTCTTGTGATACTTCATTTAGAAGATTCGGCTCCAGCTCCATCTAGGGTAACACGAGAGCTATTAGGTATTAGTTCACCATTTATTTTTATGGCTGAGTAGTACTCCATGGTACACATATACCACATTTTATGAATCTACTCATGTATTGATGGACATTTGGGTTGTTTCTACATCTTTGCAATTGTGAATTGTGCTCCTATAAACATTCGAATGCAGATGTCTCTTTTATAGAACATCTTTTTTTCCTTTGGGTACATACCCAGTAATGGGATTGCTGGATCAAATGGTAGTTCTACTTTTAGTTCTTTGAGGTATATCCATATTAATTTCTGTAGAGGGTGTATGAGTTTGAAGTCCCACCAGCAGTGTAAGAGTGTTCCCATTTCTCCACATCCACACCAATATTTGTTTTTTTGGGACTTTTTGATAAAAGGCATTCTCACTGGAGTTAATTGATATCTCACAGTGGTTTTGATTTATATTTCCCTGATGATTAGATATGTTGAGCATTTTTGCATATGTTTATTGGCCATTAGTCTGTCTTCTTTTGAAAAGTTTTTGTTCATGTCCTTTGCCCACTTTTTAATGGGGTTGTTTGATTTTTCTCTTGCTGCTTTGCCTGAGTTCTTGAACTCCTGACCTCGAGCGATCCACCCGCCTCGGCCTCCCAGAGTGCTAGGATTACAGGCGTGAGCCACCGCGCCCGGCCATGCCTGAGTTCTTTATAGATTCTAGTTATAAGCCCTTTATCGGATGTATAGTTATTTCATATATATATGTACACACACACACACACACACACATAGTGTTATATGGTTAAAACGAAGGTACTAAATTATTAAACTCTTATCAGATATAAATAAATGAAATGTTTTATAACCTATTAGATTGTTTTTCATCATGGTAGTAGATGAACTGATAAAAAAAGGAATTTTCTTAAAGAGGGATTTGAATGTGTGATAGTCTGGAAAAAAAGAGTGGATTGGACATATAGGGTTGAGCTGATGCAACTCTGTTTACTTGTAGTGAAGACAAGAGGTGTCAAAGATATATTTAAAAAAACTTTGAAAATCTCCCTGAGAGGCTCCAAGGAAAAATTTTATATCTTAGACATTTTTGTAAGAATGGGCTTGCTTACTGCTGTCCAAAAAATTTTGATTATAATATATCTTAATTTTTTTCTTCTATTCTGTCAGATATAGGATCTCATTACTGTTCATTAAAAGTTACTGCTGTTATATTAAACATGATTGATAGGAGCACAGAAATGTGTTAACTGGAGGGTGATGCTGTTTCTTTACAAATCCAAGCATGTTTGTGAATCTTAGAACCTAGGTAGGCCTTTGAATGTTGAAAAGAACAGGTAGAGATGAATATCAGAGATTCACATGACTTAGGCCCAGACTGAATGTGCAGAATGAAAAATGAATTCAATAGCATATGTATGTAGGTTGGAAGTCCCTGATGCAGTGAATCATGACATAGATTACTTTGAGAATGGTGAAAATTTGAGAAGTATAAAAAATAATAGACTCTTTTACTCATATTTCGTTTGAAGCTGCACTGAACTGTCTTGTGTATGTTGGGTTAATGTTCATTGCTGACATCTTTGCTACTGGTAGGCTTTTTTTTTAGTAGAGAAATAATCAGTTCTTTGACACTATGATTGTTAAACCAAAACATTCAATATACTATGTCTATCCAAGCAAAGCTTCATTTTATTGTAAATGTCACATCCTTTCAGCATTGCAAACTCCTTCTCTAAAATCCTATACTAAAATATGATTCCTAAAAAACAATGTGGATACTTTATAAAAATAAATTTTTTCTCTTTCACATTCTTTTTGACATTTTAATATATAGTATCATATATTAACATCACCTTATTATGTTAGCTAAGCAATGTCAATGTGGTAATTTAACACATAATGAATTCACAGTATAATATGCTCTTAATGAAGTCCATTTATATTAAATTGGCCATGGTTTGTGATTTTGAGGTTGTAAATGATTTGTATAATGTACATTTTGATTATTTTTCTATTTCAAGTTTTGTAAAAATGGAATAATTGAATGTCTTATAACAAATCATAGTAATGAAATTTCAGGTGGTGAAAATTCAGGAGATTTTGTGCTTTCTCGATTCATTTAATTCAGGAGGTTCTATAATTTAAAAAAAATATGTCTCTCTTCACTCAGCTTAATGATTTGACAACAACAATATCTTTTCTTTAATGCTCTTAGAATTTATTTTAGTGATGGTAGTAGAATTTCAGTCTTTTATTTATTTTTAAAATAGTCTTTACATTTTAGAACAGGGTTAGGTTCATAGCAAAATCCAACAGAAGTTACATAGATTTCTCATATTAACTTTGCCTCCACACAAGTTGTACCACATGATCAATACTACCTAGTAGAGTGGTACTTTTGTTCTAATTGATGAACCTACAATGATGCATTATTTTCAGCCAGAGTCCATAGTTTACATTAGGGTTCATTCTTGATGTTGTACATTCTGCGGGTTTTGACAAGTGTATGATGACATGTATCCACCATTATAGTACCATATAGAACAGTTTCAATTCCCTAAAAATCCTCTGTGCTCTCTCTTTTCTTCTTTGCCTCTCTCCTAACCCCTGGCAAGGACTGATCCTTTATTGTCTCTGTAATTTTGCCTTTTCTAGAAAATAATATAGTTGGAATCATATAATATGTAGTGCTTTCAGTTTGGCTTATTTCATTTAATAATATGCATTTAAGTTTCCTCCATGTCTTTTCAATGCTGGATAGCTCATTTCTTTTTAGTGCTAAATAATATACCATTGTCTGGATATACCTAAGTTTAATTATCCATTCACCTACTGAGGACACCTTGGTTGCTTCTCAAGTTTTGGTAATTATAAATAAAGCTGAGATAAGTACCCCTGTTAAGGTTTTTGTGTGAAGAAAAGTGTAGATTCCATATGGGATATAAATACTGAGGAAGGCAATTAGTGTTATTGTATGGTAAGAGTATGTTTAGTTTTGTAAGAAACTGTCAAAGTCTGCCAGGAGCAGTAGCTCATGCCTGTAATCCTAACACTTTGGGAGGCCAAAGTGAGAGGATTTCTGGAGGCTAGGAGTTTAAACAATCTAAGCAACATAGCCAGACCTCATCTCTAGAAAAGGAATTTAAAGAATTTAACTGGGAATGGTAATGCAGGCCTGGAGTCCTAGCTACTTGGGAGGCTGAGGCAGGAGGATCGCTTGAGCCCAGGAGTTTGAGGTTGCAGTGAGCTATGTGACTCCACTGCACTCTAGCCTTGTGCTAGCGTTGGCAACAGAGCAATAGCTTGTATCAAAAAAAAATAAATAAATAAAAAAATAAAGGAAAAAGAAACTATCATTAGAGCAAATAGATAATCTACAGAATGGGAGAAAATATTTGCATTGTACACATCCCATAAAGGGCTGATAACAAGAATCTATATAGAACTTAAGAAAATTAACAAGAAAAACTCAAACAATCCCATCAATAAATGGGCAAAGGACGTGGACAGAAATTTTCAAAAGAAGATAGACTAATGGCCATCAAACATATAAAAGGTGCTCAACATCTCTAATCGTTATGGAAATGCAAATCAAAACTACAATGAGATGTCACCTAACTCCAGTGAGAATGGCTTCTATCAAAAATTTCCAAAATAACAAATGCTGGTGTGGATATGGAGAGATTGGAAACTCTTACACTGCTGGTGGGACTGCAAATTAGTACAACCCTTGTGGAAAGTAATTTGGAGATACCTCAAAGAGCTAAAAATAGAAATACCATTTGATCCAGCAATCCCACTACTGGGCATCAATCCAAAGGAAAAAAAAAAAAGACATTCTATAAAAGAGACGCCTGCACTCAAATGTTTATAGCAGCAAAATTCACAATTACAAAGATGTGGAAACAACCCAAGTGCCCATCAATACATGATTGAATTAATAAAAATGTGGTATATGTATACCATGGAATACTACTCAACTACAAAAAAACAATGGTGAACGAGCACCTCTTATATTTTCCTGGATAGAGATTGAGTCCATCCTTTGAAGTGAGGCATAACAAGGATGGAAAAGCATGCACTCACCATCAAATTGGTACTAACTGATCAACACTAAGGTGTTCACATGGTAGTAATACTCACTGGGTGACGGTCAGGTGGAGGGGTGGAGGGGCAAACCCACAGCTAATGGAAGTGGAGCACATTGTATGGGGGAGGGACATGCTTGTAGCCCTGGCTTGGGCGAGGCAAACACATTACATGTAACCAAAATGTTTTTACCCCCATAATATCCTGAATTAAAAATAAATAAAACAATAAAAAATATATGTAAAAAAAGAAAAATGAGAGAAAAGAAAAATTTTCAAACTGTCTTCAAAAGTGGCTATATCATTTTGAGTTTTACCAGGAATAGATGAGAGTTCCTGTTTCTCCATGTCCTTGCCAGCATTTGGTGTTGTCAGTGTTTTGGATTTGGGCCATTCTAATAAGTATGTAATGATATCTCATTGTTGTTTTAATTTGCTGTGCCATAATGACATGATATTAAACACCTGTTCATATGCTTATTTGCCATAGGTATATCTTGGGTGAGGTGTCTGTTCAGATCTTTTGCCAATTTTTAATTTGAGTTGTTCATTTTCTTATTTCTCAGTTTTAAGAGTTTTTTATATTTTTGGTTAATATTTCTTTATCAAGTATGTCTCTTGCAAGCATTTTCTCTTAGTCCATGACTTTACTTCTCATTTTCTTCATAGCGTCTTTTGCAGGGTGAAAGTTTGCCCTTTTAATGAAGTCTAGCTTGTCAATTAGTTCTTGTTAATTTCTTTTTATGGAAAAAACCTCCTCATATTTTCTTGTAAAATGCATAGCTATTGAAAATAAATTTGGTTCAGATGTACCTTTATCTCTTGGTTTGCTTTTAAAAAGTGCTGCTGCTATACTTCTCTAGTTTATATTTAGTAATACTCTCTAACTTTCCTGAAAGAAAATATATAAAGTACATCCAGGAAACAAGCTCTGTCCTTGGATAAGAGTATACAGAGTGAGGACTGGCAGAGGGGTTTAACTCACCTTGTGATATGAAAGTGATGTGATTTTAGTGTATTTTCTACATTCACGAAAAACAGTGTTATCAGTTATGATTCAACAGAGAAGCAAAACCAATACGGGATATACATTGAAAGATGTTTCCAAAGAATTGGTTTATGTGATTGAAGGGCTGGCTAGGCAAGTCTGAAATCTGTAGAACAGGTTGACAGGAAGGGCAGGCTGGAGTTTTCAGGCATGGGCTAAAGCTGCTATTTTCAGGTGGAATTTCTTCTCCTTCAGGGAAGCGTCGGTTCTGCTCTTGAGATATTTCAACTAATTGACTCACACTCACATAGCCTATTTACAATAATTTCCCTTACTTAAAGTTACCTGAGTATGGACCATAATCACATCTACAAAATATTTTCACAGAAAATCCTAGATTAGTGTTTAACTGAATAATTGAGTACTGTAGATTAGCCAAGTTGACACATAAAACTGACCATGATAATCTACCCTTTATCAATTTGGCACCCATAAATATTTCTTTAAATCTTATTTAATCTCTGATTAATGATAATAACAAAGCCATATTTCTACCTAATATAATAGAACTATTCTGTCTATAACCAAAATCATGCTAATCCTTTTCTCAGAAAAGATTGCGAACTTCTTGGATGATTTTCACTCTTTTCCTTTGATATCCCATAACTTATATAGTTATCTATTATCAGTATATCTTATGTTAAATAATAAGAGAATGAGGGGAAAATATAAACATATTTGGTCTATATATATTTACAAACATACTCATAACAAAATAAGAAAAATTAAATATTACCGTTCTCAATTCTGCACCTGGTCTCATGGTCATAGTTCGTACCATTAGTGAAAGAACTACCTTCTCCTGCTGCTCATCCATATTCACTTTGTCTTCAGCAAGCACCTCAGCTGACTGTGGTTCTTTGCCTGGTTGATTGACCCAAACCACCAACCACTATTCCTGAAAGGTTTGAGATTTTAATAGTACTACCTGAATTGGGTTGTAGTTTTCAGTTTATTCTAATCACAGGACATGGTAGTACTAAGAAATGCCTTAAGGAATCTCTGCTATCTCAGACATACTTTTCCTTAACTTCATTGTGGAGTAGCAGTTGAATGTACCCTTGGTAATCAGGGTAAATCATTTTAGCCAGCATTATATCCCCTGGAAATCAAAATATAGCAAGTGTAGCTATGGTTATAGCAGATAAAATATATTTTAAGTCAAGAACAGTAAAAATAGGAAAAGAGGGTCATTATATACTGATAAAGGGGTCAATACAATAAGAGAATATAACAATTGTAGATACATATGCACCCAACACTGGGACACCCAAATATTAATACACAAGGCAAATATTAATAGATCTAAAGGGAGATAGTGACTATAACACACTAATAGTAGGGGACTATAACACCCCACTGCCAGCAATGGAAAGATAAAACAGGCAGAAAATAAACAAAAAAACTGGACCCAGATTGAACTCTAGATCAAATGGATTTAACACACGTTTACAGGATTTCATCTAACAGAAACAGAATATATATTTTTTTCTCAACAAAACATGGAAAGTTTTTTAGAAAGACCATATGTTTGGTCACAGAACAAGTCTTAACAAATTTTAAAATGTTGAAATAGTATCAAATATCTTTATTGACCAAAATGTAATAAAAATGGAAATCAATTACAGAAAAAACATTGTAAACTATACACATTTATGGAAATTAAATAACATGCTTATGAACAACAAATGAGTTCATAAAGAAATGAAAAATAAAATTAAAAAAATTCCTTGAGCTAAATGAAAATGGAAACACAATATACCAAAATCTACAGGATGCAGCAAAAGCATCTCAAAGATGGAAGTAGCAATAAATGCCTACATCAAAAGAGTAGAAAGATCTCAAATAAAGAAGGTAAAATTATATACCAAGGACCTAGACAAACAAGAAAAAACTAAACCCAAAATTAGTAGCAGGAAAGAAATAATATCAGAGAAAAAATAAACAAGTTATAGATAAAAAATACAAAAGATCAAAACAAAGATTTGGATTTTTGAAAAGATAAACAAAATCAACAAACTGTTAGCTCCACTAAGAAAAAAAAAAGAGAATATTCAAATAAATAAAATCAGAGATGAAAAAGGAGACATTACAACTGACACCAACAAAATAGAAAGAATCATAAGAAACTACTATGAAGAGTTATATGTCAACAAATTAAAAAAGCTAAAAGAAATGGATAAATTCCTAGACACATACAACCTACAAATATTGCATCATGTGATTGCGGAATGTTATATAGTATGCAGTGTTTTCAGATAAGCTTCTTTCACTTAGCCATACAAGTCATATTCATTTAACTTTCCTCCATGTCTTTTCATGGCTGGATAGCAAAATTCTTTTGATACTGAATAATATTCCATTGTCTGGATATATCACAGTTTATTTTTCCATTCATCTACTGAAAAACATCTTGGTTGCTTCCATGTTTCAGCAATTATGATAAATACTGCTATAAACCTCTGTGTGCAGATTTTTGTGTAGATTAGACATTGGGCTTTTTCCTAAAATCAGAAACAATCCTGTCATGAGGCACTGAGTTTTGGTGGGTGATTCGTTGTAGCAACTAGAATTAATTATGTCTACTAATACAATGGGGCATTAATTACAATGAAAATCTTGCTTTGGCAACTGTTATTATAAGGGGATTTCAATCCTACCAACCTGTCATGCTCCAAAGTATAGGAATTTTCCTTTAATCAACAAGTCAAAATACATTTCAGGCTTTAACAGTGACTTTATGCCTGGATTATCTATGTCTTCAATGTGTTTTTAAAGCCTAAAGGAGTGTCAGAAGATATAAATTCATCTAGACGAGGAGGTCTTAACTTGTTATCAGTAGACAGGTATTAAGGTAGATGTGAATCACCTAAAATGTCATGCAGAGTTTCATGTCATGTACATATAAGTCACTTTCTTGGCAGAGTGTTCACATATTTCATCAAATCTCTCAAAGTTTTCTATAATCCCCAAAATATTCAAAGTCACTCTCTTAGGAATTCTGACTAGATCATAATCCTTGAATCATACCAGAATGTATCAATGTGTCAAGCTGGATCTCATGGGTCTATTCCCTAGAAAAAAAATTCCGTTTTTGAAATCTATTTGCTTGCTATTTACATATCAATTTTTTCCCATACCAATAGGGGCTGTTTTAACCAAATTGTTTTCTGGTTCTGTATCTTCTACTTTCACTGGTTGGATGCCAAGAAAAAAAATGCCCTAATGAATCACACTCACACATGCCATATTCATGTCCTTTGGAACACAGCGTCTCTCCACATCCTCTAAATGAAGGCCTGCAAGAGATTTAAAGGTTTGGAAAGCTTACTTTGGTAAAGACATTTTTACGTCCTTTTAAAATATCTCCTTAAAAAGTTGAAACTATGTTACTAAATATATTTCATTATTTTTCCTTTGGCATCTTAGAACAAATTTTTCATTCATCGATTGCATGGCTATCTTTCCATCTTGGCCGTGTCACTCTATTCTAGTTTATAACATTCCAAGTCTTGATTCTTTATTTGTTTAAAAAGTTAAAGTACATTTTTATTAGTTTTCTCAAACCATTTATGAAAAGAGATATATGTGGGTATATGTAATCAATTTAATAAATAAATAACATATAAACATAAAAATGTAAGCTAGCCTTGAATATAACGCATTTAAAATATTTAGATGTTTACAATAATAGATGTTTCTTATAAAATTGCTATGCAGTACATGCTAGTAAATAGGAGAGTTAGATTAAATAATATTCATGATGTTTTCTAATTAGAAAATTCAATGATTTTATAAATTATCAAAGTAAATGAATGCATTAGCAAAGAGCTTCAGATAAAATAAAAACAAATTGTATGTATAAACCGCTCAAAACAAAAATTAAAAGATGGCTTCTATCTACCAAGCGATTTGGATCTCGTTAAATTTACCTACTTTTTTTGTAATAATATAAGAAGATCTATGTTTTTGTGTGTGTGCGTGTGAAAATGTTCAATAAGGCATTTGAACAAATTTTAAGCAAAAACATATTAGGAAATTATGCCAATTCCCAAACATAAATTGTAAAGGTTGTGTGACCTTCTACAACATCTGTGATGTAACTGGTATCATTTATTTCAATAGCTGCTCTATATTTAAAATATTAAACTCCTTCAATGTTGTCAGTCATTACATTTGGCATTAGGATGTAAAGATGAAAACCTTTGGACATTGGCCTCAGGTAATTCAATCTTGTAGAGAAGGTGGTAAACAAACAATGCTTGAGAATAAGGGTATTAATAAATGTCTTAAACATATTACAGCAACAGTACAGAGGAGAAATGCAAGGTTACCGAGCATGTAAGTAACTCGTTTTAGTGGTTGGAAGGTCAGGCCAGGATTAAAGGAAATATGGATACCTGATGAAAGTTTTGAATAATGAGAAGTAAGGTGCTCCTATCTGTGTTTATAATTTCCGACATTACAACTTCAGTGCTTACTTTGCCAAACCTTCCAAAGACATACATATAGATATTTTACTTATTAGATAGATAACATTATGAGAATTTTGAGAAATGCAAGATCATGGCTGATATCTTTGGAATAATAGTGTCTTCAAAATACTAACTAAGCTAGAGGTACATGCTCAAGTTTCACTAGCACCTGTAATAGCCTCTCTGATAACTTGCTTCTCTGTTTCTGATAATATGCCTTTAAAAACAATGTCCTTTAGGGTTCAATGGACCATGAAATAGTCTCTGCAGAAGTACCCCTGGTGCCAGCACTGAGACAAACATTCATTTTGGCTGTCAGCTATAAGAACTTGGAAGAAATGAAGCACATTTATTATGTACTGATATATTCTGACTAGATAATCCTTTTTAGTTGGAGGCACTATAAAAGCAGTGCAGATTACTGTTGGCAAAATAGTGAAAAATAAAATTCAGTTGAGCTACAATAGTTTCACTTCCAATTTCACAGCTGAATAATTTTCTTTATAAACTTCTATTAAAAAGTTTTGCTAGCAATGAGTATATTATTAAATAAACAATTTATAATATAGTAAAGTCAGATAAATCAATAGACCTTCAAACTGACAATTTTCTATTTTCAAAATCAGATGGTTCTAACTGTTATGTGTTCAATGGTTCAGTTATGTAACTTAATTAATAAGGATTGGTTTATTATTAGTGTAAAAATGCACTTAAATTTTTATAAAACTTTTTGTTTTAGTAAATGTCAAATAAACACTCTTTCTGTTTATAACTCTGGAAGAATAATTCCTAAATATTGATTTCATAGTATTCTGAAATATCAAAATAACAAACTATTTCCAGTTTACCCACAATCTTTAAAAAATAGTGGCAAATGTTATTAGAAGGTAAATAGAAGAGGACTAGATTAATTTGTCAGGAGTAAAGTGCCATATTTTAAACATAGTAAAGCAACAGGTTGAACTGATCACCACTTTTCAAAGGAAAAAGACACTTTTAATTGTATTTTGTATTTTAAGAGTTCTCCTAGACATTTATCTAAACAGTTATCTTCTTAAATGGAAACTTATTTCTTTGTAAATGCCAGTGCTTTGCCATTTCTTTCTGTGATTCAAAGCACTTGAAAATCTCATTCTGTTCTACATTTATTCCAGTCAAGAGTGAAATAGCAACGGAGCTTAGAATGGCATCCAGATATTCTGACATCAAGCAAGTGAGGTAGATGTTTACACCTAATGCTTCTGCCATTATCCTAGCAACTATCTCAAACTATGTTTCAAATCATATTAGCATAGACTCACCCCCCATCCTGATATACACTCTATGGTGGGTTTGGAGAGTAATGGCCATATTAGAGAATTTTTGTCCACATGTTTTACCAGTTAACACCAATAGGAAACTAATCTGTATAAGTAAAAGGAGGTTTTTATCCAATTGTTTATTTGTTATCACATCATGGGTAAATGGATGGGTGCATTTTCACCAAATTTTGAAGACTAAGTTTGAAATACATGCTATGTGATGCATTGAACACTTACTTTGGAGACTTCAGACGATATCTCAAAAGATAATTATTCCCCAAAGTATCATATGTTGACAGTCACATGCGCAGCTATAAGCAGTTTTCTCCAGTGAGTAGTGTCAAGGATCTACTTATTTCACAGAAGATAATAATTTCCCTAGTCAATGAGACCCACTCGTCCAAACTAACTCAATTGCCATCACTTTCGTAAGCATGTCCTTTAATTACTCCTATGGATATTAGGCTCTGTGAACTAAGGAATGGGTTCTAATGGAAGAAAGTCAATACACTTAATTATCTCTTATTTCATATGTATATGTATATATTTTTTCTTATTGCATGTTCATTGTGCAAAATTTAGCCATTACAGAAATGCATTCCATATTTCCACCAAGCTAAGATAATACAACTATTTTTTTATTTACCACCAAGAAAAAAATGACTTTTAATTAAACAATTATATAATACTTTTTAATTTAAAATGTTAATTTTATGCCTTTGGGAAGAGACCTTTATCATTCATTTAGACACAGTTTTTTTTTTAAAAAAGTCACTTACCACCATTTTGCATATTGTATTAATTTCTTGTTGTTGCTATAATGAATCACCACAAACTTAATGGTTTCAAACAACACTGATTTACTGTCTTATAGTTCTGGAAGTCAGAAGTCCAAAATAGGTCAGCAGAGCTGTGCTGCTTCTGGCAGCTGTCGGGATGAATCCAGTTCCTTGCCATTTTCAGCTTCTGGAGGCTCCTGTATTTCTTGGCTTATAGCCATTCCTCTATCTTCAAAGTCCCCAGCAAGCATTTTCAAATTCCTTTTTCCCTCCCTCTCTCCCTTCTTCTCTCTCTTCTTCCCTTCCTCTCTCTCTCTCCCTCTCTTCCTCCCCCTACACCTCTCTCCCCAACTCTTCCATCTGCTTCCATCACCACATCAACTTCTCCGACTGACTGATCCTCCTGGTTCCATCTTATAAGGACCTTTGTGGGCCGGGCGCGGTGGCTCACGCCTGTAATCCTAGCACTCTGGGAGGCCGAGGCGGGTGGATCACTCCAGGTTAGGAGTTCCAGACCAGGAGTTCGAGACCAGCCTGACCAAGCGCGAGACCTGTCTCTACAAAAATAGAAACAAATTATATGGACAACTAAAACAAATATAGAAAAATTTAGCCGGGCATGGTGGCGCATGCCTGTAGTCCCAGCTACTCGGGAGGCTGAGGCAGGAGGATCGCTTAAACTCAGGAGTTTGAGGTTGCTGTGAGCTAGGCTGACGCCACGGCACTCTAGCCTGGGCAACAAAGCAAGACTCTGTCTCAAAAAAAAAAATAAATAAATAAGGACCTTTGTGGTCACATGGATCCTGCACAGATAATCCAGGATAATTTTCCCATCTCAAGTCTTTAACTTAATCACATCTGCAAAAGCTCTTTTAGCATGCAGAGTAATATATACATAGGTTTTGGAGATTAGGATGTGGACATCCTTGAGTGCTATCATTTTACTTGTCACACATATGCAAAAGAAAAAATGCAAGTAAAATAAATCAATTGTGGTTGATATAAATTTTCATATGCGAAGTCTGCTTTTAAAAATGCTTAGTTATAAAAATATGATGTGCATTAAAAAGTACAAACATCAAATATATAGAGCAAAATAAAGTATACAAAGTGAAAACCTGAGGCATGACACACATAAAAATAGAATACTGCTTAAACTCAAAAGCTCTGCTCATGTTATCTCTGAATCTCTCATTCCTCCTTCCATCCCAAAAGTAGCCACTCTCCTGACTTATACCACTGTTTTTCAGTTTTGTCTGTTCTGAACTTTATAGAAATTGAATAACACAAAGCTCTGTGTATGGGGAGTGGCATGTGCATATGCATAGCTCCTTTTTTAAATTTTGATTGCTTCTAATTTGAAAATATTCTGAATGTTTTTCTGAATAGTCAGTTACATGTGTCTTGAGGCAAAAGTGTACATGTTTCTGTTGGATGTATATCTAGCGGTGAAAACGTATAGCCATTGGCTATATGTATTTTCAATCATAGGTGACATGCCATGCTAATTTCTAAAGTGATTAAAATAGTTTTTACTCTCATAAGTAGTGTATGAAAGTTCTAGTTACTTGCTATGCATCTTTGCTAATAGTTTTATTATTAATCTATTTCACCTTAGGCATTCTGGCATATGTGCAATAGTATTTCACATTAAACTCGTTATATTTTAAATTGTGATTTTCTTGATCCCTAATGAAGATAAACACTTGCATGTTTTCAGAATACTTACTAGCCTTTGGACACTTTTTTTTGTGAAGGTTCTACTGAAGTATTTTACCCATTTTTTTATTCAATTCTCTGCCTTCTTTATTTGTAGTAGGTTTTTATGTATTCTGGATCCTAGTCCTTTGTTAATTACATATGATGCAAATAACTTGTCCCATACTGTGGCTTACATCTGCATACTCTTAATGGTATTTTTTGATTAATAAACTTTTCAAAATTTTTAATGTTTATTAATTTTTTCTTTATGAATTTTTGTTTGAAGTGGGATATAATTCTTTATACTGAATTCATAAATCTAGAGTCACATGATTTTCTCAAAAAGTGTTATTTTGACTTTTACTTAGGTTTACATTCTGCCTAGAATTGATTTGCTATATGGATGGGATCAAGTTATTTGTATGTATATCTAATTGTCCCAGTACTATGTATTCCAGTTCACGAAAATGATATATACTTCCATTTATTTAGTTCTTTAATTCTTTTCTTTTAAAACATTTTATATATTGAGGTTTTCTTTATGTTCAGTAAGTTTTTTTATATATTTTAATGCTTTAGCCACAAAATCTTCCTGTATGCCATTAAAAACACTGATAATTCATCATGTCTTAAAAGACCACATTACTTTTCTCTGTCCTAGCCCCTGATAATCATTATGCAAGACTGGATGGAGGTACAAGGCCATGTCAAATGCAAGGGGCTTCATGGTCAACTGAGATTGTAAGACATGTCTACTTTTAGATATTAAAATGTGAGAAAAGTTTATGTTACAAAATTTCTAAAATTAATGATACAAAATATGTGTTCGTTATTATTTTACTTACTAACAATAGTGAGCATTAACCATTTACTGGTCAGTCTTCCAAATTTCAACTTTTATAATTCTCTAACATACAATATAATTTTTTTGATATGGGGTCTTACTAGGTTGTCCAGACTGGCCTCAAACTCCTGGCCTCAAGCCATCCTCTCACTTCAGCCTCTCAAGTAGCTGGGACTACAGGTATGTTCCACTGATATAATTTTTAATGATTAATGTAAAATGCATTTTATTATGCATTTATTATTTTACAATTACTTATTTTACTTAGATAATTTTTGGAGATCTTTTATGTGATTATGTATATGTAGATAGACTTAATTCACCTGTAAAATGTAAGTTAACTATTTCAATACATGTATATATTTATTTAATAGTTTTCATGATGGGTATTATTAATTTTTTCTTTATAAATTCTCCTCCTGAGAAGAGTTTAAGTTCTCCCACTGAGTGAAACTGTAAGTCTTAGAGAAAATGCCTGGAACAGCTATTTGAGAGCTCTGAAAGGTAGACAGCAGCTTGCGGATGGGGTAAGAGCACCAGAATTTGAAATAACATGAGCTAACAATGAGTTTACCATTTCTCCTTCTAGTATCTTCCTGTCCAAATCCCAGAAATGAACTGTAGTGCTCACAGAGAGAGCTCCAAAAGAAGCCACTCCAGTTCTGGCTCAAAGAAGGAGAAAAGAGACTCTGAAAGCTCAGAGAAAAGGTAGAAATCCTATTTTTTTCCTCTGTCCTTTTATACCCATGTTGTAAGCAATCCTACAGCAGCAGCCAGTAACAACCCTGAGAGAGAGGAACATTTCTCTGTTCAGCTGGACAATTGTTCCAATAGAGGAAGGTCATTCTCTGTTACATTTTACTTTCTGTGTTCTATGACTGAAGGATTGTTTTTTCCTAAAATGGCCACAGTAATATTTCAGATGCCACTTGCTTTTCCAGAACCTGGCCACTGCCCATCAAGAAGTGGAATCTGTTTTTTCTACCCTTGAACATGGTCAGGGCAGGGTTCTGTGATTGCCTCCACAAATAGAATGTGGTATAAGTGATGCTGCATAACTATTGAGGGTAGATTATTAAAAAGGACATGACTTCTGCTTATTTCTGTCTTTCCAATAGTTTGCCCTGGAACTCAGCCATGATACTGTGAGGAAGCCCATACTAGTCCACACAGAGAGACCACATGGAGAGGCTCATGTGGAAAGGAATGAATGTCTCCAGCTAACAAGTAATATAAATTTCCAGATAAGTGAGTGAATGAGCCTTCAGATGATTCTAGTCCCCAGCCCTTGAGTCTTCCAAATGAGGCCCCAGACATCATGATGCAAAGACAAGCCATCTCCTCTCAGTCCTTTCCAAATCCTTTACCCAGAGGGTTGGTGAGTATCACATTACTAAGTTGTAGGTAATTTGGGTAATTTGTTTTGCAGCCATAGTATAGTATGTGTAATACATAATTCTTTCCTTTGAATTAATTTAGCTTTTTGGACTTTAAAGTTTAAATTGCATTATGCTCAATATATTCATTTTTTTTATTTTGCTAACTTTTAGAGTAACAATATTCTAAACATTTTTTAATCTCTTAAAAATTTTTATTTTTAATCATTATGGATACATAATAGCTGTGCACATTTATGGGGTACATCTGATATTTTGATACAAACATGCAATGTTCAAATCTTTTAAAGAAATTTAAGAAACTCCCAATTGAGGCTTAAAAAAAGTTTATCATACAGATCTAATAAGGGATAAATCATTGTGACCTATGTTACTTATAAAATAATAAATATTCTGATAAGGACAGAGAAACACATTAAAAACATTTTGCTTATAAGTTTTTACCTCAGAGAAGATCTTGAGAAATTTTAAAGAAAATAATTATCACAAGCTCATGATGGTTTCTTCCATCTGTTTCTTCTGTTTTTTTTTTTTTTCCAAAAATTTCTAAAATAATAAGGCCTTACTTTCACAATTGGGAAACAAAAGAAATCATTAGTGTAAGATGCTTATTTTAGCAAGAGATACACTTTCCAAACTAAGAAACAGTCAAACATTCAGACAAAAAAACTTGTATTCTAAGTGAAATTATGTGGTGAAAAAGAAAAAAAACTTTAAAATCATGAATTCTATAGTCCAGGACATATATCTTTTTAGAAAATATTTTTTTAAATAAACTCGGTCTTAAGGGGAGTCTGAATAATTCCAATTTAAAATGGAGTAGGAAAGAAATATTTTACCTACCTTTTATCCTGAAACCAGATGAATATACTGAAGAAACAAAACAAAGCAAAACAAAAACAAAAACCACAATAAAGCAGAACTACATCTTCAATGAAACTAGAAATTTGACACAGTCTGGCCACCATAGCACTGCAAGGGATACTGAGGGCAGAGAATATCAAAGGGTAAAGTTCAGTGCCTAGTAGGGCTCCCAGGACACTGCTTTAGCTCCATTTGATACCACAGAAAGAGACTTTATGGGACTAAGAATGGAAGGTTTCAATCATATCAGCTTTGCCAAAAGCAGGCTATAAATATGTCAGCTGCTTGTGAAATGGTGGTTAACTAAGGAATTGTAACAACATAAAATAAAATGGTGACTAACTTATTTCTGTGAAAGCCAAGGAGACCTCCTCGTAGCCAGGAACAATATAATCAATCTTCTTTGTTGAAGACTTCCATTTCAAGGTGGTAGATTGGGAGCATGCCAAAACCTTCACTTTGCTCAAAACACATAGACATGATTGAATTAAAAATATATACTCAATGATTTACTTGAAACACGGAAGAAAAAATAATCTCTGTGGACCAGAAAAGAAGAGGATCCTGGCAGTAAGTGTACTTACACATCCTGTATTCCGGAAGGGATCAAGACCTGAGGCAGGCTGCATGCAAGTGTGTTCGGACTGGAATCTGGGATCATTATGACAGTCTGGGATTCCATGGCTTAACGATGGCTGCAACTACAAATTGTGAACATGGAGGGAAGCTCCTGTGGGACACACAAGTGGCACAGACCACCATCAAATATACATACAAGAAAGGGGGAAACAAGGAAAAGAAGTTATAGAAAAAAGCCATATGAAGAATGCTATAAGCACCAAACTGATGAAAATTATAATCAAACATTTATTCTTAAAATCAAGAAAGTCAAATAAAATATACTCTCTAAGAAGCTAGTGCTAAAGTAGAAATAAAATCAATATATTAATATATCCAAACCACATACAAATACAGAGAATGGATATGCTTTTATGTATACTAAAACACACAAATCAACACCATAGGTGTTATGTGTGTGTGCACATGTATGTGTTGTGTGGTAAAAAGTAATAAAAGGACAGACACATGGGTTGGTTAGAATGTTTATAATGGTGCATTCTGTAGAGAGAAGAAATAAAGGAAGTAGAAAAAATGATGAAATCAGGGACCTCACCTATACACTCACACACACACACACACACACATATATTCACACACATATTTGAATTGGAAGCAATATAAAATGTGCCAGTATTTATTAATTATGGGTGATAAGTCTATATCCATCATATTGTTATATTATTATTCTCAATTATTTTTCTTATATTAACGTTTTCAAAAGAAAAATACTGTGAGAAATGTTATTCACCCCAAAATGACAGGTTTATTTCAATATTAGAATGTTTATTAACATAATTCACCATATTAATCAAGTCTAGAAACAATGATATTATTTTCATATTTAATGAAAAGTTATTTAGTGAAATTAAAGTTCATTCTGATCAAAATTTCTAATGAAATAGGAAGATATGGACACTTTTATAACATCATAAATCAAAATCTTGATGACTAGTGAAATCTAGAAATTTTTCCCTTATTGTCAAGAATAAGACAAGAGTGTTTCCTATTAACAATTTTATTTAATGTTGTCTTATTAATATTAAGATTGCAATTGAAGAGGAAAAATAAATATGTTGTTAAAAAAGCAAAGAAAAATAAAAATTCTTTATATTTTCATATACAAAAACCTAAAAAATCAACAGAAGAATCTAGCATAAACAGAATTCAGTTATAGCTCATATAAGATTAATATATGATAATATGCCTTTTCAATTCATAAGAAGGTAGGAAAACCTAAGAAATGTCTCTCTTAAACACTGTCACTCTTTATTAAGGCTAAATCTCTGCCTTCCCTTCACATATCCAAAACTAAAATTATAGGGCAGAGAATATGCCTTTGTAGTCACTGAAATATATTCCTGTTGTCAACATTGTATTGCGATGATATATGTAATTTTAAACATTTAAAACATGAATGAATAAAGGAGTGATTATTAAATCACTCTTTCCTATTTATGTATGTAATTAAGTTACTTAAACATGTTATGTAAATGACTTCTTTATATAGCTTCCTCTTAAAGCCTTTCTCCTATAGTTCTAGGCTTCCTTCTTGTATATAGAGAGCTATGCGATCTATTTGCTCAGGCTGCTACAAAAATCAGGATGTTTATTACCTGGCTAATCAGGAGCTTCTTGATACATATCTAACCGATTATCTCTCTCTCATCTATCTATTTTCTTCTCTCTATTTTCCTTCCCTACACCTCAATCGATTTCTCCCTTAAGCAATACTGATGACTACTGGACTTTTAAGGCCATATGTTTGGTATATTGTATCTTTGTTCTATTTATTCCTCTGGGTGGTCACGTCTCCTGCATGAGAGCTGGGGAAGAGTGACCTTCAAGCAACAAGAAGCCTGGTTTGCTATAACCTCTCACAGGAGCCACCGAGAGAGTCAATCTCTACTTTTTCCCAGATGTGGTTTGTTTTAGGCAGAGATGTCACCTATTATAGTTAGTAGAACATGTGAGGGACCTCAGGCACTATTATGTGATAATCGGACCATAGCATTTATTGTTCACATTAGTAATCACATGACTCTTCTTTTTGTACCCCTCTCATGACTTAATTGTTAACAAAGTAGTTAACAATGTTCTACAGTCATTCTTCTTAAGGAGTGGCCCCTGTAGTCAAAAATGTTGATGTTCTGCTCAGATTTCCTTGGATCCCGTTTACTGTTTCTGTTCCCACTCCTCCCCTCCTACTCCCAGGGTGGTGTGGTTTCCCTTCAAACAGCCAGAACTTGCTGGGCTTTACCAGAAGAGTGCCCTCAGGCTATTAGAGCCTTTTGCTCTACCTTACAGAGAGCTGTAAGAGTCTCTCTCCCTTTCTCTCTCTCTCTCTCTCTCTCTCTCTCTCTCTCTGTTTATATCCCCTGGGAGAAGCCTTTAGCCTAAGATCACACTGATGCTAGAGTGTGATCTAGCACTTTAGTACAGCTCCCCTGCTCAGAACAAACCAGGAACCACTTAAACTGCAGAGTTTCCTGGTGGGATCAGACTGAAGCTGCCTTCTGTAGGACTTTGCCTGAGATGGTACCCGTGCTTGGTTGTTACTTCTCTGTCCTGCTTGCTTCACACTCTTACCTGTCTTCCCTGGTAGCACTTCCTTAATCAATCATCACCGACAAATAAATGTTCATTTCAGAGTCCGGTTCAGGGAAGCCTGCCTTAAGACTGCCTCATGAAAGCTGTCCAAATACCTTCAGTTGCTTCCCAGTTTACTCAATTAGGAGGATAAGTCAAATTGCTCAAGTTTGCAAATATCGAGTACAAGTTACTCCTTCCCTAGTATTCTGAACAAGGTCTAACATGGCTGCTTTGGGCCTAATTTTAACCCCCCTATGGGTGTTTAAAAGGGGCTGTTGAAGGAGAGAGAAGGTTAGAATTTATCATTTATGTTTGTGATAACTGAGGGAATACATGTTTACCCGTGTACAAATATTGTTATAATGACTCTGATGGAATTGGCTGTAGTTTTTGCCCCTGGCTTGAAGAGTTTGAACTCCTTTGGGCTATTAGAGTCTGGAATTTGATTAGTGTTGGCTGCAGTCTAGTCCCTTATCATCTATTTCTGTAACACATCAATTCTGTGTCATTCAGCAATACCTTTGCTGGGAAATAATTCTGACAATCTGGTCTATTTTAAATTTATCAAATAACTGTATGAAGCCTGGTTTTAGTGGATTTTCCACTAAAATGCTCCATATTTTCTTCTTGACAAGCTTCACCTCGCTTTCTGTTAAGTTGTGATAAGCAGCCGGTATCTGGCTAAGAGGCTGTGAATGGTCGTATTTTCAGTTCTGAGGGCTCTGCCAAAATATCCACAATAAAGGATAGGGTTTGTAGAGGACCTTTCAACACTATCATGCTCAGAGATTGTATGGATATTGCTAAGTCAGCCTCTTTATTCGTATAAACTTGTTTCTTGAAACCAAGTATTTCTCTTTATAATTCTTATTGTCTTTTATTGAATGTCTGGTGACAAGACATTTATATAGCATAGGAGAGCAATAATTCCAGATATCATTCTGCCATTTATCTGTGTTACATTATGCATTCACAGCACTGCATTTGTTTGTCCCACAACTGTCATTTTATAGCGTGCTTTGCAGATCCACAGTTATTATGGCTATTTGTCTTTTGTATATTTGTGTTGTTTTTATTCCCAAATGATTTGAGTTCTTTTTCACCGTTGGAAATTATCTTTACTTCCAACAGGTATTCTATTCATGTTTAGGGACTGGCATTTTGAACTAGAGGAGTCAACTACATGAGTCAAGAACTTTGCTCTTGATGCAAGTACACAATATACTGAAACAGAATATATTGATTTATAAACTTTTGATTTACTGCAATTTATAATAACCATGTTTTCACGTGCAAAAATACTCAGCTACCAGTTAAAACCATTTTCTTGATGAATATTTTGATATGTATGATGGATAAATTTTGTATTCTTTAATAAGGTATAACAGTTGAGTAAATATTTTAATACTAATTCTCACCACTTAGTTTAGTCTCAGGAGATGTAAACCACAGAAAGATAAACCTCTGCTTCTGATATAATGGCTTATGGAGAAAGAAGAAAGATTAGTAAAAAGTTGGTGTCTTAGTCTTTTTTGGCTACTGTAACAAAATACCATAAACTGGGCAGCTTATAAAGAACAGAAATTTATTTCTTATAATTCTGGAGTCTGAGATTCAAGTTGAAGGTGCTGGCAGATTCGGTGTCTGGTGAGGGCATGTGTCCTCACAGATGGTGCCTTCTTGCTGGGTCCTCACATGGTGGAAGGGACATGGGAGCTCTCTGGGACCTCTTTTATGAGAGCAGTAATCCCACTCAGGAGGGCTCTGCCCTCATGGCTCAGTCACCTCCTAAAAGACCCTACCTCCTAATGCCATCACCTCGAGGGTTATAATTTCAACATATGAATCTTGAGGGGAAACAAATATACAGACCATAATAGCTAGTTTTTCTATAAAGCATTAGAGTTACGGGCACACTTTAAACACTTGAGCTCTGCTTATGGAAGTATATAAACATTTCCATTAAAATGCCACCCTGAAAACCAGCCATAATACTCCGATTCTAGCAACAGAAAAATGATGAGAATGCTAAAGATCCATACAGTCCAGCTGTAGGGAAAAGTGCCCTCAGATAAGTATCTCAGAGCCCAGACCTACCCAGAAGCCTTTGCACAGGAGCCAGTGGTTCCAATGGTACCTTTCTGTGCCTTACTCAGATCCTCACGCTTCTTGTTCTGAGATCCTGTATCTTGCTTTAGATATGCTCACATCAAACCTGAATGATACTTGGCCTCCTTTACTATTTTCCATAGGAGATGCAATTATATTCAGCAGTGTTTGTATACAGTAACCTTGTCCTTGACTGGATGTATACAGTACAGAATCGTAGAGTTCCCTGCAAAGCCTCAACCATATCAATACCACCAACCTTAATACTCACCTGTCTTCAAAAGCCCACTCACTCCCTCCTAGTTACCCGTCGGCCACATGGAGCACCCTTGAAAGTGTATCTCTGTTCTCTGCTCTATCTCATTCTCTCATGGGACCATTCTGCTACCCAACTCCCCCTTTTCCAGTGCCCGAGGCATTTCTGTCTGTCTAAACCCCTCAAAAATTCTGGCAAATGCAATTATCTCCATCTTATTTAATAATAATTCACTATCTTACAGTACAAAACAGATTGGAAGAAAGCCATAAACAGAGTGCTTTGTCAGCACAAAAGAAGTAGAAATTTCTTATCAAGGTAGGGTAGATCAGGTACCCTCTTCCAAGATGATGTTATTTTGAACTGATTCTAAAACAATGAGAATTTTATTAAACATATCTGTTATCTATATTTTAAATAACTATCTTTGAGAATGGTAATCTGAATTAACTGAACAAAGATTGCTTTCATCTAACATGTATTTAATCTATATAAATAAAAATTTTATTTTATTTTATTTTATTTTTATTTCATCTTATTGTTATGGGGGATACAGAACTGCAGGTTACATACGTTGCCCATGTACCGCCTTTCCCCCCAAGTCAGAGCTCCGGGCGTATCTGTTCCCCAGATAGTGCGCGTTGCACCCATCATGTAGGTATATATCCCTCCCTTCCCCACCCCCCCTTCCCGAGTCAGCACCTTCAAGTGTTACCATTCCCCAAACGGTGTGCAATGCACTCATTGTGTAGGCATACCCCCATCCCCTCCCCCACCCCCCACCTCAGTCTGATATACGATTGGTGTCGTTCCCAGATGTGTGAGTTGGAACCCATTATATTAAGTGAAGTATCCCAAGAATGGAAAAACAAGCATCACATGTACTCACCAGAAAATTGGTTTCCCTGATCATCACATAAATAAAAATTTTAATGATGAATTTGAAATATTTATTGAACATTTAGTAAGACTTCACAGTATTCTATACCCATGCTTACCTTTACCATAAAATAAGAATTTTCTGAAGTAAAGTAAGTTTAGTTTTAATTGAAGGTAGGTATGTTCTTAACAGTCATGTTCATTGAAATTCATAATCCATTAATTCAAGAAATACTTACTGAGTATCTGCTCTAGGAAAGCCAATAACTACTATGCAGCATGGAGGATGTAGAGAATCATCTAGGGATCCAGTCCACATTAAATATGCAATAAAAGAGTTATAAAAAAATTTTAATTATACATGTGAATTTTGGGCCATTTGTTTTCAGTTTATATATGCTAGAAAAATGTACTACCTAAAGCATGCCAAGGTGAAGTAAAGGACAGGGTGAGGAATTAGAATGTCAAATCTTTATTGTGTTTTTATGGCTGTCATTTACTCTGTGAAGTGTGTTTTCCTTTAGTAGTTTAAGCAAATGAATTGTGAAACATTTGTAATTATCACGGCTAATTGGTTTATTTATATTTCTTTATTTCTGGTGATAGCACAGATCTTGGCATAGAAACACAGTTTGTATATTACTGTTAGTAATAAACAATATTTACAAGCAGCCCAATACCTATTTTTTTGTTTTGACAAGATTCCATCCTTTGTTCACATATCCTAAAAGGAGCATTTTTATGAATTATTTTGCACAACTACCTACTTGAGAGTATTAGGGTCTCTCTACACAAAAAATAAATAAGTAAAAAATACAGTGGGGTAAGAACTTTTTTTGGAGCAAGGCTAAGCTAGGTTTGAATACACCAGAATACTTCCCACCACTTCACTATAAAGTCATTGTAGATTTGATTAGACTCTTTCTATATGTACATTTGGCTGCCATTTTGCCTTTTCTCCCCAACATTCCTGTTCTGAAAAACACACATATACCTAAGCACACACTTAATAGAATCAACATATCTTTGATACTGACAAGGAATATGTATTCACATTGTTTTTTAGGTACTAATAAACAGACTTTGGGAAAACACAGTTTCTGTTTTGAATCTTCCTTACTTGATTATTTGGTAATGTTTTGGGAGACACTTTCCAAATTCCGTTAGTAAATGAGCAGAGCTTTGCTCAACAAGGCTTTACACCAAAATTCTAGAAAAACAATGCCCATTTCCACACTTGGAAAAAGAAATCTTATTCTTCCCAAATGTTTCTGGAGGGCAAAGAGGAAAACAAAACAGTTTAAATGCACAGTGAATTACATTTGTAAATTTTCCCTGAATATTCTATTAAGTCACTAAATGGGTTGCATTCCCCTTCACATTGCCAATCACACTTCTCCCAGCATTTCAATGAAGATAAATTATAACTGGTAGTAATTAGTTAATTGGTAATTTGCTCATCCATCACCATACTGTGTTTTTTTTTCCCCATCTTGTTTATTACATTATTCTTTCCCTATTTTCATTTCTGAGGATGGGAAGTAAATTTGGAATAAATATCAGCCCAGAAATTCCCAAGTAACATAAATGTCAAGTGGCTTTTAGTGCTTAAAAACTTGATATAATTTAGAAGAGATGGGGGAGAGGCAGGAAGACTTGAAATAAAACACATCCAAAATAAAAGTAAAACTATAATCCTGAAATAGTATAAGAGAAACAGTGAGTCACATAGGTAGAACACACTTTGAAATTATAGAAATTATTTTTACCCTTCCATCTACTAGGGAAAGACCATGGAAAAGTTAGTTTGCTTCTCTAAATTTCAGTTACATTTTATCAGCCAGGATAGTTAAATTCAAGCAACAAAACCACTTTGGCTAGTTAAAAAAGAAAAAAAGCACTTGATAAAGGATAGTACATAGTCACTGGACATTCAGAAGGAAGGAATTAGATCTGGATACTTTCCAGAAAGGACAAAAGTCCATATCACACTGAATGTCTTTATGAAAAACGACCAGACTGCTGATTGCCCGGGAAGTGATGATACAGCTCACACCAGTGATGCTGTGCATCAGGTATCAAAATCTCCACCATGGCGGCACCTCAGATCTTTTTTTTTTTTTTTTTTAATGGTTAAAATGGCAAATTTTATATTACATGTATTTTACCACAATTTTTAAAAATTAATAATGAAATATACAAAAAAACCCATAGAATTGTATACTTTAAATGGGTGAGTTATATGGTAAATGAATATCTCAATAAAGATGTTATAAAAAATATACACATGAATACACCATATGGGAAAAGTGGTTCGTGGAACAGGCTTAGCACATAATAGGTTTGTTCATTTATCTAATACATAGGTATTAAGCACTTACTGCATTGCTAATAAGGTGGACATGCAGAAATGTGTATAGGAATCTCTACTAATGAGCCAGTTAGAATTCCCTTTGGCTGCAAACCTCTGCCAAGTTTAACCATGGGCAGTGTAATTGGATCTGAACTAGCAACCCAGAAGCAATCTTTCTTTCTTTTTTTTTTTTAACTTTAAATTTATTTCAGCATATTGTGGGGGTACAAAGGCTTAGGTTATGTATATTGCCCTTGTCCCCCCACCCCGAGTCAGAGCTTCAAGTGTGTCCATCCTCTAGATGGTGCGCATTGCACTCATTATGTATGTATATACCCATCCCCTCTCCGCCCACATCTGCCTGACACACCGTTAATGTTATTCCTTAATGTGCTCTTAGGTGATGATCAGTGAAACCAATTTGATGGTGGGTACATGTGGTGCTTATTTTTCCATTCTTGAGCACCTCAGATCTTGATGCATTCTTTACATCTCAACCAAATGATGGTTCCTGCAGGAACCTATTTCCTCGTGGAACTTTTCTAAATCAAGGCCTTAAGTCATTGCATTTCATTGGTTACACACCTAGGTTACACACCTGTGACCTAGGTTCAAGTAAGTTAAAAAAATGAGTTTCTAGCTTTCTTATTGGACATGTAGGACTTAATTATATAAATCTCTGAAATATGGAATGGAGGAGTTTTCAAAAATACTGCTGACCATAAAATTTGATACATATCTATACACTATCATCTCTTCAATATCAATATATAATCTGTTTCTATCCTTAAATTTTCAAACAGAAAAGTGATTCCAGGAAACTTGATGAAACTCTTCTTGGAAAAAAAAAAAAACTCTTCTTGAAAAAAAAAATTATCAATTGCTCACTTTCAGAAATGTTGAAAACCCTAAATTTCAGGCATCTAGCACCAGGTCTAAGGTATCTAGGCAATGTCCATTCCTATACTACTGCTTCAAGATATCATTTTGATATCCAGCAATCTATCATAAAATGTAAAGTACATTTTGAATAGTCACCTTATGTAAATAGTGTAGAAAAAGGGGACAGAGAAAAATAAAAATCAGTTAAATGTAAAATATGTAAAAATATAGAGGATACAGCAAGAATGAACATATGGTTAGAAATAAAAGTCCTCATCTTTCAGGTGATCCTGATGGTCTTCTATATAACTTTCTTTCTCCACTGTCCATCGTATGTTTCCTTCAACCAGAATTTCAGCTTATCCAGGACTTTTATCTGGCACTGTATCCCAAACATTAATTCCACATCAAACTGATACCTCAGTGGTCTTGCCTGCTGAAGTTTACCATAGATGTCTTTTAATATTTACACAGAAGCATTAGTAGACATCTCAAAAGAAACACTAAATTCCAAATGTACATCTCTATTGAAAAGAAATAACAATATTTCTGTATGATCAGGATCAATCAGTCTAACATTATAAATCATATCGGCCCATTCTTCTGTGCTATGAGGAGCCTATTAATGGCAATTTTGACTTCTAGTTCAATGGAATCAGTGTTTTCCCACTATGTAGAGATATTCCTTCCTTGGGCTCTGTGACAGAGATGCTGCTATATGCTTACTGTTTTGCTTCCTCTTTCAAGGCTGACAGGAAGACTTTGTCCATGTTTTTATGCAATGTGGTTAGGGCCATGAGACTGAGGTTTGGGTATAAGGTGATAAGAAGTAACATTAGCTGTTTCCAGATGTGGCCCTTAAAAGAAGCTCATTTGAACCTACAGCCTTTTCGCCACTTCTGCAATGGAATTGGAGGCCATATATGCCAGTTGTTATAGTTACCATCTGGGAAATACTGCCTGACCTGCATCAGACTGTCATGTGTGTATCTGAAATAAATCATTTTGTTATGCCAGATTTGAGACCTTATTTATTTTTTTCCACAGTATAACCTATCATATTCTTACTTTTACTGGAACTAAAATTTCTAACCCAGTGAAATTCAAAAGCATAGGGAAAAATATAATTTTTGAATAGGCCAGAAAAATACTAACCTATGGAGGAAAAGCACTACATTGTTCATTAGTTCAGAGTCTATTTCACAACATAAGATAATGCCTCCAAGCTCATACTATAGTATTCTCACTACTTATAGTGAGAATTCAATTGATAAGTACACCATTTTATGCATCTAGTACTTCTAGGTGATGGGACACATGTTAGTAAGTGAATCACATGCATAAAAACTGTGGAGTTATAGCATCACTCACTGTAAAATAACTTATTTGGTACAAATACATGATATTCTTTGATGGTAAATAGGACATTTAGTAAGTCCATAGATGATCTTGTTTGGCAAAAGCAAAGCAGGAAGAAAGCATAAATCCAGATCCAGATCAATATCAAATCAGTAAAACACATTTCTAGAAGAAATTAAATGTAATTAAGCATGCCAGATGGTGGACTGGTATCTTGGACTATGTTCTTAAATCTGAGTAAACAGGTGAGTCACTAGTACTGGCCAGTTGTACACTCAGCAATGGTAGTAGCCAGATAAACCTGAGTCAGAGGATACCTTGATTATTGAGGCTGTGCATAAAGTCATCTTTGCTACCATGGCCATTCTGTTTATAAGTCCACTGGGAAGACATTGCCCAATGCAATGAGAAAAGAAACTGACATTCACACTGGGCTATTTTGGTTAATTGAAGATTGAGAGCTTCCCCTATATTAGAGAAAACTTTGATGAATGTACCCATATGAGAAAATATTATCATATTCTGGGCCCTTTCTGACAGGTTCTTCTACATAGATTTTTATAAAATTCTGTCAGCACTCCACCAATCCAGTTCCTTTCATAACAATAAATATCTTGCTAAACTTTTAGTTATTTCCCACAATCAATGTACTTTGGGAGGTTATACCTACTGAGAGTGTTTCCTTCCCTAATCTTCTGCAGGGCCACCACTGAATGATATATAATGTCCTATTGGTTATATACACTGGTATTAATGTATAGTGTCCCTAGAATGCTACACAAATCCATCTACAAACCAGACTAAATTTTTAGTTAACTGGTTATGGCAAATCTTCTATGAAGTCATCAGAGTAAGTTGGTAAAAGGGTGGCAGTGAGAAAGAAATAGGCAAACTGGTGATTTGAAACAAATTACTTTTTCCTTTGGGCCTTGCTAGAGCCACCTTCTACCTGATGATGAAATGCTGGACATGCTCACTATTGCAAACTGATGGATATGGTAACATAAAGTTCATGATAAGTGGCTCAACTTGCTGAATATCTGTTATTTTAAGGTGAAAGGTTTGATCTCTACCATGACACAGTATTGAGACAAGTGTTGTTCCTCAAAAGGAGATTAGTTTTTGGTGAAAAGCCCTTAGCAATGCTCTAAAATCCTGAGGATCTCCACTCTTACTCTCCTTTCTGAAAATTCTGCAGACCTTATGCAACAACTTTGTCCTTCATACATATTCACAGTAGTCTTGGATATACCGGTTTATAAGGATAGAGGAGCAGAATGTCTTGTAGCACAGACTGAACTCTTTTGCCGTGGCTTCCACATAATGCTGGAAGTCAGTCAAGACTTCTACAAATGCATTAAACCATCACATCAATGGTAGTATATACTGCCTTCAAAATACGGAGGATTAACAACCACTATTCCTCTTTCTCCTGGGATAGTGAGATGAAATGTGGGCCCAGTCAGAGATCTGATAGCCTTGAGGCAAAAAACAGCATTGAAGTACTGTTCCCCTAGCAAGATGGGTTAGGGAAAGAGGACACTACTTCTGTCATTTTCTGGTTATTGAGATAAAAAGGATACGATCCAGCTCAATTCTGATAGCTCAATCTCTGATAAGTTTTTAATGCTAGGAAAATTAAAGTTAATGCTGGAGTAGGGAAAAAGAAAGTGACTTGAAATTAAAGTGTTCTACAGTAATTTTTCCAAATGATATTCTAAGATTACAACAAATGTACTAGAGAAAATGATGGTTTGATATAGAAAGAATTAGAAGATTCAAATTCAATCTAACACCATCAAATGCCAGCTGTGAGACTGCCTGTGGATGTTATTAAACTCTTCAAAATTCAACCATTTTATTTGTGAAACAGTTTTAATGCCAAAAAATATTATAAACATTAAGTAGTTTGCTTATTTTAAAAGTATTATATAATTTACTAGATAAATTTTGAGTCTTTCCAAAAAAGGATTATCTCTTTTGCTGTGTTTCTGCATCAATTTTTATAAATTTTATATGAGATTAATTTTCTTTTCTTACTTGACCCTGACTAATATTTCTTTTGAGTAATATGTTCACATATCCATTTATAGCCAAATGTGCAATTAATGTTTCAGAAATTTCAGAATCCTACATCTCTATCTATAAAGGAAGGGTACTACATTGTGACAAAAGTCAGAAAATTAATCTGATTGAATAAGTTATTATTTTAATGTTTCTTAGGGGGTTGGCTCTTAATTTAGCAGAGATGCCTATAGTGAAGATAAACCAAAATTATTTTGTAATTAAAGAATATAAAACACCTTTCTGACAGTATAAACAAAGGATAAAAGCAGCAAAAGATTCAAAAGCAAACAACCACTCTCTTGATATACATTCCTTAAATCAGCATACATTTTTACCTGTCCCAACTCTTCTCCTCTAAGCCATCTAGAACTCCTGTTAGCTTCAACTTAAAATATATTTTCAATCTGACACTTACCTTCATCCAAAACTATTACTATTTCAGACAAAGTCATCATAATTTCTTGCTTATATCTGCAATCAATGCTTTTACCCCTCCTGTTTGCGTTGAAGCACAATCTGAAGTACAACGAACTGCACATATTTAAAGTGTATAGTTTGATCAGGTAGACATACATACATGACCATGAAACCTTCACCACAATCAAGATGATAAACATTTCCATCAATGTCCATAGTTATCTCCTGCCCCTTTATAAGCATCTCTCCCTTCTCTCCATCGAGAGGCAAACATAGATCTGTTTTATGTCACTATAAGTTAGTTTGAATTTCTTAGAATTTTCTTTTTATAAAATCATACCATATGTAGTCTTTTTTCCTGACTTCTTTCATTTGACATAATTATTTTGAGATTCATCATTTCTTGATGAGCAGTATTTTATTATATGAATATACTAAAATTTGTTTATCCAACTCATTTGTTGATGGACGTTGGTGTCCAGTGTGTTGGTTATCACAATTAAAGCTGCCATGAATATTTGGGTACAAGTATTTGTGTGGGTATGTGTTTTCTTTTCTCTTTCCTAAATGCCTAGTAGAATGCAGTGTATGAAAATTTCATTTTACTCCATATCCTTTCCAATATTTTATATTTGTAGTTTTCCATAATACATGTATAGTGTACAGACTAATGATGTTGAGCACTTTTTCATGTGCTCATTTGTTATTTATAGATCTTCTTTTGTGATATGTCTGTTCAAATCATTTGCTAATTTTTAAATTGAGTTGTGTATTGATTTGTGAGATTTCTTGGCTTCTTGACAGAAGTCTTCTGTCTGATATAAGAGTGACAAATATCTTCTACTGATCTGTAACTGAGTAGACTTTCAACTGATCTTCCTGGTTTATTCTTATCATACTCTCAAAATTTCAATTTGAGGTCAATCTCCTGCTTAAGAGCCCCAAAAGTTTTCACTTTGCCCTTAGAATATAATTAACTTCCTCACCATTCTCTATAAGGCTTTATGTAACCTAACTTCTGCCATTTTTCTGATTTTCATCTTCCCCCCCTTGTTCACTATCTGCCTCTACCCACCATTTTTTCTTCTATATCTGGCACACCAGATTGGCTCATGCCATATGGCCTCTGTTCTCTGTGCCTTAAACACTCAATCCAGACTTCTCATGTTTCTTTCTTATCATTTGGACATCTGCTGGAATCTGAGCTTTTCCCCGATTGTTCTAAATTAACCTCACTATACCCCAGTCACTCTATTTTACCGATTCAAAACACTTATCAAAAATCTGAAATTATTTATTTTTTTACTTTTGTTTTTAGCCTACCACAACTAGAATGTAAGTATCATAAAGCAAGGGCCATTTCTCTCATGTTCATCACTGTCTTTAATACCTCTAACTGTACCTGGTATATGAGGGGCACAATAAACATTTTCTAAGTAAATGAAAATTAACAACCAGTTGTATTACCATCAATGGTATACTGGAGGCAGCTTACACTGGGTCCAGAAGCCAGTCATGTGCCTCTCCCCAACTCTCCATTCACAGACTTCACAGTGTTGGCTTGAAGTGGGTTATGTTGTAAACATTTACAGCATAGAAATCAGTAAATCCCACAAATGGAGGCTTACTTCCAGTCCTCCAGGGTTTTCAGCTACATAGGAGCAGAGCCTATCTTTTCTGGTCTCTGTGTTCACACGCACTGCTTTATCCTGGAGGTAAATGTCACTGTTACCTGCTGCATAACAAAGGCATGGTATGGGCTCCAAGGCCCACATTCTGGAACGTGAACTCCCCCATCATAATGATGATTGTCCCAAGATCCCCTTTATACTATCCATTCATTCTTGGCTTAGTAAATGGTTTGCTCCCACCTCCAGAGCAATTCTCTCTTTTGTGTATTTTCATCTGTGGCTATTATCATTTTTCCTATCAATTCTATTCTTTCTGATTTATAGAGCTTATGAATTCCCCATAAATTTTACTCTGTGCATGCACTATCAATTTTATATACTTTTAAAATTAAAATTATTAACTCAAGGAATTAGGGATAGAATAGAAGATGAATATTTCTGTGTAGTAAGCTATATGATATAATGATATAACTTTACAATTTAAAAGTGGAATATAAATGCATTTTCCAATGATGTGCAGTACTTTATATTATAACACGCTATTATAATACTTAATCAGAAACTAAATTTCTCAGTGGAAAAAGCATATTTGAGTTGGCTAGGTAGATTTTTATGTGCTCCAATTTCTAGGTCTCTTCTACATTTATAAATTTGTCTATATAACAAATTAGAATAAAGTAAATACTTTAAGTTTATTCTGTTTATTTACTTCCTTTTGCTTTTTTAAAAAAATAATGAAAATTTTAGAAATAAATTTAAATCTTCTGGCTCTTTACCTGTCAATGACAAGGAGAAGCAAGGAAAAAATGATAAATCCTTGCTTAGCAAACCAGAGTGAAATGAATCCACTCAACCATTTAGTTTATATTGCCAAGTGTAAACTATGGTCCCTTTATCACTGCTGACCTAATTTATTTTAGTGTACATGATGAATTTGCCTAATCATTCACTTTGAAGGCACTGTTGACAAATACTTTTATGAAGTATACATCAAATTGAATGAGAAACATGATTTTTTTCAAATCTTAAGGTATATGGATCAAGACTAAAAGCAAAATGGATTGGTGAAGATGTGATGAGATCAGAACCACAGGGTTACGATATTTTTGTGCTTGAAAATACAAGGAAGTTTCTATTATTTTTAACTGAATAAAAGCAATTTTATATGTGTACAATCAACTATGAGGTAATAAACAACAAAGAGAAGAACAGGTCTGGTAAATAGTTATAATTGTAATTAAATACTATTTAAAATTATAAATTCTTATAATAATTTGCATTATTTATTATATATTCTTTATATGTACCCCCATATATTTATCGATCAGTGTTACTAAAAACTAATTGATGTTCACTAAAGACAGTTTAGGAAAATAGGGACAAAAAGAAAAACAATATTCAAAGTCTTGAAACTGTTCAAAAAATAACAAAATGCACTAATATTTCAGCATGTTATCTTTTGAACTTTTAAAGCACACATTGTGATTTTTTTGTTTGTTTTCTCCCATTTCCCCCACCCCAATATAATTGGCATATACCAGTATAATCGGTAACATAAAATTTCATGGCCAGTGGGACGTAAAAACTATGTTTAGTGGGAGAGTTTTTTTTCCCATAGGATTGTATGTGACCACTACATAGTTATATCTCTATTAAAAGACACCAAATTAGAATGAATATTTTTGGATATTTATTCTTAAACCAACTACAGTTTGAATATCTTCATATTCTTATGGGTGCATTATTTGTCAAATTCCATCATGCATAATTTTATTGAATGATGGTTCTCCTTAATATTGGGCATAAACAATTATGAAGTACAAACTACATTGATACAGTTCAAAACAATGCTGTTGCTTCCACATCATCTTCTAAAATTTAGTTATGCACAGAGGCATCTTTGATCATGTTGATTTTTATCCTTTTGCATATAACCTCTCCTGTTTCATTTGGTTTTGTCTTCAGCCCTGAAGTTAAGTGGGAAAAAATGAGTTAAATAGTTACATAAATGTCAGAGCATTTAAATAAATAATTTTATAAAATATCATTCGGTCAGAAAGTAGCAGGAACTTATATTGCAACGTGGATCACCTGATCCTAAATTCCACTCATTTTATATTACAAATTTAAATACACGATTTAGTTAAAATAGTATAAAAAATATCAGCAACTGTTTTACAGCTTTTTAAAAATTTGCTGGTGAGTACATGTAGTGCTTATTTTTCCATTCTTGGGATACTTCACTTAGTAGAATGGGTTCCAGCTCTATCCAGGAAAATACAACAGGTATCACCATTGTTTCTTATAGCTGAGTAGTACTCCATGGTTTATATATATCACATTTTATTAATCCACTCATGTATTGATAGGCATTTCGGTTGTTTCCACATCTTTGCAATTGTGAATTGTGTTGGGCAGATGTGGAGAGTGGGAGGGAATGGGTGTATACATACATAATGAGTGCAATGCGCACCGTCTAGGGGATGAACATGCCTGAAGCTCTGATTCGGGGGCAGGGGAGGGAGGCAAGGGCAATATACGTAACTTAAACTTTTGTATCCCCATAATATGCTGAAATAAAGAAAAATTTGCATCAACTAAGACATTTGAGGGTTTTCTTTTTGGTTTGGCCATGTAGACATTTAATTTCATTAAGTGCTTTAAAATCTGTTGATTCTCTTCCCAAAGAGAAGGTAATGCTTGATTATAGATTGTTATACATCTGGTTAATCTTACAGTGAATGACAAAAATTTAGTGTTACACATGCTTTGATGATTTTTTGACAAAATATAATTGTGTTAAATAATAAAACATTAAAGTATCAACTGTTAAGTTTTTCACATTAGCAGGGTCTTAAAAATAATTCAAATAGGGAGAGGAACAGAGCAAGATGATAAAGTGGGATGCTTCAATGATTATTCCTGCCACTGAAACATCAATTTGAGCAAATATTTGTACATGAAAAAATACCTTTGCAAGAGCTAGCAAAACTGTATGAGAGATTCAGTATGTGGTTATAACACAATAATAAGAAAAGACAAATTGAAAAGAGTAGAAAGAACAGCTTTACATTACACCTGTCAAACATCCCTCAACTCCAAGCAGTACATCATAGAGAGAAATACCATTTGCTTAGTGCAAAGAGAGGGAAGCGAGCATAGGACTTTGCCTAGAACCCCAAACTGGGATAGCCACAGTAAAACCCAGCAACTGGGAGACCCCCACGGCCCTATAATTTAGGCCAGTACCCAAAAACTGAGCCTCTTCATATGCCCTGGTGCTAGCAGAGACCACCCAGCCCCAGGCTTAACGCTTGTGTGGTAAACTTGATCTCCAGTGTGTATCACAACTAGGCCAATATCAAAGACCCTGGGTCCTAGATAGCCTGTAGCAGCAGGCAGGCCAGAACAGCCATGGGCTTCTGGAGCATCACAGCACCCCATCTGCCATAGCAGGCCCCAGGCTTCTGGCACTGGCTGTAGCTATACCAGGCTTATTGCTCACTGCAGTGTCACACTGATTGCACTGCTCTGAGCAGGTGTCCCCTAGTGTCCCATGAGCTACAGGGATTTCCTGTAAGAAGCTAGCTTGTGAATATTGGAATAAGTACCTACTTATGTAAATGCACATGCATTGATTCACAACTGCCAGGATTAAGAACAACTAGGGAAATATGATATCACCTAACAGACAAAACAAGGTGCCAGTAACAGACCCTAAAGAAATAAATAACCTAGTGCCTGACAAAAAATTCAAATAAAATATTTTAAGGAATCTCAGCAAAATTCAGGAAAATACAGAGAAACAATTCAATAACATGAGGAAAATAAGTCACCAGAATGAGAAACTTAATAGAAAGATTGACATGATAACAATAAATCAAACAGAAAATTTGCAGCCAAAAAATTAAATAAGAAAATAAAAACTACAATAGAGAGCATCAATAGCAAAATTGATCAGACAAAAGAAAAAAAAGTGAACTTGAAGACAACTTATTTGAAAATATGTTGTCAAAGGAGAAAAAAAGGAATAAAAATGAAGAAAGCTCATGGAACTTATGAGACAGCACCAAAAGAACAGATATTTGAGTCTTAGGAGTTAAAGAAGAAGAAGAGAGAGAAACACAGATAGAAAGCTTATTTAAAGAATAGTAGAAGAAAATTTACCAAACTTGAAGATGTAAATATTCAGTTACAGAAAGATGAGGGTTATCCAATCAAATTCAATTCAAATGAGACTACATCAAGACATATGGCAAGTTGCATATCCTTTATCCAAAATAATTGAGACAAAAATTGTTTTGGAGTTTGGATTTCTTTTTTATTTTGGAATGTTTGCAGATTCATACCAGTTAAGCATTCCTTGTCCAAAAACCTAAACTCCAGAATGCTCAAATGAGCATTTGTTTTTAATGTCATCTTAATGCTCAAAAGGTTTTAAATCTGGGAACATATGCTATTTCAGATTTTTCAATTAAGGATGCTCAACCTGTATAATCCAACTGTGAAAGATTGAAGACAAAGAGAGGATCCTGAAATCAGTAAGAGAAAAGAAGCAAATAATATATGAGTGTTTCAATATGGCTAGCAGCAAACTTCTCATCAGAAACCTTAAAGGGCAGAAAAGAGTAGGAAGATATATCAAAGTGCTTAAGGAAAAAGCCTGACAACAGAGAATACTGTACCCAGAAAAGGTGTCCTTCAGAACAGGAAAAATAAAGAAAAGCTGAGAAAGTTCAAGTTTTTTCATACATAATATTAAAAATATAAAAATAGTCCAAATGACTACTTAATTAATTTGAATATTCCCTATTGTTAGATAGTTGTTTAGTTTTTAATGCTGCTTCTAGGCATTATACAATGATTAATCTATTGTATATAATTTTCCTCATTTTGGATTAATTCCTTAAGAAAATTTCTAGAATAGAATGATTAAAAATAAAGCACATATACCACTTATTATATTAAAATACTTGTAAGAGATTATCAATTATTTTCCAGAATTTTTTTTTGATGAGTATATCCACTAACAATATTTGCTAATGCTGATAGCATCATACAATCTCCAATATTATATATAATTGAATTTTTAATAAATTAAACACATAAAATTGATATTTTACCAATAGAGTTGATTTGATAACTAAAAAAGTCTAATTTTTAAAATATATGTATCAGGCATGTGTATATTTTAAACTTTTACACTGTAAAATAACACATGTAGAGAAATATGTAAAACAGTTGTAAGATTTAAGAATATTTTTATTCTTTATTGTATTTTGAAGACAGGGTCTCACTCTGTTATACAAATTGGAGGGCAGTGGTATGAACTCCTGGGTTCAAGGCTTGAGCCACTGTGCCATGTCAAGAAATCATTATAAACTGAACATTCATGTAACCATTCCATAAGTCAGGTCAAGAAAGAGAAATTAACAGCCCTCTACAAGTTACCTGAAACAACTACCTCCTTAAATAAGAGTAATAACTAAATTTACTGATATGAGAATCTATTTTTGTTTACTTTTTTCATAATTTTACTATTGCTTTTTATAATATAAATCACAAAGCATGGTGTTTAACTTATTGTATTTTTGCTGGAACTCAATGAACTGAAATCATACAGTATATAATCTTTTGTATTTGAGCTTCTGTAATAACCATTATGTTTGTAGGATTCATTCATGTTCTGTAATGGTATAGTTTATTTTTATTTTTGTGTATATTCCACTATATGTATATATTGCTTTATCCATTTTTACTGTTGGTGGATACCTTAATCGTTTCCAATTTTTGACTATTACAGATAATGGAGCTATGATCATTATTGTGAATGTCTCTTGGTGCATATGAACACACATGTTTGTTGATTATATTTCTAGGTGTGGGACACTGAGTAGGAGCAGCTGTGTGTGTTTATCTTTAGTATATGATGCTAAACATTTTTATAAAGTAGATGTATTGATTTTCGCTATCTCCAGCAATATGAAAGAGATTCCCTTGTTCTACATTCTTGCTATACTTTTTTTCGTCAGTCTTTTTCCTTTTAGCCATTATTTGGATATTAATACTATTACATTTTGCTCTAATTTACATTTTATGGACTTATACTTATTGGCCACTAGCTAGCCTATTGTCCCCTTTTATGAAATACTGTGATGTCATTTTCCTATTTTTCTTGTTGATTGGTAAGAACTTCTTATATATATTAAGTGTTTGTCTGTTTTATGTGGTAACATTATCTTCTCCCACATTGTAGCTTTTATTTTCTATCTTTGAATGATGTCTTTTGATACTATAGCATAGTCAAATACACCAGAGTTTTCCCTTAGGATCTTCCTTTTATTATCTTCTCTCTCTCTCTCTTTTTTTTTTTTCACTAAAGATCATAAAATCCCTTTCATATAAAATTGTAAAAGTATTCTTATTTTGCAATTCTTACTTAAAAATGTTTTTAAATATTACAAACCAGGTATTTAGAGCTTGAAGTCACTGAAATAAGTTTGGATTGCCTGATTTTGTAAAAATAGGGCTTAACCTTCTGTTAGTCTATTTTTTAACAATAATGTATCATTCCCTTACATTTTGATTTCCACAACTAAATAATAAAAGCCCCTGCAATGACCGTTGCTTGGGACAGGGAGTGGTACATGTGGTTAAATCAGAGGCAGGAAAAATTGTTTGGATTATATCTGTCAAAATTTTTCTCAGGCATTCAGGACACATTGATGTAAGCTAGACTACCTTGTTTGTGCTGTGGTCCCATGAAAGAATAAACCACTCAGTTACGTTGACACTCCTGCTGTGTAATCAATGCAATCCATAATGAGCACAGACAGCAGGGTAAATATCACACTGCAACACATGTCAGGGAAAACAATTCTTAAAAAAACACTCATTTTCTCTAATGTGTTTCTATAGGACCTGAAATTGGATGTCAGCCTGATGTCTGTAAATAGATTGTTTTTGAATCTGAAGGTCTATGCCAGAAGAAGTCATTAGTTCTCAATCCTGAACAAATCATGCTGGATCATGAATAGTGGTCTGGTGATAAATTGATCTGGTTATTGTATTTCAGTGCCTAAAAACTATTGAACCAACATCTTGATCAAGTTTCTAATTAAACATCTTTTTATTCAAGCACATGGTGAAGAAGTAACCTTAGTTTTTGGTCAAGAATGTGGATCTGACAATTCATTTATTCAGTCATAATCAAATATTTATTAAATGCCAAGTCAATATTCACTGCAGTCACTATGTTGTACATTAGGGTTTCAAAAGCACCCATTATTGCCCTTAAGGATCTCTTAGTTTGCTGTAAACATATCTTTTATGCCAGGATATTGCATTCTCAATAATCTGCCAGCAGTTGTGTATGAGCATGTGTATATATACTTACTGATGAGGTCTTCTCTGTGTGTGTTTCAAATTAATAACCAGGATTAAATTAATAATTGATGTTAAAGCTCTTGTAAACTTATATAATAGATGTCAGTATAGGATTTTTTTCATTTTGAAAAGTGATTTTATAATATTTTCATTGTGTAAGGTAAACCCTCAGCTATTTTACAAATCTGAAAACATATAGAAGAGCTATATTAAGTATTTGAAAGCCATTAGACCAATTAAGTATTTAAAACTTATTAAACCATATGTTTCTAGGCAGACAAACTTATTCTTTTACATTTTAATAACATTATTATACTATACTAAATGAACTCTTGATAATGTGAAATATAATTTTTTTGTGAATTTGTGTTTATGTGTATAGTAGTAGTAAATAGTAGTTAATCAATAGCCAAAAGTGAAAACCTTAAATTTAGATATTCATTCAGATTATTGGATTTTTTCCTTTCAAATACTAAAACTTTATTTTCCTCTAAAAGCATTAATACAACCCAATATAAAATTCAGTTTAGTACATTCAAATCAAGAAGTGATAACTAGTTTAAAATAAATGCAAATATTTGTATTGATATTAAGAGAGCTTGAATTGTAATCTTGGCTCTGTAAATTGTACATCTCACTTCTGGCTTCTGGTTTGCACAGGATTATTCTCTAAAATAATACATAAACATGGAGCCCTTATTATTGGTGAGACTATAAGCTTATGCAATGCTTGGCATCACAGAGTGAATCACAAGGCCATGGAAGATGCCCATGAAAATGAGGAGCATTGTTGGTTCACCTTTTTTTTTTTTATCTTCTTGATAATTCCCTGATTATAAATAAATGTACAGAGGATTATAAGACTAGAAAGTTAGAACTTTATTGATATTGTACTGAGATTGCTAAATATATGAGAGTAGAAACAGAAAGACGAAGGACTATTTCATTATATCTTATCACATTAGCAGACAAGTGGTTGTCTGACTTTCAAGTATGTGTGAATAACCTGGGACACTTACTAAAACTGTCATTTTGTTCCATTTATAAAGTTTCTGACTCAGTGAGTCCGCAGTGAAGCTCAAAAATTGACAAGATTGACAAGCAATCTAGGTGGTTGTTACAAACAAGCAAGTTTTATGGATACAGTTTTACTCAGAGGAGGTTAGAAGCTGTAAAACTCTAGTTTCCAACAAAGGCATAGGGACAGACTAATAAATTCATGTATAAAGGACTTGGGCAAATTCAGCAACTCTAAATTTATTGCCAGCTCTTAGTAAATTTGGAATTGTTGACCTACAAGCTAAATTTTTAATGTCAATATCAACTCATCCTAAAAACTGTTTTAAGATCAACATCTACTCATCCAAAGTATTTTCCTTGAATAAAGATAACGAACCAATGGTCTTAGTAGATTGTCTTTATTAAAAATCTTTTACAACCAGACAACTACCCTGTTATTGACTTTTATGCCCCTCTACTTGGACCAAGTAACCAACATACATTGATTGAATTATTGAAATATCCTCCAGTTTTTCCTGGTATTGTTTTGCACTTCATCTTGCATAATATATACTTTATTTATATAATTTATTGTCAACTTTCCTCTGCCCTCATTAGAATATAAGCTTGAGTAGAACAGGGGATATTGTCTCTTAGTGCACAGTTTTGTTCATAGCACTTAAAAAAATGTCTGATACATAGTGAGAGCTCAATAAAAATTTATGAATGAATATTTCTGAATGAATTTTTTTTGGATGACTGACTTAGGAACCTAGGAAAAATTTCCAGGGTAACAATAATTGTCTCATAGAGATGCTAAATGTTTGCATAACAGTCACAATTTATTATTTTTAAAAATAAGATTGAACAATTAACACTTTGTACTGAAGAGTAGCCTCATCCTTATTCTTGCATCTATTGTCTACTCCTCCCCATGGCTGACCTCCATTGTTTCCCTCTTGTGGACTCTTGGACATCATCACAAAATCCTATGTCTATACTTTCTATTTGGATATAGACACCCTGCAGTGAAAGGGCTGTTTCTACCATAAATTATTACTCTAGCTCTATTATATAGTAAGAAACATAATAGGAATTCCAGCTTTTTGTCTATTTCCCCAACGTCCTAGAGGAGCACATTCACTGTTACCTAATTATCCACACGATAAATGAAAGATGTGGGAGCCATATAGAGAAGGGGGAAAGAATTTGGCCAAAGCTTTACTGAACAAGTTAGCTAAGGGTCTGTTTACCAGAAATACTTGATATAAATAAAGGTGCTTCTAACTGTGCTTTGTCCTTCTATGGATAAATTTCAAGTGACAATTTTTGAAAAGAGAAAGAAGCCATCTGTTGCTCATGTCAATCAGAGTTCACTTTAGGTTGATGTATCTTTCCAAGTAATTACTACTTTGGGGTAACTAGAGCAGCATAAAACTGTCTTGGTCCTTTGCAATCATTTTTATCTTGCTCTTCTTTTTAAATAGTGTCAGAGATTTCCTGCTTTATTCCTTTGTAGGACCCATTATTAATTACCTTTTCATCATTACACTGGAAGTCACTTCCACTTTAATCATTAAGCCTGCAATTAACTGACACAATTTCAACACCAAGGAGTGATGTTTGGAACTAAAGAACTTAGATCTGTGAAGGGTGTTAAGCAACAAGTCACTCCACCGTATTCGTGTGACTAAATGACTATGGAGTGCATTTAAGAAGTTTAATAAAGTGCATACCTCCAGGAGATATGTTTTTATTGACTTTTTGCTTTAGAGATTATGTGAATCTTTGAGCTTTTCTTACATTGCTTTGTTAGCATTATTTTGCTCAAGTAATTAAAGTCATGGTTAAACAAATGTTTTATCCAAACTGCATAAATCGATTCCAAGAGATAATTGGAATTCTATGGCTCCAATTTATACAATGTTTACTTGAGTTCCTTATTCTGTTAAGAAAGGTAATTGGATCATGTAGTCTTCTATGGATTTTTTTGTTTATTTGTGTTTTTACCAAAGTATTGTTTATATATAGATTAAATAGGAAGAGTATTCTAAGGTCCCAAAATATAAGCAAAAAAAAAAAAAAAAGAACCCAAAAAACAAAAAATAACACAATTCCCTGCACTAAACAATACACTCACATTTCAAACTCCAGAGGAAACCACTTTATCTGTTTTGATATGAAAATAGCTATGACCAAATAAGTTTATAATGCTATTTATTCTACATGCATTATCTATTGTCTTTTGCTATAAAAAGACTTAATACCCTTAAATTTTTTGCAGAGAAATGATGCCTTGGAGATAAGTGTTTGAAATCTTGCAAAGCTGAAAACAAATCTCAAAACATTTTATTTTCATACTTTATTGTGAGGTTGCCTGGATTTATATTTTTCAGTTGCAAATAAATTTCTCTAGGTTTTTTTAAGGCAGTAATTTTTGCTATTCCAGCTTCTTTTGCTGCTGTTGAGAAGTTCAATGTCATTCTAATTCTGGTATTACAAATGCAGATATGAACATTTTTTTCTCACTTTGGAATGTATTGGGATTTTTTTTATCCCTATTATTGCGCAATATCACAAATTATGTTAATTTGTGTTTTCTTATTTATTGCTTTGAACATTTGACCTACATTTTTATGTGAAAACTCATATTCTTTACTTCTGAAGTTGTATTTTTTATGTAAGTTTTTGATAATTTTCTACTTTCTAATTTTCTCTTTTTTCCCCCCTTTCTGTAACTTATGTTGGTTGGACAAATTTTCCTATCATTTTTTTCTCTTATTCCCCAATTGTCCTAATTGTATTCTTCTTTACGTGATATTTTCCTAACTCTATTACTACTTTTAAAATTTTTGCTACTATAATATTATTATTTTTAATTTCCAAAGACTTTTTATTGTCTTACTATTCCTTTTTAATAATAAACTGTTTTTGCATTGGGGTGAAATAAAATATATCATCTTCTTTTTTCTTTTCTTTTCTTTTTTCTTTTTTTTTTTTAATCTCTGCTAAATCCTACCAATTCTTAGGCCCCTGCCTATACTCTATAGAAACGGGGTAGTGTAATGGGTTGGAGCTTGGACTCTGAAGCCAGACAACAGGGTTTTAATCCTAATTCTACCTTTACCAGCCATGTAACCTTGGCTAGAAGTTCTTTTTTTTTTTTTTTAATTTCAGAATATTACGGGGTACAAATGATTTGATTACATGGTTTGTTTTTGTTCAGTTTGAGTCAAAGTTATGTATGCCCATCACTAAAGTAGTGTGCATTGTACCCATTAGGTGTAAATCTACCCAGCCCCTGCTCCCCACTTCCACCTTCTTGGTTTCTGTTGAGTTTTACTACCATATGTGTACATGGTATTGATCGATTAGTTCCAATTTAATACCGAGTACATGCGGTATTTCTTTTCCATTCTTGTGTTATTTTGTTTAGAAGAATGGTCTCTATTTTCATCCAGGTTGTTACAAAGGATATTAGTTCACCTTTTTTATGGCTGCAGAGTATTCCACAGTATACATATAGCACATTTTATTAATCCACTCATGTATTGGTGGGCACTTGGGTTGATTCTACTTCCTTGCAATTGTGAATTGTGCTACAATAAACATACAAGTGCACATGTGTTTTGATAAAATGACTTTTTTCCTTTGGATAAATACCCAATAGTGGGATTGTTGGATCAAATGGTAGGTATACTTTTAGTTCTTTCAGGCATCTCCATAGTATTTTCCAAAGAGATTATACTAGCTTTCAGTCTCACCAAGAGTATATTAGTGTTCCCTTCTCTCCACATCATGCCAGCATCTGTTGTTTGGGGATTTTTTATAAAAGCCATTCTCACTGGGGTTAGGTGATATCTCAGTGTGGTTTTGGTTTGCATTTCCCTGATGATTAGAGAGTTTGAGCATTTTTTCATATGTTTGTTAGCCATTAATCTATCTTTTTTTTTTTTTTTAATGCTTCTGTTCATGTCCTTTGCCTACTTTTTTATGGGACTGTTTGATGTTTTCTTGCTGATTGGCTTGAGTTCTTTGTAGATTCTGGTTATTGGCCCTTTATCAAATGTATATATGCAAATATATTCTCCCATTCTGTAGGCTATTTACTCTATTGATTGTCTCCTTGGCTGTGCAGAAGCTTTTTAGTTTAGTCAAGTCGCATTTATTTATTTTTGTTGTCGTAGTTATTGCCTTTGGGGTCTTCTTCATAAATTCTTTGCCTAGGCTGATATCTAGAAGAGTTCTTTCAACATTTTCTTCTAGAATTGCTATAATTTCATGTCTGAAGTTTAAGTCTGTTATTCATTGTGAATTAATTTTCGTGAATGGTGAGAAGTGCGGATCCTGTTTCAGTCTTCTACATGTGGCTATCCAATTTTCCCCACACCATTTATTGAATAGGGATTCTTTTCCCCAGTGTATGTTTTTGTCTGCTTTGTCAAAGATCAGATGGTAATCCAAACATCTTCTCACTTTTCTGAGTATACTTACCATAGATTTTTTTATATTATTTATTATGTATCTTTATTTCTTTTTACTTCATTTTTTGTTTGTTTTCTTCACGTTAGAAGTTTTGTCAAATATATTTTGATTTTTGTTTACTGAGATATCCTTAGTGTCTAGAACAGTATGTAGATCAACAAATATTGGTAAATAAATCAATAAACAAATGGAGAAATAATTGTCAGTCTTTCTTATTTCAAAGGAAGATACTAAAAATCTTTTTTTTTTTTTTTTTTTTTTTGTTTGTTTTTCAGCTCATCAAGGGGGTACAAAAGATCAGGCTATATACATTGCCCATGCCTCCCCATCCCCCCGAGTCTGAGCTTTAGTTGTGTCCATTTCCTAGACAGTGCACATCACTCTCATCATGTAGGTGTGCACTCCTCCCCTCCCCCCACCCCATCCCCCCCAGAGAGAACTTCAAACGTGTCCATTCCCCAGGCAGTGCGCATCGCACTCATCAAGTAGGTATACACCCATCCCTTCCACCCAGCCCCGACCTCTGTCCAATACCCAATTGGTGTGAATCCCAAATGTGCTCTCAGGGAAACCAGTTTGCTGGTGAGTACATGTGGTGCTTGTTTTTCCATTCTTGGGATACTTCACTTAATAGAATGGGTTCCAGCTCACTCCAGGAGAACCAAAGAGATGCCATATCGCCATCATTTCTGATAGCTGAGTAATATTCCATGGTATACATATACCACATTTTGCTAATCCATTCATGAATCGATGGGCATTTGGGTTGTTTCCATATCTTTGCGATTGTGAATTGTGCTGCTATAAACATTCGGGTGCAGGTGTCTTTTTTATAGAATGACTTTTGTTCTTCTGGGTAGATGCCCAGTAATGGGATTGCTGGATCGAATGGTAGGTCTACTTGAATCTGTTTAAGGTATCTCCACATTGCTTTCCACAGGGGCTGCACTAGTTTACAGTCCCACCAGCAGTGTATGAGAGTACCTGTCTCTCCACACCCACGCCAACATGTATAGTTTTGGGACTTTTTGATAAAGGCCGTTCTCACTGGAGTTAAGTGATATCTCATTGTGGTTTTGATTTGCATTTCCCTGATGATTAGAGATGTTGAACACTTTTTCATATGTTTGTTAGCCATTTTTATATCTTCTTTTGAAAAATTTCTATTCATGTCCTTTGCCCACTTTTTGATAGGGTTGTTCGATTTTTTCTTACTGATTTTCCTGAGTTCTAAATAGATTCTTGTTATCAGTCCTTTATCTGATGTGTAGTATGCGAAAATTTTTTCCCATTCTGTAGGTTGTCTATTTACTCTTGTGACTGTTTCTTTGGCTGTGCAGAAGCTTTTTAATTTGATCAGGTCCCATTTATTTATTTTTGTTGCTGCTGTGATTGCCTTAGGGATCTTCTTCATAAATTCTTTGCCTAGGCCAATGTCTGTAAGAGTCTTTCCTACGTTTTCTTCTAGAATTCTAATAGTTTCTGACCTAAGGTTTAAGTCTGTTAACCACCGTGATTTGATTTTTGTGAGGGGTGAGAGCTGTGTGTCCTGTTTTAGTCTTCTACATGTGGATATCCAGTTTTCCCAGCACCATTTATTAAATAAGGAATCTTTTCCCCAGAGTATGTTTTTTTCTGCTTTGTCAAAGATTAGATGGCTATATGAGGATGGTTTTATATTTGGATTTTCTGTTCTGTTCCACTGGTCTGTGTCTCGGCACTTGTGCCAGTACCAGGCTGTTTTTAGAACCACAGCCTTGTAGTAAAGTTTGAAGTCTGGCAAATTAATACCTCCCATTTTGTTTTTGTTGTTTAATATTGCTTTTGCTAAACGGGGTCTTCTCTGATTCCATACAAAGCGTAAAATTATTTTTTCTATGTCTGTGAAAAAAGATGTTGATAATTTAATAGGGATTGCATTGAATCTGTAGATAACTTTGGGCAGTATAGACATTTTAACAATGTTGATTCTACCGATCCATGAGCATGATATGGTTTTCCACCTATTTACATGTTCTGCGATTTCCTTCCTCAGAGTTTCATAGTTCTCCCTATAGAGGTCCTTTACTTCCTTAGTTAGATATATTCCTAGATATTTTATTTTCTTTGTTGCTATTTTGAAGGGTATTGAGTCCTTAATTTGGTTCTCCGTTTGACTGTTATTGGCGTATATGAATGCCTCTGATTTGTGTGTATTGATTTTGTATCCTGAGACTTTGCTGAATTCATTAATCAATTCCAGGAGTCTCTTGGTTGAAATCTTGGGGTTTTCTAGATATAACATCATATCATCAGCAAAGAGTGAGAGTTTGATCTCTTCTGTCCCTATTTGGACTCCCTTGATTCTGCTCTCTTGTCTGATAGCTCTTGCAAGGACTTCCAATACTATGTTGAAAAGTAATGGGGACAGTGGGCAGCCTTGTCTGGTTCCAGTTCGAAGTGGGAATGCTTTCAGTTTTTCCCCATTCAGTATGATGTTGGCTGTGGGTTTGTCATATATGGCTTGTATCATTTTTAGATAGGCCCCGTCTATGCCTATTTTTTTGAGTGTTCTTATCATAAAAGGGTGTTGAATTTTGTCGAATGCTTTTTCTGCATCTATTGAGAGTATCATATGATCTTTATTTTTGCTTCTATTTATGTGATGAATTACATTTATAGATTTCCGTATGTTAAACCATCCCTGCATCTCTGGGATGAAGCCCACTTGGTCGTGATGGATTATTTTTTTGATAAGCACTTGGATTCGATTTGCTAGAATTTTATTGAGAATTTTTGCATCTATATTCATAAGAGAAATTGGTCTATAGTTCTCTGTTTTAGTTGCATCCTTTCCTGGTTTTGGTATTAGGGTTATGTTGGCTTGGTAAAAAGTGTTGGGGAGAATCCCATCCTTCTCTATATTGGAGAATAGTTTATGTAGGATGGGCACCAGTTCTTCTTTGTAGGTATGGTAGAATTCAGGTGTGAACCCATCTGGTCCAGGGCTTTTCTTTTTGGGAAGGTTTTTTATTGCTGTTTCGATTTCAGATCTAGATATCGGTCTATTTAGGAATTCTACTTCTTCCTGGTTGAGCCTGGGAAGGCTGTGTGTTTCTAGGAATTTGTCCATTTCCTCCAGGTTTTCTAATTTGTGTGCATAAAGATTTTTGTAGAATTCATATATGGTATCCTGTATCTCTGTGGCATCCGTCGTGATTACTCCTTTTGTGTTCCTGATGGAGGTTATAAGAGATTTTTCTTTTCTGTTCTTGGTTAGTCTAGCCAGAGGTGTGTCAATTTTGTTTATTTTTTCAAAGAACCAACTTTTGGTTTTATTAATCTCCCTTATGGTTTGATTGTTGTCCTTTTCATTTAGTTCTGATTTAATCTTAATAATTTCTCTCCTTCTGCTGGGTTTGGGATCGGTCTGTTCTTCCTTCTCCAGCACTTTGAGTCTATTCATTAGATTGTCTAATTGTAAGTTTTCTGTCTTTTTGGTATAAGCATTTATGGAAATAAATTTTCCTCTCAGGACTGCTTTAGCTGTGTCCCACAGATTTTGATAGGTTGTATCTCATTTGTCATTTAATTCAAAAAATCTTTTGATTTCCGACTTGATTTCTTCATTTATAAAATGATTGTTCAGGAGAAGGTTATTTAGCTTCCATGACTTTGAGTAGAAGTGAGGATTTCTGTTAGGGTTCATTGTTACTTTTATTCCACTGTGATCTGAGAAGATGCATGGTATAATTTCTATATTTTTAAATTTTTTAAGGCATGCTTTATGACCTAAGATATGGTCAATCTTGGAGAATGTCCCATGAGCTGATGAGAAGAAAGTATATTCAGTGGTTTTTGGGTAGAATGTCCTGTAGATATCAGTCAGGCCCATTTGATCGAGCGTTGTATTTAAGTCCACTATTTCTTTGTTTATTTTTTGTTTGGAAGATCTGTCCTGAACTGTCAGTGGTGTGTTAAAATCTCCGGCTACTAATGTGTTGTTATCTATCATTTGGTTGAGATCAAGTAGGGTTTGCTTTATGAATCTGGGTGCACCTAGATTGGGTGCATATATATTAAGTATAGTTATGTCTTCTTGTTGAATTGTACCCTTCACCAGTATATAGTAACCATCTTTGTCTTTCTTTACTTTTGTTGATTTGAAAACTACGTTATCGGAGATTAGAACCGCCACACCAGCTTTCTTTTGGGTTCCATTTGCTTGGAATATTGATTTCCATCCTTTTATCTTCAGCCTAAATGCATCCTTGCAGGTTAGATGAGTTTCCTGAAGACAGCAGATACTTGGCTTATATTTTTTTATCCATTGGGCCAGTCTATGTCTCTTGAGTGGGGAATTCAATCCATTCACATTTAATGAGAGAACTGATAGGTGAGACAGATTGCTTTTCCTCAAGTTGGGTTGAATTTCATTGATCTGTTTTCTCTCTTGAGCCATTATGATAACTGAGTTTTTATATTTATCTCTTGATTAGTGTTACATTTGAGGGTCCTTCTTGTGCTGGACCATGTGTAACTCTGTTTTGAGTACTTCTTGGAGAGCTGGTCTTGTCTTGGTGAATTCCCTAAGTTTTTGTTTATCTGAGAATGTCTTAATTTCACCTTCATATATAAAACTGAGCTTAGCTGGATACAGGATTCTAGGCTGGGCATTATTCTGCTTCAGAAGAGTGAGAATGGGGCCCCAATCTCTTCTTGCTTGTAAGGTTTCAGTTGAGAAATCTGGCGTGATTCGGATGGACTTTCCTTTGTATGTTACTTGATTTTTTCTCCTTACAGCTCGAAGAAGGGCCTCTTTAGTGGATATTTTGGTCAGTCTAATGACTACATGACGTGGTGTCTTCCTATTTGGTATGAATCTCCCAGGGGTTCTTTGAGCTTCTTGAACCTGTATATCTAGAGATTTGGCTAGGCCTGGGAAATTTTCCTCAATTACATCTTCGAATAGTTTATTCAACCCTTGCTTATTGTCTTCTTCACCCTCAGGAATGCCGATAACTCTGACGTTAGGCTTCTTCACATAATCCCACATTTCTTGTAGACTGTGGTTAATTCTCATGTTTGTTTGTTTCAGCTCTGTAACTGACTTATTTAATTGGAAAGTGTTGTCTTCGATCTCTGAGATTCTTTCTTCTGTTTGATCTACCCTGCTCTTGAGACTTTCCACTGTGTTTTGTAGCTCCTTGAATAAATTCTTCATTTCCAGGAGTTCAGTTTGATTTTTCTTCAGTATTTCAATTTCTTTGGTGAATTTTTCTTCCAAGTCCTGGATCTTTTTTGTGGTTTCTTTATGTTGATTATCCATTTTTACTTGCATGCTGTTCAGCGTGTTTATGATCCATGTTTGAAATTCTTCCTGTGACATGTTGCTATTTGGAAACTGGTTTGTGTTAATTGGTGGTGAACTAGTAATCCTCTTTGAGGGTGAAGTTTCAGCTTGATTCTTTATACTTCCAGAGTTCTTTCGCTGAGCCCTTCCCATCTGGATGAATCCTTAAGATTCCTTCTTTCAGCTTTAGTCTGGAAAGGGGCAGGCCGTGAGCGCCAGGTAAGCTGCCTCCTCTGTCGCTAGGGGGAGCCCTTCGCGTGTTGTTCAGGGTTTTGCTACCTCCGCTGGGGGGGCTGCTCCTCTTCCTCTCCCGAGGTGGTTTCCGTCTCTCTCTCAGTCCTTTCTCGTTCTCTCTCTGTCCCACGCTGATTCTCCGTGGGTTCACGCCGCCGTTCTTGTGGGGGAGTGAACCTCTAGCGTTGTGGCAGTCCGAGACCCATGCCTTCCACTCCGGGAGCACGAATCCAGGAGGTCACCACCATTCCGCCATCTTCCCAACCTAAGATACTAAAAATCTTAACAAATTCCTATGAGCATGAGTTGACTTTGTTAATATCTCAGTTTTACTGTGGGGTGTTCATAAAGGAAGAGACCTGGGACACTTTGATGTGCCTCAAACATCCGCATTTGAGGATTTTGGGGGGGTAATGTTCCCCAAAGGGATCTCTAATCTCTTGCTTTATGAGGGTGGGTATAAGTAATTCCACCTCCTAGAATTTATAATCTGAGTGTGGAAGGATGCTAGAGGGTCTTTCTTTTCATTATCCAGATTTTCACTTATTTCTAGTGTTTTTAAAATGATGACTCAACCCTCATATGTTGTACAGAGTGCTCGTCCCTAAATCCAGTCCCTCTGGTTCAGTTTATTCAGGGAGTAAAACTCCATTGCCTTTTTGGTTGCAGTGGGATAGTTTCCTCTACGGGTGGGATAAGACAGTAGATCTAGAAATTACACTGCTTACTATACCCACATTCAAATAATCTTTATACAAATTTTTGCACCACTTCACAACTTACTTTCGAAGTAGGTTGAAAGATTTGGCATATAAAATTAGAGGATGCTCAGTTATATTTGAATTTCAGGTAAACTGATTTTGTTTTATATAGCATAAGTATGCCCCATGTAATATTTGGGGTATGTTTGTACTAAAAAAAAAGTTCTTTATTTTACAATTTAATCAGGTGTCTTCTATTTTACCTGGAAATCTTATCAAAGGCACCAGTTGCCTTCAATTTCAATCTTTTTGAATATTTTGTTGTGCATTGAATTGAACATTACTAACCATCTCTTAAGTCAGCATCTAGATTTCATCTTTCTCCACTCTCAAAAGTCAGATAGTTTAGTCAGTCATTCATACACTTTCTATCTCCTAACATTTTTTTTATATATTTCACCTGCTTTCTATTCCTCTCTATTCTCTATACATTAGAGAATACATACCTTCTTATTCATTTACTATCTTTTTGTTGAAAATTTTAGAAAGGGTGTCAATAAACAAATCCGCTTCATATGACGAGATTAGCTGGCTGTCCTTGTAATTATTTTAAAACTTTGACATTTAGCTTCTAAGATGTTCCTACACATAATATTTTACATTTGGAATAACTGTCTAGAAGTGAATTAATAAACAGAAATAACATTTTACAATGCTATGAAAAGATTTTGTTTAATTTTAAATGTAAGTTGTAAAATAAATATAGCCTATGGAAAACTTTTGCTTATACATCTAATTAAACTATTTGAGGTAAATAATTAAATACTTTGACCTATGAAGTTGTTTAAATAAATTTGATATGGATCATGAAATTATATGGTGTGTATGTGTGGATATTATAAATAGTTTTAGTGTGCATGCTTCCTGTGTCACAAATAAGGATTTAATCAATAGTTTCAAACTTAATGTCCAGATGGATTTCACACTGCCAAAGAGATCTTTAACAACAGAAATATCTTTTCATATATTTTCACCTTGTAAACTCAAACATACATGAGTATGTTTAATAAATTAAATGGAAATATTGTCTTATTTGCCTCAAGGAGACATTACAGTACATGCTCTAAAAGATAAATGATGGGACTTGAAACACAGCACAAGATTGAGCACTTATCAAACCAAAATTGAAGGCAACAGGCAGTAAATTGGATTTTCTTTTACAATAACATGTAGTTCACCTTTTATCACTGTAACAAATACTATAATATATCCTTTATAACATCATATCTTTCAACAAATTTTGTTGCTGGAATTTTAAGAATAAGATAGGTCTTTATTGTTGCCGTACCACAATTCACTGTTAGCATGCAAAGCTTCTTAAGGATGTGTTTTACCCCAGAGAAATTACTGATTGTCAATTGTCATCTCAGATACAGAATAGCACTATCAGTACTCAACTCAGGTTCAAAAGAATATAAATTATGTGCTGTTGAGTCTTCTGGAGGTTCTAATCATCTTTGAGAGCCCAACTGTTCTTAACTTCAGAGACAGACAAAACTTGGGAATTTCACTGTATTTTTTTTCTTCAGATGCTAAAAAATAAATGAAAAATGGAGAAAAGAATACATTGCTTTCTTCATCAGATTATAGCAAGTATCTCATACTCAGATAATCTGTAAAAATGCATACATTTAAGTAAAAGAGCACTTTCCTCAGGAAATTTATGTTGTAAGTTTTTGGCTAATTTGTTTTTGATCAATGATGGAAAATTTCTGCTAAGTCTCAGTTTCCCTTCAAGAGAGGAAAAGTGCAGTTTCCCTGGGACTGTATTCTTAAACTGATAGGTATTTGATACAAAGCATTCTAAAAATTGAAATAATACTAATGCTAAAAGCTAGAAGCACAAATTTTTATGGGGTTATTTGCCTTTTTAAAGAGGAAGCATAGTATATTTGTTGAGCTTCTACTATGCTTTGAAGTCTAAACCATCTGCCAGTAATTTAATATCATTTTATGTAAATCTCACAATCCTGCACACATAGTAGATACTGCCATTTTACAGACCAGAACAAACTAAGTTTTGTTTCTTTCTTTCTTTCTTTTTTTTTTTTTTTGAGACAGAGTCTCGCTCTGTTGCCCAGGCTAGAGTGCCATGGTGTCAGCCTAGCTCACAGCAACCTCAAACTCCTGGGCTCAAGCAATCTTTCTGTCTCAGCCTCCCAAGTAGCTGGGATTACAGGCATGCACCACCATGCCCAGCTAATTTTTTCTATATATATTTTTAGATGTCTATATAATTTCTTTCTATTTTTAGTAGAGACGGGGTCTGGCTCTTGCTCAGGCTGGTCTCAAACTCCTGAGCTCAAATCATCCACCCGCCTCGGCCTCCCAGAGTGCTAGGAGGCCTGAGCCAAGTTTTAAAGAGGTTAATAAGCATTTCAATGTTTAGCAGTTAATAAACATTTCAGTGTTTAGCAGTTAACAAGTGCCATAGAAGGAGTCTGAGTCTAAGACCAACCGATCTCAAATTTATGCCCATCCATTATAATACATTGGGTCACGTGTAGAATGTGATTCTATCAATCATCCATTCATTTAGTTTTGAAAATAACAAATACTTATAAGCATTTAAACACCTACCTTCCCGGAGATTAGTAATGATGTTTTTAGATTTATCTGAAAGCTTTTTGGAGATTATTGATGATGATTAGACTATTGAGACATTTTAAATGATACTGAAGAGACTAAACTTATCCATTTATTGAAGAGCTGAGTCATAACATGGAGGAAGTATATAAATAATAGATAGATACACAGAGAGAAAGATATTTGGAGTGACTACTATGATGACTCAGGAGACAGATGTTTTCTTTAAATGAAATTGCCCATCCGGTGCCTCTTTCAGAGACCTAAGCAAAGATTTAAATTACTTTATAGAATTAATTACTTTTAACGTTGCTTTTGAATATAATACCATCTTATGAGACCTAAGCAAAGATTTAAATTACTTTATAGAATTAAATACTTTTAACGTTGCTTTTGAATATAATACCATCTTATGACTAACCAAAAGGAGGCACAGATTTTATTAGGGTAACATTAAGTACTTGTTTGATGTAAAGCATAATCTTAGATGTTAGGAATACAAAGATTTAAAAAAAAAACAGCAAGAACAAAAATAACATTATCTTTGCCTTCATGAAGATTTCAGTTTAGTACATGAATAATCATGCAAATAACAATAGAGTCACAATTTTTATAAGGGCTATGAAAGAAAAGTAATGGTACATTTTAAGTAAAGATGATAGGAAAAAGACATTTTAGATTAAGAATCAAAAGCTATGTTAAGGAATTGGCATTTACATATAAAATTGAAAGAGTACAAAGAGTAAAAGAACCCAGGAAGACTTTTCTGGGCAGAGGAAACTATGAGAAAGTCCCTGAGATGGGAGATAGAAGGAAAAGCATGGTGTGTAAGGGGCAAGGCAGGAGTGTGCCAAGAAATGCGGCTGCTTAGATAGGAAGGTGTCAAATACAGCAAAGCCTGGAATTTAACTCTTCACAGCCATTCTTTCTCTTCTGCCTACCATTTGCAAAACAATGTTCTAAGCACTAAAGACATAACATTGCACATGCTCTCATGGAGCTTCTATTCCAGTGAGAAAGAAGTAGCTAATAAAATCTCTCTCTCTCACTTCCTCTCTCATATACATATATATATGTATGTGTGTGTGTATATATATAAAAAATATACATATACATGTATATAATCATTGGTTAATAAAACAATGATACTGGAGCAGTGATTGATGGATGATTTCAGAGATGAAGCCAGGAATGAGATGTTGTATGCAAGCAAGGAGACCAACCACGGGGCTATTATAATTATGGAGAGAGAGGCAATGGTGGGTTGTTCTATTGTGGTAATAGCAGAGGAATTTAAGAGACGAGAAATGGTTGGATTCAGGATATATATTTTAATTAAACCTGATAGGATTTTATTATGAATTGACTATAGGGCAGTATCAACAGAATTTTGTTGTGAAAGGGAAAAAGTAGTATCAACAGAGTTTTGTTGTGAAAGGGAGCATTGAAATATGGCAATAGGTATAAGCAGATGTGTGATCACAGTTCTTTTCTTTACTTTTTTTTTTAACTTTAAGAGGAAAGCTAACAAGCATATTTGACAGCTGGTGAGAATGTTCCCTACAGAGAAGAGAAAATATTAATTTAAAGGAGAAATGGAGATAATTGTAAGTTAGAGTTGAATTCTTGAGTAGGTAGGAGAATAAATTTAAAATTGATTAAATTTATCTTAATGGTAATCCAGTTCATTTTTTTCTTATTTCAAAAGAAGGCAGAACGCATATGTATATGTACTTTTGATAGTGGGAAGATGCAAAAGGTAACTTATTGTTTGATTTTCATGAATTTCTAAACAACGACATTGGCTAAATGAGTGGGTGCCAGTGGTGTTAGAAGTTGAAAGTAAGAGAAAAAAATGTGAGAAACATTGTTTTGAAAGAAGAAGAACAAGTTTTCTAGTAGTATAGAATAGGATTACTATAAAGATATCAGAATATTCTTCTGAGCTGGCTAACACAGCAAAAACACTTATTTCCCATCTAAATTTAAATTCATGTCTCTAACATTCTTAACCTGCCCTTCCAATATGGTAGCCATGAGTTACATGTGCCTATTGAGCACTTGAAATGCAGATATTGTGTTACATGTGTTTGTCCTTGTATGTAGATGCCCACACTTGCACACTTTGTATATTATGGATAGGTAAGATTCAGTTATCATGCATATTGTAAGCATATTCCATTGTATTCAAATTATATAAGTTGTGACCATTTTACATCAGAGTAAAACTTTAGAGACAAAGTGTCAGAGGACAAGTGATTTAGAAATTTGAAACAAACATATATATACAGGTACATAGAAAGGGACAAAAAACTAGCATTAGTACATTTATTGAGTGATCACAATGGGTCAGGCACCTTGAATAGCATGTTTCATTTATAGTCATAACTCTAGAGATAGGCATTGTTATCCGCTTTTTAAAAGTATAAGAAATTGAAGTTAAAACACATAGAACCACCAAAGTGGCAGGCCCAAAATTCAAAATCAAGTCTGTTTTCTTTCAAAAACTTTTTGCTTTTCAATTATTTCATACATCAAAATTATTTGCCATAAAAATAAGAGTTAAATGATTTTAGTAGCAGAAATGTTTCTAGAAGCAGAGCCTCCCACAAGTCCCAGGTTACCACATAAATCAACTGCATAGATCTCACTTGGGGGCCCCAACATCTTGACTGCTTTACCCCATCCCATTTTTCCCTATCACCTCTATTAAAAGGTTATGAAAATGCAAGATCTTACATCAACAAGATAGAGGAATAAAAGTACGAATACCTATAGCCCCCACAGGAAAAATCATTTGTCAGCAGCCCATGGAAAAAAGTGCCTTTGTAAAGCTTTGGGATCCAGGTAGTATACTGCAAAACCCTGATAGATCCCAAGACTAGAGAAAGACATTTTGAGAAGGTAGGCCAGTGCACAGGTGGCAGATTTGCTGACTATGGTCCCAGCTACAGACCGAGAAACAGCTGTGTTATCTTGTAGACTTTGCCATAGCCTCATTTGGCTTTGGTCCTGCCACCAGCATCATCTACAAAGGCACCAAGGAGAGGCCACATCATACTCACCCATGCTTCAGGTATCAAACATACTAAACTTGGTACCAGCTGTGGATCCTGATGCAGTTTGTGACCTGGCTCCAGCCATTAAAGATGTGGTCCAGGAGTAGTCTGGCTACCCAGGGGCTTAGTGGAAGACATACCTCTCTTTGCCCCTGGAGGAAGACCCACTTACCTTGGTCAGCTGCAGATCCTGAAGCAGCCAGCCCTTCTCAGCAATAGTCCAGTGGCATTCCTGCCTACCAGAAACCTTAGCACATGCCTATTTATGCCCTCAGAGGTAGGCTGCTAACCTCTATCTGACCATGGATCCTGAAGTGGCCCTGTGATTCATCTCTATCCCCAATTAGCTATGGCATAGAAGTAGTCCTACTTGCCCAAGTACATACCCAATGATGGAGTGGAAGATTTCCTAGGAACCTTGTGGGAGATACACCTGTCCACAAACCTAGTAATAGACCTATCATCTGTGGACCCAACTGCAGACCCTAGAGTGGAACCTTGTCCTCGTGTTAGACACAATGACCAAGGTCCATGAGACAGTCCTGTCTGCCAAAAGACCAGGCAAAGAAGCAGAGCCTCCTCCAAATCCCAGAGTATCACATCAATTACATAGGTCTCACTAGGGGTCCCGGAGTTTTTCCTGATTTATCAGGCAGGATCCACACCCACTCAAGACCCTGACAAAAATCTGCTGAATGTTTTTTACTTTAATTGAAAAGGAAATCATAAATAAAGACTTATACCAGGCGTGGTGACTCATGCCTGCAATCCTAGCACTCTGGGAGGCTGAGGCAGGTGGATCGTTTGAGCTCAGGAGTTCGAGACCAGCCTGAGCAAGAGTGAGACCCTGTCTCTACTAAAAATAGAAAGAAATTAGCCAAACCACTAAAAATATATAGAAAAAATTAGCTTGGCATGGTGGCACATGCCTGTAGTCCCAGCTACTTGGGAGGCTGAGGCAGGAGGATTGCTTGAGCCCAGGAGTGTGAGGTTGCTGTGAGCTAGGCTGATGCCACAGTACTCTAGCCTGGGCAACAGAGTGAGACTCTGTCTCAAAAAAAAAAAAAAAAAAAAAGACCTATACCAAAGAAATACAAATGATCATTGGAGACTACTATGAATAATTATATTCCAACAAATTGAATAACCTAGAAGAAATAAATTCTTTGACACATACAATTACTGAGACTAAATCATGAAGAAACAGAAAATCTGAACAGCAGAATAAAAAGTAAGGAGATGTAACAGTAATCAAAAACCACCTAAAAAAGAAAAATCAAGTACCAGTTGGCTTTAGGGGTGAATTCTGTCAAAAACTTAAAGAAGAATTAATGCTATTTTTTTCCCAGACTCTTCAAAGAAAAATGAATACTTCCAAATTCATTTTACGAGACCAGAATTACCCTAATACAAAATCCAGACAAAGATAATATAAAAAAAGAAAATTACAGGCAAATATTCCTGCTGAACATAAATGCAAAGATTCTCAATAAAATGACAGCAAACCAAATTCAATAACACATTGAAAGGACCATACACCATGATCAAGTAAGGTTTATCCTTGAGGTGCAAGGTTGTTTCAACACATTCAAGTCAATAATGTGATATACCATATTAATAGTATAAATGGAAAAAAAATCATATGATTGTTTCAATAATGCAGAAAAACATTAAATAATATTCAACACCCTTTATGATAAAAATTGTCAACAAATTAATTATAGAAGGAATGTACCTCAACATAATAACACCATCTATGACAAGCCAGCAGCTAACATCATACTTAATGATAAAAAACTGAAATATTTTCCTCTAAGATCAGGAACAAGACAAGAAGGACCACTCTTGCCACTTCTATTCAACATAGGTCTGGATGTTCCAGTGAAAGCATCAGGCAAGATAAAGAAAGAAAAATTACCTAAAGCAGAAAGGAAAAAGTAAAATTTTCTCTTTTTGCAGATGACATGATCTTATGTATAAAAAACCATAAATACTCCACAAAATAACTATTGGAATAAATAAACAAATTCAGTTTTACTGATGTCGTTAAATATCTGTATACTGAAAACTATAAGATATTAATGAAAGAAACTGAAGAAGACCCAAAAATGG